>NC_135502.1:58967213-60234713 GCF_052857255.1 Amblyomma americanum
GCATCACCGGGACACAACATCATGGCGTAGCTGTGTGAGGTGGACCGTAGTAGAAAGTACTTAACGGAGGAGAGATGCAGAACAGATCAAAAGGGAAGCTCAGCAGAAAAATGACAGGCAGAGTAAAATTTGCTTTCGTATTGGCTACATGGCTAGTAGCTATAGATTCAAGATTCGGTGCATGTTGGTTCTGTTAAAAAATTGAAGCAAATATGTTTTTGTCTTCATCTCGAAAAACTCAAGATGTCATTTCTTGTTATATTTGAACAATTATTGGATAAACAAGAAAAGAAATGAGGCTGTCTTTTTCTATCTTCAGCTACACATAGAGATGCAAAACTACTGAATCAAAATGGTACGCAGGAAGTATGCAGGAAGCATAAAGCAGGGCAAATATTCTAATTCTGACCTCTCGAGAGACTCGCAAGCATTCTTTGATTGGTTGAAGCAGCGGAAGCAGTTGCAGCACTTGCATCGTCTGCATCTGCGGGTAAAAAGCCTGAACGGTGCCACAGTAAACTGTTTATATAAAAAACAAAATGCAGTAACCTTGGAAACAAAACTCTGCGCCAATGGAATCCACACCATCCCACTCAAACAATGTCTGGAAATATAATCACGTATACCTCACTATTTTCAAGGCTGGTCCGACGACACTTTGCAGTGCAGCTGAGCAGCACATCCGCTTCCGCTGCCTCAGCCAATTGTTGAGCACCTCAAAGGATCAATACCACGAGAAATCGAAGTGTGAACATGGGCCCAGGGAACCAATTTTGTTCTGCAGCCGAGCTATTAAATGCCATCTAGTGCTTAAAAATTGCCCAAGCTTACGTTCACTTTGTTCCTGAAGGATATCAGCGTCGTCCTCCTCGGTCCTGGTGTCAGCATCGCTGATATCTGCAAAACAGAAAAAAAAATCACTGCTCCTATAGCCAAAAGCGCTGAAATTGCACATCTTGCAGTCCAAAGATTGTAAGATGCCATCCCATCCCACTGCACAACATAGGCCCTCTATCTCCAATCACCTCTTCTTTGCAACTAGCATGCCTACCCTGTTACCAGCAAACTTCCTTGCTTCGTTACTGCAACAGACTCTCTACTAACTTTAACTACTTGTGCCTTGCCTTGACAGTCACTCAAAGACACCATGCTATATATTGCATGTTTCACCCATGTCTATTTCCTGCTCTTAATGAACTGAGATAGCATTAATTCATGTTCTCTCATACACAATGTTCTTGTGTCCTTTTTACATTACACTTATTGTTTTTTCCTTCACTCATTGTACAGCCCTTCATTATTTTTTAGTTTATTTGTTAGCTTCCAAGTTTCAGCCCCGCAGGCAAACACTAGCAAGAAGTGTTGAACTTTCCTTTTGGCGATATCAGCCTTTCAACACTGTCTATACCTCATCAGTATATAACGCCACCGTGGTGGCTCAGTGCTCATGGTGCTGGGCTGCTGAGCCCAAAGACGTGGGTTTGATTCCTGCCGCGGCAAATGCATTTCAATGGAGGCGAAATGCTAGAGGCCCGTGTACTATGTCAGTGCAGTGAAATTTGGATGAGATTAACCATGTCTCATGAAAGCACAATAATAATCTATGCCAAAGAAAATGTGCTCTTAAGAGTTCGCTTTTAAGGGGAACTGTGCTGAGGCACACAAATTTTAAGCCACTGCATTTTCAAAGCTGTTGGTGCGTACTGCAGTCAATGAAAACGTGCACTAGGAGCAAAGAGCATTTCATGTTAGGGACATGTGCAGGGCACCTTGGTTATTTGTCAAATACATCTGCACAGTTACATGATTGCATGATAAAAAAAATTAAGTCAGCCCCGCTGCATGCCCAGTGGATTTGTCAAGGAACAAATTCAGTTGTCAGCTTATTGAGGCTCTTTACTGGAAAAAAGAATTTTTGTGTGTCTCGCTCAAGAGTACCTGTGTGCACTCGTTATCAGCAGTGCCGCATTTGTCCTTACGATTATACGTTTTCTGGAATCGATTTTTTTTTGTTTACATAGCATTTAATGTAGGACTAATATCTTGTTGCGGGCTAGTTGGTGAATCATCATGGACAGCGACAGCGCGAAGCAACTAGTTCGAAAGAGAGACGAGATCAGCGCTTGTCGTGTGTTCTCGTGTCTCTCTTTCGTCCTTGTTCCTTAGCGCTGCCGCTTTCCAGGGGGTTGTAAATGATCACGCTATTAGAAATGCGAAAGCTGATTGAAACTGCGTTAACCGCTCTACGTTGCGGCATTCAAATCAGCGCTCACCATAACAACGCAGCACCGAGTCGCCGACTTCGGCGCTGCTGACATGCTACATCACATAAAAGTAAACGAGCGTGAAAACACATTTGGGTGTATACTTGCCTAGCTGCGAGTTGTCGCCGTAGTCTGGTGGGACATCTTGCGAGTCCACGCCGTACTCGCGAGCCTGCACCATCGGCCTGTGGCTGAGAAGCGCGCTCATGTGGTCATACCACTTCCAAGCCGACGGTGCAGCTCCACTTCTCTCTTGCTCCAACCGTTCCTGTCACACAAGACAGAATTGTGCTGCAACGTCGTATCATTCCGTATGGGTGTCGAAATTCGGCTGAGGGAATGTTTATACTCACGGCCGTGAATCGCTTCTTCAAATTCTTCCAGCAGTTCCGCAACTGCTGCCACGTCCAGTGGTAGCCGAGATTGGCCATTTCGGCCTGCAGGTCTTTGAAAACATCTTGATTGCGCTGCCGTCTGCTGTCCAGCGCCTCGCTCACTTTTTTCTCACTGATCAGCGCTAAAAAACATTCTACTTCCCGGTCGGTCCAAGAAGCTCGGGTGGAAACAGCGCGGGGACCGACGGTGGCTGCCATTTTGGTCGACTGGTCACATGACCGAAATCTTTCCCAGAGTTCCCCGTTACCCGACTCCCTGACCCGACTGCGTATACATGGTTTTTGGAAAGGCGGGTCAGGCGAGTTAACCTACCCCCTGCAGGCGAGTTAACTCGACTCGCTCTGCCGCTTATTTTACTCGACCCGACAGCGTCTACATGAACCCGGCAACTGGTTTTTTACCCGACAAGCTAACTCTACTCGACTCTATCGGGTTCATGTAGACAGGGCTTCTTACGCACTCCCAACAGATCCTCTTAAGACGCCTCCAGACCCGCTCTCTGTCATCCCCTCAGCTGTTATTCGACTATTGTGACACGTCCCCCGCATGCTCCCTATGCGGTGACCCCCATGCCACACTCTCCCATATCCTTTTAGGCTGCCCTGCTGACCCTCACCCGCGGGGACAGCACGCCATCTCGAGCTGGGGGGGACTGGGAGGTCCTGCTCACGTCTGCAGACCCGACATCGCAGCTTGCTGCGGTGACTCGGGCTGCCGACGTCATGTTCCAGCATGACCTACTTGATGCAGTGCGGGACCGCGCAGTGGCCCAGGGACACAAGAGGGTCTAAAACTCACTTGCGAAATAGTTTTTCCGTCTGTCTATGTGGCAAAGGATGAACTCTGCCTAATACGAAGGTACCTGTTCTCAGACGTCGCTGAGAGAAGATGGTTAATGGGGGTTTAACGTCCCAAAACGACTCAGGCCATGAAGGACGCCGCGATGGAGGGGTACGGATAATTTCGACCATCTGGGGTTCTTTAACGTGCACTGACATCGCACAGTACACGGGCCTCTAGAATTTCGCCTCCATCGAAATTCGACCGCCGCAGCCGGGATCGAACCCGCGTCTTTCGGACCAGCAGCTGAGCGCCGTAACCACTCAGCCACCGCGGCGGCTATCGCTGAGAGAAGAGATCGCAGCTGTCATTGCCTGTGTTGTGCTGGCAACAGCGCGATGTCTCGTAGCACGTAGTAATCGTTGTCATTTTCCTTTCTTGCGCTAACGACGGCATTCTTCTTTCCTCCTTTCTTGGCACGTTTTCGCCCCTTCATTCCTTCATTCACAAGGAAGCTGTGCTGTCGACACTGAGTTAGACAATTACCGGCCTTTCCCCTTTTCTGGATCCTCTCTCCCTCCTCTCCTGCTACTTTCGCCCTCTCCCCGTTAGAACCCGCTTTTGAAGATAGCTTCTCAGCGAAGTTTGGCTGGATAGAGCGGAAAATGCCGCGCCTAAATGCTACCGCGTCCAAATGTGCATCAAAGCGAGTTTTCGTTTGTGGTTGTACACTCCGCACAAAGGGTGCGTGTATGCCTTTTCTGTGAAGTAAGGTTTCCTTACGATGCACTCACGTTTGTATGTTGTAGAGTAAGCCAAAGCGGGCAATAATCTTTTTAAGTGGAATATTTCTGGTAGAAGTTGCTAGCGGAAAAAGAACACCTAACACGAACTAACTAAAAAAATACTATTTTTTACATATTTCCAAAAGTCTGCGATGAAACAGCCAGTACGGTCTCTTCAATGACAGCGAATAACTATGCCTATACGAGCGGAAGGCTTTGTTCTAAGCACCGCCACCGCGCGACGACGGAAGCAAACTCAGCGCTGCAGATACAATTCAGAAGCAGGTGGTTGCACCTGCTGCAGCAGCCGGGCCAGGAAGAGGACGCGGAAACACACGAAGATGTCCTTCGCCCCCGCACGTCGCGCGAGGAATGCGCATAACACGACCGCGCCCTTGCTATAATGTCGCGAGAAGGACAGTTCACCAGTAACGCTTCCGTCGTTGTCAGCGTCGTTCTCACCGTTGACGACAACGCCGTTTTGCGCGGCAACGAATTCCACGGAAAAACGCAGGTACACCCGTCCATCGAGAGCAAAGATATGAAAAAATAAAACGAACAAAACAATGAAACAAGTGGAGACATAGCAGCAGCAGCGGCTGCAGCAATCCGTTCGTTCAAAGCTCGCTCTTCGCGACAGTCGCTAGACCGGTGCGCGTGGCTGTATATATTCTGGACCGATGCAAATTTATGTCGGAGAGTTGTTTTACATCCAATTACATGCTGCGCAGCGTGTCCTGTACGCATGCATAATTGATATGTCGTTCCAGGCTTGAGAGGGAGGGGGGTGAAGACAAGAGCTCACCCTGTCTGACCACGTTCCCACTTCTCCCTCCTCCTTTTTCAACTGATCCCTTTTGCTTAGATATATATCTCGCGCTCTGTGTATGTGCTATTTTTGTTCCTTATATTAAGCGCCCACGAATCGCAAAGCGGCACGTGCTCGGAGGCGCTCATGTACGAAACGCAAGCCACCGCGTGCGGCTGCCGCTTTCGTTTTCTGCAACACTCGGCGCAGGAAAGACATAGCTACGGAGACAAGAAAAAAAAAACGAACACAACAAACAGCAACAGCGGGGAAATGCTTTGTCACGCTTTCAATTAAACGGGAAGAGGAATTTAAAAAAGCGGGTTCGGAAGAATTTGAGAGAAAAAACGGGAAAAACAGCGCATCTCTCCTCCCTACTTTTTTTTTTTTTTGCCGCCAAAAATGTTGGCGGCCGTACGACCCAATAATTTCTGCAAAACGAGAAAGAGAAAAAGGGAGGGGAGAGAAGGACAACCGAAGCAAGCAGAGAGGAAGAAAACTCGAGCAGATATTTGGTTTTTAAAGCAGACGCACATTTCCTTAAAACGCCGAATAAACTCGCTGGCGATTGCATGTCCTCCTCGTCGACCGCCGGGTAGAACGATTGGGGCTGAGTTTTTTCTGTTTTTTTTTCTCCCTACTTCATTTCGTATACGACCGCCAAAATACCGAGGACGAATGCCTTAAAAAATACTCCCCCCCCCCCTTTTTTTTTTGCTACTCTGTGAATGTGCGTGTTGTAGTATATGCTGGCCCACGTAGAAAAAAAAAATTGGAACCCTAACGACGCTTAATTTGATGGGGTAACTGTAAACATTCTCATTGTACACGCACGCGATGTTTTTCTCCGCACTGCTATGAGTTGGATTCAATTTTAGCGTTTTGGGTGATGGGCCCACCTACAGAAACATTTTTCAATTTTTGAGCACGCGATTGAGACGCTTTGTTTCTCGTAACATCTTTTTTTTTCGCTTTTGCTGTAAACGAATGGGGGAAGTAAGTGAGGTTCGCACCGGAGTCTGAAGCTCATTATACGCTTGCACGAGTCCCCAAGATATGTTCCGGGGTTCCGGTGTGCGCGTTTCCTGTACCAAGTGAAACCCCCTAGCGCTGACACAGCATTTTGGGCTGATATTGCAGGTCATGCTTAGGGCCAATAATTTTTTATTTTGTTTTTCACACTCTTTCTTGCGCGTCATAATGGTTTATTCTTTCTTAACCACAGTCCTGTCGCATTTATAGGCCTTTTTCACTCCGGCGTAAATTAGCTGCTCCGCACAAAGTTCCAATAAAGCAATCGTAATTGTTTATTTTCAATACACGTTCACAGGAAAAATCGCCTTGGAGAAACCTGGAGGTGATAATCTTTATTTAATCTCTTAATTTCAAGGAAGAAGATCGCGGTGTGACGGAATTCAAGCCACGGTGTGAAAGTTTGAGAAGGTTGTATACTTCTTTTCTGCAAAGTATGCTGTTTCCAAGAAGGGTTTTTGGGTAAAATGTGCATGCAACTTGTCGCTTAGCCCCCTTCAGCAATGAAGACACAGATTACTGCACGGAATTGTGCCTGACATAGATGTTGCGCCAGGATATGACTGCCTTGAAGTACGGTCGCGGTATGGGGAGCTATATTTTTTTAAACCATGAAATACTTTTAGATACCATTCTCGGCAAATATTATCCGGAAACTGCGGTGAACCTGAGACCGAACGAGGAGACGAACATGATGACTAACCTGAAGCCGAGCATAAAGCCGAACATTCCTGAATTTCTCCGTCCGAATGGCGTCCAGTAGAAAAAGATCTTCGCCATGCTGCCGCCCCTGGTGGGATTCGAATCAGCGGTGGCGTAAACACAGCAGCTTATTTTTCCGGTGTCCGAAACCATTCTGCCACCGCCCATGCAGGCTCCAGGCAATATATTCGAAGGGTACCCTCTCGCGCTGCGTACGTGTCCCGATTCATCTTCTTCGGAACGTTCGGCGCCAGTAGCACTGCCGCCGCGGCTGTGCAGAGGGTCGGTGAGTCAAGAAGTAGAAACGCCGCGCAAAAAGGTGAGAAGGCTGCCGTGGCTTCCTTCTCACCTTCTTGCGCGGCTACGCAGAGCTGCCTTTGAAGACAGCCAAGCACGTCTTTAGGGCCGAAAAGGATGGGCGAACGGTTTACCCTATCAAACAGCAAAAGCAGGGACGATAGCTGAACTCACTGCCCAGCACAAAAAAGGGAGAAGCGGCTCAACGCAATGGCACGCAAAACACTAAAAGCGCTAAAGGAAAGTAAGCACGCAGTCGACCTAAGAAAACTGGCCGATCACGGAGGCTCCTCAAACCGCGAAAGTAGCCAGGAAGGCCACGCGCACTGCCTATAGCTTGCTTGAAAAACAGAAGCGGACAAAGGCGGATGTTTACAATCAGCAGCCAAATAGGTCTTGCCCAGTGCCGACGCGTGCAGTTACCGCCATTTATTGACCGTCCCAGGATGCGCTACGCCTTTCTGCAATGCATACACAGGAATATCGATTTCATGCTTACGACCATTCCTGACAACAATATCGTCTATAAATGTTTTGTTCCTTTGCGCTCTATGAACTTTTTTTTTCTGCTTAGCACTCAATGAATTGGTAACGCACTTATTTACTTAGCCAACAGGTGTTTATTTCATCACTAGGTCACAGACGACTGTTGGAGTCTAAATAACGTACCTGGGTGTTTGCCTATTCCGTATGGTTTCTAATAAAACGACCGCAACCCATTCCTATGCACGTGCACAAGACACAATATTTTTGTTCAAGTCACATAAAATATTTCTATCTCCATTTTTACTCGGTGCTTCCTTGTTCCATATGCGTAACTGCTATGGTTTAAAAGCATGTGACGGTGTCACTATCGCGGAATATCGCAGATAATCGCTGCCGATTTGGGTGCTTGGAGATTCTAGACCGTTGACGCCGTTTCTCCGTATAGCCGTTTCTCGGTAGCTTACAAATACGATATATCTGTGTCCGCGCATACCACTTACAGGCTTTGTTTGTAGGGTATTTTAGGTACCTTGAACAAGACTTCACTGAACGGTAGGAAGCTTCAGTCCCTCTCACCGCTTTTTTCCCCTTTTATTCCACGTGCTGTCGAAACTCTTGTTTCTCGAATTTTGCATGACAAACGAGCTCAACTCTCCGCCAGTGAACAATAACTATAGTTTGCTGGTCTCAACGCCGTTGTTTGTATGCCACTTCTATGTTAAGGGCCGTTCTGTCACATCGACCAGTGCGCAACGACTGAGGTCACCTGAGCTTGGCAGATATACTTGTGCCCCCATTTCTGGGTGTTCACACTTTTATGCAGTCAAGTAGTGGTGTTTATGGTGACATTATATTCCCCCACAAACTACCCCTCTTACGCAATGATTCTAACAAGTATTAAAATAAGCAACGAAACCAACTGACAACTTTGAAGACTGATGCATGACATGTTAGAACAGAAGAGAGGTGACTTCTGAATCACAAACGCGAACATCGATAGGAAGAAAAAGTTGTTGTAGATATCGTCCCCTGACAGACGTTTGGACAAGGCGGCTTGTCGCACAGACGATCACAAGCCATCTGGTCGAAACTCATGGTCAGCGAACTGGAGGTTTCGGCCCTCTCCTTATTCGAGTACGTAAGCTATATACTACGAGACTTTTTAATGCGTCTGTCAGGCACGAAGCTTGTTTTCAAATACTCCGCTTAGTTTTGCGCTTGGAAGGTAGAAAGCAGCGAAGAAAACTTTAAACATTTGCTGATATACTGTAACGGTATACATCCAGACATCGCGGGTGGCATGGTCGGCTTTTCGCTAGCTCACGGTTTCAGGGATAGTGAAAGCAAAATTAACACATCTATAGTAGAGACGAGCAAGGTAAGACTAGAGCAATGGTGGCGTAAAAGCAAAATGAGAAACAAAGGTACGAACAGTCACAAAAATTAAAATAACACAGCTTAGACTATGGGAAGGAAAAGCTTAGAATGACAAGGATCATAACAGGGCTAAGGTTTTATAAAAAGGACGAATTAAATAAAACCGCCCCTTAAATTACTAGACAAGGTCGTGTTTGCTGTCGTCTCGATTCAAAGGGGATATCAATGAAGTATATTCATCCATCCATAGAGTCAGGTCTGTCTGCCCATTAGCCTCATCTTACGCGACACGCGATCCCGGGCATTGTTGCTGCAGTGCGTGGTTTCTGCACACTGTACTCGGTCGGATATAGCAGTCCCAAATAGGAGAGGTTGTGGCGAGGCAGAGCTGTGCATTCGTGCGAAACGCCTAACTGTCAGCTCCTGTGCAGAGTTCTGCACCAGCTACACCTTTCTCTGCCCAAGCACTGAACATACAAGCCGAAGTCTATATATAGTTAAGACTGAACATTTTGCCACTCTTTGCATCATTGCTTTCTCCCTATCTGTACCCTCCCCCTCCACTGTCAACCGGGCTTTACGATTCCCAGGGCCCGTTTCTCTGATGATACTCCGAACTGCCTTTTTCCGTACGAGTTAGCCGTGCTGTTTGATTAAGTTCGCACTCCTCATCCTCGATCGCATATTGAAAAGCAGATGCGCTTTCACTATCGCGTTCGTCGTAATTGCTTGCAGTGTAGCCTAAATAAGGAAAGCAAACATTCGCCTTCGGTAAACAAAAAAATCGGGAGGCTTTCGGCGGAAAAATAAAACGGGGGAAATTAGAAGGCGCATTCAGAGAAGACAAGCTTGAGTCGCGAATAAAATGGTCCGCTTTGCATAGCTTGTTTCCGAGAGCCTCCTTTCCATCCCAGCTTGTGTATTCGGAAAGGGAGAATTTTCCTCCAAATAGCGCGCGCGCACACACACTCTCTCCCAGGCCTCGTCGAATCCATTAATCTTTACCAAATTTGTTTAACTTTCTTAATCGCCCGTCCCGCGGGACAGACGCACGCGGTAAGTGCCCGCGCGCCGGGAGCCGGTCTTTCGCTCCCGCATGCAGCGAATCCCGCCCGATAAAGGAGTTCATAAATGGAACTCGGATTCGGTTGTGAGGCCGGCTTCGCAATTACCTGCGCCTGCACGAGAGATCGCGGGGAAGGAAAGAAGGAGGGAGAGAGTGCATTTTCCCGGGTGAAGCAAGACGAATCGCTGCGTCTCGCTCTCGAAATGCAGTCGTTGTTTGCGCAGTTGATAGCTCGCCGCCTGATTGAAATTCATCGGCGAGCGCGCGTGCCGCTTATCAAATTCAGCGGAGCCGCGCACCGCTTTCTGGGTTTACCGCTGAGACGCTCGGGCGTCCTCGTTGCGCCGTCTTTCGAAAAGCAACTTCTTTTTTGCTGTTGCGTGTCAGCCTTTCTGCGCTAGTTGGTGTGCAGTGGAGTGCAGATCGACAGATGATGCTACCTGTATAGGGTAGACCGCGAGCGCCTTCGCTCAGAGTTTTGAGAACTGCCAATTTTGAGTGCTCACTCACCCTTTTTCCTACCAATCCAGGCCGTGTCACTCACTAGTGGTTATTGTCTTCCGGTGGCGTCGAGATTGGCTTAAAGTTTTGAGCTGCAGTTAATAATCACCATCGTTACCGTCATTATCATTATCAGCTAGGCTATGCATTAATCTAAACACGAATACGCTTATATAGAGTTTTTAAAAATTGATGGTGGTTTAGCTCTGGTTAAATCTGAAGTGACGCGATAGCTACAGCTGGCCGAGTGGAACTTGCTCAGTTGAATTGCAAAGTCGGTCTTTCGCCGCTCCCTTTCGCTGGGCGCTCCTTCATCTTCGTCCCACTTGACACGGCGCATGCGCACAGCTGTGGTAGCTCGGTTTGACCGGCGCGCCGCGCCGCCGGCAGCAGCAGCTGACGAACCACGTGATCAACCACGGCGCCGGCAGCTGCTCCGCACCACGTGACCAACCACGTGACGGCGCGGCGGCGCCGCCACGGTGAAGGCTCGAAATGCTACCGTAATGCAGCTATCACTTCAAAAGGGAGTAATCTGTCTTCTAGTGCACTCCCTTCTATGTTAGGGAGTTCTCTGGAGGACAGCTTACTCGCTTTTTACTCATTTCTGCTTAGAGTGTACGCTGTAGGACAAAAGCTTATCTCATTATTGGTCAGCCTTTGTCAAAAGTTCGGTGCCCACCGCCCGCACGGAGCGCGGTCGCGGTGGGCATCGAACTTTTGACAAAGGCTGAAGGTAACCCTGACCAGCATAAGCCGTGGCACCTCATATTCCAAAAGCTGTTCGCTTGTGCGGAATTTGGTGAACAGTACGCTGTTATACGAAGCCTAGATACTGTCAGATATGTGAGAAGCGAAGACGATACACTGCAGGTAATGGCGGGACCGCAATGACTGCTTTGTAGCATTTGTCCGTCCACCAACCCGACTTCGAACCCCCGACGGCGTCAGCAAACTACCGCTGTGCCTGTCGGAGGCTCAGCACTGTACTTGATGCTGTGTATTGTAATGAGCTTTAACTGATGAGCGGCGCCATTGAGGGGTAAATCAAGAGTAATGATATATTACGAATATGCAACGATCAGGGAGTTATCTTCGTCTTGTTTTCGTCTAGTTGCTGCTTGCTTATCTCCCCTATACGCGGTTCTACGCGTGGTAACCACATGACCACCTGGTTGGGAAGCGCAGTGGCGTCGGACACTTGACACACGCTTGTCATGGTTTAATTTTCACCTTAAAAATGAAGGAGGCCCAGAAAACTAAAACCGTAACTCCTTTTTAAACAACCTTTCCTGTGTAATTTTGTCTCCGAAGTTTAGACCAACTAAGTGAGCAAGAACTGGGAGGTGTCTATTGAATCTTTTTTTCGGAAACATTTTATTTAAAATCTATATCTGCTTTTTACATCAGGCCGTCTGAGTGCGCTGGTTTATTCTTGTTTGCGAGGGTGGGGTTCATTGATTTCCATTTTGGGAGTTTCTGCTGGCCGTTCTCCATTTTTGTTTGTAGGATGTGCTCTTGGATCGTTGATGTATTTTGTCCAGTCACGCGAAGAAAAAATAATAGAATAACGGGTTCGACTTGCAGCCACAGTCGTTTGAGGAACCAAACCCGAAAGTGATACAATAGACGCGTACACAAGGGCTGAATACATTACGCTAGAACGGAAAAGAAAACCAAAGGTCTACTTGCGAGCACGGCGAGTTCATACTTTTCTCTCTATTCGCGTTCGCTTCTCTAAAAAAAACTAGTTTGTAAAGTCTCCGAGAACCCAGCGTTACAAGCTATTCCTGCCACGTTAGGCACCGGACGGCTCGTAAATGATCGACTGGCACGTTTCCGAGTCTCCACTTCGCGCGAACATATTCGGCCCACAGTATCCCTACCGCGGGCTCATTCGGCGGCACGCGAATTACCCCGAAGAGTCACACACACGGCCTGGAGAGTTTGCACCGCCTCGAGATCCACCGCTCCGCGCGCCCCCTGATGGCGCCGTGCACGCACAGTCCGCAAACGCGCGCAACGGGCGGTCGGCGCGCTCGTTGTTGATTCGGCCGAGTGTCGGTCAGCTGCCGCCCCGAAGTGAGTACGCGTCGGTTCCCACACGTGGAGGGGCAGTCATCATAGTGCACATACTCCGCTGAGCGCGCGCCACGCAATTTGCCCGTTTTGCCGTCATTAATTATCGCCTACCCTGATTAGAAACACGGAGGCGCCTCTCGCCGAGCTGCAGACAACGTCGCTCGCTTCGCGCAGAAACCGAACAACGTAAAAAAAAAAAGACCGAGGGAAGGAATGGGAGAGTGAAGAGAGTGAGGGCGTGTGCACAACTGCAGATCGGCGCCGCTGGCGTGACCGCCCACGGAACGGCCGCCAAACGCAGTTCCTTACACGCCTCACTCCTTACGCATACTTCGAGCAGCGCGGGATGCAACCGGCTAGCTCGCTGGCATTCTCGAGTGTGTGTGGGCGGAGTGGGGTCCGGCAGACCGGCCCGGAAAGCGCGCGCTAAAAACCCTTTGGGCCGTGAAACTGATACGAGAATTCTTCCAGATGCCGAAACTTCGCGTGCGTGCTTGCTTGTTTCGAGAAACGTGCGGTTGCGGACTGCGGGTGTCCGTGGCTCGCGAACGGCTGGGGAAGCAACTGAAGTGTTAATAACATCAACTATAGGCAAAAGCGAAAAAAAAAGAAAGAAATGCGATAAGTGAAGCTCGGCGCGTGGCTGCGCGCGGTCAGTTTGCGTGAGCACGCGTCCGAGGTATACGCCTGTGCGTGCGGGCGTCGATGGTTGCGCCCCACCGCGCTCGCTTCGCGCGTCTTGAATTGAACAGCGCTTCATGGGATGATCGCGGGAGGAGCTCTCTCACGCGCTGTTCCTGCCCGCGACCCGCTCGCGATGGTAGGGCGTAGAACCTGACTTTGTGCGGGAGCAGTGCAGGAAAGATGACGTCCCGTGAGTTCTCTCTGTATCTGCCGATGCTGTCTGGAAAGTCTTCTTGCGATCAGGAATTAGGGACAGCTCCCAGATAGCGCCGCTAATCCTCGCGGCCTATGTTTCTTCAATGTAAGGAAGCATGGAAGTTTTTTGACATAAATAAACCTACGGATAATGCCAGGGACTATTTAAGGGGCAGGCAGAAAGGGCGGTGGTCTCCCTCGCGAAGCGAGAAATTTGAAATACGAAAACCACCTGAACCATTTTTTTTTCGGCCGGAAATCCCAAGAAATGCATGGTTCACCTTCCAACCACCGCGGCAAGTGGAGACTTCACAAAGACAGAACCTGGTCTGGTGGTAGCACGTCCCTCCAGCCAATGGGATTTCACCAGTCTGGTGACGTAACTTTCCTCGAGCAATGCGATTTTTCTGCTCTGGTGACGTCACTGATAACGTAACTGCACGCCAGCCAGTCAGGCTTTTTCTGAAGGACGCCGGCCGGCGTCAGGTGTCTGCTCCGGTGAGGGCTCTTCGCATAACACGAAGCCTATTTAGAAGGGGACTCTGGTTTGCTGCCTCTTTACCAGATAGAGAGAGAAGGGAGAACATAAAATGAGAGACGTGAAAGACCGCTAAAAGCTAGACTGCTGCAGCGCCTTTTATTTCTGCATAACCTAACCTTGCAAAGCATGCGGGTGTGCCACAAGAACACCGCCCTCACAAAGTGGAGGTCTTTCTTTAGACGTTGAATTTCTGAGACGTTGTCTTGTGACGGTACATGTTAATGTTGACTGTGAGTTTATTTTGCCTCTGCGTGCAACTGAATCTCATGACATGGCCTATTTTCATTTCGCATGATTTGAAATGCGGCCTGGAGTCCAGCTCGCCATGTCGAGCTCTGCAGCATGTACTAGCGAGGACAAAAGTCTCCATTACTGGGGAGCGGCAACCAGAGCGCGTAACTTTGTTATTGCTGGCTAGATCGAAACCACGCTTCTGGAAGTGAATGTTGTACTTGGTTTTTCCATTGCGCGCTAGTAAAGCAAATTGATTGCTGAAAAACATCTCTGCAGTTCGCGCACATCACTATTCGTGCGTCCTGGTGACTTTTGTTACCTAGAGTACGCCAGAGACACCTTGACCAAGGCGCTACTAGATAACACTGTGGCTGAACCTCTAACAGTGGGCGAAGAGCAGGAAGAAAAGAAACTGGAAGGAAGGCAAATGGTTAAAGTTAGAAGGAAAAAGGGGATGTACCATTCCGCGAAAGTTTATTTCGAGAGCGCCATTTGCGGAAGGACAAGCTTCGCACTCATGGTGGTGGTGGTGGTAGTGGTTTTTTTATTAAAATAATGGTAAAAAGGAAGGAAAAGATTTTTGCTAGCCCCGGGATCTGCCATCGATACTGAAGCACCTGAGCTGGGGCAGCGGAAATGAAGGATAGCAGACAGAAAGGAGAAATAAAATGAAAGAGGTGAGGGGATATTGAAGAGAGGATAGGGGGAGAAGTAATATATACAAACTATTTATACAATAAGAAATGTGTCCATGTTGTGCGCGTGATTAGTTCATGTTGGAGGAATTAAATCACACACGCGCACAACACTGTGTTGGCTACAACTGGAGTGGGGCGTCCGGTTATTAATCGTTCAAGGTAGAACTCGTGGAGCGTTCGGTCACTGCGTGTAACTACCTGACGGAGAACAGACGGGACGTCAAGCCCGTGTGTTCGAGGAATGCACAGAGGCTCACCAAAGTTCGCTCACGAGTGCGCGCACTGCCCTGCGGCCACAATAGCGTCTTGATGGAGTCTGGTAGTATGCCGTGCGCCCTATAGGCCGCGAGCATTTCGCACTCATCAATAAATCTGTTTAACCTCGAAGCTCGTAGCAGGATGCGGAAGAAATGTGCGAAGAAAATCCAAGCACGCTAACTGTCTCGCTCACCTGAACTTCACCGTGAGAGAGAAGAGGGTTGAAAGGGTTGTAAGAGAGGAAAGACAAAGAGGGGCACATGGGGTTGAACATAACCCCTCAGGTTCCAAGCCGGAGTAGGTGGATTCAACCCGTAGTTTATTATTAATTCAACACTGCATGCGGCATGTATGCGCATTACTGTTAAATGAGTGCACGATGCATGCTTTGTTTTGCTTTTGACGAGCATCTTTTCCTAGATGACAGAAAAATGATTTTCATACCTTAGAATGCCGCTGTAGCTCAGTTCTCACATAGCAGCGAAATATTGGACATAACAAGAGGAATAGGCGCGAGTGCACGGATGCCTTTCATTTGTCGCTAAAGGATTCACTCAAACCGTTGTGCGGCGCTTGGGAATCGCAGAATCTAAGTGTTCATCCATTCTGTCAGAAACCGCGCTAAAGAAAGAACAAGAGAGAAGCACTGGCCGTAGTTATAAAGATGACCACAATACCAACAACCGGTCGAAGCTCAGCTCTCATGAAGTTAATGCGTTCAAGTAAATACAGTCGAAGCCGAATGCTTTAGCGCGCACTAGCTGGACACGTGCGCGCGTAACGCTGCTTGTGCAACTCTTCTAAAAACACTCCCGGCCAAGCGCTGGGGGAGGGGGGGGGGGGGGGGGGGGCACGAAAGCTCTGCTTCCGCGCTAAGCCGTATACGCTGCTGCAGGGTAGGCCGCTGGCCAACAGCGGTCAGCCCGCGGGTGCATCGCGTGCGTGGCGCGGCTAGCTCTCCGCGCACGTGGCCCCTTCCGCCGTCGCCCTCCCCTTTCACGCTGCTCTGTGTCTCGACTGCTGCGGGCTTCGGTGACGGTTCTCACGGTGGGCTGCGCGGTTGCGGTCGCCGAGTTCTGTCCGCAGCGATTAGGAGTCTTCGCGCTTTCGACGCCGCTCTGCACGCAACGCTATACACTTCCTGTCCTCGTCCATGGTCGAATTAAGTGTGCATCTATGGGAAAAAATTAGGGGGACAGAATGCGATAGCATTCACTTTGTGCTTTGAGCGTTCGTGTTTTGTTTTTGTTTTTTTTTCGACTCTGTTGCGGTAGTTCAAATCCCCGGCCATTCTGTCCCGCATCTGTACGTCAGATGGCGCTTCATTGCGCCTTTTTTGCACATTGCATTTGGAAATGGTTCAAAGTGGATCAAGGCGATGACATCCAAAAACACAACTTGAGGTCATCATCATCATCAGCACCGCAAGAGACTGACAGTTTAATACGCGGGGTGGTAGGCGTCGATTGCGTAGTGGTCTAATGCAACGGCCAGCAAAGCTGATCTGTTCACACCGCCGTAGGTTCGAATCCCACTCGCGAATCTACAGGGTGGGACTACAGCGGACGGCAGTTTATTGCTGTGACGAGGCTTCTATGCTGTCGCATAAAATAAAGTGCACTGTGAAAGAGTTGGAATGAACTGCCGGCGGGTCCAGGCTCTGTAGATCACAGGAACGACAACGTAGGAATGGCGCATATTGATCTTACCGGTGCTCACCTACGGGGAAGAGACGTGGAGGCTAACGAAAAGGATTCAGCTTAAAGGGACACTGAGGAGAACTTTATCATTTTTTTTTTGTTAGCAAAATCTGATAGTTCGGCATTTCATGGCTTTGTTACCGCTTGTCCGGGCGCGAAAGATGCATTTATTTCAAAGAAATTTGGATTCGAAGTTGAGAAAGTTTTTCCCGCCGCTCTGATTCAAACTCGAGAACTCTTATGACGACACGGAGAACTCTTATGACGTCACAAAACGGAGTGACGTGATACGTGACGTAAACGCAGACTCCGTGATTTCTGACGGCTAGCGGTGCGGTGCGCAACCTTCCTTTGCCAGCCTCAGAGATTCGTGGTTTCCATGAAGTAAAGAAAATTCCTCCAAGGTTGCGCCTCTTGTCCTAGGAAGTCATCACGCTTGTACTTGCGAGAATGGCCTGTGGCGGCGACACCTGTATTTTGGTTCTTGCTATTTTCTACATTACAAGAGCTTTGTTTTCAGTAAGAGTGGCGTTTTTGTGATCAGGAGCTGCTATTCTATCGATACAAGCCAACTTCAACTTCTCCTCAGTGTCCCTTTAAGCTAAGGGCAACACTGCGAGCCATAGAAAGAAAAATGATAGGTGTAACGTTAAGAGACCGGAAGCGGCCAGGATGGGCGAGGAAACAAACGCGGCTTAATGACATCCTAGTCGAAATCAAGAGGAATAAATGGGCTTGGGCAGGGCATGTAATGCGAAGGCAAGATAACCGCTGGTCCTTAAGGGTAACGGAGTGGATTCCAAGAGAAGGCAAGCGTAGCAGAGGGCGGCAGAAGGTTAGGTGGGCGGATGAGATTAGGAAGTTTGCATGCATAGGGTGGGTGCAGCTGGCAAAGGACAGGGTTAATTGGAGAGACATGGGAGAGGCCTTTTCCCTGCAGTAGGTGTAGTCAAGCTGATGATGATGATGATGATGATGATGATGAGATTGAAAGGAACGAACAGGGATGCTGACTCACCTTAGGTAAGTTACGGCTAAGGTAAAAGCAGAGTGCTGTCAGCCTGCTTTACCGTGATGCTGTGCACCGTTCGTGTGCTGTTCTTCCTGTGGGACCTGTGCTGGGACGCCATTTTTTCAGTGGTTTTCGGGGAAAAGAAATGGCGCAGTATTTGTCTACATCTCGGCGGACACCTCAACCGGGCCGTGAGAGAAGGAAGAAAGGAGGGAGTGAAGGAAGAAAGTAAGAAAGATGTGCCGTAGCGGAGGGCTCCGGAATAATTCCGGCCACCTGGGGATCTTTAACGTGCACTGACATCGCACAGCACATGGGCGCCTTTTGCGTTTCGCCTCCATCGAAACGCCGCCGGCACGGTCGGGTTCGAACCCGGGAACTCCGCCTCAGTAGCCGAGCGCCCTGGTTCGGCCGCACTGAACACTGCTGAGCGATGATAAATAAGTGAATTGGGTTTGAGGAAAGGAAAGACGCAGTAATTCAGGGATAGACGAATAGAATGATAGACGAGACGGAGATCGAGGAGCCGTAGTTCGGGGTGGTGGTGGTGGTGGTCGTCGTCGTCGTCGTCGTAACTTTGTTTGTACTAATATTTCAGATGATGGAGCGTGAGTGGTGTGCTCCGTGTACAAGGCTCCATTGGAAGCTGCTGTTTCTCAGACCCTGATGACCAGGTCGTCCAGGTCCGAGCTATAGACAGTATACCTACCCCGTCTGCTCATGTGTCCGAACTGGTATTTCCGGTATTGCTCTATTTTTTTTTGCATGCCCAAACTGTGTGATATTAGCTTTTGTGTTCTCCATAGAATGGTCATGCGTTCTGATACATCGTTGGATGTATCTTGTGCATTAAGCATAAGGTGAGGGTATGTGTTTGTCTGAAAGCGTCTGATGGTGATTTCTTCTTCTTTCGTTAGGGACTTGTTTGGTTGTGGGTATGTCATACTCGCGAATTTGTATACTGTAATGTATCATGGCACTTGATCAGGCTATGGCTTTCATTGGAGTGCGGGGGTCCGGATTAATTTCGACAGCCTGGGATTCTTCAACGTGCCTTGACATCGCACAACACACGGGCAGACTTTTGCATTTCGCCTCCAACGAGCACAAGCTCCCGTTCCTATGAGAGCGAGATAGAGAGAGAGAGAGTTAGAGGAGGATTCTTTAAATGCAGGAAAGGGTGAATGCGCGCATGTCTCTGGCCTGCTACTCGCAGTGGGGGAAGGGGAGGAGCATGATGCAGAAAATACGGCGAATAAGGGGTTTGCAGTAAATCGCTGCAGACATTAATACTCTCACTCGATGTTTGCGTTCGAGCTCTTCAAATTACTTATCTTGTGGATTTCGGCTTACAGAAAGTATAACAGCTACGTGGATGTACGCCCCTGGGAAGTTGTTAAATAAGGTTTTATCTTAATCATCTTGAGGAAGAAATATTGCTTCTTTCCAAAGAAAGAGAGGTTGGATTGAGGACGACTACCAGGCTTACCACTGAGCTCACCAGTGCACACTTCCGTTGTGGACAGTCCCGTACCGTTTCCGACTACTTTCCGCTCTTCAGCCTGCCCTAAAGTTTCGGAATACGGGCGTTTATTGTATTTTACGTGGGTTACAATGAAATGGCCTCTGCGGACGCCATTTGCCTCTCGCTCGGCACGTACCGCACTGTAATCGGGGCTTCGGAGCGGAGAACCTACGCGGCCATCACGTTGACGCGTGGCTTCAACCGGCGTCGCGTGCCCCATTGCACGTGGCTGGTTGCACGCGGCCGCCTATACTAATGCATGGACAGACCCTCACCGAAGTAGTGCCGGTCTGCACACGCTCTGCGGCTTCGTGGCTTTCGCGCTTCTATCGGTGGTTTGTCGCTTTAGTGACGCTTCGTGGAGCATCTCGCTGTCCAGCGCGTGATTGCTCGCGTCGGTGCGCGCAATTGTCGGTCGTTGGCTCGCTCACCGGTCGGCGCATGCACGCGCCCAGTGTCCTCTTCTCACTCAGGCCTGGCGAACGGAAACATTTAATGCGAAAGGATCAGTGTGTGTGTGTGTGTGTGTGTGTGTGGTGTGTGTGTGTGTGTCTTTGTGCGTGCGTGCGTGCGCGTGTGTGTGTGTGTGTGTGTGTGTGTGTGTGTGTGTGTGTGTGTGTGTGTGTGTGTGTGTGTGTGTGTGTGTGTGTGTGTGTGTGTGTGTGTGTGTGTGTGTGTGTGTGTGTGTGTGTGTGTGTGTGTGTGTGTGTGTGTGTGTGTGTGTGTGTGTGTGTGTGTGTGTGTGTGTGTGTGTGTGTGTGTGTGTGTGTGTGTGTGTGTGTGAGAGAGAGAGAGAGAGAGAGAGATGCATTTTGCCGGTTTGACTGGTATAGAACGACGCGCATAAAATATCCGTTCTATCTACTAAGTAAAATCAGATCAAATAATAAGCTCCACTTGTTTCTCCCACTGTGCAAAGTTCAACTCGCACTGGCTCGGTAGCGACATGGCCGTCTCCAAATTGACTGGGGTGCTGTTTTCCTCGTCTGCTTTAGCCACACGTGGCAATCAGATGGGCTCAATCCTCAATCCGCAGTTTTCTGGGTCAACGCTGTGTAAGGGAAAATAAGCCGCTCACATAACCGCAGTCTTGCTGAAAGCTTTCACACAACACAAGCACCAACTTCGGACATATCGAGCATATATTACAGCGGTTCTCTCTCACTGGCTTGACTTGCCGCGTGACAAAGCCCTACTTGATGGGCTTAAAAACGGAATATGAAAGTAAACACACTAGCGCCAGCTATACACCTCGCTCAGTTCTAACAGCAGCAATACAAAAAAAAACGTTGAAGGCGCGCAAAACGAAAAAGAGAGAGAGGAAAGAAAGGCTGTCTAACGGGCGTCCGGCGCTGTTTTGGGAACGACGTTGGCGCCAATGGTCCGGCGTGGCTGCAAACATTGTGAGTATCATTCAGGAACGCAAATCGCGAAACGCGCAGTCTCTTGTTTCCTTTCATGCGGAACAGCGCTCCCCAGACGGGGGAGCGGGGTAATGGACCGGAGCTTTTAGGCTACAGGAGCCGACGCGAACAGTAAAAAAAAGCGATCCGGCGAATGGGACGCGCATCGCGCGGGCCTTGAGCGATATCGCTGCCCGAGGCGGACTGTGTATGCTGATTGAGTGTATGCGAATACGCGCAGAGATATTCCGCGACGTTTTGCGCGGGGACCTTTAAAATGCGAACTCAGCTGTTGGAGGAGGCTTCGATGCGAACAGTGTCCATCGGAGCAGTAAGACGGACGGCTAAGCATACTTCGATGGTAAATCAAAGTTATCGCCGACCTTTGTACCGCAATGAATGTAACACTGATGGTGCTGATGTTGCTGATGCTGAGGATGTAAGAAGCCGCCAGTCGCACCCTTTCAAAGTGTCACTGACAGGGAGATACAGTTCACATAAGCGGTGTCCGTCCATTCACTTGCTCAGAACTCAGACAAAGAAGGCGATTTTCAAGTTTTGACCAATTTAGCCCTAGCAGTGTACAACAATCTGGTCCATCGCATCTAAAACTGAGTAGTCTTGTCACACAATCGGATAGGAGGAAATTCGGCGAAACACACTGAATGGTTGATTGTTGAATCCCCGCGGAACTAAGAGTCCATCACGTACGACAGATTTAGTTTCGTGCACAGAGTCGGACACATCTTACACCTTTAAACCGCAAAATTCATTCCTGTATGCACAATCTGGCAGTGA
The DNA here is from genome assembly GCF_052857255.1 of Amblyomma americanum. Classification (NCBI taxonomy): domain Eukaryota; kingdom Metazoa; phylum Arthropoda; class Arachnida; order Ixodida; family Ixodidae; genus Amblyomma; species Amblyomma americanum. Next base: position 58,988,838 of record NC_135502.1, read on the forward strand.
CGCATGATTTCACCGCGGACCATGCCATTTTTCCGTCCGCCGGAGTGTGTATCAATCCATGCATGGAAATGGCACGCTAAAGTGCATCATATATTTATGCGATTCGCCATTCCGCGCCATTACGGGCACCCAAAAACGTAAGAGAAGCATCGCGGTATAGGAGCTGTATAAGCACTCAAACCTCTATAGCCGCTGTGTAGCGCGCGTATGCACTGTTTGCGCGCGATATACAGGATGTCCGTTGGATCGTTTCCCTTGGTAGACGTGTGCCTCCAGTCGCTCACTACGCGTATAGGAGCCACTAGCGGACGTCGCAGTGAGCGAACCATTTAAACGGGAAAACGCTTTTTGGTTTCACGAATGGGCTCATGCATATATGTGATTTCGATCGACGTTGAAAACGCGTGGCAGTGGCGCAACTGCTGCTCAACGATTTGCTGGCGTGTTTCCCGGCTCTGCACAGACGTAAAGAGAAGCGAAATGGGCGCATAATGTAGTCATGCTCAGCGTTTATACAGCGACACGCGTGCGCGGGCATTTTTGGGAACGAAAATGGTACCAATCCGCTCCTATATATGCGTCCAACTGCTTTCGCTTATGGCTGCCACTTGAGGGAAATGCTTTTAAGCGCGCTTAGAACCTCCATAGAAGAGAAGAAAAAAAAGCGTTCGTAGCGCAGATGGAAGGAGAAAAACCGGGAGGTGTTTCTTTCAGTGGCATGCTGTGCTAGGCGAGTGATGTGTTTTCTTCTTTTGCTTTTTGTTCTTTTTAATGCGGGAGCATATAGGAGGGCCATGAAAGCGAAAACTGTCCGGCGTCGGCATATGTGTGAAGCTTACACCTGCCACAGCTACACCTGTCACCTGCAATAACACTGTCTAGAACGAAACACGAGCTGTAATAAAGCACCACTATAATGAAGCACTGGCTCAAACACGGGCTATAATGAAACACCGGTGATAGCAACTTGATAAGGACACTTCAGGGACAGGTGACAGTGATTGGGCGCTAGGGATGATAATGGCTTAGTAAAGCTGCCAGTAGCGGTCGTGCTCGTTGTGGTGCACTTCATGCTCCAGGTTGCAAAAAGATAGCACAGAGGGAGATAAGATAGAGAAGAATGCTCTCGCATTCCCTCCGTAACAATTCAATTTATCGGCCCTCTGTTTTTTTTTTTCGTTGCGGAACGAGGCCCTCGGTGCCATTAATAAACCGCTAGAAAACTGTATCTGTGCCACCTCAGAGTGAAATTTTAAACCATGAACGAAGCGACCATACCGAAAAGTTGTTTTAAAGTTTGGCACAACGAGGCGTTTTTTCTCATCATCATTTACTGCTTTTAGGGTATACTTAATGTTTCATTAAAAACTGTTTTGTTAATTCCACCAGACAAGTTGTGCAAATATTGATTAACTCGCCAATGTTGTTATTACTGTTACATTTTTGTGTGTGTGAATGCAAGAAGATCTTTTTTTTTTCACGAGATATGTGGGAAAAATGAATACATAAAATCGAACAAATGCAGCTGCTACTCTTTCCCTCAGCAATATTCATTTGGCAACTGAAGACAGTTTACTTGTATCATCACTCGTTTCAACACTGCACACTTGCATACTACCGTCGCAGACCTTTCCTGGTAGTAACTGCGGCAATAGGCCTTGAAAGAAGCCAGTAACTGTGGGTGGAGGGGCATTACTCTCTAATTCATTGCAGACATTTGCATCGCACTGTGGAAGGAGGTATGTGAAGGGTGTAAAAGATGAGATTGAGAAAGAAACTTTACAGGGGGGGGGGGGGGGGGGGTGGCAGTGGCACTAAAATATAACGTTGTTTTTGCCGGTGTGGCACTTGCGTCAAAAAAAAAAACATGCACAAGGTAAGAAGATATATTTATTGAGCTTGATGCTTTAAAAATTTAGGGTAGATCACTTGGATTGACGCGGAGGAAATGCGACAGCGTTCTTCTCTCACTAGCCATTCTACTCCGATCCTAATTCCATTGTTATTCTGATTCTATTACTGTTCTGACTCCATTGTCTTTCATTCCTCAATCTATTCCAGTTATGATTACATTCCAATTCCGAATACGCATCTACGCAAAACGTGTCACATCGAGAGACAGCGGCGAGTCCTCATCATTACTAGCGGCGCAGTGGCGGAGCGGTTACGCGATGCGCCACTGCGCCGTCAGGTGGCTGTTTCCAACACACTCATCGGTGGGGCTTGTCAGGTTGCTCTCTGCAAGCAATGCGAGAAGAACTAGCTCCCGCAGCCATCGCTTTTCCACAGATAGTTCTTCGGGAGGCTGTATATTTTGCACGTGTAGGCGTGCTGTTGTCAGAGTCATTTTCTTCTTAGTCATTGGCATTTTTGCTGAGTCATTCTTCGTATGGTGAATTCCTCCTCTCCTATTCAAGTTGGGAAGGGGAAAAGGGAGAGGGGAGGTTGGAAGGTGACAGGTGGAGAGAGGGCCTCACGACGCCCTGACTCTTTCTTGCTGACATGGAAGTTCTGAAAGCTGTACCTGAAAAGTAGCCCGTCAATATTTGCTCATTGGAATTCACTAGGCACATTTTAAAGAAACACGAACCAATTATTCACATGACGTCTAGCAACACCCACTTGGTTCGATTCCTTGGAGTTCTCCACTTTCGTTTTCTATTCAGTCTGAAGAACGTATGTTCGCTCGGACACCCCGTATGCGCGACGGAGCTCCGGTATTTCATTAAGGGTAATTAGCAGCCGCACGTGGATCGATTAGGGGCCTTATGTTACAGCGCGCATTCCAACGTTATAGCCAGCTGAGTAAGCGCAGTGCCCTTCGTCCGAGGTAAACAACCACGGCAAACAACTTGGAGCTTACGTAGACAAAAGAAGCACAGCTTCCCCTCTTCTAAACTCACCCGTGATCGCGCAGGCAGCGCAACGACAACGGGAAAGCGCCTGACACGAACGATAAAAGTAGCGGGTAAAACGGTGGACGAAATGAAAGGGAAAAGAAAGGAAGAAAAGGGAAAGAGGGAAAGGCGGAGAAGGGGAGGGGGTCATTCTGACCAGCCGTAACTCTGGTTTGGCAGCGGGCAGAAAGACGAGGGGAAAAGGTGGCGGAGGAGAGGGTATAAAGGTAGAGAAAGACCAGCGAGGCGCTGTTTCGGCGCGGTTTGATTACTTGGTGAAAGGGCCATTTGAGGCCCATTGCGGTTTCCGACGACCACGAACACGACGGCGCTGGCCGGTAGAGGGCTCTCTCTCTCTCTCTCGCTCAGTGGCGCCAACTAGTGCCTTCCGCAGCCTGCGAGTTGTTCCGGGGAATAAAGCTTCCCGCTGCTGCCAAGCCCTACCTCCTCCTTTCAGGCACTCATCCCCCCTTCCTCTCTTGAGCACTGCCGTTACGAGGCGTCCGCGAAAAACCCCGCGGGGCGCGCAGCCGCGGGCAATTTGCGGACTTGAAGCCCTGGATCGTTTGTTTCGCTCTCCTGGGACGCCTTATGGAACAATAAAGTTCGGCTCTGTGATTGCTGAAACAAAAGGTAATGGCCCCCGAACGGCACTGCTGTCCCTGTCTTTGCGCGTCTTGTTCAGCTGCTCCCGTTCGGTGGAGGGAGGAAATTCGTTTATTTATTTCTCGCTCGCTTGTTCGCTCTTTCTTCTCCGCTTGCGCCGATTCTCGGCGAAATGCTTGCGCTAATGGATTTCTCTTTAAACTAAAGGGATGTGCTCGGGTGGCCAGCGGTTCCGCGGAAAATTGTTACGAGTCTTATGACGGGCCATATAAACACTGCGGAAGCGGTAGTTACTTCGAAGCAGAAGCGGCGCGCAGAAGTGGAATTGCGGAACGAACGGGAATTCGAAGCGAATGAGATGGGCACTGAGTAGTTTTCAAGTAAGGCAAACCCCTAGAGTCTCGCAGAAGCCGCTGTATGACCAGTTGACTGTATGCATGAGCGCGAATTTTCGCCGCCTGGTTCGTTTTTGTTTCCGTTCTATGAGAAGTCATGTGTGTTTGAGAACATCGCGCTCGCGGAGTTCCTTGTGCGTTAAACTTCAGCTCTAGGGAACGGCAGTCTAACGGAGCGAACTAGTTTAGAAGGTGAAGAAAGGTTCAGGTATAGACAGGTTTAAAAGTTCTTTAGTACCAGAAACGATTGCGCAGTAAGTACTCGTTCAACGGTTGTTAAAGAACAATGAGGCCCGTCACGTACACGTCTTTCTTTGAAATGTAGACAATCAATGCAAAGCGCATTCTGTTTTTCTTTTTTTTTATTATAAGCGTTCGTGCGAAGCCAGTAGCTTCTTCGTACTGTCCACGCTATGTTGAGGTCACCTTGTGCGAGATTCACCGTAGTCTCATAATCGCATCGGCTTTGATAATCGACATAATCGCTGCAGGGGTAGTAAAACAATTGGATTCGAAGAAAGTGCGGCACAGAACAAAAGCCGCAGCAACAAGAGAAAGGAAAGGCGGAAAGGCTAACCAGAGGAGGATTCTGATTGGCTCTTCTACTATGGAGGCGGGACCAGAGCGGACAAAAGGAGAACATTAAAGAGAGGGTATAAGCACAGTCTCAGCCAAAAGTCTTAAGTCCACAGCGTTCAGCTGCAGCGAAATGAGTATTCCTAGAATGCTCCGTGTAGCGGACCATTCAAAACACAAGTCAAGCAGGAAGCATCTCTACTGCAAGAAGAAAACTTCTGCTAGCATTTCAAGGTCATTCGGTCTTGAATAGTGCCGTAATGGCTCTGTTATGCGGCTGAAGCGAGAAGCCTTTGGCCTTAAGACTTGCGGCACCGTCACAACCTATCGCGTGAGCACGAAGACCTCAGGCAGTGGAGTAGTGCCTGACGAGAAACCACAGGAGTCCTGTGTCTCTGCATGATGGACGTAGTGTATTTGAGGTGATCTTTCGCGAGCACGTGTTAGGGGATGGGGCAGTTGAAGGAAGGTTACGAAAGGCGTCAGGGAACCGCAGTCAGATGCCACGATGGATATCGTACTGGGGCTGTAGCTTTACGGAGCACACCTGCTGTTCTACCCAGCGGCAGCGCGGGCTGCGTGCCACGAGTTACAGGAACGTCAGAGTGGGACAAATGCTGGCGAGGTGCTGCTTGTCTAGACGCACCGCTACGTTTAATTAACACCACTTATGTAGTTGGTACATGGTTGATGATAATGACGATAATAGGTGCGTTAAATAATCTGTAATAATATTAGAGGCACTTTCACAGATAACGGCACTGAAAAAAAAAAAACCGTAAATACAGGCGGATATTATACACATAGACCTCAGTAAGGCTATATAACAATCCGTTGCTTTTCGATCACCATTCGAGACGCGTAAGCGAGCGTTTAGTCATGGACGATAATTGCGCAGTGCGTCTCGGAAATAGATAAAAGATATTGTGTCTCTCCAGTGCAAATTGTTGTTGTTGTTGTTGTTGTTGTTGTTGTTGTTGTTGTTGTTATTATTATTATTATTATTATATTATTATTATTATTATTATTATTATTATTATTATTATTATTATTATTATTATTATTATTATTATTATTATTATTATTATTATTATTATTATTGTTGTTGTTGTTGTTATTGTTGTCCTCTGTTGGAGTGGCACATACCCACAGTGGGGAATTGACCTTGTGCAGTCAAACAGTCAATCACATCCTATTTATACTCTCTCCTGTTGGCTTCTTTCTTTTCGCGTGTCGAATGTAATGTATTTCTTGTTCCACAGGCGGCAGGCTTCCGCTCAGAATTTTTTGTGTGTGACTTAATCAACGATATTTCAAACTCACTCTTGCATCCTACGTAAGTCGCGTGTAAATGAATGCACGAAAACCCCCCAATTGTTTCGAATATTTTAACAGGACAATACGCGCGGCCAATTTGAATAAAAGAGTGAAATTTATGAATGCACAGTCATCGTCGGAATTGAATGAGAAAGTGCGACATATACAAAGGCTCGACTTATCTTTCAGCCTTTTAGAGAAAAAAAATCGTTTATAATTGGTTGCAGATATAAAACGGTGCGATTTATTGATCGGAAAATTAATACTGCATGTTTCTGTCAGATAACGTCTCGCTGTGCTCCCTTTAAAGAATGAGGGACAGCGAAATCGGGCGAGATGCCTCCTGTGCTTATGGGAGACAAACACTACATTGCCAATCTGTACTGAAGCGAGGTGACATGATCGTTTCCATTGGCAGTATAGAACAGCATTGCGTCACTCTTTCGCATTTGTTAAACGGAGAGTAGGTAAGATAACGAAAAAAAAAACAAAAATAGTTATAAAGACAATACTCCGCTACAAAGACCTATTCCATCGCAATCCCCGGTTCTCCGTCCGTTGATTTTCGCCGGGCGCGCACCTGGACGTTTTATCGCCGTTCATTCCACCCCTTCCGGTCCGCTTTCTCCCTAATTTAGCGGGCGCTTCCTTTGTCTCCGGCTCTTGGCGGCGCTCGTTTCCCGACGAGCCAATAAACGTTCGTCCCCAAATTGCTCCGCCCCGCGGTGACGCTTCGGTCGAGCGGAGCTCTCCTTCCTCCTCTAGAGCTTCTCCCGCCCTCCTCCTCTTTCTCTCTTAGTTCGGGCCATTCGGGGCGCTGCCGTTCCGCAGGCAGCGATCGCGACAGAGCAGCTTCGGGATACGCGGAGGCTCCGCGCACGCGAGCTGATCGCGACACGGCGACGTCGAGCGATGGCTGCGCTTTGCTCTCACGGGCGCGACGCTGGGACAGAGAGCGTTTTATCGAGCGCCGAGGTCGGCTGCTGCGCTAGGCACTGAGCTTTTGTAACTCTGCTTAATAAAGCAAGGGGAATCGGAGGCATTTGGCGATGCTCGGAGACTCGAACCTTTACCTAGTGTCTAAACTGGTGTTTTTCATAAAATATTATTACCGTTGTGACCAAGGAGCAATACGAAGCAAGAGTAATGAAACGGCGCAGGCCGCCAAAAAATGGCGGCCGTCGACAGTCAAAGGGTATTAGGATGTCCGGTGCCGAAGGCGCACCTCGTTAAAACACATTTAAGCCGTAAAGAAAACAGAAACGATAAAGTTTCAGTCAGTTGTTGATGAAAAAGGCAGTAAGCCTGGCCCGACTTACAGCAATGTCGTTTGAAGAATCTGTATACTTATCGGCATTGTTGGTGGACTCGCACATGCGGATAGTCTCGCTGCAGCTGGCGTGAATAGGCGTGCAAGTTGACCGAAAATCAGTGGTGACGACGTTTCGCCATTGAGCACCAGGTAACGCGTTCAAATCGTGGACGGCGTTGGACGCATTACGGTGTGACCAAAATGCAAGAACGCCAGTGTACTTAGGTTTCCGAACACGTCAAAAAACACTAGCTGGATGAAATTAATCCGGAGACCTCAACTACGGCCTACCTTACAGTTAAGTCGCAGCGTTAGAACGAAAAAATAAATTATTCACATAAATTGGTTCAGAATTTATTGCAAATTATTTTTATGCAAACCTAAATTAAACGCAAATGGATTTGTATCTCATGTAATATTCCCCCTTTTCCTCCGTCCCTTTCCCGTTTTCCAACTGTCGTGCCTGTAAAGCGTGCTTCTCCGTTTTTAGTAGTGTTGTGCAACAAAGCTTACGCTAAAAAAATAGGTGGAAATTTATTAACGAAGGTGACGATAGGGGCGTAGTTTTACTGTTCGCTGTTTGTGCCATGTTCATTTGTTTTCTTAAGTTCATGTTTTTATGCATAAAACCTGAGCGGTAGTACTGTGGCGTAAACAGGTACGTACATGAAGGAAAATTTTCGACATGGTGCTGCAGGCCAAGTGGTTAATGGAACGAGAAATTTTTTGCCATTCTCTCTCTGAGAGACAGCAGGTATCAGTGATACGTTTGCCTAAAAACGACGTAAGCGCGATATGCTCTTTCCTAGCAGCTACACTATTTCCTTCTTTCTTTTTCCTTATGATAGGATGGGGACTGACTACAGTGCGAAATGAAAGAGGTGAAAGATAGCATTATGTGAAAGTTGGATCGAAATATGCTGTAGTCCGTGACTGAGCGAGCAGTTTAGTTCAAGGTGGAATATATTCGTTGCGAAGGCTGAGAGAGATAGAAAGTTTGGGACGAAACACCAAATTCGATCTTAGGAAAACCAAAGCTTCCTCGCAAGTGTTAAGTGAGTGGAGTGAGCCAGTTCGCCCACGAAAAAGGATATTTTTAGCCGGGATTTGAAAGGGAGGACTGGGCGAGGAAAATTTGAATTAAGAAAAAGGCATAGCCGTCAGCGAAGTGAGAACGACAAACTTTTTGCACAAAATTGCGAATTTTACAGAAAAAAAGAACTGTGCTTTTCACAAATAATTAAGGAATTGTAAATAAATGAATGCTGACACTTTGCTCCATCTTATATTGCTCACGACTGTACGAGAATTATCAGGGTATCTGCCCTAGTTGGAAAGGCAGTAGAAAGCCTGAGAAGATGATGAGGGCTAGAGGCAATTCTAAAAATAATCCTTTCTCTGCGCTGCTTTCTAACGTTTATACTGCAATATGCGGGAACACTTCCGCCGATGTGCTCTGCACCAGAGGTGGGCATTTGACTTCAAAAATCTGGACCTCACCTCAACCTCAGAAGCAATTTGCCGATCTCACTCAACCTCATCCTCATCAGTTGAGGTTGAGGTCTCCTTAGACGCCCTCACCTCACTTTTCCTGAGGCCACTGATGACCTCACTCAACCTCACCTCAACCTCAAATTGTGAGGTTGAGGTCGGCTGCTCGACATCAGAAAACAAACGGAAAACAAAACAAAAAGCGATTAGGAAGTTTTTCAGTTAAAAACAATTCTGAAAATCCTGTGAGACAGGAAAGCCAAAATGATGATGGTATTATTTAATTAGGTGAGTACAGACACTATCGATGTGCACGCAATAGGAGAAGCTTATAATCTGGGATGAACCCTCAGAGAGTATATGGCCTGCTGGCAGGGTTCTCCCATACGCGGTTACCACTAGTACGTCGATGAGTACTTTATATGTGTCAATATTTGGCAACCTGCTTCGTGTATACTTGTTCGTATTGGAAGCCTCTCGCTCATTCATGCACGAACCGGCAATTGACAAACACAGCCCTTCTACACCATCTACAAGTAATTTGGAGGGGGGGGGGGGGGGGGGGGGGGAGGAGGTATTACGATAATTTTTTCAGGCTTGAGAATAGTTACCGAATATAAAGAAACTGGTCGTCGATGTACTTTCTAGTGCGACAGTTATGCAGACGCATATCAGTATATTTTCATTTTCTAGCTCCATCCGGCATAGCGAGAATGCTCTTTTCAGTCCTCTGTATGTTGCCTTCGAAAACACTTAACAAGCTGCGACGACTGTAGTACACCAACAGAGGCACGTTTTATTTATGTCTGTGTAGAAGCGAGCGGCTTCTTTTATTAATGCGAAAGCATTAGATGGCTCACTTTCAAGGTCATATCCGCAAAAAACGTGCCCGCAAGAAACGGCACCATGTGACGCCAGAAGCAGACGAGATGGTGACGTCGCAAAAGTAATCAATGTTAATTAATGTAATTATGTAACAGTAAGACTAATAAGTATAATTAGTTATGACATCTTATGAGTGTGCCGTCATGCTAGGTCTCGTGACAACGATGCGATATGACGTCACACCTAGTGATGTGTCAATGATGTAATTTCATGTCATATCACGCCCCCACCCACCCCCCCTCGCACCCCAATTTCAAGTTCCATTTGGATTCCACATTACTACACATGCGCACATGACGCATTACAAAGAGTGCCCACAAGCCGGTCCACATTAACGACATTCGGATTGTCCAGCAGGTAAACGCGCCAGTTCTCATGTATGACATACTGCTACGATCATGCAACGACACATGCCGTTGACTTTCGAGATGATGGCGATGGTGATGACGCTAACAGGGTATCCTTATGAGCCCGGGGAAGTCTGATATAGCGCTACCAAATTAAACGTTGCCAGAATATTGATTAAATATTGTACATTACCCTGCAACCGAACACAATTATCGTTCGGGAAAATAGGAATACGTGCAGCTAGTAATTAAGCATGATGATGTTGATGTTCCTGGGAGGTCAAGACCCTCCCCCGTTTCCGCCACTTCCCTCCAGGTGGCGATGGTAATGGTTTCGAAATCCTGGGAATTCTCCGATGACTCGGTGAGTCCGCGGCATTTTGAGAGAAAGGGCGAGATTACGTCTCCTAAAACTGTGCCAACTATTAAAATCACACGGGTCAAAACAAATCGCCTAGAGTGGGCAGCGTGAACCGCTCTTTCTGTAAAGAACACCCCCCCCCCCCCCCCCCAGAAAAAAAAACGAGGAAAAAAAAAAACGCCGAAGTACTCATGCGCCTCAACAGAATTCTGGGCACCATTTCGTCAACCAGTCTGAGACAAGGTGCTTTAAGTCAATCACTTGTTTTCCTTCAAAACTGAACTAATCAATGGTACGCCAGCATCCTGGACGTTTTTTTTACCCGCGAGCACCGCGCGAGCATTCTGCGAAGCCGTTTAAGGTGAACGATGGGTCCCTGCAAAATAGGTAAAGGAAAGATAACGTGTAGTGCCTCGTCGTCTGCAAGGCAGCTATTGCCGCCGCTGTGCTTTCCAGGAAGAATGAAATGGAAAGTGAACGGGCCTGCCCACTGGCTCAAGCTGAGCCACAACCGCTACCTCGTGCTGAAAGTAGGAGAGTTGAAAGATTGGAGTGCAAAGATAGAAAGAAAAGACGCGCGAGCGCTATTAGAACCCGGGCGGATCCCGGAGGCAGTGGATACCGGGCCAACCTGTGCCGGAGTGCTGCCACATTCCAAAAATAAGTTTAGTATATTGGGTCCGAATAGGACCCATAGCAGATAATAAATCAGATATTAAGATATTAAGACTATCAAGGCAGGCCGCCAACATAACTGATCCCATACGAGAAAAGAAAAAAAAACAGAATGATTAGAAACATGGAAACAAAAATCGCACACTAAAACCAGAAGCGGACAACACTGTGCCCCATTAAACGTCATATTAGAAGGTTTGAAATAGCGACTCAGCAGCACAGCGCCAGCACGTAATCAGTTCTATTCACTCATCCTCATTACAAGAAAAAAAATGGAGAAAAGGAAACAGCTACCACACCACCGTACATTCATTATAGTTTTGAATTTTTTCGCCGCTGTAACACCGCTATGCTGGCACGTTCGCCTCGTGTTGCGGTGTTTTGGCATAATAAGTGAATTACCGAGAAGGAACAAGGAACCGGAGACCAAAGAGAGGTCATTCGGAAGGATATAAATGTGAAATCATGTTTGCATCTGCTTGCATTACTTAACGGGGATATACAGAAGTAGTGTGAGATTCGAAAGGGGAAGTCACCGATCAAAAGCTTCGACGGTGTTATACAGGTTTTTCTGGCTTCGTGCTTTTTTAATCAAATCAGCAGGTGTCCTTGTTAGGAACCGCCTGAATCACATTCTCTCGCCTTTGCCGACAGCTCCAGTTTCTGTTAAGTCGGCTTGTAATGTACACCAGGATCCCCTTTATTCGACTGAAAGGCAAGAGCCGTGACGTCAGCGCCGGCAACGAGCATGAACACGAAGCAGTCTTGCTTGGGGCCATGCGCGCTGCGACGAATTTATTGCGTGCTTTTTGCACTGAAGTTATTTTGTTTGCGGCATCAAACAAAGCTACCGCGGGTCAACGTGAGTTACGTGCTTTGCGCGCTCCCGGGAGTTTGAGCCGACCGGCAGGCAGCCTGGTGCTACGCCAGCGGGGCAAGGGGGAGGGAGAGTGGCGTGCTGTGACAGTAACATTCCTTCCGGGAAGACCAGAGGGGTGCGTCTTCCTGTAGACTCGGACTGAACGGACATTACGGCGCAGCACCGGAAGCTAAGAGGGAACTGTCTCATCCGATTCTCTAACAGGGGAAACCGAACACCAAGCGTCATAGCATGAACACTGCGGCGATGCGCTGCAACTCCGCTTCGGAAGCGGCACTCGTCGGAGTAAGACGTGGCAACTGCAAAAGTTCTCGACCTCAAAATTTTGACCTCACCGAAAGACGACCTCACTCAACCTCAAACTCATGCGTGAGGTTGAGGTCTGATTTGCTGACCTCACTCACAAAATTTCGAGCCGTCGCCGACCTCACCTCACGACGTGAGGTTGCGGTCATTTTGAGGTTGACGTCGACATCATGAGGTCGAAACCTCATGAGGTTGCCCACCTCTGCTCTGCGCACATCGCGCTCTGCGGCTTCGTGGCTTTCGCGCTTCTATCCATGGTTTGTCGCTTTAGTGACGCTTCGTGGAGCATCTCGCTGTCCAGCGCGTGATTGCTCGCGTCGGTGCGCGCAATTGTTGGTCGTTGGCTCGCTCACCGGGCGGCACATGCACGCGCCCAGTGTCCTCTTCTCTCTCAGGCCTGGCGGACGGAAACATTTAATGCGAAAGGATCACTGTATGTGTTTGTGTGTGCGTGTGTGTGTGTGTGTGAGTGTGTGTGCGCGCGCGTGTGCGTGTGCGTGCGTGTGTGCGTGCGTGCGTGTGTGTGTGTGTGTGTGTGTGTGTGTGTGCGTGCGTGCGTGCGTGTGTGTGTGTGTGTGTGTGTGTGTGTGTGTGTGTGTGTGTGTGTGTGTGTGTGTGTGTGTGTGTGTGTGTGCGTGTGTGTGTGTGTGTGTGTGTGTGAGAGAGAGAGAGAGAGAGTGAGTGAGTGAGTGAGAGAGAGTAAGAGAGAGAGAGAGAGAGAGTAGGCATGAACATGACGCTCTCCTCACCCGCCTAGGGGATGTAAACTAAACAGCGGGCTCCAAACAGAGGCCCGTCGTTGCTGCGTGCCGCATCTCAGGCCTAGCGAATGCGTTCATAGCCTCACCGTAGAGAAAAAAACTAAACAAAAGTAAAACAGCTCTACTAGTACGCGGGATATCAGCCCGTACCTGTGCATAGTACAATCGAGACAAGCACTTTCACTTGCGCTTTCGCGTTCCTAGGCATGAAAGGAGCATTAGCGACCACAGCGAACGAACTAGGGTGGATGCGGCATAAGCCTACCTGCATTGTCGCAGGCTGTTTCGTCCTTCACGGCCGTTTTATTAACTTTATTTTTCTCTCCTGGCGGTGGGGGAGGAGGGCGACATAGCGAAACCATCATTGCCAAACACTGCGCTCTTCCTGTTGGACACATCCTGCTTGTGCTCTTCGCTTTCGTACGCCTCGCTGGCAGCTCTCCGTATTTCCACTTAGATATCACTCCGCGCCACGTAATCACCGACATCATTAAACACGCGTCCACTCGCCCCCCGCTGTGCGCACTACAAGCTGCGAGCGCACCGAACGCTCCTCCGCGTCCCGACCACGCAGAGAGGAGCTCGCCTCATTGATCTCTCCGCTGCTCCGCGGAGAAGACCTCCCACGCTAAATCAATCGGCACTGCGAACGCGGTCAGCGCTTCGGCACAGAGCGGCGGCGGGGGTGAGCTCCCGGCGGCGGTCATTAGGCCCATCCATCCCCATCCGCGCTCTTTATTTCGCGCCCAGGGAGAGCGCGGAGGCTATTAGCGACCTCTGACGCCACGCGGACGCACCACCTGCGAACCGCGCCGGCTGGCGCGGCCTACCGCTGAATGTTGGCCGCGCTTGCCACGCGTGAAGCTGGGAGGAGATGGAGGTGCGTACGAAGGACCTTCGCGGTCGCGCTTTTTGCTTTAAACGCGGGGTATTTCTCGGTCCCCCTCACTGGTGCGCTGCTTGGGAGGTTATCCGAATTACGAACCGCACCGCTTACGTACTTGGCAATCTCGCGAACACAGTTGAGGCGCTTTTTATAGCGATAGCAGTGTGAGGGCCTTTTTGCAGGGCATTATAACTGTATTGAAACAGAAAGCTCCAGCGTTCTTCTCCATGCTGTAAAATGTGGATGTGATCTAGCCAGATAGTCCTAGATGGGAAGGAGGAAGGGGGGGGGGGGGGGGGTCTTGGAGTCTGATTACTCCTGTATGCCTTTTTTTGTTTGCGTGGGAACAAGATTTTAAAAAAGTGGTACGATTTTAGAGTAGTTGAATCGTGTAGACTTGCGAAAACATGCGTTCAGCCTGGTTGGATCATGGTATTGCTTTGCTGGGCCTTCGGCTCGTCTGGCGAAGGATAAAAACTTGGGAAAGTTGGAATCGTGTCATGGTGAATCTATCATGCAGCGCGAAAGACGGGGGCGAGAAAGGAGACAAAACAAGCGCTGACTCGCAACTAGAGTTTATTGAAGTGAACAGGGAATATATAGAAAGGCCAAGCAACACCACAAACCACACGATTACAGATAAGCATACATCACAACATGAGTCTAAAATCGCCCCGAACATTCCCCTGATGTAGATAGTCCAACTCGCTGCGTGCTAACGCGATAGATGGCACACTCACACATTCATCACCGAGTGGTAAGATGTGTCTAGCCTCGATACTCTCCCGTTTAATCTACTCCAAAAGTACCTCCAAAATACGCGTTGCCAGAAGAAACGGGTAGCAGGCTTCGCATCCCTTGCGTTCGGGTTTATGTGGATCAAACTGGGAGGTGTATCAATGCAAGATTACGGGAGCACGAGAGGCCTTCGGATATTGGTAGGGGTTCTAACTTGGCTGTATATTGCCAAGTCAAAACCATCATCATGGTTCGCGGTATCGAACGACAAAAAAAAAAAAGATGTCATTTTACCAGAGTGCAATGCGGCAAAGTAAACCTAACATGCTATCAAAAGCGTATTTTGCACTCAGAGAAGAGGTTATAAATGGGGGCCATTTGGTTCTGCATCCTGGTTTACTGCAGGTTATTATACAACGATACGCTTCCAGTAACACAAAGCTCCTGACATATAAATATCTTGTACTCCCAATCATTCAATATGCTAATGTTATTTGGGAACCGCTTACTGCTATAAATGCTCATAAATTAGAAATGATACAAAGCAAGGCCGTAAGATTTATCTTTAATAAGCACAGCATAACGTCGTTTCTAACCTGGTTCTGAAAGCAGGTATTTATCCATTTCAGAAAACAAAACAAAACAGAATATCTCGCTTGGTCTTCTTGTTCAAAATACTAAAGTGTCATTTCCAGAGATTACTGGTTACCCAGCTACAAATGGGAATAACTTTACTTCCATTTCAATGCAAGAACGATGTGTCTGAATATTCCATCTTTCCGCGTACTGTGGCAGATTGCAATGAGCTCGATGAATCTGTTGTATCCCTGAATAATTTTGAGGAATTTATTGCCAATATTGTAGCGTGATTTGTTCTAGTAAACTTTTTATGATCACGTTAAGACCGTCACAGAGCTGTCAGAATGTTTGTTGGCACTGTTCTAACTGTTGGTTTCTCTCTCTATCTCTCTCCTTTTTTGTTGTTGTTCTGTTATGTAAATCCCACTCTGCCACAGCTCCTTCAAATGAGGTCGCAGTATTGTAAATAATAATAATAACACTTCTGACGTTGAGATAGACAAAGAAACAGACGAACTCACAACTGTTTATTACACATTTTAGTGCGTTGTGTGTCCAGTTTTCGCTCATGATAATGCACATGTCGGCCAACCTCTATCCATTTTTGATTACGTCTATCTCTGTTTCTGCTAACTTAAGACAAAGGAAGGGTCACTAACGCACTTTTCAGGATCTGCTACGAAGATTGCGCATGCCTCTTTAGTTTGCCTTTCTATCCTTTCATTTCCATGTTCTATTATGCTGCTCTCACCAAACGTTAGGTATTTCGGGCCACGATGTCGATTCAGAAATTTTATACGCCTTTGATGATGAAGGCTTTGAATTTTGCGATATATTGTAACACCCTAAAACCAAAAATTAAAACTGTCTAGCTTACTTTATCTAATTAATCGTTTTTTATTGACTTCTACATTGCACATAATGACCACCTTGCCATAAAATCCACCTGCACAAACCTAACCGACGTATCTTTCACGGTTTTTCAAGAAAAAATCTGTATTGGAACAATTTGAAACAACCCACATGAAACGCGTCATGCTTTGTCCTACCCCAGGTCAAAGGTGACCCCGACTAATTAGGCGGAAAATGATGATGACTATGATGATGATGGATTTTTATGGCGCAAGGGCATCTGTGGCCAAAGAGCGCCATGACGCAGGGTGTTTTCGACTACTCAAGTGGGGGGTGGAAGTCCCATTTTCCCAGCATTTCACCCCAGGGAAGCCGAGCACCAGGCCAGGGGTGCCCATTCTATCACCGGTGGGTACCCGGGGGCACTGGGGATCGAGCCCCGCACCTCCCGCATGCGAGGCGGATGCTCAACCACTTGGCCACCGCCGCGTGGCCGACTGGTCGAAATAGATTTTGGTGAGTTTTTCGAAAGCTGTTTTTATGCGTTGAGAAATTGTTTTTGCGTGCACCAGTCGCATATAAAGTGAAGGGACCGAAGACACGTTGTACCAAGAGGCTGGCGAACGTGGCACCACGAACTGGGGGGCATGGTTTGCTGCACACAAATGCGGCGCCGAAACGCTCACGTACAGGCACAATTTGCCTTTTATTTCACGAAGGTCGTGCGTCAGTGCGCTGTGATGTCATAGCCAAGTTTCATTTGCTTTCGACGTAATTTAAACACCAAACACGTCTTCTTTACATTCGTGTTAAGGAAGTTTCAACATCTCCGACTCTTTCACTGTTGACCCAGCTGAGTAAACAAAATATATAACAACAGCGCAAACACGTCTATCACACTAAACTACTATATGTTAAATGTTTGAAGGCTAATCCGTGATACATCTGAGTTCCTTACTCAGTGAATTCAGTTAATTATTCCTTTTTGCAGCGGGGTATCTTTTCCATTCATTCCGTTGCGGTTGTCGTGCGTGAGATCCCATAGATGCCCGTGTATTCTTCGAGGCTATCTTCTCCCTTCTTTTCTTCACGCATGCTCTTTTCCAAAGCTCGCCTGATTGACGTTGATCACCTAGCATCCCTGCCTACGAGGTCGTGCATGTAGTGTACGCTGTACGTGCCTGTGTTTGCTGTGTACGCCCGTAAATGCATGGATGTTTCCAACCATTGCTTCATATGGGTGTTATACTGTATCGCACGGGTGCTCCGTACGTGAACTTGGACCAGCATAATTATCCACGTGGGTCCAATATATCAATTTCTAGCGTTACTGCACAGGCACCCATGCATTCTATTGATGCCATCTGATACTCCATCTACCGGAAAGCAAACTGTTGACATATAGCGCATTTTACGCATTGAAAACAAATTATAAATTGTGAATTTCTAGCTTTACAAAACTGCAGCACCGAGTGATCGAGAAGGAGGCAAGACTGCTTGTGAGGATTGAGGTGAGTATGCATGCGTGCTATACATGCGTGCGCAACAAGTTAGCCATGAAAGTGGAGGAGAGAGGAACGGCATCGAGCAATCGCGCAGGCAGAACCAACTCCGCGATGCCGGCATCCATGCATACAGCCAAGCAGCGGCGAGTGGTCTCACTGCCACTCCACGAGGCCCCGCGCCGTATTATGCTCCGTGCGGGCGGCGAGGGGCATAGCAGACCGAGTGGGTGCCTCTATAGCCGGCCCACTCACTATAAGCGTATTATAAAGCCCCCCGCAGCGCGGAGTGGTGTGCCACGCATCCCAGCGCCCGCCCTCTCCTCTTTTCTGAGCACCCGCTTACACGAGGCTTGATTCCGTTCGGTGCGGCGTGTGGCGCGCTGACAGCCGCGTTATTGATGTCGATGCCAGCGCGGGTTTACGCCGGTGTCACAAGGCGGCGGGCGGCTCGCCCGGTAGGCCACCATTGCTCATCGCTTTGTTCGCGCTAACAACGAGGAGCCGCTCTTTCCGCTCTCTGAATGCGGAAACGGGGGATTTGAGAAACTTTTCGCCGCTCCTCTTTTGCGCCTACTCAATCTCCGGCTCGCTGCTTATTTCTTCGCTCTCTCAGGACGCTGTGTGTGTGTGTGTGTGTGTGTTTTTCTTTCTTCCTTTTTCACGGACGTCTGTCTCTGCTCGCCACTTCCTTCTGTACTTTTCTTTCGTTTTACTTTTTTTCCTTCGTTCTTCTCTCGCGTCTTTGGTGCTACGGTGCTACTTCGTCCCGCGAAGCCGGCCGTTCGTGTTTCAACGTCTGTTGAGCGTCGTAACGCCGTCAGCGCGCTGCCGCGTTAAGAGCGCTATTTCGCAGTGTTTTGCGGGGTATCCGCGCTGTGCCGTGATTTCGAAAGAGGAAAGAATAGGTGCGATTTATCACTCGCTGTCCGGGAATGCCTTTTTTTTTCTCGTTTTATTTCACTCAGCTCCCGGCGCGAGAGCTGCGGCCGGACAAGAAGAGAGGTGCGTATGCGCCCTCATCACTCTTTTGAGGAGGCGCTGCGTTTAGAGAAACGTTAGTCGGATTGCACAGAGCAGTTTTCGAGCTCTTTTGAGAGCCAACGGCGCACTCTAATGCCTGTTTTTATAAACTTTTTTTTTTAGATGTGGTGAGTTGATGGTTCTGAAACGTTGCACTGCGTAAAAGGCATGGAAGGGCAACAAAGGAGCTATGTACGCCGGCATGCTTGTTCAAGAGAGCTCATTTGTTTTAAACAAACATCACAGCGAAAGTGGAATTCGACTCAGGTTTGAATTCCGAGTTCCTTAGTGCGCCGGGGGAACACGATGCACAGAGAGGGACAAAATTTTGCGGGATGCCGGTGCGCGGGTGAACTACTATCGCTGCGTCGCCTCGCTACCCAGTCAGCTGGTATTTGTTACAACAGAAGAAGCATTCATGTCACTCGTGCTTACAGGCTCTTCACTGAACTGGTTTGCATCCCGGGCAAACGTTATTCTACTGCATGGAACAAATGTCATCTGACTGGCAAAGACGAGTATTAAGCGATCGCATAGAAGCCTCACCGAAGCAAAAAGTACGGCGGCGACAGTTCCTTGTCCAGAAAATCCTGATTTGCTGGCAGAAAGTGACGTCATTATTGACGGCATAGAGCGGATAAATCTTATTGAGTGGAGGAACCTGGCGCCATCAGACTTTCATCGATAGCTGCTACCAGGAAGGTCTTAGATGACTACAGTAGAGTGTCCATTGTTCAAACGGCGCCAATAGATAGAGGATGGAGTGGCCGTCATGTGTCTATCATTTTCTTGTCTCCGCCTTTTACGCCTTTTTGTTTGCGAACAATGTATCGCCAGCAACTCGCCCAATCCGCTTTCTTTCTACAAGAAGTACAGGGTGAATTTCGCAGCCTACTCCTTGGTAAATGAACAGCAGAGTGTGTGAGAGAGAGAGAGAGTACACATCTTGATTAATCCGGAAGAAGTCCCGAGGGAGTCGGAAATTCTGGCTCAAACTTTTGTAGGGTGCTGAGAAATGAGAACTTGTGGCTCATGCCCATGTTGGGCAGCTGAGCTCAGAGTATTGCCTAACATGAGGCAAGTCAGAGGTGAGGCAATAAAGTCACAGTGGGAACATGCTATGAGAAACAGACGCCCTTGAGAGCCCTTCGCTCTATCACCTACGCGTAGTAAATGGTGTAACGGCCTGCTGATAAAGTGAGCATGGGCGACGCTGTGCAGACTTAGGACTTATCTAAGAGGTTACACTTCCACATAGCCATGCTGCGCACCACTATCTAATGGAATGCACAGGGACAAGTGGATGAAGTGAAAGGATAGACAGGCAGTGCAGTGTTTCCATGCTTTAATTACTCCATCAATGCCCTGTTAATTTCTCGCACCCTGTTTGTTCAATCGTGTTCCTAGCAGGTTTTTACGAAAACTTAACCCTCACGTAGTTGACGTGGTTGCATTTCTGATACAGTTTACTCTTACGCAATGTACTGGGGGCTGGTTTGTCGTTTCGGCTGCTACCGACAGATTATGTTTTCCAAATAAATTGTCCTCTGTTGTGCGCGCGTTGAGGACATGTCACCAGCATCCTGATCTGAAAGCAATGCGTGTTCTGCATGTGAAACACCCGCTGTCCATCTTAACGTACTGTGGACTCGTATTAGGAACTTGTGCAAGATACATCTTCGGTCAAAAGTCTTTAGGCTAGAAAGTTTGCCTTTTACCCGCATATTCGGGCAAATGCGGCACTATCTAAACTCAAAGACTCTGGGGGGAGTGAAGACACGGGGTTATTCCTTAGCCTGCTCGAGGTCTTCTTCGGGCTGCTCACTTAGGCCACTCAGAGAGTGCAGCGCTCGTGTGTCCCATGTGTCTACCTTGTGTCCTCGTATTTCTTTGCGCTGGACATTTCCGCCATGAATCACCAACATTCCCAGACTGTCACCTTTGCGATCAAAAGCAAACTTTGTGGCCTGGACACTTCTGACCATGACTGCACACACACACCCTATCGAAAGTCTGACAGGCAATCCGCTTTGTTCGATCGCCTCCTTCTGAGAGTGCTCTCTGGTCGCGTTATGTTCAGTGTGGCATACAGCCTGGCAGTTTTACTGTAGGGGTTTCAGTAAGCTCTGTTTCCTGAACTGTTGCCGTTATTAACCAGTGCAACTGAATGATGCTAAACCCAAGCGAAAATTGGAATGTCCTCCGTGCCAGGGGCGCATCACTTTTACTGTGTTAGCAGTAGGACTCTCGTTTCCTCAAAATTTGTTGTGGGCGTTGTGACATGGTTGTGTGGGTGGCGCGAAGGAATGCGAGAGAGAAAAGTGAGAGGAGGAGGCGCACAGCAGTAGCGCCCCTGTACAGCGGGGTGCAAAATCGGACAGGAGCAGCTGAAAATTTAAAATTGGCTTTTGGGGAAAGGAAATGGCGCTGTATCTGTCTCACATATCGGCCAACACCTGAACCGCGCCGTAATAATAATAATAATAATAATAATAATAATAATAATAATAATAATAATAATAATTGGTTTTTGGGGAAGGAAATGGCGCAGTATCTGTTTCATATATCTTTGGAGACCTGAACCGCGCCGTAAGGGAAGGGATAAAGGAGGGAGTGAAAGAAGAAAGGAAGGAAGAAGTGCCGTAGTGGAGGGCTCCGGAATAATTTCGACCACCTGGGGATCTTTAATGAGACTGACATCGCACAGCACACGGGCACCTTAGCGTTTTTCCTCCATAAAAACGCAGCCGCCGCGGTCGGGTTCGAACCCGGGAACTCCGGATCAGTAGTCGAGCGCCCTAACCACTGAGCCACCGCGGCGGGTCCGCGCCGTAAGGCAAGGGATAAAAGAGGGAGTGAAAGAAGAAAGGAAGAAAGAGATGCTGTAGTTGAGGGCTCCGGAATAATTTCGACCACCTGGGGATCTTTAACGCGCACTGACATCGCACAGCACACGGCTGCCTTAGCGTTTCGCCTCCATCGAAACGCAGCCGCCGCGGTAGGGTTCGAGCCCGGGAACTCGAACCCGGGAACTCCGGATCAGTAGCCAAGCGCCCTAACCACTGAGTCACCGCGGCGGGTACAGACACAGTTAAAAGGCGAATACTAAATGCAAATTTGAAAAGGCGAAAATTCAAATTATACTGCACCCGCAATTTAACGACAGAAAAAAGATACGCTAGCAGGAAAGATACCTTAGGAATTGAAAACAAAGGTACTCTGACGGACGATCCGAAGGTGATAAGGGAGGTTTTCAGCCAGTATTACCGTGATTTGTTCGCTTCCATATCGGCGGATGTACAGGCCTTTCAGGCTGAATTTTTAAATCTATTACCCCAACTGACCAGTGAAGACACTAACATCCTGTCTGCCGACTTATCAACAGCGGAATTGGAATGCGCTGTTGATGAGATCCACTTGGGGAAATCGCCATGTCCTGATGGGATAACAGCGGAATTTTGTAAGGCGTTCAAACGCGAAACTGCTCTCGTTTTACAACGCGTTTATGAAGTCATTTATAATGGTTTTTTTACCACCGTCGTTTTCTCGTGCGCATACAGTACTTACACCAAAAACGGACAATACTGCTAAGCTTAAGCAAGTTACTGGTTATCGGCCGATAACGCTTAGTAATGTTGATTATAAAATTTTTATGAAAGTATTAGCCAAACGTTTACAGTCAGTTATGGGCATCCTGGTTGGCCCCCACCAGACGTGTGGAATTCAAGGGCGGGCCATCTTCACGAATGTTCATGTCACTCGAAGTATACTGGAATGCTGTGACGCTGACTTTAGGCGAGTCGCAATGTTGCAGGTTGAGTTAGAGAAGGCCTTTGACCGTGTATGACATGCCATTCTTTTTAATATCCTCGAACATGTCTGTGTTGGCGAAGTAATTTTAAAAGGGGTTAAAATGACTTATAGTAACTGTACCACGAATCTGGTTGTTAACTGATAGCTCACAGAGAGAATTGCCACGAGGGTATCCGCGCGGCAAGGCTGCCCATTGTCACCGCTACTTTTCACTCTGTACCTATAGCCACTTTGCCGGAATGTAATAAATAACAGCTTTATTCGTGGTTTTGAACTAGAAGCATGTGAAATGTCTTGGCTTATGCCGATGATGTGGCAATTTTTTCTAGCGATCACAGCAGCATAGAACATGCGATGTCGGTTGTTCGCAGGTTTTGTGATGTAACCAATAGCGTTGTTAATCTGGACAAATGTGCGGGCCTTTGGCATGGGAACTGGACATCAGCGCCTTTGTTTCATGCAAGTGTAAAATGGCCACATGTCCCTTCCAAGCACCTAGGTGTTCCTCTTGACAGGTATCGAGATAACGATGACTTTTGGAAGGAGAAAATTCAAGAACTGTCCACGCGTACACAGAAATGGTCGGGAAATGAGCTGTCTATATTCGCGCGCGCAAACATTAGTAGTGTATACCTGGTTTCAAAACTGTGCTATTTGTTGCAGGTCCTTTCGTGCTCTCGACTTAACATTCAAAAGTTTCATCGTCTCTTCGCCGTCTTTGTTTGGCAGTCCTCACGGGAGAGGACTAAACGTGATAATTTATTTCTGCGTTTGAGAAAAGGCGGCCTTTCTTTGCTACACTTGTACCTAAGGCAGGTGGTGTCAAGATTTATGTTTCTTCGAGATCAACGCGACCCTTTCCTGCGGACTTTTATTCAAGTGAGGCTTTCTTCGGCTTTGCCAAACTATGTTATTTTAGACGGGATGCGATACAGTGCAAGTAGATTTTTGAAAGAAGTGGTCTTCTAAATGCTCGGTTCAGTTTGTAATACCTTTCAAATGCCACGCGTAAGAAATTGCTAAAATATTTGCTTGACTGTGTCTTCCCTGGGCCATATATCGGTCTCTGTATAGTGGAGGTCAAGGAGGAAATGTTTTAAGAAGAGTAAGGAAAATGGTGGTGCCAGCGGGTGTGAAGACGTTTTTCTTTAAGTTGCACACTGGTACGTTGCCAATTAAAACATGGATGGAGGAGAAGGAATTGTTTTTACACATGGGGTGCTGACTGCTTGTTATGTCACAAACCAGAGTCAATAGAACACGTCTTTATTGATTGCTGGGATGCGCTGCTCTTTTGGGACGTGCTCCAGCGTACAATAAAGAAAGGCTTACCCTTGACGCCGTATGGGACACGATTCGCGGACGTTGGGCCGGATCTTTATAAATACGATGTAATTTTCCTTCTTGGCCTGCACAGCATTTGGAGAAGCAGGATGGCTGTATGACACTGCGATGAAGATGCGCGGTCTGTCAGAGATTACTTCTAAGAAAACATATTTAAGCTGCGTGAAGTGTACAAGGAGCTATGTTTTGGAGATGAAGTTATCGAGTTGATGAGAGAGTTGTGTTCTTTGAAACAGTTTTGATTTTCTCACGTCAGTGAAACGCATGTCCGCTCTTGATGTTTGAGAATGTAGCGCAGAACATGTTTGTGATCTGTTGTGAACTGTCGAAACAGGCAATAAAGACAAAGAAAAAACAAGAAAAGCGCGGTGGCTCAGTGGTTAGAGCTCTCGGCTACTGATCCGGATTTCCCGGGTTCGAACCTGACCGCGGCGTGTGTTTTTATGGAGGCGAAACGCTAAGGCGCCCGTGTGCTGTGCGATGTCACTGCACGTTAAAGATCCCCAGGTGGTCGAAATTATTCCGGAGTCCTCCACTACGCACCTCTTTCTTCCTTTCTTTCACTCCCTCTTTTATCCCTTCCCTTACGGCGCGGTTCAGGTGTCCGCCGATATATGAGACAGATACTGCGCCATTTCCTTTCTCCAAAAACCAATTAATATTGTTATTATTAAATCATACTGCTGATACAGAAATGCCGCGCTGCTTTGCATGACCGCCTGTCAATATTTTTTAAATATATAGTCTATAGCGGTGGCGGCAATGCATCGCCACCGGTGGAGACTTTATCAAAAAAGTGACGCGTTCCTGGAAAATAAGGTATTCGAAGCTTACATTGGAATGCAATATATTTCAGCTTCATTGTTTAAAAAAAGAGGTTACAGTCAAGGACCAGACTTGCTAAACAACTCCGCAGAATATCGTATTTATAGCAAGTATGTGAGTATAGCGGCGTCACTATTATTGCCACCTGCGACGCGCTGGTGTCTTTGGTCGTGTTAGGTTTAAAGTACCCGCCAAAAATGCGACGAGTTTATCTGGACAACCGCAGACACAATGTGCATGCTTCCCACACGTGGTCTTCATTCTATTATTAGAGCGTCGCTTCAACTTTTGGTGCGGCATTTAAGCTTACTAGAGATGATGATGTCCTCAGTCTTAATGGCACATGCCCACCGCTTGCTGTCCACACCTTTCGTTCAGGTTCTCTTCCTTCCCTCCTTCATCCGCCCATTTCGTGCCCCTTTGCCGGGAATATCGCGAGCCTGGAATGATAACAAATAGAAGTTGAAAAATCCGAACTCGCTTATATATTAAAGTGGATACACTCTAAACAGAAATCAGTAAAAAGGGTGATGATGATTATGGATTTTTATGGCGCAAGGGCAGCTATGGCCAAAGAGCGCCATGTCACAAGGTATTTTTTCTTTTTCTCAAGGTGGGGTCAGAGACCCATTTCCCAAGCATTTCACCCTAAATAAGCCGAGCACCAGACCAGGGGAAAGCTTGTACCCATTGTATCACCGGTGGGTACCCGGCGGCACTGGGGATCGAACCCCGCACTTCCCGCATACGAGGCGGATGCTCAACCACTTGGCCGCCGCTGCGGTATAAGTAAAAAGGGAGTAAATCTATCCTCTAGCATACGAACGAAATAGCTATACGTTCATGGTGAGTCACAAATGACGGCCCGTGTATACTCTGTTTGATCAGCCCATGAAGAATGTGCTGTGGTGCGGGTCACTGTTTCAGTATGCTCTTGCTGTGTGCCGAGAAACGCGGGGCGCGTTGCAGCGCTCGCTTAGGTTCGTACCTGCGCTCACCTTGAACCATATAGCATATATACGCATTCCGACGCCAACATCTCGCTGCGCTTGAAATGGAAGAGACCACTGTTTCGATTCAGCTGTCCCCGAAGAATCCATTTGGCGGCCTTTCTGTCCCCTCCCCTCCCCGAGAGACGAGCAGTGCATCCGTCTTTCGGACCGCGGAGGTCCTCCCGAGCGCTGGAACAGCGTCTGGATTGCCCACTTACGGCGCGGACTGCTCGCATCTCCGGCCCTAATGGAAGGCTTCGTCGCCCCAAGGCAGGACGCGAACAGCGCCTGCCGCCTCAAGGAGGGGAGATTTATCACGCAGTGGACGCCCGGTCCTCGCCGTCAGGCGTTGTCCGCACCGGCAGCGGCTGTTTGTATCTTTCACGGGACCCGCACTATTTCGTGCTTCGACAAAACGGTGTGTTCTGCCAGAGTTTCTGCGCTCTCACTTCCTTTCCTTTCTTATCTTTCTCTCTTTCTTGCTTTCCCTCTTTCTTTCCTCTTTATTTAATAATAATAATAATAATAATAATAATATTTGGTTTTTGGTGAAAGGGAATGGCGCAGTATCTGCCTCGTATATCGTTGGACACCTGAACCGCGCCGTAAGGGAAGGGATAAAGGAGGGAGTGAAAGAAGAAAGGAAGAAAGAGGTGCCCGTAGTGGAGGGCTCCGGAATAATTTCAACCACCTGGGGATCTTTTACGTGCACTGACATCGCACAGCACACGGGCGCCTTAGCGTTTTTCCTCCATAAAAACGCAGCCGCCGCGGCCGGGTTCGAACCCGGGAACTCCGGATCAGTAGTCGAGCGCCCTAACCACTGAGCCACCGCTTTATTTAATAATAATAATAATAATAATAATAATAATAATAATAATAATTGGTTTTGGGGGAAAGGAAATGGCGCAGTATCTGTCTCGTATATCGTTGGACACCTGAACCGCGCCGTAAGGGCAGGGATAAAGGAGGGAGTGAAAGTAGAAAGGAAGAAGAGGTGCCGCAGTGGAGGGCTCCGGAATAATTTCGACCACCTGGGGATCTTTAACGTGCGCTGACATCGCACAGCACACGGGCGTCTCACCGTTTTTCCTCCATAAAAACGCAGCCGCCGCGGTCGGGTTCGAACCCGGGAACTCCGGCGTATCCAGATTCCCGCAGCACGTAGCGCTCCTGTATGTGGAAGCATTTCCAAGAACAGTATGGGGGGGTATGACTATAGTGCTGTATAGCGGCCTTGGCACGAAGGTGGAGCTTTCGCATAGGCCACAAAAACAGTCGGGGATTATGCGTGCGCGTAGAACAGCTGTTTACGAGATCCTGAGCGACAGCTGACCGAACTAGCGGTTTTACCAGTACCCGTATTCAGGAAGTTGTATACTAAGGAGACCGTCTCCATATCGGCATACGTTTAAAGGGGCGTGTTCTTACGCTCCCATAAAGAGTGAACGCCTTCGCCGCCCCATCTCGAATTACGTTGTTGTTGTTGTAATTGTTGCGACTAAAGGAAGAATGAAAAGGAAAGTGCACGGGTCTGCCCACTGGCTCAAGCTGAGCCACAATCGCTGCCACGTGCAGACTAGAGTCACTTATTTAGTGACTCTAGTGCAGACTGTAGGAGAGTTGAAAGAGATAGCAGAAGAAAGGTTGAAAGAAAGGACGCGCGTCGCAATAACCGCGTCATCTGAAGCGGTGACGACGGTTTAGCAACAGATAGCCCCGGTGACAAGGAGCCCTCGCCACTTGTGCGAGAGCCCCCCGCCCCGCAGGGCCAGGAAGCCACCTCTCGCTCTCGAATTACGTTGGTTGTGTAGAAGCTCCCATCTCCTTTCAATCAGGCACAGCCGCCTGTTGCCCCTTCCAGACACTACAGTATCGACCGTAAAGTGTTTAGAGCACAAGCTTTGTAATAAGTCGAACCCGGATATATCAACTCGAAGAGCTTCGCAATAATGAGGTAAAAATAAATAGTAATAGGCGTTGCTATTGGACTAGCCTGCTTCGCTTTGAAGCCGTAGCGGACGGTTCTTTGAAACTAGCAACTGCTTATCACAGTATGTCTAATATGGTCAACGGAAACCTATTATAGAATAATCCGCCATTAAAATTAGATGTAGTTTGCTTCCGCAACGCCTTCGGCAGCGAAGCACGCTGGACAGAGGCCGCCGCTAGGCTTTAGCCAGTTACGTTGGCTTCACCGCATGACAGCGATGTGAAATGCCATTCTTTCAGGCCACCCTCAAGCACACCCGTTCACCTCGTTGCACGGATTAAAAGCGCTAGCGCTGCCTACAGGTGTCCAAGGCCGCTCAGGTGACCCGTCTCCGCGCGCGAAAAGTGATAGAAGAGCGCCGTTAGGAGATGCGCCAGTCGCAGGGGCGCGGCGCGCTGTTCGACATTCGAAGGAACGGCGAAATTATTGTTACAGAGAATTTTGAAGGGATAATCTTGTGTTCGATACAGCAGTAGTTCGAGGTATGAAGTTTGATACATCCGTGCTCGGCTTATTCGCTGCCCAGCTGCAGTCATTGTCAGCTGTCGCCACGCAGCGGTCACCTGCCACGGTGGGCAGGTTGTGATGACACCACAGGTCACGTGACCGGCCCGTTTCGACCATAGCGGGTTGCGCGAGGCCGAGCAGAATCTTGCGCCCCAGATTGGCCATATGCTGGCCACCCTGGGTTGATATCCACCCTACCCCGGCCGATTTTTCGCTCTCAACGCCGACAACGACGACGGATTTTGCGCAGAACGGGAGCCATAATTCACAATTTTTTAGCACAAAATTCGACCTCGACTACCATGAGCCAATGTTTCGTAGTTGTTTGACTGTGCAAGGCACCCTGGCCAATATCCCACTATGGGTATGTCCCAGTTCAGCAGAGGACAACAACGACAACAACAACAACAACAATTGCAACAACGGGAGCTTTAACTGCCACTGCAACGGAGAACAATAACTCTATCGCGTTAAAAAGCTTGCTTTTATTGTGCCTTCTTTGTTTGGATTTTATTTTCTGCGGAAACAGGCTCAGCGAACCTGGGAATACAGCGCATAAGTCACGTGTATAGTATAGATCCTTTAGAAACTTGCCGAAAATCCAAAATTCCAAATATCTCTCTCTCTCTCTCTCTCTATATATATATATATATATATATATATATATATATATATATATATATATATATATATATATATATATATATATATATATATATATATATATATATATATATATATATATATATATATATATATATATATATATATATATATATATATATATATATATATATATATATATATATATATATATATATATATATATATATATATATATATATATATATATATATATATATATATATATATATATATAGAGAGAGAGAGAGAGAGAGAGAGAGAGAGAGAAAGCGGTTGAGTTACAGCGCCTTTTCTTTTCCTAAAAAAATGAATATTCAGAGGCTTAAGTTTCGCTGTTACTGTAAAAAAAAAAATTAGTAATCCTATGCACGCCCTCGCATTGCAGATGTACGGCTTTATAGTGACAATAAATAAACCGCATTCCTTGCACCATATACTGGCGAAATGCACAAGCATGTTTGCGGCTTTTCTTTTGTAGCTAAAATTAATATTTCTGGCGAGGTATTCATCAGTTGAAGAATCAATACTTTAAAGCGCTTTCTGCAATAAAACAAACAACGTTTCGCGTATATCAGAATTTCTGGAACATCTTTCTTTTCGCGTTACAAGTCTAACGCCTTAAATATATATCATAATTTCCACCAAAGTTTGTACTGGACAAAGAAACTTTCACATTACTGCCTAATATATCTACTTGAAATGCATACTATCGAACAGTGCATCTATTTAGCTTCACTTAGATGTACTGTATGCTAGCGTAACATTAACAGAAAAAGCCTACAAAAAAAGCGAATTTTTTTCATGGTGCGGAGAGAGTTAAGGGGCACAGACAGCAAAGTTTCAGTCGCAGGCGCTGAGTGGAACATGGAATGGGAGTGGAGTGGAATGGTTTTAACAGGCTGCAATATCGTGTACCCTTCCTGCTAAATAGCCTTGAAAAGAGACATATAGACCCGAGCACCATGACTAGAAAACATTGGAAAGAATCTTTAATGACAAACGATCCGGTCTCCAAATTAAAAAAAAAATGTAATGTAAACGTTATCTCTTATTTTGCCGCATACTTGTTTTTGTATTAGGTTTGTGTGATTCTTTTTTGTCTGTACATCCTGAGTGAAAATGCTCTAAATTGGACCAGAAATGCGTTTTTTTTCCCTTTTGCTGTATATGTTTTCAAACATGTTGGCCTGAACGTGGGATGCTATTGCACGCGAATACATATGTCTTGCTTTTGTCTGTGAGATGCAACACATACATGCAAACGATATGTATTTACCGTGAGTACAAAACCCTTGCGCTGCCAATCAAACAGGGGCAAGGGCCTCGTCAAGCTGCTTGTAGCTGCTTCTTTGCTCTTGTCCCAGCATTCCTTTTGTTATACGCGGAAGAATAATAATAATAATAATTGGTATTTTGGGGAAAGGAAATGGCGCAGTATCTGTCTCATATATCGTTGGACACCTGAACCGCGCCGTAAGGGTAGGGATAAAGGAGGGAGTGAAAGAAGGGAAGAATTAGATGTGCCGTAGTGGAGGGCTCCGGAATAATTTCGACCACCTGGGGATCTTTAACGTGCACTGACATCGCACAGCACACGGGCGCCTTAGCGTTTTTCCTCCATAAAAACGCAGCCGCCGCGGTCGGGTTCGAACCCGGGAACTCCGGATCAGTAGCCGAGCACCTTAACCACTGAGTCACCGCGGCGGGTCGCGGAAGAATGCTGAATAAAGATTTGGTTTGATTTGATATGATAATTAAAAAAAATTGGAGGACGCTAAGCTTCGCTTTTAAGAGAGGAACGCGACAGCATGTTGCAGCGCTACCAGCGAGTCCATGGAACGTCATCGCCTATACGGCGCGACGCCTTGCCCGTTGGAAACATCTTTGAGCGCATCTTTCATTTTTTCAATTGTTTCATTTAATTGATAAATTACACGCACAAAATTTCCTTAATTACCGTCATCAATTGGGTTTTTCATTCTGAGCATTTTTACACGTACTCTTGAACCTTCTTTTCCAATTTTTCATTTCTTTAATTAAAGAATTGAGTGCAATGATTTCATTAACTAGTCATCGCCTATCACATACCAATCAATCATCAATCACTAGAACCACAAATTACCATGGTACGATTGTTTTTACGCAGCCCCCGATTATTTCCGACACGCGATGCTGAACGAGCTGTATACGCTGTCGCGTAATATGATTTATGATTTTGAATGTTGTGCTAGGAGCTGCTAGTCATTTCTACCCGCGTCGAGCCGCGTAAAGGTGCAGTTGCCCCAATAACTGTGACGTCACAGCACCCAGTAGTTGTTCATAGACACACTGGCGAACCCAACGTCATCAGGAATGCGTTAGTCCAGGTTGGCTGGTTAAGGTGCCTTCAGCAGCGCTGGCGCCGACCGAGACCTAAACTGCCGGTACTTAATTGTACGCAATTAATTATTAACGCTGCGAACTGGTGTTTTGAGCTCATTTTCGTTGCTACCGGGCCCATACGCCTCTTCCAATAAAAAAAAAATCTGACACCTTAAGGGGTTTATTAATGCGCCATTTCGAAATAAAACAGTATAACTGCACTTGTCTTAATATTCCCTACCAGCATTTCGCCGAGGTAAGCACTTATTCTGCGCACGTATCTTTTCCATTCTTATCTCTTCTTGATTGAGTGAATGAATGAATGAATGAATGAATGAATGAATGAATGAATGAATGAATGAACTTTATTTCCGTCATCATGGGGCCTCACGGTCGGGGTGCAGTGCCTCCCAGCCGGCTCTCAGCACCGGAGACCGCGGAGACTGTCTTGTAGTAAGTCGTCTACTTTCGGTTTTGAAACAAGCGCCATCTCGCGAACGTCTTTCCAAGAACATTGTCATGTTTTAATACACGTATCGACCAAATCTGGCGAATACTGTTAACAAGATGGCCACAATGTGTCGTTGACGTCACCTTTGTTGCTTGGCTTAGTTGCTGTATAGTTGCTGGTCTTCCGTTCTCGGCGTAGCAGGAAAGCAAACGTTGATCCTAAACCAGCGAAAAACAGTGGTTCTTGCACAGCCACGAGGCACTGAGTCATCCTTTAGAACTCCACATTCGCCACAAGGTACGCTGTAAGGATTATGTTCATGTCCAAGCAAGGCAACTTGGCTTTCAATCAAGCGCGAGCTAAAATGTAGTCATTCACATTCGCAGCCTCTTTTGCATAACAACGCCCTATCTTGATCGCTTCATTGTCTAAAAGCGGGTCATTTACAAAACGTTACTGCATGTTGGCTATATTGGCAGTTCTTAGTTGCGATTGTAAGGAATGGGAAATTATTGTTGCTGATGCTGCGTTCTGTTCCCTGCTTGAATATGAGCGGTGTTCGCCATATTGGGGGACGGGTCTTATCATTTCGCCTTTTCGGTTATCTGCTTCATTTCGTTGTCGTTTGAAAGCTGAGGTTTTAAGAGCGAGCGCGAAGCCTGCTGATAGTAGTGCTACACTTGCTTGGCCTGCGCGACTGGTTATCCCGAGCTTCCGCTTCGAGGCGACCTATATACTTCTCGATCTTTCTGTGGTTCGAAAGAGCGATCTCCAGCGCTGTCAGCTTCGAATCGAGGCTTTCTCATCACATTGCAGGTATTTGTGACTAACATTACTGCTCATGCACATGGAAAAGGTTTTTGTGCAGTCGTCAGTGCCGTGAGACCCTTCGTCGAATGAATTACCTGTTCATTTGATCGCGCCCCAACAGTGCAGTGGTTTGTCGGTGGTGATTGCTTCACCAGCTGTTATTTTAGCTATGCGGTAGGTACGGTCACCGGCACTGTGCCGTCAGCGCCGCAGCAGCAGCACGGCTGCGAATGCAGCGAAGCGCTTTTTGTTTGGGTGCCGTATACCTTTACCGCCTGGTTATGTTCCCATGAACCGGCGCATTATTCTCGAAGTGGTGTCAGCCTGATGCTTCTGTTTATATTCTTCCCACTCTTTTTCATCTGCCTTGCCCCGGCTTTTGACTAGTTTGAAGTTCACCGGCTCAAACAGGAAGTGCTAACGCACACACAGTTTTCTCCGTCTTGCATCATTCATCGCAACTCATTCAAGCCTGCTGGAAACTTCTGGAATAGGCGGTCAATGGCTGTCCAATATGCACAACAGTAGAATCGATAAGGGCTGTCTTTGTAGGGCACTCTTTGTGATAATATGATACAGGCATCTACTTGTTGGGCACTTTTGTGATACTATGATACAGGCATCTACTAATACAAAGTCTTGCACCATTGTTTGTTTAAGGACAATGAATCTCTCGTTCTGTTCATGAATGACGTATTTGTGTTATGGCAAAGCCGGCTTGTGCCTTAATTTTAAAGGAAGTAATTTGTAATGTTGAGAAATGAAAATCGTGCATATCACTGCCTAGCACGACTTTTATTGAGACAAAGCGGTAAAACTAAGGGAATGCTCAGTTAGAATGAACATACATCCACATTTTGCCCTGTACCTACACCAGTTTTCTTTCCTTCTGGAATGTACCAATTAGCGAGCCTTTGTGTATTTAATTTGCTCGAGCATTCTGAACAGGCCTGTAGAAAACGGAAGTTTTTATCCTGCTTTTCTTTAGTAGCTGTGTAAGGTATGCATGACTTGCTATGCCTGCATGCATATTTATTCGTGTTTAACTTTTTTTTTTATTATGACAGTTCCTATTTAACTGCATTTCGGGGTGTTGTTACTGCAAGATTTTTCGATATATAGTTTAGTCATCTTGGTGCTTTTTACGAGTCACCTGTAACTATTCATAGGTCAGTAGTTCTTGGCTAGTCATATTATATGTTCTGGTAATGGCACCATTGCTGGGAACTGCTAATCATTTCCTTCTTTTGCTGTTTTTGGACCCATTACATGTTGCAATGCATGTTGGCTTGCAGACTTTTTCGCATGCTTTCTTCAAGAGTTTGATGATTGTTTTGGTAGTTCCTTACTTGCTCTTGCTGAGCTCAGGGGAATATTCTAGAATTATTTGTACAGAAAATATTGTTCCTGCATCAAATATAGTCGAGCTCATTATTACGACCTCCCGTTAATATGGACATATCGAGTTATGGACATTTCTTCTGGAGACCAAACTTATTGAGTGTATTTATGCTTTGTTAACACTTTCAGCCCTGGTGGCATTCTAAAGGTGCAAAGCAGGAAGCCATTTGTTATTATCAGCAAAATGCTGGCTGTAATGATGTGCTCACCTACATTAAGCAGATCAACATTCCACCAGCCTTGTAATGCAATCCAGGTATTATTGAATTTGGTTTTAGGATATTGTTGCAAAGCTCTTTTTTTGTCACGTTATTTATCAGTTCACGCACATGGCCTTATCACCTTGTTTGCTAAGTGATGCAACCAGAGCCCCCTGGAACGGTCATGATCATGCGTCGCATTTTTTCTGGTGTTCGAGGTTGTTGTCAATGTTCCTGGCGCGTCTCCACAGATGGCAGCCATCTTTAAACTGAGTGTTTGGCCGAGAACAGCAGGCATTCTGAATGATCTTTGGCAAGCCCTTAGTGCACTTGCTGCTATCACCACCACCAAGTTGTCGTGTTCTTTGTTTTCACAAGTTTGTCCCGATAAAGAGTTTTAATGCTACTCTAGCCTGCCCGTCTTTTGTCCATAATATCGCCCATGTCTGTCAGCACAGACCTCTGACAATATAGTGATCGCTGGACATTGAAAAGGTGAAAGCAAAGCTTTTCTTGTGGCCCTACAACATTGATCTTGGATGACAAGAAAGCTTGAGTTATTAGTGTGTCTGTGCTTGTTTGCATTAAACTAAATGGGCTGATGTGACATACAGCATAAAGTTCTTGGGATTGCTTGTGTTTAGCATAATGAAGCGTGCATATGCTTTATTAAAACTCTTATTTACATTGTGCAAGTGCTTCAAAATTTTTCAGTTTATGTAGACAACCTTAATTGCTTACAACTTTCAAGCTTTACAAGCCTAAGTGCAGTGAAACCTCGATCTTTCTCAGTGTGGAATTTTCTTTGTTCTAAGTATTTCATTTTTTTTTTTTACATGGCTTACTGCTGTGTGACTGCTGATGTCTGCTCACTAACCAATTGTCCTTTTCCTGTCACAGAAAATACATTTTGTTCCACATTCCTTGTCCAGAGGTTGTAGACACCTAAAATACGCTTCTGTACTTTCTGGCTTAGGTGCATGAGTTGTTGAGGCTGTACTTTGTAGCTATTCTTAGTTCAGGCTTTTGTGAATGTTTTAACGTCACTGAAAAAGAAATCGTGCTTTGCCTTAATAAACAGGAGGAGGAATGTTCAGCTTGTAAATGTTTCTGCATTTGGTCGTGTATATGGTGGTCTTGATTACAGGTGAAAAGTTGTGATTTGAGAAATTTGATTTGAGTCGTGTTTTCGTCTTTCTTTAGGATGAGTTACTACGATGCAGAAATGGGGGGGCTTGGCAGCTCATATGCTGGAGCATCGGCCTTCTCGGAAAAAGCGATCCGCCATGGTGAGTGTTTTTTGGATTGTGTACTTTTCTGCACAAATAATCTACTCTGGTGGCAGTGTTTATTTCTGAAGTCGAAATTTTCAGCAGTGTATTCTTAATTTAACGGGATAAATTTTTGAAGTTTGCCTCTATTACTTGTTCTTTTATTCCTTTTTAGTGTGCACATAGCACTGTGATGGTTTTGTTTTTGTTTTCACTCAGTTATAGCCGCACAAGCTGCTAGAAATTAGAACCATCCAGGGCTGACTTCAAACATTTAGCCAAGGGTGCATGACTCTTCGTAGTACAACCGGTAAAAGTATACATTTTGTGTGATCTGATAAATCTGTGTTTTAACTCACCTGGACCAATCAACATATCAACAGGCATTGCTTTCAAATTGTGGGATATTTTGGATTTTCTAAGGAGGGAGGCAGCTGCATTGTGCACATTCTCCCCACAACATGCACGCACACAGGCACATAGAGAGAGAGAGACAGACAGACACAGAGTAAGGTCAGGTTGTCAGAATTCACAAGAATGCATTTTATTTTCTTTTACTTAGTTGTGCACAGTATGTTACATTAGGAATGTTTTCTTCTTGTCATTTCCTTGGTGATCATTATCTGCAGCTTCTTTTGTTAAAATTATGCTAATCCTGGTTTCTTTTAAAATGATCGGGTGTGCTATGAGTAATTCAGCCCAAGAAAAGCCTGCAACCTGGGTTTATCAAATGATGAACCATAGCCAGTTTCTTTAAAGCCGTGAATGTAATGGAGACGAAAGTCTGTACCTGCAGCAAATGAATTTCAGTGTAACTTGAGAGGAACAATTACCATATCACTACATAAAGATTCTAAGGACGATTGCGATTTTTGAGCGCAGCTCTGTTGGTGTTCCAGGTTCTGTAACCTCATTGTTTTGCTTTGCCGTGTCGTTGGCACATCTGGTTGGGATGTTAGTTCAATAGTAGTATTAGTTGCATGTGCAGCGCACAGTGCGTGAGAATGCGTATATTAGATGGTAGATTAATAGCAGTATTAATAGAAGACGACGATGATGTGCAGTGCACAGTGCGAGAGTGTGTTGCAGTCTAACACGAGGCATCATTGCGGCTTTAGCCTATCTCTGTAGGCTCATTGTTTTACTTTGCTGGGTTGTCAGCACATATGGCAACGGTATTAGTTCGATAGTAGTATTAGTTGAAAAAGATGGCGATGTGCAATGCACAGTGCGTGAGTGTGCTGCAGTTTAACTCGAGGAGTGGTCGACTGCTGTGATTAGTGCTCTCATGCAGTTGCCAGCGAAGCTTATCTGTTCGCGGCACCATGGGTTGAAATCCGAGTTGCCGCAATATTCATATTCATTTTTATTTGTTTTATTTGTTTACTTATTTATGGTTTGGCTCGGTTACACCAATAGCGGCGACACGGCTCAACCCACGAAGGGCACTTACGAGCTGTGCTTTAAAAAGAGCAGCAAACAGTGACAAATGAAAGCTAATCGGAAATTTACCATGCATAATTTCCCAACTCCTCTTCACATTCTTATCATGATATGGTTAGTATGTACAGTAATTTCTCAACTTTCATTGTAAATGTAATGAGCACTAATGCTTTCATAGCTACAAGGTGACTGAAGAAGGTTTGGCTGAGAAGTGCACTCTGTCCGTGCATATTAAAGAACTCCATGTGGTTGAAATTCCCGGAGACCTTCACTGTGGTGTCCGTCATAGCCTGAGTTGTTTTGGGTCGTTAAACCCTAATATACCATAAACCAGACCTGTTCTACTATTTTTCGTTTTTTTTTTATATTTTAACAAGACCAGAGTTCTGTTTTACTGCCTGTAATACTGGTTCTTCATTAAAAGAAACTTTTGGTGTTTATATTGTTGTATCTAGTGGCATGATCTGGTAAAAAGTCTTTATTCTGCCTTTGTAGGCCCATTCTATAGGTATATATTCCACTTATCCACTCACACTTTTTAATTTGGCTGTCTGCTCTTTTTAACCATAAACCATTAAGGTTTTATATAGAGGAGTGGTGTAACATCTATTTTGTGCAAGCACATGCCTGAGATGCTTTTTCTTGGGCTGCAAAGCTCTGGGTGTCCCTATAAAAGGTCACTGGGCATATCTGAAGCGGTTTAATAATTTTATTAATAAACATGCATTGTATGTTCAAGATTTGAAGAAGGCTTTATAAAGCCTCATTTTTAGGAATAAGAATGGTTTCTTGTAGAAATCATTTTCAATTTTCTTTTAATCCTCTGCGGTATCTCACGGGGTCAGGGCGCTCAGCTTCTGATCCGAAGGGCCTGGCTTCAGCCCCGGCTCCAGGGGCCATGTCTCGATGGAGTCGGGACGCATAAAGCATCTGTGTGCCGTGCGATATCAGTGCATGTTAAAATTAATCCAGAGCCCTCCACTATGGCGTCCCTCATAGCCCATTTGCCACTTCGGGACGCTAAACACCACAATTTATCATTTTTCTTTTATTTTTCTTCATGGAACTAAGCCTAGATTTGTGTTCCAGCTTGTGAAGTCCACAATATATGTACAGTAAAAAACCGCGCAGAGGTGGTTTGCAGTGGACTGGAGAAAATGTCTTAATCGAATGGCGAGTTGTTGGGCGACCGAAAAAGGTCTGCAGTAAAAGCTCGTTAATTCAACCCCTCTTAATTCAGACTTCCGGCACAGTCCCGGCCAATGCCCATGTATGTCAGTATAATGTCGGGCACTAATTTGTACACTACGGGTCTTGTACCTGTTAATTCCAAAGCGCTTTTGAATTGAGGCCGTGCCTAGGAATGACTGGCGCAGCAAGCGGTTGTCAAAATAGCCCATATCAAACTTGAATTGCATGCTGTGGAGTCACCCGCACACCTCTTAATTGCGCGCAGCAGCAACCGTGATGAAAAACTGACTGCCCCGTTGGTCCCATCTCTGAGAAATCTCCGACCACATAGTTTCAGTTTTGCTTTTCTGAGCTTCATGCCAGCTCGTGGTGATGGCAGCTATCAGCCGCGCATCAGCCAGCCAACAAAGCACAGCTGCGTGCCGTTTCGGAAGCTGATTGGGGTCGCTGCTTGTTTCCCTTGCTTCCATCCGCGTGGTTCTTATATTGCGCCGAAATGTCGCGTGTCACATGCTATTCGCTGTTTATAGGCTTAAGCACTGCCATGCGTACGATCCACGTGGCTGTGGGTGAAGCCTCCATGGGTGAAGCGATGTAGCCGAGAGCCGTTAAGAGCTCCGCCACTACTGCGTCGGTTCTGTTTCAGCGCTTCTGGCAGTGTACACACGATAAGGTGTTGAAATGTGAAAAATAGTCACTGTCGCACTGTTCTCATTTCAAAAGCTAGTGACCGTTGCACTTTCATTCACCTCAAAATTTGCCGTGATTCTTGCGGTTCTTGTGATTTTTTTAGAGGCCATCCGATAGTTCAAATATTTCTTCCTGTCTCTTGAAATTCAAATTAACGAGCTTTTACTGTATAACAAAGTGTTCCACATAAAGATATCATTGTTTGTTGAAAATTATATAATTATTGATAGCTTTATGCTAGAAATTTAGCAGTAACTATTTTTTGCAGTTCCACCAAATGGCTGTAGGATGAACCAACATATATGCCCTCTAGGACGCTAAGAACACACGCACGCACACACACACTAAAAGCACACTGTTATGATATTGAAGTGGGTGAACCATTATACTAATGCCAAAATGGGTCACCGGCGTGCCCTGGGGAGGGCTCGGAAAGAGGTGCCCTGAAAGTGGACAGTACACGTTTTTGACGGGAGATAGACTGGCTCATCACTCCGGGTAAAGGTGGGGAGAGCATTTACTGCTTTTTTCCTTTCCCATTTCTTCCCTGCGTAGCAGCTGGGTGCCACTGAGAAGGTGCTCGCGGGGTGTGTCACATCTGCTGCTTTGGGGAATCGTCACACACACTGTGCGTACATGCAGACAACATAATTGAAAATGATTACAGGCTCTGCGATAACACAAAAAACACTGACAGTATGGTCAGTGATGCACATGAAACAAGAACAAAGAAGGAAATGGTGGAGCGCCAAGTGAAACAAGGAG
This sequence comes from Amblyomma americanum, assembly GCF_052857255.1. NCBI lineage: Eukaryota > Metazoa > Arthropoda > Arachnida > Ixodida > Ixodidae > Amblyomma > Amblyomma americanum. The sequence continues at coordinate 59,027,929 of NC_135502.1, forward strand.
TAATTCCGTGGTGCCTTCTCAGTTGATGATCATATGGTGCCTTTACATTTCACTTGGACATCAGCCCCATTAATGAAAATAGTGGCCAAACTTCTGAGTCCCGCACTGAACATCGCCACCTCATCTCTAGCATCCTGTGCACATTCGAGCTCCGTCGCATGTCTGAATTATTGAAACGGAGCAGGATTTCTCTGAATTAATGAGTTTCGTGCCGTAGTATAGCGCATTTGACGGGACCTCACAGGGAGCCCAAAGTGTCCAGTTTTCTGAATGAACGGGAGTCCAGTTAACAATGCTTTACTCTATTTGCTCATCAGTGAAAGCTGACCTTGATCAGCTACTTTTGTGTGAAAGTACCGTTCAGAAAAAAAAAAGGCGTGAACATCTCAATTTATGATTCCTGCTAATCTCTCAACTCTGTTTCCTTTTGCAGGGTTCATCCGCAAAGTGTATGGGATCCTCATGGTGCAGCTGGGCATCACAGCAGCATTCATCGCACTCTTTATTTTTGAGTACGTGCTTCAGCATGGCTTAAATGCTGCCTTAATATCATTTTTAGTTCCTAGATAATTCTCATTCAGCTTGACACTAACCATTTCTTGCCCATGCTTGTTGTGGTCATGTGCCTGTAAATTTGGTCTGTAGTGGTGAAATAAATGGACTAAATTTGTGATTGTAGTTAATTTGGCGCGTAAGGATTCTTTCTCAAGTAAATTTGGCTATCGAAGTGGTACATCACTGTGAAATTTTTCCTGTTGTGTTCAGGCCAAATGTGGTCAAGTACTCTCGGATGCATCCAGGACTCTACATATCAGCCATGTAAGTGCAGGGAGAAGCCAGTTGCGGACATCATTTTGTTTTCTTCCTGTTCAGTGGGCTTTAACGTTGTTCTGACTATTGCTTTGCAGGGTCATAACATTTGTGCTCATGATAGTGCTTGCCTGCTGCGATAGTGTTCGTCGCTCCTTCCCTGTCAACCTGATTCTCCTGATGCTGTTCGTGAGTATGGCCCATTGCACTGTCTCTGCCTGCTCAGCAGGTCTAATTAATTTTGCTCTTCATCACTTGTTATGTCAGGATTGTTCCTTGCAAAGGTGTCATACTGCTCCAGCCTCTCGTTTTCAGTTTTTAGAACCATTGTGTTGTCACAATATTCCTGGGGATTTCGTACCAGCACTAATGCACCATGTGGCTTCTGGCGCATGTCATTGGTTCACTGCAGCAGCTGTTTTTTTAAATGGAGCAAGAGTTCATTCTCAGGAGCTAAAACATGGCTCAAAGCATTTCATCATGTTTTGATACTACAAATATTTATTTGCTATTTTGCATGTGTAAGCTCACTGCTAGAAAATATTATTGATTTTCATAGTTAACTGAAGCCTAGCATTTCAGATTGCTGCAATGTTGTAAGCAGAGGTTGAGGTATGGGAGACAATAGTGGTTGCTGGCTGCATGGTTGTTTGTGGTATTAGAGTGACTGAAACATTGGAGGAAAGCAGTGAAACACTCAATATCCCTGCTTATAAATGGGGATGTTTGTCAGAATTGCTATTGTATAATGCATCGTGTATCTGTATTTTCACGGTTCGGTTTGGTTAAGATATTGTCACAGGGAGATCGTAACTAAGTTATTAGTTCAAGCACAGCAAACTTGAAAGATGTTTCTTTTGTGAGCCTTTGCCTGCCAAGCAACAGCAACGAAGTTGCTAAGTACAGCTGGCCATGTTAATGCAAATTGGTCGTGAAATTTAGCCAGCTCGTGCATCTGCCACCAAGGCCATTCAGAAGTTAGTTGGGCAGAGTAGGGAAAGGCTGCGAACATTGTGGTGTGTAAACAACCCCATGTCATGAATGCATTGCTGGGACAGAGATGTAATATGGGTCATCCACGTAAGTCAAAAAGCAAGCAGTTATAAAGCATGTAGCAATTTTAGCAGGCTCATTAAGTTATCCAGCTGTGGAGTTGTTAATGCTGCTGTGTGTATATCGTGTTGTTCCCTTTTTGTTTCCCCCTTGCAGACTGTGTGTGAAGGTGTTCTACTTGGCACAGTATCAAGGTAAGTCCTGTGTTGCTATTGGGCAAGAGTTTGCATGCTTCCATAGTCTCCTAATCCCGAAAACCATATTACTGACTGCAGTGTTAAGTTGTGTTATGGTCTGGCTCTTCAGTAATAGTGACGCATTATTATTGTATTTTCTGCTGCGCACAAAGTTGGTTTTCTGAACGTGCTGACTTGCCACCGTAAAGGATTAGTAATCAGTAGGCTTTTGCAAAATTGACACTAAAGATAATGGAATGGTTACAAACTAGGCAGCCTTTAAATGGTGGATCAAGGTGATGGTAGTCTGCAGAAGACTTCTGGAAGATGTAGGTTCAGCCTCTCCTAATTTGTTTTTAGCCTGAATGAAAATTAGTTTGTTAGACTTAGCTGTGAGCCCTGTGTCATCATTTTCTCTGTTGTCATGAGGTTGAGAAGCATGCTGACATACTTCTCTTTTAATTTTTTTCTTTGCAGTTTCTACGAAGTGAAGGAAGTCATGATCGCTGTAGGCATTTGCACGGTAAGTTGGCCTGTAATGCACTGGTCACATTGTAAATTTCGATAGTGAGGGTTTTCTGCTTTTTGTACTTTGCAGCAGCTTTTATTTTTGCATGTTATTGACGATGTTGATGCTTTCTGGTACAAGCTGCAGAGTCACATGTTTCGTCTCTTTGCTAAAAAATTGTGCTGCAGTGTGCTTGTCATTTAGCATATTCTGGGCCACCTTGTTCTTTTGGCTGCATTTAGCACCCAGTTTGACATGTGGCAGTTGCAGCATTGTAAACACATGCAGAATACCTCTGCATAGGAATGACATAATGAGCTTGTACTGTTTCTTGTCGATTACAAGCAATGTCTTCTTTCTTGAACAGATTGTATGCCTTGGGCTGACCCTCTTTGCTTTCCAAACAAAGGTATACCTCTTGAGTCGTCTAAATATATGATTTACTGTTTGAACAATTCTTATTTAACATTTCTTTGCGAAATGTTCAGTTTTTTACTGTGCTAATTTTGAACTTCCAGTGGGATTTCACTGCGATGTCTGGCATTCTCTTTGTCGCTGCCCTGGTCTTCATGTGCTTTGGGTTTGCTCTGATCTTCATTAAAGGAGACGTGAGTACCATCTAGCGTGATGGTATTTTCTGAAGCTGGTGCTCCATTCCGCCAACTGTTTACTGACCCCACTGTCTTGTTTTCCTGCCATAGATTGTTCGCCTTGTGTATGCCTGCATTGGAGCACTCCTTTTCTCTGTGGTAAGTGGGTGGCTGTGCTCAAAGTGATATATTCTTTTTTTTCTAGGCACAGGCTTTGGTTCTTTGTGTTCTTTCTGGAAGAAATGCTCAAAAACTGCAGCAGTCATATGTAGTTCATTGATTTTTTTTTAATAAGAAAGTAATTCGGCAGTTTCTTTTGAGGTCTTTTGTTGCTATGGGCCACAAAACTTTATCAGTGTAGGTGAGACTGATACACATGTGCACAATTGTAGTTATTCCCACATAGAAACTGGCCACTTGTTATGTGTCACAGGCATGTAAAGATGCATTAAGATTTGTAACAATTGAAGACTTCATCAGATTTTAAGTTCCTGTGTTCTGTTCAAATGTCACTTGTTGAGCAAGCAATGAGCTTTCCTTTTTTCCTTCCTTTCCAACCCCTCTCCCCTTTTTTGTCCATTTCTTGTGGCCACCCCCTTAGTACCTAGTGTTTGACACTCAGCTGATGCTTGGTGGCAACCACAAGTACGCTGTGTCGCCCGAGGAGTACATCTTTGCGGCACTGAGCCTCTACGTGGACGTCATCAACCTGTTCCTCATGATCCTGCAGATCGTTGGTTATGCCAACAGAGACTGAGCCCCTGGTTAGTTTTCTGTGGCAATGTGTGGCTGCCTTGCAGTTTCCTGCGCAGTTCATCTGTCCACCTTTGCTGCATGGGCATGCTTGAAGCTTTATCTTTGCAGCACCCCTTCTTCATATCCTGCCATCTTCCTCTGTTGCTCAAGTTGACTTTCTGCCACTCTTGACAGCATTGGTTTGTGCTGCATAAATAGCAGGCATATTTTTGGCTCGGGATTTTTATTGGCTGGCTGCATAAAACTTTTCTTTTGCTGTCTTTCCCTATCCTCTTCCTTCTTTGCCTGTGTAGTGCATTGTTTCTGTTCCTGTTTTGTTTCATCATTTTGTCCTGGCTCTCTCTTCTTTCCATCAACTTCTTTTATTAAGGTTTTTATGTGACATTTACTTATGGCTGTGTTTGTTTTCACCTGCCATGCAGTAGCGATGTGAGATGGTCCACTTTTCAGACTTGGTCACTCTCCGTACTTTGTATTGTATACACGGTCTGTCTACAGATCATTAGCTGCTGCCGTTTTATACTGTGCAGTTAACCATGATTGAAAGCAACAGCCTGCACCTGCTTTGTTGCAGTCCGATGTGTGTTGTAAGAAGGGCTCTGTGGCTTTACTTGTCAACCTTTGGGCAAGAAAAGAAGTCTAAATTCCCAGTTACTTGCTCCACCACAAATTTGTCATTAACTTATTAGGCAATGAAAGTGCTGGCACCTGCCATCTCTTATTTTTTCATGTCACCATCTGTGCTTTCCGCATGTGGTCATATGAAACCCACTTCATTCACCCACCTGGTATGGAGTATTTTTGCATTGCGGTTGCAGGTAAACTTGTTTCAAAAAGTTGCAAGCCATCTGCACCTCATATCTCAACGGCACCAGAGCATATGCTTGAGGCTTTATTATCATAAGGGGTAGCTGTCTGAATGAACATGTCAATTTCGTACTCTGTTTTCTTAATGGGCATTACATGGGCAAGGGGGCTTGCAATGAAGTGTGTTGCAATCTAACACCAAATTTGTCTAGCGTCAAATAAATAAGTGCCGGCTTCGTGCAAGCAAAGAAGAGACCTTATCCACTTGCCTATATTCCCCAACTTGTGGGTAATGCAGTCCTATTTAATCACGTTTATAGTACTGAATGGGTCATTAACCTATTTTTTCTTACTCCATATGCCTGCAGTACCTCATCTTCGACACGCAACTGATCATTGGGGGACGGCACAAGTTTGCCATCACACCCGAGGAGTACATCTTTGCAGCCCTGACACTGTACGTGGATGTCATCACACTTTTCCTCTACATCCTGGAAATCGTGAGCCGTGCCAGCGGCGACAGGCGGTCTTCATCAAGCTATGTTTGATTCAGTCTTCGTTGGCACACTCCTTGTTGGGCTTTCTCTGTTACATTCCTATGCTGAGTGAGTGGCTGTAACATTTCACACTGAAAAACTGCACTCTGCAAAGTCCTTTTCGTTTCCTTCTTTGCATTCACATATTTTTCATGACAAAGCAATTCCTTTTCTGTTTTTTTTTTATTTTCATCTGTTAACCGTCTCTTTGTTCTGCTACTCATGTGTCATACTGGTTGCATGATTAACAGTGCAGAGACTCAGTGTTTAACAAAAATCAAAAATGCTTGTGAATGTACTTTGACCTTGTTTTTCTTCAGCAATTAAAGCCCATGTTCAAACCTTGATTTTTGATGGAGTTAGAGTGCAAAAAAAGAAAAAATTGACTTGGAAATAGATGTGGTTACGCTGGCACATTATTGACATCATTTGCACTAGTGTTCTGTTGTTTGCACGACTGTTTGTAGGCTCTCAAGTAGTTATATTGAATTAAATTTGTCTCTCTGGGTTAGTTTACTGTAACTTTCTTCGAAGCACTTCTCCAGAGTTTCCAACCCTGCGTAAAGCTGAGCTCTTTACAGCTGTGCCTCCTGATTGGCATTTAAACTCTCCAAATCAGCCCTACTTTTAATTTAAATTTGGCTTGCTCCTTGCTTCTGTTCAGCTGTAAATTATTTTTCAAGGTCTATTGCTTCTTCCGTGTGGCTCTTTCCTTGGTGTTTTTTTTTTAATTTTGTGCTGTAAGCTTGTTTTTTTGTTTTGACGTTGTGTGAACAAACCTGCAGACACGTAGTTTGCTTAATGTTTCTGCTGGAGTTGTTGACGATCTCAGGTGTGCATTGTGATAACCAGATGTCTTTTGATGAAACAGATGTGTAGTTGCAATGGCGCCAGCTTTTACGCAGGGTGGTGCATAGTTTAAGACTTGCCCCAGGGCAGCTGGCAAAAAATACTGCATGCACATCTCTTTTAGCCCTAGTAAAATCATGTTGAATTGTGGCTGCTTGCATACTTTAGTTTTGAACTACAAGGCAGTCTGATGCTGCTGCATCATGCATTATCGAGAATGTTGTGCCAGATTTCTGAGACTTGTGATAAAGCGCCAAGATAACCGATTCTGAACAGGCTTATTGCAGTTCTTTCATGAATTCACCCAAGGTTGTGGCAATGTGTTCCAAGTTGTCACACATTCTTCTCACATTGTGCTTGTCTGTGCCACATATGGCAAGAGAACCCTGGCCTGTTCTATAGTGGCCTCCCGCAAAACCTGCCATTCATATCGATCAAACTTAATGGCTTTGTGAGGCACACTCGTTAAGCTGCAGGCAGCTACTTGGTCTTCATCGTGAGGTGAAGTGCTCTGGTTTTTACATTGCTCGACACATCCCGTGGCTATAAGTCAGCAATAAAAATCTGAAGCTTCGAGAGTTTACTTTTAACCTGTGTACTGACTTACAGATGAACATATTTCTTGTGGACTGCTAATGTGTTATGAGGAAATGAGCAAGTGCTAGTTGGCCATGTGCGATTGTGTACTTCTCTTTCTAGCCTTAGCCCAGAAGTTTGGTTTAGCCCAGAAGTTTGGTAACATGTTTATTCTCATGCTTCTGTTGTGCACACAGAACAATGAGCATAAGCACTTTTGTTTCCTCCTGTAGTTTTTTTTAACTTTCTTATCCAATCGCAGTGAGGCTAATGCGAAAGTCGGTTGGTTTATAATTTTCTAGTCACTTGTTCCTCTATGCATGTGGGGTGGCATTTTATTAGGATGGCCATAAGATTACATGTTTATCCTATTCCTGTGAGTCATGCATTTCCTAGTGCTGCGCCAGGAACAGGCCACAACTGGTTGTTGCAAGATTTGCGCATTTTGCCATGTGGGAAGGAAGGGGAATCTGGTGCAGGTGTTCTTGTGCATATATATATACCTACTTATGGTGCTTGTTTTCCTCTTGTAATAGACTGAGCAGCTGTCTAGTAGGGTGTCTCTCATCCAAACACTTGGTCAAGCTGCAAGAAATGCAGGTTGGTTTCTGCAGACCATATTTAATTCAGTTTGCATCTTGGGCCTGCCCTCTCCTTTGTACATATCTTTCCACAGTAACATGTATGTGCAGACCTGTTTGTGCTGGAAGCTGGTAGATTGGCACATTGCGTGCATTAACTGTTCGTGACAGCAGCTTCATTGTACACAGCTGTAGTCCAGTAGGTGTATTGTGTTACTGCAAATAAAGATTCTACTTTAACTGTTACTGCACATGCTTTATCTTCATGGTGTTGTAAGTGATTTGTCACAATTGTCATCCCCCCCCCCCCCACAAAAGAGACAAGCTCACCTATCCCCACCCCCCATCACACCCCCACCTAGTTTTTCAATGGGGTGTCTTGTTGGGTACAGCCCTTGGGCTTTATTGTCGGGCATGTATCGCCAGCACTGCCACCCCTCCACCCCCCTTTTGATGCAAGAAATAACCCGAGCGCCTACCCTCCCCCCTAAAAAAATCCTGGCTTGTACATGTTGCGTCCCCCGGTAAAGGTGCATAGAGCGCAGTATAGCAGTAAGGTCTGTTTCATACAGGGAGCAGTCAGCACAAGCCACATTATATGCGGTTCACTAGTTTTATTCTTGCTTATAACTGTTCAAGAATGTATACAGCAGGCTGTTGGTCTCAACAGCCATTGTCTTCTAGTTTTGGAGTCCAAGCGAAAAATAGAATGATAATCCGGTTCTTGTGAAATAAAAAAGGACACAACAAGCCCACAGCAAAAGGAAGAAAATAACAGTTCAAGCAATGCATAACAGATCACATGCAGTAGGGACATAGCGATAGTCTCAACAAGTGGGACATAGTTACGAAAGCTGGAGTGCACTTAAACAATCATATGCACTCAATCGAAGTTTTAACGTACAGAAGGTATGTCTTTAGCGTGTTCCTAAAATTATGTTTCTTGTCTATGTTTTGCATTTTTACTGAGGCGAAGTAGATATTTCTATCTGTAGAGCACTTCAAACTGCGTAGGCCCTTTTCGGAAGAGAGGAACTCTTGGAAGACCAAGATGCATGACCTTTATGGTCGGGTTGAGGACATACGGGGCCAAAATTCAGTTTTCAGTGGAATTTATTCTATCAGCTCGAAACTCGATTTTTGCAATTCATTCAATTTTTGTGCCAAGGTGGGTGCGTTTAGAGGGGCAGCTGAATGCTAAGTTTTTTTTTTTTTCTTTTGAAAAGCAGTATGCATTTAAAAGAGAAGAGTGCTACAGAACTACTCGTTCGTTGCGTACCACAGATCAAGTAACCTTGGGTTTCCAAGCTGCGGCATCTCACTCGTGCTCCGCGGTTGGGCTCTTCACTGGGAAGAAGGGCTTTGCTCTGGTAGTAAATAAAATGACCAGCCAGGTCATGCTCAGTCTGTGGATAAATAAAAATAACTAACGTGTTTAGGAGCCATTTGTACGTGACCTCGATGAAACAGAGTAATCCTTGCGGACCTTTGGCTACTTTCCTGACCCACTGACTATGCGCGCAAAAAGTGTCAAATGAGACTCAGAATTTCAAATAATCAATTTGGCACCCTGCTTGCCTAACAGTGTCAACATGTGTATTTGCTGCTATAGTCCATAATTTATTTGTGAAAAGTTTTTTGGTGTGGACCTCACAGACACGATAAGGCTAACCAGTGTGTATTGTGACGTTAAATCAGGGTAAGCTTGCCTTGCCATTACAATTGGTTTGAGTGGATGCATCAAACACTTTGGTCAGTGCTGGCGGCGTCTTCCTGCAATTGTTCCTGTTGCATACCCTTTAACGAGTTGTAGGCATTGTCCTCGGGCGGTTCTGTATCGCTGATGTGACATTTCGCCTGACTCCGTCCAGGAAGTTGGAAACTCGATCTGAAAAGGGCGGTACATAATGGATTATAAAATGTTCATTCTTGCAATGTGACGTATTAAAAGAACTACTGAACGCCTGATTAGCTCGCAGAGTGCTCCGCTTATCTGCTTGCAAAATAGTACTCCATTGTAGTGCTGCCTAAACCATGTGTAAACTGGCGACAAGTTCTTCTAGCATGGGGCTATTTATTGTAAGAATTGTCTGCAGATTAGCAGTGAGTCATTGAGGTAGGCCTCGTCAATGGTGATACAAGGTAGATGTACACTGGTAGCGAAGGCTCCATAGACGCCCATTGGTCCAAAAAATGGCGGCTCGTGGGCACTCCAGCGCCCCCTGGATTTTGGGGGGCAAACTACGCAAACGTGACGTAGAATGACGTCACGCATACGTATGCTTTAGGCGCGAATTATAAAGCGGTCTTTCTGTAGAATCTGCGTTTTCGAGCTTGCCCGTACCTCTCGAAGGTTGCTGCCTTTCAGCGCGCCCCAACCTTTGCCAGTCAAATGTGCTCGAGTTCCTGCTGGTTATGGCCTTGTTAATGTGCAATTGGGAACGCAATGAAAGTGACTGGTAAAGGAGGGGCAGCATAGAATGGCAGCAACACTTCCAGACACTGGCGAAGCATGTCTGTGGCCGGGTTAGCCGGGTATCGAAACAAGGCCTGCAAAGACGCGCTGTAATGCACCGCACACTCATGAATAGGGGGCAGGTCAAGAGTGTTGCAAAAATACAAAATTTGCCAGGTTTTAATAAAATGACTTACCTCTTTCATAAAACAAGGTGCTAATATATTTTTTCTTTTCTATTGGCAGATTACATTCCAATTTTGTAGCTTTATCATTTCTTTATATGAGTGTTTTGCCCCCCATCCTCTGGTTGTGCTGCAGTCGCGCTAAACCACTTTTCGGCCCAGCCTTCGCCACCACTTTAAATCCGCCTTGGGCGATACGCAAAATGGTAATCTCGTGTCAGTATAGATCACTCCCTTCCATATGTTGGCTATTGCGAGCTTGCAACAATGTGCGTTAAGGTAAGACTCGATGGCACTGTCTCGCTGTCTTGTAAGGAACAGCAAACTATGCACTGTCTCAGATTCCTCCGCTATGTGAAGGGAAAGGAATGATGAAACTACTGCATTGTAGAGAGGCTCACAGATTCGAACTTATATAAGTGAGGGGAAATTTCATTTGTGCGAAAGTTTGGATTTTTCAGGTATGCGAAGTGGGCTATAGATTATTGGCATTTTTTTCCCTAAAATCCTAAACACACAAACATTTATTGGAAACGTGGGCCTTAATAAAGCTAGAAGAGGTTAATTATATAGAAGGTAACTAGTTTTTTTTTTTATAATCAAGCAAAGTTGCGTTCCTGATAAATGTTCACTACTTACAGTGTTTCCTGAGCAGCACTGCGATGAATTGTCGCACACATCAAGTTAATCCGCTGACGGCATCGTTATTCTCTAAACCTGCTGCTCAAATTGGTAGCAGTTCATAGTGTTCAAAACTAGCACGAAATGAGATGGCGGGTGCAGACAAGCGATTCTTTTCGATGTTGGGGCAGTGATACAATGTTACATTGGGCTGAAAAACTAAATGTTCCTTTTAAATGTCTGAAACACTTCTTTCGTGTGATCAGAGTCGACCGGAGGAGATAACAAACTCGGATACAGCGAACTGCACCATACCTCAACAATAGAAACTGTAGGAAAGTAATGAGTGCAAAATGCATTCATTGTATCACCACGTACAACCTTTGTCAAAAATATGCAGCCCATTCGCGAGCGGTACGGGGTGTGGCTTGGTTTTGCATGCGTTCTAAAGCTCTGGAAGGTGAACGGAACTCTCATCATTATTCCTCCCAAGCTTCCAGGATGCTAGGAAGCCCCTCTTCATGGCGTAGAACCAAGCCCCTTAATAATAATAATAATAATAATAATAATAATAATAATAATAATAATTGGTTTTGGGGGAAAGGAAATGGCGCAGTATCTGTCTCATATATCATTGGACACCTGAACCACGCCACCATAAGGGAAGGGATAAAGGAGGGAGTGAAAGAAGAAAGGAAGAAGAGGTGCCGTAGTGGAGGGCTCCAGAATAATTTCAACCACCTGGGATCTTTAACGTGCACTGACATCGCACACGGGCGCCTTAGCGTTTTTCCTCCATAAAAACGCAGCCGCCGCGGTCGGGTTCGAACCCGGGAACTCCGGATCAGTAGTCGAGCGCCCTAACCACTGAGCCACCGCGGCGGGGTAAGCTCCTTGGCCTGTATATATTTTTGACGAAGGCTGTACACTGCTGCCTCTCCTCTGTGACAGCTTTCGTTCCTTGAACTCTCTCTAGTCCAAACACCGGGAGACAAGGTAGCCCTAACAGCGTCCGCAGGAATACTTAGTAAGGGAGGATCCCTCGTCGTCCTTAATCGTGGCCTTCGCCGGCATCATGCCTGGCACCCGTTCGCGCAAATCGCACGATCGTACACACTTGAGCAGTGGCTTGGGAAAACGGGCGGATTTTTTTTCTTTTTAGATTCAAACAACCTCTTTTGAAATTATTCATTCTGTATGCATTTAGCGCTGTCTTGTCTTTTCAGCGGGAGCTTGGCACAAGCCCGCAGCTGTACAATTGTCACAGTTTTTTTTTCTGCATAATTTCATATTCCTTGTGTATGCTAAAAAACACAGACCATGCACGAACACGCGTTAATCTAGGCAGCGTTCAATGCAGTCTCATGTTCAGAGCAATGCCGATAACGCTGAACATAGTTATAGATGATCCTAGAGCTTTCCATCTTGATCCATAACATATTTACCTCATCGTAAAGATGGCTGCAGCTGGCAAAGCACAGGGTTAAATGGAGAGATATGGGAGAGGCATGGGTTCGTATCAATGAGTCAGTGACTGATGCTGACGGCAATTCGGCTTCTTGATCCTCGCTGAAGCGCCTTTGCCCAACGTCGCATGCTATACTGGTGCTCGCTTCCGCAGATTCGTAATGTTTTCGGTCAGTAATGTATTTTTCCTACACCGTAATCTGTAGTGTTCAGCCTTCTGTCGCCCTATGTCTGACCCAGTCTTTGTTTATTTCATAAAGAGTTATGGGCACTCAATCTTAAAACAATCTTAAAACCAAACTTACGCACTTGGAAGCTAACATGTAGAAATTACGGAAATAGATAAGGAATACCAGACGTGGTATAGATAAGGAATAACAGACGTGGTATACTTCTTATCCCTATGGTATAGTTGGTGGCACAGAAAGGAGCTCAAGTCATCAGCTGACAGAATCTTGCTTGGCAAAAGTTAGCAAAGGGATGCACAGATCTAATGTCATTTTAACTTTGTACTTGGCAAGTGACCGCGATTTCACTCTCTATTAAAGCCTGCACTCCATGTACGCGAAAACTCACGCGAACGCGAAGGCGACGGTGGCAAGCGACGAGCGACGTGGTCGCGCGAAGCAAAATGCATGTGTTGATTGTCGTGTCTCTCGGATCTGCACCCACAGAAAATTTCACTCGTCGCCCGGAAGTCTCCCACGCGACTGGCCAATCAAAGCCCCCAAAGCCGTTTCCGGTTTGCCCACGGTTTCTCACGGGTACATCTCACGCAACCTGCCCGTCGTCTTGGTCATCGCCACCGTCGAGAAAATATTTTGTTTTGTAGCTGAGAGGCAGACCCGCATGATTTAAATAATTAAAACAATGTACTTGTTGGGTGCTGAGGGCTAACAGCAATTGGAGCGGGCTACACGAACGGGTGTACTGCAGGGAGAGATGCGTGTCGAGCCGCGGGTATCGGCGCTCGATCCACCGTGCCGCTGCGCTCCAACTGTGCAGAAACACTCGCGGCGCGCATTCTCACTGGTAAATTATAGTTTGCTCACTTACAATAAGATTGCGGCGACAGTTTATGGGAGTGTTTTTACTAAGCCGGAGTGCACAGGCACCGAACGAAAGCACACCTCCCCCGTGAACCCGTGATGTGATTTCGTCTCCGCAAGCATGTTGTTGGTTATCTCCACTGCCGCTACACCGCTGCTGTAGAGGAAATATTCCTTTGGCCCTGACTATGAGACACACTCGCAAAATTTTAAGAGAGAAAACAGGTTACGGGCGTGTTTCTAAGCTTGAGTGCGCAAAGCACGGAGTCCGCTGCGCACGTCGTGGGTTCGCGTCGCCTGCCGCCTTCGCTTGCATGGAGCTTGCCCACAAGCGACGGAGCGAGCGTCCCCGTGCCGCATTGTCGTGTCGCTCGCTCTTTCGCGCACATGGAGTCCAGGCTTTTGTGCTACATTAATACGACCCCCATTAATATGGAAGACTAGATTTGTATGGACAGTTTTTTGGGGGACCAAGCTTTTGTAGCAATAGCTACATTGCGGCAGCATTTCGAGCCTTCAGCGTGGCAGTGGCACATGACCATAGCGCCGCAGCCACGGCTTGGCGGCGCCGCCACCGCCACGTGGTCACATGGTTGGTCACGTGGTTCATGACGTGACCAGCCACGTGGTGCGGAGCACCTGCTGCTGGATGGATGGATGGATGGATAAGGCTGAACCCTTTAAATCGGGCAGTGGTTCAAGCCACCTAGCCATGACTTGTGGCGGCGTGGCGCGCCAGCGAAACCGAGCTGCAACAGCTGTGCGCATGCGCCTTGTCAAGTGGGACGAATATGAAGAAGGAACGCCCAGCGAAACGGAGTGGCAAAAGACTGACTTTGCAATTCAACTGAGCAAGTTCCACTCAGCCAGCTGTAGCTATCGCGTCACTCCAGGTTTAACCAGAGGTAAACCGCCGCCAATTTTTTCAATGTATTTACGCCTCGTTAATATGGAAACTCGCTCTCCGGACAATGGACAGGGTGAAAATGCAGAGTGTCCAATAGGGCCTATGTATTTTTGTCTCGTTAACGTGGGCGGTAATGAGAACAAAATCTCTGCTGCCCCGACCAGGTATTTTAGCTTCTGCATTTTGAGCTCAGGACACCAGAAGAATGTAGTGAAAAAGTAGAAATGGCTGAGTGATGGCTCTTTCTTTTGTGCTTTCATGTTTTACAGGGCAAAGTGTCCTAAGCGACGCACCTCACAATTTTTCATATTGCATGAATGACTTATGATAACTCCATCTGCAGCTCATGCCACGTAGAAAGCTGCATACAGCACTTGTCAGCGGACCGAGTGCTTTTCGTGAGATGGGAACAGTCGTAGTAGTAGTTAAGCCATTTCGCCATGAGACGCCATCAAGTATATCATAGACCACTATGCTGCACTACATTACATCAAGCTCAATGACAACTAGGATAACGGGCTTGTAGTTCCCAAAATTGTGTCTAAGTTCAGCTTCGCTGGCCACTAGTATGCACAAATCTTAACCACAGCTTGTTTTTTTTATTTTATTCTTTGTGCCTTGTTATTACGGGCGATTTGCATTATGGATATTTTTGATCAGGAACCAAAGTGTCCATACTAACAAGGCATGTAGTACACTCACTCATGGCATTCGCGATGTCGTCAGAGACTCTGCTGAACACCATGTTGAAGGCCTGTTGCACGTTGCCTTCCAAAGTCCTGTTTAGGACTCCCTGCCAGAAGCGGCCATCGACCACACCGCCAACGAGCTGATCCTGGCGCACCGTGCTCCTGGCGCGAACACCGGCAGTGAACACGGTCAACAGGAGCAGCACAGCCAGTGCGCAGAACCTGCCGTGTCCATAACGTGCCATGGCTTCCTTCTGGCTGCACTGCAAAAGAGGGATCCTATTTAGCTTACAGGTTGCAACACTGGAACATCAAGCACTTGCGAGGTCGATCTTGTAGCATCCGTTACAGAAGAAGCAATTTGTGCTGCTTTTAAATACCCGCCTGCATGTAACTTCTACATATTTGTGCACTCGGCCAATTCTTTCACACTACCACCGGAGTGTCGAACAAACGGCTGTATACAGCGCTCTGTGATGAAGCGGAGCGGCATAACAGGATGAAAACGGCACTTTGCGCATATTCAGGCCACTGTATGGCTGTTTGACACTCGGGTGATACTGTGAAAGTATTGGCCGGGTGTACCTTACAGCTCTCGTCTTTTTGGTCTGTCTTGACTGTTATGAACGTAAGAGTGCCCGCTTTACCACCGTTACACAACCACCGCGACTTGCCAACTTCATTTTTGGTGAAGTATCTACCTATGTATACATAGCGCCAAATTCTGAAAAAAAGAAATAACTAAGGTTCATACGAGCCTGTACAGCTGACTTCCGCCTCATTTATTGATGGCTAGCATGGCTAGCGGTTACAGTGTTTGAGTGACAAATTTTGCCTCTGTTTTTATTGTGGTCTTTGCTCGCACGCTGTGGTATATATATACTGAAGCATGCATGTGCAGGGTTGGCACTTTTTTGTTTGTTTGAGCCAACAGCTGAATGTTAGTGCTGTTGCTTTGCTTGTGTGCTTTGTGTGTGTGTGTGTGTTTCTTACTCGTTTTCCAACAGGAATCCGTTAGCACAAGATTGGTCAATTCGACTTTTTATTTCGACCGCATTCAAGAGTCCTGGCAGGTACCCACTCTCTTTTACGGAGAGGGAAAAAAATATTTTAGCGCAATCATGGTGGGTGAACAGCGCAACAAAGGCGGGACAAAGGCAAGACAAGCGCTTGTCTTACCTTTGTCCCGCATTTGTTGCACTGTTCACCCACCATGAATGCTTACCAACTCGCCCAAATTTCAGCTTTACTTTTAACACAAACTGCTAGTTGGAACCAGAGAGAATTGCCGACAGATGTATTGTGAGAGCTTCCGAAAGCTTCAGCCTCTGTCTGCAGGCTGAGCACGAGCGCATGCGATAAACACAGTATATTTCAAGTATATAAGGGCTTCATTCGTTGGCTGCCACGGTGACTCAGTGGTTGTGGTGCTCGACTGCTGACCCGAATGGCACAGGTTTGATGCCCGCAGCGGTAGTCGAATTTCAAAGGAGGCAAAATTCTAGAGACCAGTGTGCTGAGCGATGTCAGTGCATGTTAACTCCAGGTGGCCGAAATTTCCGGATCCTTCACTGCGGCATCCTCATAGTCTGAGCCACTTTGGGACGTTCCACCCCCATAAACCAAGCTTTATTCGTTGCTAAATTCGAACGAACTCTTAAATTCAAGGTTGAGAAGATCCAAACTTTTTTCGGAAGCAGGCCGATCAAGGCAACAGAAGTCTGAAAGTACCTGTGCCAGGTGCTTACTATACCAGGTGTTTCAGGGAAGGTGATCACTCGTGTTCAAAAATAGAGTTTTTGAGGTAAACTTTTTCCGGCATAGTAATGCCAGCGATGGCAAACGTAAAAAAACAGGCGAATCATCTTAACTAGCTAAGTGATTAACTAAATTATAATAAACTTTTTAACTATTATAAATAGGCACCTAATTGCAATTACAGATTTGTAGCCGGCCGTTAATAATAGCCATATCAGTTTTTAGAATTTCGAAAATGCCATTACTCTCGCCGTTGTGGCACGACAAAATTTGGCTACATCGTGCTGAAATACATGCACTTTCGAAAAGTATGCAGGCAAAGCAACCCCTCCAGTGGTCGTAACTGTTGAAATAGCCGAATTTTGTTGTGCCACAGTGGCGAGAGTAATGACGTTTTCGAATATCTAATAACTGATAATACTGATTAACTATTACCTACTGGTAATAGTTAAAAAGTTAACTATTAGAATTTAGTTAATCGCTTAGCTAGTTAAAATGATTCGCCTGTTTTTTTACGTCCGCCAACACTCATATTACTATGTTGCAAATTGCTTCTCGTTGCCACGATGGCTCAGTGGTTAGGGCGCTCGGCTACTGTTCCGGAGTTTCCGGGTTCGAACCTGACCGCGGCGGCTGCGTGTTTATGGAGGCAAAACGTTAAGGCGCCCGTGTGCTGTGTCAGTGCACGTTAACAATCCCCAGGTGGTCAAAATTATTCCGCAGCCCTTCACTACGCCACCTCTTTCTTCCTTTCTTCTTTCACACCCTGCTTTATCCTTTTCTTACGGAGCTGCTGATATATGAGACAGATACTACGCCATTTCCTTTCCCCAGAAACCAATTATTATTATTATTACCTCAAAAACCTTATTTTAAAAAATTAGTGATCACCTTCCCTGAAACACCTGGTATATGAACACTGAAGCTATGCTTAAAACTCGGGAAGACTTCCCTGCTCGGAGTTAGGCGTACGTAATGAATGATTTACAGCCTTTGCAGAAAATACACAGACTGCCGGGTTTTCTAGTGAGACGCGTAGTAGGGCACTTACAGCAGCCGTGGAATTCCTGAGCTCTGGAATGGGTGAGGAGGATAGTTTCTCTCGCCCATGAGAGATATGAAAGATTTGAAGCACTAGCGGTGTCAAATGAGTCGCACTGCACTCGCCAGAAGCAAAGCTTGGTTGCCTTAATTTGTATTTTTGACGGAGATTGGCGTAGCTTTCGATTGTACATATAAGAAAATTAAGTTTTGTTTGTCTTTTGGTTCTCTTGTTTCGACAGCTGCGCTGTCGTATCAATACCCTATTTATATCTCAAGTCATTTCAAATGCAAAATCTATGTTCTTTCAGAACGGGAGTGATCAACAGCTGGCAGCATTATTTATAAGCCCACTATGTGCTACATGCGCGGACACCGCAACAGTACATGATTACAATTTAAAGACAAACATGCAAGGCGCACACGAACATTGCTCATGAATGCTGTCGGCCTCCTGCAGTTTTGGCCACTGTGGTGTTTGTGTAGCAGTTAACATATGTAGCTGTACATTCTCTATTCAAAATTAAAGAAGAAACGCCTGCTAAGTTGATGAAGGGGATCGCGGCATCGATCTCGTGCTGTCTGGGCATTCACTGCTGTTCTAAAGGTGTCTTCAAAAACTGTTTGGTTTTTTCCTCTTTGCTCCCATGATAAGCACGTCAATGTGCGGCACACGTACGCCGTCCATTTGTCGGAGTGATGCTGGCACACGCCATGTACTGTGTAAACGGAGCGCGACTGCAACATCACAAGAGGCAGTTAAGTGCATCAGCAACCTTCAGGCGGAAAGGCTTTGCATAGACTAAATGCACCGACAGCGCGAAGGCTAGCTCTCGTGTACGTTCTCCACTATTCTAGGAAGTCTGTGTCGAAACCTTGCTCTGGCACCCAACAAGAAACGTTAAACTACTTCAGGATGACACGGAGCAGCTGTAAAATAAAGCACGACTCAAACCTATTGTGAAATCATGCAGGGTCCTTACTGGTTGTGGTTTGAAACCAAAATTAAAGCACCCATGCTAGCACTGATACAGGTTATGTATACTTTTCATTAATTCTCCTCGCCTTAGCTGAAGTAAGCTTTGGCTCTCCGGGAGGTGCGTTTAATTGCGAATGCCCCTCGAGTGTGTGCACACACAAGCTTTTGATTGTGGTTTATTTGTACCCAAACAATAGTTATTTCGTTCTCATCAGTCGTTGCACAATTTGCACTCTGGGTCTGTTCTGAAAGAAAGGAAACGTCCAATAAACCTGCAGGCGTTCAATATGCAATAGTTGATGCATCCTTCAATACACAGTTCACAAAATCGACCGACTTTCTACTGCGAACTTTCACTTTTTAGCCCTTCGACAGTCAAGATTTTTTCTCAGAAAACGTCTCCGTTGCCCATTTTTTAATTGGCAAAAATGACTAAATGTACAAAAATGACTTAATAACAAAAATGACTGAATTCAGCACAAAAATGACAAAAAAGTAGGACGGATATTGCAGTCCCATTGAACGTCGTCGCGTTGGCTTCCGCAGTCTTGTGTGTTTGTAGATTCTCATCCGGAGACGAGCTGTCTTCCTCCGATTCAGATTCTATTCTTTGTAAGTACTCCGGGAAGGAAAAATCATTGTCATTACCAAAAGAGATGCTCACGGCCATGAAGCGACGTGCAACTGAACACCTAGTGCTCGAAGCTTAAACTTATTAGCATGTCCAGCGGATGATGGCAACAGTATGAATGCCGGCAATGAACCAAGCGAAGCACCAACCAACGTAAAAATTCTTGTGGACATCCACAAGAGCAGCCCACGCGTGGAGAAACTGACAATTGGTGAGCGCAAGACAGATTAAATTTTTTTTTTTTCAGTGCAATATGGTGCAACATTTCGAACGCACGATCGCCGCCGTACATGTATGGCAGTGATCGTCAAGAAGTTAAACGATGTAATGATGCAGATCATTGGGGACAGTAAACGTAACGCCGGAACGGCCTGCATGTACGGGAGAACAAAGGTCAATAAGCCATGCCGTCGCATACAAGATGGGCGAATATACATAGCTACTCCAACGAAGAATGCTTTTCATGCCAAATCAGTTTCTTGTCATGTGCCAAATTGCAGCCTATCCCCTTGCCGGAATGGTTGGAATGAGTCATTCACTCTCGTGCAGGCCTGTGTTTGAAGTTGTTTTCTCATTTGGATGAGGAAAATTTTTCTTTATTATTCAACATAAATCACCCACGTTAATTCATGTTAACATTAGCAGCGTTAACTCCACTGCACGCACACGTCTGTCAAGAAAGATATGATCTTGTTCCTTGTACTCAACAAACAATGCATTGTTTGCTGTGATAGTTGCAATGGATCGCAGGAACGTCGATGTGGCGATCGACATGACTGGATGAAGGATTTGCGAGACTTTGTGCGACCCTGCAAGGATTCCAAGATTCTGCTGAAGCTTAGCTGAAACGCTGATTAGCATGCTGCGGTTAAGAGGTGAAAATAAAAAGCAGCACGCTCTTCAGCGACCCCTCTGCTCTCTTCTGCGAACTACCGAGGCCGCCGTAACCATCCTGACCATGTTAATTAGCTCTCCTGGCACTTTCTCGATAGACGTGTACAGTATTATAAATACATATGACAGAATTTCACGTTTATTTAGGAAAAATGTGCGGCCCCATATTCATTGATTCGTTAAATGTGTGAAGTACAGAAAACAAGCCTTTTCTTCTCCTGTAAACAAAAATATGTAGCTCAAAAGAATACTAATTCTGACATTGCGTGCTGTTCTTACTATAAATTACAACACAGCGCTGATCTTCATGCATGTACTTGAAATATATATACATGAAAGAAGCCAACAGTCACCGAAACTATATATATGTGTGTGCGTGCGTGCTTGCGTGCGTGTGTGTGTGGGGGGGGGGGGGGGGGTGTCAAGGGCAGAAAAGCCGCGACGGAGGCAGGACGAAGGCAGCGGCCAAGGAAAACAGCTGCAACAATCATCTTTCGATTTCCGGCACAGGCTCCCCGTTGTCTCCCAGGCCGACCCGTACGCTTCTCCCGAGCGACGGATGTTTTGGAGGTTGGCATCGACTGCAGACAATTCTTTGGTGCGCATCCCGCGAAGCTCCGTAATTAGACCGTGACTGCACTGGCGCTCGGCTGAGGATGTCAAGGGCAGTTCTATGCATCGACACGGGAGCAGCCGCTTAATTCGCGCAGCGCAGCATTTCCATATGGCGTCGAGGTCCCTCGTGCTAGTTTCTCTTATTGCGAACGTGTCCGTTTCAATTCGGATGACACTGGGGCTCGGCAAGGCCTTCCTGGAGCGGTTGCTAGATTTGCGAACGCGCCGGTTCGTCTTGTCAACCGCGCTAGTTCGCATGCGACGTTGTCTTGGTGTCACGCTAACTGTGTGTCAAGTTATTAAACCACATTTTCTCGACAGACTGTGCACACCAGTTTCGAAGTATCTCGGATGCTGTTCCTGATGGCTATGCTGTAGAAATTACCGCACAGGAGCGTCGTTAAAGACTCCCTGACCCGCCGCGGTGGCTCAGTGGTTACAGAGCGCTCGGCGACTGATCCGAAGTTCCCGGGTTCGAACCCGACCGCGGCGGCTGCGTTTTTATGGAGGCAAAACGCTAAGGCGCTCGTGTCCTGTGCGATGTCAGTGCACGTTAAAGATCCCCAGGTGGTAGAAATTATTCCGGAGCCCTCCACTACGGCACCTCTTGTTTCACTCCCTCCTTTGTCCCTTCCCTTACAGCGCGGTTCAGGTGTCCAACAATATTTGAGACAGATACTGCGCCATTTCCTTTCCTCCAAAACCAATTATTGTTATTATTATTAGAGTCTCTGAAAAGGGTGTTTGAGGTTTACTATAAAATGCTTGTATTATGTAGAGTACAGACCACCGAACGTACATGCCGCGCAACGCTTCATGTAGCGCTCGTTACGTCAGCAACGGAGGGCTATCCACGGCCGCGGCCACTGAGCCGGGTTGGTCACTCCGGCTTGTCAGGAAGCTTCGCCCACCGGGGAATTCCTGCGCTCATCAACAGCCGGCGGTGGGGTCCTTTAACCTCCCAGACAAACCGCAACTTTACTGAGAGCCCCTCTCAGAGCTGCTTTAACATCGCCAGGCTTCGCGAAGCGAAAGATGAAGCTGGAGCTCGTGTAGTTTTGTATGTTTACTCAAATTCATTAACAGCCACCGTTTTAGTGCTGCGACAGATCGCTTTGACTGGAAAGGTTAGTCAGCCGTCGTGAACTGCATCAATAAGCAGCATGCTCGCCAAGTGAGGGATATATCACTCAAACAAAAGCAACTTCTAATCGAACAGAATTAACCTCGGTCCTCTAATATAAGCATAATAAATTACACTAAAACGGCGAAGTACTATTTTGTTTAGCTAAACAGACCGAGGCAGCACTAATCTTTTAAAAAAAATTGCGTAATAACGCAAAGAAAATACAGGGAAAAAGAAAACGAAGAGTCGTGACCAAAAGTTAACCGCTTGGAGCAGTCTTGGATGTAAAAAAAGTGTAAAAACAAACCGGTTGAAGTAATCTCCAATAGGCCGATAGGAAGACCAATGGGCAGATATAGACACGTTCAGGGCGAAGTCTCACGAAAGTCCAATCTTTCGCCGACGTTGAATATAGTCTTGCACACCACGGCATGAGCACGTGTGCTGCGGAGACACCGAACAAAGGAGCACGCAAAACGTGAAAACTGGAGCATACTTGACTGGAGAGAGCGATACGTCGATAATCAAGGCCGTTATCGTTGCGCGTAAAGAACACCGTCGTATTCACGAGGTCGCAGCACGCTCCTTTTCCTAAGTTAATTTGTTGGGGAAAAGCTCGCGCCGGCATTAGGAACTGCCGGGTGCATCACTACACTGTCCGACCTACAAGGCGGCTTCATCATCTCTGTTTTCGGAGCCTGTAGGTGTCTTCCGTGCAATTTGAGCCACAAAAATGACGACCATTATGCTTTGCCCTGTTTACAGCTTTATAAAAATGACGCTCATGGTCACGTGAATGCTGCCGTCACTGAATAGCAGTCACGGTTATACGATTATAAGTAGTCAATATTTGTTAACTATTTTTTTAATTATTCACTTTATGCGGCATGACGCAATCCAAATTTTGAACACTGTACTGATTGGAGACTAATCCAGTTTACAGAACTTGTAAAATTGCAATATATGTTGAGAAATTTGTTAACCAATTCCCCGTTTTTTCGCACCTCATTCCGAAACTGCAGGAGCTCGGCCTTGCGTCGGAACTGGGCGCAGCCTATAGGAAAAAGCAAGTAATTTATGAATGCCTCAAGACCCATTTAACTATGGCAACCTCTCAGCTCTCTAAATTGGATTAGTTTCGAAGCAATACAGTCTTCAAGATTGCGATTGCAACAAGCAGTATAAAGTGAATAATTAAGAAGTTGTAAAAAAATTTGGGCTAGTTTTAGTTGCATAACTATGAACACCGTATCTCGTTATCGTGTGTCCGCCGAGCCCAACACATACCCAGTGAAGGCAGCATCCATGTGACTATCAGCGCCATTTTTTTATGAAGCTGTAGTGATTAAAAAAGAATTAGCTGGTATTTAGCAGCAAGATACGAGTGGTCCTGTACAATCTTCCCAAAGTTGTTTTCCAAAGTTATATGGGGCGGGGGTCTCATGCATTGCTGACCAGCACATGCTTACAGCTGCTGCTGCGTTGCACACCAGCACTTTTCAAAACGGCCTGCGTAATGGCCGGCTCGTCGGACGAAGCCCAACAGAGGCTGCTGTAGATCTCTCCACGCCAATGATGTCGACGACCTCAGCAGTGGAGTGGTTTCTGTGCTGCTTATCTCAAAGATTGCGCTGGGGGCAACCGGTCGCATTTCAACCGTTTTTACTGGGAAAAGCTGTTTGTAGGAAGCTCAACCGCGAAGACTTCGTTGACCATGTGAACAACCGTGCAACTGTTGTTGCCCTCGAGGGATAAATGATGCATACCCATTGGGGGCATTGGCCAAAATACAGACAGTGACTTCCAGATGAACCCGCCACGGTGGCTCAGTGGTTATAAGGCGCACGGCTACTGATACGGAGTACCCGCGTTCGAACCCGACCGCGGCGGCAGCGTTTCGATGGAGGTGAAATTTACGCAAAGGCGCCCGTGTGCTGTGCGATGTCAGTGCACGTTAAAGATCCCCAGTAATAATAATTGGTTCTTTGGGGAAAGGAAATGGCGCAGTATCTGTCTCATATATCGTTGGACACCTGAATCGCGCCGTAATGGAAGGGATAAAGGAGGGGGTGAAAGAAGAAAGAGGTGCCGTTGTGAAGTGCTTCGAAATAATTTAGACCACCTGGGCTTCACAACGCGCTAGGCCCGCGAGGCGACGGCGAGGCAACACCTCGACGTCCCCACGTGGGAGACCTAAGGCCCCGTCGGCGAAAGCTCTGCAGGACTTTTAAATAAAGTTATTACCAACCAACCAACCTGGGGATCTTTAACGTGCTCTGACATCGCACAGCCCACGGGCGCCTTAGCGTTTTTCCTCCATAAAAACGCAGCCGCCGTGGTCAGGTTCGAACCCGGGAACTCCGGATCAGTAGTCGAGCGCCCTAACCACTGAGCCACAGCGGCGGGTAAAGATCCCCAGGTGATCGAAATTATTCCGGAGCCCTCCACTACGGCACCTCTTCCTATATTCTCTCAGTCCCTCCTTTATCCCTTCCCTTACGGCGCGGTTCAGGTGTCCACCGATATGTGAGACAGATACTGCGCCATTTCATTTCCCCCAAAACCAATTTTAACAGTAATCATCTTCTTTCACTCCCTCCTTTATCCCTTCCCTCACGGCGCGGTTCGGCTGTCTAACGATATATGAGACAGGTACTGCGCCATTTCCTTTCCCCAAAAAACGAATTATTATTATTAACAGTAATAATAATAATAATAGAGGACTATCGCAAGTGGACTCTTCGTAATTGTTTTATCGCGAACTTTCGCCACTTTTTTAAGCGAGGCTTGTTTACACTCATTCTAACTTTCTCTCCCTTAATTCCTCATTATGCCTAATGGCAGACATCTCGAATAATAGAGTCTAGCTCCCACCGTCCCTCGAGGGCTTGGCGCAGGGTATACGGACTAGCTGCCCCTTTGGCCGTGCCCAGACCTCCAACGGAGCCGCCGCCTGCTAAACGTATGCTAACTATAGTAAGCAGCGCGTTCGAAAAGTCGAACATCAGCGGGAACACCACCGCGGCGAGAGCTTTTTGTTGCTTAGCGATTGTCATTTTTTTTTCTACTGCAAACGAGACGTAAATGGGGAAATGAAAGAGGCCTCTTGTTTTGGTGGTTCACGACGCGTCCAGAAATGGCGACAGAGTGGCCTAAATAGCTGAGTACGACTCGCATTGATGAAAAACTACAAATTAAAAAAGACATTCCCCTGTGCTCCTTGGTTTCAGTGACAGTTATCTTCCGTCATATGAGTACTACTAAGATTTCAATGAGAAACAGCGCACTGTGTATAAAGATTCAACTAGGACAGGGTTGTGCAAAAATTGAAACTAAGTTGTGGGGTCTATTGCCCATAAGTGATATTTCGGAAAAGGGACGCCGTAGCGGAGCTAGGGTTCGGGATTAACTCGGACCAACTGGAGTTCTTTCGCCTCCATCGAAATACGGCCGCCGCAATCGGGATCGAACCCGCAACCTTGAGATCAGCAACCGAACGCTAGAGTCGCTGAACCACCGTGGTTGGTCGCAGATTTGTGTAGGCAGTTGTCTTGGCCAGATCAGACTATTATTTTTTCGCTCAATTTGCTAATTAACAGATTAGTTAGCTATTTTATTTTTAACATTAATGCAAAACTCTCAATGCTGGCCTTCGTTTAAAAAGTATGCTGATCTGGTCAAAGCGACCCCACAGCCGTGCACTATAGTTGAATCTTCATAGAGCGTGTTGTTTTACAGCGCTAACTGCTGGTGGGACAATTGGCCTGTTCGCGTCGCCTGGTTGTCCGCACGCTCCAACGGCGCGCTCTGTTGCGTATTTATGACAGTCGCCGCTGCCTGAAAGGTCCGATATCTTTAAAAGTAATGAGGTTTGGTTTATAGGGGTTTAACGACCCAAAGCAACTTAGGCTATTAAAAGTAATGAGGAGTCATGGCCCATGGGAATGTGCTTGCATGATAAGGTCTTGTTTAAAAGCCGTACGCCACTCGTAAATGACGTCAGTGCACCCCCCGGTGACGTTCGAGCGCTCTAGACAGGTGTGTGGACAACTGTACAGCCGTGGACTTTCACCATGTCGGCATCTGAGGCATGCGCATTGGTCGAGGCGCTCGGTCCGTGCTGCTTGGTGAGCGCGTTGTTACTCAGCGGCTAGCTATATCGAGTCAGGGAAGATCAGTCGCCCGAAGCAGTACCCAGAAGAACTTCGCGAACAACGCAGCCAACTCGAACGCAGGCGATGACTAGTGAATATCCAGCGTCGCAGGCCCGTGAAGCGGGGTAAGAGCGTCAATGACGCGAGGATTCCGGCGGCAACATATATCGATACCGGGATGAGACAACGGTGCCACGATCAAGAAATGAGCGTTTGCGAAGCCGCCGGACGTAGCAGACAGGCGAACCACGGTATAGTGCCACTCAGACGTCTGAGTGTCAGTTGAACTATAGGCTTAGCTTGGTAGGTCAATTCAAAGATGTCACGAATTTCAGTCGTATGTGTGCGCTTAACCGTCTGATTCATCACTCACATCACAGGCAAGTGGGTTTAAGCGACAATTTAGTGGTGAAATTCGCAGAATATTTTATGGTCGGCTAGTAATTTTTTTTAAAAATCTTGGTTCTATTTAGCTGGAACACCCGGTATATAAAGAGGAGGCTCCGCAACTCACCTGCGGTTCGCGAGCGGCGGTGGCTGCTAATGCTGCTTTCGAATCTCGAGAACAATGCTGCAGGCGCGGATCGCGAGCGGCGTATATACACGACGGGATTGTCGGGCGCCCTTATATACGCTCGCTTACAAAACGGCTTCGCACGCTCCACTGAGTCGCGCGTTGTCTCACATGCGAGAGAGCGCCTGCGCCAAGGACGAAGTTTCGGGTTCGCTTCCGTCGCGTCGCCCCTAGCGCGCCGATGAGCGCATGCGTCACATCTCATGTAGGCTCTCCTGTTTCCTCAGAGACAAGGCTCCTTCTCGTGTTTGACAATCTCTCGAGTTTGTTTTACTCGGAAGAAGGGCAGACGCGGGTGCTGCTGTGAACTCGTCAGATGGAGAAGAACGCATTGAGTGGGCGACCACGCTCGAGGAAAGGCATGCATGATAGGCCCGGGATATATATAGACAGTGTCTGTACAAGAGCGCTGGTTGCTTGGAACATGCGCCTGCCTTCGCATCTGCACACTGCTTTCAAGGCGGTTCTTACGCGATATATATATATATATATGTGTGTGTGTGTGTATGTGTGTGTGTGTGTGTGTGTGTGTGTAACGCATATATATCGCACATATATAGATACACACACAGGGTGGTTCACCTAAGACTTTCCACAATATATGTAAAAATAGTCTTTTTGTGTTCGTAATAATAATAATAATAATAATAATAATTGGTTTTTGGGGAAAGGAAATGGCGCAGTATCTGTCTCATATATCGTTGGAAACCTGAACCGCGCCGTAAGGGAAGGGTAAAGGAGGGAGTGAATAATAATAATAATAATTGGTTTTTGGGAAAGGAAATGGCGCAGTATCTGTCTCATATATCGTTGGACACCTGAACCGCGCCGTAAGGGAAGGGACAAGGGAGGGAGTGAAAGAAGAAAGGAAGAATAGGTGCCGTAGTGGAGGGCTCCGGAATAATTTCGACCACCTGGGGATCTTTAACGTGCACTGACATCGCACAGCACACGGGCGCCTTAGCGTTTTTCCTCCATAAAAACGCAGCCGCCGCGGTCGGGTTCGAACCCGGGAACTCCGGATCAGTAGTCGAGCGCCCTAACCACTGAGCCGAGAAAGGAAGAGAGAGGTGCCGTAGTGGAGGGCTCCGGAATAATTTCGACCACCTGGAGAACTTTAACGTGCACTGACATCGCACAGCACACGGGCGCCTTAGTGTTTTTCCTCCATAAAAACGCAGCCGCCGCGGTCGGGTTCGAACCCGGGAACTCCGGATCAGTAGTCGAGCGCCCTAACCACTGAGCCGAGAAAGGAAGAGAGAGGTGCCGTAGTGGAGGGCTCCGGAATAATTTCGACCACCTGGAGAACTTTAACGTGCACTGACATCGCACAGCACACGGGCGCCTTAGTGTTTTTCCTCCATAAAAACGCAGCCGCCGCGGTCGGGTTCGAACCCGGGAACTCCGGATCAGTAGCCCAGCGCCCTAACCACTGAGCCACCGCGGCGGGGTCTTTTTGTGTTAGAAGAACGCTTTTTTCGGCATAGCACTGTCAGCGGTGCAGTACATGGTGCTAACTAGCAGGCTTGTTAATTAACAGTAAATAGTTAAGTTTTCAACTATTAGTGTAAGGCTCCTTCATTCCTGAGAGGCGCTATGCCCACTTTAGGTAATATCCATATTATAATTTTTACAGTTTCGAAAACGGGGTTCCCGTCGGGCGCTGTGGCCCAACAAATTCTGCCTATTTCGACGAATTACGTGCACTGGAGAGGTTGCTTTGCCTGCGAACTTTTCGAAAGCGCATGTAGTTTGGCACGATGTAGTTAGCCCTATGAAGATCCCTGGGAAGGATCAGCAGTTAGGAGTAACCGTAGTGAGACCAACGGTTGATCCCCACGGAGTTGCTCCCCAAAAGGAATAATGGTTGTGGCAGCGCAGTTAGTCTGCGCTCCCACAACCATTAGTAGCGCTTAACTGCTACTCCGTTCTGTATCCAGAATACAACAGCGAGATACGCACAATATCTTCAGCGAGCACTTCTTTCTACTTTACAAGCTTGCATGACTTATGAAAAGAATTTTTTTTTTCCTGCGGGGCTTCGTATATAAGCACCGTACCAGAGTTGCACGGAAGAATACATCGCACTCAAAATACGAGTGGTGTCAACTACGAAGTATACATAGATTCTCCGAAACTGTCTGCAAGACCGGCATCCCGCGCTCAAGAAAAAGATTGTCTTGGAGAGCTGTTCCGCATCTTGTGCCACGCGGCCCGCACGATGTCGCCTGCTAACTTGATGTACCGCAGGTACTTGATGATGATGATGATGATGATGATGATAATAATAATGTTTATTTGCAATCGTAAATACACGATGGGAGAGCGGCGGGAAAAGTGCTGCTCGCAGGCAGCTTGACCAACCCACAGCCTCTGCTTTGTCTTATCTTTGGCGAATACCCAATGTATTCGCCAAATATTTGGCGGCGCCACCGCCACGCCGAAGGCTCGGAATGCTACCGTAATGTACGTAGCTCTCGCTACAAAACGAGTTGGTAGTCAGCGCCTTGTGCCGTCATGTTCTTTCTTCGTGCTGCGTTTCTGCGCTGTTTTTTCCTTCTTTTTCTTGCGAAGACATTGCAGCTGATAAAAGTATTTTGAGCTCCTTGCCACCCTGTGGCTGCGCCGCCACGCTGTCACGTGTTTGGTTACGTGATGCGGAGCAGCTGCCGGCGCCGTGGCTGACCACGTGGTTCGTCACGTGACCAAGTTCCACTCGGCCAGCTGTAGCTATCGCGTCACTCCAGGCTTAACCAGAGCTAAACCCCCGCCAATTTTTTTATTCAGCCGTAAGCAAAACATATATCTGCAGAAAAACGTCTTAAAAGCAAGAACACAAAACATTATAAATAGCCACGATACAGAAGGTGCAATCATTGGAGGCGGTTTGCACAAGTCAAACGGATAGATAACTTATTTATTTGTCAAGCAGTCTAACAGATGGCTTGCTGGCGCTGCTCTGGCCTCTCCGCTGAATGATTAGTGCTCCGATGATTTTCCTTGCTTTCTTCGTTATGTATTTCTTTAAGACGCGCGTGCTGTCCAGGAAAGGGGCGCAGTTTCTAGAAGGGCATTCCTTGCAATGCCCGGCTAGATTGCTGCCTGTGCCTGTTTTTAGCAATTTGGCGTGCTCGATTAGTTAGTGTTCACACAGCGGCCCGTCTTCCCGACATATGTTTTCCCACACGATAATGGCACATATCGTACACCACGCCGCACTGAACATCAGAGTAGCGATTTTGATGGTTCGTGTCATATGATTTTCGTATTGGTTCGCCATTTTTTTACACGCCGGCACATTGCACTGAGCTTGTTCGGTGCAAAAAAAGAAACCACTCGAACACCAGCGCGTACCGCACATTTCTTGATCCGATGTGACAGTTTGTGAACGTATGGTATGACTGCTGTCTTAGACGGCTCGGGATCTCGCTCGGCCTTCTTCACATTCTGCATTTCTTTAAGAGGGACTCCGCCGCCATGGACATGAAGCTAGAGAAACCTGCATTCTTTCTTCATCCTGTGTTTCTACGCTGTTTTTCCCTCTTTAAGATGTACTGCCTTGCCCAAGTATCCGCCTTAGCACAGTGCACTTCGCAAGAACTTCTCGTGAATATGACGTTTGTATATAAGCATTCTGGGGATCCTTAGACCCCTTTTCTCAGTTCACACGTGGCTAGGCTTAGTCGCACCAATGTGGCTGCTGTTGGCGGCCATTTTGGACAGGTGACGTCACGCGCCAGGCTGCATCGCCCACGCGACATGCACCTGCCTTCGCGCCCTTGCCCCGCGCGCGGACAGTGCGTCCGGACAATGGAAGGCAGAGCCCCTCCTCCCGCTTGCCAAGAGAAAGCACGGTGCGCCGTAACAACTGCGTACGGTCTCTGCAGGCTTCTACCGAGCACGTTGCGTCGCGAGCGGCTTCACGGGGGGACTGCCATCAGTTCATCTCGAGTGCCGCCTTCAAAACTGTGGAGTGTAAATATTGTTCAATAAATCCACCCTGTTCACCGTCCTTGCCTGGAGCCTCCTCTGCGCCATGCCGGTGGCCACGAGCTCGTCGCGGTGTTCTCCGCACACCGTCTGTGGGAAGGAAGCCACGCGTACCTTTCAGGCCTAGCTATAGCTGGGTGCAGGCCTCGCGCAGACGAAACCCCCACAGCATCTAGCTCGTTACTGGACGTTATCAAGACGCGAGTCCACAAAAATCTTCGTGTATACGAGGCGCATCCTATCCTGGCGGAAAACCTGTCGCTTTGCAAGAGGAGTGGCATCAGGCACCAGCAGGAAGGTACGGCATGTGTGTACAGCACGGAAAACGAGGATCAAATGATGGAGCTCTTAGCATATTTTGCTGTACATTACAAGGTGCCTAAAGACAACTGAATCTAGAATATTAAGCAGAACATCCCCGATTACTTGCAATTCATACATGACTCTTACTGGTTTCGTGCACAAATAGTTGACCCTTGGGTGAAAACGGAGCTGCCGGAGGACTTCACGAACTATGAACAGATTTACAGGATAACGGAAAAGTGAGTGAGCTGGTGGAGGTTTAGCATAATTAACAGCGCAAAAGGACCAGGGCGAGGAAAGAAACACACACGAAGCGCTGACTGAAACAGAAGAATTCTGTTGATGGCGCTTCGTATGTCTGTTTCCTTCCTCGTCCTGCATGGCCCTTTTGGGCTGTTCGTTATGCTATAGATATTCAGGTTTGCAGTGAGGGACGAATGCACCCTGAAGAAGCTCAAGTCAGAATTCAAGTTAGCGCTAGTAGCGCTGTCATGTTGTCGACCGTCCATTGTTTTGGAAACTATACATGCGTGCGACTGGCTCGTGTCATCTCGAGCGTCTTTAGACACTAGTCGCTTTGGCACGTTAAATCTCCTAAACCAAACCATGACATTACGCTTGGAAGCGGGCTGCGATGGGGTGCTTGAAGGTACACATCCTTCACGCAGGCA
This sequence comes from Amblyomma americanum, assembly GCF_052857255.1. NCBI lineage: Eukaryota > Metazoa > Arthropoda > Arachnida > Ixodida > Ixodidae > Amblyomma > Amblyomma americanum. The sequence goes on from NC_135502.1 coordinate 59,059,280, forward strand.
TCAACACCGTCCATGAATACGTTACCCAGCGCGGACTCTCCTGCTCGCCCACCAAATTTGAATACAGTTATCCGAACCCGTGCACGACGGGGCCGGCATCCCAGTGTATTCCCCATATGCATCTACCTGCACGTGGATGACGACCCAGTACGAGGCCTCCACGATTTGAGTGCTGAGCATGCTTATCCAAAACAAATAACTGCCGCAATAGAGACAAGCTGATTAAGCTTAAGGGAGCCACCCAGCAAACCACCTGTCTCTTACACCGCATCTCAAACCGCCACGCTCGCACGAAGGACGCGAACCTCACCCGGCTCATCCAAGCCTTCGTCCTCCGACGCATCAACTACGTGGCCACCTATATAGAACCATACGTCACCGACCGAGACGAGCTTAACCTTCTCTTGCGTGGAGTGTACGAAAGTGCAATAGGACACCCGCAGATCACCTCTACAGAGAAGATATAGCGCTATATAGGCCATCACAACACGATCGACCGCCTCCACCGGCAGTCACGTCCTCTAAGACCTTGGCATTCACCATGAAGGCACGACGGGTCCGAAAACCACCCTCCCTCGTACCATCGCCTCCTGGTCCCCTTAATCCCCTCAAATATGCTCATTTGAAGGAAAGAACATCAATCAATCAATGAATCAAAAGCACCAGTAGCGGGGTCAGTGTTGGCGTTCCATTGTATCGGAAATTACACATGGGAGCGACTGGCCCATATAATCCAGAGCGTCTTTAGACACGTGGGTTTCATGTATGAGGCGATTCTTAACGAGCATTTTCGAAATTGCGTGCTGTCAACAAAAAGGAGCGCGCAGGTATGGCTGATGACAGTCTAAGTATATGCATCTGTCTACTATAACCAACTGTGAAAAGTATTTATATACAGCCAATATATCAATAAAACTTGTGTCCTTTATTTACTCTTTTGTGGGCTTTGGTAATTTTTACACCAGTATTAGCACGTGTAGCTTTATGTCGTACAACTAGCCGAAAAAAATGAGCCGATTTTTCCCAAAAATAAACGCCGGAAAGTCCGCGACCTAGTCGGTTATTCAGCTTATAACCGCTGGTATGTAGTAACTACAGCGTCACAAGCCAACCGCTCTGGGGAGAAATCTGTGTCGGTTACAACTGTTCCGTGATGCCAAATATATGGAATGGTGACAAACTGTTGGGGCATATACACTGCAGCGGGGGACGCTGACGATCCGATGTAGGACGGAAGTGGCAAGCATCGGGACTACGCATGGCAACGCGGTAAATCGAACCTGCGGTGTCTGAGTGTGGTACAGCAAAGGCGAGGAGCTTCATTGCTGTAAGAACTAGAAGGCGGCTCGCAACTGAGCACTCTCGAGCGCAGCAGGCACTAAGAGCCTGGTAAGGTTCCCACACTGAAGAACAGTACGCCACTGGCGAATTTTAAGGATCCTCTATATGGTTGTTCTGGACCCTCTGGAAACTGTCCTCACGAAGCCGAGCCATCTGAGAACATGCGATGTTACTTCTGCTGTGTTGGTATACCTGTGGGCGCCTATAATTGTTACCAAAATTTTATTCCAATGCGCTCAGCAGTTTCATGTTAGGTATTCACTCTCCTTGGAGAATGCATGAGTGTTCGTCGCGCTGTTTTCAGGAACTGACGCGCGCTGCGATGCATTTAATTCGCGGAAAATTTGTCTGGCCAGGTTACAATGTCGCTTTGTCGTGCTGGACTTGACCGCAACGACAACCGGCAGCCGCATGCACCTCCAACAGCCGCATGCAAAGTTCCAACATACACGAGTGGCAGGTCTTCGCTGTCGTATCACTTTCACATGCCCTTTATATGCGGTCATATGAACCCCTAAATTGTTTGTGTCCGCTACATGCAATTCAGCTATAAGTAAAAGCAGGTATGAGTGACCCGTTGCCAAGCGTTCCAAGACTACATGAACATAGCATAGAATGCTCTCGAAAGCGCCCATTTTCGGGACCAAATATCCTCCACGGCTTAGGCCCACCTGCGCAACATGCGATGTCGGGTTCGGAGACGAGAGCAGGGCCTCCCACTCCTCCCAACTTGCGATACCGTATTTGATGGTGCAGCCGGTAAGCGTTTGATAACGCTGCAGAAGTCTTCATTTGACATTATCAAGTAACTCTTACTTCCGACGAAATGTGAGGCCATGCCTTCGACACGCGGAGAAGCAACGCAGAACAGACTATCTGCCAACTGTCACGAATTTGCAAGTTCAAAACTCCCGCGCAGAACAGACGCTCCTGATGGCTTTGACACGCATACAGCATGCTGCATACCAACGCACACAGCACGCTGTACTGTCTAGTGATTTGCTGGACACGTACGGAATGATTACAAGGAAGAACTGTTTTGTAATATCCCCAATATTAAAAGGCATAGGACACAGCTGGCTGTTCCCGTCAAACGTCCCGACGTTCGGCATTGCTTTGCTTACATTTTCATTCCTTGATGACTTTAGATGGCTCAAGAGAACAAACCAAACGAAGTTTTCTAATTTAACCGTTGAAAGGTGGCTTTAAAAATTCCTGAAAGAGTACTTATAGCCGCCTGTACAATTGGTGTTCAGACACGAACTCCGCACAGTCGCACAGTTCTCGCATCCACGTGTCATTCTAGCGGATATCCGGTTTCGAGAGCCCAATCACCCATCGCCACATTCCCCGGCCATCATTAAAAACTCCGAAATACGTTCGCCGGTGCTTTGGGACATGTGCATCGTGATGTATTCTACCTTTTAATTTGAGCTCTGGACATAGTGTAATTAGGTGAGTGTTTTATCGCACGTCTTCCGCGTCTTGCGCGAAGCTCGCATGCTCGAGTTTGCAGTGAAAGAGGGTCAGTTTGCGGTGCCGGCCCCTTACCAATGAATGAAAGCTGCATGTTGGCTGCAGCTGATGGCTTTCCTAACGTAGTCTAGAGTTGCCCAGCGTCTCAAACAACTCACAATTTCTGTTTTCTGTTTAAGTCTTGCAACACTTATGAGCTCTGCAGCGCGGAGCTTAATTTATTGTCACAATTTCCTCCTTGAACTCATTTCAGGTTCCTCTCTAATCAATATCAATGGCCTTTTCGTCGCTCTCGCGGCTGCACCTCTCATGGTGCGTCGTCGCATTGTGTATAATTAGCATTAACAAAGGTGAGTACGACCAGCTGCTACCTCTCAGTATCGTTGTGTTTTTCTCTCGTGAGGGTATTTTTGTGGCAGTGCTGTCTGTAGTTTCTCGTAGCTGTATGCACTTGCCTCGCGGCTGGCAACGGCTCAAGTTATGTTTACTTATGTTCAGGATTTTTCGTGTGTAAAAAAGAACTGCTGAGACTCGCATGCTTGCCTTGCTGTAGTACTTAAGCTTTTGTATTTAAACACTGCGCTGTCTCAAATATGTCGTCATAAGCTTTAGCATTCGCTCACATCTGTCACCCACGTTGCCATATCGCGCTCTGCATGAGGCACTCGTTCCCCTTTTTGATCCATGATATCAAGAACGTGCATTCAAATTTACTTGTTGAAAACAATTTTAGTTCGCGGGGTTGCTGCATTTTTATTTCGTCCTGAAAGCTGTATTGTTTAGACTGCATTGGAAACCTGTTAGACGTCTGCCTAAAATTGTTACCCTCATTGCAGAGTAATATTCGCGTGCGCGATGAATAAATACTGCAAATTTTTCTTTTTCAGTTGAATGCATTGCAGTCATGTCTGTGGACCTTGGCATAGAATGGATGAAAGTTGCTATTGTCTCCGTGAGTTGAACCTAAACCTGGCTACATTATACCTGGCGTTCTGAATAACAACATGATGCAACTTATGTGCACTTAGAGGGCTAGTGCAACGTGTATGAAAACGTATCAATGTAAATGGGCTTAAGGCATGTGGGTTAGGGTTGAATTAAATTGTACATTTGAGGGAAAAGGTTTTTTTATCGTGCTTTTTTGATCAATGAATTGATTGTAATCTGAGTGCACACCCTTAAGCATGCATATTTGGGGTTGTGTGAGGGTGCACTGGGAAATTTTGCTTTCTTAAATATGGTTTCATATAAAGGGATGAGAATGTGTGTGGCACTCGTATGTTCTTGAAAACTTCCCAATGCATGTGAGCATCATCCTAGCCAGGACGTACTGAACGCAGTGCTTTCATAATCATGATTTTTTTTAAAGTAATGACTGTTTACACTGTCAATAGGCTGCAGTTAGCTGTAGCATAGCATATTGTTGCTCTTGTCTTTGGCCTCATTGCCTTGTGTCCGTTTGGTATAAATGTAGCATGTGATTCTTGTAGTCACAGCCATCTACAGCGTAGTTTCTAATTGTGGTGTAATCAATCAGGTGATATTTTGTTTGATGCATGCAATGCTTACTAAATGAGGCTTGCATAACATGCCTGATAATTAGAGGATTACACTGCAAGGTTTACTGAAGTCTGTAATTTGCTTTTTCAGCCCGGAGTTCCTATGGAAATTGCATTGAACAAGTAAGTTTTCTTTCCCACTTGTCACAAGCATGCTGGCATGTGATCTGATCTCATGACTCATGATTTGTTTGCCCATATTCTAGGGATTCGCAGAGAAAGACACCTGTTGCTATCGCCTTTAGAGATGGAGAACGGCACTTTGGAGAACAAGCAGTTTCAACTGTAAGTTCTCATTTGAGCTTCTGGAGCCAGTCTATGTTTGCAAGCTGTTTTTATAGCTTTTGCAGGCAAGTTGTGGCTACATTGATGAAAGCATAATATTAAGGTTGACTAGAAGGAAGACCAAATTCTGTTATTCTGTATTGCTTATTTCCATTAAGTACACAGATTTGTTTGATGGGCATAGTTGCTTATGATCATTATTACTTTTGCTAAAGGAGTTTACTGTTTCTTGAAAATAGCGATTAATGGGTCCAATTGTGGTACCTTGTGAAGTGGAAATTGCCCCCATTCATTTTGTCAGGCTGGACCAAAATTGCTTCTAGTGCTGTTGTGCACATGCTGTAGACTAATTTGGATGAGGTGACGAAGCTGTCGATTATCAAACCCAAAGTACTGGTGTTTTCTTGCTTTTTCATGCTTCAAGCTGCATTTGTTGGTGCATGCTATAAAGCTATGGGAATAATGTTCGTTGTGAGGAGTTTTTTTGATGACATCTTTTAGCCTGATTTCAGTGTTTATCATGTTAAGGAATAAAAAAGAAATGGTATTTACTATTAATCTACTAGTTCATTTATAGACTAGCGGCAAAGAATGTTTAGTGAAATCGCAGTACAAATTGGTTTGTAGCCGTGTTGCGGAAAAGTAAACACCGGTCGCAAGTGGCAAAATTTTTCTTGATGTTTATAACCTGTGTCTTTAAGTAGTAGGATTCAGTCTCTCAAACCTTGTAGAAAGAGATAGAGATTCGACTTCTGTGTCAAAGAAAACTGGTTGACTTTTGCAGCCTTGCACTTTGTGGGCAAAGCAAAGCTGCCTGTAGTGCTTTATTCAAGAATGCTGTAAGGACAGCACTTATTCAAAACCTTCCAAAAGCTGCTGTCTGCTTATTACAGTTGCACTTGTGTGGTTTAGGTATTGCTTTTGAAATGTGCAGTTAGTATGTAGCAAATTCAAGACTAAAAGTTAGGTTAGCATGCTTAGCTTTTGAGTGAAACAGGCAAAAGAAGAAAGCAGTGCTAACAAGAATAAGAATAAACAAGTATGCCTGAACAAGGGTTAGCATACTTAGTACTTCAGAGAAACAGGAAAAAAAAAAGTAGCGTTAGGAGTACAACATGAGAATAAACAAATGTCTTAGCCTCGGTACCCAGCAAGCTGGCAATCACAGGTGATGTAACCAGTTTGTATGTAACTACTTGGCATGTAGCTACATTTTCAAACAGCTAAGTGCTTTTGCGTATAACAACCTCTGATGTAACTGCTGTTTAGAGAATAAACACTTTTTGATGGTTGCGATCGTAGACTGTTAACTGTGCCATTGCCTTTGAAATTAGTGTTAAGGCAGTGAAGTCACAACCGTTGCTGCTGTTTGTCTGCTCTGCGTGAAGCAGATGTCACAAACCCAGCATATTTTGCTTATTTTATCAGTTGCCCTTCTGTCAGGACGCATATCAGGTGCACTCCATGCTATCAGCTGGGGGTGTACAGATGACCAAGTAAAGGTGGGGAGTAAAGTGTCTTCACACTTGAAGAACCTGAGCATTTCGCAGTGTTGAGAACAGTTGTTCTCCCACAGTTGAGATGTTCTCATTTTGCTGGCAGCATTTACATATTACCATTCACATTTAATTTGATGCTTTAGTGCATTATCATACCAAAGTACAGTACTGATCACCTGTGAACAAGTCATTAGCAGGGGCAACTTTTCTTTAGTGGATGAAGCGCACAAAAGACACGGCACATAGGCAAGGACGGACACGACACAGGCACTACTTGCAACTGTTTATTGGATACACGCACGGCTTATTTATAGCCAAGAGGTAGGGGTGATGGAAAAAAACCCAAGCAAAGGGTAAAAGATACTGGCAATGGTATGGATACTGCATTGTAGGGAACAAAAGTGACTCAAATCTTTCTAAACTTATCTAAAAATATACTCTCATTCTTATGTATGACTAGCGATAGGGTGCTGATGCAGGAACTCCCGCCTTTTTTAATCCGGTGGGCTTCTAGCAGTTCTCGGGCAGTCTTATCTTTACTTCTGCAAAGGATTTGAGTTTCCTGGAGCTTTGGCTGACAATTCTTCTTCATCCACTAAAGCTATGAACCAACTTGCCCAAGAACATGTTCTACGGCAACTTTTCTGTTGGCTAAACGAAAACGAGAATTTGCCACAGAGCTTTCGCTCGCTTCTTTTTTGCACAGTTTTCTCGCAGGAATTCATTAAGGGGCCTTTTTGCACTGTAGCTTGTATAGGTTGCATCTTGGGCACCCAGAACTGTGCGGCATTGAATGAGTGATTGTTTGAAATATTTTCCATGACACTAACTTTGAGATATATGAAGTTGTAAATAATTGGCATTTTTAAGTGACAAATATGAAGATGAAAAATTTGTGATACGTGGCCCAGCCATTTGCGGCAGGTAATGACTACAAATGGACGCAAAAGTAAGGTCTTCTTTTTTCACATTGTGCTCTGTAGGTGGCATTGTACCGTTATAGAGGAGGTGGCAGCTTGGCTGTTCCTAATTGTAATAGGGGGGGGGGGGTACCACTGTTAGCAGTGGCTGGACTACAGTAAAAGGGGCAAAGCTCTATGAGGCACAGGCTGAGGGGAAACTGAGGGGAGAACTCAAGCTGAGGGAAATGGCAAAGGGTGAGTATTTTACTTTTAATTTGTCCACTTTTGTTGCTCCTTTAGGAAAAGTTATCTTGGGGGCCAACATCAGTTATGAGGCATATTATTGGATTCAAAACTTTGTCCTTATGAGCAGAGAAGTTTTTTAGGGCCCCTTTAGGCTAAATGTAAGCAAAGCTCTGGGTGTCATCGGTTATATATCCGTATCGGTTTAGGGTTGACTTTGCCTCATACAGAGTAGCTCACAATAAGCATGTGCTGTTCAGAATGTGTTTTGGGTAGAGTTTTCTTCCAAGGTTTTTCCAAACTCTGTGATGTCTGTACAGAGAGCTCTGCTTACCTTCAGTCTTTCTTGTGCAGGGAGTCAGGTTTCCAGACAAGAGCTACTCTCACTTCCTCGACTTAGTGGGCAAAGAGAGGAACAGCCCGGTGGTGAAAGAGTTTGAGCGTCGCTTCCCTTACTACAAGCTGGAGGCTGATCCGAAGACAGGTGGTGTCCTGTTCAAGCATCCCGAGGGCATGACCTTCAGCCCTGAGGAACTGCTAGGCATGGTACTGGCATATGCAAAAGAGCTGGCAACCAATGCTGCTGGTGAGCACTAAATAGCAGTGTTTTAATTACTGTCCCTGATCTTTGGCTAAATGATGACGTTCCAAACTTTATTTCAACAATTTGGTGATGACAGTTCACTGGAATATGTATTATAGCACTTTAAAATTTTTTGGGATTTGCACTTTTCAGCTTAAATGAAACAACGTTGCTCACTAACCTTTACTCTCGTGTAAGCAAATGTGAAATTTTAGCCCTGAGTTGATGCTTGGAACTTGCATCATTGACAGCAGTGCACGGAGAACTGCAGATACCATCTTGCAGGAATTTTAGCACCCTGCATTGTGTTTTTATGAAAGCCAGAAGGGTCCCTGCTGCTGGCTGATTTTACATGCTTAATTGGCTTTTTACAAACACTGCACCAAATTTTTGAAGCAAATCTTTGTTCCTATGGGTATTTTTCTTGGGATGAAAAATAAGGTACATATCGTTGTACATCTACTGTAAGCTGCATTGTCATTATGTTGTGTGAGACATGTCAGCAATTTTGCAGCATCATGTGAAAGCTATGAAGCCCTATTTAGTGCCTACAATGCATACATGTATTGTGCTTGCATGGGCTTGCATATATGCGCCTCTAAAAAGAAGTTAATGATGCAGAAGTTTGTGTCAGTTATGACCGGTAATGTTTATAGCATCCTCGTTAATGTACCTCGCTGTTCGCTCTTCAGATTTTACTACATTCAAACATCGCTACAGCGGAATGGTAAAAAATTCTAAATTACCTTCTATATAGCCAACATTTGTAATGTAAAATTTCATCAACAGTGCACGAAAGAGTTCTGCACTGAAGTCAGAGAATTGGCAGTGCCTCAAGCGACCATTGCAGGAGAACAGGGAGAGACTTTTTTCGAAGTTTTAGCAATTTTTTTAAAGGGCTCGTGGTGATTCCAGGGGCCGCGATAAACAGAGTTCCAAACATTAGCTAAGTTTTCTTCCCCGGACATCACCACAAGACCATGAGCACACAGTGGTGGCAGGCCAATCGCCAGTGATGCTGAATTTTCCACTTTACAAGAGTGTCGTGTGGAAACCAGCAGTTCACAACGAAAGCTATTGTTGTTTTCACCACCGCCATGATAGTCAACTTGAGATGAATGGCCACACTGCATAATGCTTGCACCAAGGTGACAGCTACTCAAGTTGCTGCTTCCGGGACGCTGTCCACGGATGTGAGAGGCACAAACGCTTGCCGCACCACCATCGGCTACATGTGGAGTGCGGCGAAGCTTGCTGTCTACTTTTGGAGTAGGCATCGCTTAGCACTGTGGGCCCGGTATATCAGTTTTAAAGCCAACCGTATTTGGTACACAAAAGTTAAAATTGCATGCAGTTTTTAAAAAAAAATTTGGAAGAGTTCGATGTAGCCAATAATTTGTTGTAACTGTGTTCGATTGAGGTTGGACTATACCTTTTGCTTTATTAGAGGTTTACAGTCTTTTGATATTGACCGTGATGCAACTGTCCTTTTGAGGTCCTTTTTTTTTTCTTGTTTCTTTCAGAACAGCCAATTAAGGATGCAGTGATCACAGTGCCTGCGTTCTTCAATCAAGCAGAGAGAAGGGCTGTGACACAGGCTGCTAACCTTGCTGGCATTAAAGTTCTCCAGCTCATTGGTGCCAACACTGCCGGTAGGACTTCTGCACTTGCAAATTTTTTATATAGTCAGGATCGCACAAATTTCATGATATTGTGCTCAGATTTGTGGAGGCCTACTTTTATTATGCCTCATTGCTTGCAATTGTGCACTGAAGTGCTGTCAAGCTTCATTTCTGAATGCGTGGGCCTTCTGGTCATGAGCTAGCGCTCTTCTTTGCAATGCTCTGAACGTCTCCTTGACCTACCTTTCGTTCTAGATGAGCTTATGTTGACATACTTTTTCTCCTGAAAAACAAGAAGCTTTGCAACATTTGCCTTATGCTGTTGCAACTGCTAGGCTTTTTCAATGATTTGTACTTATACGTTGGCTTTATAGACTCCTTTTGCTTTATATGACTTCTTAAACAGTACAAGATACTTCGGTTGGGTTGGAAACATAACTGATAACCATACACAAGTCGGATATGCTTGTTGTGGAAATTGTGAAATTCAGTGAGAGCTGCTGTGAATGTTGTCAGTTTCTTCAATTTCTGCTTCATTCACCCCTTCCTTAATTTCTTCCGTCATTGTATGTTCCAGGTGTCCACCCACTGTAAAACTGCTTCCGCACATTTCTTTATGACCCCCATACCCCATACACCCATACCTTATACCCCTATACCCCGTAACCCCCATACAGATGCACGCTCTTTGTGACTTTGTCAGAGGATGCTCATGCTTCGAGTTATGTTATCAATCAAATGTGAAGCGTCATCAGCCCAGGCTGGCGATAACTGTCATCTCTGAGTTTTCCACATTACTCAGCCTGCCATAAATGTTGTCAATTTTTTTTCTATGAAATATGTGGGCACAGACTTGCAGAAGTTTTTTGGTTGCGTGTTTGCAGGCAGCGTCCCTAGCATGTGCTCCCGATGTGCAACTTGCTCTATGTTAGCGGGCTCTCATGTCCTGGCTGTGTGCAGAGTGAGAGGCGTTTCAAAGCGTTTGGTGTCATTTTACAACCGTGTCTCCTACCCGATGATGACAAAGGCTGTATGAAGTATGAGGCTCGTGGTGTGTGCATAGGATGGTCATATGATAAGTGAGAGTGCACACCCATGCATGACTAAGGTAGCACGAGGAGCATGCAGGGGATGATCACATGATCGTTAACCAACTTTTGTGTGTGTCTCGGGGACGCTGCAGATACAGCTCGCACTTTAAAAGGCAGGAGACCATGAATCTCCTTGTCGAAAACTTGAAGCAGGAGTTAAGGGAACAGCACCAGTTTAAAAATGTAACTCCACTAACCTGCCTGTTACTACTCTCTTTTAATTCTCTCCTGTACAGCTGCACTCAACTATGGCGTGTTTCGTCGCAAGGAGTTCAATGACACGCCGGTGCACATCCTGTTCTATGACATGGGCACTGGCAGCACCACAGCCACCGTTGTGTCTTACCAAACTGTCAAAACCAAGGACAAGATCCTGGCAGAGCACGTGCCCCAGCTTTCCATCAAGGGCGTTGGGTGAGGACTGCCCTCTTCATCTTGTTGCAGTTAGCTGTTAAGGCTTGTGGAAATGCATGATATCATTTGAGGTTTATTAGTCTGACGAGTTGAAAACCACAACGTGCCGTTGAGGAAGCTGTAATGGAGAATTCAGCTGAAAAAAAATGTAATTCGGTTAATTTTAGCAAGTTGTGTAGATGTTTCCTATTGATTACTAATTGATAGTGTAAACAAGCAGACTGCTAGCTTGCTTCCATTTTTTTTTGTTCCATTGACTTTTCAGTTCTCTTCACGATTGCTCTGGAAATAACAAGCAGTATAGGTGCTCTTCTTATACATCAAATTTAAATGATGAAAAGTTTTTCATATTTCATTTCCCTTTGATTGCTTCTCAGCACCGTCCCTTTATTTATTGTCGCTTATTTTTTATTTTATATGTTTTTTGTTCACTCCGCAGAGCTTGCTTAAGGTGGCTTTGTTGACTATTGTAATAGGAATGTGTAGCCACCTGCATAGTACAAAGCAAATTTGCTGTGCGGTGTTTGTTCATAGTGGAAGGAGTTATTTATGTTGGATAAGAAGTACATCTTTTGTGGTGGTAGTGAGTTATGCCTTGTGGCACAAAAGAAATGCATATGTAAATGTCCTTTGCTCTGATGCCTGTTTCAGGAAATCTTTGCAAAAAAAAATATTGATTGCTGAAACATGTGGTTAGCTCGAAAACTAGTAAGCACTTTTAAACTCTAGTTGCTGTTTCTCCACTTAGACTAATCACTACTAGTTGTCTGGTATAACACCGCTTCCAAAATTTTATTTCTCTTGTGAAGGAAGATATGCAAGTTGCTAATTTATTTTTAATCCTTTGTACTGTCTTTTTGCCTCATTATTGAATTCTTATGTGCTCAGAGAATCCAGCAGCCTGAAATGCATATCGGAGAGACGAAGCACTCATAGGAGAAGGTGGCACAGAAAAAAAAAAAGTAGTTGACTCAGTGATGCTTCAAAGCCCACTGGCTGGATAGCTGGCAGTGAGTGCAGGGCTTCAGTATACCATGTGTTGAATTGAATTTGAGTGCCATTTTTGCTGTGGTTTCTGCACAGGACAGGGATGCTTTGTTTTTATTATTCATTGGCAGAAATGTTCAATGTCTTGTCACTGCATCTTGTGAGTAGCACGTGTCATTTTGCCTTGGGGTGGGACATTTTGCATTCAGAATGAACTAGCAAGCACATGGATAGACGATGATTGAAATCATTTTTCACTGAAGAGCTTCCCTCTCATCTCATCCAGGTATGACCGTTTCCTGGGTGGCCTGGAGTTCAAGCTGCGGCTGGGTGAACGCTTTGCCAAGGAGTTCAGCGCGCTCAAGAAGACGAAGCAAGACGTTTTTGACAACAAGCGGGGCCTGGCCAAGCTCTTCAAGGAAGCCGATCGTGTCAAGAAAGTTCTCAGTGCCAACACTGAGCATGTGGCTCAGGTCAGATCTAATGAGCCTTTCCTTCTCTTTCCTGCACTTCTCTGAAAGCAAAAAAAAAAGAGAAATTTATTGAAAATTGGCTAAATTAGGTGTTCTTAGAGCTTGTGGAATGCTCCCACTAAATGCTTTATGCTGCATAGTTTAAAAAAGTGGTTGTTGGCAGTGTTTGTTCGGACATTGTTAAGACATTGACAATGCTGAGGCTGTCTGCAGTGCAAGCGCTTGAATACCTTCTTTATGTGCAAGGTGTCTGGGGGCAACCTTTTCTGCAGGTTGCAGATGGAGTGGGCCGGGAGTAGTGTGGAGTAATGACTGGCTGTCGGGGAATAGTGTTATGTGTAAAAGTTATCACTAGGGGCTGTTTGTTTGGGTGCTTTTATAAAACTGTTATTTTTTACATTCATTACCTTTAACACACAGGCATATTTCAAGGAAGGTTTGTGTTCTGTTTTGTTGCAGGTTGAAAATGTCATGGAGGATGTGGACTTCAAGCACCCAATTACCAGGGCAGAGTTTGAGGAGATTTGCGATGACTTGTTCAAGCGCGTTGCTGCACCAATCCACATGGCTCTTTCATCTGCTGGCATGACCTTGGTGAGCTTTGGACATTTGGACATTGCCACTGCTTTTTTCGTCCCTCTAATGGCATTTAGAGATCGGTGACAGGAACACGCGCCGCATTGCTCTGGGCACATGATGTATGACACTCTGACGGCTGGTGTTGCACAGAAGGTTCACTGTTGAAAGCTGGTGTCAAGTGGAAAAGGGTAGCGCCATTTGTCATTTTCCTTCCTGCATTGATAATTGGTCATGACACATTATACTTTGAGTTGTCATTTTATAGCCTTACCTCTGTTTAAAAGGGTCCTTCTAAATATTAGGAGTTTTCAAGTGCGTAAAACATGTTGTTTGCCTGACACAGTCAGTAGGCATATTTTCATTTGCGGACAGGCTGTTATGCCCAAGGTACTCTTTGTTGGACAGTTGATGCAGTGTAGTGAAGAAACTGGTACTTGCACTCTCTGTTTGCATGGATGGCCACTGAGAAAAACTGCAGTGATTGAGAATGCCTGGGAATCCACGATATAAAAACGGAGGGAAGATGTTTCTCTTAAGTGCAAACTTGAACTAGGGGAGGAAAAGACATTTCAATCACAGACGGATGTTTCGATGGAAGGGTGAAGCACAAGTGGTGTCAAAACATTGGTCATTGTGCTGAGGCTTCCCTCTGGCGTCGTTTAGGTCTGCGCTTTGAGGCGGCTTAGGAAGCCACTTAGTATATGACAGTGAGAGCAAAATTTGAAAAAAAAAAAAAAATGAAAAAATTGGTTTTTGAGGAAAGGAAATGGCAGAGTAATTGTCTCACATCTTGGTGCAAGACAGAACACCAGCACAGGCACAAGGTGTATGCCATCACATGCACTTCCTTTTGTTGTTCTGGGCAGATTCAAACTAATCCTTTTTTGAGACTTCTAATTGACCAGATGATCCCTTCCAGTGCTTAGTTGTAGTTTTGTGAAGCATATTTGGGCTGCCCTCTTGCATGATGCAGCATTCCTCCCACTACTTTGGCTGCATTGAAGGGAATTTGTGCGTGCTGCCATGTCCCTGCTGGTATGATTTGTTGAGTGCAACATGTCGAGTGTGCCCACTTGCACATGCCAAGTCTAAAGTCTGCCTCAAGAGTGGTACTGGTAATCGGAGCGGTGGCAGTGCTAGCATGGCCAACAGAAAAGCACTCGCCTTTCTCTACAAAGAGTGTCGTTTAACCACTTTGAACGAAACTTAAAACAGGCTGCCCTGTTCATCATTCCATGTCAGCAGAGTTGATAGCTGCATGGGGTCCAATTTATGTCAGTGGGAAGTATGATTGCTCCCGAGTCAATTTTGTCGCGGCCGATTTTGCTGCTCCCTCTTAACAGATGCAGCACAAAGTGGTGCAGTAAAACCTTGTTGATTCGGGTTTCAAAGGACTAAGAAGACCTTCTGATTTGCCAGAAGTTGGAATTATCGAATGGGAACCAAAAAACTGCCCAAACCATTGGCGTCATAGCAAATTTATTTTATGGAAACTTGGGCCATGGTCATCTGCTTCTGAAATGAAAACAGTCTGGCAGCGATGACATTTCTCTGTTACTTGAAAAGCTTTACTGCGTGCACACTGTCATGAATGTTAAAACAGAACTGCTGCAAAATCGTAACTCTCTGCAGCCTCCTTCATAGTGTGGTGCAGTAGCAGTGAAGTGTCCTCTCAAATGGTGCCGTTGCCTGTGAGAACACACCATCGCATGAACTGTGAACAGTGCATGACGAACGAGCAGTTTCGGATTGATGGTAAGACAGAAGAACCACATCAGTGGAAGTGAATGGACATGCTGGCATCGAAAGAGCAAAACTCCTTTTAAGAATTAAAAAAAACCAGGCCAGTGATGATGCGCCAATCAGCATCTGAAGTGCTGCACAGCTTTGCTTGGCTGGCTGACCGAATTGCAGCCAGTAGCCATCGTCGCCACAGGCCGGTGCAAAGCTCAGCAAAGTGAAACTAGTACTATGCAGTAGGACCATTTTTCAGCAACAGGGCCCTCTGACCATCATTACGCCTGTCGTTGCATGCACTTTGGAGTGTGCAAGAGCAACACTGTACTGTGAAATTCATGTTTGAGGAGGGCTATTTGGATGATCAATAGCTGTGCTAGTCGTAACTTGACAGAGCCCCCTGTTGAGATGCTGTCTGAACTGACCAGTATGAGCCAAGCTGCATCTGAATAAATGACCCCCCAATGCATGGATGTCGGGCCAGGACCGTGCTGACAATCTGAGTAGTCCGGATTATTAACGAGGTTTTACTGCATTCCTAAACCAAAAAAATTGTACATTGACCACTTGAGCAGTAAAGATAGACTGCTTAAAGATAATATCCGCTGTGAATTGCTGTGTCTCACTTGTTCATCACCCTTTTCATTGTGTTGCTCTCGTGATCGCAGGGTGAAATTGACCAGGTGATAGTGGTGGGGGGCAGCACCCGCATCCCGCGTGTGCAGCAGGAGCTGCATGCCGCGCTAGGCAACAGCCGAGAGCTGGGCAAGAGCATCAATGCGGACGAGGCAGCTGCCCTTGGAGCTGCCTACCAGGCGGCTTACCTCAGCAAGGGCTTCAAGGTCAAGGTGTTCCATGTCAAGGAGGCCTGCCTCTTCCCCATTCAGGTGGGTACTACTGCACCTGATGCGACAGCAGTGAGGGACCATGGGTTTAGTAAAGCATGTTCCTGGGCAATGTGCAATTAAAGTTTTAGCATGACAGGGACAGGGCAGAAAGACAGGAGATGACATTAGCAGGCTTGTTATGGCTTTATATGGCGGTTCTGCTCCAGAGCATTGTGAACTGGTCTGTGGGAAGCTGTCATTTCTTTCTTTAGTTAAGGGTGCTATAGCGCATGGCTGCAGTTATACCTGAATTGCTTTATGGGAGCTTTTTGAAGGCTTAAGCAGCATTTTTAAGGCCTAAGCATGGGGCGCTGTAATGTCGTGTATGTTGTAGATGAAGCAGTTGCTTGCTGGCAGCATCTAGTGGTTGACTGCAACTTTTTCTTATACAGTTAAAGAATTCAAACATTAAGTGACCGGAAAAAAATATTTGTGTTATCGAATGACCCCCGGAAAAACTGTCAAGCAATGCTTGCATTGTGGTAAATTTATTTGTTGGAAGACTGAGCAATGGGTGCCTGCTTTTGAAATAAGAGTGGCGCAGCGGTGGCTGTCATGCTTCCATTGATGCATTATTGCATGCATACTGTTGAGAGCGTCGAAGCAGAACTGCTGCAAAATTGTAAGGGACTCCTTGGTATTGTTTATGTTGCGACACGGTGGAGCTGCACCACTACCGCGTCACACCCCTCACAAGTGGCACCGTTGTATGTGAGGAGGCTTCATCACTCGAAAAATGCTTCATCTTGCGCACATGATGAGCGCGTAGTTATGGCGTACTGCAAGAACAGAATCAGGCGGACGTAAGCAAAGGAAAGTCTCAGCAGCTGCAAAGCTGGAAGAAAAAATTAGGGCATGGGAGGGAGTCAGTTGGCTGGCTGACGCTGCCTGGTTGAGCCGCTGTTGCTGCAGACTGGCGTGAAGCTCAGAAAAGTGGAACTGAAACTAAGCAGCCATCAAACTGTTCTCGGGGACAGGGTTGTCTGTTGTCACGTCTGTCATTGCATGCCAATGTAAGAGTACGCAGGCCGCTATCGACTCCACAGCATAGAATTCAGGCTTTGATTAGGACTGTTTCGATGATCTCTTGCCACACTGGTCATACCTGATGGCGGTCTCCCTTTGGGAGCCTGTTTGAATGAACTTGTGTGAGACCCATAGCGTCCTAACTGACTGCGGCCTCCCTTAGGGAACCCATTTGAATTAACTTGTATGAGACCCGTGGTGTCCGAATTAACAAGCTTATGATGTAACTGATGATTCCAGTAACTTAAAGCATGCTTTGGAGCCTGTTTTGCTGTTGCCACAGTGTAAAAGTGCAGCATGAAAAGCTGCTTTCTCGTGCTACTAAGTGCTGTCAATACCTTTTTCTTCATGCGACTTTATCTGGTTTAGTTCAGATGAAGAGCAAAAAAACAGGACATGTGTTGACGAGAGAACAGCAGGACGGGCACTACTTGCAACTGTTTCTTCATAACGGAAGCTGCAGATTACGTAACTGTTTATTCACTAGGATACATTATCTGGTTTTCTACCTATGTAGAAAACTGGTGAAGTTGCCGTTCTTTGTATTCCTTGCTCTGTCATTCGATATATTACAAAATTTCTCATGGGATGTTCTTCTAGGAATAACACTGATGGATGGTGCTTGCTTTTTGAGTGCCTCATTCAAGCACCACTTGGGAGCAGGTAATGATCCAGGCCTCTGTTCTCCTTGCATCCTTAATGACTCAGGTTGACTTCAGCCGGGACGTAGACACAGATGGTGTCAAGAGCACGAAGGTGGTGCGTCGGTTGCTCTTCAGCAGGAACAACCTCTACCCACAGAAGAAAGTGATGACCTTCTCGCGCTACACCACAGACTTTGACTTTGCCATCAACTATGGAGACCTCAGTTTTCTGCCCAAGGATGAGCTCAGGTGACTGTCCCTTGTTTGTTACAATTTTTACTCGCATGTTGGTCAGTACATTTTATAGGCCGACCTTTAACTTCGGGAATCAGAAATAAGAAAAAATGTTGGGGTGTTGTGTGGGTCAGCCAGTGTAAGTTCAGAGCTGCCAACATTTAATTAAGGTGACCAGCACAGCGTATCGCATATTGGAGCTTCAGTGGTGGCGCCGTGAGAAAGTGGTCCCTGGAATTACACTTCAGCTTGGGGAATGTGCTATGATTTATAGCACACTAGTTGTTCGAGCATCCGCCTCGCATGTGGGAGGTGCGGGGTTCGATCCCCAGTGCCGCCGGGTACCCACCGGTGATACAATGGGTACAAGCTTTCCCCTGTGCGGTGCTTGGCGTCTTTAGGGTGAAATACTTGAGAAATGGGTCCTTGGCGCCACCTTGAGAAGAAGAAAAACATTGTGCCATGGCGCTCTTTCGCCACAGATGCCCTTGCGCCATAAAAATTCATAGTCATAATTACGTTGTGTTAAAGTTAGAGACACACCTAATTTCTGCAGTGTCACTAGTATCGTAATTAAGGGCAGTATTTCTTCATCGTTGCGCGGAAAGCTGGCACTGTTACAGTTTTTTGAACGCCGTCATGCGTAAGATGTTGGCTTACTTAAAAGTTGCCGAGAACAGTTGCTCAAGTTCAGCAGACATGGCTCGGCGCACTGCATGAGAAGTTTCGCTCTTGCAATGAGGCCATAGTTGCTGCAGTGATGGCGTAGCGGAGTTCAGGCTTATCTTCATATCTGCATAGTCTGAGAATCTTTTATGCCGCTATCTTTGTAAAGAAGGGGCGTGCAATACCCTTGCACCGTAACATTGTAACGGCGTGCATTTTAACAGTGGTATCAGCTGCAGTACTACATTGTGAAAACCCGAAGGTGGCCAGTAGGCAAGGCTCTCTGCGGTAACATTGTTGGTGCTGCTCTCTCCC
This sequence comes from Amblyomma americanum, assembly GCF_052857255.1. Taxonomy (NCBI): domain Eukaryota; kingdom Metazoa; phylum Arthropoda; class Arachnida; order Ixodida; family Ixodidae; genus Amblyomma; species Amblyomma americanum. The sequence goes on from NC_135502.1 coordinate 59,077,843, forward strand.
TTTTCTGCACTGCAGCTAGTTTTATGCCTTGTCTTGCACAGGATTCATGTATTGGTTAATCTTCGAACTTGGAGAGCACGATTTCGAAAATAAACAGGTTGACTTGTAAGCGATTCAGTACAGTACTTTCCTGTTTCTTAGCAATCTCTTGAAGTTTATGCAGTAAGGGTGAAGTGCTGGTTGTTTTGCATGGTTGCATCGTGAAAAAAAAATGCAAGAAGCGTCAAAATTTTTGGATGTAAGAAGACAGGATAAATACTGGTGCACAATTAGGGTCTCATTATGGAAAGCAATGCCTGTGAATTATTGGCATACCTCTCGGTAGTAGCCAATTGTTATCTATTTTTGGGGGAGCTCTCAATTAAGATGTATGTGTAGTTGTGCACAAGCGTTCTCTTAAGAAGTTCTCTTAAGCTGTATATGTCACCAGTGTGTTATGTCACTATGCACTTAATGTCAAGCTTTAGTTTCTGCATATTGCTTGACCTGCAAGCATCCTTGCTTACTCCTCTTCTTCCTTTGTGCAGCAACTTTGGCTCATTCAACATCAGCACAGTGTCACTGACAGGAGTGGCAGCTGCCATACAGAAGCATGCAGAGCATGCCGAGCCTAAGGGCATCAAGGCCCATTTCAGGCTGGACGAGAGTGGCCTGCTGCATTTGGATGCAGTGAGTGCTTTTTGGCTCTGGTTCACAACTGTGCCTGCTCAGGAGCTCGAAAAAACTCATCCCAATAGCAACGCTTGCTCAGCAGTTCCTTCCAAGCACAGTGGCGCATTATTTCCAGGCCTTGATATTTTGTACATTATTAACATACTGTGTACAGTTGGAGTCAGAACTTTGTGAGTTGTAAATGAACGGCATTTTTTTTCCGGCTTGTATAGCATGCTCCCTGAAAATGGATGTATGCTATGTGTGCCTTGTTGGTAGAGCAGTCCAGTCTGTGTCTGTCTTCAAGTGCTATATGGCCAGGTTGTATAAATTTTATTTCCTCGTAAAACTCTGTAAGCTTTTGACACCGGGGGTATTAATTACTGGTGTCAGCAGACCGTATGTGCTGCTGAGGCTCTTTGTAGTTTTTGCATATAGTACTAGTGGTTTATTCAGTATGCTATGTTGAGCTAGTAAATATTACATAGTTTACTTGTGAGAGGTTGGTTATGTCCACTGATTTGAAATGCTGGCTGTAGGAGGTTACAGCAGTTTCACTCGGTTTCTTTTTTTCTTTTCTTTTTTTGCTTGTGACTGGCTGGAGAGCCCTGAATCGCAGAAGCATGATTGTTTCTGGCCCTTTTTTTTTTTTCAGACACGCATGTTTTGCGTGGGTAACATTTTCTCTCGGTGTCTTGTTTAGCTTCATACTGCCTTGCATGTAACACTGTGCATTTAATCTTGATCACCTTCAATTACTTGCTTGTGCTTTTCGGATATCTATTCTACCCTGCTTGCTGCATTGATCTTGCTTTTGTTCTTGGCCTGCCTTTTATGTTTCCTCAAGCATTTTGCATGCTGGATATCATAAGAGTGACTGGTTTTTATGGCACAAATTGTCAACGTCAAAGGTGACTGAGATGATAAACTGGGGCGATCTTGATAGGAACGCATAGAAGGCACGCCACAGAACTGCACTGGCCTTGCTTCTCACGCTTTCACCATTCTTTCACGTACAGGTCAGTTACATTTTTGAAAGGAAAGTTTCAACTCCTGGAGTGAAGCCAAAGGTCGTTAAGAAAGACGCACCTGTTCCCAAGCCGGTAAATTACTTGCGTGTGCGTGTGTGAGAGGGCAGCAGCAGCTGCAGGTATATGCCTGCCCCGCACTGGCACAGTAGCCAGAGTGGTCTGTCATGGGTCATGGGATTTACTTGTATATTTCTGCCCTCAAGGCTTACAGAAAGCATTAGAATGGGAAGAGGCTGAAGAGCAAGAAAAAAAAATACAAAGCTAAAATACTGCTGCAATTAAGTCATGTGAGCATCAAAACAGAACAAACAACAATAGCTAAAGAAACTGAATATAAGAAGGAAGCATTCTCAGTTGTAGATGTGTACTTAGTATAGTGTTATATTAACTAGTGATTTGTGAATATGATCGATGTCTGGGACACTGACTGTTGTGGGAGGCAGGTGGTTCCACTTTTGACAAGTTCTTGGAAAGAATGGGCAAAAGTGTGTGACTGTGTAGTATGATGGTATGTTTACCTTGTAACAATGGTCAGCACGTGGGGATGTATGCGATGCAGGTGTAACGTAGCAGCACCTAAGTATGCGAAGACAATAACGTTGAGGGAGCGGGAAAAGGAATAGACCAAAAAAAAAAAATTGAGGCAATATTTGAAGAGTTCATTTGTGAGTAGCCCAAGTAGAATAGAATAAAGCAACCAGTGGCGACTACTTATGTTGAACAAAATTTTTTTGGTTCTGGGCCTTTACTAATCATAGTTTCTCTGCAACATCTTGCTGTGGCTCATTAGCTGTGATGGCTTCTGTTTTACAAAGGGAATGGTAGTCACAGGTAAATAATTACTTTTCTTGTTACACTGGGATTCAGTATCTTGTACAGTGTTAAGTACACATATGTTGAAGCGAGTTGCATGGCTTGGTGGCTGCACAACTCTTATGTAATGCATTATTTTAATTTGTATGAAACTTGTCATGCTTGATGCCTTCCTGGTTTGGCTGCATGTGGTCTGCCTGTTGCTTTACAAGGTGCTGTCCTTGCAAAATACTGTTCACATCTGGTTTTGGTCTCGTCCCTTGGCAGCTGGCAGTACTAGGGCTGACTTCATTGATTTTTTGCCGCCGAATTCATTAAATTGTGGAATATTTTTTATTTGCATTTTTTCTTCAAGATTGGGAACAGAAGAGTCATGAGTGTTTGATGTCTATATTTTGACAATACCGCTTATTCCTCGCCCCCCTCTAATTCTTTTGTACAGGCCTTTTCAGGATTGAGGTTGTCTGTATCAAGTTGACGTGGCACATATGCCTGTGGCACCGAGAAGCATATTAATTACTCTCTTAACTGTCTGCATTTAACTGTGTCAAACATTTAACCGCAACTTGCTATGGGTTTTGGTAGCACAGTGTAGTGTGCTGGTAAATGTATGCCAGTGCAAAAACATTTTTGCCCTGTTAGCTGCTTCCACGTGGTAACGAGTTTTCTGTGTTAATTCGAAAGCATGGTGCCATTATGTTGCATTTGGGCTGACAGTGTAATCTAATAGTAGGAGCCAGGTGCGGTTGCAAATCTGCAGTTGTATTTAGGCCACATTGACCTAATCGACAGTCTCGCAGTGTGATTTTGGAACTACCTTCTTGGATGTGTGGGGCTTTAGAAATTTCGTCACTATGGGAATGTTGTTTTGCTCTGCTTTTACTCAATTCGGCTGTGTTGGCAACAGGCAGAGGCGACCTTCGAGAAAACTGTGGAGGAAGTTGTCCCAGCGGCTGAAGAGTCTACACTGTCAAGGCTGGGGAGCACATTGGGGAAGCTGTTTTCTGGAGGCGGAGACGAGCCTGCTAAGGTGAGCACTCTGACAGTTTTGTTGAGACTGCCACTTGTTTTGTCTACTGCCAAGAATGTGAGTGCCAAGAACGTGAACCCCCCCCATTTAACAAAATTTCCGGCTACGCCACTGATTTGGCTGATGCATCAGCTGGCTTCCAGAAACCAGCCGCAGAGACCAGTTGGACTGTGTTTTATTTGGAGCATTTATGATTAAAAAGCTGCACATTACCTTTCTTTTCTTGCCATATGATGTGCCTAGAGCATCTGATCTCAAGGTTGTAATTTCACTTTCCATTTGCATCAGCTAAGAGGAGAGTAATGCTCTCATAACAAGTGCACCCATCTTCTGAAACCGTGCATTCAGCAAATTGCCCTGTGTCTGTGCCGCGCTGAGCAAACGCATGAAAACTTGGCCTGACCTTTCTCTGCAGGACGAGGCCACCCCGGAGGCCAGAGCAGACAATGCCAGCGCACAGGCTCAGGAGAATGCCACTGATGCCAAGCAGGCCAGTGAGAACAAAACACAGGTGAGAAATTTTACTCTTTTAAAAAAATGTGGCATTTGCGTGAGCTTTCTGTTATACCATCCTGGTTAATATAGGAGGAGGCTGGTTTTGAACATGTGATATTGATTCCTGTGGTGGGTAGTTTTATTTTCTCTAAAAATGTGACACAGAGATGTTTCAGTAATGGCCAAAATTTGAGATGCATGCAAAGCTTTAAAAAAAAACTCTCAATTCACTTCATTTGGTATGTCGCAGCTGCTGTGCCTTTGATTTGCCTTTGCAAAGCCTTGAGAATATGCTTGCTTGTCTTGAGTGAATATTATCTGGGAGCATGTTGTATGGTCACAAATCTCTCTACTCATGAGTTCGCCATGCATGTGGTTTTTCTGTTCCTGCAGTTAATATATAGCAGTCCCCCTTCATACTTCAAAGCACCATGCTCCAATGTCTGAAAACTTGTGCTCTGCACAAAAATTGCAGCCACCTGCCTTCAGTTTATGATGAGTAATCAGTTCTAGACTGCTTGCAATGCCATGTTAGTTGGTGCACGACACCATGCGTGATTGCCACTTCCACTGAACTGGCACTGAACCATGATGGAAGCATATCTATTCTTTCCTGTATTCACCGTGCACTGAACAGACACAAATAGACCTACGAATGATTGGCCAGATTCGTGGTGGCCGAGAGAAGTGAACTCTGCATCACGTTCTGGGTTTGGGCCTCTGGTTCGAAATTGGTTGCACTAGTCGGCCTTCTCCGGAAGGTGGAGACCAGAGCAGCATGCCTGTGACCCCCACCACGAGTGGGCGCTGTGAACACGTGTATTAGTTGTCCATCTTCTTGCTTTGACATGGGGCATGTGGATGGGACTACGCCAGTAACACCGACACTGTGAAACCGAAGGATATAGGCTAATACTACAGTTGTCACTGTAGTATTGCGAATGATCAAGCGCTTGGCAGTGGAGCAAAATGCAGTATGCGCAAAGCTGGAGAGAAGGGTAAGGAGAGAGTACTTGGTGTGACACTTACTGTTTTCTAGAGGGAGGGGAGTGCAAAATAATAGGAAGTCAGTGGTAATAAACATCAGTGACTTTTTCTCAAGGACAGCCTTTTTATGGTTGGCTTCCACACATGCACAAAAAAAAGTGAAGTGTGAAATATTGCTGGGTTGCAGTCTTCTATATTTTTGACATGGTGCTTATTTTTAACTGTGCTGGAGCTTGTGCATGTGCCATTCAGTTGATCATGCTTGCATGTTCAGCCTGAGCAGAGAAGTTTGGAGGGCGAGGCTGCTGCAAATGAAACCAAGACAACGAAGCTGGTCACGTTGAAGGAGCCGGTGGCCATACGCCTGACTCTGGTGGACCGGGCGGAGTTCAGTGCCGAGCAGATTGCTGAATCCATCAAGAAGTAAGTGCACGAGTTGAACACTGTGATGTTTCTTCCCTTTAAGTGGTGCTGAAGGGATGAGATGATGAAAGAAGACCTGTGCTCGTTTACAGTTCGAGAGTGATGACATGATAATGATGCATCAGACTGCATTTGCTAGTAATTGCAATGTAATTCTGACTGTAAGGGAGGTGATGGTTTTATGACCGGACAAAGCTGGTTTACACCCTCCTATAATGGAAGCAACTTTGCAAATGTGAAATCTCGTGAAGTGAGTCTTGTATGCTCAGTATTTTCTCCTTTGTTATTCAGGGCTGATGTGATTTTTATTCAGCATTTTTTTTTTACATATTTGATATCTGTGTCAGTTGCAGCTGTGTTTTTATTGCCACCAGGACTGATGCATGCGTGATAAGGTCATTAGATTATCTCTTGTGCCGTTTTTACCTGGCAGTTCTGAACTGAACATTCAGGAAAAGCATTTAGAACATCACTGGTAGGTTACCACTGGTAAGTTGTGGTTAAAATGGCATAGGGGTCACACCGTGCTAAGCTGCCTTTGTGAAACATATGTTTCTATTGATTGAATACATGTAATCATCATTAAGAGATGGAATAATTACTGAGTTTCATGGAATTTTCACTTCTGCGCAGGCTTTCCGACCTGGACAGCAAGGACAGGGCGAAGCTTGCCAGGGATCATGCCAGGAATGCCTTGGAGTCATTTCTGCACGAGACCAAGGACAAGATGTACAGTGATGAATACGAGAAGGCCTCCACTGAAGAACACCGACAGAACATTCTCGCCATGCTGACTGAGAGCTCTGACTGGCTTGAATATGAGTCGGACAATGCAGAGACCAAGGCAAGGACCTATTTGCTCTGTGAAGACTTAATCACTGGTGTGCATGCATTGTCAAGGGCATTGTAACATTTATAAAGTGAGGTTTTTGGTTGTGGGAAGTCTGAGAGATCTGTAGGTTCTTGCTTTTTTTTTGGAATTAGGCTGGAAATTTTAATATTTTTCATCTATGCTTTGCTTCTTTCAAAAGATAAAATGAAGGGGGTCTTGCTCGGTATTATGGGACACCTGGGTTTGTGTCAATATGGTGTGCACGTCTCGCTCTTTCTAGGTCTTCAAGGAGAAGCTGTCCAATCTAACGAGGCTCGTCAAGGACCTGTTTGACCGAGTGCAGGAACACCGTGAGCGACCAGGTGCCCTGGTTGCTCTGAACAACATGGTGAATGCCAGCGAGGTTTACCTGTCTGCCATCACTGGCCTGCAGGACCAGGTCTTTACAGCTGTGGAGATAGAAACACTGTCGAGGATCATCAATGAAACCAAGGTGAGCCGTGGTCAGTGTTAGCCGTGGTCAGTGTGAGCCGGGGTCAGTGTGAGCCGGGGTCAGTGTGAGCCGGGGTCAGTGTGAGCCGGGGTCAGTGTGAGCCGGGGTCAGTGTGAGCCGGGGTCAGTGTGAGCCGGGGTCAGTGTGAGCCGGGGTCAGTGTTAGCCGTGGTCAGTGTGAGCCGGGGTCAGTGTGAGCCGGGGTCAGTGTGAGCCGGGGTTAGTGTGAGCCGGGGTCAGTGTGAGCCGGGGTCAGTGTGATCCGTGGTCAGTGTGAGCAATGGTCAGCATGGAGTTCAGCAGCCATATTGTTGCTGTCACTTCATGTTGTCAGAAGTTGAATTGTGCACCTATATGTGTAACTAAACAAGGTTACCGTATTTACACGATTGTAAGTCGACCTATTTTTTTAAATTTGAAAATCCGAAGTGTGGGGGGTCGACTTGCGAGACAAATGAGATATCAGGCATGCTACAACGTGGTTGAATTTTTGCTGCGTGGCTCCGTCGCATTGCTCTTGGTGCTAGCCTTGAGCAGCTGCTATGTCAACGTGCAGAACTGGCATCCCCTCCCCGCAGGCGGGCGGCGGTCGATGGCGGCTATCGATAAACAGCAAACTGGCACCCCACACGTGGCTGCTGACTGCGGTTGCTGATAAGCGGCGGCGGCCCGATAATGCAATTGCATTCTACGGGAAGCTCAAGTGTCCAACAAGCTTTCTTTTTACTTGCAAATGCGTGCTCGGCTCTCAAGGGAGCGTTGATAGTTGATGGAAGGGCCGCTGTTCCAATCGAGGCGGCACCCCCACTCGGAACGGCAGCGGTGCCGTTCAGAGTGTCGGTAGCCGACAGAAGAGCCGACACCATTCACGCGTAGTTTCTCTTTGGCTCTGACGCATTTGACTACTGCCGGCCGCGTTTCACAAGCTTTTAATGTACGTACTGCTACGTCAGTCATCATTTGTGCTCCACGTCCGGCAAGCGACCAGCGCTCGTTCACGGCTACATTCAAGATGTCTGCCATTTTTTACGCCGAAGAAACGAGCAGCTGCGCACCGGGCCGCAAGTTCGACGTTCGCAACGGGTGATAAAGAAGTGGCAGCTGCAGCGAGGAAAATTTTCAGCTGTTCCACGTCATATCGATAGCGGCTGGAGATAAACGGCAGCCGCTGGATAATGCATTCAACCTCGGAAGTTTTTTTTTTTTTTTTTCGGAAATGTGATTTGGAGGGGTCAACTTACATTCGAGTTGACTTACAATCGTGTAAATACGGTAATATTAGATGTATACAATGCCTGAAGTAAGATGGAAGTAAGGCTCCCTTTTTTTTTTGGAGCACTGGATGTCTTTCACTGCTCTGCTGTATTTGCTTTAGTTTTGCTATGACTTGACATGACCTTCTGCCAGGGGCAGATTTATGGGCCCCTCTTGGAGGTGGAGGGGGGTTACCATTTGAACCATGTATAGTAGTCCTTGGATTTTTTTTCGTCGAAAAAAAAAAGGTGTTTAGCGTGGTTTTCCTGATTAAAATTTCTTGCTTGGGGGTCACCCCCCTTTTCCCTTTATTAAATCCATTTATTCTGTACTCTTCTTACTATCCTGTGACACACTACTAGTGGGTGGAAAAACACTGTGGTCTTTTATATTGGTGAGAGCAAGTACGGAATTCTTTGTAGTATAGTGCTATGCAAAGGCACTTAGCCGAACTGTATGTGATGTCATCAGTGCACATTTATTAGAGCAGGACATCAGGGCTTCTGTTCCTCTACAGCTGATCCACATTGCAGATCTAGACCCTTTTTCCGTGGTAGCTGGACAATATACCAGGCAGAACGTGTCACTTCACTGTGTGCAGAGAAGAGCAGATCAATTAGGGTTTCTGTGAAGCTTGGTTTAGGTTTGTTAACTTTGCCACTCTAAATTTGAGGCATAAAATAATTCAGGCTTAAGACACTGGAGGCTACAGAAATGCTGATCGCAAACGTGAATTGCATATGATCGCATATGAAGAACTTGGCCAAGCCTCTTGCTGTATTGAAGTACAAAGTGTTATCAGCAGAGAATGCACGCGTGTTTTTTCGTATAGTGTCTTGTGGTAGGAGGCTATTTGGCTTGACTTTCCTGCCCCCTTTTCTTCCGTGCACAGGATTGGCAAGCTGAGCAAGTGGCACTGCAAGAGCAGACACCGCTGCACGAGACACCCAAGTTAACCCTACGGATGATCTTTGATAAGATCCAGCTTTTGGATCGCGAGACCAAGTACCTGCTCAATAAGGCCCAGCGTGCTCCACCTCCAAAGCCCACAACCAAGAAGCCCGAAACGCCTGGTAAGGCATAATTTATTGGTGACTGTGCACTTTTGGCCTTTGCTCACCTAACTGAGCAGTGGTAAAGATTGCTGTTTCAAACATTTAGCTCATACGCTCAGTACGCCATGTTAACTATGGCCTGAGAAATACCATGTTAGGCCCTTTGTCAGACCTTGTCAAACAATGAAGGAGCACCTTCGACAAAAATTTCTCAAAGATGCTCTTTTCTCCACAGCGCTTTTCTGTATGCATTGCTGTTGTCACCTGTGATGGATTACTCTCTCTCAAGAGATTTTAACGCGATCATGTTAAGGAGCTCGTGTCGCAGAAAATCGGACGTCGGCGCTGTTGACCATGAGCGAATAATCCAAGAAAAATCCTCGGAAAAGCAACCTAGGAGGCAGGTGGGCCAGCTAGGCCACGTGACGTAGTGACCTTGAGCAAACTGCGCACCATTTGAGGTGGCAGTTAAATTAATGATTGGTCGCTAGAGGTTGCTCGGAGAGGGCAACCTGGGTCGCACAAACCCCACCGGTGGCAGCACTTGCCATCCCAGGGCAGTGGCGTGTTGTTTAACCGCTTCACCACTTTGCCAGGAATGGCATGAGGTCTCCCAGGGATCTTTGAATGCTAAGTAGAGAATGACCAATTCTGTATGTATGGGCATTAGCCCATTAACGCTATCACATGAATACCCTTAAGGCGGAGCTTAAGTGTCCCCTCCAATTTTTTTTACTCACGTGCTTGCTCAACCCTTTTCAGTTGTTTGTGGCCAGTGCAGTAAAACCTAGTTGATATGCCTAAAAAAAAAAATATTGCGGAAAAGAACGTAATGTCTTTGAAAACTTATGGTACAATTCGCCCAAGTTTAAAAAATGTAACTGCTGAGTGAGGTACCAAGGCATTTATTGACAGTTTTACTTGATAAAAATGTCTATTAGCATTTTTTGGCACAGGGTCTGAACAGTTTCTTATCTAGTGCTCATGGAATTCAGTGCGTGTTTGTGCACCGTGGAATGAATTTCGCAACACATTCAGTCAGACGACGGCAATGGCGAAAGCAGGCAAAATTTTTTTCGGCATTTTCGGATGCTTCGCCCCTTGCATCTAAGCATGGCGGACAAGCCGCCGCGTCGGCTGACTGTCGCAGCGTTCAGTTTTTCGTGCTGTGTTCCCCAGACCCGGCCCGCTTTTATGAAAAGTGCATCGCTGTAGTTCTCAGGTGCTTCGCCCCTCGTGACCTTAGGCACAGTGAAGAAACTGCAGCGTTTCTTCTCTTCGTGTCGCGTCCCTGCAAAGACTACTGTCGTACGTTAGCTCACCTTTTCAGTTTTTTTTTTGGTGCTTCACCCCCTTTGCGTCTAGGTGCTGCAGAGAAGCCACAACGACGGGTGAATGCCACTGCATTTCAGATCATGTGTCCTCTCATGTTGGGTTCACTTTTATGTTCGTACATATGTGGTTGGTTTGTAAGCATATTATACAACCAGAATTTATCAAAATGTTGAACTTAGCAGCCGAAAAATGGTGCTTTCTGGGAACATATTAACAGGGAGAAAAATAATGTAACTCTATGGGACATTTTCAATGCCCACGATTTTGAGTGTTTTACTGTATGTTTTTGTAACACAGTGCGCTGCACTATTCCCAGAATGTCAGATTATTGATTTGTCTTGATATAGTGACAGGTATTTTCTAGACAGGATGGATAGATGGCAGTTTTGTATGAAAATGTGAGATAATTACATTTATTGAGTTTGAAGGTTTGCTGGAATGGAGGCATTGACAGCTGCTTTTTGTTACAACTTGGGGGCTTTAAATATTGCTTATTGTGGACAGTGGGAGTGCATGTGCTTTGTGTGCAAAAGTTATTTGGCTTGAATGCTGCCAGTTTTTCTAATGAATACAAGAACGCTCTTTGAAAAAAAAAAAAAAAACATTCAACAGAAATCTGTCTGACAGAGGAATGGACTCAGCAGAACAGCAGAAATACTTTTGAAGACTGCTGCTTGAACCCTGACACATCCAACTTATGCAGGGGAAATCTGATCGTTCTCTTGGAGTAGGCTCTAAATTATTCGTTGCTTGTTTTTTCTTTCGAGGTATGCTGAAGGCATTAATGAACATCGATCACTGCTTTCAATTTTCACGTGCCCGGTAAATAACAAGGGCTGCAATATAAGTTGCTGTTTGTTCACTCGCTACCGTCCCTGTTTCCGAGGTAGACTAGCATAAGAGTTTGAGCGAATTAAAATGGTAAAGCAGTGACTATGTTTAGGTTATTGCATGCCTTGCATGATCTCAAACTGTTATCCCAATCCCGAGGAACATGCACCCTCAGCACGAAAAGGAGAGGAGAAAGCACAGAGCTAAGTTCTTGGCGACAAAATTGGGTAGGCTACCCCCCGAAATAGCAGCATACACAGACACCGCGCTAAAAAGACCCGGTAACTCCGCATCCGCCATCGTCGACGGACTCGGCGAAGCCGCGGTCGTTAAAACGGGCACCTGCGAGGATGCCACATCCGTGGAAGAAGTAGTGATAGCGCTCGCTTGCGCCAGTACCAAGGACAGATACGTGGTTAGCGATAGTAAGGCAGCCATCAGGAGCTACAGTAGAGGTAGAATATTGCTAGAAGCGAGAGAGATCTTAAGAGGAAGGAATGCTCAACAGGGGGATCTCCCTGATTTGGGCACCAGCTCACACAGAAATGGCCAGCAATGGGGCAGTGCACAGGCTCGCCCGAGCATCTCTCTTCCGGGGAGCCGCGGCGCAGCCAGACGTTAGCGATTCAAAAGACACCCTACTTTCATTCCACGAAATAACCGAACATTTCAAGCTAGGAAGGAGGGTCTACGCTCTCCCCGACAGAGCACTCAGCCTTTCGGAGGCCCGCACTTGGCGGTGCCTGCAGGCAGGGAATGGCATGTCTCCCTTATGGAGAAGCATGACTTAGATGAGAGACGAGCGAGACGCTAAATGCAAATTCTGCTGCACGTTAGATTATATAATATGGGAGTGCATGCACTCCCCAGGGTATGGCAAATTCAGAAATAAAACTGAGTGGGAGACCATGCTGTGATGCCCTGATCTAAAGCTACAATGCTCCATAATCCATCTGGCGAGGGAGGCTATGGCAAAGTTTGTCCACTAGTCCTTAGTGTGCTGTTGGGGACACCCTCCAGTCACCTGCGTGCGTTCCACGAGGTGTGAACCCCCACCATTTCTGGTGGATATAAAGGTTTTTTCCCTCTCTCTCCTCCACCCCTTCAAAATCACTAGCCAGGCTATCCCAATGATATGTGCCATGCATATATTTTAGACCCAGCTGCACTTCACTCATCGCAGTCCTGATGAAGGAGCGGAGAAGACCATACTATTGGGTTTGCTCTGAGAATCTTTGGACTTAATGTTATTCATCTGTTTATTAAGAACACTCTAGCTTAGTTTCTCCACCGCACAGCTTCTCAGGTGAAACTCTTGCATCTGTGTGCAAGTGATATGTTTTGCTCCTTACCTACTAGAGTGTGTCATGCATGGTAGCCTTTCTAGACACAAGTTCCATAATGAGAGAAAACCTACTCTGTATGTAGGAAGAACAGGGTTTGAATCAAGGCTCTGTTGGCAATTCACTGGTTAGTGTTTTCATAAATTAAGGGTCCCCCAGCCTTGCGTTCAGTTATTCAGTGGGGAAACAAGTAAAAAAGGCGATGCCTGGTCTCTGAAGCAAAAGCGTAATGTATCTCTCCACATATTATTTGTTCATAAAAAATTTTTAAAATTTCTTTTGTCTTGGTCTCTTCCAGACACCAGTAAAGAGGCAGCAGATGAAGAAGTCGTGCCGGATGTTGACACACCCGAAGGACCTGTACCTGTGGAACAGCCAGTAACAGGTTAGGGACTCTTTATCATGTGTTTGTAGCATCACAACCAGAAAGTCTTTTTGCAGGTGTTGGAGGCTTAACATCTCTTAAGCTTTTGGAGGAGGGTGGTTTTGGGAAAAGAGGGTGTTATCCAGTCCCTGTCATACCCCCAGCTGAAAATAGTTTGTTAAATCCCAGATGCCTGCTATAACTCTGGTATCATAGATGTACTGATATGCGGGCATTTTTTTTCTTTTTGGATTAGGTAATACGCATGCGTCATTTCCTACTCTGTTGGCAACACCGCCAAAGCTGGCATGCCTACTATATAGTTTACTGCTTGTTTCTAGTGAATAACTTGAAACTTGTTGGCTGATCGGCTACATGGGGCCTGCAGCCAACTGGCTGAGGTTACACAGAGACATGGAGTTTTCCCCTTTGTGGTGCCTTTGCGATGTACAAGGGATGCTAGTACAGGTTCATTGACTCACTGACTGATGCAGAAAAAATTACTTGCATTGAGTTGGCAAAGGGGGTTAGTCTCCTCACTGCGTAGGATATTGTTGCGACTCTTAAGTTCTCGCCAAAGAATTCTGGCCAAAAGAATTCTTAAGAAAGGAAATTGATCTAGGGTAGCAGGCTCATGCCCTGCTTTACGCTAGCCTGCCCTTGAAAATGAAAGTCAGGAGCAGAGGATGGAGATGCTTGCACATATTTGCAGTATCACCAGTAACCACTGCCACCAGTAGCATTCAGTGATTAGCAGTGTGCCACACATGGGGTGCATGGGTCTGTCGTTGCCTGGCAGGTTTTGCTGGGGACACTGTGTGAGGCTCACATCTCTTGGTTGGCAGTACAGCAGGCGCAGTCTGGCACAGTTGAGTGGCAAGCAACTTAAAAGCTGTCGTGTGGCTGACAGGTCGTGGCTTGTGTCAGCGTTCAGGGGGTGGATATAGTATATTCGATTTCTTTCTGCACAACTTCTGCTGACTCCATCTTACTTTCCAGAGAGCTGCTTTTGGTTGTGGCAACTACTGCCACATTCATTGTAGCACTGCTGGTCAGGTAGTCATACTGACTACTGATGACACTGCTTCTTAAAGCTTGTTTGATTGCTGTGGCGTTTCTTGAAGAATTAGCTGTCTTGGGCGGGCTATGCACGAGGCCAATGAACAGCTTCTCCTTGAAGCTGCACATGAGGTATAAAGTAAAACCTCATTAATTCGGACTTCACCGGAGTGGGAAAAACGTCCAAATTATTGGAATACAGTCACCAGCCGAGTTTTCAGACTCGAATGGACCCGGAAAATGGTCCGAATATTCGAACAGTCCGAAAAATCCGTGCAGTACAAAAAAACCACTTTATTGAGATGAAATCGGCTTAAAAATGTCACTTATTTTACCTCGCGACAAATATTTCTTGCTGGCGACGATTCGCGCCTGTATTTGCGCCAAAGTTGTGATTTCACTGTACACGCTAGACAGCAAGGTCACCGCATTTAGTTGGAATACTTCCCACGCTTCTTAGACTGACCCGGTTGGGCCATGTTGTCCACAACCCGAGTGTGCACCACACCGCCCGTCAAACACGCACAAAGATGAGGCACTTTCGTTCTAAGTGGCGGAACCGCCGGACGCAATCACAAAACGCCGAACGGATGTAACTTCGTGAAGACAGCGCCACTCGATCGACGCGGTCAGAGGAACCCAAGTGACGAAATGACGAATGGCAAACGTATGAGACCCGCCGCAGTGGCTCAGTGGTTAGGGCGCTCGGCTACTGATCCGGAGTACCCGGGTTGGATCCCGACCGCGGTGGCCGCGTTTCGATGGAGACGAAACGCTAAGGTTGCTGGTGTGCTGTGCGATGTTAAAGATCCCCAGGTGGTCGAAATTATTCCGGAGCCCTCCATTACGGCACCTCTTTCTTCCTTCCTTCTCTCAGTTCCTCCTTTATTCCTTCGGGCCGAGATGCGAGATAGCTCCTGCACAATTTCCTTCCCCCAACAACCAATTTTCAACGTTTGGGACAAGCAATTACTGCCCGCGACAACGTCGGCGACAAAAACAAGTCGACGGCGATGACAATCCGGCTGCCACCTCAAAGTGTCAGAGATCGCAGGGACCTCTACTGGCAACAATGAGGCACCGAAAGTATGCCAAGCCAATCCAACTGCAGCGCAAATCCACCTCAATCTAAGATGGCACCTTTTGCGCCGGCGAAAAGCCGATAAGGTGGCCGATTTTGGCCCGTAGGCGACTGAAATTAGTCCGAAAGATCGAACTTTCGGACTTTTGATGTCCGAAATATCCGTCGCGAATATGTATGTGCTTCTACGGGGTGACTGGCGGTGCCTCATCGAGGTCCGAAATATCCTACAAGTCCGAATTATTGGAGTCCGTATTACCCGTCGGCTACTGTATTAAATTATCGAATGGCCCCCTCAAAACTGCCTCAAACTATTTGCATGAAAGCGAAATTTATTTGGTAGGAACCTGGGCAATTGTTACCACCTTTTAACGTGAAAACTGTGTGACAACAGCGATTTCTTGCAGTTCCGTTAAATATTTTAATTCGCGCACGCTATCGGGAGTGGCAGAAGCAGAACTGCTCCATAGCTCTAAGGGTCTCCGCGGCTGCTTTCAGTGTCCGAAACGGTAGCGCTGGAGCTTCTTCTCATGTGGAGTCGCAGGTGAGGAGGCTTCACTGCACAAACAGCAAACAACACGTAACGAATGCCGAGTTTCGCCGCGCTAGAAAAATGAAAATATCCATTAGAATGACTAGGACGGAAGCGAGGGAAACGTTTGCATTGGCACTGGAGCGGCAAGACGTCATCGAAAAACATACAAAAAAAAATCGGCAACAAAGCAGTTGTACCAAATGCTCTGCGGCTTGGCTGACTAGCTGATGTGTGCACCAGATAGCCACCACTGCCATGGGCTATTGGTACAGTTTTGAAAACGAAACTATGCAGCCAGACTCACTCTGCCTATTGACGGGAACCTGTCAGCCATCAACACGCCTGGACAGTGTAATAATGTATATGCAATTCAGGCCTGTGAACGAATATCTGGATGATCGCCTGTTGAACATGTATCTAAACATGGCACCCCTTCGGGGGCCCATCCGAATTAACCGATGCAAGCCCTGTGGCGTTCGAATAAACGAGCTTCCAACTCCCCAGACTTGCATGGGCATCTGGCGGGACTCTGGCGGCAGTCTGAATTATCCGATTTTCCAAATTTACTGGGGCCAAATTATGAGGTTTTACTGTTGCATTGTTTCTTTAATGTTGGAAGGGGTAAGTGATCTCGCCAAATGTGACCTTTTGTCAGGCTTCTGAATATGTATTTCAAGCCAGGGCTTTGCCTAATTCTGTCTCATGGTGTTCGTGAACATGCCCAGAGGCTTTCACCGGAAATTGCTGCCTACTGTTATTAAGGTGGCCTGATGGCTTTGAAACCACATTCAGGCACTGTCCTGAAGAGTATACAGAAGCTTCTAGCCTCTGCTCCACTGGCTGGACTTGAGATTTGACTGGACTTGAGAATTGACTGGACGTGAGATTTGGCTGGACTGGTCTAGCCAGTCTTTCGTATCCTTAAAAGTGTCACCACAAAAGCTGTCCATTACCTTTAACCTCTGAAGAGCCAACCTTGAAGTGCTGGCATGTGCTGTAGGTTCATTAACAGGGCCTCTAGAAGAGCTGTCATGCAGCAGGCTCTGGGGCTGAGCTTAGCAAGAGGCACCTGATATGATGCACAGAAGTATCAAGGGTCAGGATTTGTTCTGCGCCACCTGGAGTGTCAGGATTCACTACAGCCCTGACTTAAAATGCTACGAGGGCAACACCATTAGGCTTTTGTTTTTAGTTCCTTTTGTTGTATTGAATAATTAGATATCTTAACTGCAGATGGTGTAATTGTAACAGAAATGATGGTGCAAGGACTCGATGTTGCATAGAAATATTGTCTTCCTATTTAAATAAGATTATTTTTGTTGCATAGGCAGTAAATTTATTTTTGATTTGTTGCTTTTGCAGAAGCTGAAGGTACCATTCCCTTGGAGCCGCTTATGGAGCCTGTGGAGCCTGTGGAAACTGTGCAGCCAACACCTGAGCAAACTGAGGAAGGCGAACATACTGAACTCTAATTGATCACAGCATTTCCTTATTTATGGACTTGTCACTCACTGTTCAGGGCACAAAAAGCAGTCTGGAGGAGACTATTGGGAAGGGTTTTATTTTCCCCTTAGCAGGAGCCACATTGTTTGTACATATAAGGCCCAAGCTATCCTTTATTATTTAATGAATTTGGGGAGTAGGACTGGCTATATACACACTGAAGGGTGCATTAGCAGAGTGTTTCCATGAAACAATCTGTGTGCTCGTTCCTCTTAGCTCTTAAGTGCTTCTTGTTTGGTGTGTCAGAACATCAGCTACGAGGATATGGAGCTCTGTGAAGTTTTTTTTATTGATGATGTTAGCAACAGTTGCCACCAGCAAACAGATGTCCATTGTAATAGGTGTAGCATTGAATTTGCTGGAAATCGCTTCGTTGCCTGCATCAATCAAACTGCAAGGGAACATGCTGGTTGAATTGTTAGGCAGCACCATGGTTCTCTGGGGCAGGGACCTAAGAAGAAGTTGCCCAGAAGGGTTCCAGAAAAATGCCAGATATGCCGGTGGTCACTATTTTATAAAAAGTGTGTAATATAGTAGTAGGTGATGAGTTGCTAGTATATTAATTGATGTATAATTGGTGAGAACTCTCATGCTTGATGAATCTGAAGTTTTGAGCTCATTGAATGTTGGACATGCACCAAACTCATCCACATGGCAGGCTTTGCCAAACATCCTAGAAATGTGAATGAAATGGCTCTTGTTTAATTTTTGTATGCACATTTTTCTTAATTCCGGTGTTCTGTCCTTGAAAACCCATCTCACACACTTCAGCGTTTCCACTTTTGGGCTCATGCTGGTGGCTACTGCTCCAAGTCCTTCATAGTAATTTGTTAGGACCAGGTTATTAAATTGGGCAGCCTTGATGTGTGATATCTGGCCATGCCACATTTATAATTTGAGACACAGGATGCAAAGTGGCATATATTAGAGATGTGTTACCTATCACGCGTGCATGTACAAAGAGCTTTCTGGAATTCCGTCTGCACATTGCAGTGCGCTGGTGTTTCACAGACCCCACAAGTGTGTGTAAGTTGAGAGTCTGTAAGACTGTTCTGAGTGAATGACCTTGGCCAGATGCAGAATGCTTATTGCAGTGTATTTTTTGCATGTTGGTTCTCTACACCATGTACATACTGCCAGATAAATGTCCAATTTGCAAATAAAAGTTGTGGTCTTGTGGTCACCCCTACTTGTTGCGTTTTCTTTTATCACTTTATTGCTATGAAAAATCTTCTTCACTGCATTCTTGTGAAGCTGTCATTGTTCTCATACATGCGATGCAAGGTTTTGCTTTTATGACATTTGTAATGCTAGCTCTTGGTTACCATAACAGCTATGTAATATTGCGGTGATCACTTCAAAACCTTTGCACTACCATTATGGCAATGTAATCGTTTCATTTGCGAACGCACTAGAACTGGTTACGCCATTACACTAGCGTTATTCGGCGCTACAAAACAAAAGGCACGAAGGCGCTCTTGTTTGACGTCAGAATATGCGCCGCGCTTCCGTTGCCGTGAATATAACGTCGGTTACATAAAACGTGAACCCGCCGCGGTGGCTCAGTGGTTAGGCGCTCGGCTACTGATCCGGAGTTCCCGGGTTCGAACCCGGACGCGGCGGCTGCGTTTTATGGAAGCATCGCGCCCATGTGCTGTGCGATGTCAGTGCACGTTAAAGATCCCCAGGTGGTCGAAATTATTCCGGAGCCCTCCACTACGGCACCTCTTCTTTCTTTCACTCCCTCCTTTATCCCTTCCCTTACGGCGCGGTTCAGGTGTCCGCGATATGAGACAGATACTGCGCCATTTCCTTTTCCCAAAAACCAATTAATAAAAAAAAAAATAAGCATTATGTGTGCAACCATGGAGGAAAAAAGAAACTTAGGAGGGAGCGCGACGCCAAGCGGCCAGCCTTCGCAAAGCAAGCGCTCGTGAAGCCACTCTCTCCCCCGTTTTTTCTCTCTCCCAGTCAGTCCTTAGTATTTTGGTGTTGGTATGTTTTAGTGCGCGCGTCTGCGCGGCCCGTGGCTAGTCTACCGTGGCGCGGGCCAACGTCTAGTAACGTTACGTTGGCGCGGGCGTCTACAGCAAGGAGGTTGATCTACATTCTAGTCAGTCTAACGCGCTAGTCAGCGCATGCGCGCGCCCAGCGGCGCTAGATATCACCGCACGCTATCATGTGGCGTGGTCACGGGGGGTGGGAGATCGACTCTTTTCTTTTTAATGCATTTTTACTTTTTACGACTAGGCGTCAAGTTGTTGTTGTTGTTACCCTCATACAATGGCACATGCCCACATAGGGGGATTGGCCAAGAATAGGGGGGCACAGAGAGTTTTTCAGGTAAATATTTCCTGGACGAAAATAAAATGAATGCTGAGGAAGGAAGAAGTAAACAAAAAAGGAACAACGAAATGAAACGGGAAATGCATAACGCACACAGGCGATCGAGACTGATGTTTATGGCCGAGTGGTTAAATGATAATAATTGTAAGAATAGAAATAATATTGAAAAAATAAAAAAAAAGTTCGTCTCTTGACGGATGCTCCCTCCTCAGTTTTTTCCCCTCCATGTGTGCAATGCTGCGCATTCAGGGCTTTAGAATGTTTTGAAGGCTGAAAAGACGCTCAGTTTACTCGTTAATTGCGATTAAAAACTGCTGAACTGAAAAAAAAAGAAAAAGTTTATGGATGCGACGTTTACGCAACGCTCGTACAAGCGTTGACGACCCCGCGGCTGTTCGCGCGTGTGCTTCTTGTGTGCGAGCGGTCTGGTTCAGATTTTTGTTTACTGAGCAAACGCGGTTACCGCGCAGCTTGCTCCCCCGACGTGATTACATTTTGCTCTCGCCCGGCTGTCCCCGTTTTCGCTTCTTGCAGATGGCAGGGGTTCTTCGAATCTGCACAC
The DNA here is from genome assembly GCF_052857255.1 of Amblyomma americanum. Classification (NCBI taxonomy): domain Eukaryota; kingdom Metazoa; phylum Arthropoda; class Arachnida; order Ixodida; family Ixodidae; genus Amblyomma; species Amblyomma americanum. Next base: position 59,097,865 of record NC_135502.1, read on the forward strand.
CTGCACTTTAAAAAGGTTTCTGCCCGGCATCGGGTTGACCGGCTGCCTCAAGTAAGCGCGCATTACGTTGTAACCGATTGTTTTGGCAAGCGTGTTCGTACTTAGAATACGTTCTGTGGATGTTAATAACAATCGACGAACTACTTTGCATAGCGTTGTGACAATCGAACCGAAAGGTACACTGAGCGGTACGAATTTATCCGAAACATGGGCGCTCGCTCGGTTAGCGTCTGCACAGGTGTGATTGAACTATTGATTGCTTGTTGACGCTTTTGAAGTGCTTTTGTTGCGATTGGCGCAGTCTAGATTGTTGTAGACTATGTTTAGAATGCAAAAAAAAAAGAGTCGTAAACATATAGGACAAATGATCGGATTCAAGCTGCCGTGCGGGGAAGACAGTGCTGGCGGGAATGTTATGGCCGTGTTGAAGAGCGTGTTGTGTACAGCCTGTTTCGTTGCGTTAGCAGTGATCTACGTTCCTCACGCTGCGCGTTTGGAAACGTATATTATGTGGTACCTTATATCCAGAAATTTGCATACGAGCTGCGATATATATTCAGCTGGCTGTCAGTGGAGCTTTGATGAGTTGCAATTGCTACGTAGTGATCTGGAGTAACCAACCTGCGTGCAGTCACTAGCGTCGAATTGTACGCCGGATCTCGTTCGCCCGACCGCGGCGGCTGCGTTTTTATGGAGAAAAAACGTTAAGGCGCCCGTGTGCAGTGCGATGTCAGTGCACTGTAAAGATCCCCAGGTGGTCGAAATTATTCCGGAGCCGTCCACTATGGCACCTCTTTCTTCCTTTCTTCTTTCACTCCCTCCTTTATCCCTTCCCTTACGGCGCGGTTCAGGTGTCCAACGATATATGAGACAGATACTGCGCCATTTCCATTCCCCAAAAAACCAATTATCATTATCTCGTTTGCCCGCTGTGGTGTCTAAGCACCCACGGCCCTCTTTTATCGAGCATCAGGTCGCGGGTTCGACTCCCGGTCATGACAACCACCATTTGCTGAAGGCGAAATGCCAAAGCAATCGGATACTGAAACTTCTGTGTAGGTTAAAGCACACTGCAAACATGTATCCGAATACTTTCATCCCGGTATATTTTTCTACCCTCGGAAACGGATATCACAGGCAGCGAGATATTCGCGATAGTTAAATAGCATATCCACAAGCATTAAATCCAGTAACAATTCACTTTTGCACTTGGATGCAGATAAACCAGCAGGGGGTTAAGTGTAGGTAATGGGTCATTATCAAAGTTATGTTCGCAAACACATTCTTTACTTTTTATGCACGTGAGGGAATCAGTTTTGTGAATTTTGTCATAATATTATTGCTTAATTTTTCTAATTTACTGTATTCTGTGAAAGTAACTTGGCTTCTATTGAGTACACAAGTCACGTCTGTTGCTAATTTTCAGTGGAGCCAGACATGAGCTTGCTTGGTGCTGCTGGGGACTTGAAGTTTGACATTGCCCACAATCACGATGAAGAGGACGAAGCTTCAGCGGAAGTGAGAAAAAAGGCTGAAGAGGTATATTTGTATCTCAGAGTCTTACAGCACTACATAACTCATTTTAGATAGCGTTAATCTACCACATGCTATTGTATCCATACTGACTGTTTGTTCTGAATAAACATCGGCATTTTTAATTCCCCTAATGACACAAAGCAGCAGGCGCTGTTCACACCATGGTGCTGGCCGTGTTTAGCACCGTACAGATTTGCAAAATATGAAATGTATAGTATGTGTCACCCTTGTGTAGAGCGCTCAAGCAGTGCGTAGCTGGTAACAAAAACTGAAACTACAGAGCAGCCCCTTATTTCTGGGAAAAGTGCTTGTGTCTACTTTGTTTGTGGGTCTATCTGGCACTACTTCTGCGCAAGTGTTGTCTCTGGGCCCTAGAGGCTGTGACAAGATCTGGATTTGTTTGAAGGCAAGTGCATTGCCGAGCACTCTACACAAGGGTGAAGCAGACTGTACTTGGCTTGCCTAGAGGTTGTTGCTAGGTTTTACAGAGCAATGGCTTTTCAGTACTAGTGCAAAAGGCCTACATGAGCTCGTTTAGGCATGAAAGGATTGTGGTTCACAATGACGGAATCACGCAGCTTTCTTATCACTTAGTGGTGCCCGTGCCTTCAGCTGTCATTTTGATTTCTTGAGCACTGCATTCTTTAAATGGTTTGTACTGTGAAAGCTTATTCTGCATTCTTGATTTTTGTTTGTGTGTGTCATTTTAGTTTCTATCCATAAGCACAGCCTTGTGTAAATGCTGGTGATGATGTAAAAGTTCTTAAATTCCTGCAATTGTGTGCATGAAACGTGCTTGTGTAGATGAATAAAAGTCCGTAGGATATCTTTTCTTTTTGCCGATTGATCGTAGCACTGTACGTGAGGACACATTGGCCTATTCTAAAATTTGACAGTGAAGTAAATGAACCTACCTTGACTAATGCAACTGGAAACTATGCTGAAATTTTGGTAATGAACGATATGTGACAGAGATTAGGTGAATAAATCTTCAAAGCTGTTTCCAAATGGAGGGGGTGCAAAAGCTTGCATTGTGGCATACACAGGGTACACTGTAAGATTTTCCACTTTTTTTTTTCTTCTTAAATTTAAACTTTATTCAGCATTGCCTTTTGGCATGCGAGTCGTATGTGATGAGGCTAATGTTGTTGCTTTGACTGTGCAAGTGCTTGCAGCCAATTTGAGACATCACAGGCCTGTGAGCCAGGTTTGGCATCTTACTGCAGTTTTACTTCCTGCAGTCTATACGGGTGGTGTATGGTTACAAATGCATTTCCTTCTCTGTGTAGTTACAACAAGCAGTTGCAAATGGGTTTGATGACCTGGAGGGACTGACTGACGATGATGACGAGGACCTTTCTACATACCAGTGAGCCTTCCTTCCTTATTTGGCTGACAGTGAAAAGTACTCATGTGTCATTTGAAAGCTTTCATTACCAGAAAGATTCAAAAATTAAAATATATGAGCCTGATAACTTATTATATTATACCTTTCCGTTTGCAGAAGAGGTGCAAACTTTAAGTCACAAAATTTCACATTTACTTTGTCTCTTGTTATTTTTTCAACTGATCGCGCAAGACTATTGACATAGGTTATAAAAAGGCACGAGCAATAGGACTGACTTTAGGCAGTCTTCCCTGTGGCAGCAGAGCTGCTTGCATGAAGAGTTTGCTTGCTGATACTGGTTTATTGGGTGGATCCTGCAGGCAATTAGGATCTGTTTCACACTCAGTCATGCCTCATTAGCATGGACACTTTGATTTCGGAGCAGAAATATCCATGCAGCAAATTATCCTTAACAATGAATTATGAATAAAAACAAGCAAAAAAGTTTACTTGGGGAAAAAAAAAACTTCGGGTCTGCTTTAGTATCTGTGTGATCATTTAGGTTGACTGGAAATATCTGCTTAGTTTGCATTTTAGTCTGTTGCATTTTCAGGTACTTCAAACCTCCTGGACTCCTTGGGTATGGTGGCGCAACTTCTACACCAATTGCTGAAGGACAGGTGATTCAGATTTTTTTTTTTTAGTAGTTTGCCTTATTTACGTAATGCAGAGGGTGAAAAAAGATAAAAAATGGTCATGGTGTTCTTGATCTCTGACTGCTCATCAAATGATCACCAATCATAAAGTTATCCATGGCCCAGACCTTCATGAGCCGCATAAAACCAAAATACAGCCAAGGTAGCCGAGGTGTGCTTTAGAAAATGGGCACTACATTCACGGTGTCCTGTGTAAACAACACTGATGGGATCAAATTTCGATACTGCCCCCCAATGGGCCTAAGACACAAACGTGACTGAGATATGAGATATGGTTAAGCATAGTTAATGCAGCAGTTGCTGTTATTTGGATGAGCTCTAATAAATCATGTTGTAAAGACTGAAAACTTGAGGGTTTCTTGCATGATCTTGCATCACTTCTCTAAGGTGGTGATGGAAATACTTTGATGGGTGTGTCTAAGTTGGTGATGGGTTTGGTACTTGCAGCAGCGGTGTAATGTCAACGTGAGCTTTTTATCGCTACTCAGTGCAACTTCATTGAAATTCAGACTTAAGGTGAGCCATGAGTTTTATGCATGGTTTTCCATTTGGTACAAACTCTTTGATCCCTTGTAAACTTCATACGGAAAATTATAAAATAAAAAGTGAATGTTTTGCTATGTGCTAAATAAGTTCAGTCAATAAATAATTGTTTGGTACCTAGGTAGCATTGTGCCAGCTTCCTTTGGTGGGCTACTGAGAATGATGGCTACAGTGTAATCAAACTTGTATTATAAATTCTGTTTATTTATGTAAGTACTGTGACTGCCCAGAAGGGACTAGTACAGCAAAGCTGCAAATACCTAGCAGAGACCGTACGGACAAGCAAAAGCAAAGATGGGAAGTACTGTTGCGGTCAGTAGTGCCTTTAAAAGTCAAAGGCAGTTACGTTAAGTTGCGTTCAGTGATTGTTACATTCTGTGGGCTCTACTGTTGATGATTTTATGCTTTGCTCCTATAGTTATCAGCACCAGTATGACTGTTTGTGGTGACTGCTGTTGCAGAACCACATGAGGCAGCCTTTTCCTACGCCACGATATGCTGTGGTGGCCCAGCAGAATGTGCCCAGTGCTCGCATTCCTCAACACGATGTCTACGCTGAAAACTACACCAACGGCCTTGAACTCGGAAGTCCTGTCCTTCGTGGCCAAGGCGTAGGTGATGACATGAACCATGGAAACAATGGAAACAACGGAACCCACCAAAACCCTGCCGCACCTCTGAATAGCCTGCATCCTTCTCAGGGTGGTGAGTGTATTTACATTAGCAATATCAACAATAACAGCAATAATAAGCTGTATTACTGAACAATCAGAATACATTAGATTCGAAGATGAGTCCTCTCTTCGTGCTGCATATATGCTGATGCAAATGCTGCTAAGAGATTGGCTCTGAAAAACTATTGTTTGCGCTCTTCCTAAGTATGTAAATGTTACAGGATTTCACCTTTTTATGAAATCTGCTGTTTAAGTAATGGGGAGAGGATTGGTTTTGGGTTAGTGTTAGTGTTAGTGAAGATGAACTGGTGTGATGCTTCCTCTTTTAATCTTCAGTGTTTCTCCCTGTGAGAAGTAAACACTGTCAGCTCCCGTTACGCAGCCAGAACTTATTATCAGTGTGGAAGCTTGGGGTCTTCTGTGTCACAGATGGTTTGGAGCCAGTTGAATTTTTGGCGACATCTTGTGGCCTGATGCATGTTCAGCCCATAGAGTCAAATACTGCAGGAAAATCAGGCTTTGTTTCTTCAATTTATTTCTGAAAACACTGCCAGCCTTGATTTAAACCCTTAGGCAAGAAAGGGCTTTACTGCCCACTCCTGCAGTCTTTCATCTACCGATGAGATGACGGGGTTTACATGGATCTTGATTGAGCTAGTTTCAAGTGCTCTTGTGGCTTGTCATTTGTCTTTATAGTGAGGTACTACTTAAAGAAACCAACAGTCGGCAGCAACAGCCCACTGCTTGGAGTGTGTTGTATTGATCTGCTAATCAATAACAGCAGTAAACAAAATCAATGTTTTAATGTTTCACTCTATTTTTGTACTTGTAGAGTTTCATCTTCTGGTTAGCCTTTTCTTTATAACAATAAAGACTTCACCAACAGACTATTTTTTTGCTGTGAAGGAACGGCGTGCGGCAGTCGTGAATGTTGGCAGAGCTTCGCTGTGGACTTACCGTATAAACTCATGTAAGGGCCACAGTTTTTTTTTTTTTAATGTGAGTCTGAATTTTGAAGGTGCAGCCCTACACAAATTAAAAAAAAAAATGTATAACCATATTTTTTCTCAGTTAACTACCCCAAAACAGCGGGTGATGCCCTTACTTGAGATTATGCAGTAATTTGTATCCAGCTATAATCAGTTTCTTTGTTATTGCACTTTGTGATGTTTGTGTGCATCAAACACTCCCTGCAGTGCAAGACATGAGCACGATCTGTTATACCTACTTGAAAGTGACCCAACTTGCCGCATACTTTAACTGTTTGGTGTTAAAATGTTTGTTTGCATGTTGTGATTCCAATTTCTTTATTTTGTGCTAAATTTGCAATCTTTCTTCTTGCCTGCAGAAGCAACGAGTGCTTTTTTTTATGTTGCTATGTTCAGGCAGTATTATGTTTTAAGCCCTAGCTTACCAAACTTGTATTTTCTAGATGATGTCGTCCAACTTGAAGTGATGTACAAAGCCCGAACGAGGGAAGTGGAAAGGTTGCGATTGGAGATGGAAGGTCTTCGGAATTCCTGCAGAGCGGAAATTGGCTCATTGAAAGACCAGATGGCCGCATTGCAAGGTCTGTTGCAACACATTTCGCTTTTTTCTTTTGCTTTTTTTATTAATTTATTAAATGTTGTGATTGACGAGAAACCAAATGATGAAGTTACCACATGATCTAAATCACTGAATTGTGAGGTATGAGAAAAGTGGTATGTGAAAAGAATTGTTAAGTGGCATCCTTGAAAGAAACCTGTTCTGAAACAATTTAGTCTTGGAGATTGGATTCTAAAGCTTTGTCAGCAGTGGCAGCCCTGAAAAGACTTGTTCGTTCCAGAAGAGTTTACTCACAGATGCCATGTTCAAAATTTGTCTGTGACAACTTTGTGCAGTTTGCAGAACAGAGTTCACTTGCCGACTAAATTGTGAAAATTGGGCTGTGAGAGCTTCAAAAAAAGCTTGTTCTTTCATGTGCTTTTTGCGCGTTTTAGTTAGATTCTGTTTTAAGCTTCTTTTTCCCATTACCAGTGAGGTTTTATTGCCTGCTATTGTCACAATGAAATTCAGGATGCATTGGCTATTATATGTCACATCATTGTGCTTTCCATTATTTTCAGTGATTGCCAAGTTAAATATCAAATGGCTACCATAAGGCTTAAGCAAACAAGCCAGAAGTAACATTCCCGTTTTAAAACTTTTCAGAAGGCTAGCGTGTCAGGCATAATCATCATCATCATCGGTTACCCTCGCAGACAGCTGGTTATCTGCTCTCCATGTCTGCCCATGCTTGCGTCATAACTCGTGCCCTGTTTTTGTTTTTTATCTGTTAGTAGGTTTGACATTATAAATTTCTTATTTGCTTCATTGTTATACCAAATTTGCAGAAAGCCTGGCATGATAACAACACATGGTAGGAGCCTAGAGTTGATATTAAATTTTAGCCGAAGAAATATTTCATGCAATGACATTCTCCAAATATTTTTATCGACCCAAGTTTTTTGTATGCAGAACATTGCATCCATGCTTGCATAATGCACTCATTACCATCATGCTAAATTAGTGACAGAATAAAAAAAATGAGAAAGTAACTAAAAGATATAGGAATTTCACTGCATAAAAATTTCATTAAACAACACAATGCACCAAATCGCATGAAAATTCATGAAGCCATTGTCGTGCTACACTTTCTGCTAGCAGACATGACGGAAGCCAACTGTCACCGAAACCAAGAAGCATAAGGGATGTTAGTTGTTTATGTATATAATATCCGGTGTTCAATAATGTGAAATTAATAAGGTAATTATTTTAAACATTATTGATTAGAAAGAAGAAGAAAAACAACCACTTGCCGCCGGTGGGATCTGAACCCACGGCCTCCGAATTTCTTGTCCGGTGCCGTCATGTATGTCATAACAAGCCCTTCTTTTTCCTTCCCATGTCTTTCTGCTAGCAGTATAGTCAAATCAAAAACCTTTTGAGAAAACTGGCATTTTCACAGAGATCTGAGCCAGTTTTTCGCTACCTACAGTCACAAAAAACATTTTTTAATATCACTTTTGGGCTGCTTTGGGGGAAATCTTTAAGGATATAATTAGAAAGACCATAGATATGAAATACAATGCAATCCACTTATAGCGATATTGAGAACACGGAAAAATTCGATTGTTATATCTGGATGGGCAAAAAAAGAGGAAAAAGAAGGAAAAATAAAACACCCACATATTCCCTCATGCATGTAGCCACCACCACTGGCGCTGCTGTCAAGGGTGCACAGCGTCTTGGCGCTCTGCCAAGTTCACAGTGCGATCCCCCCCTTGAGCTCCCATCAAAAGATAAACGCACTACCGAGATGTTGGGTCAGTGCGAAATGGAAGAACGCTAAGGCTAGAAAAAAGTAAATTCTCAATGACAAAGGCGGGGGGTCAGGTATCACATTGGGCTTAGTCTCCGCCATTTTTACCCAGTTCACGCGAACACACAAAGGGGGAAACAGTGAAAATTATGTTCGTGTGATTAAGCGATTCATGACAGCAGCCAAGCAAGCTCTTTCTTCCTCCCTCATTCATAACGAAGAAAAACGGCTCGAATTAAATTTCTTGGTAGTTTGTATTTTTCAAAACTAGGCATAGACCTCCAGGATTTCATAACTAAACATTCATATAAGAAATCTCGTCATAAGCATAAACACTACATTGAACCCATTTTTGCCCGCACGAATGCGTATAATTATTCATTTTTTTCTAATACGATTACTGATTGGAACGCGCTGCTTCATGATTCTCCTTTGCTTGCCTGCCCCGAGTAATTTCAACCGTCGGTTGGCGCTGCCTGTGACCCACTGTGTTGTTGACACTGCGTATTGCTTCTTTCATACTGTGCCTATTTAGCGTTGTATAAGTGTTGGTCGTCCTTTTTAGTACTTGTTTCGTCGTCATGTATGTTTTTTTCTTTTCTTTCAAGGTCGAAGTTTTGTACTGTATTGTTTTGTACTGTGCCTCTCCTGCTTGGACCGTATTTGGTCTGCAGTATGTGATAAATAAAAAAAAATAAGTATTGCTTTCCAGGTTACTTAGTCCATGACTCTACTATTTACGGACTAAATTTTTACATTGCTGCTTCAAAAATCTGGTGGCTGACAGCGCTGTAAAATTAAAACTTACCTGTCATTTTACTTTTAATTGTTTTGCTTGTTATATTTTCGGTACATTTTTTGGTGGTTGCCTTTGTGTGGTCGAGTTTTAATCAGGACAGGTACATTGACAGCTTTTACTGAAAGTGGGTTGGCATTATGACACACTTTTTCTTATTCTTATTTACAGCTAATGCACAGCTTTACTTGGAAAGATACGATCAAGCAAGTCAGGCCCTAGCAGACAAGACCACTGAGAATGCTGAACTCTCCGTCAAGGTTGCCACACTTCAAAGCCAGCTGGAAATCGTGGCTAAGTGCAGAGACGAGGTTGGTGTGTTAAGATAACTTTCAGATGCCTGTTCGATCACTTGAAGCCTACTTCTTGGTTTGAGCTTCCCATAAACAGATAGCCAAATTTTTAAGACTGTAGGAATGAGCCCTCATAATTGGGATTGTTTTATATGAAATGACAGCATGTGGTCATCCCACTCTAACTGCATTTGTCAGAAGTCTGCAAGCTAGCTTTTGTCCATAATATCATGCTTATAGTGACAGCATTGTGTTTAACTGAAAGAATTTATGGGAAAATAGGAGTAATAAGGCTTGAGAAATTTGGTTTGTGCTTGTGGATGTCGGGTTTGTCCGCATTATGCTGGCAATTTTGCAGGCAGTAGCATGTGTGCAACACATGCTACTGGAGATGAGCTATATGTACAGTGGTATGCACACTGTGTGCTACGGTCTTTGCATTGCAAATGTATGCAGCTGCAGGGCTCAAAGACAACACAAAGTTCATGGCAAAGAGAAAAAAAAATTTAGTGTACTAGAGCAGCAACTCAGCCATGCCTGGTATTTATGGGGAATTCCATGAGCATAGTGGTCGGGCCATATTCTTGAAATTCCTTGCATTGATCACACTAATGTTTCTGTTTCTTAGAATAGTTTGTTTATTTAGCCCTACATTTTCATCTGTTTCTTTTGTTTGCTTCTGTGTCTCACCTGCAGCACGTAGAGAAGATGAAGGTGGCCGAGGCTACCATCAAAATGCTGCAGGAGCAGATTTCAGAGCTGAACAGCTCAGATGGCCTCGTATTGATGAAGCGGGACTACGAGAACTTGTTGCAAGCGCAGAAGGAAAAGCATCAAGAGGAACTTTATAATATGCAGCAGAAGATCAATGAATTAAGCCAGAGCCTGGCTGCAAAGGTGACCATTCAGACCCTTCTGTCAAAGTTGTGGGAGAGAAAAATGCCTTGTTTTGTATGGTATAATATTGTGTAGCTTTAATTTTTGTTCTGGGTTAGCCATACCTGGATAAACCTTGCTGCATCGCCCAATCTCGAAGGCCGTCAGTGAGAATTTTGAATGCTGCCACACGAGTGGACCATAGTGCAGTGCTGAAACTTCCTACCTATTTAGACCAATTTGGCAGCATGCTGCGCGGCGTCCGAGTTAGCTGTTTTCAAAGCACTCATCGAAGAAAACTGCAGGTTTTTTTGCTTCACTGATTTGAAAACTACATAGTTTCATATTTGAAAACATATTTGGATAGTTTCAAATGATTTAGGGTGCGCATTATTTGATTCGATCAGTGAATCAAATAATAGGATGTTCAATTCACTATTAGAAAAATTTTGAATATTCGTACGCCCCTGGGCTTGTGTTAACCAAATGGCCTTTAGTATGGGTTTGGACCATGAAGGATGAAAGCATAGCTTGGGGACAGTTTTATTATGCCACAAATGCTGCCAGCTTGACACTGGCTCCACACTGCTCGAAATGCCCGCCACTGTATTGAGCTGCTTCTGGGAGCGAAGTTCTTTTCTGTAACACTAAAACTAAAAATTGTTCAAGGGACAGGATGCAGTAAAGGAGCACAGACATAATGCTATAAGGTCTATGTGTGTACTTGAACTGTTTAAAATTTTAAATGCTGTAATAGCAGCTCATTTAGCTCATTTACAGACCTTTTGTCCTGTATATTCTGTTTTGTCTGAACCCATGTACTGTGTAATGTGTTTTTTGACGCTTAGTTCATATGTTGTTTGTGCTTTCAGGGCGATGAGCTACAGTTGTGCAAGTCCCGTTTCGAGGAACGCGAAAGGCAGTTTGAAACAAGGCTTCTGGAGAAGGCCGACACCATCAATCAGCTCACCCAGTCCCTGAGCAGCAGCCAGAGACACTGCCAGCAGTTCTTGGAAAACAGTAAGCTTTAAAATACAAAAGCACCAGTACTTGTATGGCTTCACATCATTGTGCTGAATATTATTTTCCATCGAGCTTCGACGGATGTCTAGCAGTGGCATCACTCAAAGGGGTTCTTTAGCTGGTCTTTGCCAGTTGCATGCTCCATGAAGCATTTGAATGTGTATGGCCTGAAATACCTTATCCTGCTTGGTCTTGCTAAAACAAAACAGTGTTCGTGAAGCATGGCAAAGTAATTTGGTTGGCCTGCAAATATCCTATGCTACAATGCAGGCTCCCCAAAATGTATTTTGGCCAAGGTGCAAAATTGAAGCTGCGGTAAAACAACAACTGAGGATCAGGCTGAGGAACAGCAACATATATTTTCTTTCTGGTGCTACACGTTAGCAGGCAGTGTTACTTTCCCTTCTGTCTCATTCTGCCAGATAAAAGGAAAAAAAAATGTGGAGAAGCAGTTATGGGGGAAATATTCACCTGTGCAGCTATTAATAATTTATTGTACATTGAAAGCTGGTTAATTTGAACCTCAATAATTCTAATTTTTGGATAATTCGCACTACACTACTTGGTCCGGCCAAGCTCCATAGAGATCTGTGTAATAAAAAGCCAGTTAATTCGAAAGCGAGTTGGTTCCACTACGGATAATTCAAACTATGCGCCGCCGTGTGTGGGCGGCTTGGCACACAGCACGTGGCTAAAAAAAAAAAAAGCACCTCCACTTACTTAGAGGCTGTGCTCGTCCTAAACAGGGACAGAAGATGGAACCAGATAAAACCGTGAAAGAGCGGGTAAAACCTAAATGGCGCCATCACCGGCGCGGCGGCCGGCAGCGCTGGAGGGTAGGGGTTGGCAGCCGTGGTGGCGGCTGCCTACCCTCATTTCCGCGCAGCCTCCGAAACTCGCAACTAAATACTCGTTATGTAAAGAAGAAGATGAAAAAGACAAAGCAGATGACTCGTGACAATGAAGAAGATGGTCCTGCGCATCAGCCGTCTGCAAGAATATGACATCCGCATGGTCTATCGCTCCGGCCGCAAGCGTCAAGACGCTGATACCCTGTCCCGCTGCCCACTCCTAGCCGAGATCGCCAGCCTTTCCACCTCTGACGTCTCCCCGTCATCACTTTATATCAGCGACATGCCCTCAGCGCAACGTAGCGATCCCTGGATCACTTCTCTTCTCGACTTTCTCTCCAACCCCACGGCTGCTTCTCCATCCCGTGCTCTCTGCCGCCATGCTTCCCACTTCGTGATTCGCGATAACCTCCTCTATCGCCGGAACTACAGCACCGACGGCCGCAAGTGGTTACTCGTTATTCCTCGCCACCTGCACACGCACATATGTGCCTATTTCCACGCTGACCCACAATGCGGTCACGCGGGAGTTTTCAGGACATACACCCGCATCTGGCTGCACTATTACTGGTGTGGCATGTACTCCTTCGTACTTAAATACGTACGCTCCTGTCTTGCCTGTCAACGTCGCAAGGCATCTCCTCATTGTTCTGCTGGAGAGTTGCAGCCGCTTCCATGTCCACCACGCCCTTTCGACCGTATCGGCATTGACTTCTACTGCCCGCTTCCGTACACTGTGGCTGGCAACCGTTGGGCTATCGTTGTGGTTGATCATCTCACGAGGTATGCCGAAACTGCCGCCCTTCTGTCTGCCACAGCGACAGGCGTTGCCTCCTTCCTTTTGCAACTTTTCGTCCTTCGTCACGGTGCACCTCGTGAACTGCTTAGTGACCGAGGACGCGCCTTTTTGTCCAATGTTGTCACAGCCCTGCTCCGCCAGTGTAACATAATACATCGAACCACCTCCGCCTATCATCCGCAGACCCACGGCCTCACCGAGCGATTTAACCGCACCCTCGAAGACATGCTCTCTATGTATGTCGCATCCAACCACTCGAATTGGGATCTCATCCTTCCTTATGTGACTTTTGCCTACAACACCGCCCAGCAGTCTACTACTGGCTTCTCTCCCTTCTTTCTTGTTTACGGCCGCCATCCATCTGCTACAATAGACACCATTCTGCCTTACCAACCTGATGCCTCTGAATATACCGCTGTTTCTGAAGCCGCGCAACACGCAGAAGATTGCCGCCAAATCGCCCGGTCACTCATGACTGACACCCAGTATCGCTAGAAATTCCACCACGACAACGCTCACACCACATCGCACTTCTCCTCTGGCACGCTTGTGTGGCTCTGGATACCGTCAAGTACTCCTGGACTGTCCTCGAAATTTCTCGCCAAGTATCACGGCCCCTACCGTGTTCTGGAGCGCATATCTGTTAATTACGTCGTCGAACCCCTCATGCCGTCTCCCGATCTCCGCCGCGAGACAGTTCACATCCAGCATCTCAAGCATTACTACAGCCCCTCCATCTTACAGTCACTGTAAGTTGCCAGGTTGGCTCCTCTTCTCCCTGGAGGTGATTGTAAAGAAGAAGATGACAAAGACAAAGCAGATGACTAGTGACAACGAAGAAGATGGTCCTGCGCGTCAATTACTAAAGCTCCGTTGTCGGCACCAGATCATTCCAGGCTCACCGATTCAGCACTCAATGGCTGAGCACAACTAGGAGGCGTTCGACGTAGGTCGCCTGTGACGCTTTGCTGGAGGCTTTTGCTCGCAGAGATGTCTAGTTTTCCTCTATGCTGATATTTTAAGCACAATGTGTTTTAGATAATGCACGAATATCGTAGGCATGGTGTCGGGTTTCAGACGCGGTTTATTGCGGGGAAGCTCGCTGGTTACTACTGTGATAGTACTTAACATGCACTCGATAAAACTGTTCTCAGAATGTTTCTCCCAAACCACAGCAGCTGGTGTCAGGCTTCCGTCTTCTCTTTTGAACTTTCGTTCCCATTCTGCAAGTAGCATCAGGTGGTGCAGTAAACATAGAAACGCGCTCCTTGTTCGATCGGTATACCGTTTATACACTGTGGCACAAAGCGTCTTCTCTTCTCACTGTTGCTTTGGCTTTGAAATCTTTTTGGGCAGTCACATGTAGCTCGTTTAGTGATGGGCGCGGGAAAAAAACTATCGAGAGCTCAGTCCACGATTTGACTACACGGTGAAGGCACGCAGAACGGATACACGCACACACAGAACGCGCACACAAAACCGGTGAAATCACCCCAGAACTACTCGGAGGAGCGGGCGCGATGACTTGCATGCGCAAGCAGCCACACAGGACAACAAACACTACACCTCACTCAACAAAAAATAACGCACAAGCAGGCTAATCACGCACGTACAAGACCAGGCTTATGCCTTCCGAACCGAGAAAAGCGTGTCGTCTGCTGCGGCAGCGCACTCCCGACAAGCAGCGCCTCCTGTCGGTACCGGTGAGCTTTCATTGCAAACGGCACAACCGTCTCCCATTGCACAGCGCTGGCGCTCTGTACACTGGCCAGTATATTCTAGGCACTATAGTCTCGCTTCACCACGAACTCATCATTGCCGCTACACCGTGCCTCATGTTCACGGCAAACAAAAGTCGCACGAAACTTTCACTTTGTCTGGAGATGGCCGCAGCAGAAAATTTTAGCGATGAAACGCGACCTGTTTTTCAGAATGCTTCTGGATTTTCGAAGCTGCTAGGCTTAGTCACTACGCGTCGGTTGATGTCAGGAAGCGCGGGAGGTTCAAACAGGTTAACTATTTGGGTTCAGAAAGGGGTCACAAAGAATAATTCGTCCTCTTTGTCATCATTGAATAAGCATTAGCTTAATTGTAAATGCACAGCTGTTCTTTTCAGCATTTTACTAAGCATATGGAATCACGCCGTTTCTAAATCCTGGCGGTAGCGGTCTGGCGGCAGCCGCGCGTACTGAAAACGAGGCTTGCACAACCCGACAAGCGCTGGCACCCTGCAAAGTTCGCTTCTCCCCCTTGCTAGAGCTAAGGTCAAAAGGTAAACACACCGTGATGTTATCGCTGCACAGCATCTTGGCGCACTGCCAAGAAATGCGTTGTGGACCGTGACGGTGTGAAACGGAGGGAAGCATTAACGACTGACGCTTTTTTTTTTCCAAATTTTTAGGCAAAAATTGGTGGTGGGTGGGTTCATTATGTGAGTGGGTTCGTTACGCGAGTAAATACGGTACATATACCGTAATCCAAATGGTTGTTGTCAGTTTTTTCAACCATTCAATAATTTGAACTTCAAATAATTCAAACTTTTTTTTCCGTCCCGTGAAGTTTGAATTAACGAGCTTTTACTGTACTATTATTTAGTGCAGTTTCAAGAAAAACCAACAAGGCGACAACTGGGGCAAGAAAGCACTATACATAATGTTTTTTTATATGGTGTGGTAGAGTCTTTGCTGTGTCTTTGCATTCTTCAAAATCGCAGTAGGAGCTTGGGAGTGAACAAATTAGAAGACATTTCTGACAATGAAACACAGTTAAAATCTTATTCCACGTGGTGCATTTTTGTCAAAGGCCAACGCATGTTTCTTGGCCCTGAGAATTAATAAATGGCATTGCTTTCAGCCACACCGCAAGACTCGAGACAGCTACAGCTTTTGGAGCAATTCCAGCTGCTTCAAGAAGAACGTTGCAGGGAACGGCAGAAGTTAAAGCGACTTGAGGTCAGCATTTACCTTTGATTGTGTTCCCTGCGGTTCCCTGTTAAGCATCGGTTTCAGAGGTAAATAAAAAAAACCATTGCATGATTGTTTCAGGAAGGAGTTGATGATCTCCATCAGCTCCTTCTGCCCAAGAATAACCTGGCACACTGCAACCCAGAACTGTCCAAAAGGTGAGGGCTGATTTACTTTAAAATTAAATTTGCTCAACAAGTGGTGCAATTATTACACTTTCTAGAGTATGTTATATGTTGTCATGGTGAGTACCTGTAAGGATTTTTTTAATGCAATTTTCGGTGGTAAAATTTCGGTTTGGTGCAGAGTAGAGCACAACCATTTCACTGCAAAAATTTAAATGTGATGACATCAGCTTGTCTTCATCATTTGAGTGATTATTGCTCGAAACTGCTTCACTGGTTTGTATTGTGGCTTCAGCACCCTGACTAGACTTAACAGTATACTAAACATTGATAGCATGGTAGAGATTTTTATATTAACTTTAGATGAATTAGTATAGTTAACTTTGTTATAAGCAGGTGTTGCAGGGGGCTACTTGCTTATCATTGCACGATGTTGCTTTGATAATGAAGTGACGACTCGATATGACACCATTTCTGTGGTGCTAGCTTACATGTACAGAATAGGGCTTTGGTGGTTTGATCTCGATGTCGCTTAATGACGTGGCCTTGCTCATGTCTGATTACTTCTGTGCACGTATCCAGTGTCTTGGTGCCAGTAATGCATTGCTAATTTTTGTTTGTTTGTGTTTTTACAGTGATGACAGCTTAGCAGCGAGGTCATCCAGTAAGTTGGTCTCGAAGGATGCCATGTGGAAGGTGCGCCTGTGTTGCCGTGAGGTGGGACACCTGCGTTCCGAGGTGCTCAGGGCCAGGGACGGGCTGTCGATTGCAGATCAGGAGATTGATGAGCTCAGAAGAAAACTAGAGATGACAGAGGTATGTGTTTTTTGTTGTTTTTGCCATGACTCTGGGTTATTTACTTTGACTGTATAGTTTCTTTGCTGGCAAAAATTAGGTCCATGGGTGCTGTTTTGGGTCAGTTCTTGTTTCTGTGACATTTTGGAAACTGCACATGCAACTTTATGCTGGTCTAGTGTATTTAGGGGAGACCACCAAGGTGGAATGGATTTCAGTTAAGGGAGTGATTACTCATTAGCTGCAGGCACAATGTTTGTAATAATTAAACCACAATTGTTCAATTGCACCTAAAAATATATATAATTTTGCTAAGTTTATCGATGTAACCTCCAAAGCATGCGTCACGCTGGAATCCGAAACTACTTAACCGTTGGCTATTCTGTTTGCCGCTACTCGGCTGGGCTGCATGCAGGGGCGCTGCTGCATCGCCTTGTATCTCCATTTGCCTCTGACTGCTGGCCTTACGATTTTATTGTTCTGCGTTCATTGCTTTAAGCTGCGCACACACCGTCATGCCAACACTTAGGGAATTGCATGACATGGGTCGGAAAGCAGGGTATGCGTCGACTTAGTATAGTGAACTTTCTTTTGTCCAGCAAAGGGCACGAGTGTGTGGTGTGCTTATACACAGCGATGTACTGTATACATTGTGCATTATGACCTTTGTAAGCTTTTAGGATAGGTTCGCGAAATCTCCGCATAATTTGCGCACCCCCATTTTGAAGCCTTAACTGTGGAGAAAAAAGTGTGCAAATTACGCAAGTAAATATGGTATTTTTTGTAGTATTGGGAGGTGTAAAGTCATGTCAAGATATCTATTTCACTTTGCTTCATGTGAATGAGGTTTAGACAGTGAGACAGCTGAATCATGAATGTCATACATTTCCAAAGGCTTTCTCCATTGCCAAGAACTGAAGAGCTGTGTTTTTCTTTTGTTTGCTTTTCAGCTATAGTTGCCCCATCTGCTGCACTAAAATTTGTTTCTGGCATTTGGTTTTGTCTCTACCTCTGAAAAATAACCGCCCCAAAACATGATTCCACTGCAGCACACCTTCAGATTTCTTTCTGAGTTGCTTTCAGTCTCTGTGTGCTGCTATTTTGTGTAATGAGCAGTGAGCACCAAAGACATTCGCATGTTTGATTTTAAGGCAACTTGGAGGCTTTTGCTTGTGGCATATTTTGTTTGCACACGTAACTTGCTTATCTTTACTATTCAAAGTCCCCTGTTCTCTTATAAGATTGCTAGCTGAGTATATCTGCTCTTTATTCTTAAGTGTTGAGATCTTACTATGGGAGTGGGTCATCCTGATAGTGGAAAACTAATTGGGTGTGAGTTTGTTTAGGACACATAACTCATAGGCGAACTTCGATGCACATGTATAATAATAATAATTGGTTTTGGAGGGAAAGGAAATGGCGCAGTATCTGTCTCATATATCGTTGGACACCTGAACTGCGCCGTAAGGGAAGGGTAAAGGAGGGAGTGAAAGAAGAAAGGAAGAGAGAGGTGCCGTAGTGGAGGGCTCCGGAATAATTTCGACCACCTGGGGATCTTTAACGTGCACTGACATCGCACAGCACACGGGCGCCTTAGCATTTTTCCTCCATAAAAACGCAGCCGCCGCGGTCGGGTTCGAACCCGGGAACTCCGGATCAGTAGTCGAGCGCCCTAACCACTGAGCCACCGCGGCGGGGCATGTATGCAGGTTTCTAAAAATTGTTAACTGAGCAGATGATGGAATATGTTGCAGGGTAAAGAACTTGTTTGCCAGAGTGAATTCCCTTTTACAGAATGAAGTGGCCAGGCTGCAGGAAAAGCTTCAGGGCAGGGATGGCTCAGAAACAGAGTCCCAGTTTCAAGACATCAAGGACGAACTGTTGAGGCAGGTCCAGGTAAGGGTGCAACAATACCGTAATATGTTTTCAGTCTCAGTGCATGAATTTCTTTGCATACCTACCAACTTTCCCGAATTGTCCCAGGAGACTCCCGAATTTTTACCAAACCTCCTGATTATACGGACACAATCTTATCACTCCAGAAAATTGTCCCCGACTTTGTCCAGAATCATTTTCTCTGAACAAAAAAAATGCTTTCACGTGTGTAAAAAAAGCTGGTTAATTGAACCCCAATTAATTCAGAAATCACTATAATTCAAACTGCTAGCTTGGTCCCAGAACATCCATATTTAAGTCTAGGGCTCCATACACTCACTAATTTGGACGTTGCGGGTCTTGCATTGATTAATCGATTAATTTAATCAGACTCCTGAAGGGCAGATGCATCCTTGTATCTTTGGTGCGGCAAGGGATTGTTGAAATAACCCTACTCAGAACCTGAATTCTATGCTTCAGAGTCACTCGCGCACCTCTTACGACGGCGTGCAAACGCAGGCGTGACAGCGCGACGACGAATAAGACGGTCCTGTCTCTGAGAACATTGTGACCGCTTAGTTTTGGTTTCACTTTCTTGAGCTTCGCGCCAGCCCTCATTTGCAGCAGCCAGCCTGCATCGCCCTGCCAAACAATATTTCGGATGCTGATTGGCACGTCCCTGGTGTTTTTTTTCCCTTCCGCCACCCTTTTAGTTTTTCTCCTTGCTTTGGCACTGCTGAACGCTTCCTTTGCTTCAGTCTGCATAGTCCTGTTCTTTCAGTGTGTAGAAACTATATGCGCTCGTCACCTACTGTTCTTCGTTGTTTGTGCAGTGAAGCCCGCTCACATACAGTGGGGCCACTTATGATGGGTGTGACATGGTAGCGGTGGATCTCCACCGCTTTGCACCGTGAAGGATGCCGGGGAGGCCCTTACAATTTTGGGGCAGTTCTGTTTTGATGCTCTCGGCAGTGCACACGTAAAAAATGGTCACTGCCGCACTGTTTTTATCTCGAAAGCAGGCACCCATTACCCAGCCTTTTACTAAATAAATTTACCATGATGCAAGCAGTTCTTGACAATTTATTTAAGGTCATTTGATAATTATAACATTTTTTTCAATCCCTTGAAGTTGGAATTAGCAAGCTTTTGCTTGTTTTCTGGTCAAAGCCATTGTGACCGCAGCTACCACAGCCAAAGGCAAATTTTTCAGACTCCATTTGGAGAAGCCCATTTGCACGGGTGCGCAGCGATGGGAGAAGCGCACATCCAGTGTGGGGCGTATTGGGAGGAGCACACTTGCGGGGGCGCGGTGTGGCACAGAGTTCGATATAGGTATCAAATATGGGGTGCACGGAAGTTCGTTAAATGTAAACAGATTTGCAATACTTTTGCTTGGGATTCCCAAGGGGATTTTACAACTGTTCGATATAGGCAATAATTCGATATACCCTTGTTCGATATATCCGGGATCGACCGTGTAATGCAAGCATGGGTACTGTGTAGAAAAAAATCAGGTTGCAAAAAATATTTGGAGAGTATCACTGCTTCAACCATTCCTTTGGGTAAAACTTGTGACTGCAAACTCCTACCATTTTTTGTTGCCGTGCCAGGCTTTTTGTGAGTTTGGTTTAGCAGTGAATCATACAAAAATTTATAATGTCCGACCTATTTAAGATATTTCATTGAAATTTTTTATTTAAGCATTCAGTGGACTTTCCAGTAATTATGACAAATTTCATCGCTCTACATGAAAAAATTTTAAGTTTTACCTCCAAAACCTGTGTCTGTCCCCTCTTAAAGTAGACAAGTACTAACCTTGGCCCCCCCACCCCCACAGTCTACCAAATTTTACATTGGCAAGTTGGTCTTTGATGTGATGTCCTCATTGCTGTTTTTACTCCAGACCTTGGAAGCCAAGCTGTGCCAGGCGGAGGCTGCATGTGAACAATTCAAGCTACAAGAGAGGCAACACCAGCTCGAAAGAGAGTCTCTCCTCAGGTCCTGTGCCGAAGACAAGGCTCAGGCTATTGACACGTAAGTGAGCAACTGCTTCCAAATTTTAAAAATGTGTGTAATGTTCAGAGGGTGGCATTTCCTGTGTTTCAAGGAGTGAGCTCAAAATACTCAAAGCAGACTTCGTGGCTAAATTCGGAATCCTCAGGTTGTCAAATTCATGCTGAAGACAGCTTTCACTGGTAGTGTTGAGCTGGCCACCATCCATATTAGAACTTTACAGGTTATAATATTTTTTAGCTGCTGACTAACATAACTTACACTCTTACCTTGGCGATTGCTCACCTTGGTGTGCGAAATACCAGTCACTGCTACACCTCATGAAGATTATCCTTTGTTTTATTGTAGCATAACAAGTGGAAAATAGTTTTCCTTCTGTTGAGGTGTAGTGAAGAGTCAGGTTGCTAGGAACTATCATACGTGTGCTTTTCATTATACTTCTTTTCTTTCTTCTTTTGCAAAATAAAAAGCTTTCCTCCTCTCCACTAACGTCACCGGCTAGACTACACTACTTGTGTGATGCTGGTGCGTCACATGGCTGCGATTGCATCCCCTACCTTGTGTTTTGCTCGGGCTAAGTGGTTACAGCTCTCTCTATAGAAAGGAACTCGTAGTTGGTGAATGCTACACAAGTATGATGTGTGCAGATGCAAAAACTCGATCCTGGAAATGCACCGTGGTGCCATGGAGAGTCTTAGGGAGGAGCTTCTTTCCTTGTCGGAACGTGAGAAGGAGCAGATTATCCGCGAATATGAAGCAAGGATACAGGACCTAGGGTGAGTTTTGTGTTTGTCTATTTTATTTATACCTTTGTCGGTCGATTCTCGCTCCACACAGGCTCTGCATCAGAGCATTTAAGAGGCCACGGAGGGCTGCAGATAGATGACTGCACTGTAATGTCTAAGACGTTACTTTCACTTAAAACAGAGCTTTTATAAGCTAGAAAAAATAAATTAAATACAAGTGTCACTGCCGTCGACCAGCAGTGTGTCAAGACACAAAAGCTTCGGACCCCTGAGGCTAGGCTGCATTGCTATCCACTTCCAAATGGTGATCTCATAGTTGTTTTCAATCTTGACTTTACGAGTTTAAATCGAGTGGCAGGAAAGTTTTTAAACCTAATTTTCTCTGCAATAAATATGTCTTTTGCTGCTGGAAAGACATCAGCATAACAAGAAAGAGCCTCGCAATCGATTTTTATCAAGAAAAAGTGTTGGATGGGGTTGCCTTCGGTGTTCCGTTAATTCATGAATTGGTTTACCAGCTCATTTTTTTACTTTCGCCCTCTCCGGTCTCCCATTGTTCACTTCCCCCATGTCCACTAATTTTTGTCATGCATCTGTCTGTCCTCCCATGCAGGACATCAGACACCAGACTTCACAAAATGGGCCAGTGCCCCTTATAGAGCTAGTGTTGTAATACGTGGGGATCATTGGGAACCCGCCTCACGTCTACAGGCCTAAGCTAATAATAATAATAATAATAATAATAATAATAATAATAATAATAATAATAATAATAATAATAATAATTGGTTTTGGGGGAAGGAAATGGCGCAGTATCTGTCTCATATATCGTTGGACACCTGAAACGCGCTGTAAGGGAAGGGATAAAGGAGGGAAAGAAGAAAGGAAGAAAAAGTTGCCGTAGTGGAGGGCTCGGGAATAATTTCGACCACCTGGGGATCTTTAACGTGCACTGACATGGCACAACAGACGGGTGCCTTAGCGTTTTGCCTCCATAAAAACGCAGCCGCCGCGGTCGGGTTCGAACCCGGGAACTCGTGATCAGTAGCCGAGCGCCTTAACCACTGAGCCACCACTGCAGGTTACAGGCCTAAGCTTATCTTGATAACAGGGGCACATCCGTGTATTTACAACCATAGAAGATAGCCTCAAAGAATGCGTGGGCCTCTATGAGAGCTCTAATAAGGAATGTGCAATGAGAAGGCACCCTACTGCATAAAGGCGCACCTTGCAGCTTTTCATACACTAACGTAATCAAGGCATAGCACGGATTATCCTGCAAGGTTCTTTTGTTGGGGAGAAGGGACGGTGTACAAAAAAGGAGTTTTAAGTAGAAACATTCTGCAAACTCACAGCAGGTGACTTTATACAGTAAATGTGGTGGTATAGTTATAGTACCTTTGCACAGTTGTCAGACTTAGGGGGGGAGCTGCATAGAATGAATGGCAGAAAGACAAGTCAAATCACTGAGCGCACACTGGGTAGTTTCATAAGTATCTAGATAAGCGACCAACTTGGAGAAAACCAGTGGATACTAACATTAAATATGACCTTCGGCTGGCACACCAGTCGGGATCTTCTTCGGGAATACTTCAGCATATATTGGCTGCTTTCAAAGAGCGTGGAGGTTGTGGTGTGCTGCATTCTTGCAATAAAAACTGCCTTTTGTGGTAACAAATCGGGTCTCGCAAGTTATCAGGAGAGGTGGTTCCAGTCAGATATCGTGGAGTTCCTGCTAGACTCCATTGCACTCGATTCAAAGCAAAAGCGAAGTTTTTCAACTATTCAAGACCCTTTTAAGTAGTTTCTCCAGAAAGTCTTTTTTATGGAAAATATTTTGTAACGAAGCAAGGACTAGTCTTTACACATTGTTGTTACGGTGTGTTCAGAAGAGAAATAAAACAGGACCTAGGCAAAGAAATACTGTGCATATCCTTTTTTTTTTTTTTTGGAGGTGGACTCTATAATTTTGTGCTTGGTTATCCATGAAATTTTGATCTAGCATATATAGAAATCGTCACGCAATCTTGTCTTGCATTACCATTTTTCTAACTGCTGCTATGATGTTAAAAAAGCTGTATCAATCCACTTATAGGTTTTTTACGCTGAGAAATGCATGCATTGAATGCTGGAGTATTTATTCAAGTTTTGTGGCGTATAGAATAGCACACAGAGTCGTTTACATGCACACCTGTTTCTTGTTAGATAATTTGTTCCCCTTCTTCAACTCCAATTACAGTTCACTGCAACAAACCATCAATGATGTGAAGGAGCTTTACATACGCTCCTGTGAAGAGAAACGTCAACTGGAGGCCCAGATCAAGGAGCTGATGTGTAGAGAGAAAAACCTAGTGCAGGAAACGGAACAGAGGCTTCACAAGGAGTTCAAAGAAGTCTTGCGAAAAGGTAACTGTACCTCTCTGTGGTCCAAGATTTGAAATGTCCGACTTTTTGCTCCAGCCTTTCTGATTTCATTTTTTCTCGGTAAACTTGGATTATATTATGTGTGGAGACGTGGCGCAAATAAGGCAGGGAGCATATAATTTAGCCAAACTTGGGAGTCTTGGTGACAGAAGAAACTGCCTGCTTGCAAGAACTCATTTAAAAACTGATTGGTAAGTTGGGTGGCTGGAAATTTGTTGCACTTGTGTAAAAGCACTTTATTGGACTAAATGGCTTGATGGATACAATCGAACCTGATTATATCAAACTCGGTTAAATCGAATTATTCTTTATATCGAATAATTTCTGTGCATCACAAAGCTACAATGTGAATATTTAGGAAAATATATGCCTGCATCGTACAAAAATTAGCCGTCGCATCAGACGGATTGAACTTCAGGGCAACACCGGACCACTCAAGAAGCTGGCTTTCCTTCAACGCATCACTCTAGGTTAGGCAAGGTTCTCGCTTGGGCCTGTGGTAGCAGTGGTGCTACGTAGTGCGCGCAGACCAATGATGACGCTGATTTTCCATGATAGAGGTGGCGGGCATGTACTCAGACAACCAGAATATGCGTTTTTAGCGTGTTGCGCTAGTTGTGCCAACAGGCTGACGATGGGTTTAAAGCGGAGAAGAGACATCTGGCGCTCGCGGCACCAGATGTGTACACACAGTTGCGTATGAAGATGTTGACGCAGCTGCATACAAACGGTTCCTTGATTTTCGATCATGAAATGTTCCTGTTCCCAGCCCCATGATTGAGCAGAAAGCAATGGACATTTCTCTTTTTCTAAGCTGAGCAAGCGGCCACAAATTTCTAATGAGAACTACGAATTATCAGGGCTTGAATTTTATTGTGCAAACTCTGCAGCTGTTTCATTTTTTGCATGGCCTCGCCAGGACTTGTTTTCAGTCACCAGACATCTTATGCACCTGACTCTTGTAGCAGTGCAAGTTATTTTTTTTAATATTACATGCAATTTATGCAAGGCTCACTGCACACTTTCAGCACGCCCTGTTTGGGAAGCAGATATGGCTCAAGATTACAAACAGCAACTGGAAGAGGAGAAACAGAAGTGGCGGGAAGAGTTCAACACGGAGAAGCAGATGGAGCTGGTAGCATTAAGAGAGCGGCTGGCTGGGGAATACGAAGAGCAGCGACCTCATAGGGTGAGATACCTAATGTCACGAGCAGGTGGCGCCAGTTGTGAAATGGTGGCAAGTCAAATTTAAAGACAAACTATATAATAGGCAATCTTGTGCTCACAAAACTCTGCAGAAATAAAGTTGGTGGTGGTACAGTTGACAAGTACAATCCTAGGTCATGAAGCCTGATTGATCGTGGGCTACTGGTGTGCCTTACTGTGCCTTCGTGCTGAGCGAATGATGAATCATTGTATCACAAAGGTATTGTGACTATTCTAGAAAATGCTGCTAGTACCATGGCATTCAACCTGTTCAGTATTCTAAGCGTATCTTGTGTTGAAATGGAAGCATCATAGCCTTATGCTTCTGCAGAAAAGAAAAGTAAGCAAGCTTAAAACGAAGATAGAAATGACGTCTGCAACAGTCAATAAACCATTCAATCGATCTAGTTCATTGCACAAGTTTGTGTGTGTGTGTGTGTGTGTGTGGGGTGGGGTGCGTGCATATTACATGAAGCGGAGGTCAAAAAAGGAGACTCCCTAATTGCCTACTGCTGCAGTGTTAAATGCACCACATAACATGCTTTTCATGGCCGAACCACTGGATTGTTAGAGCTCAGACTTTGCTCAGAGGTGGCATTTGGTGACAATTTTTGTTTTATACCACGTTTGGATGGGGTAGTTGCCTGATCCAGTCAGAATTGATCAGAAATTTACATCATCTGCAGCTGTAATTAACCAAAAGAACAAACATTTGCAAAGATGGTATCACCGGTAACGCTATCTCATGCTTGCTGGAGAAACGAGCACCCTACCGTTGAAGTTATGGTGAATGCGGACGAGGGGTAGAACGGTTGTACATCTGGTTTTAAGATGCCTTCTCGACACTTTTTAAGTATTGAGTTCAGACAGCATTGTCAAACCAAACATGTAACCGCTCCCCATCCCGTCCGTGTTCACCACAATCTCCACAGTAGAGCACTCGTTCCTCTGGCAGGTGTGAGATGGTGTTACCGATACCGCCTTTTTGAAAGATTGTTGTTTTGATTCATCGTAGTGGCAAACGATGTGGATTTCCAATTAAATGCAGCCAAATCAGGCAAGCACCCCCCCTAAACATAGAATAAAACAGAACTTCCTCCAGATGCCATCTATGTGAAAAATTTGAGTGTGAACAAGCTAGTGGCTTAGCTCAGAGGGGAATTTTATGAGATGCATTTACAACACAGTTATCGGTAATAACAAAATCTGAACAAAAATATAAATAAAGCAGATTTCATTTTGCTGCGTGTTACTCAATTACCGTATTTGCACGAGTGTAAGTCTGCTCGAATTTAAGTTGACCCCCCACATCACATTTCTGAAAAAAAGAAAAAAAACTTGGAGGCTGTTTAAACTTGGCCTTTAATAATAGAATGCGATAGCACTATCCTGCGGCCTCCGCTCATCGCCAGCCGCTATCTGCGGGCGTGCCTGCGGGGACATTCCAAAACGAAAATGTATTAGTCAGTGGACTATTTGTCCACATTTGCGCCATCGTCCTCATTAGCGCTGCCGTCATGATCGCTGCTGTGGTCCCACAGCGCGTCGTTCTAGCGTCGTCGTGCAGCGCAATCCCGTAATTCGCAAACAGCTGCATCACGACATCGCGTGGAACAGCTGAAAATTTTGCTGCGCTCTAGCTGCCACACCTGTATCACCCGCTGTGAACATTGAACTTGCGACCCGGCATGCAGTTGTTCCGTTTATTCGATGTAAAGAATGGCAGCCATCTTGAATGTAGCCGTGACCGAGCGCCAGTCGCTTACCGGACCTTGAGCACGAATGACGATTGATGAAGCAGTACATTAAAAACTTGTGAAATGCGGCCGGCAGTAGTCAAATGCATCAGAGCCTATGAGAAACTACGCGTGAGCGTCGTCGGCTCTTCCGTCGGCTACCGACACTTCCCGGTGCCACTGCAGTTCTGGATGGCGGTGCCGTAGCGATTGGAACAGCGGCCGGTTGCGCGGTTGAAAGTAAACAAAAAAAATTAGACGACGCTTATTAAGAGTAGAACGCGAATGCGTTATTGGGCCACCGCCGCTTATCAGCAGCCGCAATCTGCGGCCACGTGTGGGGAGTAGGCTGATGCTGGTTCGCTGCTTATCGTCAGTCACCATCGGCCGCCTCGCGCATGGGGGGGGGGGGGGGGGGGGGGGGTGCTGGTTCTGCTCATTTACATAGCAGCTGCTCAAGGCCAGCACCAAGAGCGATACAATTGAGCTGCGCAGCAAAAATGCAACCACGGTGTAGCATGCCCGATATCTCCTGACTTTCAAATTTTGAAAAATAGGTCGAATTACAATCGTGCAAATACCGAACATTTGAACTGAATGTGTACTTCATAAGATTTCTTTCATATGGGCAGTCCCCAGTGGCACCGGCTGGGACATTATTTCTCAATCCTTTCCCTCTCTCAGAATAATTTTTTGTCATATGGGCGGGTTATCTGTGATTTGGTTTTGTTTTTCAACTCAACTCCATAGTGCTAGTCTTGCCACAGCTTGCATGTTTATTTGTTTTTTTTCTTGTGTGTGTGTGACACAATTATTAGGAGCTCTAAAGCACCTCTGTTCACTTTTTCTCTGCATTTTTGATCATTTCTACTCTTTCATGCATCTGTCGTGCTTGCATTTCTTTCACTTGCTTACTGTAAATATAAGAGGCTGATTTCCTTATGTCAGAGATGAACTTGCTTGCTAAAAAGCTGATGGAAAACGAGATGCAAAAACAAACAGCATGTGCACACATGATTTGCCAAGCAAGGAGAGTGTTTCACGTGCTTTGCTGAGTTGTTCATGTGCATGGGCTATGTGCAGTGCACCTGAGTTGTGCTTTGCCTCTGAAGAAGAAAAAATGCTTCATAGACAAAGGGGCTGAGCAAAAAGGAAGCCTTTCATGCTCCCATTATAGTCCCTTGTTGGGTGCAGGTTTTCAGACATGTGCATGTAAAGGCAGCGGCGTATGTTGTTTCATCATGAATGTCCTGATTCTAGGTACAGTTTTTGTGCAATTAGGAGGAAGTGTCTGAGGTCATTGGGCCTACTTTTTAGTAACTTCGGAACTATGCGTGTGCAGGTTGACACAGATGCTGAGAAGCAAAGGGAAGCTTTGGTTCACCAGAAAGACCAGGAGATTGGGCATTGGAAAGAGGTACGCATTCATGCAGCACATTAATTTCTCCTGTAGCTTACAACAAACTGTTATAGTAGTAGAATCACAGAAGACTGAGGAGCTTTTGAGTGGTTGTTGGTGAAGTCACGTGTAGGCACTTTGAACCTTGCCTGTAATTCCGTTAAGCTCTTGGTGTGTGGAGAAATGCAGTATGGAAAGTCGAGCCTGTGTTGCACACTACAAGATGTGTCAGTACATGCGTTTCCATCAGCCTTTCTTTGTTCATGCACTGTCATCAGCTTGCTTCTGTGTTAGTGGGTAGTTCCCACACATGTAAGTTCTTGCTTCATTCTCAGAGCGAAACAATCTTCCGATTTACTTCTGTGTTTCATTGCGACAAAACAGTCATTGCAAAAAAAGTGGCGTTGACTGTGTAAAAATGACCAAACATGAAATATACCAGCTTATATTTGCCATATGTTGAAAAAAAATTTGATGTCGATTTTTCTTGTCTCAGTTCTTTTCACGTCTACATTTCTTTTTATGCACATCTGTATACTTATTACGTACAATGGCTGCATCCATATATGGGCCGCACCCCCTTGTTTTGGACTAGACAGGGAATTGTGAAAATAACGTTATACATTTTTTTTTCTTTTCATGTATGAGCTGCTCCTTAAAAATTCATAGCCAAATTTAAAAAAAAAAAAAGTGTGGATCTTACATGAATTTATGCGGTATACTTCCATATTCTCTTTCGTCATGGCTGTTTAATTATGTCATAAATATATGCCACTATTGTGAGCACAAGCGGAGAGCAAAGAAGAATATAGTAGGTTGTTTTTTCCTCCTGTACGATTGTTGCTTTGTAAAGAGTGCTGTGGACCCTTGGTAAGCTACGTTCTCCACACAGCTTTTACTAACAGCCTCATCCAGTTTCTCAACATATTGAATAAACCATGTTTACATTATTATTAATACTTCGTAGATCTTGTTGTTGGTAGCCTACTGGATGTGTATATATTGTTGTATCTTACCTGATGCTTAAACAGGTTGCAACTCAGCTGCAGACCCAGATTAGGGATAAAGGTGCTGAACTGGAGCAAGTGCAGGCAGCCTCAGCCGAGAAGGAGTTGCGGCTGAAGCAGAAGCTGCTGAAGTTTCAGAAGAAGCTGCAGCAGGTGGACCGAGAGAATAAGGAGCAGCTGCTTGCTCAGGAGAGGCAGCACGCTGACAAGCTGGCCATGCTGCAGACGCAGCTGCAACAGCTCCACATCCAGCCCCACGACGGCTCCGCCAGTAGCGCTCAGGTACTGTTTGCCAGTCTGGCAAATGGTTTGGACCAGGCTTTGTTGGTTCCGGAACTTATAAATTGATACCTGGTTCACAGGACTTGCAGCTAGGCTCCCAATGATACCACCAGATAGTTTGGAATGACTATGGATTTGCTGTAGTCATTGTGGTGATGTGTCCAAGCATCATCAGGACTAAAAGATCAGGACTAAAAGCATCAGGACTAAAAGATTAAAAAAAAAAAACACAGAAGAGATGAAATTAAAAATAAGTTGAGAAGGGAGATTCCATTGCACAAAACCGGGCAGCTTTTCTTGAAGCAGACATGTCAAACTCCAAATGCAGCATTCTTGCTTGCTTCTGTTCTTTGCTACCATTTCATAGTTTGTACTCATTTCTTTGCGAATGCTCCACCTGCCTTTTCTGCTTTTATTAGAGGAGTGGTCAAAATAGAAAAAACTTGATGGGCTGCACATGCCTTTTTTTTTCCTTGCACTCCTCAAATAAATAAGTTTGTGTGCATATCGCATCTATCAACAGGCTTTCTTATTTACAGCTCCTTTCACTTTATCAATAACTCAAAAGTATGCCAATGAATATTCACGGAGCAGAAAATTCCGGTGTGAATTCTGTGGCACATGCTTAGAAATAAAATATAAAAATAAGTGTTAATAAAAGGCCGGTAATAACTAGGAAAAAGGATGGCAGATGCCAAACAAGGACGCTTGACCTGTTGTGAGCATAGCAGCTGAGACGTGAGGACATGATGTGCAACGTGAGGGCTTTCAGGCTTGTTAAGGTATGAAGAGGCTTTGATGGAAACAAGTTAGATTGAAGATAAATAGTTTTATTTCTTATGGCATGGCCAAATACAGTCGAACCTCATTATAACGAAATGGTCTGTAACGTAATAATGGATACTACGAAGGAATGACATTCCCCTTGGAAGCTGGGTAACACTGGCTATTACAAAGTAATTGCCGGACCCCTTCAACTTCGTTATAATGAGATCAACTGTGCTGTTTTTATGCAATTGTTTAGCATCGCGGCTTGTGCTTTGGGTGCTTCCGCAGTGCGTGATATTGCCAGCTGTTTCCTTATGAACACAACTGTGCTGTTAAAATCAGATTGATGTGCTTATTATGCGTTCTTTCTGTGTTGCAGCAAAACATGGTGGAAATGATGGATAAATGGAGCAAATGGTTTGTGGACTGCCTCGACAAAGTGTACAGTAAGTGCAGAGGTCCTTTGTTAAAAGCAGGTCATGATTTAATGCATGGTGTTTCCTTTGCTTTTCCCTCCAAGCATGCTAGGCAAGACAAGGTTAACGTACTTCTTTAGCATGCGGTGAATCTGTGAGGTTTGTGACAAAAAATAATCTTGACACTGTTTTTGACTTGTTAACTAGCTTAATTTTTTTTTTATATTGAATTTCACCTGACATTTATTTTCAATGAAGGGCAGCATTCAAATGAAACTCAGATAAGCAAAAATTTCTTTTGAGCTTATGACTAAACGCATGTTCTTGCAGAGCTGTTGTTGCATTTGTACGAAGATAATATGTGAGCACTATGTTGCAAGCAGTTTTGTTGCAGCCATTGCTTGGTTTTTGTACTCACTAATTTCACAGAGGACGTGTGCAGCTACACGGAGCAAGCAGAGAAGGCCAAAAGTTGCGAGATGCACCAACTCCTTCGAGGCTATCATCAGTACCTCCTCACACAGGCACCGTTACAGCAGGGGCGGTCACAGAGCGTTGAAAACATTCCACCGAGGGCGACAGCTACGCCACCATTACAGCACCTGCAGCCACAGCCGAGGACAACACCCCCAGAGAGACTTTTCTCCAAGAAACCCGAGCACACGCATACAGTGCCACCGCCTCGTTTCACCACGACCACAAAAGACTCAGTGGCAAAGTCACGCTTGAAGCCATCAGAATTCGATCTCTTTGGCATGTCGGACGGAAGTGTGTTTTTGGCACCGCCGTCACCCATCAAAATGTCGTAGTCCAGCTTTGGTGTTAGCTTGGCTTCCTAGGTGTCATCTAGCATGTATTGAGATTAAGGATCGTGTTTTGCTTGAACGGACTGATCCTGGTGTTGTTACAATGTCATGCATTTTGAGAGTTGCATTGAGTGCTCATGTGCCAGCAGGGGTAACTATTCCTCTGAATAAGCGCCACGCTATCTGACAAGTAATGTCTGAAAGTACAAACTGGTGGCTGCTTTTTTTGCAGCCAGCGATGTGTGCGGTTGGTGTATATATGTAAAATTTTAAGATTGTACTGTGTATTGTTGTTTCACATGAGTGTGTGGTATCGGTGTAATGACATTGTTTATAGAGGTAAGCAGTTTCTTTGTCAGTTAGTGAGAAAGGATTTGGCTTGTGTGTTTGTCATATAAGGAGTTCCTATCCTGGTTGCTTACTGCATTGGGTAGTGAAGTTTAAGTTCATCATGCACACGTTGTCAGTGCACTGGTGCTCTTACACCCCCATCCAGTTGCCGTTTGGTATGATGTGACAAGAATTATTGTTTTTCGTCACATTCATATGTGCACATAACTGCATTTTATCAGTCCAATGCCAAGCTAGCTTTGTGCCATTCATTACCATTATTCACATCTAGCTTTCTGCTGTCATTTTCTCCATTGATGTTCACGGTCTACTCATTCATTCCTATGCACGTAGCTGTATACTTTCACAAAGCATACTGATGGGGATTGTGTTCATGCTGACTCCTCGATAACTTCCACATTGGGACTGTTGACAACGCTGTGTGCGGCACCACTTGCTGACATTATGTATACGAGTTTTTTTTTTTTATGCCATGTCTGTGCACTGAATGAAACTCATGACGTGGTGTTTTTTATGCACAGGATGGTTTTTAATCTGTCCTTATTTATTGTTTTTCTTAGTGCTTTTATTTATTTAATGACAAGGAAGCCCCTGACAAGCATAGGATTTCCTGTATGAACACAACTGGGTGGATTAATTAGGCCGATTGTGGGCTTCTAAGAGAATTTGGGTGTTAGGGGAAGTCTCCTTTGTCTCCGGGCTAACTTGGTTTTCGTTTACTAAAATGCATTTTTTCATTTTGTTGGCATTATGATCTTGCCCCCTCGTTAAATATGAAGGAAACGAAGGCCTTGAAGCAGAAATGTAAAAACAGTGAAAAAGTTTTTTATGCTATGCAAAACAAAAATAAGAGCAGTTTGTGAGGATTAAGTTAGTGGGACTGCAACATTTATTGTTTTTTCACCTTATACTTATACATTGGTAATGTAAGCCACGAGGAGGCTTGCAATGCAAAAAAAAAAAAAGGGAAACTGAGAGCAGTCGTTTTGTTTTCTTTACTCACTGCCATCTCGCATATCAACATTTATATTTATGTTAGTATAGCAGTACTGAGGTATTCATTTTGAAATACATGCTGGTTGTACGTAGTACTCTACTGTTTGCCAGTGCTCGATGTCCTGTGACCGGGGCGTTTGTTTCAGTTAAACACGCAACTAATATACAAAACCGGTTCGCACGATATTTTACCCCGTTGAAGAGGTGGCGGAGACACTGCACCTCGCTTTGCTTGGTTGCTTGACAATTTGTTGTGTGTCCTGCATTTGTTTTTGTCAAAAGCGGACTACTACACGGTGCCATTTTTACAGCCGCTGTTTTTGGCACGCTGCGAAATAAATTTGTTATGACAAAACGTTTCCTTATCCCTTTTTTTTTCATTTTCGCGCCACAACCTTACGCCCAGTAGCATCCCAGAGCATGCGCGTCACTAATAACCGATCTGGAACCTGAAATTCAGAAATACTATAGCTTTCTAAATCTAGCGGCTGGGGCCCGATCGCCGGCATCAGCTGGTGACGGCTACTCACGTGCGACTATTTACATACGGGCACTTTGAAATCAACTTCCGGTCGTGCACATCCGTTTCGTTCGGAGAGTGCGCAGAATCTGGGGGCGTCGAACGCGTAGCCATCTTGGTGTTTTGGGTGTTGTTGGAGGGTATTATATCTGTGATAATCGGCGGGCTCTGGAGCGCTGTGCGTTCGTCTGGAGTGCAGTTTATGATTTGAGAGGTCCCTCCTCACCGTGAGATATTTATTCCAGCTGATTTCAGCCTCATTGTTCACTCGTCGTCAGTGGGGCAGAGGAGTCAGCGGCTTAGGATGGCCAATAAAGATGACGAATACGATTATCTTTTCAAAGGTAAGCCCATTTTTCGTACTAGTCACTGATGTTAGTTAAATTCAGTGCCTAATTTGCTCCTATTGCCTGTGCTTTCAAATTGCTACTTACGTTTTTAGCCCTGTTTGCCGGATTTCCCAGCGGTCGGTAACTGGGTGAGGCTTCCGTAGGCTTAATTTCGCGGACCAAATTTTATTTCGTTCGTTTGTGTGGTAGTTTTATGTGCAGACATGTTGTCCGAACTTCGGCCACTTCACTGTCGAACGTTTTTGTTGTGAAATTTTTTTTAACTTTGTCATTGCCTTGTTTTAGTGGGGCGGACAGGAGGCAATGACGTTTGTAGTCGGCAGTCTGTTTGACAATGTCGAAGCTTCTTTCAATCATTGAAGCGTATTATTGATCAGACACAACACTGGTCACACCTTGTTCTTGCATTAGTTTGAAGCTTAACTTGCCTAAGCACTTAGCCTGCTCCGGTTGCGATTATGTGCAACGCCTACTTGTTCATAAGCCTAGTTCAGGCATCTCGCATTTGACGTTGTATGCGTGTCGAGGTTCCGAGTGTTGATGTCATCCTGAGCGGAAGATGACTGTACGGTACGTGTAGCCGTGGGCAGCATTTTTTTCCGGACTTGCACATAACGCGCTTGTGAAACACTGCGCCAGTACTGTCGACCGGGAAACCACAGTTTCCCCCTGTGCTCATTCAAGGACGCGAGTCAAGGAAAACAGTCGGTACGTTTGTCGGTTTCGTCCGGTGTCTAGACAGTAGGACGCGATGGCAGGGTTTGTATCTGCTGCCGCATCTCTGCGTTACCGCCCACCGCGTTTTTCGAGTCTCCTAATGCTGTAAGGCTGTAGTTTGGGGGGGCAGTGCCGCCGGTGTTTCGACCGGCAAATATGCTTAGTGCCCATAAGCTGAGTTAAAGCCAAAAAGTGGTGCGGCCTAGGGTTTGAGGGCTACACTCCCCCAGCAGTACTTGAATTCCAGCTGTATCGCCGAAGATAACAGGTGAAACGTCAGCGCTGCGCTCTTGTCATATTGCGTGCCTTGGCTATCTACTGGCATTCATTAACACGGTCAGGCTGTTTGATAAAGACCGGTTGGCCCGAAAAAGGGCTGTGAATCGGATTGTGGTATTAACTTGCCGGCTCACCTCTTGCTAATGTAATAAAGGATGATACATCAGTTGAAATAATTGCTGCGTTGTTCATTCCATCGGAATACGGTAGGCTCGAAAAATAGCTGTGATTCGGATTAAGATATTAAACTTGCCTGCTCGCCCCTTGTGTGTAATATAGGATGGTACATCAGTTGAAATGATTGCTGTGATGTTTATTCCTACGGAATGTCTGGAATTTGATTTCTTCTTTTTAAATTTGTGCAGCAATGTCAAATGCTGTGCTTTATGTGGTAATCCATGGCGTGTGATTCATATCCTGCACAGCTGCGTCAGTAATCATTCTGTGGGCGTTCTCTTCAAAATGCCTGTCCACATAAATGATGCAGTTTTTTGTGTGTTTAGGTGTTGCTGAAGCACATTGAAAAGTAATTTTGGTTTTATTAGGCAGTGGTTTGGCCTTTGTGGCTTTTGGCAATCCATGTATAAGAAAACCTTACTTCTTACTGTGTATAGTCTGTCTAAAATATACAGACCAAGAGTTTACTTTTAAGCTATATAGTGGAGCTCTTTAGCACCTCTGTAAGTCCCAAGCTCTAAAGGAGTGAGGACAAGATTTTCTCACCTTTGAGAGATTTTGAACACTAGCGACCCTGCATGCCCCTGAAGCAAGCCCTGTGGGCTGTATATTTTTTTGAATGTGTACTTGGCCTGCAGAAATAACTAGTGTGAAATGTAGTTTTACATGCATAGTTATTCAGCAGGGAGTGAATGTGCTATCTTTGGATAGTCAGTCCAAAGTTAATATAGGCCGTGGAATAACACCAGATGAAGAATCTTACATTGTGCTCATGGCAAGGCACTGTTGCTAGTTTTACTGTTGTGCTGAATATGAGCTGCAACGTACAAGCACTCAGTTCTCAAAGCAGTGTGAGCGCAGCGGGGCTGGAAATTGATGCTGTTAGCCGTCAGTGCGAAGTGCTCTGAATGTTTGTGCAACTGCGGTGCTCTGTGTGAAGGTGTATTTATTTACTGAAAAGAGGTAACCTCGGTTGGTTCAATTCTGATGCGTTGCAAGTGATATAAAGTCCGATAGTACATCGCTGATGGGGCGGACCTAATTTCTTGTATCGCACAATTTCTTGCTCAACAGGGAGCTTCAAGTCAAATCCTGCAAACTGGTTTTTGAAGGCAGAGTTTCTGGCATTTTGAAGGTGCTTGTGCCATGTGTGTTTAGAATGTAGTAGTGAAGCGGGTACTAGTAAAAAGCGTTCATTGCTTGGTTGTTGTCTTTGCAGTGGTCCTGATAGGAGATTCTGGTGTTGGCAAGAGCAACCTTCTTTCAAGGTTCACACGAAATGAGTTCAACTTGGAGAGCAAGAGCACCATTGGTGTGGAGTTTGCCACCCGCTCGATCCAGGTGGACAACAAGACAGTCAAAGCTCAGATCTGGGACACAGCAGGACAGGAACGCTACCGCGCCATAACCAGCGCGTAAGCATTTCACTATCTGGTATCTGTGTGATGTAGACTAAAAGTTGCTAAATGTTTTGCGAAGTGGTTGCAAAAGAAAAGGAAGTTCATGTTCTGGTGTAATTGTTGGTAATTATAGTCTCCCTCTGTGAAGCAGAATTTCTGATTTCAGCCAAAAGGTGCGTTTTCAATTCTTATTCTGTAATGGTTGAACTACTGCTTCATTGTTAATGCCATCTGTTACATATCTTGTGTGTCACGAATGTTTCAGAGAAAACATCAGCGTACGTGTACACGATGCTGCAGACCAGACGCGTGCGTCGCATTACTCGCAAAATATGGAATAGTCGGTCTGCTTTCATGTAGTAGCATGTCCTGAATTTTGCCTTGTGCGTCCCAGAAGGGGACCCTGCAACAAGCACACTGCCATGGGCAACTGAGCATGCCAAAATATTAATTCGAAACTAACAACTCTAATGGGCTGTGAGAACAAAATCCGTGCAGAGGTTGTACTAATTGCCATTGTCAGATAGCACAAATGTGCTTACGTGCCATACGTAAAAAATGGGCGTTACCAGAGCCCAAGCATAGCCTCGCTGGACAGCTAAGACGCTGCCTAAACGGGGAAAAGCCTGGAAGTAATTGCCAAAGAGCGAGTCATTGAATTGCAAAGAGTATGAATTTGTCACTGGAGGAGTTGGCATGTAAACCTTTATGCATCAGAATGTCTGGTTATTAGAGAAACTCATTAACAAATCCTTTTGGTGAGGTTCCATTTATAATTGGGGAAAAACGACCCTGGACTTTCAATTCGTGCAGTTTTGTGACGCCAACCAATTTATGAATTGTATTGCTACTGGTGAAAGGGTAACACTGCCATGGGGGCAACTATTTGAAATTAAACCTTGTTGCCTTACGTACCTCCACATAAAAGACAAGGCGGGGCCATTAATTTTAAAGAGGCTCTAAAACACCTTCCGAGGAAAGCACATCAACTCGTTCAATCGCTGCACTGTGTTGCCATGAAAACCTGAGTCAAATAATACACTTCTACACGCTGCAGAGGAGCCACAATCACGCGTGAAAGTTGGCGAGCCCTTCCCTGCAACTTTTTCATGCTCTCACCCTCCTCCGTCGCTCGCATCTACGTATACATGTTGAGAGGTGGCTACTGGTCAGATTATCTTCAAGACGTTAGGCCAAGGCCGCGGCCAATAAGCCGTATAGCTCCCACGGGTCAAGAATCTCTCCCCCGGAGGAGGGGCTGGCGGCATGCAAAAGTGACGACCTTTCAGCATGCAAAAGTGACGAGAGAAGAGGGATTTTAAAGTGCGAATATGCGGAAATTCGAATTTTGACTACAGATAACTCAGCTTCTACAAAGCGCATTAGAAAATTCCTTGTG
This sequence comes from Amblyomma americanum, assembly GCF_052857255.1. NCBI lineage: Eukaryota > Metazoa > Arthropoda > Arachnida > Ixodida > Ixodidae > Amblyomma > Amblyomma americanum. The sequence continues at coordinate 59,135,395 of NC_135502.1, forward strand.
TGACGGTATTCGTGAAGAGGCGTGCTTTAACATCCCAGCCATGCTGGAGCTTTATTAGAGCCCCTTTAAAGAAATGTGGGTTAAGAAAATGTCTTTCTGCATTTCGCTTAAAAAAAAACAGTAGGTTGGGCTAGTTGTATGGCAGTATTAATTTTTTTTCAGTGATACCAGTTCAAAAGGAATGGGACAATTTGAGATTATAGGACTATAGGATTATAGGATTTTGCTTTACTTTTCATCAGTTATAAACTTCTGCATGTCATTAACACCTTGTCGTTTATACACCTTCATTTACATGTTTCCCCTCTAATTCCAAGTGCTATGATTTCTACCTCCATGGCAGCCTTTACTGTCAAGCAATATCTTTTTTTTTTTGGTCTTCACGGAGCAGCGGGGAGTTGGGGAGAATTTTGATAGCCTGCCGGCAGTTTTTCATTGTAGGCGCAGTTTGAATACGCTTGCCCCCTTATGGCAGTGAAGTGCAGCAATCACAGGCACTCGTTGCTCCTGACATTGTTGGGTGAAGTGGAATGGTGTCTGCCTGTTGATAAGTCGCATGGCAGTGTGCATGCCTCTTGCTTGCACTGTGTTAAGGCTGCAGGCATGGAGGAATGGCCATCTTGCTCATTGCACATGCAGTGTGTTCTGGTCAGGCACTGTTCAGTTTATAATTTTATAATATAATGTGTTGCAAAGAATTGAACTTGCATTTGTGAAAGTTCAGTTTATAATTTTATAATATAATGTGTTGCAAAGAATTGAACTTGCATTTGTGAAAGGGCAACTCTGGAGGATTTTCTACAATTTTGAATTGGCGATCGCATTATATTTCTTGGACCTCCCTCTCTTGTTTGAGGTAAATGTTTTCTCAAAATACTAATGAGCAAAATATTAGGGATATAGCAGCAAAAACCAGGAAACAAACTGGGTTTTGACCAGCAAATGACATCACTCAATGGGTTGGCAGTTCCTAACTTCACATTCACACCCCGATTGGAGGCCACGAAACGGGGAATTTTAAATTACTTAGCACATCAACAAAATGCAGCCCAGCTGTGAAGTTTGGCACGAAAGATGAGTGAAATACATTGAAAATAGGAGAAACACCAGAAGACCCCTTCTGCACACTTTTTTTTTTTCCATTTTCTCTTTGAGATTGATTAGGGGTGTGCAAATATCCTTAATCTTTGAATATCGGATTCTAATATCCTCTGTTTTAATTGGCTGAGCTGGTGAAATAGTACACATTCAAAATTATTCAAATCTAATATACTTTGAAATTTTCTAATAGTTTTCGAAGACTAGCCAGGTTCCAGTTGGGTGCGCAGTAGTTTTCTTCAACGGCTGTTTTGAAAACGGGGCTCCCCTCTGCCTCCACACAGCATGCTGCCATGACTGGTCTGTGTACGCAGCGCTGCAATGTGGTCCATATGACCTCCAGGATTGGACACCGCTGTAGGGTTCAGCCAGTTTCATCGAGCCTCACTTTCATGTCCGCATTCAGGGGCCTCAGCTTATAAAATAACTTATCCCTCACCTCATCTGGTGTATTGCACTAGTTTACTCGCAGCCATAAATCTGTAACAGGTATTGACTTGACTGTCACAGAGTTAATACGTTGACTTGTTCTGCATCCCCCTACTGGAAATCACTGTTGCGTCTTTCGACAGCTACTGCTTGAATGAACTCCATAAGTCATAGCATGAGGCATTTCCTTTTGTACGAATATTCACACAAGCATCGAATAATCATGAATATTCAATTCATATTCAATTTGGTTCCGAAGCTAGACTATTCATATTCAGTTCAGTTTCAAAAGGTACTGTTCGCACACCTCTAAAGATGATACCAAAGTAGTCATTTAGTACCATGCTGCCATGTGTTGCCAAACCAAAAAATGCTTTGGACTAGCCCTACTCACCTTAAACTGGACACAGTGCCAGAGAATGCACAAGCTGGACTAGTCGTGAGCAAAGAATGAGTTGGTTTATGTTGGGCCTGGCTCGTCAAGTCTGCTAGGTGGGTTAGCGCTTGAAGGTAGACGTCATGGCTGGTGTAAGATTTTTGTGCCATTTGCGCTAGGAAAATGCAAGTCACGGGAATAGTAGCAGCACCAGTGGTGGCAAGCGGCCTTGTAACAAATTTGTCCTGTGTCTGGTGGAAATTGTTGTGTAATGTGCACTGATGCTTTTTGTAGAGGGCAATTTTTCATGCGAGTGCCAACATTCTGAGAAGACATAGAGGGTACGTGGGGGGTAACTGGTGTTGCCTGTGTTGGTGGCGCGAGGCGTGTGGCGTTTAAGTTCATCCTAAAGCGATCAGTACATGGATTTTACAGGAATATGTTATAATTATCACATTTGTGTGCAGGCAGTGGGTGTTAGGCAATAGGGGACACCTTACCAGTAATCTTAGCAAGTGTCTTGGGTAATGTGCAGTCTGAGGTCGGTGCTAAGTAATTTGTAGGAAATGTAGAGGCTTGTGAAAGATTAGTATTGTCTGGTAGGTGCAAAAGCCAGCCTTTGGTTTACCTGATTTTAGTTAACTACAAGGAAGCAAATCCCCAGAGGCTGTACTTTGTGACATAAATCATAAATGCAACAAGTGGTGGGGAAGCAAGGGACCAATAATCAGTCATGAGCATGGTTGCTGTGGATGCGGTACCACTGTTCCCCAACCTATACTGCTGCCACATCTAGTCCGGCAATGTCAAAGGGACCATGCTCCTACTGAAAATGCTTGTCAGGCTTGTCAAACTCGTTGTTGTGCTCATTTATTGCCACTGGCGCCTGTTCAGCGATGCAGCATGGGCATGGGTCACTTGTGCAAGTGAAATCATGGGCTTGACATCAGTCTTCACGGCCTGCGTCACCAGGAACAGTGACTGACTGAGGACCAGATGAAACGAAACGGTGCAAACTAAGCCCTCAAAGAGCGATAACTTATTGTTCGCGGTCTGCGAATGTGTTCCGCAGTGTTGCTTCGTAAGACGAAAAGCGCGAAAAAAATCACACGGACGCAAGAAAGACTAAGGACAAGCGCTTTGGTCTTGCAATGCATTACCAACTATCCTGCACCCCACCTTACTAAGCTGATGCTTCCTATGGTCTGTGCATTGTATGTGTGAGAAAGCTTTTGTTACTGCTACGAGAATGTAAGATGCTGTGTGGCCTGATGCATTGCTTTGCTGGTGCAGGTACTACCGGGGAGCTGTGGGTGCACTGCTGGTGTACGACATAGCAAAGCACCTGACCTACGAGAATGTTGAGCGCTGGCTCAAGGAGCTGAAGGACCATGCTGACCAGAACATAGTCATCATGCTGGTGGGCAACAAGAATGACCTCCGACATCTCCGGGCTGTGCCCACTGACGAGGGCAAAGGCCTTCGCTGGTCAGTTTGGGGCTGTGCACACTTGGAGTGTGCTCTGCCTTCGTTGCTTCTCTGCCACCATAAGATTTTTTTTTTTTTGCATTGAATTAGAGATTTGCTTTCTCTGAGTATTTTCCACCTTTTAGTTGCACTGGGCTTGATGTGCGAGTAGAGCCCTTGGTCTTCTTGCACCCTGAGGTGATTACTCAGAAATCGGGCTGAACCTAATTTCTACCGAAATGCGCATCTTAAAAGAAAATGCACTTTCTCTGTGTACTAAGCTGCAGGCACTGCACTGAAACTAGCGGATGTCATTTACTTTGAGTTAGTTGATAAATCTCTTACAATAATTGTTGTCCATGGCGTGGTTTAATAATGTTCAGTAAGTATGTCTTGGAATTAAGTATCTAGAACGTGCTCATTGATGAGATGTTTTATTGGCATCATTGCATCAAGTGCTACCCAAACTGATGTTCTGTTTGCTCGAAGACTTTGCATTTCAAAGGGCCTCTGAGATGTTGAATGTTTTGACAGTGAACAAAGGCAGAAATGCATAGCAAAGATATGTAAATGCTGTCCTTGAGTATGGTAATGTATGTGACAAAAGAGCTGTAATTTGTTTATTTACAAGATACGGCAGACACTATGTCCAAGCAGGCGGGCGTACAAGTTAGCAAAATCGCAAAGAAGCAACATTTAAAGAAAAGGGCACAAATAGTACTTGTTGACCATACCTCACGACGCAGTGGTATAGTTATCTGATTGCAATCAATTATTGTGCTTGGAAAAAACACTTTTGTCTGTTCCAAAAAAAGGGGGGGGGGGGGGGGGGGGTGAATATCTGATGGACAGCAGTGTGTGCAAGCTGCGGTTTCTAGGCTGCCAATAAAGGTATTGAGCAGAAAGCTTTACATTCCAAGCAGTACCATGCATGGTAACATATTTGTACGGGGAAAAGATAGCCTGAAAAAACTTGGAAGAATAATTAGTTTTTGTCGAATATAAAACTCCTTGCCTTCTTAACTGTACAGGGGGTTTGCATTGAAGAATGCAAACTTTTTATGCAAGGGCCCCGACAGCTATAGACCACAGATTTTTAAGGTTTGTTTACCTGCCCATGCTTTATTCAAGCATACGTGTAAATACTAAATGAGTATTTACCTAGCATGTTCTAATTAACTTCCTAATCTGTACTGAATAAAATGAAGCACCCTTGCTGATATTTTGATGCATACATTAATATCCCAGAGCGCAGCATTTCTGTACCTTTGCTAGACCTGCATGCCTTAACTCATATGCTATTAAAAAAAAAATCATCTCACTGGCCATTTCATACAGTCAAGTTTTTTAGCAGGGTGTTGTTAGTGTAGGTGGTGTTTAATACAGTGATGACAATAAGACCGTGTTTTGTGGGGTTTAACGTCCTAAAGCAACTCGGACTATGAGAGATGCCGCAGTGGCGGGCTCCGGATAATTTCGACCGCCTGGGGGTCAGCAGCAGAGCACCATAACCACGGAGCAACAACTGCAGCTCGATAAGACTTCATACTGGCACCTGCATTCTGGTGGCTTCCTTCTAACAGGAAGTTCTCAAATCTATCCTGATGCTAAACCAAGGGGGGGAGCCCAAGGCAATCACAACCGGGCTAGAGGAGGTCGCTCGAGGTTGCGCCACTGCCGTTATACCGTTAGGCCTTGGAAGCACCTCCTCTTCCTGTATTTTTTCTGTTCTGCCTGCCTGCCAGCTAAGAAACTGATTGTACGCCTCTTGTTGCCAGTGCTCTTCGCCATCCTAGCTCCCGATGCGTAACAGCGTGGGGTGATCGGCACGCACTGTTCGCCTCGTGTTTTTTTGTTTTTTTGCTGTGTTCTATTGTTTTTTGCTGCTTTTAAGCATGACCTGTGGTAGTACCACGGGGTGTGCTACTACAAAAGTGAAAGCTGCGGAGACTGCTGGGTTTGCCACATAAAGGCACTGATGGCGCTAGAGCACAGTGTTGTCAACTACGATCGCTCGTTGCAATTGTAGACGTTTCTCTTATGTCAGTTGATGCTTTATCATCGTGACACTTTCACTGAGTTTGGCCAAATTTCAAGTAACTCTGTTCTAGCTAACAGATTGTCGGCATGTCGGGGTCAATCACCACAACGGAATTCATAAATACATGCTCTTCAGAAACGTTTGGGTAATTAGAAACCTTGTAATGTCGAGGAATTCGTTGCATGGAGGTTCTAACTATGATAAATATGTTATTTGTACGAGGTTTAACTATTATTTGTGCGAGGCATAAGTCATTCGGTCATAAAAAAACGTATATTCGTTAGAGGTTTTTATTGCCAGTTTTAGTTTTCTACAAACCTACTTCACTTTTCTACGTAATCGCTGTTCACTTGTAAGCACTTCTCAAAATCCCTTGGCATAGAAGTTCGCTGCTTGGGAACTAAACCAGTTGACAATGGCTGTCTTGAGTTGCTCATCATCCTGGAATCGTTTCCACCAAGAGACTCTTTCAAGTGAATAAAGAGGAAGCAGTCACTTGGTGCAAGTTTGGTGCTTTAGGAAGGGTGATGAAGAAATTCCCAACCAAAATCTTAAATCTCCTTGGTTTGGGCAGCAGTGCGAACATGCGTGATATCATGGATGAGAACTATTCCGGGCAACAATTTCTTGCGCCGCCGATTTTTGATTGCGCTGCTGTTTGATGAGCATTTTGCAGTACGCGGCAGCTGTAACTTTTGTCCCTTGTTACAAATTCTACTTCCATTGCTAATGACTCAACTTGTTGGCTTCATGCAACCTGGGCTCGATCTGCACAGACAATGGATCTCTCATCCTTGCACCATGTCATTATCCCGTTCGCTGTTCACTGAAGTATTTTTAATGAATTTTGCTTTTTTCATGTTGCCCCATCATTGTCCATGAGAAGGGTTATCTAGTAATTGCAGGTTTTTTTCCCCCGGTTGCATGTTTTTGGAGAATGGCGAAATATGGCCAAAAAATCAGTTTTGAGAAAAATGCATTTTCGAAATGTTTTTACCTTCATGCACCTGCACTCAAAATGTTAACGCTGAATTCGATCGGGAAATACGGCAAAATCGACTTTCAAAACATCACGGGAGCCACGAAATGCCCCGAAACGGGCAAAATTTGTTCGAACTTCCCGCGCGTGCCGCGGGCAAACCATCTGGTCGATCGGCGCCATCTTGGGCTCATTTTGAAGCTTGTTTCTTTGTGCGCATTTTGCTGCATTTCAAAATGGCGTCGGTCAATAAGAACCGCAGTAGCCGGTTTTCTGAAGGCCTTTTCTTGGCTGCTAATTGGCTGGAGAGCGCATGCGCGAGGCGAGCCTCTCGTTTGAGGCCTACCATTGGCCGACGCGACCGGCGCGCCGTTTTTTTTTTTTTTCCCCCGCCGTCGTGGTTTCTGTTTCTCGCGTTTGGCCAAGTCTTTTTTTTGCGTAGTGCTCGCTTAGTGAAGTTTCTCGAGATCTTTTTTGCGGTTTCTTTTTCCTACACCGCATACTTTTTCAGTACAAAGTAACTGATGCCGGGAGATGTAAGTTTCAGGAAGATTAGGCGTAGTACGTACGGGAGAAAGCATCGCCTGCTCAACGCGAAGCGCGGTTCGACGTTCGATCGTGCCACAGCGAGCGTCGCCTGCCTCATTGTGTGCCCTACGTTCGACCGTGCCGGATGAGGATTGTTCGAAGTCACAGCGAGCGTCGCCTGCTTCGTCGCTTGTGCGATGTTCGACCGTGCCGGATGAGGATTGTTTGAAGTTACAGCAAGCGTCGCCTGCTTCGTTGCCTGTGCGATGTTCGACCGTGCCGGATGAGGATTGTTTGAAGTTACAGCAAGCGTCGCCTGCTTCGTTGCCTGTGCGATGTTCGACCGTGCCGGATGAGGATTGCTCGAAGTTACAGCGAGCGTCGCCTGCTTCGTCACCTGTGCGATGTTCGACCGTGCCGGATGAGGATTGCTCGAAGTTACAGCGAGCGTCGCCTGCTTCGCCACCTGTGCCGTCGCCTGCTTCGTCACCTGTGCGATGTTCGACCGTGCCGGATGAGGAGCTCAAAGTTACAGCGAGCGTCTGCTTCGTCGCCTGTGCGATGTTCGACCGTGCCGGATGAGGATTGTTCGAAGTTACAGTGAGCGTCGCCTGCTTCGTGCGATGTTCGACCGTGCCGGATGGGGATTGTTCGGACCTCGGCTAGCGTCGCCCGACCCAACGCCTGATCAATTTGCTCCAGAATCCAGGCCTGGTCCCAGCATGTTTTGTCGACACAACATGGAGTTTTACACAGCGGAGGAGATTGCCGCGCGCACGGAACACGCAGACATGGTCAAGCCTGGCACGGGTGCAAAGTCGGCAACGCAGCCTCAGCTTTTCTCAGTTTCATGTGTTTAGTCGATCTGCTCAGCCTTATGCAGGATTTTGATAACTTCATTTTGTCTCTCGAGAATAACATTGGTACCATTTTCTTCAGAGAGAAATAAGGTACCTGATGACATTCTTACTTTTTTTTTAGGCCGCATATAAATAGCAATCTGCAGTTAGCTTAACGTGTTGCAGTGTCAAATACTGCGACCTTTTACTCTCGACTCAATATATCAGGATGACATGCCTTTAGAGAAAAACGAAGAATGTCATCGGGTATGGGAACTCTCCGGCTATTATTCATGCAATTAAAAGCAACAAAACTGAGAAAGTTCATTAAAACTGCGTGAGAAATTACCTAATTATGCTCCAGACTTTGTAAGATAACTTTGATCTAAGGCGATCAGCTCAATTATGATTATTTTTGGAATCTGAAGAAAAAAACGTGCCTGGGTGCAAAATGTTATCACATTCTGGCCGTAAATAAAAAAGTTAGTTTTCAAGACCCTCGTCCCCCCGTACTCAGGCTGTGCCACGAACCCTTTAGCCTAGGGATTTCTCAGCATCAGATATGGGGAAACCCCACAAGTTTTTTTTTTAACAAGGCTGAGGAACCTTCGCTTTCTTGGTTTCTGTATCTTACTACCTAAAGACCATGCACAAAAAGAGCACATGGAAGCACAGCACTCTTCCGTGAAAATGCCCAAATTGAGTTTTAATACCTGGTTATATATTAAAACCATGTGCTGTAGGCACTTACTGTATGATTAGTCCTGAAAAACATTCTGAGGGCAGTTCAGTCTGCTTATGTGGAGAAATGTGAAAGCTTGGAACTTTCTAGACCAAGGTTTTTTTTCCATGACTGCAGTTCGCGATCAATTTTTTAATTATTTTTAATTTCTTTTTTCCATTTTTTAAATGTTTCGTTTCTTACTATATTTTACTTTTCACGTCCAGGTGCTAATGTTGACGTTCGTGGCTATCATGTTGTCGAAGTGTAATTAACTGCAGTCGAACCCTGCAATAACGAAACTGCTGGGGAAGAAAAACTTTTTTGTTCTCGCGAAAATGGACAAATAAGCACACCCATTACTTTCCAGAAACAAAATTTAATGAAAGAAGTCTCTTATTTGCCTCTGCTTCACATTGCTGTGCAGGAGCTTCACGACTTGGGCTTTGTAGCTTGATAAGTTATGCATAGCTTCATCGTCGTCGTGGTCGCCGAGGAAAGTCCGGATAACATCAAACGTGTCAGGCACGTCATGCGAGCTTACTTGCCTTCCTTGTGCTTCGTTTTTACCATCCTCGTTGTCACTCTCATTTCTTTTGCGCACACTGTCGATAATAGCATCGTCGCTGAATTCCTCGTGCACGATCAAGTCGGTGTCCGCACACAAAAAGCCATCCAATTCAACAGCGTATGGCGCCATCGCATCGACACTGCAAAGCGCGTCCCATGCTTTGGTTAGTGGCTGTAGATTGTCGCCGCTTGCAGGAAGGAACACCCGCTTTCGGTTCTCCCAAGGCGTGCTGACCAGCTGCGAAACCGGCGTGCTTGAAGCAGTTCCAAACAAGGGTGGCCGAAGTAGCAAACCACACCCTGGCAAGCATCTCCAGCGCCATGAAAAGATCAATTTCCATCGGTCGCTTCATTTCGATGTTTAACAACGTCCATCGGACGAGTCTTCCCTGGCATGCTGACTTGACCCACTTAATAACCCCTTGGTCAAGAGGTTGAATAACGGATGTGTTCGGAGGAAAAAAAAATCAAGCGGATGCTCGTCAGGACAATGTCTTCGATGTGGTGGGCACTGCAGTTATCCAAAAAAAAAGGCTTCCAGCCAGCTGGAGAATATTGCACACGTCATCCAAGCTTTCTGGTTAGCAGTGTACTCGACCGGAAGCCTTCGGTTACCTTTAAAGCACCGTAGCGTCTTGCTTCGACTGATCACGAGGAGGGGGCGCTTGTCGGATCCGTCCTTGTTCGAGCACAAAAGAATGGTCACCCGCTTTTTGCTCAGCTTGCTGGCATGCAATTTTTACCCCTTCAGATCGAGCGTTTTCGATGGCAACATTTCATAGAAAAGGCCAGTTTCATCCGCATTATAAATTTCGGAGGGCTCGTGTTCATCCATTATGCTTTCGCAACTTTCCTGCATCCAGGATGATGCTGCTTCAGCGTCGATGCTCGTGGACTCCCCCAACAACACCTTGGTGACGATGCAGTGCCGTGCTTTAAATCGGCTTAGCCATCTGGCGCTCGCATTAAAGTTGTCGTGCCCCAGAATGCACATGAAGTCAATTGTCTTCTGCTGCAGAAAGCTTCCAGACAAAGGCATCTTGTTCGCTCTCCTGTCGAGGAACAACTGGAATATGGCTTTGTCAACGTCTTCATAGACCGGCGTTGCCACCGTCTTGTTCTGCGCGCACGCCGTTCTGAAGTGCCGCCGTGATGCTTTTTTTGGATTTCAGAATCGTAGAAAGTGAGCTGCACAGGTTACTGAATTCCTCTGCAATGTCAGACTTCTTTCTGCCTTTTGTAGCTTCTGTGATGGTTAGACTTTTCCTGCAGCATCAGCAGCAGCGTCAAGCTCTTTTTAACAGGAGGCGGCATATTTCCGACGGCCAAACAAAAAACACTGGACACAAGCAAGTCACGGACAGATTCGGCATACACGAGGCGGATGGAGGGATAGTGTGGCTGGCTTGTACAAGGCATGGTAGCGAAAAGAAAAAGAAGGGTTCGTTTTTCTGCGTAGTTCCCAACGGATGGGCTAGCAAAAAGCTGCTTTCAGTGAGCAAAAAAAAAAAAAAAATCTCGTTGCAACAATGGCCGCGCCGGTGCTTGTTGGCAGAAATGAGCGGCCCCGACTTGTCGGATAAGTGTGCTGCTGCAGTTTTGCCACTTCTCTGTTTCCAACTGGCTGATGTGCCGAAAAAATGTTGCAGATCACAACGACAAACTTTTGTTAATGCGAGACTACTTTTTAAAAACTCTTTGCTGTTGAGAGGGGGCAAATGCATTGAACTCTATGGAAGTTTTCCGGGGGCGCCAGAATTTTTCGTTGGCGCAAGAATTTCATTATTGAGGGGTTCGACTGTAGTTACAATTCATGAACCAAATGTTTCCCACAGCAAGATCTAATCATGCACTAACACAATCAAATTTTTGCACATTTATCTTCCCAGAACGACGTAATTGTGCGGAGAAAGTTTTGCTAACTAGAAACTCGGGACATAAACACTGGGCTATTGGGATGTCAACATGTAATTTTCGTGTTTAACTAATTATAATTCATCAACCAAATTTTTCTCTCAGCAATATCTTGTCGCGCACTAACACAATCGTGCAGCGAAGCTCTGTTGATGTCTGGCTGTTGTGATGTCGAAGTGTAATTTTATGTTTAACTAATTACACCACACCAACCAAATTTTTCCCACAGCGAGTTCTCATCACACACTGTCTAACGCATCCAAACTTTTGCACATTTATCTTCACAGAACGTAGTCGTGCGGAGAAAATTTTGCTGTCACGAAACTTGGGCCATCGCCATCTAATGCTTTCACATTAATAAATTGAGTGCAGGAAAGGAAGGGATTGGGCTACCTGTGTATATTCGGCAGTCAGGGAGCCAGAAAAAGCACCTTTAGGAATGCTACGGCTCCTCTGAACCCAGTCTCCAAGAACCTCCGCTTTGGTCATACGTTTTGTGCGCTGTTTATAGTTGGTTTCTCCGCTGCAAAAGTGAAAAAAATTGCCCACTTGGAATCCAGTATTGCCCGGGAAATTTTCAGCGCAGTGCATACTTTATTGTCTCAGTTTGTTGATTCATGGAGATTTAAACAAGCCTTGTTTAATTTGGCCCCCATTGATTCGGAAATCGGCTTAATTGAACTGCCGGCTCGGAGCCGGCTGATGCCCAGTAAGTTTATGGCGTCGGGACGCTTGCTAATTCGGACGTCAAGGGTCTCGTCTTGTTCTCATGAATTTGAACAGCTCAGGCCACGACGGTGGCTCAGTGGTAATGGTGCTCAGCTGCTGACCCGGAAGATGCAGGTTTGACCCTGGCCGCGGCGGTTGCATTTAGATGGAGGCAAAATGCTAGACGCCCTTGTACTGTGCAAAGTCTGTGCATGTTAAGAACCCCAGGTGGTCAAAATTATTTGAAGCCCTCCACTACAGTGTCCAATAGCCTGAACACTGTCGAATAGCCAGAGTCGTTTTGAGACTTGAAACCCTTAAAACCAAAGCCGGATTGAACAGGCTTCTGAAGAAGAGAGGCAGTGTCCAGGCATGACCAGCACGGCCAGAGATTGTCAAGATAGCCCTACTCAAAACCTGAATTCCATGCTTCATAATCTCTCGCTCACCTCTGACATGCGTGCGACAACAGACGTGATGACGAACGGGTGGCGCCGTATTCGAGAACTCTGGCTGCACCGTAGTGGAGGGTCAGAGTCGTATTGGAACGTGGAACCTCGTAAAACCAGAACCAAACCGAACAGGCTCCCGAAGGGGGGCTGCATCTAGGTATGACCAGTGCAGCAAGAGATTGCCAACATAATCCTACTCAAAACCTTAATTCAATGCTGCATAACTGTTCGCAGACCTCAGACACTCGACGGCAGGCGTGACGATGACGAACAGGCAGCCCCGTATTCGAGAACACTCCAACCACTTAGCTTCGGTTTTGCTTTTCTGATCTCACTTCGTGCCAAACTGCACCGACTGTGTCTCGATCAGTCAGTATCAGCCAGCTAGCATCAGCAGAGTACTGTTTCGGATGCTTATTGGCACGTCGCTGGTGTTCTCTCCCCCCCATTTTTTTTTTTCTCACCACTTCGGTGCAGTTTCTTTTGCTTGCGTCCACGTGGTTTTGTTCTTCCAGTGCACTCATTTGCCGTCAGCTGCTCGTGCAGTGAAGCCTCTTCACACACGACGGTGCCGCTTATGATGGGTGTGATGTGGTAGCAGTGGAGCTTCACAACATCTGTGAAGGATACGAGAGGCCCTTACAATTTCGCAGCGGTTCTGCTTCGATGCTCCTGACAGTATGCACACAATGAATTGATGGAAATGTGGAAGAGCAGTCATTGCCCTGCTATTCTAGTCTTCATTGGGCAGCGATTCCCCAGTCTTTCACCTAAGAAATTTACCGCGATGCAACTGGTTCACTTCTTTTATTATTTTTGGGGACATTCTTAATTCGTACTTCCAAATAATTTCAACATTTTTCTGGTCTCTTGAAGTTTTTTGCACTTGATACGAAATGCGTAACGGCATGGCATACCCAAGTTTCCCAACTTTTTTTACATCATTGTTGACCATACCCACTCTGGGCATATAATCGCCATGCTGGTGTGTTCTGGTTTCCTTCAGAATTTGTTCTGGCAAAATAATTTTCTTGAACTTTTCGGGATAAAAATATGCTTTGCCCTGCATTTGTGAAATGTCTGCGTATAAGAAATGGGATAAAATCTGGTTTAACTAAAAAATAATGGACCCTAGATATCATTGTAGAAATTTATGCCCAAGAAATCTGATAACATGAAAGAACTTGAATAATGTAGGCTGAGTCACTTGTTAACTTTGGCTTTATGAGTAGCTTGTTTTTTTAGTGCAGTAATGAAATTAAATGCTCAGAAGCTGCATTATGGAGCCCAAAGTTACTACATTCTCAGGTTTGCTTAGCACTGCATTGTTTTCTTGGAGCTGTAGTCAAGAGTGCATAAGCGCACCAGAACATCTGGAGGAGTCTGTGGGTGGACTTTTTCTCTTGCCTTACCTGAGCACACGACGAACACTAGATTGCTGTTGCAGTGTGAAAATGGCACATATTAAGATCTCGTTCCTTGGCAAGGATCTTGAAATGGACTTCTTTTTGTTCTATTTTGGTTCTGGACTAGTTCTGTGTTTTAGCCCATATCGCTTCAGAAGTTTTGTATAGAGTGTGCATTTATCGAAGTGGTCAGTTTTAGCCAAAGCTTAACTGAACAATTTAGTTTTCTTGTATCACTTTCTCCAACCTTGCTCTGTTTTCTCTTCTGCCAGAGAAAAACAAGCTGTCCTTTATCGAGACATCTGCGTTAGACTCCACGAATGTAGAAGCAGCGTTTCATCAAATATTAACAGGTGAGCTGGTTATAATTTGACCATTTTTAACTTTTTTCTCCCACCTTGTTTTTTGGTCTAGTGCGTTTTTGTTTTTTCTCTAGTGCTGTGAAGGGACACTGAGGACAATTAAAATTGGCCTGTATTGATAGATTACTATGTTCACATTGCACAGAGAATTTAGTTGAAATTGGATAAAAGCTGAAGAAGTTGATCTCGGGTATTGCTGCTACTGGCTGTTTTTGCAAGCAGACTGCAGTGACACTTGTTGTACATCAATCTCCAGGGCTAGGCTTCGTTCCCAATCACTTTTCATCATTGCTGCACAAGCATCGACAGGCAGGAAAAAGTTTTTTTTTAATTAAATTTTCTTGAATGCATCTTTTGCTACTCGGCAAGCGTGAGCAGAAGGAGCTGTTGCATGTTTTTACCAAGAACAAAAATTGGATGGAGTTGTTCTGAGGGCACAGATTGTACTTTACTTTGGCATCAGACAAAAGAGAAGAGGTTTTTTGCAATACAGTATAATGCAGCTGAACTTGTGCTGAACTGAAATTGTGAATTGCATCTTGTGCCCATTTGGGACTCCTAGCACTTGGAACTGAAAATTTGTAAATTTTTCTTAATAAAGCGACGCAATTGAGAAGTGCGAAACATTGTGAGATTCTGAAAAGTAAGGTACTTTTGTCCACCCCATCTTATGGGGTAGCTGGCGTTCCACGCACCGGTTGTCGTATGGGGAAACCAACCTAGTCGACATTGCATCGTAGCTGAACAGTTCGAGCTTTTGTTGTCACATCTACAGGAGAATCTTTGTGGTACAAACGCTGTTGATGCAGTGGCTGAGTAAAATTCTTAGAGGAGTGCATTGTGTATAATGTGCAGAATTTTGGGTGTTCAGAACACTTCTCTCGTGCCACTAAAGGTGATGCGAACGCGCAATCCTCGGCCACACCCTTGAACACTAAGCGCTGCTCGCACATCACGCGTGTCGCGACCACCTGTTGCGCTGTGAGCAGTCAGCGGCGGTGCGCAGCCCATACATCACTGAAGTCTGGAGCGTGCGAGTAAGCACGGCCCACACATTGCTGGTCACGCAGTAAGCACAGCGATTAGTGAGTGGACTCGCAGCCATAAATAAATCCCGTCAGCCGTAACTGACCTGCGTGAATGCATTTCCTGTACTTCTCTCTACATGTGGATTTTGTTTTTGGGTGACAACGAATTTCAAATACACATATTTTTTGTACTTCGGTGATACGAATCTCACGGGGTTGTGACAGATATGTATAATCCGAAATTTTCTATCTAAAGGAATAAAATTCTTATTCAGAAGCATAGAAAATGCATTCACGCAGTTCTGTTTACGGCTTCCGTGCGGCCACAGAATGCTATTTGCGGAGCCTACAGCGAGAGTCGATCACAATGTCAGCGATGTGCAGGCCATGCATCGTTGCTCATTGCTCTTGTGCTTACCTCACGATTAGCGATACCGACGTCGCCGATGTGAGAGCTGCGCACCGCCGCTCCGGGGTGCATTCCACGCAATTAACGATCATTGCGGCTTTGGTGGTGCACGGGCAGCGCTTTGTTTGTGTTCAAGAGTGCGGGTGCAGCTCATGTGTTCGTATCATCAGAAGTGGCTCAGGAGAGAGAAGAGGGTGGCGCTTCGGTCGGAGAAAGTGGAGGACCTAAGCTTTGAAGTGAGACTGGTCTAGTTGTGGACGCAGGTCACGCTCCGCGCAGAGGTATCTACTGCCCTCTCGCCAAGAAAAAAAAAAATGGGCCAGTAGGGTTATGCAATCAAGTTTTGTGTGAAACTGGGTAAAAACGGGGCGGAGATGCTTGAAATGCTTTGGAAAGCCTACGGTGACGGCGCGATGAAATAAAGCATGTGGCACAAGAAGTTCTGGGAAGGTCTGGAGTCTGTCAACGACGACGACCGCTCGGGAGGCTCGTCGACATCCTAAACAGATGACTGTGCGAAAAGTGCGTCAAAGTCTTGGACATGGACTGGCGATTAAGTGTTCGAATGATTGCGGAGGAGTGTGGAATATCAAAAACTATCATTCATCACATTTTAACGAAGGATCTTCAAATGAGGAACGTCAGTCCTGACCAGTGAGATGGAGGAAGAGTGTTTGTTGAAGTGCCAGGAATTGCATGAACGCTGCGAAATGAACCCAGAATTTTTTGACAGAGTAGTCTCGGGGAATAGACGTGGATTTTTGAGTATGATCCCGAATCAAAGCTTCAGAGCAGCGAGTGGCACACCATGGAGTCTGCTCGCCCGAAAAAAGCAAGGATGAGAAAATTGCGAATCAAAGCACTGCTCATTGTTTTTTTTTTTTATAGAAAAGGTGTGGTTCACAGTGAATTCGTGCCACAGGGACAAACAGTCAATGAGGAGTTTTACTGTGAAGTGCTCAAACGGTCGCAATCAGGGTTCAATGCGTCCAAAAAGAAATTCGTGACAGTTGGACCTTGCACCATGGCAGCGCGTCAAGCCACACCGTGCTCATTATCTCACACTTGCTGGCCAAAATGGGTGCGGCAACGCTGCCCCAGCCACCATACAGCCCCGACCTGCACCACCGGACTTTTTTTTTTTTTTTCCCCAAGGATCAAAAGCGCCCTGAAAGGAACTCGGTATGGGACGCTGTAGGCAGTAAAAGTAGCTGTGACGACCTCACTGAAGGAGGTTCCCGTTGACTGCTTCCAGGGCGCCTTCAATGATTGGGTATTGGCAACGGTGCATCAAAGCAGGGGGAGAATGAAAAGTTCTGAAAAGATTGTAAACTGATAATGAATATTTATAAAAAATTTCGGGAAATTTTGGGACAGACCTTGTATATTACTGTCTGGTCAGAGACTGGATGGAGAAATGCTTATTTCTGTCTGCAGATAGTCATAGCTAAAATTCCTCGAGGATAATGCTCAGCCTGTCAAAGCAGAGATGATCTCTATTCTCAAGAATAAAAGTATCGATAAATTACTTATTGTACCGCATATCCTAAGTAATGATGTAAATGAGCGCATTTTAGCCTTTAAGGCTGTGCTTGCTTGTGTCAGTGCAGTCAACAAATGGGAGCTGTCACCTTTGTATAGGCCTTTCCATCGTGTGAGGGACATGCCTCTTGTCTGGTCTGTTGCTAGCCAGTTTTTCTGCTGCTTCCACTGTGCTAGTGTCGGGTGCACATAACAGTTGAACCAACAGTGTGGGGATTCTCAGGTAGCTCTTATTGGAAATGGCTACCGTATTTACTCGAATGTAACGCGAGTTTTTTTTACCGAAAGTAGAAAGGAAATGTCACCCCCCGCGTTACAATCAAATACTGGGTTTAGAAACGCCATGAAGAGCACCAAACACACACTATTAAAATCATTTCATGTGTCAAACGTGTGCGTTGATTGTACTCGTCATTCGAAATCACGCACTCCAACTCGCCGGTCAACCAGTACGCGAACCACAGGTCACAACTACTAGGACAAAGCGACAACCTAATCGCAAACGCAAAAAAAAAAACCCGACGCCAGTGAGAACAAGCCAACAAGAGTCGACGCCAGCTAGAGTCACTGGCGCGATGAGAGGACGCCACCTCTTGACGAATGCTCGCAACCTGTAGCGAGGTTGTGTGGCCTCTGTGTCCGCAAAATGAAACGGCCATCTCGGAGGCACCGAGCGCTCATAATCGTCGCCAAGACGCCAGCAAAGGAGCGAGCGATTCCACTGCCATCTGTCTGTTAATCCTTGCAACTAATGCAAAAATGTGGCCACGTGACTAACAGGCAGCAGGGCATGGAGCAGCACGCTTTGTTCGCTCTTTCTCGTGTTTGGTGCCAGTGCGTGTAGTTGTGCGTTCCATGCTTCGAGTCCTAGGCCTGTCCCCATCAAACGGTCGAGTTGTCTTCAAGCGGAATGGCATGCTCACGCACTCAGTATACAGCTGGCTTCAAGCGCAACGCTTTTGTTTGCTGAGAAAATGAGATATTCAGCAGCTGCAAGACGTCTGGACATCAACGAATCGACGGTCAGGGGATGGAGGAAACATCGCGAGGAATTGTTTAACTGCAACAGCCTGCGAAAAGGCTCGCCTTGCAGAGTTCATTATTAGCGAGTAACGTTCCAGACTACTTGGAGTAAACAATGAAATACTTCAGTGCTAAGCACAGGAGCTTGCGCGGGACACGGGTTTGACCCAAAACCAGTTTAAGGCATCAGGAGGCTGGGTGCAGAGGTTTATATGAAGGGCCGGGTTCTCCCTTCGACGCACTACTCCTATTTCCCAGAAGCTGCCCGAGGACTTCGAATCAATACTTCGAGACTTCCAGCGCTATGTCATCGATCTTCGTCGCTCTACCAACATGCCACTTGGACATATCAGTGATGCCGACCAGACCCCCGTGTATCTGGACATGCCTATATCCAGAACAGTGCACAAGTCTGGTGAGCATGAAGTTCCCCTTAGAAGCACAGGCAACGAAAAAAATCGATTATCGTTATGCTGGCATGTTTGGCTGACGTCCGCAAGCTCCCTCCATTCATTTTTCGCCGGAAGACGATCCCGAAGGAAACTTTCCCGAGAGACGTTATCGTGCGCTGTCACGAAACAGGTTGGATGGACTCGAATCTTGTCATAGATTGGATTCAAAGCGTGTGGGACCGAAGGCCAGGCGCATTGCTGTATCCGGAAGCAATATTGGTTCTGGACTCTTTCCGAGGTCACCTGACACCCGGCGTCAAACAAAAGCTACAGCGCGACCGAACGCTTCTCGTTTTTATACCGGCATGACCTCCATTCTCCATCCTCTGGACGTTAACACCACCTGCAGGTAGGCTGAAATGCCCAAGTGGGTCTACCGTTGCCCACTGGGTTTCAGCAGCCTGGTGTGGGCTGCCTCATGGTTTGGGCTACCGCGCATTTAAGAAATGCTCAATTTCAAAAACTCAAGACGGAAGCGAGGACGACCTGCTGTGGGAGGCAGCTAGTGACAAAGAAGAGTCAAACTGTGATGATGACGGTGACGGCGACAACTGCCGTGAGGATGAGGGTGTATAGGAATGCCTGTTTGGCTTGTATTTCAATAAAGTTGTCTTTGACCCTCAGAACTGTGCGATGTCGGTTCCTCGCGTCACGTTCGGGTTCTTTCGGTTTTTCTGTCGCACGCCCGAAGTCTACCCTCGCGTTATAATCGTAGTTTTTTTTTTCCACTTTTCACACCCGAAAAGTCAACCCTCTTGTTACAATCGTGGTCGCGTTACATTCGAGTAAATACGGTATATGCGCTTTGTCAAACCCAATGGAATAGATATGCTGTTGTCGCTAGGTGGGGTCTTTAGAGCGTTATTTCTGCTCCGGTGGCAGTTGCCATTAATGCTCATCTTGAGATGTGTTCTCTACGTTTGTGGCCTTTGTTGTGTTCATGGTCCACACTGCAGTATAGGTTTGTGCGCTTTCTTCTTTCGAAGAGAATGATGAGTCCGGTTGGAATGCTTACACTTTTTGTAGCAAAAGAACCAGCTGCTGCTGTATGCATCATTCCTTGTTTAAATTGTAGAAAACTAATACATGACCTTGGACTGCTTGCCAGCCAGCTCTACTGGTTGAAATGTTGCTTAGAGTTCCTCCCAAAGGGCATCTATACTGACATGTCTCCTTAGTTGTACTAGTGTTGTGATGCCCTGCTCTTTGGCTTTCTGCCTTTGTGCATAAATTTCTTTTGGCTTCACCTTTCCTCTCCTCCTTGTGCAGACATCTACCACATTGTGTCACAAAAGCAAATACGGAGCGAAGGGGACAACGACCCGTCTCCGTCTCGAGACAACATCCCCATCACGATTGCCCCCACGGACCCAACAGACAACCGCAAGAAGTCATGTGCCTGCCAGCAGTAGCACGCTAGGCACTGACGAGCAGCACCAACACTTGGCTGCGCCGGGCCCTTGTAAAGTAGGAGGGACAAGAGAGAAAAAAAATGAGGAGGCACAAGAGCGCTCCTGCACTGTGGCCTTTTTCTTTTTCCACTTTTGTTCTTTCCGAAAAAAAAGTACAGTCGTTCTCCAGCCCCCCAGATATGCCCCAGACTTTTTTTTCTTTAAGTGGCCTTCCTGGAATTGGTGGCTTTTTTTTATGGATTACCCTGCTACCACCATTTTTTTTTTCTCTTTAGGAATGGCTTTATTGGTAGCATTGCTACATTTGGCGCCAGTGTTGCTCTGTTTAGGCATCCTCAGTGTTGAACTGAAGCAGCATTGCTTGTGAACTGTGCTACAATGGGAGCGGAGCGTGTTGGTGCATTCAAGTCACCTGCTCAGTACGACCCTTCAGTCGCGTAAAGGGAACTGTCAGATCGTCTAGTGAAGGTACAAGCTAATATTTTTCTTTTGATGACCAGTCTTTTCTTTTTGTGGCATTTTTTTTATTCTCGCCATTCCTGATGCTGCTGTATGCTGTGAGAATAAAGAGGACATTTGTTTATTTAACCGCTGCGCTTCTGTCAAGACAGTTGTGCTGGTGGGCACACTACTCGTCTAGTGACTAGTGTGTTCAGGGGCTTGCGTTCAACTTTTATTCCTTGCTACCTTTAAGAAGAAACTCAAATGCGAGGCATGGTTGAACTCGGGTGCATTTTTCTGAATTTACATGGTGGCATTGCCATCTGCTTCCCCCTTTCTCCTCCCCCTTCTCTTAGTGCTGAAATGATTCAAAGTGCCAGGTTCTTTTTTTTCCCCACAGATGCGCTGTTAATGTCCTAAACTGCGCATTAACCCCAGCAGTCCTCCTGCTGGGTGGGTGGTTGCGTCAGTCTTTTGCTGGAGGCTGCCTGCTTGGGCTGTCTGTTCCCTTGGAGTTTTGTTTTTACTTCTTGGTTGTCCTAGGTGTTCTGTATTCAGCCGTCGCTGCGAAAGAGAAAAGCGTTTGTGAAATGATCAATTTGTATTTCTATGATTGTACAATGGATGACGTCGTTGGTTGCATGGACGATTTCTTGGATGCCATATGAGAGCGTGCGAGAGCGAGGAACTGCTATGCATCTGCGGTGCACCAGCACTGGCCGCCCCGGCCAACGTCCCGTGTTTTGTGCTCAGCCGTGTAAGCGAGTGCCGTGGCAGTAAGTGCTGGTGCTCCTAGAGGCCCTGTCATCCCGTGTATATATATATAATTACCAATAAAATCCCCCGATGTCTTCGCTTACAGAGCTGCTGCTTTGGTCCTTTTTATTTTTTTTACTGCGGACGCTGTCATCTGTGGGCATTTTGGATGTCCCTTAGGCCTCACGGCTGCATGCTTGCTTTGGCCCTTAGTAGTGTGCTTTGTGGAATCTTCCTTTGGATCTGAGGGAAAAAAAAACTTGTTGGGAGGCTGTTTCGGTGTTAGTAACCTATTCAGGTGATAACTCTCATACTGGGGCCCATTTGGTGCATGATCTGCGATATATGACTGTCTTATTGCTCAGTTTCCTTTAGATCACCCTGCTCTGCACATGCTTGCATGTGCTCTGCACTAAGCTAGTAAACTTAAGCTGGTAAATGGGGCTCCTGCAGTTCACTGGAACTGAAATCGGACAAATGGTGTTTTGGGGGGTCTCTATCCTACTTCTGTTTAGCACAGTTCGTGATCTGTAGCCAAATAACAGCAGTTGAGGTATTTCCATACTGTTTTCCTTGGCTGTCTCTCGAAGCCTAATTGACCAAGGTGTGACTTTTCCTGCAAGAGGGGAGCACGTGTGAATTCGGGAACGTTAATACAACTGCAGCTTGTTAGGGACTTATTGTTATGGTGCATGAAGATCCGCTGCCGTTCTTGCAGGTTGCTGAAAAAGTTTGGTGTTGTGGGCCACTCCAAAGCAACTGCTGTTTATTCTTGGACTTTTGTCAGAGGAAGTTTGCACTGTATGTGTTCCTGCTTTTCACTGCCACTTCACATTTGAGCGAGAACCATACTTCTGACACGCACACGCTTTCTCCGAAAGGAACTGGTAGATCCAGGTTTCATAACCTGTACCGATACCATAAACATCTATATTTGCTTGCCAAATCTGCAGTAAATTTGCAATTTTCCTGCCATTTAGCTATACAATATGTAGTGTTCAAGTGAAAGGGTCTAGATTGTTTTCTCGTTTTTATTCCAGGTATGCAAGCTGACTGTAACCAAGGTTTTAAAAAACGTAGGAACTCTGTTAAAAGACGTGTGTGCTCAACCCAGTGAAGCCAACAGATTTATTGAGTCATCTGACTTAGTCTGTAGTATTTTTTCATTCTCCAAACTTTTTAGTAAAGACTAATTCGCAGACTTTTAATTATTGGCTTCAGGAACGAATTGCATTTCTTAATACAGTGTGTGGGGATAGTCTTGGAAAAACAGCTGACTGAAATGTTTGCACCAAGCTACCGTTTATGCTGCGTGAAGTTTTTTAGCTGCCTTATACCATAACTCGCACAAAAAGAGCTTCCGTGTGACAAAGGTGACGCTTCAATGTCCCGAGACGCTTCTTGAGAAAATCCGCTCTTAAGCGCAGCAGCTCTACTGCCCGCATTCTCGCAAAATCCGGGTGAACTTAGCGAGCGCGCGGATGCGGGGGAGTTCGTACTTAGTTTGGCCTTGAAGCATAACTACGACTGCAGAAATACAAATTCTGGCTAATTATATGTTGCAAGGAGGCGTTATTTTACAATAAATAATATTGTTACGTGGCGGCCAGCCGAAGGAGACACGATGATCGATGGCAATGAGATGATTTAATGGCTGCTGGCCTAGCGCGAGCGCTCCTGCCCGCGCCACTGCACAGTTCGCCGTCTTTTTCGTCGCAATATGTTTACTGTACATTGCATTGAATGAGCAGAGCAGTCGACAGGCGTAAATGAGCACCGAATTTGCCCTTTGCGAGAGAGGGCTTTCTCTAAATGCCGTCAAATATAGCGAACCTTGGGAAATAATTTTTTTTTTTTTGCGTTTAACAGCGATACTTTTCAGAACAGATATTTCAACAACAAAAAAAAAACGCTTAAAATAGTACACTTTAGAAGCTTTAGTTTTGCACTGTTAAAAGCAGTCACGTTTCATTGGTGTAGTTTGCTATTGCGGGTTCGCGCCCCATGACCGTGCCATCAGAAACTTTCCCGAGCCCTCGCTTTTCAATGAGAAACTAGTTCGCATGCACTAAATGCTGGCTCTCGCCATATCCTGCCACTGCGCTTACAGATTTTGCTAAGAAAAGTATCAATTTGGAAGCGGAAAACTGTCCCACGTTAAGTAAATGACGGCTGTGTTCATGCTGACAAATGTAGCATGCGGGTATTTGCGTCAATTAATTCATGAAGTGGAAGTCGCTCCTGCATGCAATGCGCGGCAAGAGCCAGCCTTTGATAAGCAAACGCAATCCCCGGCGAGTATGGTTAACATATAGCTGCGCTTGTAGAAGAACTTTGCGCAAAAGATGTCTACAAAACTTCTAAGAGAAAATGTACAGTGATCACAGCAGCAGACGGTTGAGTTTTAAGTTCACAAAAACTTCGTCCCTTCTTTCACCTATCAATGCACAGGTAGCACAAGATTCTGCTGTACAAAGCCAGCTTGCTGCGCAAATGGCTCCAAGCGATGGGGCAAACCGACTTCAGGCCTAGCATGCACCAGACGTTGTGTTCAGCTCATTTCGAGCGCCCTCGGATCTCAAATCAACTGCGCGCGTAGCTGTTTAACTACCACCACAAAGCGCACAAAGCATCGGTGAAAAACTGCAGTAGTGAAAACGAAACTGAGCAACCAAAAAAATTCAATCCGTAGCGCAGTCAACAAGCTACCAGATGTAAATCCGCAACCGCCGACTGTGCTCTGCGGCTGCTGCGTTTCTATGGAGGCGTTACGCTAGGGCGCCCGTGTGCTGTATGATGTCAGTGTACGTTAAAGATCCCCAGGTGGCCAAAATTATTCCGGAGCCCTCCACTACGGCACCTCTTTCTTCCTTTCTTCTTTCACTCCCTCCTTTATCCCTTGCCTTACGGCGCGGTTCAGGTGTCCGCTGATGTGTGAGACAGATACTGCACCATTTCCTTTCACCGAAAACCAATTTTCAAGGGACGACGACAGAGTGAAAGGAGAGCTCTTCTCTGTCGCGTCGTCCCTTAATTTTATTCGCGTTGTTCCATAAGTTTCGGCGCATGAGGAGCGCAGGAAATCTAGCGTAAAAGCGACATCCGCTGGTGACGTGTCGCAAAGACTGCGGCGCCTAATTCGAAACGAACGTAGTACATGTTGTAATTTGCTCGAGCCTCGACGCACAGCTTAGACTGCGGGCGGCGTTATCTTTTGCTTCGTCGCAAGGAAAAAGCTATTCATCGTCAACTACGCGGCCGCCGATTTTGAGAGTAAGCGCATCCTGTAGTTTTCTTTCTTTTTCTCTGTCTCCGCCACTTTTGATGTGACTATCATGCAGACGGGCTAGATGGGAGGCGTTAGCGACTGCTCGTGCATAATCGCTGCGTGCTAGGAAGCTCACTAGACAACGAAAAGTTTCTTCCACGAAGGAGAGCTTGCGCGGCAGTGGCGGTAGGCTATTAGGCAGTTGTTCTTGTGGTTTATAGTGCCACTAGGTTTTACAAAAAGCTGTGATGTTTGCCTAGGTGCTTGTTTTGGCGGTGCGCGGGCGATATATGGGCGTTGCAGTGTCATGGGGGAGTGTCACCTCGCCCATCAAAAACGCGAACTTCAACGTCGCAGCGTGAATATTGCAGAATGGCCGCGCCAGCGCAACTCCAATACTCTGTTGCCGAGAAGATGGACATTGTGATCGCTTAATTAAGTGAGCACTTAAACGGACGCGGAGCTGACATCCACACTGTACGCTGCCCAACATCCTGGCCGTGGTGTGCCGGCTCATCCGCCGTTTTTATCGATATCCAATCGAGTTAGGACCACTGGATCAGTCCATATCCAGAAAAGGAAGCGGCCAGCCAGTGCTACGAATGATTTTGACATCGATGTCCTCGCGTGCATCTCCGTCAAACTGGAAGCAAGCATCAGTGAAATTGCCGGCGCATATGGAGCGAGCCCTGCTTCAGTTTGGAGGTCACTGTCAAGACAGAGCTACCACCCATATCATGTGTGTGTTCACCATGGGAGCTGAGACCAAATGACCTAATTTCAGAAGGCTGCGGCATAAGGTATGTAGGGCGGACTTGGTACTTTTTTTCCCGAGTACGTCCTGACCAATGTTTTTCGGAGTCCGACGATTTGATGCTCGCTCGGCGGTCTGCCCGATTTTGTTCTCGTTGCGCGCCTTTGGTTTGCCATCTACGAGTACAGTTATGCATTAAGTTGGTTTACGATCACTGCCCGGAATGGGGCGGTTGTAGTTCGGCGCACGCACTTCGATAGCGCAGCACTTGTTATACCACGCGCGTGTAAAAACCCCTTGTATGTACCGTCGTCTGCCAAAAGTAACCAGGCAGCCGCGTCGGCGGCGCATGCGCTGTCTGCGTTGGCCGCTGCTCCCCGGCTGCTATAGTGTCAACCAGCTGACGTAAGCATTCGCCCTCGTTCTCCTTCCTTGGATGATAAGTAAGCGGGCAGCATTTGCGACAAGCTATTTCTCGCCTTCGGAGCGCTGTAATACTTAGCGAGGGCGCAGGCTTAGTTAACAGTCGCAGCCGGGGAGCAGCGGTCGGTGCCTGAGACCGACGCCGCCACTCGGCTCCGAGACCGCTCCGGCAGCCGACGCAGCTGCTCGGTTACTTCTGGCAAAAACGGTGCATACTACTCCGGTTGCACTGTTTGCCGCCCTTGGTTTGATTACAGCGTGCGGACTACAAAATTACTCCAGATATTTCCATTCAGCATATGGGGCACCTATATATGTGCTTTTCTGCCGTGTGCCGGAACCCGCCTCGTCAACTTGGAAGCTTGATTCCGGCCGGCTAGCCGTTGTCCTCCAGTCGAACTGTTGCAAGTTAGCGCTCGTGTGTGTTCTTTCATGTCCTTGTCTGATGCTGCGCTATTTTATACGTCATGCACTACCAACAAGCCTAAACCGCCACCTTATTGGACTCCAGTAGAAGTTTTGTGCCGGCTGCATCGGTGCTCCAAATACATATGCGTATTTGTGTAGACAGCTGAGCATGGGCCCTTCGGCTCGCGCAGAGCTCGAATCCACTCGGACAAGCTGCAAACAGGGTACTTAATTTCTCGCCTTTCTCTTAAAAGCGCTGGCGTTTGCCCGGGAGTGGCTCATGCACACTTCCGGCTTTGCGGTTGCTCTTTTCCCGTGCATCGTGGTGAAGCACGCCTTTGCCTCGGCAGGAACGTTGGCTTTGTCATCGCTGTTGTGGCAGTAACTGTAGTCCTAAACAAATTGACATATTGCTTTTTCCATGGCTGTAAGGCAGATTTTAAAAATTTTAAACATGACCATTCTATTCGCCGGTAAAGAAGAGCTAGCATATGATATTTCCTGCGCATTACAACTTATAAGATGCGTTGTTCCTGGTACGAAGGCTCGATCCATGGCAAATACATAATTTCCGCCAGCACAAATTGTAATGATATATCTAGCCAAGCAGAACGAGGTGAGAGATTACGAGACTGTTTACTAAGCCGGAGTGCGAATTCACCGATCGAGTACATTGCTGGCCGCCGCGTCGCCTGGCCGCACCGCCGTTTGCATGCGACATGGCGAGAAGACGCTGATGTGTGCGATTTTTGAGAGCGCTGCGAGTGTTTCACCACGTCAGAACATAATCGTGTGCAATTAATATCGCGGATTCCTCATGCATGGCAGTGCCCAAGTCGCGACGAGCGGACAAGCTACCGGGTATGGTATTCCAGTGCCAACATTGACCCCCCAAAGGATTTTCCTGCGAAATCTTGAAAGGACATGCGGATACCCCCAGGAAGTGAGGACAAACTCCCGCAAACATTCCTCCAATATCCTTTGGCTGCGCTTTCTGTATCCAAGGGAGGTCCGTAGGAAGTCCTTGAGGATTTTCATAGGCCTTAACAAAAACATTGTTTATCGGTCAAATAACGATAAATTTCCCTAGGGATTTTTATGGTCCCGAGAGAAAAAAAAAACTTGCTCGGACCACGTGAAAAATATTCGCTAAGCTAAATTTACATTTGCTGCGATTTGGACGTGAAAAAAAATGACTACAGCTGATTACAGTGGTGTAGTTGCTTGGCCCAGTGTTGGCATTTTTACGGGTAAAATCTGCATAGCGCCACACGCTGTCACGGTGAACATGTCTAACAAGCATATGCGAAACACGGATCAAGCTACAAACAAGGAGTCATGCAACACCAACATATTGAGCGTACATTCACTAAACGAAGAATTTCCACGAGCTTTCCAAATCTAAGATCCTTTTGAAGCCAGTGACCCTTGTACTTTAAGCAATATTATTTCATTCAATTACCAATCCGCCGTGACACAAACAAGAAATGAAAATGAGCAGACCACGTTGTAGATATCTTCTATTAGAAAAAAAAAACAGTCCACTCTGTCATCTTTTTCGGGAACATTATGTAAACGTAAGCAAGGCAGCAATGTGGGCTAGTTGGTTGCACATTTGATGTGAATAACGCGCTATACATTGTCCGCTTGCGCGCTTGTCCTGTGTCAGCCGTTTCAGTTGTTTTTGTCAGTGTGTAGCGCGTTATTCACATTATGTAAACGTAATGAGACCTGATTCAAGCAAATGTCCTTAATATCACCTTAGCGGGATATCCACCGGATAAAGTGTCAGGACAAATCTACAGAAAAAATCCATATCAAGTTAGTGTCCGCAATATCACTCGAACGGGATATCCAAGTCCATCGCGTTTTCAAAGGATGAGGCTATACCTCCGGTCCTGACCGTAGAAGGTCAAACAGCCCTCGGAGTACTTAAGGAACTAGTCAGTGCCCCGCCTCAATCATGCGTAGTGCTCTCCGTAGGAGTCGGTAATGGCAAGAACATCGACGGTATCATCGAGGGGAACACGCAGTTGCTCCTAGACCGAGAGAGTGGCATCGCGAGAGGAATGGCCCGCTTCCGGAATGGACAGGCACAGATGCTGCTGGCGTTCTTCAGCGAAGAATACAGGCACATCAACAGATGAACGACTATAGCTTTCTTGGGCAAAATATCCGACGTCCGAGACGCATTCGCCCTCTCCGCTCTTATCCCAAGAGATCCACACGAGGAATATCGCACAGCCGTCTTCGACATAAACCTAGCCCTGCCCCGGAGCAGACAAGACCTGGTGCGCAGCCTTTTTCGAAGCTACAGCGACTGCTTTTCGTCATCGTCGAACGTCCAGCGCAGATTGCCAAGCATCGGATTGCAACCGACGAGCATGGCGCCCGACCTCTCCGCCAAAGCCCCTACCATACGTCACCGCGAGAACGCCAAGCCATCCAGTATCAAGTGGAAGAAATGCTTCGCGACGATGTCATCCAGCCGTCGAAGAGCCCCTGGGCAGCACCGGTTGTTTTGGTGCGAAAGAAAGACGGTACCCTTCGGATCTCTGTCATTACCGACGCCTGAACAGCGTCACAAAGAAAGACGTCTACTTTCTCCCAAGGATCGACGAAACGGGAGACCGACTCTGCCACACCATGTACGTACTTTTCGTCGACAGATCTGAAGAGCGAGCAATGGCAGACTGAAGGCGAAGGAAAAGACCGGGGAACTTGTAGCCTTCATAAAGCCGGACGGGTTACTATGCGAGTTCAAAGCCATGCCATTCAGGCTTTGTTCAACACCAGCAACATTTCAACGAGTAATATGGGCATGGTGTTGGCAGGCCTCAAGCGGCAAACCTTTCTCGTGTATCTAGACTACGTCGTATTCTTCTGGATGAGCTTCGACGAACACCAGCAGAGGAAGAAGGCAGTACTGGACGTGATAAATTGTTCTGGACTTACCCTAAAGCCTGAGAAGTGCTGACTTGCCTACCAGGAGCTGCTATTTCTCGGCCACATCACCAGCAAGGATGGCTTTCACCCCGATCCGCGCAAGACGGCCGCTATTGCCCAGATTCCGCAGCCTGACGACAATAAGGCCGTTCGCAGACAACGCCGTGAACAATGGACGAGCGGAGTAGCATAAAATTAAATTCAAACTCCTTATTGGGCGAACTTGGGCCCACAAAGAGCTGAACAGCTCGTAGACGACGGTATAGCAACAAGCGTGCTCGGCGGTCGTCGAACAGAATCCGTGCCGCTGTTGGCTGCGCTCAGTTTAAAACTGGCAAGGAACCATCGAGATAAGGCGCTGAACCAACTACACCAATCTGTAACAATATGGAATCAGTTGTGGCCCGTGGCTGTGATCATTCGATATAGGTCTGCTCGTATGTCGTGTCACAAACAAAATGATAAAGCTGAGTGTCGGAGGCTTTGAGTGTGAGCAAACCAACAGCACAAAGATTTTCAGCAATATGTTTGTCAAAACGAGCCCCTGATTTCCCTTCTTTTGTCTGCTTTCTAGAATAGCTAGGGTAGCCCAGATAAGCCTTGCGTCAAAGCACTCGCACAGATTACATGAGTGTTTTTTTTTCGTTACCGTTATAGTAGTTTTTCTTTGCGTTGTACACATCAAAACAGCCTGGATGGTGGGCAGCAGACAACAGGCCACAATACTGTATTTGAGGAAACTAGCCGGACCGTTACTTAAAATTTTTTATTCTGTAATGTAGTGCATTTATTATTGTGTGTGTACTGCATATGCCCAGCCTTGATAGCTTTGAAGTGAACTATATTTGTAAGTATATTAATTGCCATGTCATTTGTGACAGCTGTGTGGTGACATATTTTTTAGCGGTAATAGACAGCTTCAGTAGTCGATAAACAATGGTTTACTGAAGGTTTATAAGACAGATGCTTATATACTTGTGCACACAAAACTCTAATAGAAGTGAAATGCCATAAATATGTAGAATTTTCATAGGCCTGAGACCACTATACCAGTATACATGTCCATTGACAAAAGTCTACCATAAACCTATAGATTGGCTATAGAGCTCTCTATAAAATGTTCCACGTGACACTCGCGGCAATACAGGACGTACCACGTCCGCCGCTAAGGACAAGGGGGGCGCTGGTGAACACTCCCCAGTTTAAGTTACACGTAACATGATAACCCCGAAAGGAGAAGATTGCACAGCCGCCGCCGTTGCTCAGTTGGCAGAGCACCGGACGAGAAATTCGGATGTCGTTGGTTCAGATCTCATCGGCGGCATGTGTCTGTTTTTCTTCTACTTTCTAATGAATAATCTTTAAGCCAGAATATAATTCCTATTGATTAATGCCACAAATTAAAAAAAGACAAAGATTCTCTATGCTTTTCTTGCTTTCAGTGACTGTTGGCTTTCTTTATATGTACACTCTAAACAAATACACCTATATGGGAGTAAAAAGAGAGTAAACTGTCTTTACTCCCTTTTTACTCCTTTTGTTTAGAGTGTAAATCATATTGAGCCATTCATTTCCCTATACCTTGTCTGCTCAATACGTTAATAGGAGATAATATTCATATTACAACAATAGCCATAACACAAAACAATTAAAAAGCATTTAAAATAAAACGACTAGGGTGTTATTAACTCGCGCTTATTCCTTAACACAGCCTGCTCTCTTCCTATCTCTTAACGTTACACCTATCATTAGCTTTCGTTAGCTTCTATATAGTTTCCGTCTAATATAGGTGAGCACTGGCGATCAAGATATATGATGGTGCACTTCCTTCTTGAGGGATACTGCTAAGCTGCTATTCATGACCTTTGTGTGCCTGCCATTTGCGCTACATCCCTTTCTTATTCTCTCACTTCT
Organism: Amblyomma americanum; assembly: GCF_052857255.1. Classification (NCBI taxonomy): domain Eukaryota; kingdom Metazoa; phylum Arthropoda; class Arachnida; order Ixodida; family Ixodidae; genus Amblyomma; species Amblyomma americanum. The sequence continues at coordinate 59,166,061 of NC_135502.1, forward strand.
CTCTCGTGGCCCGGGTCAGCAGTTACTACCTACTCAAGTAGCAGTACTCCATCACAACTTCTAGCGCTTCGCTGTCTATCGTAAAGTGTTGCATCCCTCCAAGACTATTGAACATTGCTTTTGATTTTTCCATATTGATTTTTAGATCCCCTCGTTCTGCTTTGCCTCTTTAGGTTATCGATCATGCCTTTCAGTTCGTCCCCCGAGTCACTTAACAAGGCAATGTCATCAGCAAATCTGAGATTATTAAGGTATTATTTATTACCTTTTATCTCAACCTCTTCCCTATCCACTTGTGTGAATACCTCCTGTAAGTACAGTGCTGGATAGATCATGTCCCCTGTCTGAGTACTCTTCCTGAATGGAATTTATCACTCTACGTAAGGAAGTACCTTTACATATGTCTCTTATAGTTATGTTATTACCTAAATCGATCGCTTGAGGCAAAAAAATGTCGGCACGAAAACACGGTCTTTTTCGTCTCATCCAGCATACTGCTATAAACGTGGGACATGATCGGCCAGCGATTGCACGAGCCCACAGTATTTTGACGTTGCTGTAAGCCGTTGCGAGCTCCATTAACGGCGCGCCTATAAATGCGCATTTCAGAAGTATCGATCGTTCGCCACATCGCGCCAGCTTTCCCAATTACACGCCCGCTAGATTAGGAAGCGTTCGGTATTTCGTCTTTCTCGGTGCAGAATGGCCGATCAAAGGCCTCGTCTGTGCTTAGGAGCACGTACTCTTTTGAACCGAGTCACGCTCCTGAAGAGCGTAATAGGGCATATCTGCGGCTCGAAAGTGGACGTCTGGGCGATTCCGCGCCAGTAATACGCGGGAACAACGCTTCATGCTGGACAACATTAATGGCTTCCCTCGCATATCGCGCTTGAAATTCCGCACTCTGAAGATCAAGCGGCTCATCAAAAACACCGCCGACGCGGCCTCTATGCATAGCCGGGCTTCTCTTTATGGTAGTTACGCTGGTTTCGCGGTTCATAGACCGTTTCGCATATTTAAATGGTTTAGATGTGCGTGGCACCGAATCAGTCGAGTGTAGGTTCGACGCTGCCGCCCTCGCCGCCCTGTGATTGCAATGGTGAGATACGCAAATTTGTGGATGGAGTCGGACTCTACACTGTAAACACGAATATGCATATATGCGTTCTAGAGGTCAGCTTATTTTTTTTTTTACTTTTTTCTGTTTAGAGTGTAACCTCTGAGCCTCTTTCCGTGGAAGCGTGAAACATAACAGAGGCCGTTTCCGTGCTCATCCGTTTATTCGGGAGCTTTTGCGCAGCTGGAAGGCCGCACTTCAACTCGTCGCTGTTGACAATCTGCTGCCGCGAAGTACCACAGGCGGCAGCTATACCAATGCGCATGCGCAATAGGCGCCTGAGTGGCCCGGAATACGGCGACGCTCGCACTTCTCCGTGAAGTGCTAAAACTCAGTTTCCTCCTGGCGTGTACACATGTGAGCGTCCTTAGTATGCTTTCATCGCATGTAACATGAAATCGACTTGTTTCATACACTGAAAACCTGAAATGGGCAGTACTGTGATTTCTACCCGAAAATATGCGCCTTCCAAAAAATGCAATTTGCTGTAGAGCACAAAACTGAAGGCACCACACAGGAAGTAGCGGACGTTTCGTAGTTATCTAAAGCAGTGATCTCCGTTGGTTATTCTTTCCTTCTTTCTTTCTTTCTTTCCTTCTTTCTTTCTTTCTTTCCTTCTTTCTTTCCTTCTTCTTTCCTTCTTTCCTTCTTCTTTCTTTCTTTCTTTCTTTCTTTCTTTCTTTCTTTCTTTCTTTCTTTCTTTCTTTCAATCTTAATATCCTTACATTCATATCGTTTACAAGGTTGTAAGAGACAGCGAGAGTAAGCGGAAAAACAGAGAGGTTCGATAAGGCTGCTGCCCTTTAAAATGGCCGCCTTTATCAGGAATTAATGTTTATGCAGTGTACAAATGCAGGCAGGTCTAGCACAGGCGCGGAATGGATGTACTTGAGTGTGGTAATAATTGCTGTAAATCAGAGAGAGAGAGTGAAAAAAAAATGGTCTTAATTAAATAGTTTCTTGACGAAAGCGTTTATTTCCGCGCTTTTTCAGAAAATTATGAGTATAAACAGCATTTCATGTAACGCATAAGAGCTAGCGCTAATAGTCGATGATTTTGTGGAAAAAGTAACCCGAAAAAACTCGAGTAATGAAAGTATTTGCTTAATGGCCCGATTTTAGCCGAATTTGAAATAGAAATATAGCGTCGAATTTTTACCCTCCCGAATTTTGAAAAGAAATCAAATTCGAAAACCAACGGGCCCCCTATACACGAGCCGAAAGCTTCTGAGCTTATTAGTCTATTTATTATCGATGCACACTTTGGAAAATTTTCGCCTTCAGGACATGTTACTTCAAATTAAACGCTAGAAAATACATTTGATTAAAACTAATAATTGTTTCTGCCTTATTCCTAATCACACAAGTAGTTTAATGCATGCAGAGACGGCTCTTTGTTTGCTGCTTGTTAATTTCTTGATCATAGAAGGTTTGATCATAATTTCTTGATATTTAGCCTTAAATCATCCAGCTAGCGAATCAAAGTCCGTCAACTACAAGGCCGAGTAGCGTCAAGCATTAGACAGTCTTCTTTGTTGTTTAAATTAACACATGAGGAAAAAAAAAAGCGGAGAAATGTATCGTGCCTTCTCTCCCAAACACGCAGCTTCTCCCGGTTGTCATCGTGCTGTCAGTGTTCGGCCACACCCGAGCTGAGGACAAGTGCACGCCGGAGGGAGGCATCGTGAGAAGCCTTTTACCCATTTACCCGAATTACAGGACAGAACGGTCTAGCGGTTTCGTATGCACACGCACCAAGGTCTTTCCGCTTGATGCAACCTCCTTCACGCACTTATGAAAGTGAAACAATAATGGCACCGTTTCACGATTTCGCGAAAAGTAATCGCGGGTGTACCGATCCGCTAAACGCTGTGGTGAAGGAGTGTGTTTCCACCGGTTGCACTTCCGTGTGCGCTCATGTATTCCGACGTCATCCATTGGGACGGCCAGCTTTCGCCGGTGAACCGGGCAACAGCGGCGGCAAAAGCCAATGGGCACGTGGAGTGGGGGCACACCCAAACATTCTATGAATTTTAGGTTAGGTTAGGTTAGGCAACAGCGGCGGCAAAAGCCAATGGGCTCGTGGAGTGGGGGCACACTCAAACATTCTATGAATTTTAGGTTAGGTTAGGTTAGGCAACAGCGGCGGCAAAAGCCAATCGGCTCGTGGAGTGGGGGCACACTCAAACATTCTATGAATTTTAGGTTAGGTTAGGTTAGGTTAGGCAACAGTGGCGGCAAAAGCCAATGGGCTCGTGGAGGGAGGGCACACCCAAACATTCTATTAATTTCAGGTTAGGTTAGGTTAGGCAACAGCGGCGGCAAAAGCCAATGGGCTCGTGGAGTGAGGGCACACCCAAACATTCTATGAATTTTAGGTTAGGTTAGGTTAGGCAACAGCGGCGGCAAAAGCCAATGGGCTCGTGGAGTGGGGGCACGTGGAGTGGGGGCACACCCAAACATTCTATGAATTTTAGGTTACGTTAGGTTAGGTTAGGTTAGGCAACAGTGGCGGCAAAAGCCAATGGGCTCATGGAGGGAGGGCACACCCAAACATTCTATTAATTTCAGGTTAGGTTAGGTTAGGCAACAGCGGCGGCAAAAGCCAATGGGCACGTGGAGTGGGGGCACACCCAAACATTCTATGAATTTTAGGTTAGGTTAGGTTAGGCAACAGCGGCGGCAAAAGCCAATGGGCACGTGGAGTGGGGGCACACCCAAACATTCTATGAATTTTAGGTTAGGTTAGGTTAGGCAACAGCGGCGGCAAAAGCCAATGGGCTCGTGGAGTGGGGGCACACTCAAACATTCTATGAATTTTAGGTTAGGTTAGGTTATGTTAGGCAACAGTGGCGGCAAAAGCCAATGGGCTCGTGGAGGGAGGGCACACCCAAACATTCTATTAATTTCAGGTTAGGTTAGGCAACAGCGGCGGCAAAAGCCAATGGGCTCGTGGAGTGAGGGCACACCCAAACATTCTATGAATTTTAAGTTAGGTTAGGTTAGGCAACAGCGGCGGCAAAAGCCAATGGGCTCGTGGAGTGGGGGCACGTGGAGTGGGGGCACACCCAAACATTCTATGAATTTTAGGTTAGGTTAGGTTAGGTTAGGCAACAGCGGAGGCAAAAGCCAATGGGCTCGTGGAGTGAGGGCACACCCAAACATTCTATGAATTTTAAGTTAGGTTAGGTTAGGCAACAGCGGCGGCAAAAGCCAATGGGCTCGTGGAGTGAGGGCACACCCAAACATTCTATGAATTTTAAGTTAGGTTAGGTTAGGCAACAGCGGCGGCAAAAGCCAATGGGCTCGTGGAGTGGGGGCACGTGGAGTGGGGGCACACCCAAACATTCTATGAATTTTAGGTTAGGTTAGGTTAGGTTAGGCAACAGCGGAGGCAAAAGCCAATGGGCTCGTGGAGTGAGGGCACACCCAAACATTCCATGAATTTTAGGTTAGGTTAGGTTACGCAACAGCGGCGGCAAAAGCCAATGGGCTCGTGGAGTGAGGGCACACGCAAACATTCTATGAATTTTAGGTTAGGTTAGGTTAAACAACAGTGGCGGCAAAAGCCAATGGGCTCGTGGAGCGAGGGCACACTCAAACATTCCATGAATTTTAGGTTAGGTTAGGTTAGGCAACAGCGGCGGCAAAAGCCAATGGGCTCGTGGAGTGAGGGCACACGCAAACATTCTATGATTTTTAGGTTAGGTTAGGCAACAGCGGAGGCAAAAGCCAATGGGTTCGTGGAGTGAGGGCACACCCAAACATTCTATGAATTTTAGGTTAGGTTAGGTTAGGTTAGGCAACAGCCGAGGCAAAAGCCAATGGGCTCGTGGAGTGAGGGCACACGCAAACATTCTATGATTTTTAGGTTAGGTTACGCAACAGCGGCGGCAAAAGCCAATGGGCTCGTGGAGTGAGGGCACACGCAAACATTCTATGAATTTTAGGTTAGGTTAGGTTAAACAACAGTGGCGGCAAAAGCCAATGGGCTCGTGGAGCGAGGGCACACTCAAACATTCCATGAATTTTAGGTTAGGTTAGGTTAGGCAACAGCGGCGGCAAAAGCCAATGGGCTCGTGGAGTGAGGGCACACGCAAACATTCTATGATTTTTAGGTTAGGTTAGGCAACAGCGGAGGCAAAAGCCAATGGGTTCGTGGAGTGAGGGCACACCCAAACATTCTACGAATTTTAGGTTAGGTTAGGTTAGGTTATGCAACAGCCGAGGCAAAAGCCAATGGGCTCGTGGAGTGAGAGCACACCCAAACACATGAATTTTAGGTTAGGTTAGGTTAGACAACAGCGGAGGCAAAAGCCAATGGGCTCGTGGAGTGAGGGCACACCCAAACATTCTATGAATTTTAGGTTAGGTTAGGTTAGCAAATCACAATACTGCTCCTTTCTCTCTCTCATGTGCTCTTCTTCTTCCAGGAGCTCGCATAAAGGCTCATTATTCTATCTAGGCTCTATTCTTCTTTTTCTACTCCTTCTGCTTTCTCTTCCTAGCTCGTCTGGATATCGTGGATAACATGCGGATAACCGCACGACCACAGACATGACGCTATAGAGGCGAGTAGCTGCAGCCTGTGACTGGCGCGTGCGTGCAGTGCCACTTCCTGACGGTGCCGTGCTGCCCAAAGCTGACGTGCATCCGGTTCACGCGCACCTCGGGCATGAACGGCATCTGCATGCTGGACGTGCACTCGGGCGACGAGTACAACGTGCCGCTGTTCACGCCCCAGCCCGAGGAGAGCACGCCCAGTCTGCCGGACACCACACGCTTCACGGTGCCCCCCGCTCCGACGGCGCCCACCGGCCTCACCAACCCGACCACGCAGCACGTCTGTTGCACGCAGACGTTCAGCTGCTAACGCTAGGCGCATAACTAGCGCTCTCTATCCGCAACAGGTGCCAGACGCCTGTAGACTGCTTGTCTCTGAAATACTCCCAACGATTGGTCCAAATTTAAAGGGGCTCTGAAACACCTTCCGACGGGAGCACATCAACTCGCTCAATCGCTGCACTGTGTTGTCATGGAAACCTGAGGCAAATAATACACTGCTACATGCAGCAGAGGACCCACGATCACGCGCTTAAGTTGGCGAGCTCTTCCCGGCGACTTTTTCAAGCTCGCACCCTCCTCCGTCGTTCGCACCTGCGCATACAAGGCGTGAAGTGGCTATTGGTTTGTTTCTTTCAGACGTCGGGCAGCTACCATGGCCGCGGCCGCGTAGCTCCGGCGGGTCAGGAAGCTCTCCCCCGGAGGAGGGGCCGGCGGAGGAGCGCCGACCTTCGAGCGTGCAAAAGTGACCAGAGGGAAAGGCGCCGCGAAGACGCGGAAATTCAAACTTTGGCTACAGATAAAGCGAAATAAAAAAAATTCTTGCTGGACAATATTCATGAAGCAGTGTGTTTGAACATCCCAGGCATACCGAAACTTTATTAGAGCCCCTTTCAGAGCCCCTTTAACATATTAATGACTATTGACAACTAGACCATCAAGATATTCCGTTGGCATTGTTGCATACATGAAAGAAAGTCTCTAGTTTCTCTAAGTAGTTGCGAATTCAATTTCTTCCTAACGTGCTTTGTCGAACAGAGGTTTTCATATAATTTATTTTGATCGGCAGTCTCTTTCAAGGTACATTGTCCAATTATTATAGTCAAATTCATACGAGTCGTATATTATTTCAGACACGTACAGTAGTACCAGCGAATACCCCACGAAAAAAAAAGTCGATATAGGCTTCAGTCTCTGGCACGAAGTTTGTAGCTACTTGACATTTTTTGTAAAGTCGATCTTTAATCGTTTTACAGCGAGCTGCTCACAGATATTTCAAAAGCTGTCGAAGTTGACGTCACAGCTCGAAGATGACATATTCGCTCTGCCGCCAGCCTTTGTTATGCTTGCTTTTCCGTGTTCATTTTTGTTTTTTCAATGTCAGTACGCGTCCTTTCCGGTTTCTGTTTGCCGCGCTACACATGAGCAGATCGCTCTGGATCCTGAGCGACAGATTCTGTATACGATGCTCGGGATTCCTCGCGCCGGAAAGTTTCCAGTCATTCATTTACATATACAGCGCGGCCGAGAGCAGCTGTCATGCTGGTGCCGACGACCGCCATGCAAGCGTGGATCTTGTTACCCGTATACCGCGGAGCTGTTTCTTCAGTTTCAGTTCTGCCCAAATAAACAACCTGTTTTTCAGTGCATCTGTGCACATTTTTGCCCGGCTGCCGTTGCTGCATGTCAGATCAGTGCATCCTTGCCTGCTGAAGCTGGTCACATGAGATGACTGTATTTCGAACCCGAGTCTTTAGATTTAGCACCAGGTACGACTGAAGCACTCTCGCTTCCATATGGAGCTCGAACCGGAAGCTTGTGTGCGGTGCGTTTCGTGGCGGCCACCATGCATTTTGTGACGTCAGGAAGAAGACTAGCAAGAATAGTCGCTGGTGGGTTAAAAGGTCCTGCCATATGTTCCTGAAATACAGCCTCCTTAATCCAGGCTGGTTAAGCGTCTTTATACATACACGGCGCTACCGGTCGCTGGCTGGATTCGGCTGCGCATATGAATGATAGTTCGAACATATATGGCCTGCACATGAGTATAGCTTAGTGTAAATACGCATATAAATACCTTTGGTTCTTCTGGAAATTCATTATTTTCAATTTGAAATCACAGTCAGGCTGAAATGAAGCTGATATTTATTTGTAACTTAAATATAACTGAACAGAAACGTCACGTTACTTATAAGCCAACGTCTGCGCCGGCGTGGACGAGGGTGCCTATTCCGAATAAAGCTTTTCGCTGCGATCAAGAATAAAACAGAAAAGTGGGAAACACTTTTGCTTAATTGTAATGTTTGTAGTGGTTCCTCCTCGTTACAGTCGGCCCGCGATAGTCTTCCGTACCGGTCTACGTTTCTTTCAGTTTGTGACAGAGGACACAGTAGTGCACGAAGACGCGACGTAGCCCGAAAAAAAAAAAAACGAGCATAGGCACGATCGTCAGCACAGGAAAACAAGTGTTCAAGTGTTACTGAAATAACCAAAAGAACGAAAGTACGTGGGCTGCGCATTTGTGAAAGTGGGTGACGAATGTCGAGAAAGACTCCCCTTAACAGGGGCGGTTGGGAGAGTTGGTTTGGCGTTTTCTACCAAAAGGTTCCAGAAGTAAATGGCAAATAAATACTAGTATTTAACGAGAGAAATATAGCCGGTAGAAATACTAGCAATTAAGAAGAGAAATGCTTTAGGCCTTGGAAATAAAGAATCGAGATGTTTCCTGTGTTTGGGATCTTTCACTGTCTTTATCGGGGGAGGATCTGGCATTCATTGGGTTCAGTGCGTAAACGCAAAAAAGTTGCTCTGCCACGTTCTTTATTTTTTTTTCGTGTTACATGTGATGGTAGAGATTTTCTGTGTGTTTATCGCTTGGCTGTCAGTTGTTAGTGCGCCTACATGCGCCCGGACCTGGGCGAACTACCCGTGCGAACTTTAGTTAGTTTTTTTTCGCTCTGCGGCGTACTTTTGGCGCCTTTTCGTAAAATAAAAAAATGAAAACATTCGCTTGCTGAGAGTTGAGGAACTCAATACACGACTTTTAATATACGTCTTTGCTACTTAATCAATTTTCCCGTCCCTGAGCCTTGGCATAGTGGTTACTTCCATCCGACATTTCGATTCTCAAAGCTCTCAATTCCGGTCGTACCGGAATTGAGAGCTTGAGACCTCAAATTATAATTAGCGTATAAGGCTAAGTTTTATTCTTAACTGTCATGTAACTGTTAGAATGATTTCATCGTTTTTCTTGTGTTCTGGTTTCTTGCGTGCAGTACCTGAGTGGTTAAACAACATCAGCTCACCCAAACTTCAGTCCTACTGTTCGACTTATACTTGTAATGTATATAATTAATGCGACGCACCAAAAACATGAAGATGACTAAGAGGTCCCTGAGGTGATGCCTCATGCGGTCGACCCAATCCTGGTGAGCATCCGTAAAACGTCACGCCTTACGTTACACATCCAGCTTCTGTGGCTGGAAATACAAAGTCCCGTGTCCACTTGCGAGATCTTTGGTTTAAACAACTGCTTTCTGCACCGAACGAACTGGGAGACAAGGGAGTTTGTCCGCTCTATTAGACTCTGCTTAAACATTTAATGCTTAGGTACTGAGTTACAGGGTCGCAAACTCGGCGTGGTAGACACGCTTTGTGAAGAGTTCGCAAGGATAGCGTAGACTGACCAGTTTTTAGGCTTTGATCTATGGGTGATGCTTCGTTGGTTCTCTCTGAGGTCGTAGAAGGTAAGCTGAAGCATTCTCCATTTTGAGAATGCTTGAGGCAAAAGCGCGCAGGAGTGTATAATAACAGCCTGGAAAGTAGTGCGGTTCTTCGTAAAGTGGCTTCCATATTTTTGACAAAAGGTGTAAGCTTTATTAGAAACGCACGGAAGAAAAGAAGCGAAACCTTTAAACAGCCCCGGGGAAAAAAAAAGTGTACAGGGCAAGGATATTGTGCTGTGTTGTGGTTGGCTTTTTTTTTTCGTTCGCGTTGTGTTTTTGTACTGTCTATTAAGAAACTTGGTTCTTCTTTTTGAATGTCCGTTGACTTCTTCGGTGCACGTGTCTTAAATATTGGCTTCTCTCAGTTCCCCCTTGCTAAGTACCAATTGTTCAATGGCTAAGCTATAGCAGTCTTCGACGGCCCTCAGTTTAGATGACGTGAAATGGGTTCTGAAAGAAAATTTTAAAAATGGAAAGACTCGGCTGCTGACCCGAAAGACGCGGGTTCGATCTCGGCCGCGGGAGTCGAATTTCGATGGAGGCGAAATTCTAGAGGCCCGTGTACTGTGCGATGTCAGTGCACGTTAAAGAACCTCTGATGGTCGAAATTTCTGGAGCCCTTCACTACGGTGTCCCTCATAGCCTGAGTCGCTTCGGGACGTTAAACCCCTATAAACCATAAACCATAAAAATGGAAAGACTGCGTAGGTCGTTTTCTCTTTACGCGGAGTTATAGCTGCGCAGTATTCCTGACGAACGCTGCTAAAAGCTATTTCAATTTCAAATACTTTACGGGTGATCGATTTAGCAGTTCAGCAAATCTCTACACATTAGTATCTGTGCGACGAGGCGGGTCTAATCAAGACAGCGTGACCTCCACGAACTTCTCTGGCTTTCAACGATAAGCGGTGTCGTCAGCCGCTGGTTTGGCTCGTCTGCATGCAGCTTGTGCCTGCAAGTGTTGTCGGCCCATGTGATCACAGCTGCCTACATTTGTGCACACCTTCATGTCGCAGTGTATTCGGTGACCTTAGCAGCAGAAACTCAAACTCTTTCCAATAAATAGCGATATAAATAGCACTTCTCGTGTGCTGTAGCAATCAAGGTCATCTGTCAAAATTGCTAATCGTTACTGACTTTTTTGCCTTCTAATACAACTCTAAAACAACTCTGAAAGCAACTATGAAAAAAAAAATAGTTTGCTTCGACTGCATGTCTTAACGCCGCCGCGGTGGCTCAGTATAGTTACGTGCACAATTGCTGACCAGAGAGACAGTAGTTCGATACTGGCCGTGGCGGTCGAATTTCGATAGAGCCGAAATGCTAGAGGCTTGTGTACTATGCGATGTCATAATCATAATCATCATCATCACTAGCCTGACTATGCCCACTGCAGGGCAAAGACCTCTCTCATGTCTCTCCAATTAACCCTGTCCTTTGCCAGCTACGGCCACCCTATGCCTCCAAACTTCTTGATCTCAGCCACCCACCTAACTTTCTGCCGCCACCTGCTACGCGTGCCTTCTCTTGCAATCCATTCCGTTACCCTTAAGGACCAGCGGTTATCTTGCCTTCGCATTACATACCCTGTCCAAGCCCATTTCTTCTTCTTGATTTCTACTAGGATGTCATTAACCCGTGTTTGTTCCCTCACCCACTCTGCCCTTTTCCTGTCTCTCTATGTTGCACCGTTCATTTTTCTTTCCATAGCTCGCTGCGTTGTCCTTAACTTAAGCTGAACCCTTTTCATTAGACTCCACGTTTCTGCCCCATTGATGAGTACCGGTAACATACAGCTGTTCTATATTTTCCTCTTGAGGAATATTCGTAAACTGCCATTCGTGATCTCAGAAACTGCCATATGCGCTTCACCCCATTCTTATTCTTCTAGTTATTTTCCTCTCATGATCTGAATCAGCGGTCACTCCCTACCCTTTATCACTTCCAGCACCTCGCTGTCATTTGTAAACTGCTGCTCCCTTGCGGGACTGTAGAACATTACTTTTTGAGGTGCGATGTCAGTGCACGTTAAATAATCCCAGGTGGTCGGAATTATCCTCCACTACGGCATTCCCGTAGCCTGCTGTAGAAGTGCAGGTTAACTACTACCCCCTGGAGTTACTTGTCCCATTATGAGGAATTCGGGACAGCTCCCAGCCACTATACCGTTAAGCCTATAGCGGCCTATCACGTTCTTCTGCGGTCACTCAGTCATCCTTTCTCTTTATTACGTCACGGATGATGTCAGCGCGGTGCTTCTTTAAATGCTCAAAGTCATGCGCCACGTGGTGGTAGCCAAGGAAACTAGAAGCGTTCGTCCCGTGTTCGTGGTAAAGCATCGACGTTTCAGCTCACAGGCACTTTTACATTTCGCAGGAAAAGATGAATACAAAAGTAAAAATTTTCCTATTGGTAAACCTGGTTCAGAAAAGATGCGTGTCAAAGTTAATTGGGCAAAGCGCTGGGCTTGCGAGTAAATACTATAACTCACTCAGTTATCGAATACGTGTTTTGTTATTTAGCAGTTCATTTCCTTCTATCATGGAGCTGAACTTACAGGAGTATTGGGCCGCCGTGGTGGCTCAGTGGTTATGGCGCTTGGCAGCTGACCCGAAAGACGCGGGTTCGATCCCGGCCTTGGCGGTCGAATTTCGATCGAGGCGAAATGCTAGAGGCCCGTGTACTGTGCGATGTCAGTGCACGATAAAGAAGCCCAGGTGGTCGAAATTTCCGGAGCCCTTCACTACGGCATCCCTTAATGGCATGAGTCAGTTTAGGACGTTAAGCTCCCATAAACCAAACCCAACAGGAGTATTGGAGTAAAGTAGCGCACATTATTCACAAACGAAGACGTCGAGTAAGCTTTATTTAGTTTATTTTAAGGCATGTCTTCGTTCGCTCCGCTGCGTTAACAGAAAAAGTTTTCGTACTAACTGCAATAAGGATGATTGCTTGGCATATTGGTTCATGACTAAGGCAAGGGAGAACGGCGCGAAAGACGGCGTAAAAAAAAGTAGCGAACGACAGACTCAATTAACGACCCCTGAAATTCATTGTTGCGGTTTCAGTGCCCCTACGGAAAGCAACAGCTGCTGCAATGGCGCCTTTGGTCCTTACTCATCAAACCTAAGCTCGAACGTTTCCTTGCGGTCTGCGTGCGTCAATACCATGTGCGATTTCAAAAGCAGAGAAGGGCGTGCAATGAACACTAAAAATGAGTAACCTATATTCGGATCAATCAAAGGAGTCCTTCCAGCCAATGGTGTCGACAGACTCTGATGACGTTGCAGTTGATCCAATTTTACGAAGGCACCTGCCAGCCGCCTGCTTTGTCGCGGCATTGGGTTAAGAGCGGCGTTATGACGAACGGCCGACGCCATTGGCTAGAGGGCCTCCTTCGAGGGGTATCCGCCGCTGTATCCTTGAGTTGTATCCAACTACATGCGCCATCTCACAAGTAGTTTGCGGCACTGTGTAACCTACAGCTTTCCCATCCACAAGAAATGGTCCCTCAAATATTTGGACAGTGCTAAACTGTTTCTCAAACGATTGTTGCAGTGATTGGAAAGGTAGTCGTCTTTTTTTAGAGGACAGGGAGCGTTTCATTCAATGATTAAATTAGCAAAAAAAAAAACTGCGAACACAGTACTGCGGAGGCTTGCTCCGAAGTGGTGCGCCGCCATTGACAAACATGGCGTCCACCGAGTCTTATGCGTGCAGCAGCTGCAAACAGGTGTTCTTTTCTCCCTAGTGATGGAGCCACCAGTCGCGTAATGAGTGGCACAGAGGAACACATATGCGCCGCCCGCCTTTCCGATTGGCTCATATCGGTGCAGGTTGCAGAGTGCTGCGAACTACTTGTGAGATGTGATATTCCGCAAGCTTCATGTAGTGCTGTGACAAGTTTAATAAAAGCAAAGAGAAAAAAACTGAACGTATCTCGTAAATTGTGAGTCTTAGTTTATTCCGCTCCATCAGAGGATTGCCTCCGTCTTTCGTGACCCGCATGTGCACTTAGTCTGACAGGACAACCGACGCCGAAAGCGATAGAAAACATCCGGTAAAACTGCCTAAGGTTGACAGGAAATAAATTGCCTTGGCGAGTTGCATAGGAATGCCCTATTGTTCCAAAAATTTCGACAAGCATATCGAATATCCTCCTATTCGATTCGCTGAACGAATAAAACAGTACACGTTTAAGATTATCCTAAACTAATCGAAGTTTTCGAATAATTGGCGCGATCGAAGGTCGAATTGGCCATGCCGCAGTTTTCTTTTACGATTTTTTTTTCAATAACCGGACCTCCTCCTCCTCCGACAGCGCGCAGCATGGAGCCGGGATCAGACTGCGCGGGGTGGAGGGTTCAGCGCCGCTACGCGGTTAATTCGTGTTGAGGAGTTCATAAGTCTTACACATGACCTCCAAGATTGGGCGACGCGTCAGGGTTCAGGCAGGTTTAGACAACCCTGCCTTAATGCCCCATCTCGGAGGACACCATTCATAGCTGTCGCACCTCTCATCTACTGAGGTGTGGCGCTATAATTTATTCGCTGTTGTCATCAGTGACCAAAGGTAATTTTCCTGTGCGTATCACATGATAGTCATAGAGTTAGGGCAGACTTTGTGCTACGTCGTACCCTCTTTTGCCAAAAGTAGCCACGTTGCCCGGCTTGCTTCTCAGTTGTGTAGAGGAACTGCTACCGCACCCGTCAAACTGTAAACCACAGTGAGGTAAGGAGAACCCTTTTCCTCACCTTCCGATAATAATAATTGGTTTTTTGGGGAAAGAAAATGGCGCAGTATCTGTCTTATATGTCATTGGACACCTGAACCGCGCCGTAAGGGAAGGGATAAAGGAGGGAGTGAAAGAAGAAAGGAAGAGAGAGGTGCCGTAGTGGAGGACTCCGCAATAATTTCGACCACCTGGGGATCTTTAACGTGCACTGACATCGCGCAGCACACGGGCGCCTTAGCGTTTTGCCTCCTTAAAAACGCAGCCGCCGCGGTCCGGTTCGAACCCGGGAAATCTGGATCAGTAGCCGAGCGCCCTAACCACTGAGCCACCGCGGCGGGGTCACCTTCCAATACCTTTTGGTTTTTAGGAGAGCCGTAGGGTATCCACTTATGAAGGAGAAGGAAACCATGCAGCCTGGTTAGTTTGGGCAAAGACTTGCCCCATAGTGGAGATTAGCGCTGCATATTTTGGCAGACAATGTTATGTGTTATAGCGCCCTACCGCAGCGCCGCCGCTAGTCCTCAGCCGTTTCTCGCGGATATTTGTTTTGAACGAATATTAACGCATGTGGAGAATATTTTAACGAATGCTCGGTTCGTATTCGATTCAGGGCTATCACTATTCGATTCGTGTTCGATTCGACTTTAAGCTGCACAGTTCTTATTGGATTTGGTTTTGAAAAAGCACTTTTTGTCCATTTCTAGTGTTTTAGGCAACGATGAATGAGGACAGAGAACTAGCAGTGGGCAATATGTTCGTAAAAGAAAAGAAGGAAAGTGAATTGACGCAACTACCGCGACGCTTCGACGCACACAAAACGTTTTGCACATTGTTAAACTGTATATTTACAAACATATACGAAAACTGACGCTATAATAAAATGAGAAATATTCGAACTCCATAGGAATGGAACACAGATTAATGCTTTCTAAGATCCCTTGAACCATATAGGTAGCTTAAACCATCTCTACTGCCGAGAGCAGAAATGGCGTGTACATCACGAGCTTCGACTGAACTGCGTCGCGGCGCCAAGCCT
Source organism: Amblyomma americanum (assembly GCF_052857255.1). Classification (NCBI taxonomy): domain Eukaryota; kingdom Metazoa; phylum Arthropoda; class Arachnida; order Ixodida; family Ixodidae; genus Amblyomma; species Amblyomma americanum. The sequence continues at coordinate 59,181,238 of NC_135502.1, forward strand.
CCGGCATTTTCGATGAACAAGAGCACAGGGATCGAAACCAGGAAACTGACATTCATGCACGTAAAAAAAAAAATCTTGGAGAACGTCTAGCTACCATTAGCTGTGACAATGCGACAGCATACAAACCTCGTGAGAGTGCCAGCCGCGCTCAGGTAGCGCATTCCTCTGCCCGCATCAGAACCTCCTCCTTCGACGGTAGTTACCCTCTGGGTCCTTCCCCTGGCGCCACATGCCATGATTGGCAGGTGGCTGGCTCTTCCGTGTACCAACCTTGTAAGGTGGCAGCGTTCTTCCTTTGGCAGCCACCTTCCAGTCTCTCCCTCCTCTCCCCTAGAAGGGAGTAGGACTTCCCTCGCTCCACATTGCCACGCTCTAAACAGAAAGGAGTAACAAGGGAATAAGCTGTCCTTTAGCAAACACCCTTTTGTAAAAGGTATGCACTAGATGAGCACTTACTCCCTTTCTACTGCCATTACGCGTACTCGCGTTCAGAGTGCGCCTGCCAACCGTGGCAGGTGGCAGGTCGCAGCCGGAATTTCCATGGACCAACCGCGAACAACCCCTGTAGCTTGTAAATTGTGGCACCACCTGTAAGTGCGACTTTTTCGACACCAGACGCAGTCATAACGTGGCGGCATGATGCAGCGTGTTCGAAGCTCGCGTGGCAGACACCACTTTTGCTCCAGGCAGTGCGCAACGCGACGCTTTCCGTGCTTTAGGCTTGGTGAAGGCTGAAAATAACCTATCGGTCATATCTAAGTTTTTACATCTCTTCTTCCTCTTTTGCACAGAGTTTGTGCCTTTGCGGGGTGGTGTTCTTGGTCTCCGATGTCACTTGTGACACGCCCAAACACCGCTCGCACAGGATGGGTCCACGTGAGCCTCTGGCAACAAGTTCGTGGCGTCCGCAGCGGCGGCGGACGTCTATTGGGTCGCCGGAGCGTCGTAGGCGCCGTTGAAGTGCGCCGGCAACCGAGCACGCGATGCGCTGTCCTGCATTGCGAACAAGGGAGGCATGGACGTGAGCGGAGGATTGGTGCGATCTGCGCTGGTGTTCAGTTCAAATTGCTAAGGTTTAGGCAAATTTTTTCAGCAGCTTTCTTGCACAATCAATCAATCAATCAATCAATCAATCAATCAATCGAATTGCGATTATGTAGAAAATGCACGGCAATACACACTACTGAGGAGAAAAGACTCCGAAAGCGTGCTATTGCGGACTAAAAGTGTTTGCAGCGTTTTGTATGAGCTACGTCATAGGCTACAGGCAACGAGAAGAAAGGTAAACGGTGAAACAGGATATTACGGTATTCGACTTACGTGCTTGTTCGTGCACAAATGTCATTACTTCAGTATTACGTAACATGCATATCTTGAGCGAGTGATGCTTCACGAGAGGGGACTGTCCTCACCGGCGGCTGCTCGACCATGGCGATCTGGTTCCCCTTGGCGGCTGGCCTGGAGGCAGCCTCTTCAGCGCCTGCCGTGTCGGCCTCCACCTCCCACGAGGGGTAGTCATCGAAGAGCTCATCATCCTTGGGAGGGTCTAGTAGCGGCAGCCGCATCACCATGCCTGCGATTCAAAGGAGCACGTACTCTTTGACATATGCTATGGTTCCACATGCTCAAGCTTGAACTTTAAAGCTAACACAGCAATTGCTGTGACCATGGTAGACGACGTTGCCTCACCGACGCTGTCAGCATTGCCGTCATATGGCGTGATTAAATACTCGTTTTCGGTGCTGACCAGTGTGAACGTTTAACCAGATCGGTGTGGACGCCGCGGTTGTTCCGATTCAGCCGACGTCCAAGGAGATTAACCGCAAGGTCATGAGAATCGGTCGACGCCGGTTGGAGGGCCCCCTTTGAGGGGAATTTGCTGCTTCGTTCTTGAGTTGAATCCGACTTAAAAGAATATGCCACCTGGGTCACTTGTTCTTGGTAGGCCTTAGAGAGGGCCCGCCTTTTTAATCGGGGAGAGGGGGCGGAACAACTAACACTTACTCCGCTTCATCGCCGCGTGGGAGTGCGAAACGTGGTCCCTAGAATATGCGAAGATGGCCACTCGGGGGACAACTGTAAGCTTGCTGCTCACTGCTCCACCCTAGACGGAACTGAAATGGGCATGTGGTACGTGCACAACAGAGTGGTGGACGTTGCTATGCACGCTCCGCAGCAGCGCGATTGTCGAATGGCGTGCGAAATGGCCAGAATTTGTTGAGCCACAGTAGCCACAGTGCAGAGGGTAATCGCGTTTTCGAAACACTGATACGGAGAGAGAGAGAAACAATTTTTTGAAGGCCATCGAAGTTAACCGAAGCCATTTGGTTCCTCAGCTGGTCCAAGGCTAACGAGGCCAGCCTTAGAAGCGCCCCATAGAGCCCGTGAAACTTGCTAGCAGTGGCTAGCTGTAAGGCTCCAGTTGCCGCCAGGCGCCTAAATATTTCAGGAGTGCATGTTGTTGGGCGAGTCGGTCGTACATTGTTGAGTAAAGGTACTGTGCAAAATAATACAAACATGGACAAGAAGGGCACAAGGACGGGCGCAGTCTGCGCAGTTAGCTTGCTAGTTTACACGATTCACCTGTTTTCTAACGTCCGCTAGCAAAGGAACTACGATGCCGCAAGTCGTCTTACATCTAAAAAATTAAACACTAAAAATTATTGGGTGGCTGCTGTGTAATGTCAGTGCATGTTAAAGATCCCCAGGAGGTCGAAATTATTCCGGAGCCCTCCACTACGGCACCTCTTTCTCTCTTTCGTCTGTCACTCCCACCTTCCTCGCTTCCCTTACAGTGGAGTGCAGGTGTCCACCGAGATATGAGGAATTACTGCGCCATTTAATTTACTAATAATAATAATAATTGGTTTTTGGGGAAAGGAAATGGCGCAGTATCTGTCTCATATATCGTTGGACACCTGAACCGCGCCGTAAGGGACGGGATAAAGGAGGGAGTGAAAGAAGAAAGGAAGAGAGAGGTGCCGTAGTGGAGGGCTCCGGAATAATTTCGACCACCTGGGGATCTTTAACGTGCACTGACATCGCACAGCACACGGGCGCCTTAGCGTTTTTCCTCCATAAAAACGCAGCCGCCGCGGTCGGGTTCGAACCCGGGAACTCCGGATCAGTAGTCGAGCGCCCTAACCACTGAGCCACCGCGGCGGGGCCATTTAATTTACTCAAAAAAATAATAATAATCAATATGTGATGATGAAGGAGGTACAGGCCGGAGGGGTGTAAGGCACCCGAGAGAACCTGGCGGATGCGTTCCATGTAAGTTTCGTCTGCCAAGCCACTGCGTCCGCCACTTCAGGGCGAGCGAGCCACTACTGAGAATTAAGTCGGTAATCAGTCCATAGGAAGCATTCAAGTCAAGCGAACTGAAAACTGAAAATTGATTTTTCCTTTCCTCTTTCACTCCCTCCTTTGTCCCTTCCCTTACGGCGCGGTTCAGGTGTCCAACGATATTTGAGACAGATACTGCGCCATTTCCTTCCCCAAAAACCAATTATTATTATTATTATTTTGGACCATTTAATTTACTCAATAATAATAATAATAATTGGTTTTGGGGGAAGGAAATGGCGCAGTATCTGTCTCATATATCGTTGGACACCTGAACCGCGCCGTAAGGGAAGGGACAAAGAAGGGAGTGAAAGAGGAAAGGAAAAATCAATTTTCAATTTTCAGTTCGCTTGACTTGAATGCTTCCTATGGACTGATTACCGACTTAATTCTCAGTAGTGGCTCGCTCGCCCTGAAGTGGCGGACGCAGTGGCTTGGCAGAGGAAACTTACATGGAACGCATCCGCCAGGTTCTCTCGGGTGCCTTACACCCCTCCGGCCTGTACCTCCTTCATCATCACATATTGATTTTCGCCTCTGGCACGGGCTGACCCCCTCTTTAGTGCCACATTTCTTCTCTTTTCCTCTTTTCATTCATTTGCCCCGCAATAATATCCTCAACCCTGTCACCCATGTGAGATGGAGAGTTACTATGTCTTTCCTTCTCATTCCAAATCGCACAGCTTCGCTACTGCTGCTTACCACTGCGTTGCCGCAGCGTCCACTCACCGGTGAACAGGCCTCCCGCTATGGCGATGGCTAGCGTGGCGGCCACGGCAGCGAGCTGGTAGAGCGCTTGAGCACTCGCTGTGCGCCCGTCTCCAGCCACCACCTCGACGGTGTAGAACAGCACCTGGCTCAGGTCTGTGGAGTTCTCTGTCGGCGCCCGCGCCGGGTACAGGGTGTACAGACTGCGATAGACATCACCCATGCTTGGTACAGGCTTGTACAGGTGTTCTTATCAAACACCGCCTCTATGAACGGCGGATTTAGAACAACACGCCGTTGACGCCGGCCCCATTTGCAATACAAGCACAGACTAGTGTCTATGGGGCACTGCTTGTCGACAAGGGAACAACTGCGCTGTCCAGGAAACCGTCTATGTCCTTCTTGCCTGGAAGCAAAATAAAATATGCAACTGGAAGGAAAGGACGCTGCGAAGGCACAAGTTTAGAAGTCTCTACTTTCAAGTGCTCTGAAGCTGAAGGTCTCGAAGCGCCTAGAAACTCTGGCCGTATGCGGGCAGTGCAAAGTAGTCTCTAGCCGGCCTTGTTGGTTGGCCATTTGATGTTGAGTACCATGAACAGGATACAGACAGACAGGCGGCTAGATTACGCGAATCAGTGCCCGTGTCTCTCCTCATGGCGCTTGCCTGTATACTGTCTGCGCTTCCCAAGGGAGCGAACTTAGGAGAGAGGTGAACTTCATTTTCACACCGTGCATGGCGCAAAATCAATGCCGAGTAGCCGTGGGATCTTCGGGTGCCAGCACAAGAGAACTTCGATCTATGAATTTAGAGTAGATCTGTCACCTCTGGAAAGCGGGGTACGAGGACGTGGTGTCGTCGATTATATTGTGTGCGCTTAATTGACTAGGTAGTTTCTGCGCTATGGCGAAGCACACGTACTTCAGAAAACGCGAAATGTTACAGGTTAGGTCAGCTTGGGCCGATGGGGGAGTGCTTCCGATAATACGTTACCCGCGGTCCTATGGCCGTTGCGTCGCTTTGAGTGGGGCTCACTCATAAGTTGTATGTGGTGACGGAATACTGGAAGAAATGGAAGGCCCGGATGATCTTTGCTGGAGGACATCCTCTGAGTGAATTAAAACCCTCTCAACAGGCATCACACATGTAGCATCAAGTATGCCAGAGGTCGTGCCCTCACAGTATCCCATTACATTCGTTGACTACTGCACTTTTGACGCGTGTATAGAGCGTGTGCAGCAAGTCCCCTGAGCGTATACCTATAGTTGTATTCCTCCTCGGTGGCGCTGGCGGCGATGACAGCGCTCGTCACGCCGGCCAGGATTCCGGGCATGCCGTGCAGGTTGTTCACCCCGCATGTGTCGTGGATCCTCAGCCTCCGGGATAACAGCGGCTGCAACCAGAAGCCATTGTCGGCGTGTCAGAGTTTGAATGCTTGTACGCGGGCTCAATTTTACAGGCACTATCGGCGTAAATGAGATACTTCTCTGCGCGCTTTTATTTTCTTTTGTATGGTCTGGTGGCGGTTTGATGGGCTTTAACGTCCCGAAGTGACTCTGGCTATGAGGGAACCCATAGTGGAGGGCTCCGGATAATTTCGACCATCTGGGGTTCTTTAGCGCGCACTGACATGGTACGGTACACGGACCTTTAGCATTTCGTTTCCATCGTAATACAACCGCCGTGGCCGGGATCGAACCCGCGTCTTTCGGGTCAGCAGCCGAGCGCTATAACCACTGAGGCACCGTGGTGGCTTTCTTATGTATGATAAGTGCATGTAAATCTTTATGGTGTGATGATGTATTACGCAAATGCATCTTTAGGTTATGCATATAATGCATGATATATTAAAATAAGCCAATTGTTCAGCTGTGTTCACACTTGTTGCTATATGTTTCAAATTTAGAATTACATTTGCATCCTTCTCATTGACAGAACTTGAACCCTATTCGAGCAAAAAATTATCGCAGCTCTATATGTGGCCAGTTCAATACATGGGCGGAATAAATTATTTTTCTCACTTTCGCTCTCTTGTCGACCACTGTTTCTTAATTTACCATAACCGACCTTTCCTTTACTTTGGTCAGCCACCTCGGATAATTATTAAAAATACGCAATATTTAAGAGCAAATTGACGAATACATATCCGAACTCAAATCGATGCGCTGGCTGCTGTCATTCACCAGCCACAAATGTTTTAACACGAGCACTTTTCACGTTGCAATCTTCGCTTTACGCGCGGCATAGAGAGCCAATATTGACTCGTGAAAGTTCTGCCGATCAATGCGTGCTGGTTTGTTTATAAAGTCTGTCTTTCTTTTCTTTTCACTTTAGTTTTGACAAATGCGAATGCTCGTTGTTTACCCTCGATGTCGCCTTGCGAAGCGGATCGACCGAATTCCTCTCAATAATGGCGGTAAAGTTCATCAGGTCGGAGCAAGACCATTTGTCTTCTATGGAAGAAGGCCATTAGTGTCTGGACATTGGTTTCGAGGCCCGCCATATCATCCAAGACTTGATGAACTGAACGAGGAGCTTTGAAGGTCCTTTCGAGAGAGAAAAATATATGTCTCTTCCTTTTGTACGCCATTCCGATGAGGGCATTGCTTAAAGTTTGTACGTATCGATGACGATCCAATCGATGTCGATGTCGGCTTCGCGTTCTAGCAGTTCGTCTCTGTCGTCGTTTCTCCAATGATTTTTTTCAGTATACAAAGAACGTTTACGTGTCTTTTTAACTGCCTCGCAGCTTCCTCTGTAACGTCCTTTTCTTTTTGTTTTCACAAAAGAAAATTTCTTCGGAGCGCCCGTGCATCGTCGTGAATCCATGGCGTGACGTGCACGTGGATGTAGACGGAAAGCAGTGTTGCAAAATACCGACTATTTTGTATTGAAGCCATCTGCGGTGCAGTGCTAACGTTATATGGTCAAGAGTTCTGTACGCGTTGTCTTTTGCGCGCTCCGGATGATCATTATACAGGCTGGAAAATAGTTTCCTGAAAAAAAAAAACGATTTCGCAAAACTGATTGTTGCAACCACCAACTTACCCGCCGCAGTGGCTCAGTGGTTAGGGCGCTCGGCTACTGATCCGGAGTTCCCGGGTTCGAACCCGACCGCGGCGGCTGCGCTTTTATGGAGGAAAAACGCTAAGGCACCCGTGTGCTGTGCGATGTCAGTGCACGTTAAAGATGCCCAGGTGGTCGAAATTATTCCGGAGCCCTCCACTACGGCACCTATTTCTTCCTTTCTTCTTTCACTCCCTCCTTTATCCCTTCCCTTACGGCGCGGTTCAGGTGTCCAACGATATATGAGACAGATACCGCGCCATTTCCTTTTCCCCGAAACCAATTATTAATTATTATTATTATTAACCACCAACTTCCCTAGCCATGACACTGGAAGTGTATAGATACGACAGAGCGGCTGTTAGAAGAAAGAGAAAGCATTGTCCGCCGCTCTCAAGTTCGCTGCAGCGCTATTTTGCTGCACAGAAAGGAAATATATATAAACTCTATGCTTGCTATCAAGTTTTCCGCATGAATTACTCTGATCTAAAATATAGTAATACCGAAGACTAAGATTGGGTGAAGTATTTTTCATTGTTGCCGTATGGCTGCGCTTGGGTGGATGCCAATGAGTAATTACCCCCTTATTACAAATGTACTCCACCTTAGGGGAATTCCCCTAAACATTTGACCAACACTGTTCCCACTTCGAGTTATTGATTAGTTCGCTCTCGCCCTGCCATAAGCGTGCCGTCCCGGTTATCTCAATTGGTAGAGTGACTGCTCCGGAGAAGCGGTTGTCCCGCGTTCGAGCCTCGGACCAGGAGGAATTTCTCTTTAACTACGAAGTTTCCGAGAAATCTGTACAGATTTCCTTTTCAGTGGTATGGCTGCGCTTGGGTGGATCTCAATGAGTAATTACTCCCTTATTATTTTAATTGATTTTCACCTTTGTTCAATTGCCGCCGCATGCACGTAAATTGTCCAGTCGCCAAATCCTAAGCCCCCTGATGCACAGACATACATTATTGAAGAGACACAAAACCTTTATTTCCGTGCTTGTGTGTGTTTTTGTTCTTGAGCTATTTACTTCAAGTCATGTCAAGCGAGCATGCTCAGCTACAAGTTTTTCAGAGCGGAGCGGCGCTCAGACGAACGACTGACAAGAACACACGTTAGCGGTCACTCTAATTAAATTTTGCGATTTCTCGTCATTTCGGCGCATTGCACGGGCACAGAGTTTGATCAAGGAGACTGATGTTTATTACTCAGAAATACCAGACTATTTCTTCAATGGCTTCTGCGGAGTGCTGGTGCGGCTGAATTTTCTCATACAATGAAAACATCAGAATGACGTGGCAGTATTTTAAGTGGCGCGCCCATCATCATCATCATCATCATCATCATCATCATCATCATCATCATCATCATCATCCTGACTACACCCATTGCAGTGCAAAGCCCTCTGCCATGTTTCTCCAATTCACCCTGTCCTTACCGTGACAAACTTGAAGCCGAACACGGACAGAGCGCCGGCCAGGGCGCCCAGGATGAGAGCGCCGTAAGGATGCAGCATCATGTCGGCCGTGGCGCCCACCGCTACTCCTCCAGCCAGCGTGCAGTTCTGCACGTGCACCTGCGCCGGGGACAAACGTCGGTGCAGTGAGAACGACCGCTATCCGCCTGGCTCTCGTGTAGGCATCGCATCAGAACCACAGTGCTCCTGTACGAAGACTAATTCCTCTTCACCCTTCGCGGTTCCCAAAACGTACTACCATAAGTATGCGGTCACAAAATCTGCCTTGCCCCCAAATTTCTGCTCTAAGTGCAATAAACATTTTCACGAACGTCGGTTTGTGCAGACGTGCAATAACATTGTTGGTCAAATGTTTAGGAGAATCACCCAAGGTGGAGAAGATTAGTAATAAGGGAGTAATTACTCATTGGCATCCACCCAAGCACAGCCATACGGCTACAACAGAAAGCTATACAGCTTTCCCTAAAACTTCGTAGTTAAAGAAAAATTCGTTCTGAAAATTCGTCCTGAAAATTTTCTTTAACTACGAAGCTTTTTAAGAAAGCTTATAGCTTTCGGTTGTAGCCGAATGGCTTGCGCTTGGGTGGATGCCAATGAGTAATTACTCCCTTAGTGCAACCACGTCGCCTACATATCATCGGGGGCTGAAGTTACAGACACCCCCCTCCAAGTTCCGAACCGTGCCACTCTGCGTGGAGGCGCCACCTGACCAAACCCTTCTGGCATCGAGAGCGGCGCAGTGGGCCCGTTTCGGCATCAGAAGTGTTTTGTCAGATGGCGCCCCTACGCAGAGTGGCACGGTTCGGAACTTGGAGGAGGGTCTGTTACTTTTTCCCCTGATGGTAGATAGCCTTGGTCATCGTGCCCTAACCGTACGCTGGTGGCACGCCGTCTTCCAAAATACAGCTGGGACAGTAGTTATGATTGCTCTATCCCCGTATGCCGAAAGCTATACGAGGATTTTATATTTCCAGACTCCATGCGGGCCAAGAATCAAGCAGCACTGCATCTCACTAGTGAATTCAAAACAAAATAGGCAGACATGCATTGCGAGAGGTCTCGAAATAGCACAGGAAGGGCAGACGTGAATTAAAAATACTCCGGCCAAAAAAAATAAGGTCATGCATTGAGGAAACTAAGAGCCTCTTTGCTAACGTGAACTGCAATGCACTCCTATCCGACATGGCTTTTTTTTTTCTTATAGTGAAATTCCCGTCATAAACAACACCTTGAACCAGTACCTTGATTTCTAAACTGCATATTGCACGAAACTTTCCCAAACTAACCGCAATTACACAGCGTATACTGCTGAGGCGCAAATATGAAAACAAATGAGGTGCATTCACGTCACGTCCATACAACGCGCAGCTTCAGCGATGCAAGCCGGATCAGGTGGCGGTAAGCCGTTCAGACGTCCGCACGTCCTTTCGCCGTGCTGCATGAACCACGAAATGGCGGCCACCGTAACGTAGGTGCTAACTGCATATACCCGCCAGCAGTTGCGCGTGTCACCGCAATCACCTGCTACAATAAAGAAGAAACCCATATCACGTCGTGTCTTGCGCGTGTAGCCGATTGCCTCCCCACGCCTGCAACACCATGAAACCTATTGCCACTACGATGGTAGTGACAATGCTAGCGTGCGTAACGTGCTGTAACGCCACACACCGAGCAGGCTGCTCATTATTATTCATGCAGCTTGCCGTTTCCTTTTCCGCGCCTTGTTGCATGGACTATGAGGAACAAAAGCGGTGAAGAAGGTTGAAGGAAGTCGGCGCAAGCTTGTCCTTCGACCATGCTTGCGCAAGTGTTTCCCAGCTGTTCCTGCTGCTCGCGAGAGTCGGCAAGGCATGCACTTGCCATCGTGAATCGATTCTTGGGATCGACGAGCGCCGACACAGCGTACGAGGTGATGGTGCAGGCCACCAGCGCCAGGAACGTGTTGAGCACGGCGCGATGCCTGGCGTCGCCGTACGCCGACACCGCGTTGAAGCTCGGCCAGAACACCCACAGGAAGAGCGTGCCTGCAGAGTGGAAGCACGGGTCAAGGCGTTGTGTTAAACTAAAAGCCGCACGAGCGGTGCTGCGCTCCGTGAAACTTTCCCGCCCGCCCAACCCGACATTCAACACTTTAGTCACTACTGATCCGGTGTTCACGGATTCGAACCCGACCGCGGCGGCTGCGTTTTTATGGAGGAAGAACGCTAAGGCGCCCGTGTGCTGTGCGATGTCAGTGCACGTTAAAGATCCCCAGGTGGTCGAAATTATTCTGGAGCCCTCCACTACGGCACCCCTTTCTTCCTTTCATCTTTCACTCCCTCCCTTATCCCTTCCCTTACGGCGCGGTTCAGGTGTTCAACGATATATGAGACAGATACTGCGCCATTTCCTTTCCTCCCAAAAAACCAATTATTATTATTATTATTAGTCTCTTTGCCTCGAGGCTGTGGAGACCTCCTTCTTTCTCCGTGCAACCTGTCCCAACAATTACTTATGTCTTCTTTCCTTCTCCGCAGTCCCGGTGTGATGGGTAAACACAAGCACAAGAGACCATGACAGCACAATCAATCAATCAATCAATCAATCAATCAATCAATCAATCAATCAATCAATGAAACAATCAATCAATGAATGAAACAATCAATAAACCAACCAACCAACCAATCAATCAATAATTATTTAATTAATACTTAGTCGCCGATCGATAACCAATCAATCAATCGGCCGGTCGGTCGGTTGGTCAAATACGTTTGGTTCTATCAAACTAGTGAAACAAGGCTGTCCGACTGAGACTCAGTTCGGTTCTCATGAAACTAGTGAATCTAGACTGTCCGACTGAGATTCACTCTCGCGCGAACCCGGTGCGGTGGTGGCGGTTTCCCTCACCGATCATGGCGAATATGTCCGAGTGGTAGACGGAGCCCTCCTTGCGGTGGTCGCAGTGTTCCTTCTTGTTGAGCACGAACGCCACCGCCAGGCCGAAGTACGCGCCGAACATGTGCAGGAAGATGGAGCCGCCGATGTCCACCGCCTGCGAGACACACGCATCACTCTCCCATCCGCAGGAGAGGAAGGACACTTGCGACCGCCAATATCGGTCCATTTTTTTTTTGTTGTGGTATGGTCTGCAAGCTCGGCGAACGTACTGTATTTGTGCAGGAAGTGCGGAAACAGACCAAGAACAACACACGGGAACGTTCTCGGAAGCGCTAATTGGATAACAATGAACAGAGATTATTGTTCAAACTCGAACAGTTTACTCTTGCCGACTGAAGAAAGTTCGTCTGGAGGGCACTGAGTTTGGATAAAGAGGCCCATATTTTCACGTTTACCGCCTCGTGCCGTGTATCCCGCGTCCGTGTTAGCCTTTTGTAGTGCACGCACGAACCGCCCTTGAACCATGGCAGCCAACGTATGGAAAGAACTCGGTTTATTTATTGACGCGCACACATACGTATATACACTTATAACTCTGGCCGCCTGGCGGTGTTCACATTGAAAAAGAACTAGCTATTCAACACCTTTGTTCTCTGGCATGAGCCATTCCCTTTCGGGACATTGGGCGCAGTCTAAGGACAAATTTCTGTGGTAGAATGCCTTGTTCACGAAATGTTTACGCCGAAATTTCTCCTGTGCATTTATTTGCCGTAGGATTGAAGCGAAGCCAAATGAGATCTTTCTAAAATAGCCCTATAGCATGCAAGAGATTGAGGTGAGCGCGACGGTGAAGCAATGAGGAGTTACTGGCCAAGTAGACCGATGACAAAGCTGGGCAAGAAATAACACTAATGAGGATAAAAACAAGAATAAACAGCAAAACTGAGAACAACTGCGACAACAACAACGGATAATGCCGGAGCCAAAAATAGTTCCCACGTGGTATATATGTGCCTTGTAACCACAGTCCGAAGCTGCTAATATATAGACGAAGCCTGCGAACTTTCTTTATGAACCAAATTTTAATTTTTCGTCGATAATTTTACAAAAAGAAAGCTATAGTGCTCGCTGCTACCTCTTCGTGTTGTTCTTTCACGTTCTGCCATGTTTTGCCATGTTATTACATGGCAAACTCCCTAGACCCCGTTTTTCTTGCAGCGTGAAAAAGTTATTGATTTTTTTTTTCCTGGGCTTAGCGTTGTCACAACCGTCTGATTTGGTTGTCTAGCTTACGCATTGGCTCCGTTGGTCTACTGAAAAAAAAAAGAGAAATGAGTGGAGAGTGGTAGACAAGCTTAGGTGCACAACTTTACAGAGATACTTGTCAGATTCCATGCTCAGTTGTTGATGGCGATGACGAAGGCAGTGTTCTAGAGTGCACTATACATATTGTTTCTGAGTGCGTGAATGTTGGGTATGCTTGATTTCATCTCTAACCATTTCTTTTTTCGCTTCTCTCTTTTTCACCCTCCTCTTCTCTTATCTTTTCTTTCACCCTCGCCTGGAATAGCAGGCTAGGCTAACAACCACGCAGACATCTCCTTATTCATTACAGTCTCTCCTCTCTCTCATACATACGAGTTTGTTCACGAGCCAATGTGCTGTTAGGACGCCTTTCCTCTGCGTCGCGGTTTATAGCTTAAATGCAATGTAGCCCGAGGTACTTTCTTATTTCCGCGCGAGTTTTTCTTACGGCGGTACGAGGAAGGGCAGACGGAAAGTGCAGTGCTTTGTGGATGAAGGGCAACACGTTTCTCCTGAGAATAGCAACTACATGTGCGGCCAACGGCTGCACGGAAGCCAAGTACAAGCGAGTAGGTAAGGAAGGGAGCAAAGATTGGACGCTAGCCAGGAGTTAGCGTTGACACAAAGAACTGCCCTGGGAAGGCGCCGCACTCCGGCGATTCTGTGCCGTCCGGATGGCTCTTCCGGCCGAGAACAAAAAGATAAGTCCTCAAGTGCATCAGCAATGAAGTACGGACTGTGGTAAAGCTCCGCGGCACTTGGCTTGCGCGAACCGAGCAGTAATATGTCTGAAGACCCTATTGACTTCTCTCATAGTCACGAATTCACAATACTCATTTCCCTGCCCTGAAAAGCCTTATATGTTTGCATGGACACGAGCGACTTTTATGCGTATGCGTGTGCATCACGTCCTGGTTTGCAATCATCTAGAGTAGCCTGCCAGGCAGATCATCCCGCAAACGTATTTAGTCACCATTACAGAGCTTCCTCAAGCAGGAGATAGGACGAGAGAAGAAGAAACGGTGTCTGGTGCCATTGTCTTCCGCGGCGGCTGCGTTTCGATGGAGGCAAAACGCTAAGGCTCCCGTGTGCTGTGCTATGTCAGTGCACGTTAAAGATCCCCAGGTGGTCGAAATTATTCCGGAGCCCTTCACTACGGCACCTCTTCCTTCCTTTCTTCTTTCACTTTCTCCTTTATTCTTTCCCTTACGGCGCGTTTCAGGTGTCAGCCTAGATGTGAGACAGATACTGAGCCATTTCCTTTCCCCAAAAACCACTTTTCCACTTTTCAAATTTTCGCTTCGCTGGCATCCTGCGTGAATGCAAGTGTGCAGCAGCGATTCACCTAGAGAGCTTCACTGCAGCGCTCACTGTGTTGTTAACCAAAGGGTGGCCACTGGAAGTAATTTCAGCCGGCGTAAAAAGGTCCACCATAGACAAGCTGCCAATTGCCGCTGTAAATACTGTTCGAAATTAATACTAAGCACAACACAAGGAATACAAAATTTCAGACATTACATGGCCCCTGTCAAGAAATCTAAGCGGATTCCATCATTCTCAGTAGACGTTACTGAGAGTATTTTCGAAGAAATTCTTGTTTTAATGAAAGGGCTGGGAACGCGAGAAGCGCGAATAGGTTCGAGGTGCCAATACCACGACTCTGCAGTCACTGTGAGCGGTAAAGAGAGTGGCTGAGGCCAGTACCTTGAGCTGGCCCACCCCGAGGTGCTCGTTGCAGGAGAAGAGCACCACCTCGACGGCGGCCATGACGACCAGCTGCAGTGGGCTGGTCTTCCCCAGCACGGCTCCGAACGAGATGAGGACGCTGGCGGCCGCGAACTCGGCGCCCACAAGGCTGCGTTTCCAGCGATATACTGGTCAAGTGTGGAACTGGCCGACTTTTTGCACTAGCATGCGACCAGGTTTCAGTTCCTCCCTTCTGCGACTCTCTCAAGCATGGCGCGGATCCAGACCAGTATTGTTGGGAGGGGGGGAATAAGTGTACTATATGTTTGTAGCCTAATTTCTATGTTTTGTTGTCATTTACTTCCCGTTCTAGCTCCTTTGTTGGCAAAACCAAGACGACGCTAGTCGGCGAGTTTTGAAGCGTGCGACGTATTCAGGAACTCAGATTATTACGCATGATTTTGTCGGGTATTCGCTAGAGAACCGTGCAAAAATGCCTCAACATTACTTTAAGGCACAAAATTATTTTGCTGAACTCGCCAGGAGGCTGGGGAGGTGGGTGAGGGGGAAGGGGGATCACCCATTCGTGAAACCCCGGCTCCTAATCACCCCCCCACACACACACACACACACGTACACACCCCGGGCACACTCTATGACCGACGCTGATCTCAATCCAGAGTTTGCAGCAGACTTTCTCTTAAAATCTCCTCCGCGCCCACCCCTGTAGCTCTTCCTTAATTTGAACTCTGAACTCGTTGCATTCAAGCGTGTGCTTGTGTGCAAAATGTGTTGCATAACGTCGGAAGCAAATCACAGTGAAATACAGCTTACTCAAGGAACCCTCCTTTGCCCTCCCTCTTGCTCGATTTCTTTTCGTGAAAGAACTTTAAGACACTGATTGTGCTCATGGCGGATAAAATTCCCACAGAGTCGTTTCCAATCGTTTGCAGTTATCTTTTAGGCGAAATGAGAAATTGGAATCGGTATTGATCAATGTCTCTAGAGGGGCGGGAGTATTGGAAAGAGGAGGACACTACTGAAAAGCCCGGAAGGTTGAGGGGAGGGGAAGAAAGATCGTAACACTGCCCGAAAGGTTGCGTCGCTCACCGCACCGTGGCTGACCTGTGCGTGCTCCTGTCGCGTTACTCGGAGGCTAACGATGTCCGGCGGTCTTTAGATCGATGGCTCCGCGATATTTCGACCGGCCTGTGGAGCAGCAGTACGGCTTCGCCGTTTGATCGCCCCCGAAGCGAGCGCCCAATGACTTGGCTCAAGTAAAAAAATGAAGTAATGAATAGCTACCTGACGGTAGCTGGGCGACATGCGCATAATGCTATGCGGAATCTAGGGGAACCTTTGCCATCAATAGTCCTGCAGGTCACGTGTGCAGTGTTCCTATTATCAAGGCCAGCCAGCGTATGGTGTACGGCGGCTATATATATAGCGCCTGACGTAGGCATTCCCGTGGAGTTCCAGATAATTGAGTTATGCTTTACTATTACAGCTTCTGGTCGGCCTAAATAGAAAACTGAGCAGTGCGGTTGCTTTGGAATTACAGATATCCCGCGTTTCGTCCCCCGAGCCCGTAATTACTATTTTCTGGACACTTTTAACAAGAAAAATCCGGTAACGTTTTTATTTTGCTTGCATCAGTGCGAATAAGTCGATAGTAGCGGCTTCCTTTCTTTATGTCATTATGTATAAGTACACCGACGGTTAAATGAGGTACAATCGAATTATTCTTCTTTTCTTTTTTTGCACGGTCGGTCGACTGGAGGTTAGCAACTGGAAGTTTGTTGTGATGCATGGTCTTGCATTGAGGCGCGACACAATCGGTTTCTCCGGTAAATTCAGGGCGATAAAGGTGTCTTCTGATAATTTTATCTCCTCTTACACGCCGGCCATCAGAAAAATTTACTTCCCGGTGGCTCTACTCAGCTTCAGGTGTTTGAAAATTTTCTACGGAATTCAATAACACAAACATAAGCCAGCCCTCTTCACTGAGCCTGCTGCGGATGGGAACACGAAAGCGTCGAATAGAAATTACATTGAATAATTATTCAGGACATACGTTAGATTGTGAATTAAGAATAAATAAAAATAAAAGTAACCTGCCCGCACCGCAATTCGCACGACGGGCTAGATGGACGCGAACCCGCCGCTGTGGCTGTGTGGCTTTGGCATTCGGGCGGCGATCCCAAGTTCGCAGGATCGAATCCCGGCCACGGCGGCCGCACTTCGGAGGCGAAACGCGATGTCAGTGCACGGTAAAGACATCCAGAGGATCGAAATTAAGCTGGAGCCCTCCTTATAGCTATACGGCGTCCCTCATAGCCCACGTCGCTTCAGGGCTCTAAACTCCTCATATCAATCAATACCTGTCATGGCGGCAGGGTGAACATTGAAGATTTAGTCGGGCTAATCGCTGTCTCAACATATCGTGTTAGATCTACGTACAGGGTTGGTCAAAAGTTCCCAGCCTACACGTTCTGCTTTTCTTTCGTATATTCTGGCACTTAAGATTCCGATGAGGCTATCAAGGCATTCACAAGCTAGAGCGATATTTATTGCATCTTATACAGACATTTTGAGCTTCGCAGGTGTCTTAACTGCCGAACTGTACTGCTCAAAAACAGACCCTGTGGCCTGGGAACTTTTGACCGACCCTGTACATGCGTTCAGTTCTTCCGCTGCGTGCATGGTCACATGTAGCGTTAGATAAATTGTGTAAAGTAAATATAAAAGGCTGTACTCAACCAATGGAGAGTCATTAAGACGAAGTAATGTAGTCACGTATCCAAACTAGGTTACAACTAAACCGTACACAAATTGGACTGGAACAGAGTGAAGAAGCTACGAACAAAGCTCGCCACCACTGACTCTGCATGTTGAGGCCGTTAGCTGCTTATTTTAACGAGCCCGCTCGACCTACAGCAGGCGGCACGCAATAAGGTTTTTTTTTTTTTTTTGAGAAATAGGCGCCGACCCACAGGGATTGGGTCCAGCCATCGGTCGGTCCTGAAGACCCCTACGCAGGCCAGCGTTCACGCTCGTTTTCCGCCAAAGAATAAGGGTTCCCGCAGTGGTTGTGGACACCGCTCAACGAGGCATGTCTACCTTTCCCACACCACATCGGTCAGTAGAAGAGATTGATGTCCCGCGCGGGAGTCTGATGTTTCGGAGGGAGGCTTCCCGGTTTCTCCTTCGGTAACTCTGTGACAGAGAACTGAGCGAAAGGTGATGACAACGCAGCTAGAAAGGATTTAGGCGGCGAGACCCGTTATACGGAGCCAAACGTGAGCTTTCGTGTAACCGTGGTCCGTAGAATTTGGCAGGTGCCCGGATGTGTACCCACCGGAGGAGAGCACCTTTCGAGTCCAGATGGTGCCTGCTCCGGAGCATCCACCAGTGGGTGCACGGCCGGGCGCCTTCCGGACCCGAAAGGTGCCCGGAAATTGTAATCCGTTCCCTTGACACACGCATACGCGCACATACACACACGCGCACGCAAGCACGCACGCTCGCGCAAACACACACATACACGCTCGCTTAACCGCTGCGCCACTGCGCTGTTAGAGGTATGAGGACTCGCCGCGATCTGTGGATTGGACACATTTTGTCTAGTTGCGATGTCGAAATTCGAAGATAATCAGAATTATAATATATTGGGGAGTGAAAGACAGTGAACTCAGAAATGGAATAGGAGCAGAATTGGAACTGACAGTCAAATGAAAGAGCAATTCTATCGCTTTTCCTCCGAATCAGTCAATTTTTCAGTTTATAGGCCTCTCACGACTCACAAACACTGCCTGATTGCTGCAGCGCAGCAATCGCGCGGCAGCAATCGCATGACTAGTCTCCGCTTTAGACAGCAACCAGCTCAACCTTTATCTTCCTCTCTCGCCCCCCCCCCCCCCCCCCGTTTCCCCTCTTCCTTCACTCACTCGCCGTACCCTCAAAAAAGAAAAAAAAACACAGTCCAATCTATACCTTCACTTGTTAACCAAGTCACCTTTACTATTTTGCACTCTGCTTGTACGCGGGGTGTTGGATAGATTTTTTTTCTTCTATGTTTTTACTTTTTTGTTCAGTGATGAAATTGAAAGATGTATCACTCAACCGAAAGTTTAGGATGCACTGCGCTAAACCCTGCCAGACACTAATAAAGTTATCACTCACTCACTCACTCACTCACTCACTCACTCACTCGCTCGCTCGCTCGCTCACTCACTCACTCACTCACTCACTCACTCACTCACTCACTCACTCACTCACTCACTCACTCACTCACTCACTCACTCACTCACTCACTCACTCACTCACTCACTCACTCACTCACTCACTGCAGACACCAAACGTACTGGAAGATACGCTACCAGTAAATCACAATGCTCAGTAGCATGAGCCTCAGAGTACGCCTAGGGGTCACATCATGGCTTTCAACTTCAGCGCAGAGTATACCCGTGGCAACGGCGGGAGTACGCATTTAGCGTTCACCCTGCTCAGCGTGAATCGGTTTCTTACCTGAGCACGTTGACGAGGATCCATCCCTTGCGGGCGTGCCACACTCCGCGCATGATCACCGCCCACTGGATGCTGAGGGCGGCGATGAGCAGCGTGAAGCCCACGGCGCCGTAGCCGTAGCGCTTGAGGAACGTCATCAGGAAGCCGAAGCCGATGAACACCATCACGTTCACGTCCTGGAACACTGCGGGGGACAAGTCCGGTGAGGGCACGGCACGCCACGAAGAAGGAAGGAAGGAAGGAAGGAAGGAAGGAAGGAAGGAAGGAAGGAAGGAAGGAAGGAAGGAAGGAAGGGAAGGAAGGAAGGAAGGAAGGAAGGAAGGAAGGAAGGAAGGAAGGAAGGAAGGAAGGAAGGAAGGAAGGAAGGAAGGAAGGAAGGGAAGGAAGGAAGGAAGGAAGGAAGGAAGGAAGGAAGGAATGGAATGGAATGGAATGGAATCGGAAGGAGGGAAGGGAGGAAGAAAGGAAAGGAAGGAAGAAAGAAAGGAAAGAAAGGGAACGAATGAATGGAAAGGAAGTTATGAATAGGAAGGAAGGAAGTAAGGAAGGAAGGAAGGAAGGAAGGAAGGAAGGAAGGAAGGAAGGAAGGAAGGAAAGAAAGAAAGGGAGGGAATGAATGGAAATGAATGCAAGTTATGAATAGGAAGGAAGGAAGGGAGGAAGGAAGGAAGGAAGGAAGAAAGAAAAAGAAAGGAAGAAAGAAAGAAGAAAGTAAAAGAAAGAAGGAAGGAAGGAAGGAAGGAAGGAAGGAAGGAAGGAATGGAAAGTTGACAGCGATAGGTTTAAGGTTTGCATGGTTTTAACGTTCCAAAGCCACTCAGGCTATAAGGGACGCCGTAGTGAAGGGCTCCGGAAATTTCTACCATCTGGGGTTCTTTAACGTGCACTGACATCGCACAGTACACGGACCTCTAGAATTTCGCCTCGATCGAAATTCGACCGCCGCGGCTGGAATCGAACCCGTGTCTTTCAGGTCAGCACCCGAGCGCCATAACCACATAGCCACCGCGGCGGGGACAGCAATAACTAAATGTGCATCCTAGTGGCCACCTCAAGAAAAAACTCCAGCCACGGCGTATCTAACGGAGGGTGGGGTGCGGAGGGGAGACGGCTATGGGTAAAGGAAATACGCAGTAAGTGTCTCAGGATGGACACCTGAATCGCGTCGTGATTCAAGGGGTGTAGGAGGGTTACGTGGAGGGAGATGAAGAGTCGCCGTTGTAAACGGCTGTGGATTAATTTCGGCCACTCAGATCGCACAACGCCTCGGTAGAGTTGCATTTCGCCTCCATTACAATGCGGCTGCCGAAGTAGTTAGTGATTTTATTAAAAATATTAATAAACAAGGAACGAAAGGATTTTTGCTAGCCCCGGCAGCTGCCATCAATACTGAAGCACCTGAGCTGGGGCAGCGGAAGTAAAGGATAGCAGGCAGAATGGAGAAATGAAATGAAAGAGGTGAGGGGACAGGAAGAGAGGATAGGGAGAGAGGTGATGTACACAAAAACTATTTACACAATAATAAATATATACAGGAGGCTGCCGAAGCCGAAACGAGCTTCCGCGGCGTCGTACTTCTTCATCCGAACGCTGTAAGCCAGCGCGGGGATGACAAGGATTTTTAGGCCACAAAAACGACCTGGGTGAAATCCATAAAATTTAATGGAAGTGTTGGATTTGTGTTTGCAGTAATCAATACAAAATTCCAAGAGATCTTAAGACGAAGATATTGAAATATATACTTTTTCCGGTTTTTTACTTCATAGCTAAAACAAATATTGAAAATTTTTCAAGCCGCCGCGGTGGCTCAGTGGTTAGGGCGCTCGACTACTGAGCCGGAGTTCCCAGGTTCGAACCCGACCGCGGCGGCTGCGTTTTTATGGAAGAAAAACGCTAAGGCGCCCGCGTGCTGTGCGATGTCAGTGCACGTTAAAGATCCCCAGGTGGTCGAAATTATTCCGGAGCCCTCCACTACGGCACCTATTTCTTCCTTTCTTCTTTCACTCCCTCCCTTATCCCTTTCCATACGGCGCGGTTCAGGTTTCCAACGATATATGAGACAGACACTGCGCCATTTCCTTTCCCCAAAAACCAATTATTATTAAATTTTTCAAGTAAACTTGTCACAAACCAAGAAAAGCAGGCTTATACAGCAGAAAAAGAACATAAGATTCAGATGGGCGGGATTTTCTGCCATTATTTCATTATTAAGACTTTCGCGAAAATTTTTCAGTAAACATCAGTTTTCATGCGCAGTGTTATAAGACAAACCATACTGTTCACTTTAAATGTCCTAATATGCGCTTTTGATCAAATTTCAATGTTTTAGTTGCTGGGCTACAGTTTCGTTGCCATGAATACGTGACACACTTGCCAAAGCCACATTAGGCTTGATATAAAAAGAAAACAAACAGCAAGCATTAAAACCAATGAGAATTGCGAAACAGAAAAAAACACACACGTAATCTCAGCATTCTCAAAAACTATTTAACTGAAATTTGTTTATGAACGCAATTTTTTACATATCGTAAGAATGCACCCTATTAATTAACATATCCGCAGATTACCCATCAGGTCGCTTGCAGTTTCCTAGTATTTGTTGTAAAAAACACATTCCGCTAGTTTTATATGACAGTCGTAACTACTCGGTGCGAGCGCATGACCAACTTTGAAAGTGGTATTTCATTACGCATTGTAAGATTAAACCATTGCCACCAGTACGTTCATAACAGCACCTTACAATATTCCACAGCTGTTTCCTAGTTAAAAGTGACGTCCAGAAAAACTGAACTTCCACACTGACACTGAAATGTAGCATGTGATAGTTCATATTGCAGTGCAACCAAGCAATGGCAGTGCAGTTATATAGTCCCTTACAACAGTAAAATTATGTCGTACACAAACCCGTGGTAATATGTTGGAATTAAAAAGAGAAAGCGAGACAGGATATACTAGTAATCTAAGCACGGTAAAATACATCGCGGTGACAAAATCTGACACTTACCGCTTTATAAAACACAAACTTCAACCTGTTTCATATTTGTCACTTCTGACAAATGTAGGCAAGAAAACTGGGATTATAAATCAAAATGTTGCATGCTTTAGGGGCCACATTTTAATTTGTCTTTATATATAGCAAGATTTACGCAAGACAGCGGAATAGGCGCCTACAGAGTGAATTTCTGTATTTTACGTACACGCGAATTGGAAAACCAGTGTGGGATTCGAACTAGAACTTCAACTAATTCCCGGGGAAGGGAAAAGAGCAGAAGCGAAAGATGTATGGCTTATGGTCTATGGGTGTTTAACGTCCTAAATCGACTCAGGCTATGAGGGTCGCCGTAGTGAAGGGCTCCGGAAATTTCAACCACCCGGGGTTCTTTAACGTGCACTCACATCGCACAGTATACAGACGGTGCATAACAAACATGCACGCAGGAAAAAGAAGCCCAAAGCGTCCAAAGGCGGCCCCTCGAGCCTGCTCAAGTAACGTCGATAAACCACTTCAGGTATCTTAGACAAACTCTTGTGGTTTATGAACTGATAAAAGGTGAAGAGGGTCGGGAATCTTGGCTTTCGTAAACAGTCCCCTGTCTGATCTCTGCGATGACGCCCGTAAATACATTTTGACTTGATGTCAACGTGGAGACAGCGACAGGACAGGTTTTCGGTGGCCTATTTTGATCCACAATAGCGGCACGTTTGTTTGCAAGTCCATTCAGTCAAGGCTACTAGAAATTCCAAAACCAATGGTTCGTTAAGGTTGCGGAGTAGATTCGGAGAGGTGGAAAACCGCAGGGAACGGCAGCGAGTCAGGCGGGGAAATGTCGCTAGGGTAGTTTTGGGGGATACGGTGGCTATGGCTGGAGCGCAGGACTGGGCTAATTGGAAACCAGTGGGAGGCTGGACCTGTCTCTTGCAGTGGACGTAAGCGGTTTGACGACAACAACGATGCTGATGATGATTAAATATTCCAATGGCACCAAACAGAAAAAAAAAGATTGGCTGTCCCATTAGCTTCTTCCAAAGGGACTCCATATGCTTATCAACTAAAGGATCTCGAAGAACTGACACTGTAAGGAAAATTGTAGAGTAGATATCAAGGAAAGGGGGATTAATGTACACCCGGTCTTCCATTTCCAATGTTTAGCGTAAGACGAAGTACGCGGATTCGTAACAACGAACTATACTCATTGGAAGAGTTCTCAGATCGAGCCCTGCAGTTATTTTTATGCGCACCGAAGCTTCAGAAGCTTAATGGCTGCCGTCGTCTAGTGTTTTCAGCGCATCAAACACCAATTTCTTCCTGAATTTTCCAGTGCCTTAGGCCAGGCACTGTCCAGGCCTCTTAATGGTTTATGCTATCGCCTAGAACTCGTAAAGCTGCCCAACTTGGTGTTGAACGATTGCCAGAATTCTCTTCTTGTTTCTTCTGAATGTTGATTTCCAGTGCCACCGACGTTGATTTCGCCAGCTGCGCAAAGCTTTTAACTTAAAGGGACACTGAGGAGAACCCTATCAAAATTTTTTTGTTAGCAATATCTGATAGTTCGGCATTTCATGGCTTTGTTGACGCTTGTCCGGGAGCGAAAGATGCATTTATTTCAAAGAAATTTGGATTCGAAGTTGAAAAATTTTTTCCCGCCGCTCCGGTTCAAACTCGAGAACTCCTATTACGACACGGAGAACTCTTATGACGACACAGAACGGAGTGACGTAAATGGAGACTCCGTGATTTCTGGCTGCTAGCGGTGCGGTCTAGCAGGGGGGGTAAAGTGCGGTGAGGAGGTTGTCATACACTTGAGCAGCGCCATCTTGCTACTCCCGTAGTTGCCTGTACTTATTAGTTGTTTGCGCTACTGAAAATTAAGCGATTATTTCCAATACAGCTACACAAAACACATTAAAAATAGACCTCTAAAACTTTAAACATCCAAGAAGAGGTTTGAACATTACGCCAAACTCTTTTTGTTGTTTCAAAATTTCGAATATGCAGACCTGTACAAGAAAACTTGGGAAAGTTTCGTTTTCGTTTCGTCTGCTGTAGCAGCTGTAAGTTATCGACGTATGCTAGTTCATTACTACTTACAGCGTAGATTGCAGGACAGAATTAAGATACGGCAGTTTGATATGCCCAATACGCTCTGCATTACACACCTCTCCGCCCCATGTGTCTGCTCAAGGCACTCCCGAGCATACCACACTGAGAGCGGTATCCCTCTTTTTAGACCGTGCGTTCTAGCCACTCTTCGCACTTTGGACACATTCACTCCCGCCGCTCGGTTCGCTGTTTTTCGCACGAACGTTGCCTTCTCTGCTGGTTTTGGATGTCTGATTCGGTGCCGGGAAAGCGCTGCAGACGCAAGTCGTTTCCCGTGCGCACGTTGGTCTATCGTATCTCTTGCGCGCACGGCGGTCGATCGCGCACAAGAATCTGGACTCTGGACCCGTCGGCAGCGTTCAGAGCGACACCCGAAACTACCATAGCAGTCGGCCAAGCGAGTAAGCCCGCCTTCGCTCAAAAGCATAAGAACACAGATAACAAACAAGATAATACAGAGAACAGAACCGTCGGCTAACACACGCTCGCCTGTCAGTTGCTCAGTAGATGCCGTAAGCACGCAGCGCGCTGTGGCTCCGCGCGTCGCGGTCTACCGCTTTGAATCGCTCGTGCACAGAGTTTCAGCAGAATGCCGCCATCGTGCTTCTTGTGCGAGTACTGTTCTTCTCTGAAAAATTGATAACGGCACTGTCGCGTGTTTTTTTTTTAAGATTTTCCGCTGCAGTGATGAGCAAGGGCACAAAAACGTTGACCGCTTGGCCATACAGTCCTTCCAGCAGTTCTGCCAACGGCATGAGCAGAGCTTGAAGGAAGTAGAACATTACAAACAGAGCCCAGCACATGTAATTGGAGTGATAAAGTTCGTTTTGAAGAAATATCTGACACTCAGACTGAGAGAGGAGGCTACAAAGATAACAGAGAAGGCAAGAGGGGCATATGTTAGAGCACTGCTTACAAAGCAAATCTTGTTTCAGCATCAATAACAACCATTTCCAATTGCACTAATCAACTTAATGACATATATATGAAGGAATCCAAAGTTAATGAACAGTCAGTGTATATGTCATAATCATCCCCTCGATTATCTCCCTTTGTATGCACCACAACTTAGTGACAATTATTCAGTGCAAAGCAAGGAATGAAGGAAACAGGAATAAACTAATAATAAGAAATTTTTACAAGCCAAAGTCGCACTTGGGTTATGCAGCACGCTGCAGAAGAGGATTCTTCAATAATTTTGATACCTGGGGGTCTTACACACGCCGAAAATTTATTACAAAATACAGAGTACCAGCTGTTCCAACTAGCCGCATTTCATATTCTCTTAAATACTCCTGATTTTACATTATCAAAAGTTGGCGTTCAACTGTTGCTACAGTGACCGTAGTGGGGTAGCTTCACCAGTGCATTGTAGGAATGAACCTGGCCAATGTGCATGTTTATAAAGTGGTATCGCAGTGTAAAATTCAGGACTGCGTTCCATTGCCTTGCAAAGATCTCGTGTCGTGCCTTATGTCAGATAAATGGCAATGATGCATGACACGCAAGGTAAATATGTCTGTTGATTGTAGTAGAAGAAATAAGAATCCTTTTGTTGAAGTTCCTTAAAACACACCTTATATGTGTAATGCAACAACTCTTCACCAGTGCAATGTTCAGTGCAGAAAATGTTTCCGAAGCTAAGATCACTGAACTGTTCAGCAAGTACTCAAACATTTATTCGCATTAAGGAAATCTAAATGCAAAGCAGTTGCACATTTCAGCTTTTACACAGATGCTCATGTGCATTTCTGAAGGTTCTATTTTTTGGTTTTGTGGGGTTTAACGTCCCAGAGTGGCACGGACTATGAGGGATGCTATTTCTGAAGGGATTTGCACCAGATGCACAGTCCTGCTATAGATAACAAGTATGATGAAGAGCGACATCGAACCCTTATTCGAACATTGTTCATGCAAAATCACTGTATTGATACTAGGTTGAACATGTCTTTTTTTCCATGTTCCCCTTAGTACTGCATCAAGACTGCCCTATTAGGTGTTCAAAAAATGAGAGCAGAGGTCTTGGTACTGTTTCTATTTTTTTCATGTGCATTCTTTGAGTGTGTGAAAAGATGTGCAATGACATTATTTACCAGCTATGATACTTTTATTTGTCTATTGTGTACAACAATAACATCAGTGAATTTATGGCAGAAATAAAAAGCAGGCATTCACGAACATAACTGCTCAAGTTAAATGAGTGTGAACTATGAAACCAGCTGTAACTTTGCAGTGGCAGGTTGTATAATAATCTCACATGCTTGTAATTCTGCAGATACAGTGATTGTCAATTTTTTGTTTTACAGAATATGGCCTGAATTTATAATATTTCCAAAGCTGTACGCAAGCAAACCGCATTCCAACGTTTCTCTTTACTATCATCACCTTGCACAATACTCTGTTAGTGCTCTCCGAGTGCGACTTATCCCACATGTCTCTTGCATAAAGTTCTTCCATGTATGTACAGTTTGGTGCTTCGTTGCGAGCAGATTAAACCTTTCGGAACGGAGTCTGTTACAGATCTTCCGTTGTATTCAAACAGAATTCGCATCTTAACAGGCAGCGGTACAGAAGGCATGCGCTGCACTCTGCGCGAGTGTCGTCTCCCTTCTGCCTCGTCTCCTGTGTGGAACACCAACGAGATCTGACCGCCGGAGAAGACAGGAGGTGGCGATGGTGCACACTTTACTAAAGGGACTCCAGGTTACGTCAAAAGGCACGGGGCATGCATGTTTTATAATACCCCGTACATCAAAACAAACCTTGCTGAAACTCGCCAACAATCCTCGTTGATCTCGGCTCACACAAACACAAATCATACGTAATCAGCGGCACAAGATTCGCCACCACCTGGAAGTATCTTCGTGCGCGCACCATCCGGAACATTTTGCGCATGAACTAGAAAGGAATTCAACACGGTACGTAAGCAAGCCGCAGCACCATTCCTCGTACAACTTTTTGACGCGCACTACGAAGCGTGCGGCCATGCTGGGGGAAGTTGTGAGGTTGCCAGGTTAGTACGCTGCAAACTGCCGTTAAACCTGGTCTAGGTCGCCTGGACCATTCAGGGAACCTTGAGCGGAGTAACAAGATGGATGTCGTCCACGGTTATAAAAAAGAGGAGAGGGTTTACATGGGAATGCTGCCGCCGCTTTCGCTCTAGTGTTGGTAGTAGTAGCTCTATGTCTAGCAGCTGCCGAAATGAAAGCTGCCGCCACCGCACGTTGAAGGCATCTATCGGGGGTCGCCACCGTCGCTTCGTTTACGTTTGCACCGGCGTCTTGCCAGCGTTACGATGGATCCCGTTCCCGAACCCGACGACGTAGTTCTCGCAAAAACTCTGGCCTGCATTTCAGCGACCTCAGCCCCACAGAGCGTGCGATGCTTTTGAGGGAGCACGGTTAGGTTAGGCGCCGGCGGGTGGTTTCCCCCCTTCCTCAGAGAGCAGCCGTTGCAAACTAAATATCATAACCCCAGTGCGGGGAGTCGCGAGGGGTGCGTTGCGCCCATTGGAGGCTGGCCGGGGCTTTGGGGCCAACGGATTGGAGATTCCTTGAACGGAGCGATTGCATGGCGCAGCAGGCCGCGTCGAGGTCTCCCACGGTTGCAAGGGCCAAGTTATTTATTTATTTTTTGCCACAAAAAACAAATGGGTGCCCGACGGCGGTCGCGTTTAAAGTCGGCGGCTTGAAACCAAAGACGGCGCACGACGCTTCAACGGCTTCCGCTAGATACAACGGGTCCACTTGGATCTAGCTCTCTCGCCAACTTGCATGTACCTTCAGATATGTACTGTGAATGGATTAAAATAGCCGAGCTCGAAGAGAACAGCTCCGCCGAACTGCCGCAGCTATTGAATATAACGCGCACCTCGCCGCGGAGCCATATCAGTCTGGCCGGGCCGGCGGCGGCTGGCGCACTCGGCGCGAAATAGATACATGCTCCAATCTCCCCGCCAATGCGGTCAGAGTGCGCCGAAGCCGCCGAACGCGTCGGCGGTCAAGCGCAGTATAGAGGGTCTCGCTTTGACCGACGTAACTTCGCCGTGCAGGGCGCGCGCGCGCGCGCGCCTCGCCGCAGCATAAACGCGCCTTAACAGAGCCTGCGCTTAACCGCTAACCAACGTGTTCAGCGGCGGCATCCATGGGAGCCATTGAAACCCCCCGCCCACTGACTAAATAAAAGAAGTCCGGTGCCGAGGTTCGGAATCGAACCAATAAAAAATCGAAACTCTCCTGGCCGCCTGTGGCGCCGCCAAGCATCCGTATTCTTTGCTTCCAACATTCAGGTTGTCTTTTGCCTGCCTTCCTTGTGTGATAAAAGTGCACTATTGGTTTTAATACAAAACTTACTTCAATATTGATCTGCGCTACCTACCTTTGTCAGCCTCAGAGATTCGCGACGCTAAGTAGAATGGAAAATTCCTCCAAGGTGGCGTCTCTTGTCCTATGGCGTCACTACGCTTGTACTTGCAAGATTGGCCTGTGGTGGCGATACCTGTATTTTGGTTCTTGCTATTTTCTACCTTACAAGAGCTTTGTTTTCAGTAAGAGCGGCGTTTTTGTGATCAGGAGCTGGTATTCTATCGATACAAGCCAACTTCAATTTCTCCTCAGTGTCCCTTTAAAAGCCCTGCGAAGACAGAATGATTACATGAAAAGTTGGCTATTAGAGTTAGTTACCGGAAAAGTTTTCAGATTACTACAGAAGCGCTTTTCCTGCTTGAAACATAATGCTGCAGCCAAAAATCTCCCAAACCTGGAGGCAAATGACAAAGGATCGCGATACTTTCAAAACGTTCCAACTGGCTACAACGCACCGCCTTGTGCGAGCCTCACCGAGACGCCGTCACTGTATCGCACGCGTTTCAACCGCTCCCTGTGTGTGCGCCTGACTCCGCTACACGCGAGGCCAGAGCCGCCAGAGCTGTCCGTCCGCACCACCAAGGCCGGAGCACGTGCGTTCGCTCAACGGGACAGCCCTCTCACCTTGCAACCTCGTTTTCGTCATGCGTGCAAGAGCGGAACGAGACCTTTGACAAACATTCTTCGGCATGCAGCAGCGTAATCGCATCATGTCACGATATCAACAACAACCCCTGCCCCGCCCCCTCACGCAATTTTCATTTCAGAAGCGAGGGAGAAGGGTTTTAGCCCAACCGTTGTTGGCTTCAAAATCGGCAAAAGGCGAGTTCCTACATTCACTGTGACAAAAACTAGTACAGATATAAATTGTGCGCTTACTTTGAACATTGCTAACATGGTGTAGCTGTCCTTGAGTGTATATCGGGTGTCCCAGCTAACTTGAGCCAAAGGTTAAAGAATAAATTATTAGAGACAGGCGAGTGAAACCAGTTGCATATTGGTGATAGCCATCTCGCGCACCACATGCAATTTTTCGTTTCGCCATTAATTAACAGTTTAATTAAGTTTAATTATCTAAATTAATAAATATTGACTTTAGACAACAAATTGCATTTGAAGAGTTGTCGAGCACCTTCAGAAACCCCCATTCCACCATTTACGATAAGGAAACCCTCACGTGTGTGTTTCTTTTTTCCCCAGCTCCAAAGAAAGCCCGCGAAATACAAAATAAACCACGTGACTAACGCAGCTGCGCGCCAAGATCGTGCTGCTCTCAAGCGTGGTTTGAGCAAACGAAATAGCCTGCAGCATTGATTCGACGGCCCCGCAGCAGCGGCAGGCCGATATGTTGGCGGCGGTTTTTTCGTCTGCGTCAGCCAGTGGCACACAAGACGCTGCGAGTTGCCGCCGCCAGCATATCGGCCTGCCGCTACTGCGGGGCCGTCGAATCAAGGCTGCTGGTGATTTCGTTTGCTCAAATCACGCTTGAGAGCAGCACGATCGTGGCGCGCAGCTGCGTTAGTCGGGTGGTTTATTTTGTATTTCGCGGGCTTTCTTTGGAGCTGGGAAAAAAGAGACACACGTGAGGGTTTCCTTATCGTAAGTGATTGAATGGGGGTTTCTGAAGGTGCTCGACAACTCTTCAAACGCAATTTTTTTGTCTAAAGTCAATATTTATTAATTTAGGTAATTAAACTTCATCAAAATATAATTATTTGCGAAACAAAAGATTGCCTGTAGTGCGCAGGATGATTGTCACGAATATGATATGCAACTGGTTTCACTCGCCTGTCTCTCATAATTTATTTTTTAACCCTTGGCTCAAGTTAGCTGGACACCCGGTATAGGAGCGTCGACATATGTATATTCCTGTCAGTAACGCCACGCCTCTGTTAAACGCCCCTGCCTCAGTGGACGCGGTGTTAACGTATTTGTTACATAAATGTGCATCTTCCTTACAAGATACTGCACATGACCCACAAATGACCTTTTTCTTTGTTTCGCGGTCGTTCGAATCTTTAGCGCGGGTCTCGTGACTCTCCCATTTAAGCGAAAGTCACTCGCAGCTACCTACAATCTATGAGGTCATGTTACAGGATAAAAGCTGTAGCGAACCCAACGTGAATCACAAGAAGCACCTGCGTGGTGCTTCGCTAGCATGTGGACGGTATCACAAACGCTGTGTGCGAACAGTACACAGCGCGTGTCAGCTTTGCGTAGAGCGTTCGAGAAAGGCATTGAGGAGCAAACAAATCGACGCCTCGTCGCGGCAGCTAGGTCCTACATCGCTGTTTGCTTGGAAGCGCTACTACCTGGACCTATTATAGCAGCACGAGCTCCTCACCTTATGCCGAAAGGTTGCAGTAGATATGTCCGCTTTTTACTGGTTGTCGCACAGCGCCCTAGCGCTCTATTCAGGGTGACGAGTACTCACGCGAAGCTGCCTTTAAGAATTCGCAGGCCTGTTCATTCATAGTGTTCATGGTGTCATACCGTGCACCCGTTCTCCCGTCTTCTGCAATTCTGAAGCCATTCAATCTATCGTCTGCAGTGTATCATTCGCAGTAATGTCAGCGACCTCCGATACTTCGCTCTCAAGTTCAGTACGTCCATTTTCGTTCTACCCTGTGGTAGATGCGAAAAGAAAAAGATCTTCCACGCTTAACGGAGACTAACGGATGAGTGCGCTTCTGTTGTCGTGCAAATTGACTTCGTGTCCAGCGTCTATCTGCCGTGTGCCCGTGAACGCACGCATCGCGCTCCGTGAGCAATCCTTAATACCAGGCTACACAGAAAAGGCCAAGGTTGCGTTTTGTTGATACACGCAGCACTCATGTGAGAAGCACGCGTGGGCCCTATGCGTGGGTAATCTTTTGGTCCCCGACAATGGTTCGGTAATTGGCGAAACATACCCGCCGGCTATGCAGCCAGTGCGCAGGCAAAGATAAAAAAGGCACGAACTGTGCTGAAGAAAATAGGGCCAGAGTGAGCGAACCGGCCACCGGATGCCAGCGCCACGGTTCGCGTGGCCTCAACACGGAAAGAAAGAGGAGTAGAAAGAAACGGAGGAACGAATAGTACATAAAGAGTGAAGAAAGAAAGAGAGAGAGAGAGGAAGAAAGAAACAAAGAAAGAAAGAAAAAAGACGGAAAGAAAAACGGAAGGAAGGAAGGAAGAAAGAAACAAACAAACAAATCAAAAAAGAAAGAAAGAAAGAAAGAAAGAAAGAAAGAAAGAAAGAAAGAAAGAAAGAAAGAAAAGGACCGAGAGAGACAGGAAAACCCATAAAGACAGAGAGAAAGATGAAATGAAAGGAAGGGAATAGAGGGGGTGGGTGGGAAAGGCTAGTCTCGATCAAAAACGCCGGCGGCCATCACGGCACGGGCCAGCGGCGAGTAGCAGCGCTCGCCCCACTGATTCCGTGGAACGAGAAATCGTTTTCGACCACGCGACAGTCACGGCTGCTTTGTTCTTGGCCGCACACTATGGCCCGCCGCCGGCGTGTATAATTAGATGCGCGGAATGCGGCGTGCCCCGACGCCGCTGTGTGACGTGCTGTCGCCGAATGTTTCACAATATCGGCCGTTCTGATCAATCGCCCTTTCTCGTGTGGAGATGCTCGCGTGGAGCTGCTGCGTTTGTTTTTCAAGGGTCACTTTCCAGATCGGTCCTGATAGGTCAGCCCGTAGTAAACATCTGTAATCTATGGCTGCCGATGGCGCGAAAGCGTTTGAACGAAGTTGGCGGGCTAGTTGGTTAAGCAATCTGTATCGAACAGCGCGAACACAGACAAGCACAAGAGGATCAAGAGGAAGCGCTGCTGTGTTCGTGTGTCTCCTCGTCTCTTGTGCTTGTCTGTGTTCGCGCTGTTCGATACAGGATGCGAGATCATTTTGTTCAGGCGCACACTTTCCATTTGTGCTGCTGCACGGACGTTTTAAGTATCGCATTGGGAGCGACTTCGCGAGTACTTTTGTTTTCGTTCAGACAAATTGATTCAGCGTACGTGCATATTGGAGTGTGCCATGCATGCCCAATAGTCTGTTGCTGTGAAATCCGCCAGTGAAACGGTACAGTTCAGAAGTTATGGGGTTGCGCTCAAAAGGATGAATTTGAAAAAGTCTATAGTTGAAGAAAAGGACGTTGTCTCATTTCTGAGTGCCATGGAGATCGATCGCGGCGATGTTTTACTATTCTGGTTTAGCATACAGACGAAGAGTATCAATGGTTATGTAGCTTAGATAGAATAGCACTGTTCCTATAGTCACACCTGTGGACATTCATTTACGTGCGTCTGAGTCATCGCGCATGCCGTAATTATAATAATTGATTTTTGAGGAAAGGAAATGGCGCAGTATCTATCTCGTATATCGTTAGACACCTGAACCGCGCCGTAAGGGAAGGGATAAAGGAGGGAGCGAAAGAAGAAAGGAAGAGGTGCCGTAGTGATTCCGGAGCCCTCCACTACTGCCATAATTTTCAGCATTGCTTTTGGAGCAAATGCCAGAGGCAGATTACATACCTTGGTCCTGTGCACCACACCACAATGTTTTGCGCAAGCCCTGCATGCCTGTCTAAGCGGTGTGGAAGACCGAAATGACGAAGCTTTAGCTAACTACCCCTAATAGCCAAAAGTTTGAAACTGCCCTTGGGTTAGGGCATTACATAAGGGGAAGGGAGGGGGGGGGGGAGGAGCAGCCGAGACATAATACATTGGTCAATAATCAAAAACCAAAATTTCAGCTAGAAAACGTTAAAGCGCAAAAAATGTATCGGCCAGAGAAACGCGAGCTTGTGTCCTCTTCGGTCTGTGGTTGGCGCTTCCACAAGGGGCCCTTTGTGTTCGCCCGAGCAGCGACTTCCTGGTGCGAGCGACGCGCAGCGCGTGGCTCGGGTATTTCGGCCCCCCGTCCTCGAGGAAAGCAACGGCATGGTGTCGGGCCCTTTGTCGGTGACTGATGACCACGAGCCACCCCCCCTTGCGTTACTCTCCACGTCACTCGGGCATCTTGGTCGAGTATAGGCTGCCTTGCGGCTCAGTTCGGCAGCCGATCAGCGCCAAGTGCCAGTCACTCTGCGACGACAAAGGGCGCTTCAAACTGCCCTCTTCACGTAATCTTCTGTGCACTACTGGAACGACCCACACGCATGTCACGAAAGTTCCACGTGACCTTGTGTTTTTGTGATCGAGTATTCTGAAAAAGCGTTCTGACAGCTAGACTCGAGCTAACTCTGCAAGCCAGTGAAAGTTATCGATATATATACATCTAATTACACAGCTACAAGGTAACAAACGGCCGCATATTTCGCTTACTTACTGATTGGTTCCTTGGTCACCTCGATAACGAATCAATGGCAGTTCGATTTACCATTTCTAGGAAAAGAGTATGTGCTCTTATATGGCGAGCCACATAACCAACAGACACGCAAAATAGACAAACAGCGCCATCGCGACTGTGGCCCATTCAAGGACCCTCGCGTGAGGTTAAAACGTAAAGCTTTTTTTTTTCTCGAACTTCGGGCACACCACCCGGAAACCACCAATACAAACACTGTCCGGGATGCCCCGATAACGCTCCTATATGCAAAACTGCACACACATTAGAACGATCATTACCATCATACTCATCATCAGCGTCATCTTCGCCCAGTCCTTACTACTAATTCCTGCTTGAATACCGCCTTATTTATTGGGTCAGCCGGCTCTCTTGAACGACCTAGCTTCTCAGTACTTGTAAGTCGAAGCTGTCAGACTATCCTGGAGCCATACAATCGGATTTCACGTTTCAGTAGTGAAAACGTTTTCTCCCGTTAATGCTCTTGGGTGTCTTGCCACTCGCATACATGCAGCAATGATAGGCAGCATAGCGAGAACCTATGCGCCTGCTAATGGGGGTCGGGATGTCTGGGGTCTGGCAGAAGCTGGCGAACTTTTATTTCAGTCCCGCTGCTTGTTTAGTTAACCCTTCACCTGCTAATTCAGTCCGTGACCGTGCTGTATCCATGCGGCGGCCAATCCCGACAGTCCAAGGTGAGGCACAGAGCTTGCGGGCGGAAATTGCAACCAGAACTTGCAGTCAAAAGCGTTTGCCTAAAATCTAAACCGTGGCAGCAAGAAAGCTCAGAAGGGAGCGTTACGTCATGATGTCGACCTCCGCAATCTCAGCCCTCTTGAAAATGTTGTTTGTTGGGTTACTTGGATGGCATTTTCCTGTATATATAACGCTTGTCCTGTCCAGTTCTGTCGTCCCTTGTGTACACCTGCGCTTTCAAAATTCGGAGTACAAGCCCTCTTGAAGCTGCTTTTTTTCTCCTTTCTCTTTCCGGCCAAGCTAAAGTCTGCCCCATGTGAGAGCCGAGACCCGGACGTGGCGAACAAAACACCTCACAGGAGGCTGCGCGGGACTGACTTTATCGCAAAATGGTGCTGTAGCTCCACAAGACAGACTAGCAGAAGAAGAAAGGACAGGCCAAAGTGCTGATTGTATCGCATCGTCCTGCGCTGACTTTTATCACTTATTATGACCAGGCTTTGAAGCGGTCACTTTTCACTCCCCCCCTCCTCCAGGTTTTTATTCTTGCTAATATTATCAGACCAAGTCTTGCATGTGGTATATGGGTATAACCGCCATTAACAAGCATGGCTCAGTTCATTGACAAATTATAAGACATGAAATTTCGAGTATCCTTCAAGGCGCGAGAGAAGCCAGTGGAGCGACGAAGTCGAAATTTCTAACAATAAACAACGTGTTAGCTTTTACACGGAGCTCTCTTCAGAAAGCAAATCTGCTAAAAGTGTGTGGTTATGCACGCCTTATCACGTGCTGGAAGCGATATCGCATCCACTTACGGAAGACTGTCGCCACTCCTGTTTGTATATATTGTGCGTATGGTGCATTATCTCCAGCATCTCCACAGCACTTGCTCCCAAGTGTGCCCAAGACGCAAACGGTCAAGAGGCTCGGTGCGAAGATAGGAAGGGAGGGGGGGGGGGGGGGGGGGGGTCGGCGGTGCGTCTTTCCTCGCAATCTCTCCACGGAGCGTTTTCCTTCTGGGCCCGGCTTGTTGACACAGGGGGGGAAAGGGAAGAATGGCGGCGCCCACTCACTGGGGTAGTACTTGTCGATGGAATTATCCTTGGGCGCGTTGCCCCCGAGTGCCTCGGACATGCTGTTGAGGCCGTTGGAGGCGTCGGCCGCCTCCTCGTATTGCACGCACAGGGCGTACACGATGATCACGGAGACCTGCGCGGAGACGTGCAGTGGCGTAAAAACCTCAAAGAGCACCCGAGACTTGAACCAATTCGCAACGTCGGACACTTCAAGATTGAGGGGCTAGTTATGCTAGAGAAACTGCAAGCAGAACTGAAAGGTTGAGATTGACGTTTCTCCCCCAGTAAGTTGTCCGCTCCAAGCCCTAGAGGCCATGCATATTTGAAAAGAAAATTGAACGTATTCTTTCTAGACACTGATAAAGATGTTGAAGTTTTATGATTATCCAAGAGCACAATAGGACTGGAACTTCTTACCGCTCAGAGCAATGATACCGTCACCGCCACTTTCAATACCACGTTTTTGCCCCTGTTGTATTGATTAGTAGTTTGCCCTTTCGGCTAGTAGGCTCTGGATTTTCATTGTTTTCCTTTTTTTGTGGCTGCTATACGCCCTGGATTTCTTTTTGCTGTGATTTTGTGCACTGTGCTCACTCGTTGCCTCATTTTTAAAAGAACAGCGCTAGGCTGTGCGGGAATCGAAACAAACAAACAAACAAACAAACAAACAAACAAACAAACAAACAAACAAACAAACAAACAAACAAACAAACAAATTAGCCTTGTCATGCAGGGCGTAACGTGTGTTCTTCACAAGCTTTGGAAGAGCTGAACCTTGGGTTCCCCTGTATTGCTTGCACGCGTTTCATGCAAACATAAAAAAATAGCATTATTATTGCTTTTCTTGTTATATTTGTTGTTACCATCGACATCATGAGAGCATTTGAACGGAGGGCATTGTAAACGACCGAATTTTTGGGAGGACATAAATTGCACATATGAAATGGCCGCGAGTCCAGTTTATATACTCCAACGACGCATATTAAAACAGGCACAATACATTTCAGCTCTTCTCTTCTTGCGAAAATTAGCAAAGAAAAAGCAAAACGTAGACACGACGAAAACTAGAAAAGCCGATTTTACCACAATTGAGCACGGGCTGTTCATACAACAATGAATTTCGCAGAAGTGCATGTGTCAAGCAGTTTCAAGGAGTCGTCATGTCATGTCTTTCTTTCAGATAACTATGCCTGCACGGAAGTTTCTTTTAAGAGATCCTGGAGGAAATGAGCAGTATGATAAATCAACACTGCGTCTTAAGTAAAAAAATAAATATAAAAGGCGTATTCTCCGTAACGTTAGAGTTTGCGTACGGTCATCCCCATTGTCTGACGCATACTAATTTCACCACACCTGTAAAGGATCGAGCATAATTGCTAAGCAAGAGTCATAATGCCTTCAGTAAATATTCTCTGCTACGAAGGCAGTAATTCTTTCATCGAGCTTAAGAATGCGATTCTTGAAACACTTTTGAACCATATGGAGTCCCGTACGCATAGGTAACTGAATTGAATTTTCCATGCGATTCTGCTTTTTAGTGCGACCTTAAAATCAAGCCGTCGGTGGCACAAATTTTATTCACGTAATTTTTACCGATAATCTTTCACCTTGACGCCGTTGTTTAATAGCGCGAAGCTTGCTGAATCCATGTGGTGTGTATGCACTCCAGCCTATTGTTCTTAGGTGGTGGGTTGCGAAACAAGATGAAAGAGTCGGCATCTGTTCTTGACTTATTAGCTCCGCCGTTAAATTGCAGTTCGTACTTTCGCGAC
This sequence comes from Amblyomma americanum, assembly GCF_052857255.1. Lineage (NCBI taxonomy): Eukaryota > Metazoa > Arthropoda > Arachnida > Ixodida > Ixodidae > Amblyomma > Amblyomma americanum. Next base: position 59,218,575 of record NC_135502.1, read on the forward strand.
CAGCAGTGCCGTTCGAGCAGCTGCCGTTGGCCGCAACACTGTGCATTGCCGTCGTTGCAAGGAGTTCTAATTTCCGTGCTGCAGCTGCTGTCTATCGCGCCCAGCTATAGTATTTCAACGCGTCCACAGTGGAAGCCTAGGAACGCGTTTGCGGACCGTGCCCAGCTAGCTATACTATTTCAACGCGGCCACAGTGGAATCCTGGGAACGCGTTTGCGGACACGGGAAATGTGGAAACCTGGATCTCTCACTCTTCCGGTCTGTCTCTGCACCGCGCGCGTCTCATCTTCCAGAGCAGAGGAGGAGGTACGTGCGCGAAAAACGACGCGATTCGGCGCGACTTGCCACGCTGACTCTCGTTTCAAAGAGACGGAACGGCGCTCCACGCGTGCGACCAACCAGATATTGCTGCACGCTTGTCCACGACTGATTGCGCTAGCTGACTGCGTCGTTCAATAGCAGGGCAGATGGCGCCAACGTCATGCTGACGTAGGGGGCACACATGATTATTCGTCAGGCTGACCTGTCCGCCTTGACATGAGCGGTCGGTGTCTCGAAAGTGAGCTGTACTTCGCTTTGTGTGCTAAATTGCGACCCCTGCGGTGAAGCAGTTTTAAATATGAGTCACGTGGGACCATGCAGGCACGTTGACCAATGGCGAGGTGCTGGTATTAGCGAAGAAGAGAATTTGTACGCCTAGCCATCGATTAGTCGGCCGCCGGTTTCAGTCGCTCGACCGCACGTTCCGCGCCTGAATGCGTAGCGGAGACCAACTGTGAATTTATTTGTGTGTTGGAAGAACAAGCAGCCACAACCTAGCAAACACTATGGGACAACAGCGACTTTTGCAACAGCAACAACTAGTGGTGTGAAGGCGATTTATAGGCCCAATTCACAATGCCCTCCGCAGTGCCCTTCAACTGCATGTACAGTCACGGGATCAAAACAAGTGTTGAAGGCGAGAGATGTCGTAGATATGTCTGTTGGGAATTATCCGTTTTGTTTCTTGGCTTCAGTCTGAAGCGACGCAGGAGTGTGCACATTATTTTAAGCGGAAGCCTTCATGCGGCCCAAAACACTTCTCACTGCTCCGGCCGAAAAGCCTTGAATGACTACAAGCCTAGCTCGGTTGAAAATACAAAAAACAAGGCGCAGAAATTTCGGCATCACTTGCTCACCATGAGCCGTTTTTTTGCGTGCGCGTTCGAAAATACTTACAGGTCATAAACTTTTTGCGCCATAAAATGTGCCATCCATTAAATACTCGTATTCTTCAGCCGTTTGTTGTTAACCACTATCTGTAATAATTTTTGGCACAAATTTCGCTAGTTTTACGTTAACACTGATAAACGTGTTTATTTGCTCTCTGGAATAGTAAAACTTCAAATAATCAAGCGACACTTTAGAGATAGGCAATAAATTATTGGCAGCGCCTCCTTGTTTCTTAATGCTCGGCCGGGGGATTCTTCTGTGTTGTTATCGCTAAATTTCTGATGGCGAAGTCGCTAGCCGCAGACCCTGCTGTTTTTAGGTCATTCTGATCGTCGTCGAACGATACATCCTAACCTTTACAGTGTTGATATAAACGCGCCCCAAATATGTTTAATCTTTTCATTTTACTCCATGCCGGCTCCCGTCGACTGCATCCGCCAATCTGCCTGCTTGTCCAAAGGGGTCCTTTGCAATCCTAGGGCCTACTGACGCGGAACGGCTCCGAGGACAAGCCAGCTCAAAAGCGACAACTTCTGAGAGTTCTTACATCCGCGTTGTTGCGCTATAGTTGTTCGCGGGCACCACAACAAGAATTAACAAGCTGTTAACGCGATGGGTAAGCAACTCCATGCACACGCAGACTCATCGCGAAATAGATGCTATGGAACATGCATGACCCAAGTGCAGTTTCGACCATGTTTTCTTACACTCATTTTGTGGAGAGTCTCTGTGCGTGGTGCTTCGCTTAACTCGTAACGCGTATTAACTAGCCCGCCAAGAAGTCCCAGTCGAGACGAATGATACCTGTAAGAGGAGGAGAAGGAAGGCGAGCTTTCCCCGCTTCCACATGTCTGCGACGGTGATGGGAGAGTCCAAATCCCGTGTGAGGTCCGACGTAGGCGCGCAACCACAAGCACACTCTCAGGGCTCTGCCGCTGACAGCGGGAATCGCGTCTTCACTTGCCCAAGGAAAGTGGAAAGGGCAGAAGGAAGAGGAAAGAGAAAGAGAGAGAGAGAGAGAGAGCAACCGCGGGGCGGACCGCGGAGAGGCAAACGGCGGAGAAATGTCGTCATGTCGCGCGCGCACACTTGCGGGAGGTCCCAAGCACCGGCCTCGGTCGGGAGCGAAACGACATCTGTCGTGGTGGCCCTACACCACCGCGACTTGGTTGATTCTCTGAGCCAGCCACACGCGCAGTCGACCTTCGCGCTTGATTGGTGCAGCGTGTATCGAGGAGAAACCCCTTCCAAAGAAAAAAACTCCTTTTTATTGTCGTACACACTGGCCACTCCCAAATTATAGTGGGCCGAAAGAAAGCGAGACTAGAGCAGCGGGTAACAAGACAACAAACGATAATGGCTGTTGTTAACGATGGCAACAAGGGATAAAGCAAAAAAAAGTAGGCAGGTACCTATCGTGAGTTTACTAGCTAGGTTGTCAAAGCTGGCTTTATGCTTTGACGCAGTAGGTTGGCATACATTGTTACAAGCGTCTTAATTACGCATCCAGTGCGCGTTAGCCGTCAGCTAGAAAGAATAACCACGCTAATTGTGATTTACGTCCGCTGTGTACAGGTTTTATGTATCTGCTTGCTTAACTACTGTTTGTTTTAGTATATTAGCGTAACTTCCCTCCTATTTCTTTTTTATCTGTACTTTTATTACTATGCTGGTTCTTCTACACTTGCAGCGGTGCACTACCATTCCCCCTTAGACTCTTCTAAGAAGGTTAGAAGCCAAACATATCACACACTCTAAGCGTGAAAGCGTACAACAGCTACTTTGCAAGCGAAGTGCGGAGAATGTGTGACAGACTAAAGACAGAATTCGAGGGACTATTTTTCCTCTCAGCCTTTGCACAGTATAGAGTTTTCGCTGCCTGCTATTAACGAAACCGGAGCTCTTCAAATTCCGCTGTGTTTGTCTTACTCCGCAGCAGAATAGCCTGTCATGTCGACCGCGTCTGGTCAGCGCCCCTGGCGTGAATAATAGCCGTCAAAAGTCGAACGCAAACTCTTCCTTGCACCTCCGCCTATGTGGCCTAGCGCCTTTCGTGAGTTATGTCTTGACATGACATAGAGGAAGTGAATGCGAATAAGGCCGAACGCAATCTCGAACGTAGTTAAGAGGAGTCGACATCTGCATTTTGTGCCCCAACTTCTGTGACTAACGGAATGGCTTGAAAACTTTTTGGGAAGGGCGCTGACTCTTTCCGGCTAAGGGGTCTTAGGAAGTAGACAAAAAATAGTTAGTCGAGGTTAAAGAGAGAAAAAAAATGGTTAAGAATCTAACACTAGTGGCGACATCTTGTTCTGGGCGTACAGGAAGCGAACGAAAAGTTGACAGCTTCCGTGTATATATCGGATGTTTTGCGGTGGTTCACTACGTCGACGGAGCTCCGTGGCAGTTGAGCTGATCTACGAAATGTGTGCCGAGCTGGATCAGATTACGGGTAGATGCATTTACCGCCTTTGTCAAAAGTAAAGAGCCCAAAGGGTTTGATTCAGAGCAAAATACATGTCGCCGTTGAAGCATCCGTGGAAATCCTAACTTTCGGACGGGTGAGTACAAAAGTTTCTCTCACCTTCATGGGACTTGGAAAGGTGGCGATGCATAACGAGACAGACAGCATGATACTCTCGCAAAGCTTTTGGGTTATATACTTTTGACGAAGGCTGTGCGTAGGGAAGGGTGAAAGATGTAGTAGACTCGAATGCCATCGGCTCGAACCTCGGCAGCCAGAACCCACTGGTTGCACGATGTGCGGAATTTTTTTTTCATTTGATGGGCACGTTGAGCACGCATCCACCAGAATGTGTGCCTCGTCTCTTTCTTGTCCCGTTTATTCACGCTGTTTTTCGTTGCATTTACGCTTCACAAACTACCTCAACTCCAGACTGTGACCAGAATGAGAAGAATGTTTATTTAGTAACAAGCGAGCAATGCACCAGTGCAAAGCAGGGGCAAACATATACACGCACAGCATTATGCGAACAACAAAGCAACGGCAACAAAGTCTCGCTGTGCGCCTGGCACGTGGCTGGTGGCAAAAGCTTGGTGTATTACTGCAGCTCGCTGCCTTTGGGCGCAGCCAGCCAACATTTGCGTTCATGTGCTGGTGCTTTTACAGCCAGTTAGCCGAGCTACAGCGTCACATGGGGTGGCTGCGTCGTCACAAACGAGATTAAACAGCGTTTAGGTCACGTGAGAGCAAGAACTGCGATGTAATCGTTGCTTCATCACGCCACGCCAGCCTATACCCAGAGAGTCAGAAAACAACAAATCAACAAACATAGTTTTTTTTAAATGCCTCATGTGACTTCAACGTTCCTAAACTTGTCTCTGACGTCGTAGTCATCGCTGCCCTGTTGAAACCGAAACAACCTGGGGGAGGAAAATGTATTTTAAATTATTTACCGCGCTTAAACAAACTCTGCGTTATATAAAGAAAACACTAGAACAATTTGGTGCTCTTTAATTTTTAAAAAGATAATTCGTTTGCGGCTTACATGTCGCAGGGTATCGTCCAATGCTGTAGAAAATGACTGCGGGTTTCCATATGGAAATACTGGTGTTAACTCTTTCTTTTTTTCATAGTTTGAATGCTCCCCCCCCCCTCCCCCCTTCCTTTCCTGATTCTCGGAAAAAGGAAGGCAGGCAAGGGCATCGAGATGTTCTAGCAAAGCTAGGACTGGCGTGTCGTAGCTGTAAGCAAAGATCATAAACGGATTCAGAGTGCAGCATGTTGAGCGAACGGGCTTCAATCTTCAAGACTACTGTTGTGTCAACGTTATATGGCTGGTGAGGTCTCGTTTCTGGTAAATAAATTGTATTTGTTTATTTAAACATATTTAAACAATTTATTGTTTCCTCGAAGGGCAATTAATGGATCATACGGGGATTACATATGAGATTATTCTGGAATTAATCCAGCTACGTTCTTGCCGTTATCATAACATGCCACCCGTCTTCGTGGTCGGCTGCTTGACGTCCCATGATGCGACTTCAGATAGATCGTGGCTTCCGTTTCGTATCAGGGTGGCAACAGCTGCTGCGTAAAGGTAACAACTCCTTAGGGATCGGCATCGAATTTATTACGCCTATTTCAGTTTTTTCTTACTTAAACTATGCCCTTGCACTGTGCTTCTTAGATGCTATTATCTCGTCCTGCTTATTTTCCAACACAACGGAAAAACTTCCACTTCTATAGTCTGAAACAACTTAAGTCTGCAGTGAAGCTCCGCCCACACTCAGGACCGCCGCACAAGATTCTTCCGCGACAAAAAAAGTAGTCCGTTGTTAAAACATTTATTCTTACCTAAGCAAGCAGCTAATAAGAATAAAAAAAAAGTTGTAAGCTCTAGAATTTTGATGTCTGGCTTGTTTAATATAGTCAAACATTACAAACCTGATTTCGTTTATTGTTGCGATTGGCCAACAAACTAATACAGAACACCGCGGGCCGTGGCGCAATGTAACCAACTGCTGTTTTTTGCTTGATAAAGTTATTTATTGCCTCTGAGCATAAAGGGAGTTGTGAGGGTAAAAAGAAAAGAAAAAAGGAGCTGGGTGTTAAATGAATGCGAAGAGGTGGGCCGATCTCGGTCTACTCCGACGCGTCAATCATAGCCGAGATATCTGCCAGGACATACATCGTCTGGCGGCTCCCATCCGACAAGCCATTCGAATTGAGTGGGTCCGCTGTCTTCACAAAGCTGTGCAGATTCTGCAACACGCTTGGTGACCCTATCCTCGTCAATGCCTCGGTTCCTCAGCATGGATGATGCTACCCTCCTTCTCACAAGAAAGGAACTCCGGCGCCGCACACGTGCTCTCATCCCTCCGTGTGCGACAACCCTCCCCCGAGGTCTTAGCAGTGCAGATGAGGTTGTGCTTCGGAGGATTCGAGTCGCGGTTGTCCTCACTCCTGCCGTCACTCGGACGTGGCCTCACTTTCGCCACTTATATCCGCGCGCAGGGTGCCCTGTCCGCAACTCGCAAAATGCTGGGGCTGATATTCACCTCTTGTTCTGGGTTTACCTGGCGCTGAACCCAACGAGAATTCGGCACCTGGAAGCAGCGGGTCTTCCGCCGAAGAACCTGTCCTCATATATTGCTTCGACGAAGGGGCCACGTCACTGCTGTTTTTTTTTTAAGTTGTGCCCTGCTGTAGGTATGCCACAGAGCTTAAAAGAAACAAATAAGAGCAATTGAAAAATCAAGGCGACGCTGATGTGGGTTATATTTGACGTTTATTCAACGTTTTCGGCAAAGACAAGTGTACCCAGCACACACACACAGATTGTTCGGCTTAGGCTAATGCAGGGTGCGCTTGGCGGTATTGAGATGGCCGACAGGGGAGAACGCGACAAGGAAAGCGGGCTGAATAACTCGCTCAGCAGATGGTAGTTGAAACGTACGCGAAGGAAGAGGGAGATATCTTCAACATCGGTGAGGTCTGGCAAGACGTCACTTATGTGTACGGTTTGAATCGTTATCGTTCAGCAGGCGTGGAAGTTATACTAAGAAACAGTGCAGAACAGTAAATATCGCGTCATGCGTGAGAACAACTGCGTGCGGGCTTCTAGCAGTATTTCGGCTCGGAGCATGGAACCTGAATTCCGAACAAACTCGCCAGGGCTGGAGTTCCTGATGACGTGCAAATTGAACGTAGGCGTTCGCAGTGGCAAATCAAGCGCAAACTTTCGATGCACAGACACATGTAACGAGCCAAACAGCGCTTCTCGCATGCTTGCGCTGCGACTCCTCTCCCTAATAGACCCACTTTTCTGGCACCTTGAAGGACAAGTATTTAGTCAATCAAGTCCGGGTACGCAAGCGAAATAGGCAGCACGTTCAAAACGCGGCGAAAGCGGGGGGAGGGGACAGAAACCTTAGTGAAGAAAGTGCACACCCCACAAATACAAGGGCAAGGAGAAGTCGCGGACAGGGCATATGGAGAGAGTTGGTACAACACTGGTGGTGACTGGCGAGGTACTGCGGCATCACTCGCTGTGTCGCGAGTCGGTTCGCGCCAGCGGACGAGAGCAGCAAATGCACGCGGCGTCCGCAGTGCCCGCAGTGGTCAAGGCCTTCTGGGCCGCTGCCATGCCGGGATCCTCATCCCCCTCGGCGATGGGGCCGCTGTCCTTGCCTCCGTCGGCGCCACCGCCCGCCTCTACGCCTGCATGCCCGCGCCAGCGTAAGAGAGTTTTAGCACAACGACGGCCTTGCCGTATACCACCACCGCCAGCCGCCAACAGAGCATGCGCAAATGGCGGTAGCTGTGCACGGCAGGGGTACACTGTAACGATCTGCTAAAGCTCTATATTATTCACACCACCCTCTTTATAGATACTGCGTCATGCACTGTGACACTATAATAAAAAAAATGATAAAGCAGGGCCATATCCATCTTCTATTTCTTGCAAGGAAAGGTTAGTCTGTGGAGAGACGAACTGTGGCTCTAAGGGAGTAATGGTAATGGAGTAAGAAAGTCATTCTCAATGGGAGTAATGGTTGCCTTTTTGATGAACTAGTGTTCGTTGTAACGCAGTTAGTCCCTGAGAGAACTAGCCCCTGTAGGACATTTAGTCCTTCTTGGTCTAGATTGTACGAACCGAATCGCGATTCCGGACCACAAGCCGAGTATCCAGCACCGAACAGCTTAGCGTGCATGGCTTGACCGTTTTTGTTCTGCTGATGGCGCGGTTAGATGCCACTTTGTCACTTGACAATAACACCGCTAGCAATAACTGCAGTCTGACAGGTGTGCTGTTGTCTGATGCAGTTTTAGCGCACCTAACCGAGATCGCGTTGTGCAAGCAGTGAAGTAGCTTGCTTGACGGTATTGCCTTGTTCACACGAACGGAGTGAAGGCGTAGTTCATTTGCCTAAGATTTTGTCCTAAGCAGCCAGATAAAATTATGTGTAACCTCGTGAGTGAAGAATACGAAAAAATTGTGAATTTCGTTTAATCAGAAAATTTTCCTTCGAAGCTCTCGGCACATAAATTATCGTCCTCTTCGTTCTTTTTTCTCCATATAGTTTGGTAAACACCTTACGCTGCATTTGCCTTCAGCAAAGGTTTTCTGTATATTACGTACGAAAGCTGATTAAAAGCGCAGATTTAAAGATCGCCCCAGAGGAAGCGCGCACTTCAGCCGTTGCACCGGTCGTGTTAAAAAATGCACCTTGCAGTTTAGGTAAAGCGCGCCGCGTAGTAAGGGTGAGGGGCCGCATTCCATAAGAACCCATTATCCAGTTCCCATTTCATTTCGCATGACGTCAGAGTGACAGCAGCATCAGCCGAAAGCAGCAATCGGCCAGTCACAAAAAAAAAAAACACAAGGTATCGGATCCCCACGTTGACGATAGCCTCCGCCATTCGCCGCACGCATCGACTCCCCATTGGCTGCATTTCACGGCCAATGATAATGTCCGGTCGTCAATGAGCCAATGGTCCGGTCGCTTCCCACGGACGCACGCTTGAAAGCTGGGGTACGTCACCGAACAACAGTAACCAATGCCAGAGGGCCAGTTGGATCCGAAATGGAAAATGGATTATGGATGCTTCTATAATACGGCCCCCAAACCCGTTCGATGGCATGAGGCTACACCGGTGAGCTTCGGTCACATGTTAAGCTTCGTACTCACTCTTGCTTTCCTTGAGAGGCGCTCTTAAGTAGTTTCTGTCGCAGGCCTGTCCAATAAATATGTACAGACAGGAAAGCACAGAAATGGCACGTACTTTTTTAAAAAGTATAACGAAAAATCATTCGAATATCTTCAAAAGGGTGAAATCTAAAACCAAAACAGAGAAACAAAATGAAAAGGCTTTTAACTCACATTTCTCACAAAGGGAGGCGGCTAATAACGTCTGAATGCCTGGAAACAAAATAAGAGCAGCTGTAATGCGTCTTCAACAAATTATTAAAATCGATAAGAAGGTTTACTGCGCAACTTATGGCGTGCTAAGTAGTACTATGACCAAGCCGAACTCACAAAAAATAAATAAAATGACCTATAGTCGGATACAACTCGAGAACGCAGCGGCTTTTCCCCGTCAGAGGGCCCCCTTCCCGCTAATGGCGTTAGCCGATTCTCATGACACTGCTATGCGACAAAGCAGGGAGTGGTAGATGAAAGGGGATAATCCCTTCCCTCTATAGTCGGGGATAGACCCCTCTCTCCATTGCGTCGCCGCTAACTGCTTTGTCACGCTAGCAGGGTCACGAGAATCGCCCGACGCCATTAACTGGATGGTTGTCCTTTGACGAGGGAAAGCCGCTTCGTTCTTGAGTTGTATCCGACTATACCTAGCTTTCTTCCTTCTCGTGCATCGAAGAAGTTAAAAAAGCTGCGTCATTTTTCCTTCTCTCCCACGGTGAAATTTTCACTGCTCGAGGGGCCCACTTAGACCACTTAGGTCAGATGGCGAATTCCTCTTGGCTAGCAGTTGAACGCAGCAGTGCTTCATTCTCATTGGTCAGAGGAAAATCACCTGACCTAGGAGTTGTGACGTCGCCGAGTGTTCTGTTACGACATACAGCCACTATATATACTACGACAACGACGACTCGTCAAAAAAATAAAAGAAAAAAAGAAAAGAGGTGAGCCCCATCTAGCTGGCACTGCAGCACACTGCATTGCGGGAGCGAGTGCTCACCCCTGGAGGAGGCGATGAGCGAGTTGACGAGGTCCATGCGCGAGTCCAGGCTGAGCTGCTTCTGGCAGAGCATGAAGCGCTTGACGCGGCGCCGCAGCTCGGGGCTCTCCTTGGCCGTCAGCGAGAAGCGGTTCGAGTAGCGGCTCACCAGCTGCCGCAGCGCGTCCTCTCCCTCGAACAGCGCCACGTAGCTGCCGTTGACCACCTTGGGCGTCATCGGGCTGTTGGACAGCAGGAGGCTCGAGCCTGCGATGGGCAATCAGCGTCTCGCTATGTGCGGGAAACACTCTTTGGCTGCCTTTGCAGTCTCACAAGGGCTATTAAGGGGGAAAGAAGAGAGAAAGAGAGAGAGAGAGAGGGTTTATTGATAGGAAAGGCAGAGAGGTTGGCCTGAAAAAATAAATATCTGGCCTGCTACTCTGCTCTGGGGGACGGGAAGAGGAGATATAAGAAGGTCACGATGGGGGACGATGATGATGGGAGGAGGCCGATGAAAAACTACTTAAAAAAAAAAACAAGGCACACTTTCTGACATCACAAACGCGAGACAAGGTCCGTGTCGCTCAAAAAGCGTGAGAGCGCTCGCATTGCCTTTACAGTCCTAAAACTATCTGGCCAAGCGCCGAGGATCAAATCCTCAGAGAGGAGCGATGTGTCCATAGGCTTCAGAGCAGATGCGAGTATGAGTCTTTGACGTGCATACGCTGGACACGCCACTAAAACATGTTCTATAGTCTCTAGCACGCCACACGTGGTACATTCCGGGGAGTCCGCTTGTCCTATTAAGTGCAAGTATTTGCGCGTGAATGCCACGTTTAAACGTAGTCTACGTATAACGCATGCAATAGGGCGAGGTATTCCGCGAGGAACTGAAAAGGTCATCGTCGGATCTAGCCGTTTAAGGCGGATGTGGCGGGTGTCTGGCAGGGCCCAGTACCTAGCCTTCGCCCTTCTCATCAAATCCGAAAGGAGACAAGTTGTGTCCACTATAGAGAACGGTACAGCTGTACGCAGGCCTTCAGCAGTCTCACCAGGGCTATTAACTGAACACCGAGGAAAGGGTGGGGATGACAATGAATACGAAGATGACGCGGCTGACGTGCAAGATAGAGCGAAGACGCTTGAGTTGAAATTAAAGGAAAACGAAACAGCATTAAAAAAATCGCCCCCTGGATTCAGATTCGGTATGTGCCGTGTGACCAAGAAAACAACAACAACAACAACAACAACAACAACAACAACAACAACAACAACAACAACAACAACAACAACAACAACAACAACAACAACAACAACAACAACAGCAACAGCAACAACAACAACAACGACGACGACGACGACGACAACAACGATAATGACGACGACGACGACGACGACGACGACGACGACAACAGATAAGCGCTGGGGGAAGGGTGACACGATTCCGGCTGTTATTGGTGTTTGTTCGCTGCAGACACCGCGGAATAGCGGCTATCAGGCGGTGCCTTTCTGTTATCCTTGTTTAATTACCTGTCTTGTCTTATTGGACGATAGGGGCAGATTGACTGTGGGAACCCGGCTGACATCTCGAGATTATCTTTGCCAAGGGAACCCCCTATGTCCGGCTCTGCTCTCCTCCGCGGCATTGCCTCTAATCAACTTCTACAGCAGCGGCAAGGAGCATATCGTTACAGTGGTGCCACCAGATGAGGTGTCATACGACCAAAAAACCCTGCGTCAGTAATTGTCGGCACCAAGCAGGAGTGATTACAATGGTGTGAACAAAAACTAAACAGATCAAGTTCACTTGGGATACAGCAGCGCGGCAAGATACTGGGATGTGTGGAACAACGCTAAGGTCGAAATAAATATACAGTGAAACAGATCAACATCAAAGGTACTTAAGAAATCGTTTCAAATTGCTGTTTTGATTACACTTAACAAAAACAGGCAAACTATTCCAAAGTGCGATCGCACTTGGGAACAAGGAATACTTATTTTAATAAATATTTAAGTTTTATGTTATATATTTAAGTATTTAAGTAGGTTAATAAATATTTATGTGTATTAATATTAAAGTGTTGGACTTAGTATCTGATGCGGTCAGTGCCTTCCTCGTTCCTCACATTGCTCGCACGAAATATCGTTTAGTACGCGGTATCGACTCCCGAGTGCGCCTGTCCGAAATTTTTGCTGGTGTGGTTTCCATCCATCGCTCGGCGCGGATCGGCATCGGCTTCGCGGCATCGGCGCGGAACGCTGTGCGCGATGCCGGAGCTGGAACCCAGAGCCGCCTCCGTTCGGCACTACGTGTTCTGAATGCAGCCGCCTACGGTTCGAGTACCGCAGTAGCTGCGCTGAAAAATCCCATTACCGAGAAGCGTAGTCGTCGGCTAATTTTTTTATTGAAACTTGATGTTGCCCGACGTATAAAAGGTGGCGCCTGGTGGCTATATAGTTACGCTGCAGAAATGATTCGTTTTAGTAGTGTTGGATGGTCGGTGTGGCTGCTTGGCGGAGGGGATCTCGGTCGAGCCCCAGTTAGGTTACCCTGTCTTGGACGGTCGGAGATTCCGGCAACGTTCTTTGTGGTATGGAAGTGGAGGCCGAGAGCCGCACTATCGGTTGAAATTTGAGTGCTCGCCCTCCTGGAAATGAGCTCAATGGCATCAGAAATACGAAAAAAAATTCCCCTGTCCCCATATCGTCCTAATTCCTATGACCCCATCCCTATATCTTATATCCTATTCCCGTATCCCGTTCCTACCTGCTACTTCCCTGGGGAGATCAGGGGAGTCTAGCCGGGCCCGCTCCCTTGCTGTGCACGGGTCTCTTTAGTAGCTCATCCCCGTTTTTTTAACAATTTTTCCCACCTTCGGGCGGCAAAACCACAATTGCCCTCGGGCCTCCTCTTATATATTACAATTGAATTAAGCCTGTTGTGCAACAGTGGTGCAGGCAGGGGCTATTATATTTCATTCATTCATTTCACCCCACTATACTTATTGTCCCTATCAACTTGTTGATGTCTTTGAGTGCAACTTGATGCTTAGCTGTTTATCAGAAGACCTACTCCTTACCAAGCAAAAACCATTGTTAGAAGCACTCGTTAGAAGCACGGAATGTATGAGGTAGCACTCATTTGGCACGGAGTCAAGATATCTTCACGGCACAACACGTATCCACCCACTGTGTCTGAGGGAAGCACGCCTTGGCCCGCCGCCGCAAGAATAGTTGGGGAATCGCACATTACTCCTCCTGAGTGAAGGCGGCGTCGGTGTGTGCCATTGATTTGTGTGTCGGGGCCGACGCGCGGAGTGGACGACTGCTTCGGCAGACTCCCAGCGATTCCAGAGAAGGACGCCACTCGCTCGACGCTCTCCGACCCGTGGCTTTCTTTTTTGCGCAGTTGAAAATAAATCTTCGTTCTCTGCCTTAAAGTATCTCTGGGATATTGCTGAAAAACTGACACACCTTGGCCATGGAACTATGTAGGTATTAGAGGCATACAAGATTGTAAAATCAAGAAACGGCATTGCTAGTTAAGTCTTCATACTCCAAACGGGGAAAGAAAATTACTCTTGAGATAGTGGATCGTAATATTTGGTTTTATTGTTCGCAATAGTTATTTACTTGATTTATTTTGTTGTATTAGATTACATATATCTATTCATAGCGTTGCAATAAAACTCTGTTCTGTCAGCGCATACCAACAAGGCGAACTCTATGTCCTGATTCAGAGCATATGTGTCCCTTGTTGTTGTTGTTTTCTTGTTTCCTGCCACTTTCCTTGAACCGAAGTGTACAATCTCGACCTACATGGGAGAAGAAATTCAAGCTTACATTATTCATAAGTACATTTGATTTCTACGTGATGATGCATGTTGACGAATGTCTTGTGAATCTAGTCGACAAGAGAAAAATGGGATGACTGAAAGCCCACAATAGATAGATAAAAAAGTTTATTATTCATATTTTACGCTTAGAAGCTAGCAACGGGCTATGAGGGACACAGCAGTGGTGAGTTCTCGATTAATTTCCGGGCTTAAATCTCACGTGCACTCAAATGACGTATATAGGGCATTTTCTCCCTGCTACGCAGCTGTATTCTCTCCTTTTTTTTAAATTTTACCTACACAAATATGGTCTGGCTACTGTCATTATATTACGGAACTGGTACGGGCAGGAACACTCCAAATACTCCAAATGCTCTACTACAACAGATGATGAATATGATGACGGTGATGATGAATGTTTATGGCGCAAGAGGATCTGTGGCTAAACAGCGCCATGGCACAAGGTTTTTTCATTTGTTCGAGGTGAGGTGAAATACCTGCTTCGCAAGCATTTTACACCAGAGAAACCGAGCACTAGGCCAGGGGGAGCTTGTACCCATTGTTTCACCGGTGGGTACCTGGCGGCACTGGGGATCGAACCCCGCACCTCCAGCATGCGAGGCGGATGCTCAAACGACTAGGTTACCTCTGCGTTGTGATATGCTCTACTACTTCGGCGGCATTGGAAGTGCTCGCACTCACCGAACTCGGGGTCCTGTTTCTTGAGCTCGGCGAGCGTGATGCGGTGCGGCGCCACCTCGTCTGCCGTCTGGCAGATGACGCTCCAGTCGCGCAGTATGTCCGCCTCGTTGGTGTGCGTCGACGTCACCACGTAGCGGATGACGTACTTGCCTTTGAAGGCGGCCGGCACGCAGTGCAACTTGCCGCTCGCGTTCAGCCGCTTCAGCAGCTTCTCCGTGGTCGCGTTGGGACCCTGCGCGCGCACGCGGTTTGCTGCAGTGGATACTCAGCAGTAGTGCAAGTGCAGAATAAGGGGCAGCGTTTGTTGAACATTTATTTCGTTGTGTTCTTCAATGGCGGCAAGATATTTCCTCCTCTAGCTGCGTGTCATTCCTTAGAAAAACGTGTTTCTGAAATAGTGCGACCTGAGCGCATGTCTGGACACATTGGGTATATAGGAACGTCAAGGCGGTCTCATGGTGTTACCACTTTAATCTTTTTTTGTTATTCCGCAAAGGCTACTGGTTTGGTTGCCAGATTCTCTCATACAGCAGGAAGTATACAGTCGCAAATATACTAATCCGGTCGTCTTTCAGCTATGTGTCATCCAGTCATCAATGATGAATAATTGTACCACGTGTGAAAAGTAATCGTTATAGACGTCAAAACGTTGGGTGCCAGAATTTTCCGGCAACTCGCTGATGGTCTGTTAATACGCAGAAACCTAGACTCATTGTTGTGTGCAACGGTTTTCGAGAGACCAGCACCTACTCTTTTGCCAGGTAGGCAAAACTGCATGAAACAGCAAAGTGGCAAAAACGCGAAAGGCGTAAAGGGAAGAAGTCTTGTCATAGTCGGCCTTGCGGACTGTCCCCAAAGCGCACAGCTTGAGCGACCATCTCAAACGGTGGAAAATGGAAAGAGGAAATGGGGACAAAGAGAAAGGATGAGGAAAGTGTTGCTGTGCTCATTCTTTTTTGTTGTTGTGAAAACGGAGACTGAAGACAAATTGAAGTAGTCTTGCATCGATATATTACCCGTTCTTACGACAAAAGATGTCAGTTTCCCTGGAAAGTGAGACAGAAATCGGCAAAAAATACGGGTATCACCATGACCAGACGATTTCGGAAATAAGTTGTGTGCGGTTTTTTCGCGGATCCCAGAGGCTATGCTAAACCGCCATTCATTTCCAAACTGTGAGCACGGAGTAATTTTGGGTGTAGACGTCACTAGTATGAATCGAGTGGGTGGAAAAAGTTTTAAATGCATTTTTGAGAAATGAATGCGCATTTTGTTGAGGGAAAAACATCAGCATAGCCACAAAAAGCTGTTGAATAGATGTTTATTAAGCAAAAACATTGGACGGAGTTCTCTTCACTGCCCGTTTAAGGGAACGAAAGTGGCAACAGACTGGTTCGCCGGAGCATGCACTGTTTTTCTTCTTTTGGCGGGGGGAGGGGCACACGACAGTGTTCTTTTTGTTTTTTTAGGAAAGGAAATGGCGCAGTAACTCTCGTTTCACGGTGGACACCTGAACTGCGCCGTAAGAGAAGGGAGGAAGGTGGGAGTGAAAAAAAGAGAGAAAAAACGGTGCCATAGTGGAGAACACAACATGCGTAAAGAGCACCAGAGGCGTTCCCACCTTGAGTCGGAAGACGACGACGCCGAGGTGTCGTTTGGCGGGAATTTCAAAACGCTTGTCCGCTTCCACAAGACTCTCGAAGATCTCGGCCATCTGAACACTCTGTGAAGCAGATATGGACAGTGCCATCGAGTGCGCAAGCGCAGCCTGTTTCTCCGCCGAAATAAAATTTCAAACATTGCTTTAACGCCTCGGAAGCAAATAAAAAGGGCTGTGCAATGAAAAATGCATTGTGTCTCTCGTTATTCGTTTCACCCACCCGCGTTCTTAGAATTGGCACAAATCTACACTCTAAAGAGGTGTAAAAAGGGGAGTAAGCTGTCATGTAGCCCACTCCCTATTATAAAAATGGAGAGTGCTAGAGGACAGCTCACTCCTTTTTGTACTCCCATAAAGGCGTATTCGCGTTTAGAGCGTAAGTGCGCTCAGGTTGCTACCTTCTGCGCAGGCTGAAATTTGACTGCTTGGAACAGTCACGAATAATGGCTTGTTTTAACTTTCTCCGTTTTACGCTGCAATGCTGCACTGTCATCTTTTGCAATATTTTGTGATTAAAAGTTATGCCGTTTTTTGTTGAGTTATATTTTGCCGTTTCAACTGAGGCTAACAGCAATAACATACAAATGTGTTCTGAGAGAACTAAGTGAAGCTGCATGTAAGCTGCCTTAGACTGTCTTTAACATCCAAAACAAACTTCTACCCTCTGGTAACTGATTATCGCTCCTTATTTTCAAGTGTGCAAGTGTTTAGCGATTGCATGGCACCTTGAATGTATACTCCATGCTCTCCGGTTTAGAGCAATGATGTTACCTGGATGATTTAATATGAAATCTGCAGGATGCAGTTCTCTTCAAGAGTTCGTTCAGTGATCGCCTTTCTGATAAGTTACTGTTAAATGCCTTACCTTTACTTTCTCGTTAAATTCATTGTTATGCTGTGCACTTTCAATATATCTTCAATGCTATATATTGTCCCTTTATGTTGAGCGTAGTTTAAATGCACAGTTATAACGGCGTACTAATGATGTTTTCTTACGTTCTCTTATATACCGGGTGTTACAAGGAAGATTTTAAGTAAGTTTAAAAAATAAAATTTTTGGGACAAAAATATTGCTTTTCCTTAATGGTATTTCCAGGGTCGGCGGACGCTAAAAAACCGGTGAATCATCTTAACTATGAAGCTGGTTAACTAATTTCCAATGATTAACTTCTTAACTATTAGAGATAGGCGCCTAGTTGCAATTATAGATTTGTAGCCGGTCGTTAGTAATATCTATATTAGTTCTTAGAATTTTGAAAATGAGATACTCTCAGCGCTGTGGCTCGACAAAATTTGGCTTTTTCGACTAGTTACGTGCATTGGAGGGGTTCCTTTGCCTGCATGCTTTCGAAAGCGCATGTATTTTCGCACGATGCAGTTTTGTGGCGTCCGCCAATCCTGGCAATACCACGCCGCAAAAGCCATATTTTGCCTCAAAAGTCCTATTTTTGAAAATTACTTAAAGTCTTCATTGTAACACCGGTATAGATACGCGCGCCTAAGGGTCATTATAGGTGAATAAATGATAATGCTGTAGTTTTTTTTTTTTTTGTGGAAGATTCTTGTTGTGCTGCAAGCTTATAGCGTTAACCTAAACGCTTCACACGTGCTTAAGTTGCAGGCAACTGCAGTAGCGGCCTCGTAACAAACCCGAACAACCAGGCAGCGCTTTCAGACCAGCTGGACACGCACTTACCCTGCGGATGTGATCCTGTATCCCTGCCACGCCGTAGCTTCTCAGAACAAACCACAGCTTGAGGCTGCGGAACCGCCGGCTCAGGCCGATTTGCCAATGCTGTGGTGGGTCGAGGAGGCATCAGCAGATTATTGGCGGCTCTCTCGTAAAGCTATGATCAAAACGACCAACACCGACGCGTGCGGGAAAAAGATCTGACCTCGGTTGCCGCGGGTAAGTGAGAGTCGTAAAATAAATTCAACATCGAAGGGTCGCCCCTCTTCAGATGCTAAACCGGAGCGCACTTGGTCAGCTGTTCCGCCTCAGAGTTACGAAAGGCACCCCCATGTTACGAGAGCACCGCTCGTTTTATAGCTCGTCACAGACAGTCCGGATATCCATTTCTGAGAACGGCTAGAAATTGTTTGCGCGATGAAAGCTGCTCTAGCTATTTATTTTTCAATAAATTTGCGGCCGTGATGCAATGTTGCTGTTCTACTCTGTGGCGAAATTCCAGGCGCTAGTGTGTTTGTGCGGAGTATTTTTATATTCTTACGGAGAACAAGAATTAGCGGATCACAATGGATCACAATGGGTTAGTTTTGATGTAGCGCCCCGGTAATCAAAGGTTAGGCGCTCCAACACATGGCGTAGGAGGCTTGGAGGCAGCTTTGAGCATGTACTGCAGTCGTTCTGATGGAGCAGTACCTGACATGCATTTATAAAATGTAGAGCATCAGGAGCTTTTAGCGAAGAGAAACCTACCCAAGACTTCACTTATTTCGAATTCCTTAGCTCCTCAGCGACCAGCTTAGCACGCACCATGGACTGAAAACAGGTCATTACGCGTAGATAAAAAGATAATAAAAATGAAGTATGTGTGGCTGATTAAAAACGAAGGACTAAGATGGCTATGCACGAGATTCAAAACAGCGACACCGCCTTGAAAGCATGAGGTTATTCCGGTGTGCCATAGTAGCACTGGTCAGCGAAAGTCCTTGGATAAGGTCACCGCAAGTCATGTAAAACATCTTTCTTTGCATACCAGTTTCTAAAGTCAACAGTGGAGACCGCTCAAAGAAATCCTGTAGTTCAAAAATTCTCAACATCTGATCATTTGGCGGCCATTTCCTGACGGTATCAGAGTTCGTCTTTGGTGACAAATCGCGAAAAAAAAAACGCTCCGATTTAATTCCTCTTTAAAATTTGCCATGCAAGGTGACTCTAGACTTACTGCGCACAACTTACAGATCTCTGTTGTTGTTTCCAAACTTATTCCAAAATTTTGTTCACTATTCTGTACTCCGTGAAACGCATCGCATTTAACCACTAGTTTCAGTTTATTGCTTGCAAGTACGGTTGGCTTCGTGTAAACGAGCACAGGTCCCTTTGTATAGCCGCCGTTTCCGGGAGATTTAAATTCTTAAAGTCACGTGCAGAAGCTATAGTCAGATACAACTTAAAGTCACGTGCAGAAGCTATAGTCAGATACAACTTAAGTCTGCAGTGAAGCTCTGCCCACATTTAGGACCGCCACACAGAATTCTTCCACGACAAAAGAGTAGTTCGTTGTTAAAACTTTTCTAGATGCCGAAAAAGAAGCTAACCACTAGAAAAAAAATTGTAAGCTCTACAATTTTTATATCTGGCTTGTTTAATAAAGGGAAACGTTAAAAGTTGATTTTCGTTTATTTTTGTGACTGGCTAGCGGAGTAGTACACGACGCCGCGGACCGTGGCCCAGTGTTAACAACTGCAGTTTTTTTTTTAAGCTGTATCCTACTATAGCGGGAGAAGTATGGACCAATGGCCTGTTCAGGATTGTTTCCCTTGCGAAACGCGTGGCCATGGTGAGGGAATCGCTCGCTGCTCCCTAGTGGCGCTGCGGAGTATGTTTTGTTAGTGTTCCTGTATATATATGCTCCCTGCGGGAGCATATACATGAACACTATGTTTTGTCGCTTGGCAGGAACCGCCTTAGAGCGCGAGCACTAGCACTTCCAATTTCAGATTTCACAAATGTTTGTCTCTCTGAAGCGCCTCTCCGTGACCTTGAGGTTGCTCGAGAAGAGCAACTTGGATCTCACAAGCGACACCGGTGTCAGCAGCTGCCATCGCAGAGCAGTGGCGCGTCGCTTAACCGCTGCACCACTGCGCAAGGAGTGGTGTAAGGACTTCCAGCAATCTATGAATATAAAGCAGAGAATGACTAATCCCGCATCTATGGGTATTAACCCATTAACGCTATCGCGTCATACGCTTAAAGCTGAGCTTAAACCCGATTTAGCCGATCTTTGTCTGAAGCCTGTTTGACCTTGAAAACCGAGCCTCGATCCGGAACTTAAGTGAAAACCGATGTGCTCGCGCACCTAATTCTCATTTGACCTAACCACGCTAAATCTACCGCCATTTTTTTTCTTTGCGCCCTAACTCTTTGTAAGCACGATGAGGCGAATTGAATCCAAAAGTGTAACTTTCTTGTGTGACGCTTGCGGGATCATCGAAGGTAACATCAATACATGCTTGCCCCTCGTAACCTGAGTTTCTTTGGGACGTGAAACCCACATAAACCAAACCAAATCAAACCAATACACGCTTCAACTGTGCGCTTATGCGAAACGTGCAGACTCTGCTTACGTACCATGAAGTCCACGGCGTAACCTGAAAGAGAAAGAGCCAACGTTTGAAAAGGATCCAACCCTGCAGGCCAGCGCAGAGGATTACAAACCTGAATTCTCGTGTTGGAGGTAGAGAGGCTCCACATTGAAAGCGTGATGAATTGTGCTGCTGTTTTTAACCCTGCAATAAAATCGGCATGCATCACTTTTGAGGCTCACTGCTAGTATTCCAGTTGTCCCAGAGAAGGTTATGACTAATTTTTAAAAATAGGATTTTTGAAGTAGAGAGAAGCCTTTTGCGGCATAGTATTACCAGTCTTGGCAGACGTAAAAAAACAACAACAGGCTATTCATGTTAACTACTAAAGGAATTAACTAAATTCTTATAGTTAACTTTTGAACTATTACCGATAGGCAGCTGATATCAATAAGAGATTTGTAGCGGCCGTTAGAAATAGCCATACCAGTTTTTAGAATTTCTAAAACGCGATTATCCTCGGCGCTGTGGCTCGACAAAATTTGGCTACATCGTGTCAGAATGTATGTGTGTTCGCAAAGCATGCAGGCAAAGCCACCCCTCCAGGGCACGTAACTAGTCGAAACAGCCAAATTGTGTCGAGTCACAGCGCCGAGGGTAATCGCGTTTTCGAAACTCTAAAAACTGATGTGGCTATTACTAACGGCCGACTACAAATCTCTAACTGCAATCAGGGGTCTATCGGTAATGGTTAAAAAGTTGACTATTAGAATTAGGTTAATAACTTTACTAGTTAACAAAGCCTAAGATAGAGAACAACGCGGCTACGGAGAGGGCGTTTCCAGAAGCGCGGTTGTAATCCGGGAGGCTGACGTCATTTTCCTTCATCCACGTTTACCTTAGATTTACACCTTTCAGGCCAGCGCAAAACAGCGCCTGTATCGCTCCGTGCATCTGAAAGAGCCGCTATAGTAGACAAGCTATCCTGGCGCCATCCGCAAAATTTCTTGCAGAACATGCAACGCAACCTATGTAGGCGAGTCAGGGGATTTCAGAAGGAGGTTCAAGAAACATCAGCATGACATCAAGAATGAAAAAGTGGCTCTCAACGCCTTAGCAGAATCCCATCAAAGCATGGGCCACTTGATTGACGAATTCCGCGCGTATACTTGAAAGAGAAAAAAAATCTTTATCTAAGTGCCTGCTCAAGGAGTCCCTTCGTCTTCAAATGACCACTGAAATGATAAACAGGACGCGGAGCAGTGTTCCCTAGATATGCATGAACTGTGTATGTCACGTTTTTCCTTCATAAGCTACGGCCTGTCTGTTTCTGTGAACAAGACGCCCCTTCCGATGCCGAAACGCCAATGTTTTTTTTTTGCGTTTTCTTCATAATTCAACTTGGCAGACGCAGAATTCCCCTCGCCAGACGGATGTCCGTCGAACCCTGAACTAGGTATTGTGTCGGCTTATCGTATGGCACGCTGACGCATTTGTCTCCGTTTCATGACTCGCTGTGTGTCAACAGCTGTGAAGCCGACGGATCGCCCCCCCTCCTCACCAGAGGCAACTGCAGTCGAAGTGCACCATCATCCACTTGGAGGTGTTGCACACGATGGAGTCGGCGTAGTCGATGCCGCGCAGCCAGTGCCTGAACTCGGGACACACAAACGACGAGCCGGCGTACGCCGCGTCCACGTGCAGCCACACCGAGTAGCGCTCACCTGCGCACAGTGCATGCCTCCGTATAGATTATCCGTGTACTCGGAGCCACGTTAGGCTTAGAGGCAGTGGTGTACGCGTTTTTAGTGCGAAGGCCTTACTGCACTAGCAATCCTGAAAAACACCATGGGTCTCTGAGGCATCGACCTTTTACCTTTGACCTTTTAGACGAAATGACTTGGATACGGTGTGGCTAGGGGAAGTTCACGTGGTACGAAAGTTTAAAAGAGATTGTTATGGAGGACAATGTAAGGTAATGTCTAGGCACGAGCCAAGCGAATTCGATGGACAAGTTACGGCAGTGTTTAGGCAGTAGTCAACCAAATTCGAAACCAAGTTCTTTTGCACGTCGTACTCGGTTTGACGCCATTAAAACTGTAATTTCTTAGCTAAAAAAACACAAAAATCGTTGATTTATGCACAGGTGAATGGGGCCTATTTTTTTAGCTGTGCTGAGTTATTCTGGATCGTGTTAGCTGGAAGTATCATGCTTCTTCACATGAAATGTAGTTAGCTTTATTTCGTTACGTTTGCATAAGTTAGCGTTGTTATAAACGTACGCTTCGGAACAAGCTTAATCCTGTAACTAGGGTGGCCGTGGCGTCGGTCCCATTTTTCCCGCCTTGTTCTTCACGCTACGAAATTCTGCGTCTCTCTTTAGCACATCTGTAAGCAGTCCCCACCGCCTATGCGTTACAGTGCGTTTCATTTCCGCGAAGCTTCTTTTTGAATGTTTTTTTTTTCAAAGCAGTGCTTTACTTCCCGCTTCCGAAGCACTTCCTTATCATTTTCGGCTCGTCACATGAGGCGAATCATCGCGTGGATGCCCGCTGACGCATCGCAATCACGCGCTGACGATTCTGCCGTCTTCGGGACCGTTCGCGGCGAGGTATGGCCGTTATCCAGAAAGTTCTTAGTCATGTACAAATATATATCGTGGCCGGCAGCTTCGGTCAGCCTGGTAGTGACGACCGCCAAATGCGCATATGCTAACGCTGTCTCTGAGTTGCTTCCATCTCACATTCGAGAAACTACGCGGTTCATTCCGAGTTCTACGCCATGCCTACCATCTATTCCGCGTCTGCTTCCTTGCCTATCGTTATCGCCATGGGAGAGTTCACTCGAATAGTTGGGTGATCACCGGTGTTTTATAAGAGATGGACACTTCCCTGTCCGCTTGTTGCTGTGAACGACATAAGTGTCTAGAGTCGAAGCAGAAAGTAACGCCGAAAATGTAAGCTAATCATTGTTTCTTGTTTTGCTTGATCTTGTTTCGGCAGGCATGCGTTGGCACGTGCACGGAGAAGACAGCACTGGCAGACGATGCACGTGTCATTGAAATCGAGTTGAATCACGCGGCGCTATTGGTGGTTTAAGTGCGCACTTTCTTTCTTATCAAACCTCAAAATTCAGTAATTCTACTCGCACCGCTTGTTTCCTTGATTTTCAATTCGATTTCTTCATGCTCAATCTAATTAAGGATTTCCTTTTCATTCATAATCATCTTAATTGATAAGCCGTTTGAGATAAACTTGGATTAGACTTTCCCTGTTTGGATCTGCACCAATCCCTGGCCAATCCCCCGCCGTGGGTATTTGCCAACATCTTTCAGGCAACAACAACAACAAGTGCGCACTTACATTAGCGAGTCGCGAAAGGCATGCGATTGGCTACGATTTGCGGCACGGGAGGAGCTCGACAGTAGCGACGTCCACACCGCAAGCGCGACGTGCGGGTCGCTTTCGCGAACGGTCTCTTTCAGAATGGGGGTTGTTCTTGATGCCGCTGGCAACACGAAGCCGGATGTAGGACAAGCTTCGCGTCACTTCCGAGGCGCCGCAGTCTGCTTGAGCAGTTTGAGACTCTGAGCCGCACGGCTGGAAAATCAAGCAGCGTGCGGTCGTCCTGGGACTGCCGCTTCTCGACCAAAACGGTCGCACAACCTCCATGACTCGCAAGTGTGAATGCGCATTATGTGCATCGGCAGGGACTACACACAGATGTTGGAAACGAAATCCCATGGAGACAGGACTCGTTACGGTCTCTTTTTTTTTTTCAGACAATGTGCGAACAGGCAAGGAACATCTTTTTTTTTAATTGCTAGTGGTCGAATTTCGGTTGCTGTAGGACACTGTAATTTTACAACGATATTGGACAAACGCGGACCGAAGAAATTAATGCATGCACAAGGAATACGTTGCCTGTTCGCACGTTGCCCGTAAGGAGCGACGATTTTTACGGGCACTCTTTATACGCTCTTAGCGCTTTTAAATGATCCTTTTTAATTTCGCATGCATGCCTTATGTGGATTCACGGGTAAAGCAAAGTGATACATTGTGCTAACCTAGAAGAAAACGGTGTGTGATTTCTGTTACGTCTAAACGAGCGATGCGGGCAAGTCAGTCACTTATTCTGAAACGTCTTTTGAAACATGGAAAGCTTACGTGATCTCTTGTACCGTCAGCCACAACACTTTTGTTTTGTTAAAAAAACAAGAGATAGAGCCAGAAATAAGCCTAGCTGT
Source organism: Amblyomma americanum (assembly GCF_052857255.1). Taxonomy (NCBI): domain Eukaryota; kingdom Metazoa; phylum Arthropoda; class Arachnida; order Ixodida; family Ixodidae; genus Amblyomma; species Amblyomma americanum. The sequence goes on from NC_135502.1 coordinate 59,243,147, forward strand.
AGCGACAGCAGAGACTCCTTGATTTTGTTGCGTTCAAGTAAAACAATTTATTTATCCTACTAAGCCTCTCCTCAGTCGACTTTTGCATGTCGGACCACTGATGTGTGAAAGACAACTCACATATCACTCCGACTTCTTGCAGGTTGTCGAAGGCAACCGCACCTGTTGTCCCGAGCGTAGCACACACCTGACGAAAGGCGAGTCAGAAACGAGGTACTTGGTCAACATTTACTGAATCAGCACTCAAATAGGAGATTACAGTGATTATGCCATAGCGTGGGACATACTCAGCAAAATGTTTTCACGTGCGAAAAAAATTCGCTAAGTGTGACAGTGACATCGCAAATGAGTTCGTTATATCGCTGCTTGAGCTACAAGTTGAAGCAAAATCAGTTAAGGATTGCCATTTGTCGGCTGCTTATATTAGTCGCATTCAGTGATTTCCGTATACGCACCCACCTAGAGGGGTGTACGCACCTTCTTGTTTTTCTGGAGGCCCTTACTTAATTTATAAAGATTTCCTTTTGCGTACGCCGGGTAATTTGCCATGTTTGTCATGAGTGTTCGGGCCAAAAGCGTTGCTAGTCCCGCGCGACTCATCAACTGCACAAATAGAAAATTAGAAATGGCTACAGCTAGAGGGTTAAATCCTCAACCCCCTAATATCCATTTCTGGGGAAACCCCTGGTCTCATTCCGCGTGGCTTCTGCCGTATTATTCGATGCCTAATTTGGCAACCATGGTTGGCAGCTGCGCTCGCACATGCGTGAAGTTGGGTAATGCAACCGGCGCCGTGTCGCACTTGTTGAGCGCTTATCGCATCGGTTACGTGTCGCGTAATTTTATTTCTCGTACTTGATATTTGTCCCAAAGCTTAATTAAGCACTAAATAGATAGTAACGATTCGCTTAATAATTCTCTGGAGGAAATATGTCGCGTGCTTCAGTCAGAATGGTTACTTTTTATATGCTAAACGTATTTGCCTTGCACGAAAAACAATTGAACATTTCTCGTAATATAATTGACGCGACGTTATGTATTAGTTCACAAGAGATAACGTGCGAACTCATCTCTATATTTGCAGAAAACAAGAACTGGTTGAGACTGAATGTCTAAACATATTGCCATCTGTAATTATTTGCTGGTGAAACCTTTTAATGAATACGTACATTTATAGAACGCATTATTTGCATCCCTCGAACGTAGTAGCTTGTAGATTATAGATCAAGTATTCTAAAGCCTAGAAACAAGCGAAGACAGGTATAGATATAGGGTGGGAGCAATGAAGATACTGCCGATAGGAATCTCAGTGGCGTTCTATCCGGCTGTGAGGGGCCAAAGATTGAATTGTTAAACCTGACAAGCTCGCTCATCAACGTGGGGATACCCATGGCACATGACAGGACGCAGTCAGTGGTCACGCTGGGAAAGTATGATGAGAGTCTGAGGTCACAGCCTTATCGCCACGTCGACTATAGTGCCCCTTTGCATCAGCCTATGCGATAGGGTCAAAATACAAACCCAGCACCGGAGAAACAAACTGCTCGGTCGAAACAACAGAGCGGATGTCGCAAACACAGCATGCTGTAGCCCTGCGTGCGTTTAGGTCATGTGCAAGCGAGAAAAGGAGCACGAAAGAAAGGAGCACATAGACGTTTGCCCTCACGTAGAAGGGGATCAGTCCCTTTGCACGGTCCTTGTCCATGGCCTCCTTGAGCGCCCAGCCGCGCATGCTGAGGTCGTCGTCGGACTCCACGTAGTGCATCTTGACCATGCCGATAAGGCCGGCCTTCTCCACCGAAGAGTGCGCCTGCCAGATACACCAAACACACCACAAGCATGAAACAAGTGCCAGTGGCGCTTGCTGTCGAGCATGAAATATATACGTGTCTCAACCCTTCAAAATGTAATTTAGTCCTATATATTAAAAAAAGAAGCCTACTACTTTCACATTACACCCTTGGAGGTGCAGATATTTTCCATTTTCCTATAGTTCTAAATATTTAGGCGTTATATTCGTTAGTAATATTTGTTGCATGGTCATGTTGACTACTTACTTGCTAAAGCCAGTTATATGCATATGAAACAATAGCAGTTATATAATGAGTAACATTTGGTGACTTATCTTACAGAACATGCGTGCTCTGTCTGGGATGCTGACATCAAGATCTGTATTGACGCGTTTGACCGCATACAAAAATGCGCAGCTCGTTCATGTGACCTGCGATTTCAGTTTGGCACCCAGCTTCTCTGCTTTACGACAAACCTTGGGATGACTCATGATTGCGAAACGAAGGCAATATCTCAGACTCTCTCTCTTCTATAACGTGTATCGTGGCAGAGCTGGCAATCATGAAAGCTTGTGCATAAAAGGCCCATGTTTTACTCCGCAGTCATCCTCCGGCCGCACAGACATTTCATTTACTGTGTCAGTGCAACTGCAGAAAATATTTAAATATACCTTCTGCCCCGCACCGTACTAGAATGAATTACCTGCATTTTCTTTCTCCGGTTCACTGAATCTTATTTTTGTTGTCATAGTTGTGTGTTTAAGCGCTTTATGACTGTCGGCTTCCTTCATATGTATGTCATAACGAGTACCTCATTTCTCCACTCTTGTCTGGTCAAAAACTTAACGGTGGCCTCGATTGTGGCCGTCTTGATGCCGTAGTTCGCCCAGCTTCCGCCCTCATCGTTCGATCACGCTAAATTTAACACTAGCGGTAATACAGGACGTACTACGTCCATCGCCTTGGACGAGGGCGGCGCTGGTGAACATCCTCAGAATTATGTTACACGCAACTTAAATACCCATGAGAGTCGAAGACTGAGCCGCCGCCGCCGTATAGCTGCCTTGGTAGAACACCATACGCGCAATTCGGAGGTCGCGGATTCGTATCGCATCGGCGGCATGTAGTTGCTTTTATTTCAACTTCCTATTCAACTATCCTTCAGCCATAAAATGTTTGCATTATTTATTTCCCATTTGATGATCACCACGCATTAAAAAAAGGATAGAAAGACTCCCTTATTCTTTCCTTGGTCTCAATGACTGTTGGGTTCCTTCATATGTATTCTTACTGACATGGTAGTTTTGCTCTGTTTTTGTTTTTCATGGCGTATTATATCGCAGTGCAAAATGAAATGAATTAAGAAGTTCCCATAAATCAGAATGAATATATTGTTAATAAATAGAAATAATTGTAATGTAAATTTTAAAAAAATAAATAAACAAAAAAGCGCCATAACGATGAACAAATGCCAAACAACTGTGCGGCATGCACGTAGCAGTGCGCCAAGAAGTGGTACTTCCGTGCGCCATGATATGTTCTTCAAGCAGTGTAAACATCAATGACAGCTAATTATCCAAGAACTTTCACGGCGACAGCAACAGAGCAGTTCTAAAGGTCACAACAGTGTGTTAAATCAAACGGCTGTCAGAGAGGTACTTTTAGCCACCAGACTAGCCATGGTTACAGCCGCGGCCGAGCAGTGTCGGCCAAAGGGAGGAGGAAGCGGCCCACCTGGTCCGAGCAGTAGGCGACCAGGCGCGCATTGATGTCGCTGTCGTCGGTGTCCGGGTACTCGTGGCGCAAGCTGCGTATCATCTCGGAGCGCGCAGCGAGCAGCGCGACGAGCGTAGCCTCGCTCGTCGTGGTCTGGATGACGCCGCCTCCGCGGCTGTGCTGGTTCGAGTGCAGGAAGTGGTCGGGCAGCCCCAGCGCCTGGGCCAGCCAGTCCAGCACGATGGTCTCCAGCTCGGTGCTCGCCGGACACGCCGCCTGCGCCAGCCAGCGCGGTGTGCGCCGTTCGAAGAACCCCAATTAAATTTGGGCTTTGCGGGATAAGCACTACCGCCATCACCGCCGCCACAAACGAAGTTTAGCGCAGTGCAAAGAAAGGGCTTTCCTAGTGAGCTAAGTTATTCCTATTTTGGGGGAGGGGGGCGGACGCAGCTACGTTGTCATAGAGAATTTCCAGTGCCGGTCGCTATCCAACTCTCGGTCGCCTTCGATTACGTGTTCTTTCGCTAAAACTGCGTGTCTGTGTTCACGTTCTTTTCTGGTTTCTCCAGTGACACTGTTTTCCATTATGCTGCGAGCACAATCAACCACTGTGTTCGTTGACAGGTTGCGCTGTCCCCCACATATATGACAGCGCTTTTGCATAAGTTCAGTGCATCTACTTAAGTCAAGAGCCTCCCTTTCTAGCTAAGGATTGCGGCATTCAACCCAATACCAGTAAGGGGCCAGAAGCTGCGCTTTTTTTAAAGCGCAGCTCTTATGCGCCCTTTCGCGGGTTGAGCCGCATCGCCGTCGGTGTAACCGAGCGCAAGGGGAGCGGCGGCAGAGGAGGAGGGCGCTCTCCTCGAGACCCGTTGTGCCGAGCGAACGTAAGTACCGGCGCTCCCTCGTAGAGGGCGCCAAAGTGGTGCGCGCCTTGCGCGCCGTCGTCCATCACTACTGCATGTGCGGAGCTAGATGACTAGGGAAGGGAGGTTTGTCTGCGGCGGCGCACGGACCCACGCGCTGTCTTTTCGCAGTCGCGAACTATGAATTGGTGTAGCAAGTTGATTATATTTCCATCCAATTCCCGACCACAAAGCCGCCTTCACGACAATGAAAGACTGGGAGGGGAGTGTTACATGAAGGAAGTGTCCGTGGAAAATAAAGAGTGCTTTGTAACTATACATACATGCACGTGTCTCTCAAATGATTTGCCTCAAAATATCGCAAAATTGAAACACCTACAGAGCTGCGCTCAAATTTCGCATTAGGGATTATCATTATCGGACAGCCTTCGCTGTTTGAAAAGATTGCTTAGTGAATTTGTTCCTCACCCAGGTGAAGCCGAGGCAGTTGATACCGTCGGCCAGCATGTCTCCCATAAGTGACGCAGGCGAGTTCAGGGCAGGGAAGTAGCCGTGCATGTACGGACTCTGCCAGTGTGTTACCTGCGGGAAAAGAGTAGTGGTAGTACAAGAATGCTATCCGCGTTTCGGCTCCACAAATGAAGGCAGAGCGAATGCATACGCGGCACCGGGAGAGTTGTCTTTGTTGTGAAAGCCAAGTTATTCCATAGCTGTATGTCTAGCCAGCAATATTGGTATCAAAATCATTATAGATGCTTGCCTGTAGCCTCAAGCGGCCTTCGTCAGCACTTTTCAAACCTTTCGTTTTTAACCCTCTAACGCGCACATTTTTTTTTTTTGAAAATGATACCAAAACGGTCAAATGGTACCCGTCCTGCCATCTGTCGCCAAACCATTAAAACAAAATACGTCGGACGAGCCCTGCTACTCGCCTAATACCGGTCGCAGAGTGCCAAAAAACACACAAGCCGGATTAGTCATGAGACAAAAATAACAGTCCGCTGAAAGTTAAACTCCCTCTGAAATTTAATGCGGTTAATTCATGTTTCGCTCTTTCAGCAGCCAACTATACCCTTCAGTTTTGGATGAGTGTCCGTATCAACGTGTCAAACGTATCTCATGTTTCCCGATTACATCGACAGTTTTTCCCTTTCCTCATTTGAAAAGTCCAGGAGAAGGAATTGAAGACATTCACCCCGGGCATGATGACCCTCTCGATGTCCTTGAAGATGTTCTCGTACGCCTCGCCTTGCTCGGGAGCGTGGTCCGGCAGCAGTTCGCGCATGTAGCCCGGCTTGACGTTGGGGAACACACGACGCTCACGGATGTTGGTGAGGTAGTCGGCGATGTAGTCCACCATCTCCTTTCCTGCAAGCCGGGAGAACGAACGGAGCCGACACACGTGCCCCTGTTTGAACAGTTAAACCACTTTTATTTTCTCACCGCTGCTTGTCATGGCCAGGCAAAGAGCGTTCCAATTTGGTTTTGCCACCTCTATATACATGCATGAATGATATGCGGTTCATATATAGATCAATAGAGCATACACTAGGGAAGTTTCGTAATCTGAATCGAATCGTGTCTCCATTTTTTCTGCCGCGACACCTTTATGGCTCATACCTTCGGCATTTCGCACAGGGCACGTCCGGGCAAAAATGTAATGCCCCTAGCGGTCGCGAGCATCATCAGCGACAATATCAGCTTTAAAGTTTATTCCCTCGTTTGCATCATTTATCGTCTCGCACGCTTTAATTTTGCTCAGAAAAATGCGGCACTGTAACCAACGCATTCTCTGATTTTCTGATATCTCCTATTCTTGCTGATACTAATTAAGATGGTTCAGCTCCGCCATCGGAAACACGTGGAGTCCGCAATGCGCCGGGACCATTAGAAACGATATTCGTTCACAATTTTCGACGACCGCATGTCAAAGAAGGTTCTTTTTTTTCTAAATTGGTACTGCAGATCTCGCTGTAATTCTTCGTCATGAGACAGAAGAAGACCCGTGAACTACCAAAAAAGAAAATAAATTGAGAAATTACAACTTTTTACCGAAGTGGCAAGTTTACTTTTCCGCGTCCCTCCTTACTCTGGATTACCTCGTAGTCCGCGAGGGTCTATTGCCGTTGTACTTACTGGTTGACAAACTTTAGGCTTTCTTAGCAAAACTCGTCTGCACTCCTCCTTTCTTCTACATCCCCATCTATTTTCTAAACCTAAGCACTCTGACGTAGTTGTTGAATGAAATAAAAAGAAAACGCGCTGATCTGTGTACCGCTCGCGTTGCACTCTCGATTTGAGGCAGTATGTGGATTGCAAAAAACACGCTGCATTCATGTGTTTAGTGCAAAAGGACAGGAACGACAGAGCGACAAGCATTACCAACGTGTCCAACAGGTAACGCTTTTGAAGTAACCGGACTGGCTTACTACGTAGGCGTGAGATCTAGTGAAACCATCGCTATAGTACGGTGAGCGGGATATGAAAATATTTGCTCTTCGCACTACGAATGTGGAGACCGAAAAACAATTTTGTTGAGGATACCGGATGTTGAGAAATATATTACGATTGTTAACTGTCACGACTGCAACACAGGTCAGAGCGCGAGGGGAGAACCCACCCGATATACCGAATCAAATATGGTCAAAATAGGGGAATGCTGTTACAGTCGCGGTAAATAAAGAATAAACATAGAAACGAAGAAGTTACTTACCTCGCTTGCGGTACTCTTCAATGTCCATGGTTACCTTGGAGAAGAAAGGGGGAGTATTATAAGGTGATCGTGGCAAGAACTGTATGCTTTCTTGGGGCACGTAGGTGAAACTCTAAATTCCTTCTGCTTTGAGAATAGAGGGCTAAGCTAGAAAAGGCGTCTACACGACTTCTGTGGCGTTGAATAGCCTTATAAGTACAGAGCGGTTGAATCTAAAACAACAGCAAAATCGAGAGCATCTGTTGCTGGCGAGCAGGAGTAAGTCTCCGATCTCTTCGGGCAAGTCCTAGAATAATACATCTGAGGATTTGAAGGATGAGGTTGAGGTTGCACCAGGCTTGCTGTATACATGCCTACGTTTTCTTAACTTGTCGGACAAATGCATGAAAATTTAGTTGACAGGCGCTAATGAAGCAAACAGAGATGAGCAGTTTGAGCATATGATACATGCGGCCACAAAAGCAAACCCCGGATGCAGCGGGAAAGCTACCTTGCCCTTAAAAAGCGCTGTCTCCACAAACGACAGATGCAGGTCAGTTGTTCACCGGTGCAAAAGCTGTCCTCTGTTCCAGGCTGCAAACGCGCCTCTGCCGCGAGACATTTCAGCTTTCAACGGCCAGCCAGAGACCGTGTACGCCTGTCTCCAGGTGCTAGTGGCATCGAGATCGTTGATACTGCGTTAAGAAGCTGCGCGCATTTGGCGACCGATTTTCACAAACAAAAACAAATAACCTTGTCTTTAACGTATCCGGACGATGCAAGTACATATACGCTACTACGCGCATGTTGACGAGCATGTCTAGAAGAAAGACTACCATCAAATAGACTCTTCTTACCTTCTCTGCAATGTCTACTTGCTTTTCTATCGTGGCTTCCTCGTGCTTAAACACAGTCAAGAAAACAATAGCTCTCGTTCAACGCTCCTTTCAAAGGACGGTTGTAATTCATTCAAACAACCTTCACCTCAGCAATCAGCGGAAGTTAAGAGCTCATCGTTCAATCCATTTTTCTTGGGGACTCACGCGCGTATTAGTCGGCGCCTCTCTTTTGACTAGGTGCCATTTTTTTCTCCTCGGAGTATTCGCAGTTATAGTAGCTGACACATCTACTCGGGTTGAAAGGCAAGGCGTCACACTTTTTGGGAAAACGGACACAGCACGCAAATTAGCGCAGCTCATAAGCAGCCGTTGCCTGCCTCCCCAAAATCATTCACCGTGCAAAATGACGCAGCAACAGCCTATCCGTGGCCTGATGAACCTATAGCAGACTTACCTGTACTGTACACGTTCTCGAAAGGGGGAAGAGCGGTTTCGAACCCTCGACCTTTTGATAAATGAGTAGTCAAATTAGCGCACCGTCAAACGAAACGGACTCCACCGTTACGGGGACTGCGTATACAGCGACGACCTCTGGCAGAAACTCTCGCGGTGGCGACGGGAACTAACACGCCCACAAGAAGAATGGCGCCGACGAATGCGCTGGAACGCAGAAGACGTTTCGCCCTTCTCCCTCGCACCGACGGCCCTTGGTCTCTAGGGTCACGCGGGCTCCGGCTAATGGCATGCCAGTGGTTCAGACAGCGGGCCTCTTATTCTGCCTGTCTCTGTATGTGCGTTCCACCTTGAACGGGCGATAAGGCAAGGCCTGACGTTCACGGCACGTGGCACCTTGCGAGCCACCGGATCGGGTGTCTTCGGCGGGTTGTCTGTCCTTTCGCGGCTTCCGCGTACGTCAATCGCAGTTTGGGTGCCTAATGCCGAAACGAAAGGCACAGTGTGTTCGGGTTCCGGCGACCGGAACAAAATAAGACGTGTGACGGAGTCAGTCAGACGTCTCCTGCTCCTCCTCGCCACTGCTGAAGCTATGGGCAAGAATAGAGACGAGGGAAGGTGTGGAATGTGGTGCGAAGTACGGGGCAGTTTATTGTTTGCTTTTGCTGACCAGTTGTTTTTTTCTTGACGTGACGTCTTTAACGACGTAGTTGTTCGCTCGGTGGGCGGATGACATTTTCATTCAACAGAGCCTGGTCTAATTTATATTTTTAAGGTCACTAATCAGACACAGAAAAAATCTGAATGAACTACAGAATGAAAAGGACAAAAAAAAGCGAAGCTTATCCGCATTCAGCGAGCAGGAAGAAAAGGGACACTGAGGACAACGTAATTCAATTATTGTTTCGATAAAAAGTGTATTCTCTGACTGTTTCATACCGTGTTGACAGTTCTCCGGCGTAAAATGACGTATTTATGGAGCAGAAAGTTTGAATCAACAATCTTCCTGCCAGTCAGTTGGTTCAGACTCGTGACGTCCTCGCCGAAAAGGACGGATTGCAACCGTATTCAAGAGAATGGCAGCGCAGCGCAGGGTCCGGGATTCGCGACAAAACGGTGTCGACGCACGCATTTTGCTATAGTCGGACACAACTTAAAAACGAAGTGGCCTTTCCACGTCAAAGGAACCCCTTCCGGCCAATGGCGTCGGCCGATTCTCGTGACCCGGCTAGCGTGACTAACTGCCACCCATGTGTTTGGGAAGTTATCTTCGAGTTTGTGATCCAATAATTGGAAGGCGCAAATAGGAGTGCTGCAACCAGAGGACAGGAGGTTGTGTAGGTGCAGAAGTTCGTCACAGACGTCCCTATTATTGATGTCAGCACTCTCTTTGTCATCGATAGCACGATGGAGGTCGCTGCACCGTCTAGCAAGCAGAGCTCTTTCTGGAAGCTTTGTGAAGTCAAAACCCCAGATATTCACGTGCTCCTCCATCTTCGTAAAGCGTTCCTCGATTGACATCTTCATAGAGCCCATCATTTCACAGAAAAAAATCGTTTTGAATGTTTCTACTCCGTTAGTTGCTTCGTCGCCGCGTTCGTAGCTGACTGCCGTTTCTTCTGCCGGAACCGTAGAGCTGGCCTCATGTTGGCGTCAACACCCATGCCTTCAGCAAGACCCTTGGCTGCCGCCAAAGAGTTCTCGCATCCGTCATCTCGATATTTGAAAGCAGAGACGGATCCAGACGCCCATTTTGGAGTGAAAGCGGTGTCTTAGTGCGGCTGGGTTGCTTCTCTTCGTGCCTTCTATTATGCAAAATACGTGTTACGCGCCATATGTTTCTAATCCCTATGAATATTTGCATGTAGAGAACAGAATATCAGTTTTTTTTTACACATTGAAAGATACGTGTGATGCGCTCTTATTTAATGGAGTCTACAATTCTCCTGTCACATGCTGCCAAGTGCAAATCACTGAGGATTGGTGCTACTTTAGATCCGATGCAGATACCTGTGAGGCGATTGTATAGAGCCCAGGTAGGCGCTTAACAGTTCTAGAAAAGCACCCACAGACATAATAATAATAATAACAATTGGTTTTTGGTGGAAAGGAAATGGCGCAGTATCTGTCTCATATATCGTTGGACACCTGAACCGCGCCGTAAGGGAAGGGATAAGAGAGGGAGTGAAAGAAGAAAGGAAGAATTAGGTGCCGTAGTGGAGGGCTCCGGAATAATTTCGACCACCTGGGGATCTTTAACGTGCACTGACATCGCACAGCACACGGGCGCCTTAGCGTTTTTCCTCCATAAAAACGCAGCCGCCGCGGTCGGGTTCGAACCCGGGAACTCCGGATCAGTAGTCGAGCGCACTAACCACTGAGCCACCGCGGCGGGTCCCACAGACATCCCGGCCAAGTTTTGAAACGGAATGGCAACCTGTTCTTCAATAGCCTTTCTTAGTGCTGCCATTATTTCCGTGGGCAGGAAGGATTGAATAATACTTATCTTCGATATCGATCGAGAACCCGTACAGATCCTTCGATTCATATCTTCTTATCTCAGATTTTAACTGTTCCGAAGTTTTGATTCTGAATGGGTCGTCAACCCTTACTTAGGAAAGATGCTTGAAAAGGTGCTCCGAAAGCAGTGAAGGGACTCCCACGTGGTTGCTTTCGACAGAATCCATAGCGCCGAAGAGGATGACAATTTTATGTGTTTTGGCGCTGAAGAACACCGGTAAAGTGTTAGTTCCTGCAGCTTTGAACGAAATTCGAACATTTTTCTAGCGGGCAAAAAATGCTGAGTCTAAGTTTCATTTCCCGCTACTAGGAAATGGAAAAGGGGCGGAGATGAATGAAGGCAGATGGGAAGCGCGTGAAATGCGAGAGATATTAGTCGCCGTTAAAAATTCTGCGCGATCAATTAGTTTTAGTTCAATTAACAAAATGAAGCTAACTGTCTTAATTATATCGTCATTTTCTTCCCGTTCGCGAAACAAAAAATAAAATTCTGAATCGGACTTCAGTCTTTCGCGTCGTTCTTACAATACAAATGTGCGGAGAAATACGTAACTGCAGCGGACCGTTCCTATTCATAGGTATATCATCCCTTATAAAAACTTCTTTAGAAAGTCTATAGACTGTGCAAAGACTTCTTTCTTTAAGGTAATAGAATCTCTATAGACGAGCCCTAGAGAACAGTCTAAAGTTAATACAAATCCTATACACTGTCTATAGACATTCTATAGATTTATGGCCATACACATTTAGTAGACTTTTGTCTGTAGAGAGCTTATAGACTATGAGTAGACAAAAAGGAATATCTATAGGAAGGCAACAGATTCTATAAGAAGTCTATAGACTGTCTACAGTCCATTTTTCAAGGGATCGGCGAGGTTATTTCCGGTTCTCGCTCACAGAACAGGCCGCAAGCTTCGCCAGTCGCATTGTGGTTTACCTGGAACAACCCAGTCACTATCACCATCACTGCGCACGTCTCTCTGAAAACAAAAAAAAAGTGCGCGCGATCCACGAGCTCGTGCGAGGAACACGAGCTGAGAAGACGATCGGCAGCCGCAGCGGAAGGACGAGTTCAGCGGAGCAGCGCCTGAGAAAACCATGGAGGAAGAGAGGTCCATCGACGACATCCCGGAGTTCTGTGAGTGAATACGGAGTTGCTCTCGGTTACCGGCGAGTTGTGGTTGCCCGCGTCTCCGAAAGAGCACCGCGTGTAGAGAAGGACCCTAATGTAGCTTTTGACCAAGCTTAGGGTTAGCTCATTTCCGCCTTATATTTTGCGCGAAGCGCGTTGTCTGCGTTTTCAGGCATCTCGCATCACGCTCAAAATAATGTGGTCGGGTGTTGGACAGCCCATCGCCTTTTCTGATGATCTGGCGCGCTACACTAAGAGAGACCAACAAAGTCTCCATGTTCGACACGATCAGGCACCGCAACATTCGAATATCAATGTCCATCTGTCTTTACCTGATGGTGGCAGCTAAATTGGTTGGTTAACTTATTGGGTTTAACGTCCCAAAGCGACTCAAGCTGAGGGACGCCGTAGTGAAAGGCTCCGGAAATTTCGACCAACTGGGGGTTCTTTAGCGTCCAATGACATCGCACAGTACATGGGTCTCTTGAATTCCGCCTCCATCGAAGTTCGACCGCCGCGGCCGGGATCGAACCCGCGTCTTTCGGGTCAGCAGCCGAGCGCCATAACCACTGAACCACCGCAGCGGCTCTAGTGGTGGCAGCTAGATGCTTTTCTGAGCGCTCGTACGACTTAGACACAAGAAAGCTGGGTGCAGAATAGTGCTACCAAAATGGCTGACATTAATTTCATTATCTAAGTTTCGCTACGGTGGAGCAATTGCCGGCATCATTACGCAAGGCTAGTTCCGCCTGTACTTTGCAATCAACCTCAAATTCAAGCCCGTTATCCTGACGAGACAAAACATTACCGCTTCTATCTCAGTGTCGACTCCTCTTTCTTTTTTTTGTTGTTGACAGCAGCTATTTCCTGTTGTATAGGTTTGCGCAATATAGCGACGTTCATTGGACCCATTAGCTCAAAACCAGACACAGTGTTTGCAGTTAAAGCAGGAAACTGATTGTGACTTTAGTGTTTCCTTACTTGAGAGGCGCATTCTTGCGTCAAAAGACACAATACTGCTGCTATGACCAAGGCTTAGAAGACGCACACAATTTATGCTCTGCAAGCGTCCAATCGCGGATGACAATAAGCAGTGGGTCAACTTGAGTGACCAGGCGATTTTATCATTGGTATCACTCACCTATCGTGCGAAGGCTGTCGTTGAAGTATATATCTTGCCTAGAGAGCAGTCTGAAGTGCTCAGCAACTGACTAGGCTAGTTAAAGTGCTCGTGAATGTAGTGCACTTCTTGTTTCAAGACTCTTTGTCTCACTAAGTGATGAAAAGGTGAACGCAATAATGTCTGTTGGGCCTCCTACGCTCGCTTTTGTAATTGTTAATGACAACGAACAAGTGGCTTTCATTACCCGGTAGACGCAGCAGCCAGCTCTGTCAGTTGCGAGATGGGGAATTTATTGCTGGCACGCTTACGCTGGCTTGCACATAATGCAGACTAGCTTTAGATATAAATAGAATATTATTATCTTAAGGAGACCTCTAAACAGCCTCCCATTGGCACTGCCATCCACATAGGTCTCTGAAGCTTTCTATCCTAATTCTGGACAGCTATCGGGACGAAAGCTATAGAAGTACGCCTGGTGCGATACATGCAGCATTGGACATCGCAGAACACAGTGGAGTGCTGGTGATGTACTCCCCCCCCCCCCCCCCCTTCCGCCCCTAAGGAGCCATACTCATAAGAAACAACACCTTCAGTTGAGCCCGCCTTTTCGACTTCCGTGAAAATAATATGGCTGATGGCGGCATACTACTTCAGTGGCCTTGAAGACAGCATCTTAGGCCACGGAGGTCGGCAAATGTTTAGGGTGACCGACAAGATAAGGCAAAAATAGCTCAGTGTCCCTTTAATGCGTCGTTAGAATTTAGAAAGACAATACGAGGTTTGAGCCATAAACTCGCGGAAAGCTCTTCAGTCTGACCGGAGCGTGGTAATACCTTGCTATGTACAAACAATGCTGATGGCTTCGTGTAAAATGTGCGCGGGAAGGGCGTTTTGCGCGACTGTCACTGCTAATAAGGTGCCCAGATGAATGCGCTTTCAGTTCGCTTTTGCTGCCCCTCCTCGCTTCCTTTATTTACCCTTTCTCTGACCACACTTCGTAAAAGCTTAATGTGCATTACGCTTAAGTTCAGTGGACGGCTCAACATAAAGTGCTATGCCGGGGGCATTCTTCCCTTCTGGTCGCGTAGAATAGCTGTTCCAGAGTCCTCTCTGAGAACCGTTAACTAAAGCATATTTTAGACCATCCTTTACGTCCTCTAACGTCGCTCTGTGTGTTTCTTCTTTCCGTCACGCGGCGCGCCACTTGCGCAGCCATCATCGCCGTCCGAACCCTTTTCGCGGTGATCTGGATCGCTGTCACGGCCGTCGTCACATTCTCTTCGGAGAAGCAATACACTCCGCCCGTGTCGTATCCGCACTGCGGGCCGCTCCAGGGCATCGAGGAGACCTTCGACGAGCGGCGGCTGCACATCTACTACGGCGTGCCGTTCATGCGGCCCGCCCTTCTTCACAACCGGTTCCAGAGGCTCCCTATCCTGGAGAGGCCATGGACGTTCCTCCTGGACGCCAGGAACCAACCCAGCCCTTGCCCGCAGCCGTCCCTGAACGTCGGCAGGATGACGCTGGACAACAGGAACAGCAGCGAGGACTGCCTCTACCTCAACATCTACGTGCCGGCGCGGAAGTCTACAGACAACGTGCCTAAGTACCCCATAATCGTATTCATCTACGGCGGCGGTTACTACTCTGGGGGAAACTCTTTTCCCTTCTACAGCGGCAAGTACTTAGCTGCGTACGGCAACGCCATGGTCGTAGTGCCAAACTATAGACTAGGAGTCTTCGGCTTCTTCCGGTCGTCCATGCTGGAAGTGAAAGGTAACCAGGGCCTCCTGGACGTACACGCGGCGCTTCGATGGGTTAAGAAGAACGCGGCAGCCTTCGGCGGCAACATCCAAAGCATCACTATTATGGGCCATCAGGTCGGAGCTGCCCTGGTCGGACTCCTGCATTCGGTGACTGGAGCCTCGGACCTCTTCCATCAAGTTGTCATGATGAGCGGCTCGCCTTACATGCGCCACTGGAAGGGGGACAGCAAGGCCAAGGCGCGTGAGCACGAAGAGCTTGTGCGAAAGCTTGGCTGCAAGGGCGATCCCAAGACTGTACTGGACTGCCTGAGAAGTAGGACTCCCGAGACGATCCTGGACTTTGCCACCAAGCTGAGCAGCTGGAAGACCCTGTACATGCCGAACGAGTACGAGGACATTCAGGATGACGCCAGCGTCGATTTGAAGAGCACGGCTGTGTCGAAAAATGTCATCATAGGCACAACTGAAAACGAGGGCTCCTACTATGCCAGCATGTTCCTCGAGCTCTTCTCGAAGTACGATGCGTCCAAACTTACCCGAAGCGAGACCCTTCAGTACCTTCAGAACGTGACCTTAGGTCTAGGCTTTCATGGGTACAACGACCTGGTCACTTACTACGCCCAGAAGTACAAGGACGACACCCCGGAGGCCCTCTTCGCGAAGGCCGTAGGTGACATAGTGGTGAACTGCCCCATGAAACAGTTCGCCCAGGACACCGCCAATGTGAACACCAAGGTGTTCATGTACGTGTTCAAGCACAAGCCCTCTTACTCGACCAGCCGTCTGAAGGGCGCAGCTCACCTGGACGACATCTTCCTGTCATTGGGTTACGCCCTCGACGCAGCGTTCCTGAACGTCACTGAGTCTGAGAAAGCGCTGAGCAAGGATTTGCTCAGGATGTGGGCCCGTTTCGCTGCAGAGGGGTGAGTTGCGTCGCTAATGCTGTGACATCGCAACCTTACCCGTGATTTAGGGCCCCTTCCGCCTTATCGTCGTTGTGCGTATGCTGGACACCCCAGCAACAACATCGCTTAATCGACTGCTCTGCAGTGAGCTGCTTTTAGAAGAGGTTAAGATGTACTCTCAGCAACGAAAGAAACGTCAACAAGAAAAGTGGGGTGGCAATACAAAACCACCAACATATTAGCTTCTGGAGTGGAAATCCAAGCGAGGTTGAATAACACTTCTGAAGAACAGTCTTTGCGCCTTCAAATTTACAGTAGAATAACCGGAGCCAGTATTGCTCTTCCCCTGGCTCAGAGCTTCATATCTTGCTGTCCGTGGCTCGATTGTCTTGTTCGCGTTCCATTTCTTGCTGATAGTACTTACTACTAGCTTCTAGTACTTACTAGTACTTACTAGACTACTTACTAATACTTACTAGTCTAGTACTTAGACGCTTTTTTTGCCAGCTTATCTCCAGAACCACTCAACCACTTGAGCTACTGTGAAACGAGTTTTTCCTTGGGTTTTTTTCGACGCGCTATGTCGAAATGGGCGAAACGCATTTGCACCTCGTTATTCTTTTCGTTGTCTTGGCGAAATTTTCTTTGCGGAGAAAAACCGGAGCGAGTTGGCGGCCTTATCGCCGCCATAAAGCGGCGGGGGGATGGCCGGAGGGCGTTCGCTGTTGATGGCTTCGATGGAATAACGGAATGCGTCCCCGCAGGGAGCCCGGATCGCTGCGGAACGTGACGTGGCCGCAGTTCACGAAAAGCGAGGGCGTCTATCTCAACATCGGCCCCGAACCGACTCTGGCCGCCAGGTACAGGGAGGACGACTGCGACAAGGTGTCCCGGGCTGTTTTCAACTAATAAACGCGGGGCGTCCGCGTGCCTCTTTTGCCGGCGTCTTTTTTTTTTAATTCGGAAATGCATTCTGTAGAGCTTTTATGCCATATTCATCCTCCCCTTTGCGTCCGCGCAGCTCGCCTGGACAACGATTAAGGACAATAAAGGAATAGCGCTGAAAGGAGGCAGGAGGCGAGCGCACACTCCCAGCTGAGCTTTATTCGAAATATATTGATTATAGCAGGTGTTTAAAAGAAACCTGCCGCTCATTTAAAAAAAAAAAACTTTCTGAGATAAGAGCACGGCTTTTGCGGCATAGCAAAACCAGTGTTGGCGGGCACCAGAAAACCGGTGAATCGCTTTATTAGTCAGCTGGTTAACAATTCTATCAACTTTTTAGCTGTTAGAATTCGGCGCCTCGTCGTAATACTTAGCTGATACTAATAGCCCTATAGGCTTTCAGTGCTGAGGATGAACGAGTTTTGGCATTCCTGGCGCAATTCGAAAATCCCGCTCATCGCTGCTCGCTGCTCTTGCTGCGCCAACCGAGGCTTGGCAGAGAAGGCCGTATGGCTGCTCGCCACGGATTGTCGCTATTGGATGGACGTCGCTGAGCAGTCACCGCTCGAAACGAGATTTTCAAATTGCGCCGGAAATGCCAGAGTCCACAGCACTGTCGGAAATGGCGTTTTTGAGATTCTGAAAGCTGGTATGGCTATAAGTAAGAGCCAGCTGCGAATCTCTAATCGCAGCGAGATTCCAAACTCTGAATAGTTCAAAAGTTACCTATTAGAATCTAGCAAAAAAGAAGACTGGGATAGTGGGCTTGCTATAAGTAAGATCTCGTTAACCAGCTTACTAATTAGTGCTATTCACCTGTTTTTGGTTCCGCCAGCACTGGCATTGTGCCGCAAGAGCCATACTCTTACCTCAAAAACCTTTTTAAAAATTAGTGGCGGGCTACCCTGTAACATCCTAGGGTGCTTTGTTCACAGTCCTATAGGTAACGCCGACAACGCCAGATTTTCTGTGTAACGGGGCGTTTTACTCTATTGCGTTAAAGGTTTTATCAGCGAGTCAGTACTTTTTTCTGTGTCTCCTTTCGGCTGTCTCTTTTGCGCTGTTATACTTCTTTAATAAACCATAGCTAAGTCGGCCAGAAATCCATCTTGCTAAAACAAAGAGCACCCATGTCTCTAAACGTGTACAGATGAGCAGGAAAAATGTTCTACACTGCATTCATTACTGCGTATTTACAAATATATGTTCTTCGTGTTATCAACATGAGCAAAAGAAGTAGTTGACTAAGAAAAGGAACATAACCTCGATGTTATCCAGTTTTCCAGGCCAACATGCGAGATAGGAAGATGGAAAGAAAAATGAGGGAGGCGTTAAAAAAGAAAGAGGTAGATGAAGTGTAATAAGTAGTAGACGACGAAGAAGAAGAAGGACATCATACATATAGTTTGACTTCTTCCTTGTGTGATCAATACCCGTCATGAGCATGTGCCAGCCTCCAAGGGCACAGCAACAACTTCTAGGGCAGTCGGCAGGAATGCATTCCTTGCAGCGTCGCCCCTAACATTTGACGCGTGTACCATTTTTATCGCCATTTATGATGCATCTCAGGGAACCGAGCCGGGGCCAAATACAGGGGGAAATTTTCTTCCTAAACAGTTTGCTGGAGATCTACGCAACTGGCTCCTCATAGCGCTGTGAAGTCAACGAGATTTTTTGGACTCTGCTTGTGCACCTTTATTTTTGTTTTATTTTTATTTCAGAACCGTTGTTTTAGTTCCTGTATTGGGCCCGAAAGATATGCCGTAGCTTTATTTCCCGTTACCGCCCACGTGACGCTAGAAGCTGGATGACGTCATTGCACTCCCGCTTCGCGATGCGTCTCAAATCGGCAAGATTTCGTGTTTATGGCTGGTCATGTTTACTTTTCAGTTGAGGCATTAAATCGTCTTTTTCAACAACAAAGCATCTCGTCAACTGAGCGAGGCGTCGCTACCATGCTGCAGCGATCAATACTCCCCAGCCGTCATTCAGCGCGTATGTTGCTGCCGTTAATGGCAGTACTGAAGCGGCTGCTTCTCCAGTCCTAGGTAGCAGGTCACTGAACCCCAACCAAAAAATAATTTCTATGCGGCAGGTGTGCAGCTGTGCGGAATGTTAACACATATCGATGCAGCACAAAGCGAATGCGGGCCAGTCGGTTTCGGTTGGTGTTTGCGAATGAGGAGTGGTTCGTCTGGTTCCTACTGTTTTGGGGGGAGTAGGGCAGAGGAGACAACACGGAACATTTTTTATATGCTTATTGCCTCCATAGAGGAGTACTTCAGCCAGCTCCTTCGGTGCCAGTTGCTACTTACCAAGCATTTAGCACCAACTGATTAAACAGTTTTGCTCCTTGAAATGCTTGGTGCACATGCGACGCTGTTCACTCGCTTTCTTGGCCGTCCTCAGCGCAAATAACTACAGTTGTAGCAGCTTTTTATTTTTCGAAAGAACTGAAATCGGAGCTTGCACTGGGGCTGCGTCGCGTACGTGGCATTGGGGCTGTAGTAAACCACCGTAGCAGAAGCGTAAATAACCTTCCACTGTTACTACGACTGCAAACGGCCAACATATGCAATGTAGAAACTCGCAGAGAAAAATAGAGAAAATAAGGTGGTCTGTATCTTTTAAAACGCAGAAGTTCAGTCGAGCACCCACTGCCGCCGCAACGAGTCACGTGATCTCCCCCTATGGCACAAGATCGACTCTGGCGCTGTTCGCTCCACTGGCGGAGATCGCTTCCAATATGGTACACTTGTGCCTGTAGAAATAAAGCTCTATTCTGGACCGGACACTGTCCCGCCGTTTTCCGCATGTGCCTGGCTTTCGCGCTTGCGATTCCACGATTGTGCCCTCGTACGACAGAGTTACAAAAGTGAAGATGACAGTTATTAACTCTGTAAACTTTTTTGAAAATGAATTTGCTTGCTTTAGTTCGTGATCACTGGGACATGAGAGAACGCCACCAGTCTCCTTAGCTTTCACGAGCAGTACCATGCATATTTGTTGTGCACGGCTGAACATAAATTTATAAGTGTTAATTTTGTTATTGCGCTAATTATAAATGAGAAGAATTATTTTGCGTCTTACCTTTGTTTGAACTTGAAGAAAAAGCGGTATTCTATATCAAGGTCTAAATGCGTCAAGCAATAAACTGTAGGTGACAGCAACGACTGTAGGTTCACTAAGCCCACTGAAGGTTTCAGAGTAAAAACCTTTGGATAGAAAGCAAAACGACGCTTTTTTTTTTAATTTGACATCGGCGACAGCTGGGCGGTCGTCTTGTCGCGGCAGTGCAGTTCCAGTGGAACTCACAAGAAGGTTCTTGAACTTGCAACGAGAAGTTCGGAGTTCTGCGACTGTAATTGTGAGAATTCGCTTGTATGTTAGCCTGGCCGTCTTAATTATAGTAGCGCGATTCTTCAGCACTGAAATCTAATCTGCGCCTTAGTCGCATTCGTGGGCTTAGGTTCGTATTTCCCTTCGTTGTTCAGATATCTGCGTCAAGTACTCCATAAGCCGATCACAACATCGGCATTAGCTATCGTCTCGTCGCCAAATGTGGCTTTCCAGCAAACTGTCTCCGGCCAATCGCGAACTGATCACGCTGTGTGGAAAGCTATGGACGGTTTCTGTGAATCTGTCTTATGGTCAGGCGAGAGGTAGTGCCAATTACCAGCTGATGATGCCTGTAGAAGAAGGGGACGTACGAACATGTTTATGAATATTGCTCCTTGTTTTCCTGCATACATTTACGTTGCTTATGGAAAAAGCTGATTAACAGGCGCGTGTGTTCGACGGATTAACCGCAATAGCCTCACTTTTTCCCCCGTAAAAAGCTTGTGAATAACAACAGCGACCGTTCAGTGACACCAGTTAGTACATCTGATTATCGCCTAATTCAGTTAATTCATTCAGTTGATGCACCTGAGTTGTAACTTAATTCTATTGTGATCACTTTCCTACCATGGTTGTGAAATTACGAGCTTTTCCAAAGAACTTGATTCCTATTAGCTGCTGCTCCTTTTCCTTTCATGCCTATTCCATTGTTATCCGCTGCGCTACGAGACTGCCAGATCCTGATGACAGCGGTAGCCTAATATTATCTCGAACCTTTTCTTTTCATTTCATTTGCAAAACAATTTGTATAGGCATATCATGCAACTCTAATAACTGACACTGTGTTAATTGTTGCCGAATGTATCAATGATCACTGCAGCTGCCTGCTCGTCGGTGCATGGCAACAATCGCAGGGTTTCCTCAGACAAATCTTTTGGGAAGACTTAAAAGAACTACTTATACCGCGTATGTTATGCCTCAAGTCTCTTAAGTATCATCATTATGCGAACAATGCAAACGGGTGACCTGAATGTATATATGCAGTCGGGAACTAAGGTCTCCTGACTGCATGCTTCCGAATCGAAGCCAGAAGTTCTATTATTAGCCACTGGCTGGCGACCACACTCGTGGAGGTGAAAGCAAAAGATTTTGCCTTTAACCTTTACAAATGTGGTCTCTAGCCTTCGGCTAATAATACAGCTTCTGGCTTCGTTTACAGAGCACGCAGTCCTGAGACTTTTGTCCCCGACTATACACCAATTAAGAGGGCCGCTTCGTTCAGCACCCGAAATTTTGTTATTTTTACGTGAGTGCATCGTGAAGCGTTTGGTAAACACTGTTAAGCTAAAATGCGGCAGAGTTGTTCGACACCGCGAGTGCCAGCATATCAAGGTTGGTATAATGTAACGAGAAATTTTCGATTACAAACTAATTTTCTTTTCTCGGACTTTGTGACAGGCTCAAAAGACATTTCGCCCTACATTAATGGCTTGTTCGTCAGAGATGGCGGGCAAATGGTATCTCTTCGGCCAATCACAAAAGGAGGAAAAAAAGAAATGTGATCAAAAAGGAATCGTTCGATTATGCAGGCCTAGATGTAACCTCGGCCATAGTTTAGTTAAAATACAGGTAACGTTGGCAAAATGAAGAGTCGCGAGGCATCTGTTCAAGATGTTACTTCCCCATTGTGACAGTGACGTTCAATCATTCTCGCTTCGTACAAAATGGCCATCGTGCCCCTCTATAGCTTTTTATCACTCTGTTTTACTTTTATTCCTTCCTATGAATTATTTGCACGATGTCATCCCGTTGAATAAGCAGTTCATATTAGAGACCCGTGAAAACGCTGAGGCCAATGCATATGCATGCGTACCAAGAACTGCAACAAGCAATCAACATATTTTATTTGACTGATGCAATTGTACTCAGTCTGGGATAATCTCAGCTTTTGCGTAGGCACCTCGCATGCCAATCGTCCTGTACAACAAACGAATGCCTAGTTTGACGCAGGGAATGCTAAGCAGTAAGAGTATAACGCTTTTGGCCTCTCTCAGCGACCAAGTTTGGGGCACGTTCAAGTGCGTTGTCGTGTTTTCAACATCGGTGCCTGCCGTTAAATACAGCCTTTGTGAGAACAACGTGCGACATATTTGACAGAAGGATTCGCCGATTTGTGTTGTAAAACTCACCCGTGTTATCGTTCTGGAATTAGCGCAATTCTACGCTAAGCAGCCTGCCAACCTTATTCATGCCACCTTGAAACGAAGCAGCTAAAAAGGGCCTTAGAATAACGGAAAGTTGGGCTAGTTGGATTGAACTGTACATCACAGCGCTGAACAATGCAGACGACAGACAAGTCAAGACAGGCGCAGTCTTGTTTTCTTCTCTGCCGTCTTCGTCGTTTAGCGCTGTGATGTATAGTTGAAAGGACTCTTAGCTCAATACAGGGCTGCTGTTTCGATCGGAGTTTTCTGTCCTCACCACTTTCGGAAGTTCTCGTAAACCTTTCCCATCGACCTTTCTTCAAGGAACAACAACAAAAAAAACACTAATATGATGCGTTGATGGTTTTAAAGTTTCGAGTTGTATACGAGTAGTTGCGCCACCTTTTTGCAGTGGACTGATCTTAACAAAGAAGTTCAAAAATACACATCGCCTTCAGCAATAGTTGAAAACACTCATGGCAGGCTCATTACGTATGCCGATTTTCCAAAATGGCCTGATCTTGAAAACTGTTTCCAAACGAGTTTAGTTTGGGGATAAACCAACTGGTACGCGTGCCTCGAGCAAAGGCTGCACAATAGTCGGTCGCACGTCGTACCTCGTTTGTTTGGTTTCGGTTCCAGCAAACATGTATAGACCACAACCGTCGGCGCTGCATTCGCGAATTATATACAACACAAGCATACGCAGTTGACAGCGTTGCTTAAAGAGTCCACACCTTAAGCTCGCGTCAAGCGTGCTTAAGGGGCTCGTGATGCAAGGCTCGCGGGGCGCTGCGCTGAACGCGCCGGCGTATTGCAGTGAACGGCTCCGAGGCGTCCTTCTGTCCGTCGCCAGCGGTGTGGCACAGCAGCTCGCGGATCGCCGGTTTACGAGGCCCGCTCTTGTTGCTCCTCCGGATCACGCCTTGTGTGCGGCTGTGTTCGGTCACCTGGCCACCGCGTTGTCCGGCGACACCTTGATGTACCGCTCCCAGGCCCGGCAGTTGTCGGTGTGCGGCTCCCAGCCCACGGTGAAGTTCTTGGGCCTCAGGTTGAGGAGGAGCGGCCACTCCGGGGTGAACTTGGGCCACCGGTTTCCTCGGATCTTGGGCACCTTCCTGCGTTTTTGCCGGAGAAGGCAAACAACAGAGACAATGAATGTAGATCGGTGTTTAAAGTACGACTATTGCTTCGCTTCAGTGAACAAAATGGCGTGAAAGGGAAAGCTAGGCTGGGTTCAGTTTGATACCCGTGCTTACGGTTACGTATGTACAGCCTTGATGGAAAGTCTACGGGCCACAGGGTCTGATTCTGAGGCTTGTAGCGGAGCGTACCACACCCCAGCAGGTGAAAAACATTGGAGGGTGAGGAGAATTCTCATCTTCACCACCCCCTCCTCCCCTCCCCCCCCCCCCAAAAAAGAAAGCTTGGGGCCCTTCTTAATCACATTCTTAAAGAAAATCCGATAGCATTTAAGTTGGCTGCTGTGGTGTCTACAACGAGTGTCTAATGTCCTTACGATTTTCAGGCTCCGGCTGGAAAATCAGACTTTATCCGGTTCCATTGCCCTTATATGGTGCGCATAAGTCATCACCTTCTATAATGTTCGAATACATTTAAATTTTATTATCATATGGGATTATACTAAACCCACCCACTAACCCACATTAATCCATTTTCTGGGGTCGGTCTACTTCCAAATTTTGGGGGGTCCTTTGGATTTTTTTTTGTGGGGGGGGGGGGGGGGGGATAACTATACGAAATTTTGGGAGTCCTTATATTTTCACATTTGTCGGTACTGATGACGTCACGAAATGTCAGGGAATTTCGTGATAGAGAAACCGCATTTTTTTTAGACGACAACCTAAATGCTATAGCATTATAACTTCGATCGCTTCTCAGGCGCCGATAAGTACCCAATTGGATTTCTCTATGGCCTGACGACTTTTGACCCAGGGTATGCGTCCGCACATTGTATGAAGAGCGCGCAGTGGCAGTGAACTCGACAGGCAGTGCTACAGCCGACACATTCGGATAACGTACGCATGTACATTGATTACTTAGCTGAAATGCGAGCAGCACAAAACATATTTGGGGGGAGGGGGGGGGGGTGTAACGGGCAGAGGGTATGACCGCATAGTTACGCATGTCGACTAATTAATGAGAGTAAAAAGAGTGTGCGAATGGAGAACAGACGAAATCAGCTTCCGACCTCTGCAATGGCACTGACGGGGAAAAAAAAATAGGAAAAATGAAACAAGCTCTGGCTCTCAATCTTTGCTCAGGATTCACTTTGGTCTATGCGAGCGCTCAATAGTGATATCTGCAGGCAGCGATATCTGCCCGGAAGGAGTGGCCGACATTCGGAGCCCGCTGCAAAACAAGTGCCACGCTGATACTAGAAGCACCCCTGCCCACGTGCTGCTGTTTTGAGCAACGGCTGCTGCCGGCATTCGAGCACACCGATACCAGTTTCGTTAAGCTCTGCCCGATTGCCATCTCGTCCAATTGTACGCCCGTCGAGACGCGCTGTCGCTGGCGTAAAAGCTTACGCAAGGATCCAGTTCATATTGCTGAAAAGCGATTAAGACACGTAATCGGCAATGAGACGCGAGCGAAAAAGCGAGCACGGATATCACTATAGGGCGTGGCCGGTGGTTGCGTTGCACAAAGCTTTGCGACACATGAACTGTGCTCGCGTCCCCTGGCGTGAAGAGCGAGCACGCGTTCCGCTCCGGTCACCTCAGGCGCGGTGTGCGTCGCGAGCAGTCTTGCGTGCGCCTGTCGCGTGCTGCCGGTCGTGGGCAAAGTAGAACGCACGCTATCAGAGAGCTTAGCGGTTTATGAAGGCGACGCGTACGCGCCAGGTGCGCTTCCACGAGAGGTTTTACTACTACGTAATATACGTAGTGTGGAACGCGAAAATGTGCGGAATGCCAGGTGAGCTGGCGTACGCACTTAACCTTCGAGTTTCGCTCTGGGGTGCTGTTGATCGAAGCATGACGCTGAAGTAAGACGGAGAGGTCGAGCTAACAGCAGGGAAGTTACAAAAGCATCATTATTAGTAATGATAATCGTCTTAATTAGGTCCATTTCAGCGGAAAGGAGTCTCCCATAGCTATCCTACAGAGGATATCTTGATCACTTGTTTTCGTCAATGAAAGCTATTCTCTCTTCCGAAAATCGGTCATAGGAGGCAAATATATAGAAGTCATATCAACGAAGCCTAGCAAGAAAGATCTCTTTGAAGCTATGGGAATTAACAACTCCGGCGTGGAGCAGTTTTTCCAACCACAAGTGTGCTGTTAGGCATAGCTGAGTATGTGCAGAAAAGGGGAAAGGGGATGTATATAGCCGGCTTCACAAATGCACTCCAGTCAACCCTGCACCCCTATCAGCTGGGCTTCCCCGGGGCCCTCAAGTCCTCACCGCAGGGCGCGCGCCGGAGTGGCCTACACTGCCGATCAGCCTTGCCAAGTGGAGAAGCCACAGTGCCAAGAGAGAGCAACTGTCTGAGGCGCATCATGATGCCTCGCAGTTACCACACGTGTCCTGTTCTACATGCGACACATGCACGAAGCATGCCATCTACCACCTTTTACGGGAGTGTGCGCCCAGCACATTACCCCGGATATTTGCTGCCTACAGGTTTGGATTATGCCCCGGAACCCTGCTGCTGCCAAAGACATGCTCCTACTTTTGTGGGCCTTTGTGCGCGCTACCGGCTTCGACCGCCGCATGTGGCATCCCTCTAAACTTCCTCTCCCAATAACTATAACTACTGAGCCGTCCCACTTAAAATAAAGGGTTTCTATCACATAATACTAAAGTGTGGCTTTTGGGTGTTGTTCATTTCTTCTTGTGTCCTGTCCTACACTGCGCTATATTATCTCACTATAATCAATACTAATTAAGTTATAAGAAGAAATATAGCTCAGTCACTGCTCTCCGAATTCTACGCTATTTTATGACAGCACTTCAAGAGTAATGTGGAAAAAAGACTCCGTTATACGTTGCCGTCACACTGTGCATAATTTTTTTTTAATATATGTCTGTATAGCTTTTATTATCCATACAGCAATGTTACTCGTAGTTCATTTTATTGATTACATGTCGTCCGAATTTATAACAGGCTGTCGGGAAGCTCTAAAACGCCTCTCAGTTTTGCAGGGGATTATCTGCCGCCCCCTGCTATGCTTGCCTTCTCTTCGATAGACTGCATTACCCAAAGAGACCATCGGTTATCTTGTCTTGATATTGCA
This sequence comes from Amblyomma americanum, assembly GCF_052857255.1. Taxonomy (NCBI): domain Eukaryota; kingdom Metazoa; phylum Arthropoda; class Arachnida; order Ixodida; family Ixodidae; genus Amblyomma; species Amblyomma americanum. Next base: position 59,269,699 of record NC_135502.1, read on the forward strand.
TGCCTTACCAGTGTCAATTTCCTTTTCTTCATTTCATCTAATATAACTATAACTCACGTTTGTTCCCTGACCCACTCTAATCTCTTAATTCCTATCTTTTAACCTGCACTCGTATAATTTTCCTTTGGTAGGTATTTACTTCTAATCATGATGGCGTGCTGTGAGACGCTCCGGTGTTGGTAAATACTGTCCTATTGCTTCTGTCGCTTATAAGCGCTGTCATTTCACAGCGTTTTCTGCTATGAATTACTCAGTGTAGTGTTCTAACATTTGTCTGCCCTAAAGCGGTGATAATGAGCAATTCCCTAATCAGGATAGTGACAGCAAGGACATTATATTGTGAGTCACGGACTCACCACTTTCGCCACCTACCATTCACAGCAACCTCACAAGCCAAGCCCAGTGCAATCCACTCTCGTGCAGTGCGTGTAGGCGTGTTCGCTGAGCGTGGGCAGCTTTGGCGCTTAGTGGGGCACCATGCCTCGTTAATGAAGTTATTAATATTATTACGTGAGCCTTAATCAGTGCCGAACACCTCGGCCAGCCTCCGCCTAGCCTTTCTTCATCGTTGCGCACCCGCCTTAACAAAATAAATTTATATAACCCCATTGGGTGGCATGCATTCATTAGCAATGCCCCCCGCTTCTCCGCCCGCTCTCTTTCTGGGCACGAACAAGACAGTCTCTTTAATTCAAGTCTCTAGAAATCAGACTTCTTGGAGCTCCTCACTGTCCTTACGACATCTGCCAAGCTGATTCCTGGTTATTTCCAAAAATTTTATGCCCCTACTTGGGAGGCCAAGAGCCGAGCTCTTGTGATGGTCTTTCGTCCCGGTTATTGTCTCGCTAACGCAAAGGATATCATGCAGTGCATATCGCCGGATGTGGCATAAAATGCATTGACTGACCAGTGGCGGAGAAGCAAAACATCACTATAATCATCATCTTGGTAATAACATATGCCGGCTGTGGTGTGAAATGAGGTGCTGACCAATGGCTTCGGAAAATAAAGCCCTCCATGAGGGTGATGCAGGAACAACTGGAAAACTGAAGAAATAGTAACCCCGCTCCTTAATGAAACCAAACCTCTTCTCCAGAAAAGCTCACTCAAAATTGCTAGCAATTATATGGTAAAGAAGGCTTAAAAACTGCACGAAAAATAAAACGTTTTTGTGCAGCTCATATTTTGGATAATTCAGCGAATTTTACACTGAGCATGTTACTTTGCAGCTACATACAACCGCCTATATATACGCTACTCAGACAGTTGTTTAACATGAGCATCCGCTGTGATGAAGTGAAAGGAAAAAAGAAGACGTGGACATACTTGCAATTGGCGACACTTCCAATGATGTCAATACCCTCCTCAACAGGATAGGCATTGCGCAGCGCAGTAACCTTCGAGTTATTGAACCCCACGGGTTCCAAGCATTTTTTTTTTCAGTGCGAACCATTTGTACGAATTCCTCATATCGAACATTGGAACGCAAGAGGATAAAGTCCATTATTTTCCGACTACTTGAAGAAGGAAAAGTGCAGGTGTTATCGCGCATAACTGATATGTTTACCGAAAGCATCAACTTTGCTATCTATAAGTTTCCTTTCCAGTTCATTTCCCGCCATTCTGCTGCATGCCGTTCAGTCGGCGCATACTCGCAAGTTTCAGTCTTCACTCTGTTCGCTGCACAGAATTACGTAACAAGCGCGCACCTCGTTGGCAGCCTGCCAGTCAGCGCGTAATTAGTTTTTCTTTTCGGAGGCGACGTCGGTCGAAGGAAAATGAAGTTTGATAGGCCTCGAGCACAGAGCACTACTCGTTTGCATGCAAAACTGACGAAGTACTTCCTCATTCCAGACCCACCCACAGCCAGCCAGCGGCTGCTGAATATTCAACCTCCCGCTGAGCAGTGTTTGATACCCATGCACAGTCGAACCAAATGTTTCCATCGACGCCTGGCAACGCTGTCAAGCGGAGTGTTGCGCAAACGACCATCAGTGACAGCAGTCAAATCGCCCGAGGCACACTTGGCTCGCTAAATCCCACGTCTCGTGACAGCGCCCCTGGTGTGTTGTGCTTGTTGTCACGAGGAGAGAGATACTTGTCACGTGTACAAGCGCGTCGGTTAATATGTCATCGGCTAATATGCATAAAAAGGGAAGGAAGGGGGGAACCTGCCGAAAGCAAAGAGCTGGCGGATGCATACTAACAACGAAAGAAAACACGCGAGCAAAATACAAAACGCTATGGCTAAGCGACTTGCAGCGGGCGCTGCAAACGTTACCATCGTTTAAATGCAGAATTCAAAAGTGTTTTTTTTTATTATAACGATATTTACTGCCTCAGGGCATAAAGGGAGTTGGGAAGGTAGAAAGAGAAAGAAAAAAGTGGGTGGGTGTTAAATGAAGGAAAAAAGGTGCGCCGATCTAACGAAGGCGAGGAGGAAGAGGTGATGTGGCCCCGGCGTCCAAGCAATATATGAGGACGGGTTGTCCGGTTGGAGACCCGCTGCTGCCATGTGGCGAATTCTGGTTGGCTTCAGCGCCGGGCAAATCCACAGCAAGTGGTGAATGTCAGCCTCAGTATCTTTTATGGCCACCTCAATCTCTAAACTTACGCCTAATAGCACACTCGTCGCATAAAAAAAAAGTGAAAACACTTGCTCTTTCGGCTTTTTGCGAACAGGTTCGGAATGCTCGCACTATCACTTCCTCCGTGCTTGCAGCATGCGCGCCCAACGGTCCAGCGAGCGATATGGCGATACGCACGAGCTAGCTTTTTGGCAAGGTCTACAACCGGACACCTGGGGTGTCGGTCTGTTCGAGACTTAACGGGGCACAGCCACTGGCCGCGACTGAAATAGCCACGCGAATTGTATTCCCAACACAAAACGCTAATTTTATAACCGGCTCTTCCACGCTTGAATTCCTCGCAGGTGTTCTTCCTCATCTGCATTTCTAGTTTCCTCGTAACTCCATGAAGTGTCCTGTTTTCGTTTTCCCGCGTACGGCAGTCACGAAATCGCGCAACGAGGTACGGAGCTGCTACCTGTGCGCTTATCACATCCTTCATGCATCGTTCTATCTTTCAGTTTGGGTCATCATCATCGTCAGCCTGACTACGCCCACTGCAGGGCAAGTGCCTCTCCCATGTCTCTCCAATTAACCCTATCCTGTGCCAGCTGCGCCCAGCGTATGCCCGCAAACTTCTTAATCTCTGCAGCCTACTGCTACGCTTGCCTTCTCTTGGAATCCACTCCGTTTCCCGTAAGGACCAGCGGTTATCTTGCCATCGCATTACATGCCCTGCCCAAGCCCATTTCTTCCTCTTCACAGGGATACGTAATTCCATTATTTGTTGGCAATGTGACTGCCGCATTACTAAATGTTACCTTTACCGAAGGTGACATCACTTTCGGTCTGGCGACATCACTTCCTTCCAGACAGTGGGAATGCTCCGGTCTGATGACGTCACTTCCTCTGTCCACACGTAAAGCTTGCTTTGATGACGTCACTTCCCTCCAGCCAACGGACGAATTTTACGACCAACGACGCATTTTGCCCCATAGAGCTTCTAATGCTAACGCATTTAAAAGCTGCAAAACATATAGCAATGAGTGAAGGCGGATCGTCTAAACTTATGCCGTGTTAATTTCGCCCAGAATCGAATGAAGCTCACGAGGGCGTAAACAAGCTGCGGGAATAGCCGTTTTACCCGCCTCGTAAAGCGTCCTTCGTCTGGCGAGACGTTTGTTTTCTTTTCGCACCACTCAGCTTGGGCTAAGCGACAGGTGCTGTGGGCTCCGCGGGAGGCCGCTTCGCTGTGTACGGTGGCGGTCGCCTGGTGTTGAATGCCGAGCGTCAGAAGCGGCGAGGCGTGCCCGTTCAAGGTTGCCGAGCCCCTCATTTTTTGGAGCGTGGAGAGATATTTCCTCTTTGCATCTCCGCATGCGAGCACGCGCAAGCAATCTCCTCCGAATAAGAAGGTTGAAATTCACCCTGCGAGGCAAGCGTTGCTGCTGGCTCGCGCACAGTGTATATACGTTACGCCTGGCCTAGAATTCCGCGCGAAATTTGCATTCGCGTTCGAGTGCGCGGGCGCGAAATACGCTTTTTGCGAGCCGCTGTGTAGCGCGCCACGGTATATAGAGGTCGTGACTTCAGGGAGGCAAGAGCTATAGGCGTCAGAAGCCGTAAAATGCCCGATCAAGGCGATAGTGTAAGAGTTACTGTGTGTGCTGTACGGGTCGCGCAACAAGTAAGCAACCGAAAAAGTTAGGCGTGCCCCCCCTCCGGACTGCTCGGTTTCTCCGTTTGCTCGTGTCGCATTGTGCAAGGTTTCGCAATTTTGCCTTCAGGTGTGCCCGTTTAACGAGATTTCGCTTTGCAAGCCGAATCTAAATGCATGGCCGTACTCTGAATGGTCATTTGTTGCATCGGAACTTTTCAAATCACATAGGTACAGCCCCCGTCAAAAGTATACGGCCCAAGGGGTTTTCTTGCGAGGCCTTTCGGAAGCCTCGTTATGCGTCCTCAGCGACCGCAATGTCTCGAAAGAGGAATGGCTTCGCGTTCTCAATTCTCCCAAGCTCTGGACTGCTAGATGTGCTAGGGAGCCCCGCTAGACAGCTTAGAAGCAGACCCCTTGGGCTGTATACTTTTGACGGGGGCTGTACGTTTTGGTGCAGCTCAAAGGCACTCTACATCTACATTATACGGTAGAGAGAGGGCAGGCAGATGGTTTCCTGAAACAAACAATGTGAACAATAGAGGAGGAAGCCTCAGGGTGCTTTCCAACGTTTCTACAAGGACATTCGCCAACCAAGAGACCTGAGCCGCAGCTGAAACCGCAAAGTCAAAGCCAAAGCGTCTCGGTAGTTGTTCCAACAGGGTAGCTTGAGCGGCACTCAGAGATGCGGTATTTGCACTTACCCCTTCCTGGCGAACGTTGTCCATATTTGGATCAGCTTTGAGCTGAACTCTAGTTCCTCGACGGTCGACATGTGCATGTCCCTGAACAGGGTGCCGAAGACGAAGAAGAACTCGTCAAAGTGTGCCACTCCTAGCCAGTCTTCCCACCAGCTGAACGAGGGGCGGTGGTCGAAGTAGTACATGTACACAGTGCTGTTCCTGGCTGCCAGGCTTTCGGCGAAGTAGTTCACGGGGCACTGGAAAAGGAAGTCTCCGATGGCGTCGCCGGCGGCTGCCAGCGCTCCTCGGCCGTCTTCAGGTCTGACGTCGCGCAGGTAATGCGAGGTGACTTCGCGCGGACTTTCACCGAGCACGTGGTGGAAGAGAAGAATGAGGTAGAACCCCACTTCGTCTCGGGTGAGCAGTCGTGGATCCTCTTGCCGCAGCACCTGGGATTATGAAAAGGATTGTCGTTATAAAGCAGCACACATATATGATCTAGAACAGGCTGCAGGAGCACACGCACAAGACCGCGTCGGAAAGAAGTTCGCGAATCGTTCATGCGCACAGTTCTCAAAAACGTTAGCCTCTAAAGAAGGTTCGCTGCCAGCTCGCGACTGTCGGGACTTCCGTTATGATGTACCACTGTTGGAGCGATAACGAACAGCTCTAACGTGCGAGCAGCATTAAGAACTCACTCTTTGATTTGCTGACGCCAGCTCTTGCTTCAATTCCGCTGTCAAGTTATGTGTAATGTGTGTATTTGACAGCAGTTGGTTTAAACAGCTGTACTAGAGTTTAAAAATTATCACTTCGCACACGGTACCACAACCTGTCTAGCCGGGAGAACAGCTTTTGTCAGAAATGCGCACCCCACAGAGTTTCCGTTGGGGCTAACCTTTCAGTGGAAACGAGGAAAATCAGAGGAACTTCCACCCTCATCTCCCCATGCAGGACATAGGACATCTAGGAGTTCTAGAGATCCTCTCTGTATGGCTACGAAGGAAACTCCTTGGGTTGCATATTTTTAACAAAGACTCTACCACCACGTGGTCACCTGATCAAGCTTGGTCGCTCTGTAATGGCGCATCGTGCAGTCACAACACGCAAGGCACAGCCGAGCGGGTCATTGAAGGGAATGACAGGCACCCTCTAATACGCGTATTTAGAAATTTAACTTACATGAAACTTCTCTGCCATTTCATTTACTCTCTTGGTGATGCGGTGAAAAGAACAGACCACATTTGCAAACTTCATACCGCAGCGGCCGCATGCAGTAAACAATACCTGGGCAAGCTATCAAATATGGGATGTATGCGCTTCGGCATTACAAAATTATGTATGGTCAATCTACACGGAAGCTGCTATCTAATGCTGAGTTTTAATGTTTCCTATGGTAATGGAAAGAGACCCTTCACTGACCTTGACCATAAAATAGTTGACGAATGGGCTTCCCTCGTTCGTGTTGGTCCCGATGAGGACCTCCACATCAGCGATCTGGCCCCGCTCGATGAGGGCGCGCGGCTCGTCGGGAAGGAACTCGTCCCCGTATGAAGGGAAGTAGCTGGCCGGGTTGAGTATGTTGAGCTCCCTGTTGGCCGACATCAGAGCCGATGCGTTCGCCCAGCGCAGACAGTCCAGGACGTGGTGCCTGTGGCTGGACAGAGTCACATTCTCGTTGCCGCATCCCACAGCGTCCGCGAGCTGCTGGACGCGCTCAGCCCCTGCCTTGAGGCTCGCCGGTTGTAGGAGGTACGGGCTGCCGCTCTGGAGGATGGCCCTCTTGAACAGCCCGCGGCTGAGCGGCGACAGCATGTGGAAACCGACGGACATGGCTCCAGCACTCTGGCCCATGATGGTCACCGACTCGGGGCGGCCGCCGAAGTGGGCTATGTTGTCCCGCACCCACCTCAACGCTGCCAGCTGGTCCAGAAGGCCCATGTTTCCCGGTGCATCTGGATGGCCCGCGCTCAGAAAGCCGAATACACCCAGCCTATAGTTTGGCACCACTACCACCACGTCCCCGAGGGCAGCCAGCTGAGTACCGTCGTAGAAGAAGTAGCTGTTTCCTCCGGTGTCGAAACCTCCGCCGTGAAAGAACACCATTACACTCTTTGGTCCACATCGTTCGATGGTGTTGCAGTGTAGCGCGGGCGTCCACACGTTGAGGTATAAGCAGTCTTCGGTGCTGTTGGAGGCATCGATGGTGATTCGCTTGGTGACGAACGTGTCGTACTGCAGACAGGGGAAGGGCATCTGGACCGCGTTGTAGATGCCCTCCCAAGGCTTCGGGGGCGTGGGTTTTCGGAAGCGAAGATCTCGCAGGGGAGGCTCGGCAAACGGGATGCCCAGGAACGTGTCGATGGGCTTGTTGAAGAACACGTTCGTGCGGCCCATGACGTAGCCCGACCTGGTGAACACCACCGGATCGTCCTTGGGGCGAATGCTTTCCGCGCGCTGAACTCGCAGCGCGCCGAGCGTCGCCCAAAGGAGAACCGCGGAGATCGCATTCCTCTGTAGCGGAAGGTAGAAGAAATAAAAGAAGAACGTGTTTAATAGCGGGAAGTGGTATGCACGACGCGCGCGCTCCGCAGGCGGAAGAAAGCAATAAAAATAGTCTCGGCAGCAGAGAACAGGCGAGCCGCACACGTTGACGCGTGCTTTTACTACGAAACTTGAGGAAGTGGTGAGCGCACAAGACAGCGGCCTGACGTCCTTGTGCGCTTTCACCCTGTTACAACGTTGCCTGATTCTCGCTGGATGCGTGACAGATGGCGAGCGCTTTCAGCGGCGGGCTTTCACAGCTGCAACGTGCTCAGTGAAGTGAAAGACGTATTTCATTTTTGAAAGGCTCAACTAAACGAGGCTACGATACAGTTCTTGGTGACCTTAACCTATTTATGTCGCCTGTGATATGTTTCGTTTTTTTTTCGTATTTATCGCATTATTATTTTTACGACTCCGTCTTATAACGATCTTACGGCCTTTAACGGGCTGAACAATAAGAGTATAGAAACCAAGCGGCAGTAAGGTAGTAGCTCCGCTCATGAAACGACTTTATCGAGGAATGGCTCATGCAGCTGCGTCTGACTAGTATTTAATTAAACTTAATTATGCTTAAAGCCTACGTCACTTTTATCCCCGAGAAAAGCGTGATTATTGGTTTACGAAATCAAAGCGATTGCTTTCTCCTCAATCATCAATCATCCTAGGTAGCCCGGCAACAATATATAAATTGTTTGATGAATGTCTGAGGTATACTCCGGCTTGAGTGATGACGAAGCTTGAAATTCAGAAATATGCAGTGCGTTCTAGCACATGCTATCTTGACAGCAAAACAGCATAATAATCCGAGTGTCGTACTTTCGAGGGTACTTTCTGCAATACTGCTCCCTTTTTGGGAGATTCGCTGAGTGTGCGCGAGGCTTTAGCAGCGCACTTAAGGTTCCCACGAATGCTGTACATTTGAGCAGATGTCATCAGCGCTTGTACAGAGCGCAGCAGCCATCCGATGCGATTCCAAAAAAAAAGTGACGCCACAGCTTACGTATCTGCTATTTACGCAGTGCTGTAAATATCCCCATTCGGCAAGTGTAGCCGCATAAACACTCAAATCTTATTGACAAGGCGACTTATCTCTTTCCGACGTCGCATACCTAGAACACAAATAAGTCTACCACATCTTCGGGAGTTATTGATTGGAGGACTCAATCCTGAGTTCCGTTTCCTTCTTTCGTATCAGATGACGTCAAAATGAACAATATTAATTCGCTCCCCAGTGCACTAATCTTGCGAACTGAGTAACTGTAAATGCGTCTGCGTAGCACACACTACATACATCAGCTTAGCGGATTAGGCCTCGTCAGCAAGTATTGAAAGTAGGTTCGCTCTCCGCTGAAAACGACCGCCGGAGTTTTTTTTTTTTTTTTGGAAAACGCTAGCTGTTTGTAAGAACAAAGTGCACAGGGGCGGGGGTTGATTAGCTTGCATACCACGTCAAAGTTGGGACATGCTTCGAGAAGAACGCTCTCGAGCACAAAGCCAAAGCTTCGCGGGTTTTTCGTGCCGCTCACGTTTTGCGCATTGTGGACCGACCTTGTATCTTAGTGGGACCCGCCTAGGTATGAATCATGCGCATAAGGCTGCGCCTGCGTAGAATGTCTTTTTTGTTTCGTTATATTTGGCACCAAATTAACGGATGGTCTCGCAAAAGAACAAAATACTTTAAACAGGTATTGTATTTGTTGTGAAATAACTCTACCGCATACAAAGGCGAAAATTCACTACAAAGATCTTGTATGGAGTGCATCTATATAAATCAGCTGGCTGGTGCCAGCCAACACTAAATGATGAACTGTGAAAAACAGAAGCTGACATTAAGAAAGGGACATATTCTGTTGTGTCCTTTCCAGCGGAGAATCGCTCTTTAGAAATTGGCTCATCGGTAGCCAGAACGGCGTTGTGCATTTTCCGTACCACACGAGGTCACGTGTTATCCATAGGCTTACCTTCAGTTCGTTCACAACCGCGGCGCATTTAGGGAGGTGCTGGGTTCGATCCCCAGTGCGGCCTGGTATCCACCGGTTTTCTACTGGTACAATATTTCCCTTGGCCTGGTGCTCGGCTTTGCTGGGGCGAAATGCTTGGGAGAGGGGCCCGGTACCAAACCGCTGCTTGGCGGCGGAACGAATCCCGGGCGCATTCTTCATTTTGCTTAGGCTGTGAGCCCTAAGCCCGATTCAGGAGACATCTCTACTTTTGTACGAGCACTTAGAACCAGGTAGAAATGAGAGGAAGCTGCAGTAGTCTAAATTTATTGGTCGAGTGTCAGTACTAAATGGAGCCAATGAAATTCCGGACATCAGCCCTTCTCTGTCTGCCTTCCCCCAGCACCTGAAGTACTGAGGCACCCAAGATCCATCGCAATCCATCTTCTTCTCATATCAATAATTTCGCATAACCCATGGGCGCACTCTGTAAAGACACAAAATCAGATCAGCATTTTGCTAGGTTGCGTGAACTATGCTATTTGCTTTCCGCCTATATTGGAGCGACCTATCGAAAATCATATCTTGTTAATGGAAGCTGCAGCCTGTCTTTAGTGTCGTGGAAGTTTTCCGAACAGACTTACCTCCTCTCGGCGAAGGCTATCTCTGGAAGGCACACAAAAAGCACCGATTGTGCAAAGGAAGAAAAGTAAGCGATTAGCTCAAAGCAGCAACTGCGGCCTTCTGCGTCACTTGTTCCAGCTTTTGACGGCTACCTCTCATATCGGCTCCGTCGTCTTATCTTTGAACGTAATCTCGACGCTTTCGAGGTTCTCAACATCACGTACAAATAAACACAGTGCAAGGGTTCTTAAAGTAATTGACCAAAGTTTCTGGGACGCAGAAGGGCTTTTGCGGTGGAGCATAGACACCTCTTTAAAGAGAAGCACACGAAAAAAGAAGTCCAAAAGTGAGAGATGAGGGGCTGATTGGTACGACATGATTACGAAGCATAAAACTGAGCAGGGGACAAGACACGGGAGAGAAGAAAACGGGACGAGAAGGGTAGCGGAGGTGAGTACTGCTTACCACGAGCAGTTCCATCGTTATCCTCTCCTTCGATGCCAGCATCCAATGAACAACTCTTTCACTGCCACACAGGGACACACAGGGACCTCAGTCTCCTCCCATTCTGGACTCGTGTTCCGAACGCTCTTCGCGCTGAGTATTCACACAGCTCGAGGGTAACACACTCGTGTAGAGCAGAAAACGGGCACGTGAAGGCACCGCGACTGTTCGTCGCTGGAGGGCGTCAAAGCCTAAGAGGGCACATGCCGACGACGATGCGACTGGTGAAGCCGTCGTCGCTCCCGGGGACCCTGATGATTGTTGTGGACGTCGCGGGCGTTAGCGCCGGCCGACAAGAAGTGGGCGCTGTCTCGCGCACAAGCACACAGAGTGACGCGCGTTGGCGAGCTTGGCAGCAGGCCGCTGGTGACGCGGGCGGAAGGTTCTGCACGAGACAGCCGAGGATATTAGCCGGGCGGCGCCTCCGGAGGAAGCACGCGTGCGGTTCGGCCGGTGCAGCCAGGGAGAGTGAAAGGCCAACGCCGCTGCTGCGGGCCCACCCCTCCCCTTCCCACCACACGCACTCTCCCTGCGAGGACACACGGTGGCCGCCGGAGACGACGGCGAGGGTGGACCACGCGCCTTCGTTCCGTATCGTGCCGCGAAAGCGAACAAGCCAGGAAGGAACTTGCGCCCGTTTTGCACCCCCCGCCGCCGGCGCGCCGAGCATCCGCAGCGTGCAATCACGGTTAGCGGGTCACTGTTGCTGCCTTCCCTTGCTCCCGCTCCAGGAGCGCCGTCGGCGTGATGATGGCACGGGACGCGTGTCGCGGTTGCGGCGGCTCCCGACGTTCCGGGCGCCTCCGCGCCGATTCGCTTCGCCTGACGCCACGCCGACCGCGAACGCATCCTCCTGGAGGGTGTGCTGGGCCATACGGTTCCTCGGCCTAAAGAAAGCGCGGAGGGCTACGGGGACCCGCTTGTGGATGCGCCTCGTGTGTATTATGGCTTTGTTTACTTTGGAGCGCGGTAGACTCCCCCGTTCGTCCTAAGCTCGCTCGCTCCCTCGCTGGCGTAGGGGCACGTTGCGCGAAAGGCAGTTACGCATAGATGGCTGAGGAGGGGCAACGTGTTGCGAAATTGAGGAATAGATGCGGAGCTGGCGCGCTGCTTCAATATACCGCGTCAGCGATGGAAATAACAGTCGCCTTGTGACCTTATGCATGGCACGCGATGCGTCTGTGGTAGGGTTTCTTTGGGCTAGCCGGTAATTGCCTAGCTTACATTAGCAATTTTTAATGAAGTGGAAGTTAATGTGCTCAGGGGATTACCTAAAGGTGGAGTATATTTCAATTAAGGGAGTAATTACTCAGCATCGTCCACCTGATTGCATGGCTTAATTTTGCAGCGAATCGCGTTCTGGAGGTACGGCGAAAAAAAATGGCGTTTGCACCCTATCTCCGCCACTCTGGTTTTAAGCACTATTCAAAGCGCACTTCGTGACGACTGGGAGAGCGAAAAATTTCCATCAAGTCTATGCGGGTGCTTAGCATGCCCTTAATCTATTCAAGTATCGGCAGCAGCTGCATGACATTGGGAATTTTACGACCATAATAAAACAGGGAGTGTTCTTTATTCTCCAACTAGAACAAAGAGCTCAGCAGAATGCGAAACGAAGTCTGCAGCTTTTCTTTGTGAGAGAATAAAAGTTCGCGCTTGCCAAGGTCAGTTCTAAAAGCCGAAAATGTCAGCGGAAACTGACTTGAAGTTCTTTTTCTTTCTGATATCTGAGGCCATTGCACGAAAGGGTCAAGGGTGGGCCGTGTAGTGGATTCTCTGTAGCACTTAAATGATCCTGAGAAGGGCACCCGCTAGCCGCCCTCTATACACGTTAGGGGCGAGTGCCTTTCAAGCTTAAAGCTTTGCCTTGTCAGCACCTATCAAGCGCTCAGTAGGAGTCAACTTTTCGAGAACAAGAAGTCGTGGTAGTGTTCGTGCCGCTTCAATGGGCCAGAAAACGATGAGTGCGGTTGGATTAGAGTTAGAAAGGTTAATTAGACGACGCATATTGTTATATACCCCTAATTTGTAGTTTATACGTGAATAGGGGAAGAATTTGTCACGAGTAGGTTTCGCCGCTTTGGTTTGTCAGTGCAGTGTGATCCATGTTACGCAGCTTCTTTCATTCAGTAGCAAGGAGGCGGATAGCTGTGAGCATTTCTTTACCCTTTTTCTTTCTACTCAAGGCTGCCAAAAAGAGGGTTCGAGGGTACAGCCGTGGTATGGAGAGAGAGAGAGAGATAAAGTAATTTAATGAAAGGAAAGGCGGGGAGGTATGGAGGGATGTATGGCGCACGGTGTGTGGTTTATATTTTTCGATCGCAGTCGACAGTCGGGATACAGCACATCACTTGGGGGGGGGGGGGGGGGGGGGGCATTGGTCGGCTCCTTAGCCCGAGTTTGCGGGAGGCTGCCCGGTGGCCTTGTTGAACATAGGCTGCTGCTCTCTCCGTGATTGTTGACGTGGCCGGCTGCCTGCTCAGGCACGCATAACTCAAGGACACGCGGAAGGTGGGGGGGTCCGGCGCCACGAATCGACATGTTGAGCCCACCAGCGTGTAAATACTGTACATCGAAAAGAAGGAAAGCGAGTGAAGCCGTGCAGAGGCACAAGAAGCTACCTATCTGGTTCTCGAAATTCGCCATGAGTAATTCAGGTGCAGGACACGAAGGTGCAATACATGTATGGGTTGAATTGATGCAAGACGTTTCCATAATGTACGTGCTAAACGTACCCGGCAAGAGAAACAAAGGCAATTTTTAGCACCTGGTTGGTTTGAGACAAATCTTCCATTTATTTGTGCTCTGCTTAGAACAAACTTAGACGTGTGTGTGTGTGTGTGTGTGTGTGCGTGTGCGTGTGCGTGTGTGTGTGTGTGTGTGTGTGTGTGTGTGTGTGTGTGTGTGTGTGTGTGTGTGTGTGTGTGTGTGTGTGTGTGTGTGTGTGTGTGTGTGTGTGTGTGTGTGTGTGTGTGCAACGCAAGTTAGGCCACGCCCAACCTGGCGAAGACCGCCTCGAACCTGGGGAATCCTAGGGACCGGACCCTTTTTAAACCGGACGACGAGTGCCGTGAGAAGGAATCCTCGATCATCCTCAGATCTTCTCAGATCCTCCGACCTTCCCCCATCACCCTCCAATGGGTTCCAAAATCTTGTAAATAATGTAAAATAAACCCCCTGTACAGTTTCCTTCATAACCAAGTCCGACAACGTCATTCGGAGAAGGGACCTGCGGCGCTGAAAGAGTCAGCTCACTCAAGGACCCCTCGTCCCCAACAAGACGTAGTAGCGGACGTCTCCTGCGCACGTGCAGTGGATTAGTGGGGAGTAGAGCAGAGGAGTAGGAGAGGAGGAGGGCTATGAGGAAAGGGGGTGAACGGGCATAGGACAGCTGTTATAATGCGATACTTGTGCGACGTTGCTTCCTCTTACTGGCATTGTTTTCATCACACACGTGGGGCAACGTAACAGCCATTGCTGTGCATACGCAGCATACGAGTACATCGCGAACATCTTGTAACTTTTTTCTCAAGTTCCTTTCCTTGTTTCGTCTTTTTTTGCTCGCTCTTTTCGCACATTCTGCAACTTCTTAACACTTCCTGTCCCCGTCATAAGCTAGCACTTGTCCTTCCGGAACAACCTCTGTCGGCTTCGTTCCTCAGCTTCTCACCCGCTTTCATGTCGGTGCGGCGCGAACGGGGCAAAAACGGCGAGTGATGCGGTGATCTCTATAGCCTCGTGGCTGATCCTGTGTGCCGCGCAGTGTCGCTCGTGAATGCGGCTTCGTGCAAAACGACGGCGGCTGCAAATCGACTCACAAAGACGACGCGCATCGGCCTCTATGAACGTCCGCGCGGTCGCCTTTGACAGCGCCGCGTTCGCCGACGCCGCTAAAGGGACCAACTGCCTTTTTGTCTCTAGCGCGCCTCGGGCGACGCATGTGGCGCAAGCATCGGTGAAAAGGACGCCGTCAATACCCCCCTCCACACTCCGTCATCATCCCCCCCCCCCCCCCCTGCCTTTTTCTTAAGGTGTGCGCCTAGCGGTCTGGCGACCAGGAGACAACGTCGCGGTACACACACACGCTGCGAGCACGCGTCCTGGCTGTGGACTCAATCACGCCCGCGATGACAACACCGCGATTGCTCCATTGAGTCAGGCCGGCCTCAGGCGCGCCGCGTTAAAATAACAGAACGCGCGTGTCGCTAGATCGCTCGCTCAGGCTCGCGGTGCGTACCCGGGCCACTCGAGTTGCGTGCACTGTATTGAAGTTTGTCGCAGTGTCCGGGCGCCCTGCCGCATATTCTAATCGAATGTATATCGTATCAAGAAGCAATTAAATTGCAAATATTGAATCGGTCGCAATGTGTTTTTATTTTTTTATTTAAGCGGAATGGAAGAAACTTAGCTGCCCCTCCGAGTCGTTGATTAATTCGGCCTCGCCCTGTCATATACTAGCCAGAGCGATCAACTGGTTTCCTGCCTGAAGCGATTGTTGGGAGGTGGTTGGAAAGATGGCATCAGAGGATCGTATTATAGTTCCCTACAATGCTCCCGAATCATGACGTTTTTTTTTTTATTTCAGGAACTTGTATATACTGGCAGCAACGAAGTTTCAACGAAACATTATTGTAAATGTCTAGCTCAGAGAAAAGGAGAGGAATGAGACACCTAGACGTTCAGAGTTCACATTTATATTCTACCATGTCTCATTACAAATTGCGCCAAAAACGGGAGACACTTAAGCTTCGTCTTAAGGGCATGACGCGATAAGGTTGATGGGTTAATGCCCATATATTCGGAATTGGTCATTCTCTGCTTTATGTTCGTAGATTCCTTGGAGTTCTCTTACCCCTACTTGCGCTGTGGTGCAATGGTTAAGCGATGCGCCACTGCCCTGCGATGGCAGGTGCTGCCACCTGTGTTACTCTTCCCGAGCAACTTATCGCGACCAATCATTAATTTAACTGTCACCTGCTACGATGCGCACTTTGCCAACAATACAGTGAGCAGGTTGTGATGACGTCACATGGTCTCGTGACCTAGGATGACGTGACTAGGTCACGTGACCGGCCCTTTTGTCGACCAATGGTGAGATCTTGTGCCCCGGGTTGACCACAGGGGTTTTTACCCAGGGTGGATAGGTTGGCCACCCTTACCACGCCAATTTCTCACTCACAACGCCAATAATTATGCCGGATTTACTGAGGAACGGGAGTCTTAACGCTATATGTCCGCTCTCTGAGGGCTGTAATCCTCGCTGTTTGCATAATCACACAAGACATGCTCCTACAGCAACCGTGTGCAACCGCGTACACACCGGGCGTAAACAAATATGGGCAGTTTCTAAGAAGACGAGCATGTTGCCATTACGGGCATTTCATTTAAGAATTCCATTTAGCTTCATTGAGAATTCCAGATCCTTCTGCTAGAGAATCGCAGTTCAAAAAGCATTCTCGCTAAGTCCGTGGGCAATTACAAGTCGGCAACAGTGGAAAAAAAAAAGGTGGCACTATTGAATAGAGGGCACCTCGACACCCAGCGTCACCGCTGAAGGTTGGGACAAATACACTGTTTTAGGTCAGAGACGCAATGTTAAGCCGCAGTGATATAATTCTTGAAGGCTGGAATTTAACCTCTGCGGACTATAAGCCTGCTTACACCACTGCTGTTACGCGTCGACGTCCTCTTCCAAGAAATTTAGACCTCGCTCGATAGCATAGCTTTGCGCAACATTTGCGGCCCAGGGTATCGTCTCCACCCTGAACAGTGGCTCTAATACGTAACTAGCCAAGAGTGAAGCACTGCACATAATTCACGGAATTTAGTTCAAGTCACGGTGCAAAACGCAAGTGGGAACACATGAATATGCGCGGCCACCAGATAATCTTCCTGAACTGGGCCCGGTGGCATCATCAGACGGCCCTTCTACGATGACCGGTAATATAAAATGCGCCATTGGTTTCGGTAAACATGATGTTCTGAAATCACTTAACCACTGAAACTGTATGACAGACCTTTAATAATTAGGGAGTAATTAATCCGCGCAAGCGCAGCCATATAGCTACAAAGAAAAGCTACGAAGCTTCAAGCTTTAACTGTGAAGTTTCTGGGGAATATGTATAAATTTCCTCTGTAGCTTTATGGCTGCGCTTGAGTGGATGTTAATGAGTAGTTACACCCTTATTACAAATCTACTCTACTTTGGGGGATTCCCCTTAAACATCCGTCCTATGACAGACCTTATCCGGGTCAAACGGCGCTAACGTTCTTGGTGCCTCGCGTGGTGCGTATTGAAGAAGGAAGAGGTCATAAACGCTCCACAGGGAAAGACAAAATGAGAAGCACAATGTGGGGCGATCCTACTCGCTGTTTCACAAGTATAGCTCAGTGAGGGGACCTCCTCGAGAACAAATGGCTTCATGAGTTGCGGTGGAAAACCCTTGCCTTCACCTGGGCGCCAATTGAAAATATTATTCATTTGTCTGGCGGTGAGTGGGCGCTCTCAAGGATACGTCATCTGTTGTCATAGTTCTGTGCGCATATATAGGGGCATTGATGAGGTTCAAGGACGTCAAGTGTTCGGCCTTTTTGGTAATGAGCGATCCATCGTGAAACAGTGCGCACATAAAGGACGAAACACAAAGTACAAGACTGGCCGGAATCATGATGAAGGAGCTGTTGGTGTCACTTTCTTAGCTCCGCGAAAGGGCGAAACTCGCTATAGTTCTTTTTTCTCTCACTATCTTTTACGAGCTTGTCCACCGTAGCCCAGACTTCCTCGTGCCCATGTCGACTCGGTGAAAGCTCAATATTCAGCCGCACCACGCGTATGAGCCGCGGTTTCCGCGTGGCTGGTCCCGCGCACAGTAAAGCCGCGTGTCGTGTGTGAAGGACAGCAAGTGAGTGACACCTTGTAGACACAAGAGTGGAGTTGCCTTCACGCACGTCACACTGGATAGCCTACACCGCCGCTGTGGCTACGACGTCGAGCACCTGTCGCTGCTGCTTCACTTCGATGCTGACAGCACGATCGTGCAGAGCTGTCCGCTCAAGCCAGCAAGGCGACGACCTGACTCGCGTGCGCCCAAGAGACGTGGTAACTAGAGGTCTGTGGACTTGGGGCCCTGATGGAAAGGTCGTCACACCGTGCAGCGACAGAGTTCTCGATGCTTGCGCAACAGCTGTTAAAATTAATATTTTTTGTATGTGTAAAAGGCGTACCCATAGCCTTTGTGTGGATTTGGATTTGATATTGGCCACCCGATGTTATTTTATGCGCACCGAATTCGAATTCGCGGTGTAGGGGCGTTTGTACGCCTCGCCTGCACCACAATTCGCCAGCCGCAGTTGGGAATCGTACCATCGTATTCGTGCTCAGCGCCAGAACTGTGTTACAACTCAGTGATCAGGGAAATTTTTCTGCGCATTTGCTAGCTGCTCGGCAATTTCTTGTGTTGTTTCTTTCCAGAAACAGTCTCGGCGTCGTTTTGACCTTTTAAGTGGAAGGAGTCTTTCACAGATCTTGTGGCTTGATTTTTGCTGTGCCTTCGCAAGACTGGTTTGTTATAGGGCCAGCAACAGACGTCGACGAGAAGAAAACTAATGAAGGTATGCTACTCCGCTCTTTGTATGAACAAAGCCGAGGACGACTTAATCAATCGTTTATGTTTCAGCAACAAAGCCGTCAGCAAAGCGATCACAAATAAGACACAAGACAACAGTGTTCAGTGTCTTCTTGTTTTTCGTGTTCATCGCTGACGTCGCCCTCCTATTATGAAGATCAGACCGGCTCGACGAGGTTACTGTTTTGCCTCCCTTTTGCGTACAAACCAGCTGCTGCTCGTTTCAACTGTTGCC
The DNA here is from genome assembly GCF_052857255.1 of Amblyomma americanum. NCBI lineage: Eukaryota > Metazoa > Arthropoda > Arachnida > Ixodida > Ixodidae > Amblyomma > Amblyomma americanum. The sequence goes on from NC_135502.1 coordinate 59,288,081, forward strand.
AAAAATGCGTTTTTCACCGAAAATCGGTTTTCGTATGCAGCTAGTAATAGGCCATCCCGTTTTTTCGATCAACCATTCATACCTCGGGAAAAGCCAGTGTTCCTGCACGTTGAAATGAATTTCAGCAACCATTTTCAACGCCACTGTTCTCCATCTCAAGCTAGTCACCTAGTTCATCACGACGATCGTTGCCAGCTGTCATTGCTGGCTATGCTAGCAGCATGCTCCACGTATGCCCTGAGTACAGTGGACCGAGAAAGGCTGATTCCTCTGACGTCGTTTTCAAGAACTGTAATCACCATCTCTCAGATACGTTCTGTGAATGTAATATTTAAATACTTCATACCAGTAATCCTGGTTTACACGCTACGATATGAAAAACAGATATAAATACAATACATGTGTATCAGGCCTCGACAGCCACAGTTATTTTGTACAGTCTTTTCAACTTGCACAAAAAAAAGTTCACCGGGGGGCCATATTGTTATAGTAATGTTTTGTTGCTTTTAAGAGCGTTAGCTCTTACTCATCATGTTTAGAGATTTCGTGGGGTCTGCTACCACCCTGAGATCACAATGGCACCTGTGGCAGCAACTAAAAAACAGCATATCTCACATGAAGACTTTTAGCGCCATCTACAATAGAATTGTAGAAACAACCACCTGCCGCATGCCAATGATGACGTCTCGGTGCAATATGGTGGATAGGGGTGAACTATGTGAGAATGACGTCAGGGGACAAAATGGCAGCATAGTTTCGGTTCCTCGAATCCAAGATTGCGGCCATTAAAATTGATTGTGCCCTCCCACCTCTTCCCTCCTCAACCCCCAAAAATGTCCTTCAACGGGACGAAAACTGTCCTGTTGGGGGACCGCTATATTTCCGCTATATATATTCCGACAACAAGGGGCACCCATCCGGGGACAGTTGTGTACCGAATTTGGTAGGCAAATAAAACCCTATAGGTTGTGGTATAGAAATAAAAACACAATTAAATAATAGGTAAAGTTTGTATACATGCAATTACTAATTGAAGCGTTACCATATCGCACTGCAAAACGACTTCTAGGCCCACCTTGACCCCTCAAAAGAAGCAAGTTCTGTTTGGGACGTATCTTGAGGGGGTGTAACTGGACAACGGGCACGTTCTTCGCTTTCTTCGTCTAGTAAACCAAACAGCTAACGCTCGTCACTTCAATGTCTTCCAGACGGTGGCGGCCTTTTTCTTTTTCTTTCTTTCGTCTCCTTTCACTGGCGTCATCCGCAACATTCATCGCCACTTGGAAGCTACGGATAATTACAGAGTATTAGAATGAGGAAAACAACTCGATATGGTTAGAAAAAATGGAGGGGACACTTAAGCTCCGCCTTACGGGTATGACGCGATAAGGTTAATGGGTTAATGACCATATATGCAGAATTGGTCATTCTCTACTTTACATTCATAGATCCCTGGGAGTCGTCATACCTTTCCTGGCGCAGTAGCCCAGCCGACCAGGTATGCAATTTCTCGCGACGAATCATTATTTTCAGATTTACCTGCCACCTGCCACGGTGGTCAGTTTTCTCACAGGTTGTCCACCTAGGTTGCTTCTGCGCGGATTTTCTCCTCACAACTCCGACGACGACACCGGATTTTCAGCTCAGCGGTAGCTTTAACACTATCTGGTTAATACAGCTTCAGGGCGCCATGAACTATGGTAAACTGAAATTCTTAAAATAGAAAAAAAATTGTTCCCATGACACATTATTTGCTTAATATTTTTAATCATCTGCTTCTATAAGGCGACTAAATTCGTGCTTAAAACTTCAGCTGCCGATATCCTGCAGCTACATTTGACGTATTTAACTGTAACGAGTATTCTGGGTCCGTACTACGCGCGAAGTAACGAAAGCAGGCATGAAAGGGAGCTTTCGTTTCTCTCTCCGGTTGCGGCAAAACATTAATATATATATATATATATATATATATATATATATATATATATATATATATATATATATATATATATATATATATATATATATATATATATATATATATATATATATATATATTTCGCTTCGAGACACCGTTCACACAATCTCAGGAGTTTCTTTAACGTACTGCGGGGGCTTTTGGACGTCCAGCGGATAATCGAACTATCCAAAAAAGCACACGCCGCTGTGTGTTCAGAAAGTTGAGTGGGAAAGTTGTCTCTCGGGCTCGTTACAGCCGAACCAAGTTGATGGAGTAGGCGACTCCCCTTAATGGCTCATTTCGCTCCCACGAATGCCAGTCCGGCGCTGTACGCGTCGAGGTCGTCCCTTCGATGTCGTCAGTAGGTTCACTTAACTAGCGCGCTGCCTATCCGGGTGCTGCTTAGCATAATGAGCTTAGATTCACGACTGAAAAACAAACAAAAAAAGGTGAAAGGCCTCTCAGTGCGATAGCCGCCCGAAGAGCGAAGTCGGAAACGCTGGAAAGAGAAAGCGGCGACCTTTCTTCTTTCAGCTTTCGACTCCTTCCGTTCTGTACCCGCAGATACGGTTGGCAAAGCGCGCACAACAGTAACACACATACACTACGAGGCAGGACTGTGTCGGGTCTGCCGCGAGGCAGTATAGTCCCACAGGTTGCCGTCGTCGCCACCGCCGTTACTGTCGAATTTCTTCTATTCGGGTCAATGCCGTCCGGCCGCTGCAGCAGTGGAGGCAGCAGCACAAAACAGCGCCTTCATCGCTCCACCGAGCGCCATCGACAGCCGTACTGAACAAAACACACTCACAAACAAAAACAAAAAAACGCGGAGAAGCCAATAGCACCGGCCCTCTTATCGCCAGTGGCGATCGTGCCAAGGATTGCCCACTTTCCTCCGTTTTGCGGCGGATGGCGGGCGAAGCGAAAAGAGTGCGCGAGACTGTAATAAGGAGGGGAGGACAAAAGCCGTTTAGCGCGCGTAGGAACGACTCCTGCTGAGGAGCGCGTGGGCAGGCGCGCTCGCATCTGTTTGGTCCTCGCCCCCACAGCCGCCCGGGAGGCGCGTCTCGGGCTGAAGACCTTCGGCTTGCGCAGATATGGGTGTGATGGGATCCCCCCTGCCTCGGGCGGCGCACCGCCAGCGCTTTTTCTCTGCAAGGCCGTGGAATCGGCTTGCTTTGTCCCCTCTGTGGAGCTAGCGTCGTCGCCGATTTCAAAGATTTAATGGCTGCCTGCGCATTCCGCCGTCTCACCTTGCCTATTAATTAAGCGCTAAAGGGAAGGAAAACGGATTATACTGCCAAGAAGGGCACATAGCGAGGAGATTGTGTGAAGTAGGCTTTTGTTTGTTTTTTAGCGTCAATGGAAAGTTCAACTCAACCAGCAAGTGAGCGCTGACTTGATCGAATTGAGCGCCGCGCCAAGTTTTCCGCATTTCTAGGTCGTTTTTTTTTCTTTTGTGATGTACTCGTGGCACAGAAAAACTTGTCGGGAACTGACGCAGCACGCTAGCAAAAATGACGTAAGTTGCTGAGAAGTGTCGCCAACTTGCGCCTTTTTAAAGTGTTTGCACGATGAGTCATTTACGCACAACTTTAAACATACACGTAGTAAACGCCTCAAAACGGAGACACATGGGAATATCACAAAGAGAGTCGCTGTACCCAGTTACACAGAAGGCTACTTTACAGTCTGCCCACGATGTTTGGAGGGAGGTGCAGGTTTACTTCGGGAAGTGTTAAACTGTCAACCATTTGTACGAGGGGTGATCATCGCATAAAGCGAGAGAAACGTGTTAAGAAACCTGTGTGTACTAAACATACCCATCAAAATCCCTCCACGCCACACTCAGAGCTCGCAATCACGAAGTATTCTGTTCGTCTGCTAACAGCACATTCACTTTCGTCTTGCCTATCAAGTTGTGCGTACAATAGCAGGTTTTCGAAAAGCCACAACCCATAAACACCCCAGTGTATGCGCTTGATGTACAGTCTTTGTCAAAAGTATACAGCCCAAGGGGTCTGCTTCTGAGCCCTGCAGCGCAGCTCCTCTTGCATACCCTAATCTGAAGAAGGCGGGAGGAACTTAAGTTCTCAACCCTCCCAAGCTTAGGACTGTGAGATGCGCTAAAGAGCCCCGATACACGGCTTGAAAGCAAACACATTCCATGGGCTGTATATTTTTGACAAAGAATGTACCTGGTGTTTCAGCAAACACTTTCAAAAATTCCTGAAAGTAGGGTTGTTGAAAAATAAAGTCTTTTCAGGAGTAGGCTGTCAGACACAGCGGATCTCGGTAATCTCGAAAACGGTGCTAATTATGTGGCAGACAACTTAAATTACGAATTAGCTTTTTAACACCAGCACATTGATGGCCACATATATCTGGCGACGACTATCTTTTTTTCTTGTAGCAAGCGACGAATCCAAAGAAGTGCATGCCGCGGTACAAAACCGAAGACGGTTCAGGTTTGGTGCCGTAAACTATATGGGAGTAAACAAGGACTAAGCTGTTTTCTAGCTTACTACCTTTTATAAAAAGGAGTGTTCGAAAAGACAGTATACTCCTTTTTACTCACTTTTTTTAGAGTGTAGACACCGCAACGTGTCACCGGTGGACATAGATTTTGCGCTCAACTTCCTCCTCATCATACGCTTTGAGTTTCTATTTTGCGCGGAAATATGCATCTTATTTCCTCGCACTGCAGGGCTTTACAAAACCACTTTTTCTTTGTTTAACAAAATGATACGACATCACTGTTCCGCGGCTGCAAACACGCTATTAGCCCTAATTGAGACTGTACTAATCAGAAAGTTGCTTAGTGAATATAATTAGTCATCTTGTTAATTATAGTGATTTTAGAATTTACTGGCGTCCACCGCGGCTGACATTTCGTTCCCGAACAGATATGCTTTCTTTTTCGACAACCTTTATTTTAGGCATTTTTTTTAATTATTAGAAGAAACAGGCGCTTTATATAAGGGGTTCCAGTTTGTGGCTAACTTGCTTAAAACATAGTGACTGCTGCATGCAAGAACTTGATTTACGCAAGCGAATCAATTATTCTGATCACGCAGGAACGGCGGACGTGGCCGCTTCCGACCACATTTTTGACAACACCGGCGCCATCGGAGCAATTTCGACGCCAAGTTTAGCGCATGCCTCGTTTCCTTTCTTATCGTTGAATCTGACAGTTCTTGTTAAAACGCTCGTTTAATATTTATGAACGAGCTTACACAGTGGCCGCGAATGTACGCATACCTCACGCCTTAGACGTCGTTTACCGCCTTCCGTTGCTTTTATTTTTTTTTTTCGTGACTCAGTGTGCCAACGCCCTTGGAAACGAAGCGGGCTAAACTTGCGGGCGTGCCCGTGCACATTTCAAGAATGTAAATTTCCACCGCGAGTCCGAAAGCAGGGCTGCGCGTACGCACATACAACCGAGAGGCCGTTCTCCGCCACGAAGCCGGAAATTCATTTTCTCCGCACTGTTTTTCGGGCCTCGTCGCGTTGTGCAAGTCCGACCTCGGCAACGTGAAGCCGCAAGTCACGTTTCGGCCAGCACAAGGGACACTCGTGCGGGCCCGTTCATTACGCATGGACGAGAGTGCTATGGGAAAAATGCGACCGCCCGTCTGTCAGAGGCCCACTTGACTGTGGTCCCGCTAATTGGTGATTCTCATTTTCTCAGGACAAGTTGAGCTGGGTTGCGTAATGCGCGCCGCATTATACAGCGTAGCCAGAGATCTTTGTCAAGCGGCTATCTTGAGGCTGGCTCACACAGAGCTTCCCCTTCACCGACAGTTTATCGGCCAAGCCTGGAAGGCCGTCTGCAACAAGGGTTTCCCGGACTTGGGCGAAACGCCCGCCTAATCACAAGGCACCTGTAAAGTTTGCTCTCTTCTTCTCCCTCTCTCTTGCGCGTTTGTAAACATCATGTATTCTGTATGATTGCGCGTAGTGGCGCGGGGGGGGCGGGGGGGGGGGGGGGGAACGCTAGCGCTATAGGTCCGCCGCGTCATTAAAGCACATCTTTTGCTGTCATCATGCTGTGCTGTTCTTTCGCATGCCACTGGGTAGCAATATTAATGTGAAATCATTAAAAGCCTCATCGGGAAAAAAAATGTGCCGTTCGTCATAAAATTCGCCCATTGGCTGGGGTGAAGCGACGTCACCAGACCGGAAATGACATCACTTCCGGCAACGCTATCAACAGCTTTTAAAGCTATCTCATTGCCAACACATAACGTAATTAGGTGTCCCTGTGAATGTTTTGTCTCGGTGACTGATTTTTCTGCGCGAACACGGGTTTGCTTTTATCTTTCAGATATCAGTGATAGCTTCAGCTATCGGAAGCTTTTTCCGTGATTAGGAACGGAACGAAAGGGAGTGGCTGTCGCCGACCTACTCTTTCATACTTGCTAGAAAGAAAAAAACTCATTGTGAACAAAAGTAGAGCGCGAAGAAACTCATCAGGCTTAATGCAAAACGTCATGCTTAGTCTTTGTTACCGAGTCACCAGGGAGGGTTGTAAATGTCACTCTTTTCATGCTCGGAACTTTCGGGCGAGTAGTTGCATGACAACAGCGATACCATCTCGTGCCATCTAAACCAGGTTGCCCGAAGCGACGCTCGGTAAGAGAGACCATATACTCTGACCGTCTTGGCTCTGTAGCACATGTAAGTTCCTTACGACCTGAGAAACCAAAGCAGGACGAAGAATATGGAACGTGGTCCTGTTCTTGCAATACAGTCCCGATAATCGCGGCCTCGCGGTATGTGAAGCTCGAATGAAAGTGAAATAGAAAATAAAATCCTGACAACTTGATCGCCTTTACATTTCATTGCATGCTTACTCGACATCTTTCGTCAGCGGCGCGTGTACGAGTGACGCCGTGTGAACCACTACAGCATTCACGAGATGTGCATGAGGTAGGATTAAAGCGAGTGCGGATAATGTCCCCATTCTGACGGCGCAGGGACAGCTCGGGGTCACCGGATGCTGCTACCGGGCTCTTTGTCAAACGCGACGCACATATGGCGTATAACGCCGGCTCCCGATTATCGGCGCTAGATCGCCGCGGCGGCGGAAGGCTGGAATTATTTAACGTCTCCTTTAGCCCGCATCGCCGACTGTGAAGCTGCCGGATGTTGCGAAAAAACGATCGCTCTCAAGACGGAATGCGAGTGGTGCGAGTGCTGTAGGAGAAAGAGCGCGAGGCCCTCCAGTTAACCATTAGTCGAAGTCACCTCAGAGATTCGAGACGCTTTGGGATTTATAAACACCTTGGATGTATACTCAGTTGTGAGGAAGCAAAAAGAAATAGAAAAAGGTTGGAGGATTGTTGGTTCACAGCGAGAAAGTCACTTTCTTAGGAAGAGAAGAAATTGGCGAAATTGTTTTCAATAAAACGCTAATATTTGTTCTTATCGGCGATGTGAAACTTTCCAACGTCACGACAAAAACGGAATTTGTCAGTCTGCAGAGAGACGCAGTAAATATTATGGCGAAGAACAAATTCGTCTTCTAAGTACCTGTCATCATCATCAGCCTGACTACGCCCACTGCTGGGCAAAGGCAGCCTCTCCCATGTCTCTCCAATTAACCCTGTCCTTTGCCAGCTGCGCCTAAGTACGTTTATAACGACTTGATCTAGGAGAAAACGCCCTTAAACGAACAGTTTTACCACCGCGTACGGTCTGTAAATGGGAACTGCTTGTCTATTACAAACATTCGTTTTGTAGCTATCTCAGCTTTATTTTCTAATCGCGCAAAGCCCGTGTGAAACCTCTGAGCTCAAAATTTCCTTTCATCAGAGACTGAACTTTTTTTTTTTTTGGTAAGTAAACTTCGCTGGAACCTGGACATGCACTGTTCTTCGTAACGACCACGAAATGTGCTTGGAAGGTCTGTCTCACTGCACTCAATAAAAAAAACAAACCCAAAAGCTATTAAAACCTGAGAAAGCATAGTGGAACGTTTCTTGTGCCTGCGTGCACGCTTGATGGGTCAGAGCGAGAACTTAGTCGCGTGGCCATCTTACGCAGAAGACAATCTCACAGAAATCTGAGAGAAAAAGCCGCGACCAAAGTGGGCCGCGTGCGGTGTTCTACCACATGAACTACGCCGTCGACTGCCTCTCTAATACTCTCGAGAGTGTTGGCGTTGCGTATCCTAAACATGAGAGTGTTCATCAGCGCCACCCCGCGACAGTAGTGGCGGACGTGGACGCAAAAAAACTACGGCACAACACCGGTGGCCAACCGAAATGTTACACAAGTGCGGATTGGAGAGTGGGGGTCATGATGGGCAGGGACCAGGCAGGCATTGCAGTGACCGCGATAGATTTCAGATGCAGGACGAATGCGACGATCTTTTCCGCAGGCCCCTCAGGTGTCGCTTTCTCAACGATACCGTAAATTACTCGAAGTTTACTTTTTTTTCATATACATGAAAGGAAATACAGGAAGTACTAAAGTTTTATTGCCGTTTCCTCTACAGAAACGAGTGAGTATTTGCAAGCCGTTCTTGAACTCTATGGTGAAGTTAATAATTACAAACACATTAGCTTCATCATGGTTATGACCATCTTAGCCGGCAAATAGGCTATTCGTTTTTATGGCATACAGAGCACTTCCTTCCCCGAGCTAACCGTTTAAAAATAACATTTATTCATTCATTATTATTTACGTTTAGACACCACTGTTCGATAGAAAGTTAAAGCTGCATTCCAGGCCCGCTCCTTCAGTAGCAGACGCTGCATGTACTATCAATCGTGGCTTCTTGTTGCTTTTAATGACGATAATTTATTAACTGCAGCAAGGAAGGCGACACTACTCTTGCATGCTACATTGGCCGCTCAGTTTGGCACAACGTTGCGTACACTCTAAGCAAAAAGGAATAGAAAGGGACTAAGCTTCTTCTAGCACACACCCTTTTATAAAAGGGAATGTGCTAGAGGATAGTTTACTCCCTTTTAACTCCCATATAGGCGTATTCCTGTTTAGAGTGTACGCGCCAGTAAGCCCTTATACTTTGACTGGCACAAGGATGTACGGAAACGAAGCCCATAATGATATCTGGAAAGAAATGTTATCCTGTTAACAGTGGGAGGGCAAAAGATCACCGATAAAAGTTTGAGTCTAAAACAAACTCTCGTAGAACACGAAAAATATGCTCAACAAGATCTTGTCAACACAGACGCACACGCGCATGCACACGCACTTAACTCCGTCCGCACCAGTGCGATGTAGTACTCATGATATTGCATGTAGAAGCTCGCAAAACAACGTTTTCAAGCACGATGCAATGCTTTGTGGTGCATGGAAGTTCAGGTGCGTGTTATGGATATTCTCAACGAACACAGTTTATCTGATCTGGGACCATTCATTACGCTCCTCAAGAAAGCAGTGTGGCGTTCTTTTTAAGAGCAAGGAGATGTATTTTTGAAACTCAGTGATTAGCACAGGCAGAAACCCCCAGTTGAGCTACTTGCAATTACTAAAAACGGAGCCGCGTATCACGCATGGTTTGTAGGACGTGCGTGTGCACACGTTGCCGTTTTTCTATATTGCATGCCGTGCGTGCGTGTTCGTGTCTACGTGTTTGAGCGCATGTGCATGCAGGTATACACTGAGTTACCACTTCTCGGAACCGCGCACAAGTAGATAGCGTGCATCCAAACCTGACGCGTTATTTACGGGTACCTGCTCCTCCTTCTCTCCTTCCTGCATCACTTCCTGCATTCTTTCCTTGAAAGGTTCAGACGCTGATGTGTACCACCCGCGGCGGCTGTGCTCGGGTGAAGGCGAAAGCAAAAGGCGCCCCTGTGCTGTGCCATGTTCGTGCCCATTAAAGAGCACCGGGTGGTCGAAATTAATCTGGGAGCCCTCCACTACGGCACCTCTTTCTCTCTTCCTTCTTTCACTCCCTCCTTCCTTGACGGCGCGGTTGAGGTTTCCACCGAAGGAGGCACAACGCTAAGGCGCCCGTGTGCTGTGCGATGTTGGTGCACGTTAAAGATCCCCAGGTGGTCGAAATTTCCCCGGAGCCCTCCACTACGGCACCTCTTTCTTCCTTTCTTCTTTCACTCCCTCCTTTATCCCTTCCCTTACGGCGCGGTTCAGGTGTCCAACGATATATGAGACAGATACCGCCCCATTTCCTTTCCCCAAAAACCAATTATTATTATTATTATTATTATTATTATTATTATTATTATTATTATTATTATTATTATTATTATTATTATTATTATTATTATTATTATTATTATTATTATTATTATTATTATTTCCGCCGAGAAGTGAGACGGTTACTGCGCCTCTCCTACCCTCATATCATATGCTTCGACAATCACGTTTCGTTGCTGTTCAAATTTCGGTGCACACTAGATCCCGAGATCAAATGCATAGGGGACGGACCAAGGGCAAGGGCCAGTTACATATCGTCGCACCCAAGGCTTCGGGTGCCACTGTAAAAGAAAGCGCGCCACTACAGGGAAGTCGCTCACCAAGGGCAATTGTTGGCACGCCAAAAAATCTTTATTCCCCCTTCACCGTTCTTAATGAGATCAGGAGACGTGAAGCCGGGAGTCGAGGGCGGTTTTAGCAGTGCAGCCACGGTAGTGCCAACGAAGTCAGCGCAGCCTCAGCGGAGCACAGGCGCACGTGGCGATACGACACATGCGGTGCGCAGCGCGCGAGCAACTTTATCGTGACTATAGGCGGCACGCGTCCTACGACCTCGATGCGATCGCTTTCTTCAGCTGGGCCTCTATCTTTCTCGCTGAAGAAAAACTAAGAAATGCCCAACGGCAAACGGCTTATCTTACTGACTTCACGCAAGCCTCTCCTGGTATCCCGGGCTTTTGCATGCGCCGTGATTTCGTAGAGGCCCTCGTCCACTCGCATAGATCTCCCATCCTTGGACACTGTGTGCTTGCACTCTAACCCGGAACGTCGGCTTTCGCAGAATGCAAGAAAATAAAAAAAACAGGTCGCACAGACGTAAACATTCCCCTATGCAAACGCGCGTACGAATACATAGCAGTTGTGGCTTTCAGTTCTGTACGTTTTCGTTTTTCTTTTCTTTTCTGCCTGTTTGAAGCATATAAGCGCGGCGAACTTTTCAAAACTCGGTTCTCTATCTACTGCTCACCTTTCATTCGTTGTTTTCTTTGTGCTTTGTTCTCATCTTCAATAATAATAATAATAATAATGTCGAGAACGCATGGCTCGAAGGGACCGTTACGTTATGGACTTGACCCTTTCGCTGTTTTCAAACGGTCTGCCTCAAAACGAAGAAAGCCTACGCAGCTAGAACCACTGTGCGCGCGTGTCATTTTCGCGATAGCGTAGAAATAACAGCGGCCAGAACATTTAGCCTCATTTTCCGCAGCACGTGCTTCGTATATGTTCGCCTCCGACTACGCGTCACAGCTTTCGCTGGAGCCAGTGCATCTTCTGGTTCCAGATAGTGTCACTATATGTCTTCTGTGTGCATTTGTTCTTTTACCGCCACTTCCTTATAAGTAGCGTCGGGGTCACGATGCTATCGTTTCGATCTCCGCTTCACGAGGTGAGCTGTCCGGTCTCATGCTCTTCCAACGTGATGAGTTTGTTCGCGAACTATCGCGAACACGCGCTTGTCATTTTTTACAAAGTTCTGCGCCATCTTGAACAGAGCGCGGACGAAAACTACAACGGCCGCCATTTGTACGTGTAGTTTTAAGCCCGGAAACACGCGCGCGAAAACACGCCACGTGCGATGCGCACGCGGGTTGCAAAAAACTCTCCATGCGGGCCAGACTTTATCGCTATCTCAAAGTTTTTTTTTATCGGTTTCCAACGTTCACCCTAAAGAACAGTTTTTATTTCTAAGCCTGATTTCGTGCGCATCAGCTACGTCTGCTTCCCTATGGGGAACCTGCGGTGCCAAGGTGGCACTGAAATCGTTCCATTCGGTGGCTCAAAACTGCTTTTGTCAGCCGCTTGGGCCGCTGCAAACGCGAGAACACATTCTGCGCGATTAGATACCCGCGTTCGGCTGACAGCATTCATTGCCTAGCTTCTCTCGGCGTAGCCCAGATAGCTGACGCACGGCACGTGCGCCTTCGACAGAGCGCGGAGGCTCACGCCAATAAGCGCCTGAAGGTGACGCGGAAAAGTACTAATAGTACTACCCAAAACTGCTTACTCTTCTCGTCAGGAAGTGTGTTATGGCGCTGCAATCGGAACCGCTAACTTCAGCGCAAGTTCCCCATAGCTGCCTGTTGTCCCAAAACCGTGACATAACATGCTCAGCACTTGCTTGTCCCGCAAGTTTTCACAGTGTACGCAATATTACTGATTTGCTCCTTTAGATTTCCGTGCTGTTTTCGCGATGCTACCTTTTCATACTATGTGCGCCTTTAGATGAACTGAGTATCATCATGCGTGAACGAGTGCCGCTCCAGGAATCAGAGGAAACCTAATGCCGAGACGTGGGCGCAAGTCTATGCAAATGCTTCGCCGTTTGGATGCTAACCGAACGCTTTGTGGTGGGCATCGCGGCAATGTCTATGGGTGCCAGAAGTGCCTTGAAGAACGATAAATCGCTTTTCGGGACGCCGGCGCTAAGCTTCAAGAAAGGACTTCGAGACAAAACGTCTGTCGAGGCCTCAGGAAATCAACGCCTGTCGGTAAGCGCATCGAAAATGTCTGGCTACCACTTTTCTTTCTTTCACATAATCTGGTGTCTAAACGTGCAGGTCTCACACGAGTATTCCAAATGCAGATGCTCACCTCGCCATGTTTTGGCTCCAGCCTCATTTTTCCCGAGTATTATACAGACAAAGCCCGGCAGAATTGTTTCATCGGTCGCTTCTCATCGCGATCAGTTCACTCCTTTTTTAATGTCCTCGTTGGTGTCTCATCTTACGCGGTAACGTAAATGACCGGTAATTTCCGCTTCAAGTGACATTAGTCTGCTCTCATGGGATGCATATTTAAAAGCTTCCACGACAGCGTCCACAATGTTTTTGGTGTCAGTTTTTTTAGGCAAATAATTAGATACGTATTAGGAGTTGTCGAAGTGTAAAAATTGCGCATTCTATCGTGTTCATTAAAAAGAATTACCAGTTGCAGTTATAACGCCGAGCATATGATGTCGTTGCTCCCAACTCCATTCTGGTGACCGCAAGGAGTTCGGAAAAGCGGGTGGCGAACGAGTCCTACGAAAATTTCCCAGATCACTGTTCTCCACTGCAGCTATAATCGAGCTAAACTTCGCTGCACTAATTAAATCAAATACATGCCAATCAATAGAATTTTCCAAACTACCATCAAAGATACTGCGAATTTGAGCGCTGGAAACTCGTTTTGGGTCACTCATAATTTCTTACACAGCAACTGGCTTTATGACAGCACGCTCTCAAGCCGTCGTGCGATCGACTGACGCAGACTAGGGGTATCACTGCGAGTGCTGACGTGTGCTCTATCGCGTGATGATGTGATTTATTTTTGGAATTGAAAGGTCAGTTCACTCCTGCTGTACACCAGTGAGCAGGGTAGGCACAGGTGTACAACAGTTGTAAATTGACTTTTTGAGGTCTCACTGTACACGCGTCCTTAACCTGTCTCCTGGTGCACCTGTGCGACACCGACCGTCCTGAGACAGGCAAACGCGCGTCCCTTAAGCTGGCGCTGTAACACGAAAACCACCGCAACCTCGTGTCACACAGCCGTTTATAATGTGGAGGCGTTTAAGGGAATACGTTTTGCACTGCATGCGTGATCCTCTAAGGGATCACTTGTACATTATGAAAACAATAGTAACCTCGTGCTGGAAAGCAGGAAGGCAGTTGAGCAACGATGCTGTACACCATATGCGTAATCCTCGAAATGGTCACTTCTAAACATAAAAATGACAGCAACATAAGGCTACTGTCATGACAGCAATTAACAGTAGCCGTTTAAACTGTAAATGCGGCTGATCAAAGGTGTTTTGCACCACATGTGTAGTGCTCTAAAAATTCACTTCAAAATATGGAAATGGCGCTAGCCTCGTGCAGTAGTGCTGCTGTCTGTGTGAACGCGGTTGAGTAAATATATGTTTTGCACTGCATTCGTAATACTCTAGGAGGTCACTTCTGGATATGAAAATGGCAGTAACTTCGTTGTAAAACAGTTGTTTATTATATGAATACTGTTGAACAAAGATGTACCGCATGTATTAACCTCTGTGACCTAGTTCTAAATTTTTTGCACTTCCATATTACATTTATGTATTTATTTATATGTATAATTTATCACAATATGCTCACATGTCCTTAAACCACTGCAGACTTCTTTCGTACATTTAATATTTAAATCTATTCATTTTACAAGACTCCCCCTACAATACCTTCGTGGTTACACAGCCATTTATTATGTGAATACAGTTGAGCAAAAATGTACCACATGTATAAACCTCTGTGCCATGGTTCTAAACGTCTATACTTCCATATAACATTTACGTATTTAGTTATATGTATAACTTATCACAGTGTGCTCACGAAACATGTCCCTAAACAATAGCAGACCTCTTTCATGCATTTAATACTTAAATTTATTGTTTTTAGTAGGTTTACTTCCCCGCTCCTCTCATAGTATCCGACAGTGCAACATCGCTCCAACTATTTATTCCCCGTACCAAAACCTGCCGATCTGTTTTAAAGCTTTCCATCGACGCTCATTAAAGCAGGACGCCTTGTATAGACATTACTGTGCGCGCTGCAGTCCTGCTGTGCGTGAATTACTCGTGTCCCTGGCGTTCCGACCCGGTCGCGAAGATGTCGATATCAAAACACACAGCGGAATGCCGGCAGCGCCTGCCGGAGATCTCTCGTTTCGTTCGACTCCGAAACCTCGACACGTTCCAGTTTTCGAAGGCGCGCGCCTATACAGCGTTGCTCGCCGAAAAGAACAAAGCAAGAACAACTCTCTTTTTTCTTATCGACAGCTTTCGCGTGTAATCTGCTGTTCGAATCTACGGAATACGAAAGGCAGTGGGTCGTTGCCCAGCTTCTGGTTTCTACCTTGCCCGGTCTTCGGCTATGTCCCTTGGCGTCTGTTTGCTGCGTGGTCGGCGGTTTCTGTCCATATGAGCGCATGGTGGGAAAGGGGGAAAAAATAGAGACTGGATTTAATGTCACACCCGTGCCCCGGCGTTAAGTGAAGAGTTGCGAGAAGCGGAAGTTATCTGGAAAACGGCGCACTGAGTTTGCGCATAGAATCCGAAGCCTCATTCGAAGGCCACGAAAGGGAATCGGCGCCCGAAGCCTCTGCCTTGCGTAATATGGATCGTCGATGATGCAACGTTCGATATGTTGTGGCAGCAGCCGCGGTTGTGGCGCCTCGACTTTGTGTTGCGTTACCTTTGGGGCCAAACATCCGGTGCGCAATCTCGCCAATGGAGAAAATCCGGGCAAAGCGCTTTTCTGTGTTTTTGCGCGAGCTGGCATTATAGGCCATGCACAGCGTGGGGTGGGAGCTGCCTATTCAGTCTGATACCGCTTGCTTGAATGCGGTGTAAACGGACATTTTTTTTTTTTGCTCTGTGTGTAACTGGCAACATTTTTTATGCATCCACTAGGGGCCATAGCTGAGAAGATTTATTGACTCAACGCAAGAAAACAATGTACTGTTATGACTCATGAGACCCAGTGCCTGTAAAGATGGTTCTCGCCAATTTAAGTAAAAGGTTTGGATCACTTGTTATAAACAATGTGCCTGTGCAGTTGCTGCAGGACTGACGCATTCAAATGTTCATGCCATGGTTGCTCATATATAGTAGCGGTTTTTTTCGTGTTCTGTTTATCGCAAAAAAAAAATGTCGTTCTTTTTTTTCTTTTGTTTTGGGGGATGAGGGAGGGTGTAGACGGACCGCTGTGCCCATCTTTTCTATCTCTTTTAGAGCGCAGCTCTAAGGGGCCCGTTCCTGCGTTCTGCGTCGTAGTCGGCGTTGTCGGCGTAAACGGTTGTCCAACGATGGATGGATGGATGGATGGACGGACGGACGGACGGACGGACGGACGGACGGATGGACGGATGGACGGATGGATGGATGGATGGATGGATGGATGGATGGATGGATGGATGGATGGATGGATGGATGGATGGATGGATGGATGGATGGATGGATGGATGGATGGATGGATGGATGGATGTATGCGGCTGAACCCTTTAAATCGGGCGGTGGCTCAAGCCACCTAGCCATGACATGAAATTTTACTCTTGTCTTGATTTTAGCCACCAATCGTATAACCTGCGCTTGATTACTTCTACCCGCTTAAAATCTACTGTCCCTTCACTGTCCTTAAACCCGAATGCCTTGAATAAATCAGCCCCGCTGCTTTCCACTGTAGGGTGAAGCCCTTTACAGAAAAGTATCAAGTGTTCAGCCGTTTCCTCCTCATTCTCCGCACGCAACGCACAACGTGTCTATCTCCTGGTACCTGACTCTATATGTCTTAGTGCGCTAAAGTCCCGTCCTGGCCTCAAACAACAAAGACCTTCCCCTACAATTATCATAGATATTTTCTTTGGCAATTTCCTGCTTAAAAATCCTGTATGTTCCCAGTAGCAGAGCGAATTAAGCGCCACCTGGGAAGTGGATGCAACGGTAAGATCCCGGAAGGTGGTTAGCAGCGCAACACGCCACCTGACAACCGTGGCAGGTAGTAGCAGAGCGAAACGCCACCTTCCAGCAGACAGACGAACAAGAGGACGAAGAAGCTTTAGTGCCGAAATGGGCCCATGTTCTTCTTTCTGAACAAGTTCACCTACACGTACGCGAACGCACACACCAAATACATCGTGCATTTTGCTGCGCCTCGCATTAACCACGCATCAATAACACCAATGTTAGTAGTCGGAGACTTCAACGTAGGCACAAAGACAAACAAGAACTCCCTCTACCTCCCTCGTAACTGTTCCACGTGCTATAACGCCCTCACGTGACTCATGCATAGACCTCGTCTGTGAAAAACCAACCCTTGGTACAGCACCTGCAAAACATCTATACTACTACTACAACACAGATCATAAGGCCTCCTTTATAACACTCAACAAGTAGCAGGCCAGCGTCACGTTTCCACCGGCCGACCTCTCCTCCTTTCCTCTCATTAAAATTCATTTCTCTCTCTCAATCAACAAGTATGGAAGGAATCTCACTTCAAGCAACCATATTTGTCGAAAAACGCAAAATAAAGAGTATTCGCCCACTTCGCGTGTATAGAAACACGTCGCTATAAAAATCTCTTTACCCCTGAATATCGCAAACTTAAAATGCGTGAAGAGCTGCTCTCAAATTTCGCATTACCAACTACTGTAATCGATTGTCATTTTTTTTTATTTTTCGTGTGTATTGATGGTATTTTTTCGGCACCACCAAGAACTTTCCATAGTGCTTTGTGCAGGCAATATTTACTGGTCTGGAGTTTATGAAAAGTTTCTTGTCCCTCTACATCATCATGACACATTATTTACGTTCACTTCTGGAGAAAGGCCACCACTGACCTGCATTTATCCCTGTCCTGAGCCAAATAGGCCACCTTATCGCCTAACACTTCCTATAATCGCATCGGCTCATCTGACTAGGTTGCCGCCCCCTGTAGCGTTCACCTCTTAGAATCCGCTCCAATACCCTAAGGGACCCGTTACCTGTTTTCCGCATTACATTCCCCGCCCAACTCCCTTTCTTTCAGATAAGATATCATTACCTCTCCCTGGTTCCCACAGCCGCCTTGTTCTCTTCCTGCCTCTTAACCTTACGCCTATCATTTTCCGTTCCATAGCTCGCTTTGATGTCCTCAGTATAATCTCGATGCATTTTTTTTTCTTAGCTTCCACGTTTATGCCCCATAGCGGAGCACTAGCAAAATACAACTATTAACACTCTATTATAACCGCAGGGTGCCTGCAAAATGCCTTCCTCCCCGTTCTTATTCTCCCAGATGTATCTCCCTCTCGTGGTCCGTATCTGCGGCAACTGCCTGTCCCAATTAGCTGTACTCACTCAATGCTTCGCTGACCTTCGTAAACTGTTGTTGGCATCTGGGACAGTTGTACATTACATTATTTTCTTTCATAATAAATTTTACACCCTAGCTTACCCTTTGTGCATCTAGGTCCATAACACAATCATGCTTTACATTTCCTCTCCTGAATCATGCTGTACGATTCCTATCCTTACTTAGCAGGGCAATATTGATTTTCACACCCTCCTTTTTCTTTTGTAGGTCTTACGTCCTAAATCACGCTTTGAAATTCCTCTCCTGACGTACTTAGTGGGATAATGTAATCAGTGAATCAGATATGACTAAGTTACTGGCGATTTTAACGAAATCGATGCCACGCTGCGGCGCTGCCGCGAACTATGGTCCAAGAAGGAGCGGGGCGTGCTGAGCAGCTTCACTTGCTCCGTTGCCCGAGTGATTCGCTGGTATACTCAGACGTGGTTGTCAGTTTTGCTGTAGAATATATATCTTAAGAGCGCTTTTACATGTATGTTTGCAAGCTAACGAAATGGAAGAGCCGCTAAGCGTCATTGCATGCGTGAGTTTTGTGCTGGCAGCAATGCAGAGAGAGCATGAGCTACAAGATGTTTCCACACATCTGTGGAACGCTTGCAGGACCTTGACAGCGCTGTTCTTATTAGCCACAGAGCCTATAAATTTTGTTATTTGACCGGAATAGTAGGATCTGCATAAACACGCGGCGTCATTGTGAAACATCACTGAGCACGTATGACTAACGGGCATATTAGCACGAGTACGTTTCTGCATGACCGTATCTGTAAATGTGGGCCTTACTACGGAATACGTGAGCGGTGATACGGTGCTTTGTTATCCACGAAGGGGGTGAAGAGTGATGTAGTGATTCCATGCGAACTGCATTTCATTGTGAATATTTCTGCACTTTAACTACCCCCCCCCCCCCCCTTTGTCGCTAGAATCAGTCACACAGACGGGCGAGTGGAAAGAATTAAATAGAACCGGGTGACCTACTGTTTACGAAGAAAGTGAAAGCTGAAGGCGCGGTTAATGTCTCCGAGAATGCAGTGCGCGGCACGAGGCGACCTCTATGTTTTTGCTTTATAACTGTACGCATCTTTAAAAATCTATATCCATATGCAAAGTAGCACATGGTTCATAAAATTTATAAGTACGGGAAAGCGCAAAAGAGCCCAGTTTTGTCAGTTAATAAATACTAAGGCGAGTGACTGTCAAACTTCTCTACCTTGTTTTCTGACAAGTAGCATGACAAATTGACGATCGCTGGGCCTTGCTTACCTGACCTCCTGGCTTTGTCATTCACCTGTTTTACAAGAGTCTACATAATCATGACTTTTAAATATTCTTCAAAGCGTGCACGGACCACCTACCTTGTCCTTTTTACGCCAGGCATTTACGCCAGGCACAGTCAATAAGACACACTTAAAGTAAAATATAAGAGGTTCAACACAAGCGAACCATTTCAGCGACTGGAGCTCTTTGTATCGTTTCTTTTTTTTCATTACTGGAACACTGCCGCGCGTTTCAAGTGGCAAAAAATTTTCGATCCGATCCGCTACTAGGGGAGCTGGTGTGACGAAGTGTTCAAAAGTTTCAAAGCAGCGCGCCACACTTTCGGCGAAGGACACAACACGATGAAAGTCTTAATGGTTTGCTCGTTGGCAGCACCGTCGGTGACGTGCATGGACTATCGAGGGCTAGTGTAGTCGTGTTGGAACGCCAGTTTAATGCGGACCACTCCACCGAAGAACGCACTGCGACATCCCCAGCATCGATCGAAGCGAGTGCCTTCACGGGTCGGCGCTCAGCCGAAAAGGAAACGAATTTTGCAGCAGCGGCTGCGGGTGGTGGTCACAAAATAGCACGCGGAAATGGCGCGTTCGTGCGTTGCATTTCTCATCCGTCGAAAAAACAACAACCATGCAAGCGAAATATAGAGACAGCCGGCTGGTGCGTAAAGGGGTCGGAGTGGACGCACACGGGAGCAACAGCGTTGTAGTGGTAGTAGTAGCGGCATCTGGGGCGCATTCCGTTTAAGGCATTCAATTAGGTGCGGTCAGAGAATCCGTCAGCGCCACGAATGCGCAGGCCTCGGCAGGCACGTCGCATCATTTTTGTGGACGCCGTGGGGCCAGCCGTGGGCGGTGGTGCCAGCTTCCTTCCCAGTACACCCCCCCCCCCCCCCCCCAACACCCACCCCTCTTTCTTCCTTCGGAAAGGGGTCGCCGCACGTAACTCGGTCAAAGTCGGCCGCGGCAGCGTCGTGTATTGCTGACTGACACTTTCGCATCCGAGCTCGCCCTTCCCCCCACAGCGCGCCGGTTTTGGTGGCTGTCCGTCCGTACCCGATTTTCTATTTCAGGACGCCCCGCGGCCGCCGGAGGTCTCGATCGGAGCACGAACAGTGCCTCACTTTGTGCGTGCGTGCCCCGATGCGCGCGGCGGGCTGGCGACGAGCGGCTATAAAAAGAGAAGGTGGACCCCCTTCGGAACGCGCCCTCCTGCTCGGGAGTGCGCCGACGACTCGGGTAAATCCGACTGACCCACGCAACGCCGGCGGCAGCGTCCGCTGGCGCTTCCGCGCGCCAATGTCGAGTGATGCGCGCGTCCTGGCAGCCGGTGACCTGGTCACCCACTTCCTGCTGCTCCATCGCTCGGACTACTCGGACCTTTCCCTTTTCTCCGCCGTCTCTGTGAACCGCGAAATTGAAAGTTCGCGCCACTTCGACGAGTTTGACGCGGCTGATGTTGCGCCTGCTCTTTTCCTTCTCCCAGCACGCCTTCTCTCTCGTTTCTCCTCCATTGCGAGTCTCCGTTTCTCCCCTTTTCCAGCACTGCGGAGGAGAGAACGTTGCGTAGTGACCGCTGGGCCCGGCAGGTAACGCTGTCAGTTGCTCCGTCTTCGCAGCCTCGGCAGGCCAGAAGCGGACAGGTGGCGCCGCGTTGAGAACACAACAGCAAACCTGGGAAGACCCTTTTTCACTTTTGTTCATTGTCTCTCACTGGAGGTCACTGTCTGCGACATGTCGCCAGAGCCGCCAGAGCCACTAGGAGTCTTGGGCTAGAGTACTGTGCTGTACGGGCCTGATTTCGAGGCCCGATCCCGGCCCAAGACCGGGACTTAAAGCCCGTGCCTAGCACTGCACCGCGGTTTCAAACCTGGGCCTGGGGCGGGCCCGCTTGATTTTCAGTCCGCTGAACCAGTGCCCGGCCCGGCCCGTACAATTAGACTCCTACAACACATGTATACCCCTGCGACATATGTAGAGAAGTGGTCGACAAAAGGCGATCAAATCGCATTGATGAATAAAAAAAAAAGAAATTGGTTTGTTAAGCACAGAAAGAACAGAAGGTAAGGAGAGTTCGGCGGCTCAGGATTTTGAACGGTGATTTCGTCGGTTTGTAGCCCCGAACTTCCGAGAGCCCAAATGAAAAGGGCTGCATACACGCGTAATAAATAACTTTCCGTTACCTATACGTTTCAATCCGTAATTTCTTACGGCGCGCGATATCAAATAACTGAAACGTCCTATAAGCTCTAGCGATGACATCTTTTTTTTTTCTTTTTCGTGACTATGATCTCCTGGCTTGAATCCACGGCCTCACTGGCCTCGTTTTGAAAAGGGTCTGTTCATTGCGTTGTAGGAGTCGAAATACCCCATGTGCATAAACTAGTAAGCTTCCCCAATGATGCTTCTCGTAGTTCAGAGAGGTGTTTTTGGGAAGCGAAGGAACACAATCGAAGACATCTTGGAAAAGACGGTTGACCGTCGAGCAGTTGAATGAAAGTCCTTCTCTAGCTGTTTTTACGAGATTTGAAACGTCAAGTGGCGAGCGTCAACACAAAAACGAGCAGTTGCGAAGCGGCTTTTGATAGAACTCACGGCTTGTGCTCTTTAATAGATGAAGCACTCAAAGCCAGCGGTGCTTTGCACTCCGGTGTTGCTTTCCCGCGTGGTTTTCATTTTAATTACCTGAGTACAAGTGAATAGCCACCCGATTTTTGGCCGATCCCCCAGTGTAGGTATGTAGGATAACAGCAACAACTTTAGTAGGAGAACGCACTCATGCAAAGGAGCCATGTGTCAGGTGTTACAGCGTTCTATCAAAGAAGCTGCTTTAGTGTAGCCCGCTTCGCGTCTTCGAACTGGCGAGAGTGGTCTGCTGCTCTTCAACAGCCGAAAAATGTAATTTAACTTCCACTCTTTCATCATTCAATGCGGCAGCTGTGGCGCGCGCCTCAACTTACCGGACGTAGCTACGTGGGTGGCGCTGGTGAAACTCTGTCTACAAATGGCGCAATTAATATTTCTCTCATTCCGCTTCAACGGAGAACTCTTTGAAGAAGTTTTGGCGCTGGGATTCCTTTTCAGAGACCTATTAAACGGCAGGAAAAAAATACTGTACTGTTGGTAACTTTTCTCGCATGACAAAATGCAACTATAGCGGACACCAAATGATAAGCATATAAGCGTTGAGAAATTTTTTTCCCCGTTCCACACGTGCGATCCCTGTTTCATCCTTGTCGCTGCTAGAACGCCTCAAATGCACTTAGCCATGTAAACCTACAGTATACTGAATCAAAAGCTGGACAAAGGCTTTCTATGTACGGGCCCTGCCAGGGTCCGGGCTTTCAGGCAGGCCCGTGCCCATGCGCTACTTTAGTCGTGGCCGCTGTGTTTTGGGATTTTCGTCCCTTATACACCCCCGACGTCATCGGTGCCGTCAATTACGTGCCTCCGGTCCACACAAATTCCACAGTGGTCTCCATTGTGGTCTCCACGAAAGAAGCCAAAAGCCTCTGAAACCGATGAAAGCGCAGCAAAAATACTTCTCTTGGCGTCCTTTCTAATTCTGTTGTAGAAGTGAAGTAACTGACTAAGCACTTCAGATAGGAGATAATGAAGCAGAATAGACGAGATGACAACATGCCGTCGTTGGGAGCCAAACCCATGACCACTGTATGTCGCGTGTGGTGCTCTACGAAGTGAGCTTCTGCAGTGGTTCTTTATCCGAGCTTATAGTATACAGGGTTTTTCAATACTTCACACATTTTTTTTAATAGGCTTTTTGAGTTAAACGAGATTTTGTTTTTCGCAAACAGCTAAGGCGTGCTAGCTAGAAGGCTGGTTAGCGAATATTGCATAGCTAACTTTTTAACTATTATTGTTAGACTTCTTAATTACTGAGAGGCGTGTAATCCACCGTAAGTAATATCAATGTCAGTTTCTAGAATTCCGAAAATGCGGTTACCCTCAGCGCTGTGGCCAGACAAATTTCGGCTATTTCGGCGTGTTACGTGCGCAGGAAAGGTTGCTTTACCTACAAGCTTCTCGAAAGCCCATTTATTTCGGCGCCATGTAGCCAGAATTCGCTGGGCCACAGCGCCGAGGGTAACCATGTTTTCTAAATTCTAGAAACTTATATGGATATCACTTACGGTGAGTTACACTCCTCTCAATAATTAATAAGCCTAACAGCAATAGTTAAAACGCTAACTGCTTAATATTGGTTAACCAGCCAGCTAGTTAGCACGCGCTGTCGAAGGACTTCACCGTGATTTTATTTACGAGGGCATGAGCCACGTAATTAATGGCGGTGTGGAGAGCGGGCATGTGGTTTGGCGCCGACGTAATCTGTTCCATCATGCGGCTCTGGAGATGTGCTCGAGTGACCTAATGCCGCATTCATCGACAACCTCCGTGCTCCTAGAAATTCCATACTAGCTATGAAGGGAAGAACATGACCCAATGGAAAGTTTGCTCAACGCATTATCGTATTCCGACAGAAGCAAGTAACAAATCAATATCTAAACCAATGCGCACTCCGAAAGTGCACGCTTAATTCACGTCAAGGCGTTGCTGAGAGCCGATGACTCCAGCCTGCAGTGCCTTCCAGCGAATGAGCCGCAGCATAGTTGCATCTATAGTCTCCTCCGCCCCAACTTCGTTCTTGAGGGGCGGCTCCGACGAGACGGCGAGGTTATGCGCCCGGGCCACGGCCCCTCTGGAGGGCTGCGGCCCGTGTTTCCGCGCCGCGGTCGCGTTGACGTCACCCCTTGTGGCTGCGCGAACGACGATGTCATAGTCAGACACGGCCGTGGTGGTCACGTGTTCGTTGTGGACCGACATGCCGAGGCCCAAGACAAAGAAGAAAATCAGGACGCCCGTGAGAAGCGCCAGCACCACGATGAGCGTGCACGAAGCCACCTGGGTCACTTGGCTGTCGTCAAATAAATGCATCGACAATTCCGTGGGCATCGGTAGCCGTTGCGGCGGTGCGTACGCCATCGCTTGCATGGGCGCCACGCCGAAGTACCGATTGTTGTAGAGGTGCTGCGGCATCTGAAGATGCGTGGCCGCAGTGTGGAACGTCTCGGGCTGCGAGTAGGCCTGTTGGAGGTGTGGCGCTTGCTGCTCGGGGTATGCTTGTGCCGGCACTGCCTGGGCTTGCTGGAGATGCCGCCCGTGCTGCAGTAGACTCGGTGGCCTCCCTGGGGGCAGTCTGGCAGCCGGGCCTGTCAACGTCTCGGCCGCTGGCAGAAGTGGAGGCGGTGCTGCGGATGTCCCCGCCTCTGTGGTCACCGCTGCCGCCGCTACGGGTTGCTGATGCGGAGCTACGCCGCCGGCAGCGACGCCCCAGTCGAAGTGTGACAGTGGCCAATGCCACGCCGCTTGGATGTCTTCGGCGTCTACGGGGTGAGAAGCCGGGCTTTCGGGAGCGGCCGGCTGCTCCATCGTTCGTCTTCTTCTGAACCGACGTGCATATGCGCGAGAGCAGGAGCGCTGGAATGGCAATGTTGTTGTTTCTCTCGCTGTCCAGTCTTTGCTGTCCGCGCGCGCACCTCCAGGCTGGTTTAGTTAAAAAAAAAATGAGCGCTTTACAATTGATAAAAGACCCAAAGGTGATTTCTGGCGCCCCGCAAAATACTACGCTTTGCAACGGTTGGCTAATTTTCAAATTTTATATCCTTGGAAAAGGACATTTCAGCAGAAATATTAATTCTACGACGAAGTTTCAATTGCCGTGTAAGAGACACGCGAAGCTATTTTAGTGGAAACAGGTTCCCGGCTGCAGCAGACTGTTGGCAGCCAGTTGGCAGTCTGTTGACAGTCTGTTAACAGTCAACATGTTGACAGCCTGTTGGCAGTCTGTTGATGTATTAAAGGCAAAGTATTTACCAAGAGTTTTGCGAGCTGTTCATATCAGGACAGGAAAAAAGGGCATTCACCACCTTTAAAATGATAAAGACATTTCTAAACGAACGTAACAACAGAAATGGGTGCGCTGATATAAAACAAAACGAAATGAGCTGTACGAGCCTGTGAGCGTATACTTTATGCATAACGAAAATGACGTTGCAAAAAAAAATAACAACTATCGTGCAATTAAGAGTTTAATGCCGTGGCTTCTGTACGTCAGAGATGGATTCTCTTGCTTGTAAAAGTGTCGCTTGAAACGGCAGTCAGGTATACTACGCATGTTCTCCGAAGGTGCTTTGCTCAAGGCGTCATTGGGGTTCTTTAAAGCGCACGACAGCGCGCACTGTACACGGGCCTTTAGCATTTCGCCTCTCTCGAAATGCGACCGCCGGGATTGAACCGGCGTCTTTCGTGTGAACAGCTCAGCACCACAACCACTGAGCCACCACGGCGGCCAAAGAATTTACCTTGTGGTCTTGATCCGAGGAAAGCAGCGGGGTAGAGGCGCGAACATGGCCAGCGAAACAAGGAAGAAGACGGCGAAGTGCCGGCAGGTTAACTCGCTTTACTTTTGTAGATGCGAGTTCAGTCCCGCAAACCATTGCGCGGCTTGTGGAGAAGTAGGAGCAATGGATCATTTCCTACTGTCTTGCCGGAGGTTTGCGCATCAGGAAAGGACGCACCCAGAAATTCCCATTGCAAAGTTGAGATTCACTTTGTCGGCCCCGCTGCTTCTATCCTTCGCTGTAAGCGCCCGAGGTTTTTTAATTGCATCGAGTTTGCGAATACCTCCCCGAGTGCATAATGGCTACCGGCAGATTTCCTTGCTAATTGTATCCAAAATTCCCACATTTAAAACATCCCTCGGTAAATTTGATGTATTCAGTTTTGTGATCTTGTCTCCTTTATTTTTATTTCCTCGTTAATTAATCATAGACTTATTACCAAAAGCACAACCACTAGCTTGGCACCAGTTTACACTCTTCTTTTGGCCCACCTCACTGAACTCTGGCTTATCCCCCTCCGTGAGTATGCGCCATGTCACGAAGGAAACAACAACTCGCCACGTGGCCGATCGTCGCAGGGGTCCTCACATGTGGTCCTTGACCGGGGGACTCTAGTCTGCGAGCACAGCCGGTGGTTTATCGTGCTCTGTCTTGGCGTCTTGAGGCGACCAGAAGGACTTGCGCTTCCCTTTCGCTGCTACGCCGAAGGCTTGTCTCTAGGCGAGTTCTTGCAATTGAAGCAACGGGCTGGTGAGGCGTCCTCGACCAGACCCTCTCTTGGAATCAACTCCCTTTCGTGACAGACCACCGGCTATGTATACTGCCCACATCTGATCTCAGCTATCCGTAATTTTAATCTGAGCCTGGGTAGATACAAACGCCATTCTCAAGCTCAATTCCAAGATCACCGGGAATAAGTACGTTGCGACGGTGCAGGCAGCCGTCCCCAAGAACCCATCAGACTTTCCACGGTGCCGTGAAAACATGTTGGGTGCCTTCGATCGTGTCCCTGCAGAGGTGGGTGTGCCGAGCGTAGCGTTCCCAGAGGGCCTAAAACGCAAGTACCGCTCCTATACAACCTCATTGCCGGCTAGCGGGCGGCAGTTCGCATAGCGTTACTGTTCAGTAACACCGCAAGAAATATGCCGCTAAGTCGGCAACAGGCTGTGCTGCTCTCACCGTAGCCCACGTGCTTTACGTTACGTCATATTCGGTTACATT
Organism: Amblyomma americanum; assembly: GCF_052857255.1. Taxonomy (NCBI): domain Eukaryota; kingdom Metazoa; phylum Arthropoda; class Arachnida; order Ixodida; family Ixodidae; genus Amblyomma; species Amblyomma americanum. Next base: position 59,315,007 of record NC_135502.1, read on the forward strand.
CTGCTTAGGCTAAATTAAGAAGTATTCTGTTTTCGCTAGAATGAGTGACGTCTCCTGCTCTTTGCAGACTATGCTCATTTGTTCCCTCACGTCTTATACCAACCTCACTCCTGTTAGGAGGTACAGTACTCACGGATTGAAATAGGACATTCGGAGCGCGTGGCCGTCGCTTCATGGAGCGCCGCCTGTAGACGCTCATGGAACCAAGGTGGTGCATTGTAGTATGGCGCGAGAGGGAGAACATCTACAAAGCAGAATTGTTCCTTCCAGTAGCCAATGAGCCGGCCTGTGGTTTACCACATGCCTGCGTGGCACTGCAAGGTTAGCGCTCCGAATGTCCTATTTCAATCCGTGAGTACTGTACATTGCTTCCATGCATGCAGCGGCTTGTGCTTGTATATTTATATTTGTCCGCGACACTAATTTCTGCTGCGCAGCTTACCTTCATCATAACCCGAAGAGCGCTTGCGGCATGAGGGGACAGGTGCAGCTTTGAACGCCACTGTACTTCTTTTCTCAAGGTCTACCAGTCATGGAGAAACTCTGTGACAACCGCCAGTCGTAGTCCCATATGGTGAATTTCCGCTTCGAAAATGCATGAGAGAAGGGCAGAAAGAACTGTTGCAGGTAATCGTATCGTCTGCGTCCATCCTCTGGACATCGTGTTTCGTAGCGCACATCATTTTGGTGTAGCTTAATGTAGCACATATACCTCGAATGGCATTCGTCAGGGCATCCGAGGTATCCGGAAATCCAAAAACGCTTCCGCCGAATGCCCGCGGTTGCATCTCGCAGTCGAACACAAGTCTGAATACCGCAGAGGCACAACCCGTAGAGATGCAGCAGAAGAAACAATAGCATGCAAAGGCGTTGACCTCGCTGAGGCAACCCTTACAAAAACTTCCTTAGGCAGTATGTAGGCTGTCCATGGACTTTTCCCATTAAGTCTAAAGACAAATCCTATAGACTAGTCTGTAGGCAATACAAATCCTCTAGACAGTCTAAGACGAGCTGTAGATTTATGGCCATATACGGTTAGTATACTTTTTTTCTATAGACAGTCTATAGGCTATGAATAGACAAACGAAAATACCTATAGGAAGGCAATATAGTCTATAGGAAGCCTATATACAGTCTATTAACCATTTTTATAATATAACGGCGACAGCAGCGAGCCCAGTCGGGAACGTGCGTGCAGACGGAGACGGGAAAGGCGTGTATATATGACCGGTTGCTATAAGGTTCATAATTTCGTTCATGGCTTTGCAAGGCTGCTTCACAAAGAGCGCGGACTCAAAAGAAGAGCGAGTGAAAGAAACTGGTGTTTTCTTTTGTTGCTGCTTGTTTGGTTCGCGTTTGGGTAACTTGGCTGTTTCTTCGCCGCCATTTTTTTTCGCAGGGACGAACAGTTGACTCTGTATTTGTTTTTTCACCCTCAGGTTTGTGTACCTTATACTGCAGCAGGCATTCTCAAGCCATGCACGAGCCTGTGCGAGCACAATCAAGAACAAAACACTACTGTTACTATCATTATGAGCATACACTGCTTTCGATTTACTATTTCTCTTCTTTTTAAGTGGCCTGTGAGGTCGACACCGTACAATGTTCCGAAAACATTGGACAGAAGTGTTTTGGACGACTTACCGGGCTCTTGGCTATTGTAATAGGCCTGACCAATGCGTCCTTGTTTACAGAGAAAAAAAATATTACAGTTGAAACATGCTCGTGTACGTCACAAGCACCACAAATGCGCCTGTGTATACCGAATATATCGTCGACGCCTCAGAGTATATGAATGCGCCTTTGCTGCAGTATGCTGCAATATAATATTTTACTTGTACATGCGCCTCTGCACATCACGGCCTGTGGCGATGCACGACGTACAAACCTACACACAACAAGGCACAACACACAACAACACTTCCATGGTGCCACCTCTGTTGAACACACGCCGTCTCAGCGGTAGTAATTTTCCTTTCTACTTACGGTGTAGCATACATCGGCCAGACGTGTTGATGTATATACCATTTATATGCCACGGGATGGCCGCGTTTCATTTAAATCAGATTGAAGAGCACATCTTCTTAGTCATTGCAAAGCGTGCTCCTGCACTCCTATTTTTAGTAACGTCAGCATTATTGGTCGAGGCAGAACTCGGCTTTAGCGTGATATAACATTTGAGACAAAGAAGTTTGGCAGTGGTTATAGCAATGAAATTTCGGAGAAAAAATTTGTTTCTAGCAGGCCGTCTTTAATTGACACATACGAGTAACAGCGTTGCATTAGCAGTCACATGGGATCTATTGTGTGTGTGTTTTTATTATAATAATGTGTGCAGGCTCGCCTTGTAATCTTGGAGCGTTTCTATACAACTGGTTAAACTCACTTGAGTTTCAGCGCTGTCCTGCGTAGTCACTTTCCTTTCTGCGTATTCCTTTTCCGCTGGTTTCTACACCTCCGTATATGTATAGGGTGCGTCAAAAGTTCCCAGGCCACAGGGCCTGCTTTTCAGCCGTTTGTTGAGGCATTCCCGACATCCACGAACCTAAAAATCTGTGTAAAGGGTAGGTGAAGTACCATTCCCTCCTCTGAGGACCTTGACAGCTTCATAGGGGTCTCAAGTGCCAGAATATGGGAAGTACGGGGCGAAACACGATTCGCAGACCACCGCCCTATCTTTATTATTCGCAGATATCAACAAAGTATTTCCGAATTATTTGCTACCGTCGGGACATCATACTCACTAAATTTGAAGAGGCCAGCGGGAAGCGAACACCCTAAAATTTAGTGATATTAAAAACTTCGAAGTGCCACATTTAGCCCCACCCTGCGAGGCAAAATGAGACGCCCTTCCAAAATTAATATATTGCACAGTACTGCAGTCAGTGCATACGAGGTTGGCTCCATGGGCACAAACACGAACTTTGCGAGCCTATGCTCACGAAAGACACTGCGTCTAGACAGAACCCAGAACTGTATTGTTCTGTGACCCGCTACAGACAATAGGCACTTTTACAGCGAGACTTTGCGTGCAGCCTGCGTACGCATCTTTTTTTTTTCCTGCCTGCTTCGCTACCTTTTCCTGTTTTAGTGCTAAGATTTTTTTTTCGCCTACTGCCTTGTCGAATGAATCCGATTCGATTCGGTTCGCTGTACGTGAACACGACCTTGTGGACATGATTATAGGTCAGACCGAACAGAACTTGCTCTACGGTCAATGTGCTGTAATGCAGCCGTTCTTGCTCGCCGGAAAAATCGCGGGAGTTACATTCTGAAGAAAGTTCGCGCATTTTCTCGTGCGTGCTTGATGCTCTCCAAGGGTTTCTTCATTTTTTATGCGATAGCATTCGAGTACAAATTCCGTAAAATTGGCGGCGTGTGCCACAAAATTCGCTGATTGGTAGAGAGAGGTCACGTTGACCTTGTGATGTCATTGCAGCCTGCCCACCTAGATAGGAGGCAACCGACCCACCGGCCCACATTGTGGCAATGTCACGTGACCTTGTAATATCATCACAACGTGCCCGTGGTGGCAGGTGGCAACACCGGCCCACCGGATTAAGAGGTCATGTTATTTTTGATGTCTTTACAACTGACCCACAGGGAGAGGTGGCAGCCGACACAGAAACATCAAAGTAGCAACAATAGGGATCTATAATGCTATCGCATTCAACACTTATCCGCGTTAAGTGTCTTCCACGTTTTTTTTTCTTCATGCCACTCGTCTATCAATTTTTTTTTTTTTACGTTCAGACCAACCCAAAGAGCGATCAATACAAGGGCAGAGTTAAGCCATTATGGTTACTTTAGGCCCTGCAGGACACCACAATGTCGTGTTTCGCCCCACGTGCAGCTTGCTCCTAAAGTAGTTTCATCGCAAGAACCTGCGGTACAAACATTCCTAAACTTCAGACCAATAAGACCAATAACCAACTGTTATAACTAAATACTTACGCTAATCGTGGACGCATGGTCGGTTGAGATGCACAGTTTTGAAAAATGTGGCGTGTAGAATTTTAATTTTTTTCGATTGCTTTGTAGTTCAACATGGCTCACTTCGAAATTTTTTTTATTTGCTTATAAGAGGCTTGTCTGATCAGCCTTAGGCAAAATTTCAGCACACATGCCGGCGGTCATGCCAGCTGAATATACAATTAATATATTCTCACGCTTAGAAATTATTGGGAAAATAACGCGTCTTGTCCCGCTCTCCTCTACTGCGGGAAAGAATACAATGGGGCGTGGCAACAATGTCCTGGGAGCCTTCTACAGACTTGCCCAGCAAGCCAGGCATCTCACTGAACTACGAGGTGGAAGTGAGGACTGACACACTCTATGATGCGACTCCTCCAAAACCTCCCTTGTAACTGCTTGTGGGTGTTTCTCTATATTTACACATATATTTATGTTTAAGCACATGAGACATATTTATCGGGGCATGAGTGCGAACTGTACACAGGAATGTGAGCGCGTGAGTCTTCGGCGATGACCGGTCACCGCCGTCACCACGAGCCCGAAGGTACTAGGTACTTTCTCCAGAAGGAGCACAGCTTCTTCCGGAAGTCGATGCCGTGCGAGTAGTTCTTGAGGTTGATGTTCAGGTGGAAGGCGTGGTCGCGCGTGAACCTGGGCCACAGCTGGCCTCCGACCGTCGGTGGCTTCCTGCGAATGGGCGGAATAAAGGGGATGACGCAAATCACACCTTGCAGGGAGATGTATAGAGTGAGAGGACGAAAAGGGAGAAGGTGCCGGTTCACTTCCCTGCACTGGGGGAAAGGAGAGAGGGAATATAAAAGGGAAAGAGAAAAGAGGGCTGAGTTAAAAATATAGTATGTCAAAAAGGAAACAAGGACTTCGCACCCGCCGCGGTGGCTGTGTAGTTATGGCGCTCGGCTGCTGGCCCGAAAGATGCTGGTTCGATCCCGGCCGCGGTGGTCGAATTTCGATGGAGGTGAAATTCTAGAGGTCCGTGTACAGTGCGATGTCAGTGCACGTCAAAGAACCCCAGGGGGTCGAAATTTCCGGAGCCCTTCACTACGGCGTCTCTCATAGCCTGGGTCGATTTGGGACGTTAAACCCTTATAAACCATAAACCAAACCAGCAAGGACTTCGCATGTGACAAAGTCTGATAGCTCAAGCACGACGCCCCCACGAAACGAAGCAGTGCCTGGAAGGCCTGTTTCCCTTCTGGCACCATCCGAGGATGCGTATAGCCGGCAGCAAAAGTGTGCGGGATGCAAGAGTGCGGGAAAAAAAAATTACTTCGGAAAATCAACGCAAGCGCCAATCGCTTGTAATGTTTGAGGGGAAGCGAATGCTTCATCCATTCACATTAATACCAGGCGACAGAATTGCGAGGTAGCGCTACAGAAAATTCTTTCCCGAGCGCACCTCTGCTGCCGACTGTAAGGTACTGAAGTTGCAGCGTAGATGTCAAATTGCGCAGGCCTCGGCCGAACTGCTCTCCGTATACCGTATACCGACACGGCATGCACGGTCCTTGGCCTCCGAGCACGAACCGAAGACATATAAAGGAAACAAACTTTAAAACGGTGTGCTCGGGGACTTTCAAGTTACTGTGATGGGGGGGGGGGGGGGGGGGGGGGGGGACTAAGAAAGACGACACGAAAGAGAGAAGAGCACACAGCCGCGGTACTGTTTCTCCCAACCGACAAAGAAAAATGGACCAGCATTCGTTTGAAAACTAACCGGGCGTTAATAAAAGATAACTGTCCTCGCAAGAGTGTACGTCCTGGAGCTCTAAATACACGTCCGTGAAAGCCGGTAAAAGTAACCCTCCCTCCTTCCCACCCCCCTTCCTCTTCACTGTCGGGCTAAAGGTAGCAACGCTTCCCTTTTCCGCATCGCTGTTTCATTGGCACCGATACCATTCGCATCGTAATGCGGTGCCGAAAACTGTCGAAAGCGCGAGAGCGAACTATAGACGGAAACCGTGAGCGTGGGGAAGTTTGAGCAGGCTGTAAGTAAAAGCAGAGCAAGTATACGTATCAGGAAAAAGATAAGAACACCTCGTGTTCTGACTCCGTGCTGAAATTCGTACATTCGAGGAGGGAACAAATTTTGTGCAAGCACAAGACGTACATGCATGCCATGGCGCGGTGTTTTGTTCACCTGACTAATGCACTTGACGCGCGCTTTGAATTTGGCATTCGAGAACCGCATGTCTATCGACTCTGGACGTTCATCTGGCAGTTACTGCGATATGGTGCCACTTGGTTTGCTGCAGTTTCTTCGTAACGCTACGGAAGTCCGACCCTAATGGTCAGCTGTGTTAAAATTTGTGCATTCATTCTGCCCTTAGAATCCATGCTTTTTGTTTGCGGTGGTTAGCTCAGCGGAATGTAATAAATGTATGTATTCCTTCGTCCAAATTAACGTATTGTTTTTGTAGAGCTATTCTGTAGTGAATCACAGCGCATTCCTCGTTTAGTTTTAATGTTAGTTTGCATTCGCGCTGTTAGCTTCGCGTAAACTAAATAAGCAGGTTTATAGCTTAATTCATGCAGACAATAAGAGTCATCGAGGCTGCTTCCGACACCTGCTGGAGGCCAAGTGATAGTTACGGCGCGTTGTGAAAATACAGGCTTGTCCCTTACTTTATAACTCATTTTTTTCATTTTTTTATTATTTACAAAAGGTGAGAGAGATGATGGTGCCTTTAGCGGCGCCAACCTCCCTTGCTTTCGTTAAGTGAGAACAAACACCACTGAGTGGTCAGCGAACTCCGACGGGATTGCAATTTCATCATTGATGGTGTTTGTGTCCATCAGCATTATCATCATCATAGCTGGTCCATCACCAAGGCCAGCCAACTATAGTTATGTCCACTGCAGTGAGGAGCCAAGACGCGGTCACACACAGTTCGTGTAAACGCACAGGTAAAAACTTGGTCAAAAGTTCTCGTGCCACAGTATTTATCACTGAGCGGTCTAGTGAGGTATTAACGGCACCCATACAACTTCAAAGTCCGGAAGGATGAGGACGGAAGTCATCCTCAGCCTCCAGAGATTTGAAAGTCGAGATGTGCTGAAAGCGCATATACAACTCAATAGAGGATCGTGTACCTTTGGTAGTTTGAAGCAACCGGTATATATTACAATACACAGGCGGACATATTTCACTGCATGAGGAGAAAACACATAAAGCAGGACAAAAAAAAAGTTCTGAGCGGAGTTCGAAAAGCGGACGAAAAAATGCCGGGGACTACAGCTTTCCGTGGTGTGTTCTCGACTATATGTGACGTGTTTTCGTTGGCTCAAGATGCACTCTAAACGAAAATACGCCTATATGTGAGTAAAAAGACAGTAAGCGCACTGCATTTTAATAAAGGGAGTGCACTAAAGGACAGCTTACTCCCTTTTTACTCCTTTCTCTTTAGAGTACGCGAGTACGTTTTTCTTTCAGAGAACAAACCGGAGTTAATGACGTCCTATAGTCGAAGTCAAGGAGAAAAAATGGGCTTGGGCAAGGCACGTAATGCGAAAGCAAGATAACCGATGTTCATTGCGGGTAACGGAGATGATGATAAGAGAAAGCAAGCATGGCACGGAGCATCAGGCAATCAGGTGGATGGTTGAGATTAGGAAGTTTGCAGGGGTAAGGCGGCTGCAGCTGGCACAGGAGAGGGTTAATTGAAGAGATATGGGAGAGGCCTTTGTAATAAGGGAGTAATTACTCATTGGCGTCCACCCAAGCGCAACCATATGGCTACAAAGGAAAACTAAACAGCCTTCTCATAAACTTCACAGTTAAAGAAAAATTCGTCCTGGTCCGGGGTTTTACTCCACCTTGGGGGATTCCCCCAAACATTTGACCGGGACAGGCCTTTGTGCTGCAATGGACGCAATTTGGCTGATGATTATGATGACTCCCATCGGGAACACGCCGCACTGTCTGCTATGCTGTACTGAACGCTGTTCATGTCGAAAGTGCCTAGGCGCGATCTCTGCATGCCGCTCTGACAGATCGGATGACAGTAATCAGAATATCGAACTTTTAAATTTGAAGTTGACTTTAAAGTTGAGCTCTCGCCGTTATATTCAAGCGGCGCGTCTCTCGAAAATAACCGAGAACGTCTAGCACGAATGGTGACGCGCGCATCACGGTGTGCCCCGCGAATGAATTTCCCGGAATGTCGCAGTCAGTGGAGGCCCACTTAGAGAAAGCTTCGCGATTATTTCTTCGACTTCAGTGCGTACTTTCCTTTTATTTTCCTCTGACACCAATGAACAACTGCCCACCTTTACATATGTGCGAAAGGTTATCCACGAGGTTTGCGGTGACTGCTGTTAGCGATCGCAGGGTGATCCTGCCGCTGTCACTTCAATTTCGTCGCCCTGGAAGGTAGCGAGTAATGAGGAGATTTTTGTTGCACCCCAGACCTCCACACTTAAAAATGACCCATGTAAATCGACAGGTATGACAGCATTCTAAGGGCCCGATGTCAAGTATACAAAATATAAAACTTGCAGTCTTTTCGTTCGCCCTTGATTCCAGGTTTTACCGGTATGAAAACACCGTTTAGCGGTCAGGAACTAGCGCGAGGTCACCAGCTAAAACAAATGAAATCATATGCATACCCACCAAACAGTCCCTACCAAGCTATTCTGCTGAATGTTTGGCGCGGAAACAGCAGAACAGTATTTATCTGTCCCTACAATACACTCCCTGCCCGCTCTTAATTGCAGTGCAGTCCGGAAAGCGTAAGATGACATCTTGCCAGAAACAAGCACTGTGCAGACAAAGTTCCTAATTAGCACTTAAGAGAAAATAACCACAGGTTTTAAGCATATTTCTTAAGCAAGGCTTGAAAAACCGTATGCGTTATTTGTAGTTGAGTTCACATTCATTCTTCACGGACAATGATCTTAAATGAGCAATGTTGAGAAAATGCGTCTTGAGTGACATCGATATTCCGAAATCACGCCCCCAACAGGACAGTTAATTTGCCCTGAACAGTTTGACTGTAACTACTGCACAAATATAGGGTGCCTCGGTTGCAGCGCCGCCGGTATGGAGGCACTCTCTATTGGTGCAATATTGCTTTCGCTAGCATGTGTACTAACAGTCATCTACCGTACTGCCGTAATTTTTCTTCTCTAAGCAGCTTTCTTTTTTACCAGCTGATCACCCAGCGCACCCAGGCCCCCACTGCTCGCCGACCAAAGCGTGTTCTGGCTACGCGTGTCGGCGGCGTCTAGCCGAGCTTGAGAAGTCGGTGCAGAGGACAGGCACGACTCAGTGCCACTGACCTCGGGCTTCACCGCAACGGTCGCTCAAGATGCTGCTTTCCGCGCTTGCGGCACGCGAAAACAAACACGTTTATCCCGTGACTGATTCGTTCTTCGCTCTAAAGTCAAGGTCGGCGGGAGTCGCAAGACAAAAGAAAACGATCCTAGAGTATTCACCCTCTCCCGGCAACAAGAAAGCGACAGCGAAAGCTCTACCGCAGCCGACGGCCGTCCCCACAGTGAGTGCGATTCACTCCCGAGAGCAGCGCTGGACCCCGTGACCGGAGCTGATGCATCCCCGGACGTGGAAGTCGTGGCTGTGTGACATTGCTTTATGGACAACAGATGACTGCGACGCCGATACTGTTCATCCCAGATACCGTGTCCTCAAGACGCAAGCTGAAACAAGTGGAAGGGCTTTACAGAAAGGTTGGCCGACGTTTCGGTAAAACATGGGCTGTCTTCTTCAGCCGTAGTTGGGTGTCGGCTTTGTCCAAGGTACACAGTGTCGAGTCGTAGTAGTTAGAAATCGACAATTTTCGTTTTACCCTGCTGCGTGATGAGAGTGCCATTTAGGTGAACTCAGGAGCGGGGGCTTACTGGGTAGCGTCACGTATGGTCGTGTGATTAAGGTGGGCCTATAAGAATGGATGATCTCACGGGGAGTCGCGTGTTGCCAAGCGTGTGTGTGTGTGCGGGGGAACGCAGTAGTTCACTCGCTGTCACTCCCTGAAGAATGCATGTCATTCTGAAGAAGAAGAATGTCATTTTAACTTTGACAAAAATTGATTTCTCAGCCAGAACGCCGGCAACTTTTCTAAGTAAGCGACTCTCACATTCTTCGCTTCTTTACCGATATCCTAATTTGTGTCGGAATTAGTTTTCATGTAAATAAAAAACTTATCGTGCAGATTTTATCCGCAGAACGATGAGCAGTCTAACAGTGAGCACAAGACCCCTCCACTGCAAGTCGTTCCTGTATATGCACGCGGAAACAATACCCGAGTGAGTGATTTGTGTGAGCTCACGGTGGCCTTAATCCTCCTGTGGCCCGCGCTAAATATATACGTAGCGTAAAACAGCGCAGCGCCTTTTACAATATTTTTGTACAATGTAGTGTCCGTGTGGCAAGCAGGAAGCGCGAGTGCCTAGCTGCGAAAACGTACGCAGAACCAAAAATTAAAATAAAATCAGAGCGAGAAACGCAAGCAAATCTCTTGACTGTTCCTTTGTAACTCGCGGGCTGTAGGAGACGGCGAAGACAGTTTGCATCCGCAAAATGAGCCTGCCGTGACAGCAGCATAGAAATCTCTCTATTGCCGCGACTAATGTCGCCACCATCGCCGCGTTTTATCACAACACCACTTTTTCCTCAACGCACTAAGCGCTGCCTCCTGCCGGCGGCGGTCTACTTAGAGCGTAAACACTTCAACGGCAATATTTCCTGTCCGCGCGGTGGCCCGCACAAGCTTTCGCGGTAGTTAAGAGGGCACTTCATTTCAACCACAAAGGAAAAAATAAAACGCCTCAGTCTGCAGCGTGGCGCCGAAACTAAAGCAGAACGCATCTGTGTTTGGGCCGGCCGCGGCGGCTCATTCTTCAGCTTCCGTCTTCCTAGAAAGGAAAATCTCGTCACGGAAGTCGGAGCGATTCGCTCGGTTTGATCTCGTCTCTTTCGCGTTTCCTGCTCTTGTATCTTTCAGGCAGCGAATGTTCTCTCTCTCTCTCTCTTTTTTTTAATCTGATTTCAGTCTGGAGTTACCTCGCCCCAAGAGGTGGTCCTGTACCTAGAACTCTTTATCAGCAGCGTTTTCCTTTCCCTCATAAGTTGAGCTTTGTTGGCTGCACGCAACGACGTGTTTTTAGTTTTGTTTGTGAAACGAATCTTCCTATCGACACAAACGTGCGTTGTCCCGATGTTCCGTGTCCTGTTCTCAGGTATCTTTAAACTAGAAGCAAGTTCTTTTTTTTTAACCCTTTCATCACTCTTAACCGTTTGGTTACACAAGTAACGCTCTCTCTAGAAAACGCGAAAGATAGGATTCAGGCTTGGCAATAATGTCTTCAAAACAATCACGTAGTTTTCCTTATCGCTTGTTCTCATTCACGCAATGAAAGTCTCAATTGTTATGCAGTCTGGGTCTGCAGCAGTTGAAAAAGATGATAAGTAGCTGCAAGGTGGGATAAGCTGCACAAGTGGACGACAAAGTAGAACCTATACTCTTCCGGCTGAGCCATTTCGCTTATCTACTGAAAATGGGAACACTGATGGAGACGACGGCGAAACTGTTGCGTTGACGAAGTCTGATAAGCGCTTCACGTTTCGGTTTTTAATAAACTCGCGAGTGAAGCTGAAAGCGCACGCACAGTTTGTAGTTTTAATGAGCTGAACCTTCAAAACACCAGCATTTGCTTCTGGTGGAAGGTGTATAATGTTATGGCTAACAGTCTTGCGGGTACTCAAACTGCGGGTACTTGCGGGTATGACAAAGCGGGTACTCTAGAGAGGAGACTTAAGGTCACCAGGAAACGGGGGGGGGGGGGGGGCGTATATGCTGAGTGGTTAGCAGTTTTTACTAACATGGCACTATGATCCGCACAGGTACCCTATACGTTCGTTACAGGTACCGTATTGAGTACTACCGCATAGTACTAAGAATACAAATGCTTAGTGTTGTCTCCTTAACAGCCCACAACTCAATTTAGGAATAGAATGAGGTAATCTATTGCTTTGTGCCTGCAACATGCTGCAAGTTTGTTAGTTTGTTTTTTGCCGAAAAATTCAGTGATAGCTGGTTATCACGCGTATACTTCGCTTCTTCGCACTTTTTTTTTTCTAACGAGTCTAGAAAGACTAGCGGAGCCGAAACATTCATGCTGTTTATTCGGACCGTTGCTTTCATATGGAGCCGCCGCGGTGGCTCAGTGGTTATGGCGCTCGGCTGCTGACCCCAAAAGACGCGGGCTGCATCCCGGCCGCGGTGGTCGAATTTCGATGGAGGCGAAATTTCAGAGGCCCGTGTACTGTGCGATGTCAGTGCGCGCTAAAGAACCCCAGGTGGTCAAAATTTCCGGAGCCCTTCACTACGGCGTCCCTCATAGCCCGAGTCACTTTGGGACGTTAAACCCCCATAAAGCAAACATTTCATATGGAAGTACCGGCTGTGTGCGAACTTGCATAGTCATAAAATTGAACCTGTTCTTGTTTACACGTGCTGAAGTTAAGGTGCCGCTGCGTCTTTTCGACACTTAATTCCGGCTTGCTTAAAGTAGGCGTGGCACCTTTTCAAGGAGAGCTGCATTGGAAATGACAGCTAGTTCATGCGAGCTATGAAATGTTTGGTCTGTAACGACGAAAAAGTGCCCGCGCGGCAGCGATACTGCTCTCGGCGAGCACGTGCTTCGGGCTGGTGCTGCTGGAACCGCTGACTGTCTGTGAACGCCGTTCGGCGCTTTGTGCTTTGTGCCGTGCTGTGCTCTGTGCTTTGTATTGTATAGGTCACTGATCTAGCCTTTAATCACTCTTGTCATTCCAATTACACAGGAAAGCTCTCAAAACAATTCACAGCGTAAGTTAGCCGCAAGCGATCCTTATTCAAGTTATCTTCTGTGCCGGTTGCGTGGAGAGACAGTTCCACGCAGTCAGAAAGTAACTATAGAATTCATGTGGTGAGAAAAATTTGCGCGGTTAAATGAACATATAAGAAAACTAAAAAAAAATAAAATCCTCAAAACTTGGTGGCATGCAGATACTGAACACGAGCACACAGGATATTTCTCATAGCAGTGCTCCAACTTGGACGAGCGCAAAACACAATCGCTGTAACGAACTAACATGTTGTAGTTGTCAGTTAATTCGGCAACTGAATGACTCCTATCTCTAAAAAAAAAAAACCTTCAGGCTTGCTGAAAATTTCTCTGCAATGTGATGATGGTGATGATAATGTCCTCGGGGTTAGTGGCAATACCCACGGCGGGGGATTGGCCAGGGTGCATTACTGATGCAAAAGCGCTCATGGACAAGGAGTGGATTATTTGGATAATTTAGTGCCTTAGACAGAATTTGTACCAAAACAAAAATAAATAAAAACGGAAAAGAATAAGCAATGCATTCTCATTCTAGCAGAGGAATCTGCCTTGTGTAACGATGGTCAACGGTTGAAGCAAGCACCTTCGTTTTCATCGTGCTCATAACTATGATGAAGTTTTGGACGATATGTGCTTACACATGTTGCTCAAAAGTTTCAAGAACGAAGCACAGCGGAAGGCGAGTGCTTTACGGAATAGTGGCATCATGCGTTCCTTATTTCTCTGCGTAGATTCCCAGTTTCAAAGGTTTACCCTTCTCCAGAAGAAATTTTTTTTTCGGCAACATTAACTGGTTCACGTATATGTAACGATTGAACGAGCTGACTGAAGTAGTTTCCGCAGCATCAGCAGGAAGTTCTTCTGTTGTCGTTAAGAACACACTCCTGGTAGGAAGTAGTTCAAGTTAAAAGTCAAAATATCTATTTGAAAATTGTAACTCTGGTCGCTTGTAAGGCAAGAACATGCAGCCAAGTTGGACAAACACTGAGTGCAGGAACCTGTGCTTACCCTGTTCTGGCAAACGTCGACCAGATGCGCATCATCCGCCTGGAGAGAATCTTCTCCTCGTCGGTCGAATGTTGCGGGTAGAGCAGCGGGAAGCCGAACACGAAGCCCAGTTCGTCGCCGTGCGCCACGCCTGTCCAAGGCTGGTACACGCTGAACGACGGGCGATGGTTGAATATGTAGAAGTACACGTTGTTCTTTCGCTTCGCGAACGCTTCGGCGAACAGCTGGGACGGGCAGATGAGGCTGAAATCACCTACGGCGTCGGACAGGCGGTTCAGCGCCAGCCAAGAGTCCGTCTCGTTCAGATCGTTCAGGTACAACTCGCGGATGGGCGCGGGATTCTTGCCCAAGATCACTCGGAACACTAGGAGGCTGTAGAACCATATCTCGTCCACGGTGATCCTGCTGTAGTCCTTGAAGTTGAAGATCTTCCAAAAGAAGTGGTCCACTATGCCGGTGCCTTCATTCCTGACGTTGCCGATCATGAGGTCAACGTCCTGGAACTGACCCTTCTCGGTGGCCATGACTGGTTCGAAAGGCAGGAACTCGCTGTAGTAGGCCGGGATCATGTAATGCTCTTCGACGCCGAACACTTCCTTCATGGCCCTGAATATGCTAGCGCGGCTCCTGGAGCGAATGCAGTCGATGACCTTTCCGGGTTCGGCGAGCACGTTGCCCCTCTCGCCAACGGGACAGCCGAGGCCGACTGCGAGCTGCTGCACCTTGAGCTTGCCCGTGAAAGTGTTGTCGGGAACCTTCCAGTAGGGTGTACCGCTCTGCATTATGACCCTATGGAACAGTCCCCTACTGAGCGGTGACAGGAGGTGGTAGCCAATGGAAACCGAGCCGGCACTTTGTCCGAATAACGTCACGCGACTAGGGTCACCGCCGAACATGGCGATGTTCTTTTGGACCCACTCCAGCGCTAGGATCTGGTCGTACATGCCCATGTTCCCCGGCGCCTCCGTCACGTTGGCGTTCAGGAAGCCGAACACGTTAAGCCTGTAGTTCGGCACCACCACGACGACATCGCCGAAGAGGGCCAGGTACCTGGCGTCGTAGAGAGAGTAGCTGTTGCCGCCAAACTGGAAGCCGCCTCCGTGAAAGAAGACCATGACGGCTTTGGTAGTGCACAACCCTATGTTCGGGTGGAAACAGTACCGAGCGGCCGTCCACACGTTGACGTGTAGGCAGTCCTCGGTTGTGTTGGAGGCGTCGATGGTAAATCCTTGCGTGAGCTCCCAGGACTTTTGCGAGCAGGGGGGCCTTTTATGCGTTGCATAGTAGATTCCTTTCCAAGGTAACGCGGGCCGTGGCTTCTGGAAGCGCAGGTATCCGAGGGGTGCTTCGGCGTACGGTATTCCGTAAAAGGCGTCCACCGGTCTGTTCCCGACGCTAAGGCGTACGCCGCGAACTAGACCGGTCCTTGTGTGTGCGAACGGTTGGTTCGGATCGTCTCGTATCCTGGCCTCCGTCGGGATCACGATGGCTGGCGAAAGCACCAGCGCAGTCGCTGCGAGGAGACTGTGTACTCGCCTGAAAATGCAGTCAGATCGTAAGTAGAGTGTCATCGTACGCACTTTGCGCACCTGGATACTAAGCGCAACTATTCGCGGCTGACTTCGCGTAGGTGCCGGCTTTCACTCAGGAAGCTCAGTTGACACTACAGCCCATTTTTTATGCATGCACTAAGGGATGAGCTGCATGGTTGGCAAAGTACGCAGCTTGCTTCCTGATGCAGATATCCTGGTGCTGGTAGGATAGTGAAGATTTTAAATGTATGCACATGAAACACTATTCGAGTCGCAATGTCGGTGCTTGAGTAATCTAAAAAAAAATATCCACAGCCTCACTTCTTCCAAACCAATAAACAAATCTCCTTTGCGGGTTTATTTTTAGGCAAGCAAATGGAATTGATGATTCAGTCGTTTAGCGCGCAAACTGCGCACATCTCTGGACGAAGCCGCTTGCAATACGTTTCCCCCGCCTTTAGCTCAATTTAAAACGGCACTGTCGGCGCGAACATATGGAGCATGGAAGCGCGCGCGCGTGCACCGTATTAGGAGCGATGAGAAACGGTTTACTCACATTCTCTTATCGATGCACCTTCGGGAGACGACGGCGGGAACGACGGAGCCGGCCACGGCGCGTGCGGCTGTCTCAGGCGCTTCAACGAAATGAGCGCCTCGGGGAGGGTGCGTGGCTCGCCGATGCGCTGATGCCGGCACGCGCGCGCTCCTCGATGATCCCGCGGGGGAAAGACAAAGACGAGCACTTTTCCTGGCCGTCCCCCCTCTCGCCGCTTGGCCGGCGCGCGCGTTGAAGCCGGTGAGCGTATCTCCTCTCGACACTACTACCGCCGCATACTATGCTCCGGCCCCTTTCGCACGACCAGCTGCAGCAGCGAGCTGGTGTGTGTTTTTGATCGCACACACCCCAGATCGCCGCTACGGCGGCCGCGGGGTGACCCCTCAACTTCCTCCTCGCCCGCGGGCTAGCGGGGAAGGGAATAGGCCTTCCTGGACAGCCAGACAGCGGCTCCCATACAAAGGTGGGTAACCCACCCCGTCCCCTCCCCCCAACTCGACCACCCTTTCCTCCCCTTTCTTAACGAGGAAAGCAAGATGAAAGAAACGGGCCACGCGGGACGTCAGCACCCAAACAGTCGCGGCTTACGACGAGATGGCAGCGACGTGCCTTAGCGCGACGGCACGGTGCGTTGCTGCACGCGAGCTCAGTTTCACTGCTCTATAGCTGGTGCTGCTGGAACGCGGTGTAGATGCAGGAGAGGGTGGAGGCGGTGAGGGGGGGAGAGGAGTTGAGCTGACAACAGCAACAACCTCGCGCAGGCATAACCGAGAAGAATCTGTTCGCCAAAGCCAGACAAAAAATCTTGAGCGCTCAGCGGATTACTGGTTTCGGAACGCCGCTGTATGGAACACGTAACAGCTGTTGTCCGGTTCGGATGCAGAAGGAAATACGGGCGTGCGTAAGTCACGCCAACAGAATTGCCGAGAACAGGCAGTGTGAAAGCTCACTGCAGTGACAGCGCAATACCGAAGAGGAAGTAAAAGCAAATCGGGGACAATGCCGAAGAGAATGGAACGAGCTGTTACTTTTGCTCGCTGGAGCCGGGGAAATTGGGCGTAGCGCGCTTGCATTGTTCGCTGACGAATATTTGGAACGATTCTCGCGCTGGTCGCAGCCCGCGTGGGGCGAAAGTCTACGTGGCAAGAGAAGGTGGAATGGGTGTGCCCGGGTGCGCAGATAGTTGAGTCGACTAGCAGAAACAAGCTAGGTAAAATGGTTAGGGGAAAATCCCCAAGGTGCAGTAGATTCGTAACAAGGGAGTAATTACTCATGGGCATCCATCCAAACGCAGCCATACGGCTACAAAGGAAAGCTTAATGCAGCTTCCACAAAAACTTCGTATTTAAAGAAAATTCGTCCGGGTCCGGGGTTCAAACCCGGAAACACCGCTTCACCGGAGCAGTCGCTCTACTGATATCGTAGTTTGGTCCTGACCAAATACCTTCCGTTTACTTATTTCGCAGAATGCTATATTCCGATATCCTGTTAGAATATCATGAGTGCGGTTTCTTTAACAAATACACAGGGAACACGACACACAAAAACGCAAGATACTGTTTATCTGTTTTATATCTATAGTTTGTACTTATCCAAACCTATGATCCTTTTTTTGTCAGTTTTTCCCAGTCGCCATTGGTACTGACTACTATAGAGGCCGACAGCTCTTGAAGAGTGTTCAAGACGCATTCAGCAAGCGGCTGTGTACTCCATCGTTGCCGCGTGCCGTTGGCAGCTACACAACGACGCATGTGCGTCCTTTCGTCTCTGTAGAGATCGTTCGAATTCCGATTGCTCCGCAGTCACGACGTGCAACTGGCACACATCCACTGTCCCCGTGGGCTCAGTTATACGCGTGTGTATTTCTTTTTCCGAGCGAAACTCGTCCGAACGAAAACCACACGGAGGCTTTCACTCGGAGACGCGATGCTCCAGAAACCGGCCATTGTGCGGCGGTCGTCGGGAGGGGGGATTGACGCATCACGCGGGAGCCCCAGAGAAACAAATATAGCAGTCACGATCCGAGTGACCCACAGCGGGTCAACGCTACGTCACGCATTCCGCGTTTACACAAGCTCTGGACGCGCAACTATGCGGCGGCAGGGCGGATGCTTGGAGTGTTGTTCTCAGTCCGAGGAGGCAACGCGCGTGCGCCGGTGCTAAACGGGCGTTTCAACGACGCCGTTGCGCCCAATGGTGGCATACGCTTCGGCCGCCGACTCAGATGCTATCTCGGCGACTCGCGCCGAGATAGCACGCATGTAATGTAGCGCGCATATAATGTTCGCTTTCATCAGAATCGGTCAGCCTTGCAGGAGCCGCATAGCGGCGCTATAGACTACCAGAAGGCGCACTTGAGAACCGTGAAAGGGAATGGCTTCGAACCAGACCGCGGCCGCGTTTCGATGGCGGCGAAATGCTAAGCGCGCCCGTGTGCTGTGCGATGTCAGTGCAGGAAAAGAATCCCCAGGTGGTCGAAATTATTCCGGAGCCCTCGACTACGACACCTCTTTCTTGCTTTCTTCTCTTAGACGTTCCTTTATCCCTTCCCTGACGGTCCGGTTCGGATGTCTGCCGAGATGTGAGAAAGACACTGCGCCATTTGCTTTCCCCAAAAACAGATTTTCAATTTTTAATGGCCTCTAGCCCTCCACTGCGACAACTCTTTCTTCCTTTCTTCTTTATCCGGAGTTCCCGGGTTCGAACCCGACCGCGAACCCGAACCCGAACCCGGCTGCGTTTTTATGGAGGAAAAACGCTAAGGCGCCCATGTGCTGTGCGATTTCAGTGCACGTTAAAGATCCCCAGGTGGTCGAAATTATTCCGGAGCCCTCCACTACGGGACCTCTTCTTCCTTTCTTCTTTCACTCCCTCCCTTATCCCTTACCTTACGGCGTGGTTCAGGTGTCCAACGATGTATGAGACAGATACTGCGCCATTTTCTTTCCCCCAAAACCAATTAATTAATTAATTAATTTCTTCTTTACTCCCTCCTTTATCCCTTCCGTTACGGTGCTGTACGGGTGTCCACCGACGTATGTGAGACCGTTACTGCGTCATTTCCTTTCCTGAAAAAATCAATTTTCATTTTCCTCTAGCCGATGCTAGTCATTCACGCAGCACACAGTGGTACATTAGTCGCCGCGCCAATCACTAACCATTCTTATGTGTTAGACAGCCCTGCGAATTTGGCGGCGCCGACTTTGCCTTGCGCAACGCCCCACGTTAGACACACACTAGCTGAAAGGAGTCAAAA
This sequence comes from Amblyomma americanum, assembly GCF_052857255.1. Classification (NCBI taxonomy): domain Eukaryota; kingdom Metazoa; phylum Arthropoda; class Arachnida; order Ixodida; family Ixodidae; genus Amblyomma; species Amblyomma americanum. The sequence continues at coordinate 59,334,199 of NC_135502.1, forward strand.
GGGCAATGTGATTGGGAGGGGATGCAGCGGGAAAGGACGCTCGCGATGATTTGAAAAGGGAAATGGAACTATGTGCTCGGTTTTCAGGTAGTTGCCAAGGGGTTTATTTTGTTTTTCTTTTTACCGTGCGTTTAATTACCACGGCCCACAGAAAGATGACACGGTAAGAAGTGTTCGAAGTCTTACAAGTAAAACATTAGTTCGCTCGCGGGGTTTTCGGTAGGCAGAGCTGTTACTGAACAATGTCTCTCGTTTCCGCTTGTGGTTGACGGTCAACGCATGCATATACTCGCAGTCTGTGCTTTTGCTTGCTTCAAGAGAGGCTGCATTTCCCAAGCGCAGATCTCCCCATTCGACAGCTTCGACTCATGTAACGTTAAACAACAGAGCGCCGTGATAGCTGTTTTGGTGAATGTTTAATGGATAAAGGCCGCTGAAGCCTCTAATAGAGTCCTGACGAAGGATTCAAGCCGTTGTTTCCCACTTCTTTGTAACTCTATAAAACTTTTATCTAACCTGCTCTTCATTGAGCGATGTTGGATGTGGGTAGAAACTTTAAACAATCTCACAGGCAGCTAGAAATGATCGGCATACCGGCAGCGAATTACAGTGAGGTACGAAGGCGGATCATGCTGCGTCTCGACCCAGGTCTCATTAATGACCCGTATTCCGTTGTGTAACGAACGTGAATCTCCGTAAGAGTGCTCGCAATAACCCGAGTGCGGAGCAGTGGGAGAGTCGGCTCAACAGCTGCGAGCTCACGGCCCAAGGGGCTTTAGTGCAGCACGCAAGTGAGGTAGCTAGGCTCAGTGGAGCCCTGGAATTGGGGCCCAACCTTGCTTAAGAAGAGGCCTCAAGTCGCCAGCGCAGTGAAGACGACGGAGGCCTCGAGACGCCAAGCCCTTGAAAGCACCCAAATAAAGTTTTTCTTTCTCTCTCTCTCTCTCTCGCATAGCTGCTACGGCATGTAGAACAACTTGGAAGATATAATGACTAAAGGGGAATGCGGCTACAGCATTGTGGTATACAGCTAAACATCCTCGCGCAAGTTTGTGCTTTTTGCAGTTGGATGTGTTTGGCAGCTCAAAGACGCCATGACACGGAATGAAGTTCCGATTGGCACATGCGTTTCATGTGTAAGCGCTTCATTGAAACCTGTCGGCAACGAGCGGACAGCAGGGACTTGAGCGGTACAGTGTACGCGGCTATCAGCCAGCCATGGAGGAAAAAGAATCGGTCCAGCAGGTTGACGCACCAGCGTGATATATACGCTACTCAAGACTGCGATGTTGCGTAACAATAGCTCTCCTTTTTTCTTTCTTCGAAGGTGTTTTGGAAGGAACTTGAAATGTTGGTGAATTGTAAGAAGTCATAATATGAGCGTACTTTTGACCAGTTTATATCTCATACTTTCATAGCTGGAGCACAAGTAAACGAAAGGGAGCTTTCGACTGCGTCCAGCAGCGCTGCCTCGATTTAAGATGAACTGCACATTATCTGTGGCCACTGACTGCAACCGCAGCGGACATCTGCCGTCTATGCAACTTAATATCTCAGAGGTGTACCCTTATCAACAGGAAATTCTCTGCAGCTGTCTTCGGCTGAGGAAAAGTGAAACTATTTTAGGGAGCCAAACTTGCAGTAAAAAGTATGAGTAAATATTTGAGGTACATCGCTGGCCACTTCTGTCATGATAGTTATCGAAAGCGGGGTGAGAAAGAAGAGGGCTGTAATAGAGAATTTTTATGCATGTTCTCTGCCTCATGTATGCAGCAGAACACCGAAATGATAAAGAATAATTTTTCTTTGCATTCGAAGAAACTGCACAGCCTTTCTTAGAGCAGCAGCACGAATTATGGAACTTTGGGCTGAACGTGTAGAGCCAAAAATGTGATTCCAAAAGCGTTGATAACGCTAGTTGTCTCAAGATTCCAAAGCCAGGCTGTCTGCTCTGCAGCTGTAGCTAGCCGGGGCATAAGAGTAGAACCGCTTTATGCTCCAGGTGTACAAACACGCGCGAGGTGGCTTCTGCAGGCACCCGACATATTGATGAGGCAGCGATCGCCGAGCGTGGTGAACCCAGTAAAAGGCTCGAAACCCATTCCTTTTAGTCATGGTACGGATACGGAACACGACTTCGACATGTGTGGGTCTTCACTCGCGAAGTGAAGATTTCCAGCCTTTTCCATGCCTTGCGTAGCGATGCGATGTGCTGGCTTTTGTTGCTGCCATTCGACGAAACCTGTACGCAAGGTAATAACGTAAGTGAGTATAGAGATGGCCGCTTATATATAGAGAAAAGAAATTCACCGGACGAGTGCAAAGGTGAACCGCGTTCCGGGACCGGCACGGGTCCCGAAACGTCAGTGGCCTCTTGACATGCTCACTGACCTTACCATACCTGCCTTACCGAACGAGTTTTCGTCGAAACCTTGAATACGTGCCCACTTATACAAAAGCAAGGGTTCTGAACACTGGCATCAGAGCTTCGCTGCGGTTGCTTCGGTGCGAAGAAACCACCGGGTATAATTACTGACTGCTTCCTGCCTGCCTCTCTCGCTCATCTCTCTTGGTTCTCACGCCGATACGACCACACACGCGCACTGACGGCGTCACTTTCTCCCTCGACTGTGTGTACACCGACGGTGCGCGTGCATAACTGGAGCGGACGAAGGCCGCCCTGTGGAGATGCGCGGGATGAGAAGAACGGGTCATTTAGCGACCCTTTCGGCCGTGCTCCTCCGGGGTCTAGACGCGCAGCGATGTGTGTACGCGCGGCTGTTACGAAAGCAAACGGTCCCGCGGTGGGGGCCGATCTATTGTCTCGGCGAACAAGCGGTCATTCGTCGCTTTCTCCCGGGGCCGTCGCGTCTTTTTTGACTTTGTGCGCTGCTCCGGGCGTCCGCGCTCGAGCGTGAAGTCCTTCGCGTCGCGCCAGTGGCCAGGTATGCGTCGCAGCCTGAGACGCTCGAGCATACCTCGTTGCGTCTGCTCCTGTTGTTGTTGTTGTTCCCACGCACGGCTGTAACCACAGTCGAAGGAAAGGTAGAGAAGACGGTAATAGAACGGTGATGACCTAACAAAGATGTTTTACCTCCAGAGGGCGTCCTTCATACCTGTCTATTGACCGAGAGTCGAAACAAAGATTGCTCTAGGTATTAATGGTGGCATGCTACGTTTCGACTAGAATGGAGTTCCTAGGATGCCGGAGCACCGTTATGATTCACGCCTACGCGCTTACCTGGCGCGCATCTGAATTTGTGCTTTAATTGCTTTTCACACAATGCGAGAACTGTACAAGCGGCGTTTCTGCGTGACATCTTCGCTGTAGCGGAAGTCTCCGTTCCGTTCAAGCATGCTCACTGCAGGATGTTGAGAAATTGGAGCCATCACCTGATCACCTAACGCCACCTGATGTTGAAATAAATGCATTTGTATTTGTATTTGTCAGGAGCTTGTCTACAGCTTGGCACTGAATTACGACACTAGGCGATCACACTGAAGTGCGGCGCTCCCAAACTGCAATTGAATAAGAGTGGACACGTTATATATTCCACGAGCACAACGTTACTTTTTGTCAAAAGAGCACAGTGCGTCGCGCTATGCGTAATTTTAGGGACAAACGTATATAAATCGGTTTAGATGGGCAGTCGTCGTATGAGGACAATTAACAAGTCTGGGAAACAAGATGCACAGGAATCATCCTTTAGGAGCAAAGAATGCGCTACAAAGGCCCCGTGCGAAAACAAATTGGTTCACAAACGCATAATTTCGAGTTGTCATGAAAAATCTAACCCTTTGCCTAGAGCAGTGTTCGGCGAACAATGTGTGTTGTGACACATTGGTGTTCATACATGGTCATGTCTTAAAAGAAAGCACGTTTAGTGACTAAATATTTCGCTACAAGCCAATACAGCGTGTGATTACTGAAAGGTCAATGTTTCTCATCCTGAGGCCACTCCAGCCTCGTCCACCAAACAGGTCGCAGATACGTAGACTCCCAGCGAGGTCACATCGAAATAATCGAGCCTTGAGGTCGCCTTATTCCTAACAACCTCGTATTCACCGTGCATCCGCGGCCGAAGTTCGTCGAGGAGCCAGGGCAGTGCACAATGCGCAGAGCCAGGAAAGCCCAGGCGCAGTCGGTTAATGGGGCCAATTAGGGCCTTGACCCGCCCGCACTCGGCGCTCCTGCCGGACGACAAAGCGTCCCGAAATACCCTCGACGCCGGCTCACCACCAGAGTTGTTCCTGCACGTACATGGATGCGGGCACCCACAGGCTGGCTACAATAACGACACCGCGCAGCGCCGACAGTGCAGGCGAGTCCCTACGCATCCATTCGCCCCGCATTTGCGTGTAGAGGAGCCAGAACGACGAAAACAATGAGGCGGTAGAGAAAGAAGCCGGCCGCTTTAAAACGACCGCCGGGTTGAGCAGATGAGAGAGCCGGCGACAATGGGACATGCAGCATCGTGGTATAATGGACGATCGCTCTGTATACGTACGGCTTGCTGACTCGCGCTCTCACGAAGAAGGAGGGGGGGGGGGGGGGGGGGGGGGGGGACGTATGCGCGCTGGAGCGCTTTCGCAGTCCTCGCTACCACCATCTCTTCTTATTCTTATTCTTTTCGTGTGGGGAGGAAATGTGTCCCGTAGAAAAATAAAACGAACCTAAGTGGCCCCTCCCATCTTAGGGGCAATTTGCATGCGAAACGGGAAAGAACTGTGCCATCGAGCACGATGGAGTGCACGCTCATGTGGGACAAGCGATGGCGGTCGGCCGGCCGTGGAATCAGCTGACCGTGTACAGCTTTTGTTTTCTAACCTTTGTACACTCCCCCCCCCCCCCCCCCCCGTCTCCTCCTCACCCGACATGGCTCGGATTACCCGGGACGTGCTTTCAGATACAATGAAACAGGGCGACGAGATGACAAAACGGTGCCCCCAGCTGCTGTCCGTAGCGTTGTGGTTTGAAAAGCAGGTACGTGTGTAAAAAAGCAGTGTGCGTGGCGTGTACGCTTCCTTTTGTTTTGGACACGCCGCGGTAGTACAGAGCGTGCTCGTGTCGTTGACACCGCCAGTACTTCGCCCACTGTGATTACTTGCTTAGTTTTTTTATGATCCTTTTACGTGCCACAAATGCACGTCGTAGCTGGAGTCTTTAGGGATGATATTCGACCATGTGGACTTCTGTAATGTGAACCGAAACCTCGCTGGGCTGCCCCATCTTCTCTTTCTCTCTCTATCTCTATTTTAGTTTTTGCAATTTGGCTCCATGAATATGCAGCCACGCGTTGAACCTGTTGCTAATGGCTCAGTTGCCGAACTTCGTAGTCGCACTAACCCAGCGAAGCGAGACCAGTCTTTGCTTGTTGCCTGCCGCAATGACACAGTGGACGTAATGGTGAGGAAAAGAAGTTTGACAAGTTCTTCACAGTGCATGCAAACCAGTCGATTCATTCATGTGGGCTCAGCAGTCTCGGACACTACGCTGTTCACACACGCGCAACATTTCTCGATTGCGACACTTTCAAGAGCTCGCGCCACCTCAGATCAGTAGACATAACTTGTTAGGCTGTATACCGCTATAATTTAACCCGGTACTTGCAGCTATCAGTCTTCGAAACGCTGATGTGGAGTACGCAAATGATACACTCGACAGCCATAACGTAACGCGTTTACGCAGAACAGTGAATTCTGCACGAGACGGTGTCTCTTTACAGACTGACCATACAACACCGTGCGCTGGGCAGCATGACGAGAAAACTTGAGCACCCGTCGTCTGGAACTATTCAACGCTGCAGTGAGGTTGCTTCCACTGGGAAATCTCTGTGTATGAGGTTACTGCGAGAGAAACTGTTAACGCTCGCGAGTTATTCGGATAAGGATCTTGGCCTGTTTAGAGGGTCCACTGTGACTCTTTTCCAACCTCTACGAAGTTTGCAACTGTTACGGTCTGACTGGTCATGACTACTAGCAGCCATTACCAGCATTTTCCTTTTATATTCACGTCAATAATACGAAAGCACACAAGTGAACTAAGACTGCAAAGAGCCAAATCCGTGATCATGTCAGTCTGTAATTATTCTCCGCTTAGGGGCTGCGCAAGCACATGCCTCTCTTCTGATGCATAGAACGCCACAGTTATGAATCCTTTCCTTCTTTCTCGATTCTCGTTGGACTATTCGCATGCGCTTGTAGCAAATCAGGACATGGAGAGAGCCAGTGCCTGTGCTGAAAAAGTTTCAGGCTGGAAGTGCTGTAAGCACGTTGCGCTGAAGCGTTTGTTTGCCTTGGTGGCTTTTATGATCTTCCTATAGAGCGACTTCGCTGGTTCGTGGCATTGAAGGCCAGAATTTCGATGCAAGTGCTCGCTGTTCATCTTATCCTTACGCACAGTCGTGTGTCAGCCCCCGGCGATTGCCATTGCTTAAAATCGGGCTCATAATGCGGCACTTATTTTTATGCTCTGTGGGTGGAAGAAGGATCACGAGCCTCCGCAGTTGGTCCTCCTTAGTCCATACGTCTGCAACGGCTCCTCTCGTTACCTTCTTAATATTTGCGTAAGGGGTCACAAGCAGACCAGGCAACGACGGTGCAATGCACTTGAGGTTATCCACAGCCATAAAGCAGAACAATCGCACATTCGTAGGCTAGGCATGGAGAGTACGCGTAACCGCGTGTGTGTTTAACGTGCAACCTTTGGCTCCGAAAGATGGTCGTCAGCCTTCGTGAGCTGGAAAGACGCTTCCGCAACAAGGGTCACGTAACGCTGGTTTCCGTTCAACAGTGCGGTTGCCTGGACGGGCGCGCGTGGCAGCACCGTCAGTCTCGCATATCGTTGCTCTCGTTTTAGAACTAGGCGTACACAAAGCGTACAAAGCTCGGCTAGTATATTTTCCACACTGCCACGCATACTCTTCAGCAGGGGAGGGTACAGCGAATTCGTCGCCATTTCTAGGTTAAAGGAGTTCTAAACCGCAATGTGTGGACAGAAACGGAAAACCGATTTCGCAATGCTTATTGTCTTAACGATCACAAATTAGGAAGCCGCTTGCTCATGTGCTAGCGCATCACATCTGATTTAAAATGTGCTGAATGGGAGCTTAAAGCATTTCATACTCAATACCGCACATATATGTTTGTGTTTCAATTCGTCCCAGTAATAAAGCAAAGAAGGCTACGTGTATACAGAGTGTTTACGCGAGTGCGTCCGATTTCTTTCGCCTTTCATCCCGGAGTGCCATCTGTACCGTATTTCCCTCGCCGAGGAAGGCAGAGGGATGGCCTATTATGTGTGCTGCTCACGGCTTCCACGCAGTCAGTGGTGGATGCACGGTTCCCAACTTCACTCTCCGGAAGTGCGCAGTGGATAGGTGACTGTAGTACATCGCCTTGTACAGGGTGCACTGTAGCCTTAGAGGGTTCGTGTCCCATCTTCCTAGACATTTGACTAGTTCTGTGCACGAACCTGGCTGTTAAAAGCTCCGTCGTTGTGTCATCCCGGTCAAGCCCGAGCTTGCAGATTGCCCTCAGCTGGGCTGCTTGAGAGTCTCTTAAGTGTCCGTGCAGCGGCTGCTTGCATTTGGCCCGCAAACGTACGCGCCAGACAAACACTGCGAACTGCAATCCGTCAATGTGTAGCGTCTGGCACCACTAACAAGACCCTCGAACCTGTCCTAATGCACCATTCATTTTTACACAGCCGTTAGTTATTACATCTTCCCTCAGTTTTCAGCCCGTGCCCAGCAATTCTGGACAAAAGCATTTGTGAGCGGGAAATCGTTTATGAACGCAATTTTTTCATATAAAGTAAGATTTTACTACAACAATCAATATATCCGCAGATCACCCGGCGGTAGTCTTGTATTTTTTTTTCTATTCACATTTTTGCTATCCTCAAAAGCGTTCCCCATTGGTTTTCTGTGGCAGTCTTAACTATTCGATGCGATCGCTGGAAACACTTTAAAAGAAAGATTTTGCTACGTATCAGAATAATGAAGCATTACCTTCAATATTTCCATAACAGTGTATTAAAATTTTCGAATTTTCAAAATTTTTGCTCTAGAAAGCTGGACGCTCACAAGCCCACCACCGGGCACCCAACGCTGAAAATTCGCCGCCCACCTACGAGCGCAGCATCCACCGCATACAATGTTTATGCACTAATATTATAACCGTAATATGTCGCTATTTCTTCGCGATCACAAGCCAGCTAACGCTGGATCAGTCGCTTTACAAACTCGTAACCTTCCGATGGCCTCTTTTGGACCTCTATTTGCAGCAAAAAATTAAAGGCAATTTGCAGAGTGGTTCTCGAAACAGCTTCTCACTCGGGGGTAAGACTCCCTCTTCCAGCTCCCCTTGGATATATTTGCTGACAGATTGCACTTGTGGTGAATTCGCTCATTTTCAAGCTGATTTCCGGTTTTCTATCCGACTCGAACGCGCTTCCTGTCCTGAGTTTCGTACTGAAAGGCTTGCTAGCCTAACCCGTTTGCTGCACAGTTTGTTCAGTTAAATTTGTCTATTTTTCATGTAATTTTTACCGGCGATAGCAAAATATTTTATCGGAATTCATAAGTTGTTTGCTTCCAACTGAAAGATCGATGCTCGCATGCTTGTAAAGTAATAAAAAAAAACTGATCAGTATTAGTAAAAGTGAACTAGCGTTGCAATGATGGAACGACTGCACACGCAGCATGTGCTATACCTCCTCACGTGGGACATGGCGAACGGATACTTACGTTTTAGTTACTACAATGGTGTCGATGGCTGGAAAGACTTTGAGAGAGAACGCATTTTGTGTAATACAGCGCGGTGTCAAGAGTCTCCCGAAGTAGATACTCGCAATCTGTCGAACAAGTACAAATCATTGATGTTTTGCCTCGCTAATCAGTCAGCTGGTATTTATTCAGAAAGTGGAGTATACATGCTCTATTGTGCTTCAATGTTTTGTATAAACCTGCTTAGCTAGACCGCAAATAATTTTTTTTCGCGAACCCGCATCCCGTAAACTTTTGTCCATGACTGTACATAATTCAGCTTCAGTACGCTGGCGCGCGCGTCCCGCAATTTCCATTGTCGGGACATCCGCGGCGTCGTGCCACTGTGCCCGACAAGTTCATCGTACTGGGCGTGGGGATGAAGCCATGGCTTCAGATTCATGCGCGGTATCTGAGAAAGATGTCGATTATCCCGCGCTGAGTCCTTCTTTCCTGGATACCCCCGGACGTAGGTTGTTGAGTTCGCTGGTCATACTTCCGGTCAGAGCTGAGTCACAGTGTTCTTCGCTGTCTAATATCTGACCTCTGCCCCGTATAAGCTGATGCGCGTATTTATTCACGCATTGTTGGAGCAATTGTGAAAATGTACGAGAGCAGCATAGAAAATCTTCACCCGGTGTTCTGTCAATCAAGAGCAAAAGTAAATCAACCGCGGAAGGGGATTTTAAATTTTATTTCTTAGAGACTGCCATGGCAGTAATCATTTACACGATCGGTGGGCGCTAAGGATGCATTGCAGACCGCGGATGGAGTGCTCCTCATTTTTTGACTAGAGTGTTAAGCTTTACTGCAATAAAAACTGCTTTCATGGCCCATCTACTTTTACTGCCGACGGTGCATGCAACCAGGCGCAACGCGGTGTCCTTACATCCGCAAAGGAGCCTGTGTGGACGGGCGCTTTTGCATAGACGCGTTGGTCGGGCTGACATTGATGGCAGTGTTTTTGCTGTCGTTCCGCTTCCTAGGTCTCACATCTACTCGAGGCGCTGGGTAATCGGAGCAATCGAGTTCTGGTAAAGGAAGAGCCTTAGTCAAAACTCTTGAGGCCACAAAGTTTGGTTTTGAGCTATATGTAGTCGAGTACTTACGGCACCTCTAAAGATTAAGAAGCATGGAGGGGTGGGGACAATACCCTTCCTCTACCTCCGGAGATGTGGAACGTCTGATGAACAGCCACCTGCAGGGCTCAAAAGTGAACAGTGCGTCCTGAAGACTTTTGACCAAGGCTGTACACATTGGTGCGGGAAATCGCTTGGCTCGTTCACGCGTTTAAATGTATGAATAATGTCGCTTTTGAGAGAAATAAGTGGCCGATGTCACATTTGAATCCGACGCAGATGATTGGTGTGTGTTACGCAAATTATACTGCAGCGCCCTCCGCGTCTGCAGTACGCCATGTAGTGAAAAGACCGCCGAAGTGTTGCAAGCGACTGAACTGTAAAGTTTGAATTTGGATAAATATATAGGAAAAAACTGACATTCGCGTAGCAACGACGGAGCAACTTTATTTTACTTTAGGAACACACTAACAAAATTTCGCTCAACAAGATGGTGACCTGCTTAGTGTCCGGCGCTTACTTACAGCTAAGTTGTCGTCATGAGGTCAACAGGAAGATCACAGTACGGATACAAAAAGATATGTCGAGCAGCGCTTCGCTGACATTGCAGCATTACCGTCATTCCATGTCCCCAATGTGTTTAAATACGGGAACGCTTTAAACCACCCGAAGCCTTGCGATTGTTGACAGGACATCCACCTTTCACGCTCATTCCGCTGCGTATGCATTGTTTCCATATTGGTACAAATACTCCAGACTGAACCAAGAGCGGAAGCTCTAAGAAAACGCTACCCCAGAGATAGTTTTCGCGTCATTGCGGTCTCCGGACACTTTGTTTTCCACCGCAGTTGGTGGGACATAATTTCAAATGGTACTCGCGTATGCACACTGTTTTACTATTTATTAAAGCTACACGTGGATGCTACGCGACTTGTGAACGCACATGTCGGCCAGGTGTAAATTCCTGCTGTGGTCTCACACGTCCACATTCCACCGCGAACGTACGCTGACCTCTCCACAGTGCGAACGCTTACCTGCCGCGAATTATAAACCGAAAAAAGAAATTGCGCGTACTACTCGTACGGCAGTTCATGACACGGTTACTGGTGGATATCTGAGGAACAGGCACCGTGCAGGCCGAAGCTATGAACTCTGACGTCACACAGGGAGAGTACGGGTTCGGGCCAGCCCCTGCAGGAGCGCTGATTAGGTAGCACATAACCACTTAATAGATGATATAAACGCATTTTACAGGTAACAGTCAGGCTACAGTAGACAGCAAGTTTTTTCAGTTAAGAGGCCTATTTAATTCAGGGATCGCTATGCAAATATTCTTATGCTAGTGGATGCCCATTTGTCCATGTACAACTTCGCCTGTTTGACATTAAACTTACTAACCCTCGCGCGAAATTAGTACGAATGTGAACAAGCAACACATATTGAATCCCAAACATTCCATACCATGCCACTAGAAACTGGACAAAAGTTTTAACTCCTGCACTGTATACATCTTGCTAGTGCACTGTATATATAAACGTTGTCGCAGCGCTCTTTCCTGCGGCTTACATACAGTTATCGTCAACTGCTGCAAAAAAATACGGTAAAAATTTCGACGTTTTTGCTACCACCGAATAAAGCGCGTGTGATAAAAATCAGTGATGTCCCTTCGCTTCGGATCTGTTCTTCGGCCAATAATCACTCTTCTGGATGCTGCGTTATGTGTTATGCCGACCCGGGCTGGCATGCACAAAACACTTAGAGAAAGCATGCAAGCCCATTCTGAGCGCTTTCAGTAGGCGAATCAGGGGAGTACTTTTTTATTTTTAGCGAGAAATTTTACATAAGTGAACCATGCTGAACCTCATTTTTCCGATGAATACCGAGAAATGCATGATTCAGATAGAACCCCTTCAGCCCCCCTCTCGCCGGCTGCCCCCTTCAAGAATGACCCCTAAATTCACCCGTTACGGGAGTCAATTAACACAGAAAACGTCAACAAAGTCTGAACCTTTGTTAGAAAAGCGAGTCTGCCAGTGATTAACTCGGTGTAGCGCCGTGTCCACTATTCGCGTAGACAAGTTACAAAACCTCGCTACAGTTACGAACAGAAAAGACCTTTCTTCACGACTCTGGACACATATAGGCTCGTCGAGAAATGACGTTCTACGACCGTGAAAGCCGCCGGAGACAGTCACTATAAAACCGCTGTGATATGGAAACTTTCTTTATGAAATGGTATACAAGGGGCACGGCACAGACCCCGAAGTGACAGACTTTCGAGTTACCAGTGACATTATCGCCATACATCAGTTGTCATCGTGGCTTCGAAAGTACGCATAGCTTATCGGGTTCTCGTGCGTGTGGAACAGCGAAACGGTGAAGAAAGGTCGGAATGCAAATTACGGAAACCCTTCTCTCAGCAAGTGGCGACGGGGCTGCAGTGATTGCTTCGAAATACCGAAGGTATAATGGACTGCACAGTGTTAAACTGACGTTCAGTTCACTGGCAAGCAGAAATTCATGTATTAGAAGGAAAGGGGTTACGAGAAATCCTTCTGCGCCTAACCGATGCATCGGGTCACGCTGCTTCAAAGACAACAGCCCACGTGGGCGGTTCCCGGTGTTCCTTGGTCACCGGCATTGGTGCCCCCCCCCCCCTGAAAGCTGAACTGCGAAGGCCCGTTCCGAACGGCAAAGGTTTATCGGTGCTCAGTGCGCAACGTACGTGCATATGCCCAACTATGCACCATCGGACGAGTACGCGGATGCGCTTTTGGAGCACGCAGTCGTTGGCGTCGCTGTTCTTGAAATAATGTAAGAATGTCCCAAGCGAGTACTTTGGAAAGTTCCGATAGCTGGAGTACAAACACCTGTTGTAAGTGACAAGTGCCTCAAAAATACGACTGACGCACGCATGCTCATTTGGTCCCTTCACGACCCGCAGCACGCTTCAAGCGCTGCTCTGTGTCTCTTTTGTATAAGTTCCTTCTGCATCTGTCTTTGAAGACAGTTCAATGTATGCCACTTGTTCAGCCCTAGGCGCTAAAAACACACGTCTAATGTCGCACTAAACGGCAGTTTAGCTAATGTCAAAATTAGCTACTATACCAGACGGAAAGCACAAGACTTCTGCTTTGTTGTCTGCTTTGTTGACTAAATTACCTAAGTTATGCAGCTTGACGCTGCAAAAACTGATTGCTTCCCTAATCTCTAAGTCCCATAAGTTTTCAGAGTACGCAAAAGGTGGTGCACTACATTCAGTGGATCGCCGCACTGCAAGCATGAGCTCTACACCTTAATACAAAAATGCCCCGTGAGAACTTCGCTGCATCGAATGCGATCGAACATCGGCGTATGACAAGGACTTCCGGCCTTGGGAGTTTTATCCCATAAGCGCTACACTCGACAGCTACAGGGTTCAAAGTGCAAGGAACCGCTTATTTCGTCAGTTTCTTGAGACGATACGAACCCACGTATTCATTAAACGTTCAACCATCATGTTTCACGAACACCAGAGCCGAAGTAGTAATGGACATTGCATGCTCACGCTGTCACTTCAAGACCTGTCAACACTAGTCACAGGACCGTCAGTGATGATTCGAAAACTATACCACCAGCACAGCGGCATTTTACAGTCTAGTAGTTGTTGCGTGAAAGTTTTCTTTTTCATCTTTACAAAGTGCTCTTTTACACCTGTCTTCCCCCCAGCGTCTGTACTTGTGCGCCATATCGCGCGTGGCACCTGTCGAGCACAGTCTCTAGGCCACCGCCTGCTGCTGGTCGAGGAAGGCCCGCACCACGGGCAGGGTGCTGACACGCTCGTAGTGCGCCTTCAGCTGCGCGTGGCTGTCCAGGGCCCCGTGGAAGCGCTGAAGCAGCTGCACGCATGAGAACGTCACCGCCAGGTCGGCCCACGTCAGCTGCGCAGGGTAGATGGCGCGGTCAGTATTAGACAAGCAAAGCACGCAAACAAGCTTCCAGTCGTACGAACGGCCGAACTGGTTTACGGTTTATGATTTAAGGGTGTTTAACGTCACAAAGTGACTCAAGTTATGGGGACTCAAGCTATGTAAATCCCCTTCTCTACTCGATTGACTTTTTTAACTGTTTTAGTTGTGTTCTCATTTGATGTTACTGATTGTATTCGTTGTCCTAATTGCCCCCCTCATTGTATGTTTATATATGCGTTTTACTAAATTTGTTCTTTTTTTTCAACCTCTTTCAACGTGCCCCCCCCCCATTTATGTAATACCCTGTGAAGGGTCCTTAAGGGATCAATAAATGATGATGATGATGACACCATAGTGGAGGGCTGCGGATACTAATTTCGACTACCTGGAGTTCTTTAACGTGCACTGACATCGCACGGCACACGGGCCTCTAGCATTTCGCCTCCATCGAAATGCGGCCGCCACGGCCAGGATCGCACCCGCGTCTTTCGGGTCAGCAGCCGAGCTCCGGAATTAACCAGTGAGCCACCGCGGCAGCTGAACTATGAAATTGTACCAGAATCTAAATGCACAGTGCTTGCGACATGCGTAGTCATTCATTAACCTGTACGCCTTGCATTCGTAGTGATCGGATTGATGGGCATACTTTACCGCAAGCTAAGTACGAAGCAACAACATGACGCGGATGGTGTCCATCACAGTTCGTGGCTAGTTATGTCCAGCAGCAAATCCCAAGTATTTGTTTGCCAGCTATGTAAAAAACAAGTTTTTTTTTTCAAGCGCACTGACGTCGGAATGTTGTCCAGCCCGTGCGGAAGGAGCCTAGCAAGGGCACGTCGTTAGAATGGGTGATTAGCTGAGGTCTTTATTACATCCAGCACTGACTGCTAGTCCTCACGATGGAGCATGCTCTTTAGAGAGCAAGGGTAACGTGTAGAGAGGGGAAACGTGATGGTTACTCCGAACCCGATATAGTAGTCTACTACGATTCTCCAACATGCGAAGCTAAGGTGCAGAAAAAAATCACGGACTGGCCGATCACGTGAGTAGCTTTGGGCATTCGACCCCACCTGATTGGCTGGCTGTAGCTACGGCTTCAGTGCCTGAGAATTGTGAAACAGAGCAGATGCACCGGCATACATGGAGTTTCTGTTTAGGGGCTAGAAAGTACGAAGGCCAAGCAAGAAAGAAGTTTAATGAGTATGGGTGGATATGTAAAGTTTACCGTTACAAACCTACGCGTGGACTATAAGAGGCGCCGTAGCGGAATGCCGCTGATAAAATGGTTCTTGCACGAGCGTGTTTTCATTTTTGCGTTTGTCCCCATCGAAATGCGGCGGCCCTTGATTCAGCAGCCGAACGCCACAGCCACTGAGGCACGGAGAAAAATGAAGTCGGATATTTTTACCGCCGACTATCGCTACCAGTGTAAACATATGCTAAGAGCATGCCTCGCTTTTTGCTGCTGCTTTACTACACTCGCCGTCATGGTAGACTTTAGTGTAACAGAACTCCTGCTCTATCTGATATGATTCCCAAACGCGCACAGCGCTGGTTCACGGCGATTTTTATTACTGGGGGCGTGGGTAGGAGAGGAGCTCCCGCGATAAGAAGGATGAGGAGGATATGTTCTCCGACAACCAGTGCCTGCGGTTTGCAGAAGTAGGCCGGGTCGAAAGAGCGCCGACGCGCCGATGGCTGCTAAATATGGAGGGGGCGCAGACTGTACTCCGGCTGGGCATGACCGTGTCCCACGCCACTCACGCGTCCTTCAGGCGTGGAGGAAGGGCGCGCGCTCTAACGCACGCGCCGTAGTACATGCAGACCCGGACGTAGGGAGGGGGGAATAGCGCGCGCGCTTTTTCGGACAAACGCCTTCAGACAACCCGCATGCAGAAGCCGCGCTGCTCGTCACGGTTCGCGCGCTTTTTCTGCACTCGCTGTGCGGTCGCTTCTCTTTCTCGCAGCCCGCCCCCTGTGTGTGCAAATTCATCCTCATCGCGAATCAGCTAAACCGGTGCGTACGTATACTTAAACAGCGCCGACTCAGAATCGCCGTGATCAAGATTGACGGGTAATCAGAGTGGGCAGTCTTGACGCCTATACTCTGAATAGCGATCGCGTCGTTCTGGTTTTGACCGCTCGTGTGGGGAACGGTGTTAACAGCCGCCGTACCTGACAAGCTCTACAAGCAGCTGTCACGAGAGGGACGTATAAGTGTGCTGGACGGCGAGTGCAGATGGGGTCGCAACCCGCTTCCATGTTTGTACAGCTGCCCAGAGGTCAGAGGTGAGGACGTGCATCGTGCCCGCATACTCGGCTCTGTCCGGTTGCGGGGATTCTTTTAGGGTTGCCGTCAACAAAGACGGTGCATATGCGGACGAACAAAGAGGCCGGTGTGAACGCCGACTCGAGAACGGCCTACAAGAACGATGCAAGCGCCGCGGCCAATCTTTCTGTTTTGTAACTTAGCCCATGCTATTTCTCCACTTTTCAACTGCTGTGCTTTTGTGTAGCTCTGTATCATTTCATTTATTTCGTTACAGTTGTGTTGTCTAAGGCCTCTAGGTTAGTACAGTGAATAAACAAATAAATACTCCAGCAGTGCACTGTGGTCTTGCTTCTCCTACCCTTGACCAATATTTGACCAATGCCCATTGGCACGCCGTGAGACGCGCTATACAATGCACTGCTATACACGTCTAGAAAAGAAGGTAATGCATTGTGTTGTAAACGTCCCGCATTGGCGCGTTAAAGCACTGTTCCGGAGCGAACAGGAGGAAGCCGAGGCCCGCCACTAACGCTCAGTGCCTTTGGTGTTCGGTTGCTGATGCAAAGGTTTCGGGATGCAATCACGGTCACGGCGGCCGCATTTCGATGGAGCCAAATGCAAAAATGTCCTGCGCTGTGCGAGATCAGCGCACCTTAAAGAACCCCGGCTACGTCCGAATTAATCCAAAGCCCTCCACTACGCGGCGTCCCTCGTTGCCCAGGTGTCGTGTAGGGGCGTTAAATCCCGCATTCCGCATTACGTAAGAAAGCTGAGCACACTCCATGCCTACGTTCGCACCGGGTCCGTGAATGACCGCATCAGCGAAACTAGATTTGATTTATGATTTGATTTATGATTTAACGTCCCAAAGCGACTCAGGCTATGAGGGACGCCGTAGTGAAGGGCTCCGGAAATTTCGACAACCTGGAGTTCTTCAACGTGCACTGACATCGCACACTACACGGGCCTCTAGAATTTCGCCTCCATTGAAATTCGACCGCCGCGGCCGGAATCGAACCCGCGTCTTTCGGGCCAGCAGCCGAGCGCCATAACCACTCAGCCACCGCGGCGGCCTCAGCGAAACTAGAATATGCACGTACTTGACATTCCATTTAGGCATTTCGCGGCTGCACAGTCGCAAGGCCGCAGCTTGCTACATTTACTGCAGTCCACGTCCGCAGAGTACGTGAATGTTGCTTCACAATGGGAATACGCATTTGAGTTACTGTAGTCCGCGGTCAATCGAAGAAGTTTGGGAGCGGGTTTCCAGCAGTTTGCTTCAGGAATCGATCTTTGCTGCTTCGTGTCATCCGCCATGGGAGTGCAATTTTTTATTGGGCGAATTTCTGTGAAGTACGATGGTTCTGCAGGTTTGCTGTCAATAATCAACTACCGAATGCGCATCAGCGAAATTCTATACTAAGCCCGAAGTGACGGGCGATGGCGCTGAACTGCACGCTGGCAAGTTGCGGTTATGGGTTAGGCCTGCAACGGCAGCTTATAGCGTGTTGCATTAGCATACTTTCTTTTCGTCACAGGGAACATGTTCCGTCAATTCTCCGCACAACCAGTGCACAGTTTGTTTCTTTTTGTTTTTGTTTTTCCCCCTCAGACGAAAGGAGCGCAGACGAGGCTCGTCGGGCACGTCCAACAAGTGCTCTGTTATTCTTCGGCGTCCGTGCCTGTCTGCGAGTACGGCATGGGCGTACGACACGTTTGTATATAAAAGGCATCATGGGTGTGTTTCTGCCTCGACCGGCATGACGTCATCCCGCTCTCCCTTCTTCCCGGGCTATGTCACCGGATGCAGCGACCAATGGCACGAGAGCAAATGAAACAGAACCGAAATGAAACGTTAGGCCGCTAAGAGACGGCTTCCGAATACCTGCGAATGCTCATCATTTAAAACAGCATTTTCTTTGCCGTTCCCCCCTACCTCCTAAATGGACTGTCGGGGTGAGCCTGACAGCGTACATAACAAGGGCACCAAAGGAGAGTGAAGTGCAAACACGTGGCCGTCTCACGGGCCCACGGTTTGTGTTTGTTCATAATTTGGACGGTCAGCTTCGGGAGAAGGATATTACACGAATGTCAACCACGTGCTGCAAAATGGCAGGTGGTGTCATATTGCTACCGTGTGCTCACACAGCACTATGTTCTGCGATTCTAACGAAAATAAATGCGGAAGAAAGCAAACACGCGCTCTTCATGCTGATGGGGACGAAACACTGCATACGCGTACATTGCAAGATGTGCTCAGCATGTCAATTATTGCCGCTCCAGAAGAAGCGCACTACGCTCAACGTGTTGTCTCAGTGTAAATTAGAGAGAAAGAATCCGGTTTCATTTCTCAACCTCGATGCATTCAAAGGTGTCTTTCTCCGTCAGTCTCACTGGCCGACCTTCTAGCTTAACCTTTGGCGTAACCTCCACAGAGCGTTGCGTCGCATCGCGCTCACTGCACTTGGTTCAAGCGAGAGCGGAAGCCGCAGTCGCACGCACGTTCTTTGCGAGCAGCAGCTCGCCTATTCTGATCTCTCTCTCTCTCTCTCTCTCTCTCTCTCTCTCTCTCTCTCTCTCTCTCTCTCTCTCTCTCTCTCTCTCTCTCTCTCTCTCTCTCTCTCTCTCTCTCTATTTTACATGGGTAGTATATTGAGCCCTGTGTGTTGTTACCCTTCCCTCTATTTATTTATTCTCTCTCTTCGTGAGCACATAAGCAAGGCCGTCCTGTTTGCTTCGTCAGTTCCTCAGACAATTTATAATACTGTGTTCTCTCTATGTAGCATCTAGACTGGCAGACACTGCAGTGGATAATCACATGGTGTTCCGCAGCCAGCGAAAGTCTCCGCCCAGCTCTATATGCATCGCCATGGAAAGTTAGCTCATTCTTATATTTGGCTCGAGAAATGCACTGTCTGTTGCCCTTTTTCCTTCTTGTTCTTTCCGGAAGGTTTTGTTCGCGATGAATATCCTTAAGAGACGTACTAGGGGTGGAACAATGACATGCGGTAAAATAAGCTGCGGGCTGCCCGCACTCTAAAGTCGAAAATTTAATTCGCTGGAGACCATGGGTTCACCAGTAATGCTGTTAAAAACATCGACTGGACTGTCTGGAGACCAATACTGCACTGGTCTAAATTTTCTTTTTCGGCCCACCACACAAGAGTACCGACACACACAGGAGGGGCTGCTGTCATTTAGATAGAATGCTTGCCTGTGTTCCACTGCTTCCAGCGTACCTAGAGATCGACTAAAACAGTCTCGTATAAGCAAAATAAAACTGAGGCTGTGAAGGGCGTATTTTTATTTAATCGTGCATGTACGAATACACAAAACCCCAAAGCTGAAGACTTTTCGCCTCCTCCGGAATGAACATTTAAGTGATGATGGCTGTGCTCCGCCCCCTTGCTTTTCTTTCACCGAATATATATATATATATATATATATATATATATATATATATATATATATATATATATATATATATATATATATATATATATATATATATATATATATATATATATATATATATATATTGTCACGGACGCCGGTAGGACGTTCAATCCCTGGCAGAACAGTACCTGGCGAGCACACTGCGCAGAGCGTAGCCGGCAGGGCCTAGCACCGAGCAGAAGAGGACGAAGTCCGGCGCGCGACAAAGGTCGAAGACAGACCGTAGGGGGGAGCCGGTAGCGTGATGGCTAAACTAAGTGCGGCATTGCCCCTCCCCTCTGGAAAGGCATCGACTCGATGCCTGACAGTGAGGGGGAGCCACGTGTTGGTGTTAACAGAATCCCAGGCACCGAACGTGGTGAGAGTTGTCCTAGCGGGCATGGTATGGCTTGAGTCTTGCGACGTGCACAATTTCGGATGTCGGCGGGCGTCTGGAAGAACGAACACTCCCTTGCGGGCGCACTTCATACGTAACGTCGCTGAGTTGGCGGAGTACCTCGTAGGGGCCGAAGTAACGGCGCAAAAGCTTCTCGGAGCGACCGCGCAGACGGATGGGGCTCCAAACCCACACTTGATCGCCAGGCTGGAAAATGACTTCGCGGTGACGGAGGTTATAGCGGTGAGCATCGACTTCTTGCCGCACGCAGGTTCGTTGCCGAGCCAGCCGGCGGGCAGCCTCTGCATGGCGAACGAATGCATCAGCGTCGGCAATGGATGGGCGGGCAATATCGGGCAACAACATCGTGTCCAACATAGTCACGACTTCACGACCGTGTACCAAACGAAATGGCGTGAACCCCGTCGTCTCTTGAAGGGCAGTATTGTAGGCAAACGTGACGTACGGAAGGATTTCGTCCCAGTTCTTATGGTCGTCGTCGACGTACATAGAAATCATATCAGCGATAGTCTTATTGAGGCGCTCGGTTAGGCCGTTGGTTTGAGGATGGTAAGCTGAGGTCTTACGATGACTTGTGCCACTGAGCCGCATAATTTCCTGAGTAAGCGTGGACGTGAACGCTGTGCCTCGGTCAGTTAAAACAACATAAGGGGCGCCATGGCGAAGGACTAGGCTGATAATGAAAAAGTCAGCAATTTCAGCAGCAGTGGCGCGGGGAAGGGCTTTCGTCTTACAATACCGGGTGAGGTAGTCGGTGGCAACCACAATATACCGGTTACCCAATGATGACGTGGGAAATGGGCCCAGTAAGTCCATGCCGACTTGGTGGAAAGGAATTCTCGGCGGAGCAATGGGTTGGAGCAAGCCAGCCGGCTTGAAAGGTGGTTTCTTCCGACGTTGACACTCGCGGCAAGTACGTACATAACGCTTGACAGTCGCAGAAAGCCTGGGCCAGTAATAACGGTGACGAACTCGTGCCATCGTTCGAGAAAACCCGAGGTGGCCGGAAGGAAGCTCGTCGTGGCATGCCTGCAAAACGTCAGTGCGGAGCGCCGTTGGAACCACGAGCAGGTAACCAGAGTCCGTCGGGGCGTAATTTCGTTTGTAGAGGACGCCATCTCGCAAGCAAAACGACGACAAGCCACGCGCGAATAGACGAGGCGGTAACGAGGCGGTACCCTCAAGATAATCGATGAGTGGCCGCAATTCCGTGTCGTCCCTCTGGTGTTGAGCGAGGTCGGACGTGGTCAGAGCACCAATAAAGAGGGGGTCATCTTCGAGGTCATCAGAGCTGGACGGGATAGGAGCACGGGACAAGCAGTCTGCATCGCTGTGTTTGTTGCCCGACTTGTAGACAACTGTTACATCAAATTCTTGCAAGCGAAGGCTCCAACGAGCTAGCCGGCCCGAGGGGTCTTTAAGATTCGCGAGCCAGCACAGTGAGTGGTGGTCACTCACGACCCGAAACGGGCGACCATACAAGTAGGGCCGGAACTTCGTTATCGCCCACACAACAGCTAGGCACTCCTTTTCAGTGGTTGAGTAATTGGCCTCGGACCGAGACAGCGTGCGGCTTCCGTAAGCAATCACACGCTCAACACCATCTTGCCACTGGACGAGGACTGCACCGAGGCCAATGTTGCTGGCATCGGTGTGAAGTTCTGTATCCGCCGCCTCGTCAAAATGGGCAAGAATGGGCGTTGTTTGTAGGCGTTTGCGGAGCTTTTCGAAGGCGTCCTGCTGTTCCTGTGCCCAGACGAAAGGCTGACCGTCTTTTGTCAGCCGTGTGACAGGCTCAGCCAGCCTGGAGAAGTCTTGCACGAAGCGTCGGTAATATGCGCAGAGGCCAAGAAACCGGCGCACAGCACGCTTATCAGCGGGAGTCGGGAACGCAGCTACAGCAGCCGTCTTGTCGGGGTCGGGGCTGACACCCTCAGGTGTCACAACATGGCCCAAAAACTTAAGCCGTTGGTACGCGAAGTGGCATTTTTCGGGTTTTAGATATAGACCGGCTGATCGGATGGCCGTCAATACTGCACTCAAGCGTTTGAGATGTTCTTCGTAGGTCGCAGCGAAAATAACCACATCATCAAGATAGACGAGACACGACTGCCATTTGAGGCCAACCAGGACAGTGTCCATCATTCTTTGAAAGGTGGCAGGAGCGGTACACAGGCCAAAGGGGAGCACCTTGAATTCGTACAAACCGTCAGGCGTTATGAACGCGGTCTTTTCACGGTCACGTTCATCGACTTCGATCTGCCAGTACCCACTGCGTAGATCAAGAGAGGAAAAGTATCGGGCATGACGCAGGCGATCGAACGAGTCATCAATTCGGGGCAACGGATAAACGTCCTTTTTAGTAATCTTGTTGAGGCGACGATAGTCGACGCAGAATCGGAGAGTGCCATCCTTCTTGGCGACCAGCACAACGGGCGAAGCCCACGGGCTTGTTGACGGCTGGATAACCTCGTCGCGGAGCATTTCCTCAACCTGCCTCCGAATCACCTCCCGTTCTTTCGCAAACACTCGATAGGGGTGGTGTTGTATAGGCCTCTCGCCTTCATCCACTACAATGCGGTGTTTAGCGACCGATGTTTGTCGAACTTTAGAAGTGGTCGCAAAGCAGTCACGAAAAGAGTCGAGGATCATGTGGAGGCGGTGTTTCTGATCGGCGGTTAGGTCGGGGTTCACGTCAGTCATAACGGGGGCGTCAGACGTCGATGCATGGGTATCGTTGAGGGAGCAGGCGCAGTGGGAGACTGAGTCACTCATTTCATCGAAATAGGCTATGGCGGTTGCTTGCGGCAAGTGACGGTATTCGGCGCTAAAGTTCGTAACAAAAAGCTGCGTTCGCAGTCCGCGGAGGGAAGTAACACCCCGCGCAACGCAGACTTGTTTACTCAGCAGTAACGACAGATTACCTTCCGCAACCCCGTGAGGAGTGCGTGGGTTGGAGCATTCCACCGTAATAAACAAACTGGAGCGTGGTGGTAGCGTGACATTGTCATCAAACACGCGAAAAACAGGCCTGTCGGGCTCGCTGCTGTCGGCTATGGTACAATGAGGTGAGAACGTCACGACAAGTTCGCGGAGGTTGATTATCGCACCGTGTTCCCGAAGAAAATCTAACCCGGGGATGAGGTCCTTCGAGCAATGAGCCAACACAGCGAAGCAGGCAGTGAAGGTGACACCACGAATCTCTATTCTAGCGGTGCAGACGCCAAGCGGTGTCACCAGATGGCCTCCAGCTGTCCGGATGTGTGTTCCAGGCCAAGGTGTCAGTACTTTCCTCAGGACAAGCGTCAGACCACGACTCATGACGGAGAAATCGGCGCCGGTATCTATGAGAGCAGTCACGCGGCGGCCATCAACGATGACCGAGATTTCAGCCGAAGCTTGGTCACCGTCAGAAAAACGCTGTGTGAGGGAGGTCGGACTAGGGGATCGTTCTCGCGGTCGGGTTGGGGCGTCAAGCGGAGGCGTCTCCGTTCGTCGAAAAGTCGTCGGACTTAAGGGTCGTTCAGATTGTCCAATTGAGGCGCCAAGCGAAGAAGGCGTCTCTGGGCGTCGAAAGGTCGTCGCGGCGTGGGGTCGGAGGTCGGGTCGCATGCTAACGTCGGTGAGCGGAGGATGTTCGTCATTATGTCCGGTGACGGCGGCCCTACCTCCAGGGGTCGCCGTCCTGTTTTCCCGGCGCGGGCTGGAGGACTGCCGGACGTAGGACTGGGGAACTGGTGAAGAAAACCGTCGAGGCGACGGTAACCTGGACTGACGTTGGGCAGTGGGTACAGGTGGGACGTTGGCCGCTAGGTACTGATCAATCTCGCGGGGTCGTTCACCATAGCGCGGCAGGGGTGCGTCGGGCGAAAAGCCGCGCAGGCCAATCCGGCGGTACGAGCAGTGACGACGGATGTGGCCTGCTTCGCCGCAATGGAAGCACAGGGGCCTGTTGTTCGGCGTTCGCCACATGTTTGCCTTCGTGACGGGTGGGCGGTCGTCTGGCAGCGCTTTCGTATGCGGGAATCGGTGGGACGGCGCGGTAGGGGCAGGAGAGTAGAACGCCGGCGGTGGTGGCGCAGGACTTCGCAATGTCTCGCTGTATGTCATCACATAGGGCGCTGGCGGTGGCGGCGGTGGAGTGGGCTGCACCGTGCGGCGTATCTCGTCACGCACAGCCTCCGAGATGGCGGTGACACTAGGAGGCTGCTCCACAGAGCGAAGCTTCTGCAGCTCTTCGCGAACGATGCTCCTGATGAGCTCTCGGAGGGAGGTGTTCTCATCCCCGGGCCTCGGCATGTGGCACTCCACAGCAGTGATGTTTGAGGAACGGCCGTAGTGCGCAAACCGCTGCTGCAGGGCGCGCTCCATGCCTGCCGCCTCCTTTGCAAAATCGGCGACTGTAGCCGGAGGATCGCGCACGAGCCCAGCGAACAATTGCTCCTTGACGCCCCGCATCAAATGGCGCACCTTCTTGGCTTCCGACATCGAAGGATCAGCGCGGTTGAAAAACCGGGTCATGTCCTCCACGAACATCACCACGCTCTCGTTTGGCTGCTGCGCTCTCGATCGCAGGGCCAATTCAGCACGCTCCCTCCGCTCGTTGCTGCTGAACGTATCCAGCAACTGGCGCCGGAAGTCTTGCCAGGTGTGGATGGCGGACTCGTGGTTTTCGAACCACGTCTTGGCGGCGTCCTGGAGGGCAAAGTAGACGTTCCGAAGCTTGCGGTCCTCGTCCCACAGATTAAATTCAGAGACCCTGTCATACCCGTCCAACCAGTCCTCCACATCTTCAAACTTGTCACCATGAAACGGCGCGGGCATACGAGGCGAATGGAGAAGCAGCGGTGGCGAACTCACAGTTTGCTGGAAGGTCTGGCTGGCCACCGTAGAGGTCATCTTGCGGGATGGCGCGGCGAGGGGTTTGTACTCGGGAGCTAAGCCTTTCAAGCGGCGGCTTGACTTGTGGACAGGTGTCGTGTCCAGGGGGTGTGGCTTAGCGCTGGAGGTTCCTGGGACCTCTTCGTACATAGATCGTACCCAGCAGCTGCACCAAAAATGTCACGGACGCCGGTAGGGCGTTCAATCCCTGGCAGAACAGTACCTGGCGAGCACACTGCGCAGAGCGTAGCCGGCAGGGCCTAGCACCGAGCAGAAGAGGACGAAGTCCGGCGCGCGACAAAGGTCGAAGACAGACCGCACGGGGGAGCCGGTAGCGTGATGGCTAAACTAAGTGCGGCAATATATATATATATATATATATATATATATATATATATATATATATATATATATATATATATATATATATATATATATATATATATATATATATATATATATATATATATATATATATATATATATATATATATTGTTACGGTGTGGGATGCCACGGGGTGGCCACGGGCCCGCCCAGAGAAATATAGCAGCAGTACGGAGGAGAGCCGGCGAAGCACGACCGGCGGCGGCCAAGCTTTCTCGTTCTATCTCCCTCGTGCTAGCGCCGCGCGCTCGCCGCTCGCGCTCGCTCTCCGCCTCTTCTTTTATTCCCGTATCACCTTTCCACCGGGGGGGGGGGGGCGGGGGGGGGGGCGGAGAAGTCAGGCCGTGCTTTGATGCAGGGCTTCCTGGGGCGATGCAATGTGGGCTCGCAGATAGGAAACGGTCACACTCTTCGTTGAATTCGAAGTGTGTGAGCTGGGCGAAGGTGTCTGCAGTCGCCGAAGAAGGTCCCACACCGGTTAGGCGAACTTCAGGGAGTTTTATGCATATTGAGCGGCGATCCGTTTATGGGACTGCATTGCGTGGGGAAGGCATGGAGCCAGCAGGCGACGACGGCACTGATGAGGACCCGGTAGCTAAGTCGGAGTCACCGCAGGCGCCGTAGACATATCGCTTCATGTTTGAAACATGCTCTGGGAAAATGTGGTGCACACCGCATGGTCGATGCTCTGGCAGGTCTTCAAGGCGGTATGTCACGGGGGCCGAGTCGGGCAACGACACGGTAAGGGCCGCGGTATCGGGGCAAGAGCTTTGCGGCACGGCCAGTCGCACGGATGGTGCGGCGAACGAGGACCAAGTCACCGGGCCGGAAGGGGGGATGTGGTGGTGCTGCCGTGTTGGCCGCTTGCACACGCGCGTGAGCCGTGAGGAGGTTGCGCTGGGCGTCGAGGCGGGCGGAATGAAGTCGTTGAGCAGATTCAGTTGGTGACGCAGTAGGATGGGGAAGGCCCAACTGCGCGTCGAGAGGGATGGAGGGCGTTCTGCCATAGACGACTGAGAACGGCGTCACATGCGTTGTTTCTTGCGCTGCAGTGTTGACTGCAAAAGCTGCAGCAGAAACAAAACGATCCCAGTTTGTGTGGGACGGAGCGACGTAGGATGCGAGTATATCCGTGAGGGTACGGTTAACACGCTCCACGAGGCCATTGCACTGCGGATGATTGACGGATGTAGTGGAATGCGCAATGCCGAAGGAGCGGAGTGCTCGCTCGAATTCATGGGACATAAAGCAGCTCCCACGGTCCGTGATGAGGCGCCGGGGAACACCGTGCCGAAGAACGAGATGCTGTTCCACAAACGCGACGGCATGAGCGGACGACGTGTCTGGAACGGGCAGTGCTTCGACCCACTTGGAGAAGTAGTCGATCGCAACCAGAACATACCGGTTGCCGGCACGCGTCTTCGGAAACGGGCCCAAATGATCCAGTCCAACCAGCTCGAAAGGTGAACTTGATGGCGAAAAAGCCTGCGGGGGTGGCTTGGTTACACCTGTGGACGGTTTTCTGTACTGGCATGTCTGGCAGGACGCCACGTGTTCCTTGACATCTCTGGACATATTAGGCCACCAAAACCGCTACGACACTCGTGCGTAGGTCTTGCCGCGACCAAGGTGACCAGCCGTGGGAGCGTCGTGTAAGCCGCGCAAGATTTGCGACCGCAGTGTTGCCGGCACAACTGGCAACCAGACGGGTGGTCGACCACGGAGCCGCTTCACATGACACAAGAGGTCGTCCTTCATTCGATAGACCCGGCGTAGTTGGCGGAGGCCTGCGCCGGCGGCGGTGCCAAGGGAGTGGATCATGGCAGCTATGGCGGGATCTTGCGTTTGTGCAGTCCTCAGGTCCGTCAAAGCCATCACGGAACAAGGGTGGCGAGAAAGGAAATCGGCATCTTGATGGGCAGAGCCGCGCCGATGCACTATTGTGAAATTGTACTCTTGAAGTTGCAGGGACCAGCGTGCAATCTTGGCATTCAAATGTTTGGCGGACTGCAGCCAAGTGAGAGCGCTATTGTCCGTGACTATGGTGAAGTAACGGCCGTACAGGTAGGGACGGAACTTCTCGACGGCCCAGACAACGGCGAGGCACTCGAGTTCTGAAGAGTGGCGGCGGCGCTCAACGTCGGAAAGCTGGCGGCTGGCATAAGCTAGGACTTTGTGGTCACCAGACTC
This sequence comes from Amblyomma americanum, assembly GCF_052857255.1. Classification (NCBI taxonomy): domain Eukaryota; kingdom Metazoa; phylum Arthropoda; class Arachnida; order Ixodida; family Ixodidae; genus Amblyomma; species Amblyomma americanum. The sequence continues at coordinate 59,361,577 of NC_135502.1, forward strand.
GTCTTCTTGCAGGAGGACAGCGCCGAGCCCATCTTGGCTGGCATCCTTGCAGGAGGACAGCGCCGAGCCCATCTTGGCTGGCATCCGTGAGGAGGACGATGGGGGCCGATTCGTCGTAATGGGCCAATGTAGGAGGCTCGAGGAGGGCGTGCTTGACGTCAAGAAACGCGAGCTGTTGGGCCTGCGTCCAACTCCACGGTGCATTCTTCTTCAGCAGGGCGGTCAATGGAGCGCTGCGCTTGGCAAAGTCCGGAATGAAACGACGGAAATACGAAGCAAATCCAAGGAAACTTTTGAGCTCCTTGGCGGTGGTGGGAGCTTCGTAAGCTGTAAGCGCTTTTAGCTTTTCAGGGTCGGGACGGATGCCATGCCGGCTCACAACGTGACCCAAGTACGTCACCTCCGCGAAACCGAAGAAACATTTTTTTGGTTTTAAGCGAAGCCCAGCAGAGGTAAGGGCTTCGAGGACGAGTTTGAGGCGTCTCTGGTGTTCTTCAAATGTAGCCGCGTAGACAATTACGTCATCCAGGTAGACCAACGCCATAGTTCACTTCAAATGGCCTAAGACTCGGTCCACGAGACGCTGGAAGGTGGCTGGAGCGTTCGAGAGACCGAAGGGCATACGGTTGAACTGGTAAAGGCCGTCGGGAGTCACGAAAGCCGTCTTTTCCGCATCATCGGGGTGAACAGGCACCTGCCAGTAGCCCGAGAGCAGATCTAGCGTGGAAAAATAACGGGCCCCCTTCAGGCGGTCAAGCGCATCGTCGAGGCGAGGCAGCGGGTACACGTCGCAATTAGTAATAGCATTTAGCTTCCGATAGTCAACGCAGAAGCGGAGTGTTCCATCCTTCTTGCGCACAAGGACGACAGGGGAGGACTAAGGGCTACAAGAAGGGGCAATGATTCCCTGGTCAAGCATGTCGCACACGTGCTGCTGGATGACTCTCCGTTCGGCTGGCGCTACACGGCGAGGTTGGTGATGAACGGGCCCGCGGTTTTCGGTGTTGATCCGGTGTTGAGCCCAGGAAGTGCACCCGAGTTCACCGGCGCTGAGAGCAAGGCAACTGCGATGCTGGAGCAGCAAGGTCTTCAGAGAGGCGAGCTCCGCGCAGGTCAGGCTGGGTCCAAAGTTAAATTCTTCCCATGATAGGATCGCCGGCGCTGGAAGGTGGCGAGGCGGGGCTTCAGGTTGCAGAGACGCCACTGGTGACCCGGGGTCCAAAACTGAGGCTGTACCCAATTGCGTGCCGGGAGTCAGCGCGAGAGGTACGCTGCCGATGTTGAGCATAAATACGTGGGCCTCTCCTTTGAGCACAGGCAGAAGGCTTCGAGGGGAGGTCATCTGACGGGCTGGAGCTGAACACCGGATGGGTTCGAACAGCACGTCTGCTGTGACCGGACTGTCAAGCTTGGCATACACCCACGTTGCCGCACCCGGTGGCAGGGTCACGGCGGACGCCACAGTCACGGTAGTGACGTCGAACGGCTTGACTCGACACGGCCACTTCGTCGCGAGGTCACGCAGAGATGCTGAGGCACGCTTGGTCGCCGACACCAGGGACTGCCACAGGGCGACACCGAGGCTGGAAACCCGGCTAAGCCAGCCCGGCCCACAGAGAGTTCGGCTCGCCCGTGGTTTGGTTCTAGTAAAATTAAGGACGACTCCGGCTTGCTGGCACCAACCGCACCCGAGGAACACTGGCCAAATAGGGCTGCCTGCAACAACAAACTCGGTGGAGATGGTATTTCCGAGTGCTGTCAGGTTGACGACGACACGTCCGACTTGCTCCACAGGGATGCCGTTAAAAGCTAGAGCCGGGTTTTGGCGGCTGGCAGAAGCAGGTGGGGCGCGTTAGCAACAAACGATTTGTGCAGTACATTGACAGCCGCTCCAGTGTCAACCAAGGCCTTTACGTGCCGGTCAAGCAGGGCGACGTCGACGAGCACGTAAGGAGCATCAGTGGTAATCGGAGCCGACGAAAGGAGGGGACGCGGAGAACGAAGGAGTGTGGGGACGGACTTTATTCGGCAGAACGGTGCCCCCGGAGTTCCGCCAAATCGTTTCCCGACGTTGGAGGGCCGGCACAGTCCCTCGCGTAGTGTCCCCGCAGGCCGCAGCGGAAGCAGGTCATGCGGACGTCGTTACGCAGGCGTCGGATAGAGGCCGCAGTTGGGGCTGCGGACCGAGGAGCCTGCACCCGGACGCTGCGCTCGGCAGACGGTGGCGAGCCCCGCGTGGCCAGCAAAGTCAATTCCGCCTCGATGGCGAGCGCCATTTCGGCGCGGACGGAATCAGGACGGCCAGAGCGGACCAAGCGCTGCACCTCGGGGAGTCGGATGGCGTCGACAAACGCCTCGGTGCCGACCAGGGCCACGGCGTTCTGAGGCGCTCCCGGCAGCGACTGCAGAGCCAGGCGCTCAATGGCGGCGGCGAGGTCCTGGTACGTCTCCCCGGGCTCGCAGGCGGTGGTACTGCACACGGGGTTGACCTGAGGCACCATAGTGGTCGGCGAGGAGGCCCGCCAGAACAGTGTAAGAGCCCAGCTGGTCGGGCGGCACGTTCTGCAGCAGCTCGGTGGCGCGGCCCCTCAGTTTTGCAACGAGCATCCATGCCTTCATTTGCTCGTCCCAGCCTCTCGCCGCCGCAATACCGTCCAGCTGGATGCGGTAAGCATCCCACGAGATGGTGCCGTCAAATGTGGGCAATTCCACAACGTCCAACGAACACTGCGGCGAGGACGCACCCGCGCCGAGCACGCCATTGGCGGCCACGACCGCCAAGAGAGAGAGAGAGAGAGAGGCACTACAAAAGCCTGCTAGTATAGAAATGCTGCTTCGCTACATGAAGGCCCATTAAACCACTAAGCCATCAGCGGCCATCAGATGAAGACCGAAGTTTTCAATCTCCAGTTGCGCTCACTGCCATAGCGTTAATACTGCGGATAAAGCGCCTTATCATTGTAAAACGCCTGTCTTTACAGCCACTTTGAGACAACTGCGTTTTTTGTTTTAATGATACAACACTGCGTGAAGCGGGTAATGAAAGCGCGGGAAGCACTTTATTTCTCACTTTTAGTTCGCCCTCTCAGCGGGCTGTTTCGTCGTTTCTGGATAATGTGACAACAGGCCCACTTCAGCGACAAATAAAGAATTCACTGCAAGTGCTCATGTAGGCTACGCGCGGTGGAATGGTGGCGCCTGAGGTCGCTTCGTCCCCAATCTTGGGACGTGGCCATGCAAAAATTTCTTCAGACAGTCTATAGACTGTCGATAGACTTCTGTCTATAAAGTATCCCATACAAAAAAGTCCTATGGGAGTCTATTGAAAAAGCTATGTCCGTCTATGGCCTTTTATGAACGTCTATAAGCACCCATAGAGGTGCTTATTGCCAGCTATTGAAAAATCTATGCCACTAAAGCTATTGCTTTGGAACCATACAACTGCCTTAAGCTCTCTATAGAAAAATATATCAGCCTGTATAGACAGCTATAGACAGAAATAGGATAGGTCTATAGCTATTTGGGCCAAAATTCTATAGCCGGCCATAGGACATTTTTGTATGGGATATAGGCTCTCTATAGACGAACCCTAGAGAACAGTCTATAGACAATCTATAGATTTATGACCATACACTTCTAGTAGACTTTTTTCTATAGACTTCTGATAGAATCTATTTTCTTCCTATAGATATTTATTTTTGTCTGTCTATTCATAGTCTATTGACTGTCTATAGACCATTTTTGTAACTGCGGCCTTCGTACCTGGTTGCCGACGAAGTAGTCCGTGCCGTTCTTCTTCAAGAGATTCTCGAAGTACCGCAAGTATCTCGGGACCTTCTCCCGCAGGTCCTTCGCTTCAGCTAGTTTCTGAAAGAATGCGGAAACGAGCATAAGTTCGTGGTATTTCTTCGCACCTTAAATCAGTGAGTAGAAGCCTTTCGACTTGTGAAAGCTCCCCGAGTGCAGATAACTCTTGTGCAAAGCGATTTAAGTTACTCATGATGTGCTTCGTTCATCATGTGTCATCCGTCAGGGAAGAGCCTGGAGTACGTTTCGAGGCTTTTCGGGCACCTCAAAGCAATTACGTTCCATTTGTTTTTAATGAAGCCCTTGGGCACGAAGTCCTTGATGTAGTGCGCGGAATCTCTGTTGGGGAATTACAAGCCCTTACTTAATGTAAGGTACGGCAAAAGGTTTCGCATTCTCCTTGAACTGATAATTTTCATCATGCAGGGTACTCCAGGACAGAAGAATGTCTTCGCTAATGTGATTTCGCGGCATCCTCAGGGTATATGATCAAGCGCTGTCGTAGGATTTGCTACTTCTGATGCACCGTGTTCAATTTATTTGTTCATCACTGTACCTATACACCGCCAGTCATGTAATTACAGAATTAAGTGAGGCAGAGAACCACGCGGTACGAGATGATTCATTGCCGAAACACACAGTGCCGCCCTCAGCTGCAGTCGGAAAAGCCTAACGTGTTACACTACAGGCGGATACTAACTGCCGTTTTCGCTGCAGCTGCAGTGTTGACTCTCATGAGGAAGTAGCACTGCAACAGGCACAACTAACGCCGCATTGACTGCGCCGCAATGGCTGGTGCTACTTCGCGTTATTATCGGCTCCTGTAATCGGATCAAGGACACAAGGACACTGGACGCGTATCGTTTAAAGGCTACACACAAAATTACTTCCTGCCGAGTGGCCTTGCAGCGATCTTGCATACTTCGATTTTTCATTAAGAAGGAGCTGCAGCTGCCGCCAGCTTCCTCCTATGCTGTTGTGCTGATTAACGGTTCATTTATTTACTGCGAACTTGCCTCTGATCGCCGGCGGTGGAGCGGGGCCGGCAGGCAATGCCATTAATTACTCCGAGCCTCTGCTGTTGACATACGATCGTGCCGCGGCGCCGTTTGTTGCAGTTAGTTAGCGAACGTCCAAAGGATGCTACGGTTCATTTAGTCCCGTTTGAATCTCTAAGTGATAGGAACAAAGCGGGGCACACGGCAGGAATGAGAGTGAAAGGGTTGCACTTCGCTGAAAGCTCGACGGAACGCTTGAAAAGTGCTTCAAAACCAGAAGGAGGAAAAGGAAATCATACGGATGCCTAATTACGTTCTGCGCGAGCAATGCGATAGTATTAGAAGCTGCCGATGCCTTTACCGGAAGTAGCGTCACTTCCGGTCTGGTGACGTCATATATCTCCAGCCAATAGGAATTATCCGCTCTGATGACGTCACTTAATTCCCAGCGACTGGGCAAATTTTATGACTGGCACATTTTTGGTCGCGATTAGACTTTTAATGCTATCGCATTAATAAAAGCTGGAGAATCACAGATACGCATTAACGAAATAAAGAACGCAGGTACGGCAGTTCGTGCTCTGCCGGTCACACCATACGCGTATACAAGCTCCGCCAAAACTTAAAGCTCAGCACTGTGGGGTTGACATGGGGAGATATTTACTTTCTCCCCACTCAATCGCGGCTGACACGGTTCAAAGCCGCCCGGTCCCCACCCCGTGATCGCGTACGCTACCGAGCGCTCGCCGACCACGGCGGGCCTTGCTCTGGGGGAACAAAGGAACGACACATTGGCTGACACAAACAGGCATTTATTGCTACAGAAACAATAACGCCAGCTAGCAACAAGGTACGCTAATGAATCAAGGACGTCCGACTCACCAGCAAGGTTCCGAGCGAATGTTCGCCCGCGCTAGGGCAAGGGATATAAACTCCGCAGGCCGGACGGGACGAGTACGGGAGCCTGTCTCCCCGTCGCTTCTTCGCCCCGTCGGCGAAGAGCGGAGCCCCGACGCGACGCGTCCGATCGCGGCGATTATCCCGGCCCAAGAGAGCCCATCTCCCGCGGGCAGGCTTCAGCAGTCTCCCCCGCAGCGACGCTGGCGCCCTCTCTTGCCAGTTAATGTAACTGGCAAGGGAACGCGCTCATCCTCGGGGTACGACTGCTGCTGCACGGTGCCTCGCGGGAAAGCAAACTCAGGAGGCTGCAGGGCAGGTCCCCACATCCCCCCAACCTTAAATAGACCCACGCGCCTGAAAGTACATGCTATGGAGGAGTCTCCTGGTCTTCATGTCTTTGAGGCACGTCTTGCAGCGGAGGTCACGCCGACAGCGTCCACGCAGACTTCCGCGGTATTCCGAAGGCGGCGTGAAGGTCTCCGCTGGGACGACTCGTATGGCCCGCGGACTACCGTGTCCGCAGGCCCGCGAATCGAAGGCCGGTGGGAAAACTGCAGGCCAGGATCCTGCAGTAGTCGCCAGGGCAGCAGCAGCCGGAGGTGACTGCTGACTGGTCTCGCCACAGCTGCCCCGGATGGATGCGGCGAACAGGATACAGGCCGCTCCGTCGCAGCAGGTGGCAGCGAGACGATGTGCACCGGTCAGCAAGCCTGGGTGGCTCCACCGGATCTGCAAAATTGTCGAAACGCTCTCGGCGTGCCTTTAACGTAGGTCACGGGAGGGGAAACGGCATCCGCAAGGGCCTCGTGGCACAATGCCTAACTCGCTAGCAAAACGTGTCGGCGGCTGTGCAAACGCAAAGTTCGAGTGAACAAGCCCTTTCTTGAGTTGAACGAGACTGCTCAGTTCGTGCGAGGTTACAAAAAAAACGGACGGGCAGCAAAGTGCGCCCCCTCTCAACGTCACGGTCCGGTGGTCATGTCTCTTTTAATGTGGTGCAGGCAGCTCCGAAAAGCCTCAGGCCTAACGACCACTCCGACAACGACCGTGAGCACAACAAAGACCCGAAACGGGTTATGTGCGCGCAGCCGCGAGGAGACGTCAGCTTTGTGGGGTGGTCCTACCCCGCTCACCGCACAAAGCAGCTTCTGAGCGGTCGGCGCCCACCGTATCGGACGGTGTCGGAGCGCCCGGTGCCGAGCTGCAATACCAGCGAGCTCGTAGCGGCACCCGTGGCCCCAGGCCACCCGGCTCCCGGAGCCGCGACTCCCAGAGTCGAAAAAGAGATAGTAGAGAAAATATATACAGAAACTCGGACCACCCACGCGGCTTCCGTACTCACTCGCTTCGGGCTCGGCGACTCCGCGGGCGCTAGGCCTCGAACTCCCTCGATGCGGACCAAGTCATTCTCACGAAGAAACTCCAGGGAAAAAAAATGTGCTGAGCATGTCGAAAAGTTCAAACATGCTGCAGCGCAATACACCTCGCACTCAAGAAAGCATGCCGCAGGTCCTAGCGATCAAAATTCACTCTAGGCCTAGCACTTGTCAAGTCCGGACAAAGAGCGTTCCTCGAACCGAACCGACAGTCGTCCAATGTTCCAAGAGCAGGCCCCACGTTGGGCTGCCAGATGTGGGGTTGACATGGGGAGATATTTACTTTCTCCCCACTCAATCGCGGCTGACACGGTTCAAAGCCGCCCGGTCCCCACCCCGTGATCGCGTACGCTACCGAGCGCTCGCCGACCACGGCGGGCCTTGCTCTGGGGGAACAAAGGAACGACACATTGGCTGACACAAACAGGCATTTATTGCTACAGAAACAATAACGCCAGCTAGCAACAAGGTACGCTAATGAATCAAGGACGTCCGACTCACCAGCAAGGTTCCGAGCGAATGTTCGCCCGCGCTAGGGCAAGGGATATAAACTCCGCAGGCCGGACGGGACGAGTACGGGAGCCTGTCTCCCCGTCGCTTCTTCGCCCCGTCGGCGAAGAGCGGAGCCCCGACGCGACGCGTCCGATCGCGGCGATTATCCCGGCCCAAGAGAGCCCATCTCCCGCAAGATATGGGGTCACTCTGCGTCCAGCCGGCCGGGAAGGCGAGCTTCCGTGCAAGCTACACGCAGGCGTTATTTAAGCACGCAACACGTTTCCCCAACCCGTGGCGCAGAGTCGCAGCCACGGCAGGTCCGGACGAAATAGGCAACGGCAGGGTACGCTAGGAAATAGTTTATTATCCTAACGCGAGGTAAAGCACACTGCGGAAGAATGTTCTATCCGTAAAATAGATGTTCAGTAGCTCACCAAGTCGTTGACGTCGACCGGCGTTGGTGTTCGGGGGCCGGCGGGCAGCGGAAGGGGTCCGTGGGGTAGTTAGGTCAGGTCCGGCGGCGAGAGAGACCTTCCCGCCGCGCGATCACGCCTTTTATCCCCTCGGTCATTGCCTCCCTCGCAGCAAATCGTTACCGTCAAGCTTAGGCGTGCTACCCTCTCCGCAGAAGGCGACGCGCTGCCGTGACGTCACGTCAGTGCTGGGGCGGAAATGAGCAGAGTCGCGGGGGTGCCTTCTCTCCACATTCCTGGTGGCCAGCGCGCCCGTATAGGTCACGGTCGCCGCTGGCGCGGGGGACGAGGAGGGGATACCCGTGTATCCCACATCCTCCCCTCCTTAAGAAGCCTCCCGAACACAGAAACAGGGGCAACATTACTTGATCTTCGCCATCCTGGGATCGAAGTTCTTCAGCTCCCGCCGGTGCATCGGTTGACGGCCGCGCCACGCCCCCGCCGATCAGCTGCTTCGCTCCGAGGGCTTGGCCTCCCGCACGATGACGCTTGGAATCTTGCTCCCTCTCACGGTCTTCCGAGTGCGCGCGGCTGCGCCGTTCCGGCGAATTCGGTCGACCGCCTCCTTGGCGCCGGCTGCAGGGCTTGGCGGCCAGGTCCATGGCTGCGCCCCTGAGGTACTGGGTCAGGTGGCTTCAGGGGCCAGGGCTGCGGCGCTTTATGGTTGAGGCCGCGGTTGGGCTGCCCTGGCATACCTGGTCAGCAGGCGAGGACCCAGGGTTGCGGTGGTAATGGGGCCCCGCAGGCGGTGGCGCACAGTCGACGGGTGGGCAGCTCCGATGCGTTGTGGCAGGTAGCCGGGGTGGCCAGGGTGGCAACTGCAGGTCGCGGGCGGGGCGTAGCGTCGAGCCTTGGGCGCGGCGCGTTGCCGAAGCTGGATGGTGGCTGGTAGTGGAACGGTGTCGTTCCGATGTGCCCTGCTTCTTTTCCATCTGCGCTGGAAAAGGTCAACACAGATGTAGCCAGCTCCCGCAGCGCGTGCTGCGTGGCTGTTCGACCCTCACGAGAGTCATGAGGGTTAATGCAAGTCAGTCTTGCGTGACACTGATCGGCATGAGCGGCCCGTACGTTCATGCATCTAACGAGACTGCCTGCCGGCTTGCGCCCTCGCTCTAGGCTGCGCAGGCAGATTCTGTTTCTGCCTAGGGCGCAAGTTATAGCGGGACGCGGGGTTCGCCGGCTGATCGCAGATCTCGTTATCCGACTGCGGCGCGGGTCGGGCTGTGTCCTCTACCCACTCATCTCGCTGCACGTAACGTTTCAGGTCGCATACGTGCACCGGTCCGCCTGTCGGTTTCGACCGCAAGTCCTCGAGCCTGTAAACGAGCGAGGAAAGTTTCTCTCGCACGCGGAACGGCCCGATCCATTTCGGCGCCAACGAGGCCGCAAACTGTTTGCTAGCGTCACTGAGAACGTGCTGGCGTCGAAGCACCAGATCGCCCACTTCGTAGTGAACATCCCGGTGCGAGCGGTCGTACTGTGCTTTCTGCTGCGCCCTAGCGGTGCTCAGGTTGCGGCGAGCCTTGCGCAAGGCCTCCGTCATCTTAGCGCGCAGCTGCGTCGCGTACTCAGCTCGTGCTGACGAAGCGACTGGCGTCTTCCTGCTGTCCGATAGAATCCGGTCCATCGGATTTAGCAGCTCTCTACCCAGATTGAGAGAAGACGGCGCATACCCAGTCGAGCGGTTAACGGTCGAACGCAAAGCAAACGCGATCTCCGGCAGATAGGAGTCCCAATCTTTGTGCCTCTCAGAGTACGCGACCAGCAAGTGCTTAACGTTGCGATTGACTCGTTCCGTGGGGTTCGACTGAGCATGATAGGTGGTCGTTTTCTTGTGCTTAATGCCGAGTGCAGCGCACGAATCAACGAACACCTTCGCAGTGAAGTAGGACGCGTTGTCCGTTATCAGCTGCTCTGGGAAACCGAACCTGGTGAATACGTCCATCAGCTTCTCCATGATCACTCGTGCCGTCAGCTTTCTAAGGGGGAAAAGTTCAACCCACTTGCTGAAGTGATCCGTGACCACCAGCAAGAACTTGTTCCTACTCGGTGTCATAGGATACGGTCCCATGATGTCGCACGCCGCGATTTGCCAGGGAGTCTGGCTGTTAATCGGGTGCATGAGGCCGGGTGGTCGTCCGCCTCGGGGCTTCACACTTTGGCACACGTGGCACGAGCGGGCGTAGCGTATTACGTCCCTTTTCATGCCAAGCCAGGTAGCAAAGCGACACAACTTAGTGTAAGTCTTGGGGCCGCTTGCATGCCCAGCGATGCACGAGTCGTGAAAGTAGCGTAACAGTGCTGCTCTCAATACTCGCGGTATCACCACCTTGAACGCCTCGTTTGTGTCGTTCTCGGAGGGGATATACCTCAGCAGGACGCCGTCGGAATCCAGCAGATACGAATCCATCGCGCTCACAGCACTACCAGCTGTTTCCCAGCGCTCCGCACCGACAGCAAAACCAGCTGTCTCCGTGTGCGCGGCGGCCCTGCCGCCCGGCTCCCGGAGCCCGTCGAACACCTTTCGACAAAACGGATCCTTCTGCTGAGCTTCGAGCAGCTCCTTTCTGCTGAACACGACCCCCACGGAACTCGCGTAGTCCACGTGGTTCACGCTCTCGCCCTGGATCAACGGTTGGTCCGCGTTCCTTACATGGGCTACGGCTCGGGTCAGTCCCTCGCTCTCCCCGGCTGTCGGGCGGTCGGTCGCGTGACCTTCCTCGCACTGGACAGGCGCTCGCGAGAGTGCGTCAGCCACAGCGTTGTTTTTCCCTTTGCGGTAGCGCACGGTGAAGTCGTACCGCTGCAGCAACAGGGACCAACGCGCTAGGCGGCCGCTCGGCTCGCTGAGTCGTCTCAGCCAGGTGAGCGCCATGTGATCCGTCTCGATCACAAATGTCACCCCATCGACGTAGTAGTCGAACTTACGCAGAGCAAAAACTATCGCGAGACATTCCTTCTCTGTCACCGAGTAGTTTCTCTCTGCCGGCGTCAACGAACGGCTCGCGAAAGCTACCGGACGGAGAAAGCCTTCATGCTCCTGAAGCAACACTGCTCCTAAGCCCAGGTCGCTTGCGTCGGTTTGAATCACAAACTCCCTGTTTAGGTCGGGTAGCTGCAACTCAGCCGTGTCAGCGAGCACTTTGGTGAGGTTGCGCAGTGCATCCTCTTGCTCGTGACCCCAACTCCAGCGCTCGCCTTTCTTCAATAGTTTTGTCAAAGGCGCCTGCAGCGCTGCGCACTCTGGGATGAACTGGCGATAAAAGTTCGCCATTCCCAGGAAGCGCCTGAGTCCGGCTATATCTGTGGGCGACGGAAACTTAAGCAAAGCCTCAAGCTTATCGTCGCACGGCAGAATGCGGCCTCTGTCGATCGTGAACCCCAACAGTGTTATTCGGGTCGCGGCGATCTGTGCCTTCTTCGGGTTCAAAGTGATTCCCGCGGACCTCAGCCTCTCTAGGACGTCCCTCAAGTGGCGCAGGTGTTCCTCGAACGTTTTCGAGTACACCACGATGTCGTCTAGGTACGCGAGCGCATGTTGCCACTTCGCATCTCCCAGAACACGGTCCATTAGGCGCTGATAAGTAGCGGGTGCTCCTACCAAACCAAAAGACATTCTCTTGAACTGGAAAAGGCCTCTGTGACAAGTGAAAGCAGTTTTCTCCTTGTCCCGCTCATTCATTTCAACCTGAAAGTATCCGCGGCTAGCATCGAGCGTTGTGAAGTACTTCGCCCCACCTAGGTTGGACACTAGGGAAGAAATGGTGGGTAGAGGGTAGGCGTCTTTCCTCGTAACCTCATTCAGCTTGCGGTAGTCCACGCAAAGTCGATATGTATCGTCTTTCTTTGGAACCAAGACTACCGGGAAGCCCCAAGGGCTGTTAGACCTCTCAACAACGCCAGTGTCGATAAGTTCGTCTAAGGCGCTGTCCAGTGCTTTTCTCTTGGCCAAGCTAATTGGTCTAGGATTGCACTTCCAAGGCAGTGCGTCACCCGTGTCTATTCGGTGCCTGACTAGGGTAGTGAGGCCCGGGCGGTCAGTGAATGTCGCGTTGTACTCGTAGAGGAGCGATGACAAACGTGCCTTCTCCCTCTCCGTCACGCTGTTCACTTCCGACAACAAGGGGTGCGCTGACCTTCCCTGCGCGGCAGAGCAACTTTCTACCGCGGCAACCTTCTCTCTGCCCTCTCCCTCAGCGGCGATGGTCCGCTCGCCTCCTGGATCTCGGGCTGGCGCGGTGGATTTGTCACGGTCTCCCCCCGCTCGCGCCGCGTTCGGAGTCTGAATGGTCTGCGACGCCGCGGGCGCTTTCGCGAAAGGCTTCAAGGCGCCTGACGTGCGCTCCCTGTAGCCTCCGCTGCTGATGTCTATCACAATACCTGTCTTGGCTAGGAAGTCTCGTCCAAGAATTACAGGAACGGATAAACAGGGAAGATGAACGAGGCGTTGTCGCCGCACGCGTCTTTCCCAGCGAACCACTATCCTAGCTGCACCGCTTGATTGCGCTGTGCCGCTCGCGAGGCGAAAAGTGGTATCGCACTCTCTCAGCCGGATTTTGTTCTCGCGGAGATGGTTTAACACCTCGTCACCGAACAAAGAAGCGCTTGCTCCTGTATCTAGTAACGCGGTGAATTTCTTTCGAGCTATTGTTAGCTCAATGAACGGCGCTGACAGGTCAACAGAATTTCCTACGCGACATGCCAAAGGCGCTAGCAAACCGGGGTTTTCTGTGCACGCCGCGCGGAATCGAAGGTCGATCACCGGCGGCTTTGGCCGTTTCCCGACCGTGTTTGGTCACGGGCGGGAGGGCGGCCACACTCGCGGGCGAAGTGTCCCGGCTGGTCGCACCGGTAGCAACGGTTGCCCGGGCCCCGACGGGCTAGGCGCTGGTCGCCCCGTTCCGGTCGGTCATCTCGAACTCGCGGCGCGGATGGTGGGGGCCGCGTGTCGGCCTCGCGATCTCGCCTCGGTTCATTCCGCTCTGCGGCAGCGTGTGCTGTTCGCAACGCGTAGCTGAATGGGTCCAAAGCGCGGTCGGACAACTCCCAACCCCTTGGGACACGCTCGTCAGCAAATCGTGCTGACGCTTCAGCTCTGGAGGGGCTGCGGGCTGAGCTGCCATTCCACGCGCAGCGCGGCTCAAGTGACAGCGATGCGGGTGGGGGCGGCCGATACGCTCGCGCAGAGAGGATGTCTCCCTGAATGCGCTTCGCCTCAGCTGCCAGCTCATCCAAATCTCTGAAGCTGACTCCTCTCAGGTAAGCCGTGAAAGTCGGGTGCGCTTGTCTCGTGACACGCTCAACTTTCTCCGTGTTCGTGGCGCGAGGGTCAGCGAGGCGATAAAGTTCGTCCATCGCTCGGACGTACTCTAACAGAGACTCGTCGGGGTGCTGGGTTCGGAGCTCCAGCTCTCTCCTCAAACGCCACTCATAGTTTGCGGGAAGGAATTCGTCGCGGAAGCTTGCGCAAAACTCCTCCATTGTCCTCGCTCGGTTGCCGGCTAGTCGGTACCAGCGGGCCGCTTGCTCCGTCAAAGAAACAGGCACAACACGCGCGAGCATTTCGGCGTCTGCGATTCCTGTCACTTGCTGATAATGCAGCAGACGGTCGAGGTACTCATTTGCTCCCGCAATGTCGTGGTACCCCGTGTAGGTAGGCAAGTCTATCCTAACACGTGGTGACTGGGCCGGGGCTTGCAAATTGTTTTGCAAAATACCCGCTAGACTCTGCATAACCTGCATTGCGTTCTGCAAGAGCACCTCGGATGATTGCGGACTAACACCCCCGGAGTTGGGCGCAGCCGCTGATGGCGTCGAATGATGAGGCCTAGATGCCTCATTGTTCGCGCCGCGGAGCGGCGAGGCGCCCGATGTGGAGCCCCCCATGCCAGGCCTAAGTCCTACCGACGCGTCAGGGGATGTTACTCGGCTATTCCGCGTGGAACGCCCAAGATTCACAAATTCAAACCCTTCCAACGGCGCGTCAAGTAGGGAGCCCTGGTTATGTGCCGCTGGCTCTGACAGCATAAACAAAGACTGCAAGTCACTCCTGTCGGCTGCCATCCTTTGTTAGGGCGACGGTAGTCGTTCGCTCCAACAAAGGTCACTGCTCTATTGCCTAGTTCGCCCCACGTTCGGGCGCCAAGATATGGGGTCACTCTGCGTCCAGCCGGCCGGGAAGGCGAGCTTCCGTGCAAGCTACACGCAGGCGTTATTTAAGCACGCAACACGTTTCCCCAACCCGTGGCGCAGAGTCGCAGCCACGGCAGGTCCGGACGAAATAGGCAACGGCAGGGTACGCTAGGAAATAGTTTATTATCCTAACGCGAGGTAAAGCACACTGCGGAAGAATGTTCTATCCGTAAAATAGATGTTCAGTAGCTCACCAAGTCGTTGACGTCGACCGGCGTTGGTGTTCGGGGGCCGGCGGGCAGCGGAAGGGGTCCGTGGGGTAGTTAGGTCAGGTCCGGCGGCGAGAGAGACCTTCCCGCCGCGCGATCACGCCTTTTATCCCCTCGGTCATTGTCTCCCTCGCAGCAAATCGTTACCGTCAAGCTTAGGCGTGCTACCCTCTCCGCAGAAGGCGACGCGCTGCCGTGACGTCACGTCAGTGCTGGGGCGGAAATGAGCAGAGTCGCGGGGGTGCCTTCTCTCCACATTCCTGGTGGCCAGCGCGCCCGTATAGGTCACGGTCGCCGCTGGCGCGGGGGACGAGGAGGGGATACCCGTGTATCCCACAGCACATAGTTGAGAATGCTACTGAAATTATTGTGTTATGTCTGAAGAGGATCGCGAAACAGTTCGATATATTCGTAATTCGATATACAAAAATGGCAGTATAGAAGGTGATCTGTAATCTGGAAGCAAAAATACATTGCGCCCACTATATATAGGGATGTACTTACTCCTGGTACGACGTGCCACCCGCCGCCGTGCTGGCAGAACATCACTCGCTGTACGTAACCTAAACCCACAGCAGACGATTGTTTGGAACTAGCCACTGCCTATCATAACGTATCTAATCCTGTTACTAGTACACTATAAATGGAGTAATCGCTCATTATAAAATTCCGGGGCAGTTGGGTTCCGCGACGCTTATGGCAGCAAAGCGAGCGAAGCATCCCAAACAAGGGCTCCCGCTAAGCCTTAGTTAGGTTGGCTTCACCGCATCACAGCAGTATGGCGTGGAAAAAGAGTCGTTATTATCCGGAGTACCCAGGGTCGAACCTGACCGCGGCGGCCTCGTTTCGATGGAGGCGAAACGCAAAGGCGCCTGTGTGCTGTGCGATTTCAGTGCACGTTAAAGATCCACATGTGGCCGAAATTATTCCGGAGCCCTCCACTACGGCACCTCTTTCTTCCTTTCTTCTCTCAGTCCCCCACTTATCCCTTCTCTTACGGCGCTGTTCAGGTGTCCGCCGAGATGTGAGACAGATACTGCGCCACTTCCTTTCCCCCAAAACCAACCAACCAACAGATCGAAGGCCACCCTCAAGCACTACCCATGTTAAACTCGTCAAACGATTTCACAACACTAGCGGTGCCACCAGCTGCCCAAGGCCGTACAGCCGACCAGTCTTTGTGAGAGTATATCTAAGAGCGCTAGTAGGAGAAGCGCCACTTGCAGGGAGCAGGCGCGTAGTTCGGTATGTCGAATGTCTGGCGAAATTCTAGTTCGTTATAGAGCGCAACTTACCTATACCTTGACGCAGGATTTCCAAGGTAATAATCTGTGTCTTCGATATAACCAGTAATTCGAAATATCTGAGTTCAATATATCTAGGTACGGCTGCATCGCGTATGGTCGGAACACCGACAAGAATTTAACCATAAATGTCCATATATATACTCCTAACAGTCTAGTTTTGAGCAAAAAAACAAAACAAAACAAGGCAACTCCTAAATAACTTTCGACTGTAGGGCCAGGACCACTTATTCCCTTGTCACACAAGCAGCCTTAACCGCACTAGCCGCACTTGACCGCAGTTGCAATGCCTTAAACCGAACTGTGGCGCTGCTACGTTTTCAGACACAGCAAACATGGCGATCACGTGGTCGTTACGCAAACGCATTTGTTCAACAAGTTTAAAGCTTATCAGTAATGAAAAACAATCATTTTCCGCTGGAAAATAAACAATACTTCCTTTAAAAAATATGTTCATTTTGTTTGGAGTACACTAAGCGTGTAAAACCGCGTCGGTGGCCTAGTCGTTTGAGTATCCGCCTCGCATGCGGGAGGTGAGGCTTCGATCCCCAGTGCCGCCGGGTACCCACCGGTGATACAATGGGTACAAGCTTTCCCATGGTCTGGTGCCCGGCTTATTTAGGGTGAAATGCTTAAAATAGGTCTTTGACCCCCACCTTGAGAGAAATAAACACCTTGTGCCATAGCGATATTTGGCCACAGATGCCCTTGCGCCATAAAAATTCATCGTCATCACCACCCCTTTAATCTTGTGTTTTTTTAGCTTTAGTGAATATTAGAGCCAGCCTTCCAACAGTGGCCGTTGCTGGCATCGTAGCCCTGTTTGTAGCCGCAGTTAGCCGGAGTATAGAAGACATGCAGTTGGAGGCGTGTTGTTTTTCTAACCGATTCCAAATATCTGGAGTCTGATTCGGACAATCGAGGACCCGATTGGGCGGAAATAGAAAGGCGTCAGCAACGGTGAATGAATGGGATTGGAAGTTTCCGAGGTTTTTAATAGCCTGCTCAAAGCCTGAATGAATTCGGGCGGCTGCACTGGCGGCTTCTGAGATGTGTCTGTGCTTAAAATGCGCGCAGAGATTAACGTACACTATATATTGAGGACCAACACGCCGAGAAGAAAACGTCCGTCTTTGTCTGCATCCGCTTGAGTATCAGAGCAAAACGATCTTCCTGCAGGTTTAATTTTTTTTTTTTGCTTGCATGTCGGACACATCTGTCGGAGAACAGGCGCGCTCCAAACATAAGCGTTGTGAAGAAGCATCGTTCTGTGGCAGTAAGCAGCCTGCCTTTGGAACGAGCATTTAAAAATATATGATGCTCTAAACATTAACGGGCGAAGCTTCTTTACTTTGACGTGATCCGGTGAAGCTTTAGGATATCGCAGTTCCTGCAGATGTGTTGCCCGTGTTTACCATATTGCGCGCGTTATGTGCTGGCTAACGCGACCAGAATTACCTGTAAGTAGAGCAACATAAAAAATATATTAACAAAAATTGCCTCACATTTCTTTTAACACGCCGCAGCCTGCCCTCTGCAGTGAAAGCGTTTAGTTTAAAAACAACGCCAACCACGAGTAACAGACAATACAACAGTACAGAGGGTGACATTGAAAAGAACAGCTCAAAGAGTGATACTGAAAACAAAAACGGAAATAAAGAGCTTGCTAAACGTACGAATTAAGGAAATCAGCAGTCCTTGTAATGCATTAAGGCTTACGGGCATTGAAAAGTTTGAAGTATAAACTATGAATTTCAAGATTTTAGGTGATATTAACGGCCATCCAACAGAACGACATCCTGTGACTGAAGGTGACCGACTCCGCGACCATTAGGTAACAGCTGCGGCGCTCTACCAAGCCTAACTACGGCGTTACCGCTTTCATGGGTAACTATATGCACGGACATGCACCCCGCAGCGAACATTAGTTAAAGAACACGCTACTAAAAGCCATGGAAGAAGGCACACAACATGCAGAGGTTATGCATTCGTGTTTGTCGGTGGCCAGACGTGTTTCGTTACATATAATTTCAGTCCATCTAGTTACAGAATACAAACCTCAATTCACAGCTCGCTCGCCTCTTCGTTTTTGCGAGCGGAATGGCTACTAAACGCTTCAGCTACGTTTAGTTTCGTGTTTTCATCCGTAACTGGCTATCATTCTAAGCAGCTAAGTACAGGACTCGGCATGCAACCACAGACTTAGCGCCTCAGCTTACAAGGCATGCTGTGTATCTCTTCGCCACTGTCCGACCCGAGTGTGTTCCTATTTGCTGCTGCCATTACAACCCGACAGTGCGCGCGTTACTCGTGGTTGCAAACCGAAATTCTCACTACAAGTGCCGACGATACAAGCTGAGCGACGAACGGAACTGACCGTGATCTTACTACGCGCATGTGTATGCGTTACGAAAATTTCTGTACATCAAACACGGTTCCATATAATAATCTTCAGAATGTAGTCGAAACGTTGTTCAAGATACGCGTATGAAGAACACTGTTCTACATATAACTTTTTTTTTAATTTTAACCGGAACATTGTTCCACATATTCTATCTTTTCCTTTATTTGGAGCACCACTTATATAAATGGACCATTTTTAATAGGTCCATCCAAGTTTTAGTTACTGAGCACGAATTCGATCGTGTCGCTTGCTGCTATTCCCCAACTCGGCATTATAAAAGCCTCTCTCTCCTCCTCCGTTTCGCCCCCACCTCCGTTCCACTTACGTCTTCTTCGGGCGCTAGTCTCTGCGGCTTGGCGTGACGCACGCTGGCGAAGAGGGACGCGATGCCCGTCACGATGGTCGCGCACTTCGTTGCTTCCCGGGCGCCCTTGCCCTCCAGACCTGCAGCAGAAAGAGCATATGCGAAGTTTTCCGAGGCCAGAAGCGTGGGATGGAAACTGACGCTGTGCTCACTGTATACCCAGATGTTAGACATAACACCAGACGAACAACCTCGGCACTGAACAAATTTCAGCGGCTCTCAAGCACCCAAACTGGACGCAGTTTATACAGCAACACCCCCCCCCCCCCCCCCCCCCATCGTATCGTTTTCCTCTTAGCTTTGAAGACTGACGTAGAAGCTTCAAGTGTCGGGTACTTGTGTTGCACCGAATCCGGATCCGGCATACAGTTCCGCAAACCCGGAGAAGCAGAAGACAAAATGGGAAACGCGACTTCGTGTTCGATGCGCGTTACTGCCTCTGCTACTCTGACCGCCGGAGTGACGTAGCGTCGACGGCGTTTAGTGATCTCCATTAAAGTGCAGCCTACAGGCGTCCGCGTTCCTGTCGGAGAGGTCACGTGCTCAGCACTCACCGTACTGCCTTGCGATGTATACGCAGATGGCGTAGTCCGAGCCCAGCATCTCTCCGTCCGCGTAGAGCACGGGCAGCGAACCAAAAGGAGCAGCTGTGCGCAGCGGAAGAGAAGGGCACCGTTTATTCTCGAGCAGGGGTGCGAAAAGAGAGAGGAAGAGACACCATGACCCAATGGCTTCTAGGTGAAAGACCGTATACGACACTGGGTGGCGTGTTGGTCAGTGACCTTCGCAACAAGAAGCGACTGCTCACCGGGGCACATTCCGGTTATTTCTTTACCCACTTTCTCTCTACTTGCTTGTCGAGCCCCTCGCCCAGCGCTTCCTGTGCTCTTTTGCCGTAACCATACCATACCATACCGTACCGTACCGTACCATACCATACCATGCCGCACGATACCAAACCTTACCATACATACTATACTATACCATACCATATACACCATGCCGTACCATACACACCATACCTACCACACCATATTGTGCCGTACTACACCATACCAGATACGTTTCTGCAGGGCTGAGGCTAACCATACCCTGGAGATCGGACAAGCGCATTTTTCTACGCGAAGTTCGGAAGCTCGCAGTTTTCTGCGAATTACTGTCAAAAACACACCGCATTGTTTTTTCTGTGGCAGTGTTAATTAACTCATCGGTGCGAGCGCAGGACAAACAATAAAATGAACATTTCGCTACGCATAGAAATAATTAGACCACTCCCATCAGTAAGTTAAAAGCAGTATCTTACAGTATCACACAGCTTCCTCACAACAGAAGGGATATGTCCGAGACAGCTGGCCTTGTGCAAGTCGGACGCGCTTTGTGAAGAAAGCACAAAATCAGTGGTTCTTCAATTTTTTTTTTCTTTTCACTCTCGTCGTAGTTTAGTCGCTCCTGCGCAAGCTGTCAGGAACTTATAGGAAGTGCTTAGCCGCAAAGCGGAGTGCGGGGCTGCTGCTTCGATAGCGCGGCGGGCGAAGCTCCTCCGCGGCAGCGCGGCATTTGTGGAACGCACAAGGCAGCGTCGCGTGAAACGCGCTCGCGGAGCGTGTTTGGAGCAAATCAATTTCCTGCGCCGGTCGTGGTGCACGGCTGCTGCTGAGAACAGCCCCTGCGGCGGCCCACAAGCCTACAGGTAGGCGGGAAGAGGGGGAGAGAGAGCTGCCCGGAACGCCTCATTTCAGTCGCGGTTCAATACGAGCAACGTCATTTGGCACGGAGGAAATTCGTGTTATGCCGGCGCCACTGCTGTGGCCCAGTTCGCACGTAATAAGCGTTATAGATCACGTGTCATACGACAGCGCCTTGTTGTTGTTGCTGCTGTTGTTCTCCTCTGTTCAAATGGCACGTGCGTTACTCTTGCTGCTATATTTGTGGTCGTTGCAGTACAACACTAGATTAAGTAAAACAGCCGCCGCGGTGGCTCAGTGGTTATGGCGCTCGGCTGCTGGCCCGAAAGACGCGGGTTCGATCCCGGCCGCGGCGGGAGAATTTCGATGGAGGCGAAATTCTAGAGGCCCGTGTACTGTGCGATGTCAGTGCACGTTAAAGAACCCCAGATGGTCGAAATTTCCGGAGCCCTTCACTACGGCGTCCCTCATAGCCCGAGTCGTTTTGAGGCGTTAAACCCCTTAAAATGAAACCAGATTAAATGAAACAAACCTGCTTATGGCATCCGTGCTCGCTGCAAGATCTAGAGCTTGGGCCATTATAACAAGTTCATTATGGGAAAGTAACATCTGCGACAGTTTCGTTGCTTCCTGTTTCTGAAAGTGCAGAATATAAGCACGTCAATCGTCATTCCCGGAATGGCGACGTAGAGCCATTCCATGTAATGATTCTCACATGCTGAAGCCTGCGCTGCGAAATGCTTTTTGTGAGAAAAGATGTTGTGAGAGATGCACGTCGTACTGGTTGCTTAGAGAAGCAGGCTTCCAAAACATTCGCCCACTTCGGAGCGAAGTTCTCTTATCTGAAACAATGGCAAGCATTCGACTCTCGTTCTGGACCAGCCCTCCGTCTTCACGCCTACCTCGCACCGAAAGCTGGAATGATACCAGAAAGGAAACTCGGCAACTCTGGTCGATACGCCTCTAGGCGCATTGTATGCTTTCATAACGTGATGAATGACAAAGACGGGCCGGCAGTTCTTTGACTGCCTTATTTTTATCGATTAATTAATGCATCAGATGCCCCTGTTGGGTATTACATGAGTGGTTCAAAAAAGGTAGTTTCTACCAGCCAGAAAAGACGCATAGACAAGAGTCGTTCTTGCTTTAATTCACCATCTATGCCACTTACTTAAGGGAACTTCATTTTTTTAATTATTATACATAGGTTACCAATCCTGACTTGGCGCATGCGTGGCTTTTACTCGGCCATCTGTTTTGAGTAAAATTCTCACTTGTTCGTCCAGCCAGTGTCCTGTGCTGTCCTCGCTCATGTCTTTTTTTTAACTGGTAGAAACCCTTCTGAACATGCATTACTAACAGGCCCACCATTCGGCCTTGCTACACGAGGGGTAGGTCGTTCCGGGCAACCCCGTCATAGCAAGCTGCCGGCGCATTTGTGATGAGAAATCTTGGAGGAAAAATATCTGGGCCTAGCCATGCATGACGACATACACATGGAGGCGGGAACGCCGGTCCCGTTGTGCTTCTTCTGCCCATCGTCTCGTCTGGTTAAGCCTAGTTTTCTTCGCTGCCCGTGCACTACTTAACCCACGAATGCACGCTTGTCAGAGGTCTCCTTGTCTCCCAACAAATAGCTGTCATTTCGCACCGTCTATCCCAATGGACATTAGAACCACTATGGACATCCTTCGGACGTTTAGGACGTCTCCAAGACGTCCAAGGGAAGTCCAGCGCCCATTAGGATGTTTCCTCGTTGGTTGTGTACCGCTGCGCCTGTCGTGTACCTGTCGTGTACTGTTAGTTGACAGCCCAACATGGACACTGATAAAAGATAGAGCATATCGGGCTCAAGAGACTCAAGAGAAGGTGGACGCCCGTCGTTTATTCCCGACGGCTGACTATGCGTGGAAGACAACACGCTTTCCTGTCTCAGCAGAACACCAACGACCATGTACTGGTTCCGGTAGCGCCTGGGTATGTCGGCCACGAAGTAACCATAAGCCACTTCATCTGGAAGCGCAATCAGAACAATAGAAGACGTTCTCATCCAGATTTCTCATCCACGGCTACTTGCCGCATTTTTATTCGCTGACTATAGACTCGGCAATCAGCCCCGCTGCCTGACACAAGGGGCCCGCATACGGCACGCGCCTTGTATCCGTATTATCATTTCTTTTACTTCTTTGTAAAGTTAAATGTACGCGCGCACTAACACAGTGACCAAAGCGAGAGGATTAGCCTCAGTGCTGACAGCGGAATAAAACAGTTGGCGCTGCGTACTGATCCCAGAATATGCTACTTTGCAGCACCTGAATGGGTTCATAGTGCTTTCTTACTTAGCGCATACATGTATCGACCCACAGGAACTGAAGTCATGTCATGCAATCACATATTATGTGATTGCACGATATAACCTCAGCTGCGCTTTTGCGGTGACCTTAAATATGAGCAAAATGAAGGCATCAGTCAATCAACTGACCGATCGATCCATAAAACAATGAATTACTGAATCGATAAAAATTGTTGTTCGTGACCTTGCCTGCAGAAACAAACAAACTTGTCCTCATCTTCCTGCAGCAGAAAGTTTCTTATGAAGCCATACCAGCTGCACTGAATTACATACTGCATCTCCCATCGCGCTGAGGTGGCTGGAAAGCAAATTACCGTCCCCAAAACTGGCGCTACGCTAAAACGGAGCGAGTCCCTGCAACTATGCGGGCCAGATGTGCGGGCTTGCAAGAACTGCGGGCCTGCAGTTTTCGTCTTTTCGTCTGCTGAGCTCTGCAGACGAAAGTAATTAACTGCGCTCGGTATGCAGAATTTCAAGACTACGCGCTTGGCTTAATTATCCGGCTCCCGTGACTAAAAATCGCACGACGGTAATAGAACTGTCGATTGATTAATCGGAGGTTTAAGTTTAGTACGATTCGTGTCCCTTACTTAGCATAAAATATCGCCAGAGCACAGGGGCAGATTTACGAGGGTGCCAACAACCTCCACTCTAGCCGAGGAATTTTGCATAGGAAAACTAAAATGGCCACCATTGTTGTTCTGCAAATAAAGGCCCAATAAATGCTCTTTATGTCATTGTCTGTAAAACACACGAAGATTTATTAACCTCAAAGGCATTGAAGAAACTAGGATATCTGCGAGGCCACGGCGAGACCACGGTCTGAGCATCCGCCTCGCATGCGGGAGGTGCGGGGTTCGATCCCCAGTGCCGCCGGGTACCCACCGGTGATATAATGGGCGCGAGCTTTCCCCTGGTCTGCTGTTCGGTCTATTTAGGGCGAAATTCTTGGGAAATTGGTACCTGACCCCAGCTTGAGTAGATGAAAATATCTTGTGGCATGGCGCTCTTTGGCCACAGATGCCTTCGCGCCATAAAAATTCATCATCATCATCATCATCATAGGATATCTCCGAGGGACACAAAGTTAAGTATAAATCACTAACCCGGCCATTACTAGAATATGTCCCTCCAGCCTGGAATCTTTACAAAAAATGCGACGTTAGCGAAATCGAAGCAATCCAAAAGAAAGTCATTCGTTTTATATGCTGCCGATACGATAAGAACGTTTCGCTTTCCACAGCGTTTTGTTCTCTATATTTACAACCGCTCTCAGCTAGTCGACTCACTGAATCATTAAAGTTTATTTGTTACATAATTAACGCCTCCTGCCAGTTTCTGCAGATAACTGCCTAATTCTTTCTAAACCATCTACAGCAATAAGTAAGCATTAGCTAAACATCAGCCTTTGCTTAGCCCGCACAAACGCTTTTAAATGATTTCTTTCCGCGTGCAATTCAATGCTGGAATTTTTCACCTGTCTCCTCTCGTTCTCTCTCTTTAAATTTATTTTTAGCCACTATTGAAAAGTGGGATCTCTCTTAGCATTTTGCCTGTATTGTTGCTCGTATTTTTTTCTTGTACTATTCATTTTTGCTTCTATTATTTCATATTGCCGTATACTTCGTTGTTGCAATTGATGCCTTTCACATCCACTCCTGCGATAGCCCTATGAAGGACGCAGAAAGTTGATGAACTTTAATTATTTCGCCACTTGTGGTGGCAAAACATTGCAGAATGTAAGAGACTGGAATCTATATGAGGCAAAATATGACTATATAGTGCATAATTAAGTGAATTAGAACAATTTCTGAATGCCATACAATTATAAGTATGTACACTAATGGTCAGGCGCATGGAAAAGCTCAATATAAAAATCCAAAACTGTTCTATCAACTGCCAGCGAATAAATACGACCACAGAAACTAGGTTGTTTTGCCCTTATAGTTAGCCTTTGCAGCGAGTCATCTTCCAGCAGGCCTCCTGCATCTCTGGCGGCTGGCAACATGACCTTGCTTTGAAAAACATTTTAGTAAAGGACGTTTCTGCACTAATGAGAGAAACTGATGTTCATTTGCGAGCACGAAATGAAGATAGTCTTCCCTTTTCTTTTACAGTATTTATCGAAAGTGACACGAAGGGCTTTTAAATGGTAAAAAATGACCTCCTCTGTTTCGGGGGCAATTTTTTTGCCAACAACAATAACTGACCCCCCCCCCCCTTTTTTTAATATAAAGTTCAATTAACGCAAGGTGCATATATGAGACCACCCCATCCAACCGCCTCCTCTCATACTTTCCCATAAATTCGCTACTTTCAGAGCAGTCAGTATTTACTGAAACCTATAGTACACCAATTCCGGCATGCCAAAAGCCACTTCCTGATCGCAACGAAATGCGTTTTTCAACACTCTACTGCAAACTTCGCGAGCGTGCGCATAATACAGTTGTGCCGACCTAACGGGGTTACAGGCAACGCAAGTTATTTCCTTCATCGCGTTCTCCGCGCTCCATGCCTCCACATCCACCTCATGCTGGTTTTGGAGCGTACCAGCAGCTCATTTACGAAAACGCGAGCGTGTGCGGGGAAGAAAGGATTACAGAAAGCACGCGGCATGCGGTGGCAAGTGTTTGGTTCGTTTACCGGCTTCTGCCTCGGCCGCCTTGGACTTCTCGTAGGTGACGTACTCGAAGTCGACGCCCGCGTAGGTGAACAGTAGCGCCGCCAGGCGGCCGGACGAAGGAACCTTGTAGTCGACCAGCTTGTACTGCGGCATGGCTGGCCTGCGACGTGTACGTGCATGCACGCGAACAGGGCCGTATACATTGTACAAGCCTGTCCGCTTTGGCACGTTTGAGTACAACATTGAGGTGGGCCACCCAGACAGGTGTTACTTTCGGCGCTGTGGCCCAACAAATTTTGGCTATTTCGACGAGTTACGTGCACTGGAGAGGTTGCTTTGCCTGCAAACTTCTCTAAAACGCACGTATTTTGGCTTCATGTACGCAAAATTTTTTGGTCCGTAGCGCCGAGGGTGATGCGTTTTTGAAATTCTAAAAACTGTTGTGGGTATTAGTTACGGTAGGCTAC
This sequence comes from Amblyomma americanum, assembly GCF_052857255.1. Taxonomy (NCBI): domain Eukaryota; kingdom Metazoa; phylum Arthropoda; class Arachnida; order Ixodida; family Ixodidae; genus Amblyomma; species Amblyomma americanum. Next base: position 59,387,227 of record NC_135502.1, read on the forward strand.
ACGCCTCTCATTAAATGAGGAGATTAACATTAATAGCTAAAAGGTACTTAGTAACAGTTAACCAGCCTACTGTTAGCACGCTTTAGCTCTATTCTGATGCGCTGCGCCGCTGAGAATGCTATGCCAATAAAAAAAAACGTTTTTATATCTCAGAAAGCCTACATTTTAAAACTGCAGAACATCTGAGATGAAACAACTCGTATAGTGTCGATGCTTTATGCCATGTCACAAAATCACAGCTTTGAGCAAATAACAGTACGTCCTGTGTTCGCAGTGCGGTGAGTGCTGCAGTGATATAGATTTAGGCAGTATGTTTCTTTTTTTTTTCAGTGTGAGAATAGCGCTTGCGAACTGTAGTTTACTATTCCACTTTCTCTCAGAGGTTTTCAGTGAACCTGGTTTCCTACTGATTTTTTTCTTTCTCTTATCTGTGTATACCCGTGAGCGAAAAAAAAAAAAGCCGCCACCTCCCAAATCTCGCACCAGAGCCACACTTGAGCCCAGAGGTGACAAAGCTGCTGTTTCTTTTTATTGCTTATTGTACAAATTAGGAACAAAATTAAGCGCTAAACTAGAACAAAACTACTGACAGTTTTGTTATTTAGACCGGCATTAAAATTCAAAACAAACGGACGGCTCTTTCTTTTCCTCGTAAGTGCGCATCTCCAAGTATCAATTCCGGCACCACCACGCTCTACAATTTTTTTTTTAGCCCTACACTATACAAACGAGCTTTTTCCAGAGCAGCTGGCTAACGATGTCTAGCGAAAGTGAGGTGCATCACACATGGTAACCACACCAAGAGGTTGCAATGCAAAATAAAGGCGCGCAGATCATTAATCAAAGGCGCAGCAGTGATCGAAGACCTCATTGTTTCTGCAGATTCCTGCTACTAATCATCGTCCGGCTCAAGTCTGAATCTGATGGAAACAATGTGCCCAGTATTCCTATAAGGATGAACGCAATGCAGCGTGGGGGAAATAAGGCTGATTCGTGGCTACTAACATTAAAATAACTTACAATATTGTTATAATGTTACTTAATTACGTTACAATGTTAATAACTCAACGTTACAATAATATTATTACGGAACGCTATGTCTTCACAACGTCAATCTTGCCGAGCGCTAGGGCACTACAAGTATGGTCACGGAACACGGCTGATTTAAACCACATTGAGGTGAACTGAAACATTAAAGGAAAAGAATTGCATTGTGCGTGGTCCGGGTCCGAGTTGGAAGAGGGAAAAAAATATTTTATACCATTGCGCCTTTCAAACATATTCAGTGTTTGAGAAAATTATAAACATTGGTATTGAGTGGAGAAAAAAATCTAGTATTGAGCGCTGTTCGAAGGTGATCGACAGGGTGATCAGCACAGCTACATGTAAAAGGTGCGGATAGGCATCTTGACGTGTACTCCGATATATATTCGAGGAGCTAGTTTATTACAACAAATCGCACCATTACATATCCGAAAACTGCTCAGACCCTGCACTCTTCGCAGCAAATTTTCTGGTATGCGCTATGCATATATTACTCTACATGAGTAGATAATTCAGGAAAAAATATCAGATGGGGTTAGGATGCAGGGTAGGGGGCCATTAATTTTCATTGGCAAAAGACACACTGAGAGCTGCATACGTAAAACAAATAAAAAAGTTCGAACCCGCTGAATATTGCTTACCTGTTGACGTCAGTTCTCATGCTGCTACCACAGATAACAAATGATTCATATGCTTCTGGTAATCAGACTTTCTGTTGGGCTATATTTAAAGTGCAGAAACATATTTCGTATCTTACGCCATTTTAAGATGCCTCGGGGTCTGACTGTTCCGTCTCCAAACTAAAAATAAAGAACAATTTACACTTGAGTCGAATTGGTGTGATTGTTCAATTCATTGCAGCTTGCACGGCCAAACTTGCAGAGCTGGAACTTTCTACACTTCAGCGTCGATGGACTGGTGTGTCCTTGTTGGAAGTCATTCCTTACAGACAGGAATTCGCGTAAGTGCAATTGCGTATCGTAGTTGCGCCGCGCCTTACCGCGATTGGTCGCTTGTTTCTTCGCCCACTGACAGTGACTATGTCGACACCCGATATCCTTGACGTATCTCATCCGGAATGCTTAGCACACTGGACATTGCATATTGCAGAAATCCAGCCTTCTGCAAGAGGCGAAACTTATACCCACAAGCATATACTGTGTATGCCTCTAGCTCCTCCACAATCTTCTCGAGGCGCTTGTGTCGACACACCAGCCGCGACCATATTCTCAGCTCACAAAAAACGACCCTCGACCATAGCACATTACGTAACTCCACGAAGCCCCTCTGACCACCCTCTGAAACTTACAGCGCTGCTACTGTGCCCTAACCAAGGGCACTCCTCTTATAACTTAGTACATTCACTTCTGGCACCTTCATGTGACCGAATTTCAGAGCATCTTACTGCTGTGAATCTAAATGGCTATCTAACACACGTGTAGCTCCGAAGTGGTGGTACGCGATTAATGTGTACCTGTCTAAACACGAGTCTCTGACACGTTCAAAAGCTAGACAGTACTGCGACTGAGTATTTGTTTTACGATTCGCGAATTTAGAAAGGGCGAAACGCACTTACGAGACATCTCTCCGGGAAGAGGATGAATCGCTTCTTTATAATTTTGATGAAATCATCTCGATTAAACCGCGTCAACCGCGGTCAACATAGTCGCTAAGATCGCCACGCTATAACTCCGGAATCAAGGCCATCTAGAAGGCCCGCTTACATCGATAACGGCCAATGGCCTTCTCCTAATACAGTCCTCGTGCCGCATACCGAAACAGCAAAACTGCCGCACGTGCCCTGAAAAGGAAGTGAAAAAAGCGCTCGCGCGCTCGCATTGGTTCAGAATTGCCAACTCCACAGCAGCTGCAGCACAGCGCGAGTATATGCCAACAACGACCAGCGTGCTTCCACAGAAAACTACTTCGTCATGCGTACAAATCGCGCTCTTACCTGGATGTTGAGAAAGCCAGGGGATGCCGCGAGCCGTCGATGAGGCGAAGCCCGACTGCCGGCGCGAAAGAGGATGCGGAGCGGTCGAAGAAGCGGCTCGTTCGCCTCGCTGCCTCGGCGCGGATGCGAGGCGAGGGCGAGAGACAGAGAGAGAGAGAGACAGCGTGTGCGAGGGAACCGCCAGGTGCTGCGCGATAGCCCTGGCTCTCCAGGTTTCCTGCTTCCCGGCTTTCGTGAAAAAAAAAAAAAAGCCTCCAAGCGCCGGTGCATCCGAAGGGCCTCTACGACGCGCGGATTAGGGCTAGTTAGGCAAGCCAGGTCTCTCTATTATTACGGATACATTGTTGCTACGCGACGCCAGAAGGCATAAGCCATGCAAATTAAGCGGGCTTCATTATTTTATTCACGAAGAAAGCCAGCTAAAAGAAAATCGTTTAAATACAATTGTTAATTGGCACTGTAAGCGTATTTCTTGTTTCCTCTATAGTAGGATCCAGTTACATTACATCGTTGCCTGTCGTGTTCACATTTACGATGCACGTATTCCGCACTTGCGGAGAGATTCGGGGTATGCACACTGGAGAGTGATATAGGAAGAAGGTGTGCAGGACAGGTACCGTTCATAAGATTGCACGACCAGCCACGATTTGCATCGTGCATTGCCCAAGTGTCTCCGTACCCTGCACCAACGGCACCGACTCCGTGGCTCGTGCCTGAGCACAGCGTTCAGCCAGGGACGCGGTTTTTCGCATGCGCTTGGGCCCTCCCCCTCAATCGATATCGCTGCACCGCGCTCGGAATTGCCACCTCCGCGGAGGAGTCCACGGGAGCGGAGGACTCGACTCGCCTACGCGAGGAGAGAGCTAGACACCCCGCCGTGAGGAACGCTGGTCGCCCGCCGTTTTTTTTTTATCCACCCGCCTTGTTCCATTGTCTGCGGCAAAAATCGATTAAGAAAGCGGCGCACAGATACAACCTTCCGTGGGCAGCAGTTGCCTCCTCTTATAATGATGTGGGCTCCCCGGCTCTGCTGACCAAAATAACGTTACTTCTTGCGTTCGTTTTTGTTGGTCGTATATCTGAATACTCATCGCACGCTTGACCTTTACTCACCCCACACGTCACTCCTCCATTCAGTTCTCCTAACACTTTTTTTCCTTGTTCTCTGTAACGCCACTTTGTTTCAGTGCGCAGATCCCTTCCAAAAGCAGCTCCTAGCTTTTACATTCCCTGTCCATTTCGTCCCCCATACATTTTTTTTTTGTCAAGCAAAAAGTTTAAGAAACGGAGGCAGGCGAAGAAAAAGAAAAGAGAACTTAATCTTCTTGAAAGCTACCCGCAGTTTCCGAAATTAAACGGTGCAAGCAGCAGTTTTACGCACTCAGGCCCGTGGAGTGCATATACCGGGTGTTCCAGCGAACGCTTTCAAAAATTTTCAAAAGTAGACTTTTGGGGGTAAAAAGATGGCTTATGCGGCATAGTATTACCAGTGTTGGCGCACACCAGAAAACCTATGAATCGTCCTAAGTGGTAAGCTGGTTAACTAATCTTTAATTAACTGTTTAACTAGTAGAGTTAGGCGCCTAGTTTCAAATAGATATTTGTAGCCGGTCGTTAGTTAATAGACATATCAGTTTTTAGAGTTTCGAAAACGCGATTACCCTCGCCGCTGTGGCTCGACAGCATTTGGCTGCATCGTGAGAAAATACATGCGCTTTCGAAAGCATTCAGTCAAAGCAACCCCTCCAGTGCACGTAAATAGTCGAAAAAAGCCAAATTTTGCCGAGCCACAGTGCCGAGAGTAATCGCGTTTTCGAAATTCTAAAAACTGATAAGGCTATTAACTAACGGCCGGCTGCTAATCTCTTATTGCAACTAGGCGCCTAATTAAATTAGTTAAGAAGTTAATTATTAAAAACTAGTTAACCAGCTTTAAGACGATTCACCGGTTGTCTGGTGTCCGCTAACACCGGTAATACTATGACGCAAAATTCATATTTTAACCCCCAAAATCCCATTTTTGGAAATTCCTGAAATTTTTCGCTGAAACACCCGGTACATCAACTGCAAGAAGATGCTGAGCAATTTTTACCCCCCGCTAATGACGCCCTGCACAAACGTGTGAACGAGCAAGGATGTACAATAAGCGGTTTGTCAGCTGTTTTGAAGAAAATGTATTTTTCAACAATTTATTTTTTCTTCAATGAAACTCTCTCTCTCTCTCTTCCTCCGTTAAATACTTCGATCAGTCACGTGTTCACTTGAGAGAGAGAGCAGCCTAAAAGAAGGAGCTGACTACATCCCGTTTCGGTACACAAATTAAAATAAGAGAAAAAGATGCATCTCAGTAAAAAAAAGTCAGGTTCACTCCCGTTGCATATCCCTGAATGCTGCCAGATGCACATCATTCAGGCGATCCGTCAGCGATTATGAAGACGATAAGTGATGATGATCATGATAGATGATTCACTAATGAGACTCGAGACGGGCATTTTTCCTATCCTAACTTCGTCTAATTACGGCAAGTACAATTAAGAACTTTCTGAATTACATCCTTGGGTACTGATAACACTCAACTTTGCAAGGAAACGATGGAGTTATAGCACTCCAGGCGGATTTCTTCCTTTTTAATTTTTATGAGGACTCAAAATGTGGACCCACACACTAAACAATTTCTCACCCTTTAGGGTGTAAATCAGCTTTCCCCAGACGAACACCCTTTTCCAATTGTTCGGTGCTAAAAAAGGGTGCCGAGATCAGCACCCTTAAGGAAGGGTGTACTTAATGATACTTTAGAGGATGTAATGGTTGTAGCCTAATTAAAGGGTACTATTTTTCCATAACACCTCTACGAATGTATGTTGGAAGGGTGCTCCACATTGATCCACCCATGAAGCAAAAGACTTGGATTGATGCGCGCCCTCTGAACTTTCGCGCTGTGCACCCTTCCTGAAGGGTGCTGATTTCTGCACCCTTTTTAGCACCTAAAAGGGTGTTCTTCTGGGGACAGCTGATTTGCACCTTTAAGGGTGAGAATTTGTTTAGTGTGCAGTTTGAAAATTTTCTGCTTGATACGTACTGAAACACAGGCGAATAGCCCTTCCGTGCATATTGCATTAAAAATGACAATTTCGGAGCAAGATCGCACGTTCTGGCCAAGGGCTGCACATTTTACGCGGTCCCCAAGCGCTGCCTGCAGAATAAACAGCGCACATGCGGCCTAATTACGCACGCAGCTAGCGCTGTTAGTTTGGGAGTATACACATAAATTTTAAAAAATGTGTTCTATGAAACAGCCTCGTTCACGATATTATGGTAGGAGCCAAACCGTGAAAAAAATGTGCAGCATCTGCGATTTTTTCAGTCTCCAAAGCTCTCCTTCTGTTCCGATTATCTCTGCTCGCGCATATACCTATACGTGCACTGGTTCTTCGTTCAACGGCAAAAGCCTCGCTAGTTATCTCAGCGGCCCTTTCAACTGTGTCGACTTTTTCTCTGTCTTGAACCCACAGTTTCACCACTTGGGGAATGCTTCGGTAAAATTGCTCAAGGCAAAAACACTCGATGAATTTGTCTCGGCTTTCGTAAACCTCGGATTCTTTTAGCCCCTCTAGCAGATACGTCTTTAGGCCATACGCGAAATCAGGATAGCCCTCGCTATCGTTTTTCATTCCGTTCCTGAAGCGCTGTCGGAAAGCTTCGGCTGACAGCCGGTACCTTTTTAGCAGGCTGGCTTTGACTTTTTCGTAGTCAGCTGCGTCTTGCGTGCTAAGTCTCGCTTTGACTTCAGCTACTTCACATGGCAAGAGTGTCAGAAGCCGCTGCGGCCATGTACTGCGAGCAAAGTTCTCCCTTTCGCAAGTTCTCTCAACGTTTCCCAGGTACAATCCTATGTCCCTTCTACTTTCATAGGGCTGCATGAATCTGTTCATTCTATATGATTGTACATCGCTTGCTCTTTCAGGAGACTCGGCTCTCGTACTGTCGCCTTTTTTCCGATTTTCGTTTTCAAGCTGCAATCGCTTTAGATTTCTTTCTTCTTTTTCAGCTTCCCACTTTTGCCGTTCCTTCTCTTTTTCCCATTCCGCTTCCCTTTTGTTTTTTTCCTCCTGATCGGCTTTCTCTTTACGTGCTTTTTCCTCCCGTACCAAATTCCATGTATCTACCAGCTGATTGTCCTCTACGTGTTTTTGAAATGTCTTGCATATTTCAGGTTTTGTATTTTTTTTTTGTAATTTTGCCCTGTAGTTCTATTGACAGTTCCTCGCATAACAAGTCCGGCTTTGACAATTTCATAACGTCCATGACAACGCTTTCTCCGCTTTGGCAATGCTATCTTCAAATTGTCGTGAGATTACTCTTTCTCAATTGACATACACTTCCCAGTGATTCTAGATTATTCTCTCAAAATCTGAAGCCTGGCGAATCCTATAGCAAAATGCCGAAACGCTTACCGGTTGAGAAAGCACGATGCCGCACGGTCCATCCCAGCTGCTGCCAACCAGTTGTTAGAGATGAGGAGTCCTTGAGTGAGCTGACCCTTTCAGCGCCGCAGGCCCCTTCGACGAATGACGCTGTCGGACTTGGTTATGAAGGAAACTGTATAGGGGGTTTATTTACATTATTTACAAGATTTAGGAACCCATTGGAGGGTGATGGGGGAAAGTTGGAGGATCTGAGAATATCTGAGAATGATCGAGGATTCCTCCTTCACGGCACTCGTCGTCCGGTTTTAAAAGGGTCCGGTCCCTAGGATTCCCCAGGTTCGAGGAGGTCTTCGCCAGGTTGGGCGTGGCCTAAAACCTGTGCTGTCGTACACACACACCCCATCACATAGAGACACGCCCCCGTCACATGTCTCGACGGAGAGAGAGGGTGCCGCTGGACCATCGCCCCCTCCAGAGAGAGCGTTGTCTTCGCGTCCAAACGACAGTTCTCACGCTGTCAAGCCGGACATGTCTTCCGGGAAGTCCGAATGGGCGAGGCGCCGGTGAGCCGGCACAGTAGAATGGGTGAGCCACCCCTGCTCGGGTTGGCGGTCACTAACGTCCTCCGTAGCAATGTTGTTTACAAACGGCGGCAGAGTCGTCCGTCTCGAGTCCAATAACCCATGCGGGGACAGACCGTGGGAACCAAGATCCCTATCGCCGTGCAGGGACACCGGCTGCAGGTGTCCCGGGCCGACTATGCAGCTAACCCAGACGGGTTGTCGCCAGAATCCTTACAGCACCCACCTTGGCAGTTAATGGTTGATCGCGAGAGGTTGGTCACCCCATGAACGTTGCGCCCTATTGCTGCAGTGCCGCGTGTCCTCCACAGCGTTACCATCGCTAATGAAAGGAGCCCACATTTCTATCTTACCACCGCCACGTACCTATAAAAGCGCGATTGAGGCGTCCACTCTCCCAGGGAGCCAGTTATGCGCCTTCCTTCCCTCAAAATTATCGGAGTCTATAGAGCGTTGTCAACGCCAACGGCAATGAACACAATGAACACCGAAGGTGTAAGATTCTGTGCCGCGTTTCTCCTACAATGTTGTGAATGCCAACGCATGCAGCGCGCATCTGTCACTACCGCCACGCAGGTTAAAGCGCGACTGAGCTGCCCACTGTCCGTGGGTCAGTTATGCACCTTTCGTTTGCTTTCGAAGAAAATTGAAGATAGATAGGTTTTGAAAATTGGTTTTGAGAATAGAAAATGGCACAATAGGTCTCACATATATCAGTGGACACCCGAACCGCGCAGTATGAAAGGGATAAACGTGGTTGGGCTGAAGGTCGTTAGGGTAATTTGCCGGTTTTCGCGACGACTGCTTTACATAGCGCATTGAAGCTTTTCGCTTCAATATTAAAAGCGACGCCCTTTTATCTGTGTCACACATAATAAGCTGATGTAAGTATGTATCGCCACCCACATCGGCCGGTGGTCGGTGGGGTGTCGGCGCCAACCGTGCGTTTCACAGCATTGTAGCGTTCTCGCAAAGCTGTGATATGCATACCTCGTATATATGACGATCTGGAAGGCGTATAGCTATGAAGGTGAGACTTAATCCTGGCTCGCAATGTGTAGCCGGTCCTACATTTCCGGGCACGATGCTCGTACAGGGCTCCATGGAGAGATGCCACCTCATGACCCGACAGCGTGCCACCCACGTATTTCCATACGAGACCGAAGCACGCAGTACACAACTTCGGATTACAGGAAAGCCAGAGTTCACATGAGGAACAAACGGCGTCCTTGCACAGGCCTATGAAAAACCGCGGATGAGGGTAACCGTGGGCCTAAGTTCTAGCCAGAAGACTTGAGACGCCACATCGACAGGCGCGCAACACGCATACTGACATAATATTCGAAATAAAACACGAAACAGCACGACAGTGAATAACCAAGATGTATCCACAGCAGACAAGCTGAAGACGCTAAACAACAAAAAAAACGTCCTCTGCGGCTGCAGCCGCCAGTACTGGGCGAAACGATGGTCGTGAGCGTCAGCGTTCATCGGCACGGAGATGGAGGTGAAGGGTTCGCATGCGGACTAACGTTGGCTTGAGGTGCGGCGTGAAGACAAGCACTTGGTCCTCTCTGCGCAAGTCCCTGGACCTTGACGTTCAGCCGGAGCTGAGAAGCTGGCATCGAACTCAGAGCTCGAACAAGGCCCCGCCGCGGTGGCTCAGTGGTTAGGGCGCTCGACTACTGATCCGGAGTTCCCGGGTTCGAACCCGACCGCGGCGGCTGCGTCTTTATGGAGGAAAAACGCTAAGGCGCCCGTGTGCTGTGCGATGTCAGTGCACGTTAAAGATCCCCAGGTGGTCGAAATTATTCCGGAGCCCTCCACTACGGACCTATTTGTTCCTCTCTTCTTTCACTCCCTCCTTTATCCCTTCCCTTACGGCGCGGTTCAGGTGTCCAAGGATATATGAGACAGATACTGCGCCATTTCCTTTCCACCAAAAACCAATTATTATTATTACTAGCTCGAACAAAGCCTCAAACCAAAGAGCAAGTCACCGCTGTTAACGGCGGCGAGCGCACCGAACACTCAAAAGCGGGCAACGCTCGCGCCTTCCCGCGTCCTACCTCCCATCATACGTCAAACGCGCCCTTTATTGCATTATTGCTTGTGCTGGCTCCGCTTCATGTTTATGTTCACTAAAGCGGTAAATAAGGGTAGCGAGAGGACATCGCAGAAAGTGCACTGACATTGCACAGCACACGGGCGTCTAAAGGGGCGCTCACATTAGCGGGAAAACGCGCAACGCCGGGCGTTTCCCGCGTGCCGCTTCCCGCCCAAGCCGGTTTTTCTCCCGCGGACAGCCTGCTCTGCCGTCCCGCGGAGCGATGGGTTCGGTACCTATTTTTCCCGTGCCGGTGACCAAAACAGCCAATGGGCGCCGACCGTGAACCGTGACGTCGGTCCCAGTTCAGTGACCCCGTCGGCGGAGGCGGAGGCTGCGCGCGTCCGGCCGGCCGGCCCCGGCCGGCCGGGCACTCGGCGGCTGCTTTGCCAGGGCGACGGGAGGGGAGCTAGCAGGGTGCGCTTTCCAGTCTTCTCTAGTGTCACGTGACTATCCCCTTCTCTTTCTGCTCGTTCGGGTCCTCCCTCAGCGCCTCCTCTCTCCACATTCCAAGACAACCGCAGCGTGAAAACGCGCGCAGTGTGAGCGTCATTCTGAGGAGCTGCGAGGCAGCGTCGACGTTGACGCTGTGCCGGCGCGGGAAGCTTCCCGCTAGTGTGAGCGCGCCTTTACGAACACACTAGCGGAAAAACGCGCGGCAAGCCGCTGGCGGCACAATTCGCGGCGCGAAAGGGACGGCCATACCGGCGGCAAGGAGTGCGCGGGAAAGCGCGACACTAGCGGAAAAACGCGCGGCAAGCCGCTGGCGGCACAAAGGTACGGCCATACCGGCGACAAGGAGTGCGCGGGAAAGCGTCGCCGCGCAAGCTCTTTTCACGCCAAACCGGCCGAGGTCCCTGCTTCCGGAGGAGCGCGCGCGGCTCCGCTGCCGGCGCTGGAATGTAACTTTGGTAGGAGCCAAGAGGTGGCTGCTCAGACGCTTCCCACGTGACTAAGTCGGGCTCCTCTCATTGGTCTCCCCGCTCCGCGGCACGCGGCAAGCCGCCGAAAATGGCTCCTCGACCCACCCTCTGCGCGGCAGACCAACCCGCCGCCGAGGCAGGTTTCGCGTAGTTTCGCGGCACGCGGCGCGCCTCCGGCGGCGTGCAGCGCGTGTTTTGCCGCCAGTGTGTCCATACCACTTTGCCTCCATAAAAACGCAGCCGCCGCGGTCGGATTCGAACCCAGGAACTCCGGATCAGTAGCCGAGCGCCCTAACCACTGAGCCACCGCGGCGGGTTACTTGATTTGCAATGCGTGAATTACTGTCCCTGTGTCTACTGTGACTTCGATGTGCATTATCATCACGGATGCGACAATGTAAGGTGGCAGATGCGCTGTCACGCTTACCACTGCCTGCATTACATGAACAAGAAGAAGAGATTGTCTCCGTGGTTTCATTATATATCACTAAAGAACAACTGCAGGAAGCTGTACAAGCAGACCCAGTGCTGCAACATGTAATTTTGTAAATAACAACCAATTGTGGCCTACCAGAAGTACCCTCAGCTCTGAGCTGTTGCCGTTCTTCAATGTATTGGTAAAAGTTGGCAGTAATAGAAAATCTGTTCTTACAAGATGAGTAAGAACATTGACGCCGTAATCCTTGACGCCAGCTTAGCTGACAGCTGAAAATGAGTCACCCTGCCATATTGTTCAAACAAAACAGAGGCTATGCAACCAGTACTGGTGGCCAAGACGTGATAGACAGGTGGAGGATCTCGTTCGAGAGTGAACATTTGCACATTTGCAAATGTGCACATTTTCCAAGCTGCAGATAAATTTGTTAAACCATCAGAACATGCAGAAATAGGTGTAGTCCAGCAGCCAGACCGGGGTCTACTTGAGTATTACGACTGCCTACATGATTGAAGGATTATGTTGTGAAGTAGGACTTTCATTCTTAGCAGTGTCCAATTTTTTTAAAGGGAAAAATTAATATGTGTATGTGACGAAGAAAAATAAAAAGGAAGCGGGGACAAGATGATGTTGCCATAGCATCACGCGTCCGGTTTGTCATTTGATCTTCGATTTACTATACAGCACTACACATTATGCACAGTGGCGTCTAAGCAGGAATCAACTTTTTCCCCTAGTGTCACAGTTGTGCACAAAGTTCTTGAGGCTCATTCTGCAGATTGGTCACTGATCCTTGCAATAAGAAATTACTTGTCAAATTTGTAATGCCGTTTATCTTTGCACAGTTACTTTTCTGTCACAGTTACCTTCAGGAATAACACTTCTGTAATGTTTTGTAAAGACCTCTCACTGGAGTGTTCTCTTGAAAAAAGTGCGTAATGTCTTTTGAGCACAAAATGTGCCTAAATGCATAAATATCACCTGAAAGCCACATAACACTACACTAATCTTACTGAATTTCCTTTGGGGAAACTAGAAGCATAGCAAGCAATTTGGCTGAATGGTGACTTTTTGGTTAGCTGTGATGAATTGATAACGACACTCCAGCAACAGACCATTAGGTGTCGAATTAACCTGCAATACTATGGGTCTTGCAATACAATTACATGAAATGGCATAAAAAATTATCCTGACAACTTCTAGAATGCCATAAAGCCAAACCCCTACCTGGACATAATCCTTTTGAATGCCTAGAGCACACCAGCCCCCAAGTCTGAGTGTGCTCATCTACTCAAAACTTGTGTAGCAGTGTTGACCTATGTGGACATTACTTCTTCTCCTCCATTAGGTGCATTGCACAATACAAAAACACATAAAGTAATCAACACCTCCATGTCAATGAAATTATAATGAATACATCTTACAGTGTGCATTCACTGCTTTCATCTGTGCTCAGTCATTATCAAAAGGTCTAGTTCATCCTGACCAACACTAGCAAGCCTGATTCTAATCTTAAAATCTGGGGATGATTCATCTACGCTCAATCATCACCGCATCTCATTACTCAGTACTGTTTTAAACTTTATAGCATGGCATACATATGCAAATAATTAACTACCTCACGGAACACAGTTTCTAAGCACCGGTTTTTCATAATGGCTATCTGTGTAAAATGCTACTCACCAGATTTGTTAATTGGCAGGGTATTTAATACATATTAATATTATTTCTGTCTACATTTCAGTTCCCAAGCTGACATCATATTTTAGATTTTATGGCATTTGACTGTGTTTCTCACCTCGGGCTGTTTTTAAAATCATCCTGACGCCTTTGCAATGATACACAGCTTTCTATCATTTAAAATTACTTTAATTATTCTAGTTCTTCCCAGGAAAATTAACATGTAGAATCTTTCAAGGTTGTCTGAGTGAATTTGGCCTTTTACTGTTTTTAATCTATATATGAACAACTTACTCATCTGTATGAAGTCGCGACCTAGATTATTCACTGATGATGCTTTGATTTACCTCAGTGATTACTCATGTGAACTGCTAATATTAAAAGTCATATCTCGATGTAACAATTTCTTGTTCCTTAATGTCTCTAAATGTCACTAAAGCTGAATTCATCATTCACACGGTACCCGAATATACACCAGATAGTTTCCAGCTAACAGTAGTGTGCACTTATCACAAGCTATAAATATCTTGGTGTTACATCTTCATTCATACCTGTCATGGAATCAAAAAAGTAACTGTGTGTACTGCTAACACCTCGCTGGGCTTTATTGAACATCTAGAATAAGCTCCTGTAAATGAAAAATGACTTGCATACATTACACTAATCCTAGCCAAAAACTAGGACATGCATCACACATTTTGGATCGTGAGCAATCTAACCTAATTAGTGACATTGAAGGCTTGCAAAGCCGTATTTCTTGTTTAATTTTTTCTCAATATTCAAAACACTTCAGCATCTTAGTACTAAAAAACTTGGCTGAGTTGCATAAACTAGCATGTTACTAAAGCTGGTATAAATTTAACCAGTCATGCATTGTATCATTCATGTTTTCCTGCAGGTTTCTGTCAGCTACCCCCCCCCCTCAATACATCTTTCTGCATAGTGACCACCCCTGCAAAGTTATATGCACCATCTGCCTCGCAACTCATTTTGCAAGATCATTCGATCATGATGGTCAAAGTCACACACTAGTTCAACTTGATGTTACACATTGCAGCAAACACAAGCCCTAACGAAATTTTAAGGTCGAACAGATTCAGACATTGCCATTTGAACTGTATTCTTTATATTGTGGGAACAATTTTCGTGGCTTATGTTTTCCTTAGTAAACTGTTCTTAATTGTTTCTTATGTGCTTTTACATGCCACATCCCTTTGTGCCGTACTGTGTGTTTATAGCCTTCCTCTTTTATCAGCACACCACTTTGTTCTGCAGCTTGCAATTCTGTTTCAACTTTGCTGTTATTGACGTACGTTACTATTCCTTTGTTAGCCAGCTTTTTACGGCATCGCATGAATGCAGTTTCTTTGTACCTTAACGCTCTTTTTTCTTCTATTTATTTTTCTTAATCTTACTGTATATAATATTTTAGTCGTTTTGCTGCTTCAGCTATCACCTCCTCCCCCCTCGTGATATTCATTGCAATGAGAGCCTTTAAGTGTACTTTGAATGAATGAACAAATAAAAATGAGCAAAATGGCTACTGTGCAAAGCTGCCTTTGTGTGCCATGAATTTCACATCATTAAAACTGGCAGAATGCCTCCATGGCATTACCCTTAAATGAGAATGGGTCAGAAAGCAATGCTAGATGCGAACAAACTAATCATGCCATGACATACCACGAAAACAGCACAGATACTGCACCAGCCTTCTTGCATACAATGAAACATTGCTCGACTGAAAGCAAGTTGTGTAATATATGGGTATCATCTTGAATACTGAAAATATGCATCAGGCAAATGAGACATTATGAAGTCATAAGCAGTACATGTAGCTGCTGAAACAGCATGCTCCATTAAGCAGTATTGTGAGAGAGAGATAAGATTTTGATGCATGCTTCTGTTTCACTGAAATATTGGCTTTCTGTGTTGTATAGCTACGTAACCTTTTAATTTTCAAGCAGTGCAGGCATCAGATTTTTGTGTTTTCGTATTTCAAATAATGTGTTGGACATTAGTATACATGAATTACCCCGTGGTATTCTCCTTCCAGCCAGCATAATTTATAATTGGATTTTTTCTTGATGAATTTTTGGTTCTGGTTTCAGCTACCTAATGATGGCCATGACATGTAAGGTGTGTTTAGGTCATGTCAGGAATGAAAAGAAGTACAGTATAAGCACTAAAGTACACTTTTACTCCAATACAACGCTTAAGCCAGCCTGCTTCAATAGCTGGAATCACAGCAAACAATGTATGAGCAATTATGTTGCATTTTTTTTCATGCCCGATGTGACCTAAATGCACCTTACGTGCCGGAACTGAAACAGTGTCGAGAAGAAATTTGTTACAAATTATTTAGCGGCCGTAGGCAAATGCCAAGTGATGACCCGTCAATACTAATGTTCGATGCATCATTTCATAGAAGATGCAAGCAAAAATTTCGTATCTATACCTCTTTATGCTCAACTCTATATTCATATCAGGAGATGATCATCCAAGCTTTCGTTACCAATGTAGTGTATTGGAATGTAAACAGTAAATATTTGTGCAGTGCTAATGCAATATTTATTTCATAAAAAAAAAGGCTGTGACGACTTACATTCCTCAAGAGCTGTTCTAATGACTGTCACTATGAAAGCAGGCTAATCCATCTTACCTATTCACTCAGTTAAATGCTATGTGGCCCTTTCTGCAGATTCTACAGTACTGCAATAACATAGCATTTTGAACAGTGTTATGCATAGTGTTATTGTGGTCCCTTTGTCTATTTTGTGTGCTCACTTAACCATATCTCAACTCACACATCAGTTTAGTTGTCACACCTCAGTGTATCTACTTTCATCTATGTGGGTGCTTAAGAGAATAGGTAAACAAAATCTACAATGCATCGATTGTTTTTATTGGAAAAAATAATTTACGAAAGCTTGTGGTGTCAACTTGCATCTTTAAAAAGTGTTGCAGCTTTGTTTATTTCTGCACTGCATGCCAGACAATGCTGGTGATAAATTCAAATCTCTGGATGCATGTACCTGCAAAGAGATTGGATGACAACACAGCTGCAGGAACAATATAGATATAGGTTTATTTCAGTGCTATGACAAGCAGGTTGCAATATACTAGAATCTGAAATGTAAGACATAGAGATTGGACGACAACACAGCTGCAGGAACAAAATAGATATAGGTTTATTTCAGCGCTATGACAAACAGATTGCAATATACTAAAATCTGAAATGTAAGGCATAGTATATGTTGCGATCTTCCAAGTATTTCAATAACTGATGCTAATGACATCTTCAGTACAATCATGAAAGGCCACCAATGTTGTCTTCACGTCTCTCTTTGGTTGTTTGTCACCTGAAAGACATCACAACAGGACAAATTAGAACAGTCGTCGCTTTTAGCTTTGCACATGCTTAATTCTTACTTGACACCGCATAATAGTACCATGTGTCACTTAGCAGAGTTGTTCAGAACATGTCTACATCAAGTTGCACCCTAACAGCAACTTTCCGAACTGCCAGCAATGCACAACCATGGACCTGAGGAAAAAGGAAGCATGTACAGGTGAGGAATGTGTCAAGGCAGTGAAACCCCTGTTGGTCCTGTACTTATAAGACACACCATGCCAGAAGGTGCCCTCATTTAATCAAACTTATTGTGCCTTTTGCAAGCTGTACACTTCAGGCGCTTGGTTAGAGTCTCCCTATCCGCCACCTGGGAGACGCGCTCGATCTCTAGCAGTCAGGTTCTGCAGGGAGAAAAAAATGGTCTGGCTCAGCCAGATGCAGCGAAACCATTGTGCTGCAGTTGTTTCAGTGTGCAACACACTGAGGAAAATATTGAGTAAAGCTGAACTTTGGGCGAGTTGGTAAACATTCTTTTTTTTCTGTTTTTATTGTTTACGTTCACTATGTATTACCACTTTTCGTTCTTCAATAAACTCAGTTGCTAGTCAGCGCTTGTCTTGCCTTTGTCCCGCATTAATTTGTTGTGCTGTTCACCCACCAGGAAAATATACTTACCTGCAGCATATATGGCTGATATAGAGGTGCCTCTCGCACTCTAACGCACACACCATCTTACTGGTACCACAAAGCTGCTGCTGAGAAGAAAATATACTTACCTGCAGCATATATGGCTGATATAGAGGTGCCTCTCGCACTCTAACGCACACACCATCTTACTGGTACCACAAAGCTGCTGCTGAGAAGAAAATATACTTACCTGCAGCATATATGGCTGATATAGAGGTGCCTCTCGCACTCTAACGCACACACCATCTTACTGGTACCACAAAGCTGCTGCTGAGAAGAAAATATACTTACCTGCAGCATATATGGCTGATATAGAGGTGCCTCTCGCACTCTAACGCACACACCATCTTACTGGTACCACAAAGCTGCTGCTGAGAAGAAAATATACTTACCTGCAGCATATATGGCTGATATAGAGGTGCCTCTCGCACTCTAACGCACACACCATCTTACTGGTACCACAAAGCTGCTGCTGAGAAGAAAATATACTTACCTGCAGCATATATGGCTGATATAGAGGTGCCTCTCGCACTCTAACGCACACACCATCTTACTGGTACCACAAAGCTGCTGCTGAGAAGAAAATATACTTACCTGCAGCATATATGGCTGATATAGAGGTGCCTCTCGCACTCTAACGCACACACCATCTTACTGGTACCACAAAGCTGCTGCTGAGAAGAAAATATACTTACCTGCAGCATATATGGCTGATATAGAGGTGCCTCTCGCACTCTAACGCACACACCATCTTACTGGTACCACAAAGCTGCTGCTGAGAAGAAAATATACTTACCTGCAGCATATATGGCTGATATAGAGGTGCCTCTCGCACTCTAACGCACACACCATCTTACTGGTACCACAAAGCTGCTGCTGAGAAGAAAATATACTTACCTGCAGCATATATGGCTGATATAGAGGTGCCTCTCGCACTCTAACGCACACACCATCTTACTGGTACCACAAAGCTGCTGCTGAGAAGAAAATATACTTACCTGCAGCATATATGGCTGATATAGAGGTGCCTCTCGCACTCTAACGCACACACCATCTTACTGGTACCACAAAGCTGCTGCTGAGAAGAAAATATACTTACCTGCAGCATATATGGCTGATATAGAGGTGCCTCTCGCACTCTAACGCACACACCATCTTACTGGTACCACAAAGCTGCTGCTGAGAAGAAAATATACTTACCTGCAGCATATATGGCTGATATAGAGGTGCCTCTCGCACTCTAACGCACACACCATCTTACTGGTACCACAAAGCTGCTGCTGAGAAGAAAATATACTTACCTGCAGCATATATGGCTGATATAGAGGTGCCTCTCGCACTCTAACGCACACACCATCTTACTGGTACCACAAAGCTGCTGCTGAGAAGAAAATATACTTACCTGCAGCATATATGGCTGATATAGAGGTGCCTCTCGCACTCTAACGCACACACCATCTTACTGGTACCACAAAGCTGCTGCTGAGAAGAAAATATACTTACCTGCAGCATATATGGCTGATATAGAGGTGCCTCTCGCACTCTAACGCACACACCATCTTACTGGTACCACAAAGCTGCTGCTGAGAAGAAAATATACTTACCTGCAGCATATATGGCTGATATAGAGGTGCCTCTCGCACTCTAACGCACACACCATCTTACTGGTACCACAAAGCTGCTGCTGAGAAGAAAATATACTTACCTGCAGCATATATGGCTGATATAGAGGTGCCTCTCGCACTCTAACGCACACACCATCTTACTGGTACCACAAAGCTGCTGCTGAGAAGAAAATATACTTACCTGCAGCATATATGGCTGATATAGAGGTGCCTCTCGCACTCTAACGCACACACCATCTTACTGGTACCACAAAGCTGCTGCTGAGAAGAAAATATACTTACCTGCAGCATATATGGCTGATATAGAGGTGCCTCTCGCACTCTAACGCACACACCATCTTACTGGTACCACAAAGCTGCTGCTGAGAAGAAAATATACTTACCTGCAGCATATATGGCTGATATAGAGGTGCCTCTCGCACTCTAACGCACACACCATCTTACTGGTACCACAAAGCTGCTGCTGAGAAGAAAATATACTTACCTGCAGCATATATGGCTGATATAGAGGTGCCTCTCGCACTCTAACGCACACACCATCTTACTGGTACCACAAAGCTGCTGCTGAGAAGAAAATATACTTACCTGCAGCATATATGGCTGATATAGAGGTGCCTCTCGCACTCTAACGCACACACCATCTTACTGGTACCACAAAGCTGCTGCTGAGAAGAAAATATACTTACCTGCAGCATATATGGCTGATATAGAGGTGCCTCTCGCACTCTAACGCACACACCATCTTACTGGTACCACAAAGCTGCTGCTGAGAAGAAAATATACTTACCTGCAGCATATATGGCTGATATAGAGGTGCCTCTCGCACTCTAACGCACACACCATCTTACTGGTACCACAAAGCTGCTGCTGAGAAGAAAATATACTTACCTGCAGCATATATGGCTGATATAGAGGTGCCTCTCGCACTCTAACGCACACACCATCTTACTGGTACCACAAAGCTGCTGCTGAGAAGAAAATATACTTACCTGCAGCATATATGGCTGATATAGAGGTGCCTCTCGCACTCTAACGCACACACCATCTTACTGGTACCACAAAGCTGCTGCTGAGAAGAAAATATACTTACCTGCAGCATATATGGCTGATATAGAGGTGCCTCTCGCACTCTAACGCACACACCATCTTACTGGTACCACAAAGCTGCTGCTGAGAAGAAAATATACTTACCTGCAGCATATATGGCTGATATAGAGGTGCCTCTCGCACTCTAACGCACACACCATCTTACTGGTACCACAAAGCTGCTGCTGAGAAGAAAATATACTTACCTGCAGCATATATGGCTGATATAGAGGTGCCTCTCGCACTCTAACGCACACACCATCTTACTGGTACCACAAAGCTGCTGCTGAGAAGAAAATATACTTACCTGCAGCATATATGGCTGATATAGAGGTGCCTCTCGCACTCTAACGCACACACCATCTTACTGGTACCACAAAGCTGCTGCTGAGAAGAAAATATACTTACCTGCAGCATATATGGCTGATATAGAGGTGCCTCTCGCACTCTAACGCACACACCATCTTACTGGTACCACAAAGCTGCTGCTGAGAAGAAAATATACTTACCTGCAGCATATATGGCTGATATAGAGGTGCCTCTCGCACTCTAACGCACACACCATCTTACTGGTACCACAAAGCTGCTGCTGAGAAGAAAATATACTTACCTGCAGCATATATGGCTGATATAGAGGTGCCTCTCGCACTCTAACGCACACACCATCTTACTGGTACCACAAAGCTGCTGCTGAGAAGAAAATATACTTACCTGCAGCATATATCGCCAGTATGGACAGGCTCTGTCCGAAAACGTCGACTCAAAATAAATCTGTCTAAATGAAGCCTTTCTCAACTTTGCATACATACATACATACATACATACATACATACATACATACATACATACATACATACATACATACATACATACATACATACATACATACATACATACATACGTACGTACGTACGTACGTGTACGTACGTACGTACATACATACATACATACATACATACATACATACATACATACATACATACATACATACGTACGTACGTACGTACGTGTACGTACGTACGTACGTACATACATACATACATACATACATACATACATACATACATACATACATACATACATACATACATACATACATACATATGTAGAGGCTGTCCTTTCTCAAGACTGAAATTACAGCGCTCTTCCTCCCCTTCTTAAGGAGTTGGAATTGGCACACATGTCAGCCACATGAACAGAGCTACAAGCAATCGTATGCTGAGAATAAGATGGGCACAAAAGAAAATACTAGAAAAGGGAGAAAGAGAAATAAAGAGAAAAAGCAAAGCACCCTGTCGCCCCCTGTCCACCGAGCAGCCGCGGGGAGCGGGCAGAAAAAAAAAAGAGAAAGACAAAAAAGGAAAACGAGGAGCGGGAGGGGAGGATAGGCACCTCAAGGCAGAGCGGCGGCGCAGACGGTGGCGGATTCGCGGAACAGATAAGAATTATAGGTGCATGTACTCGCGTGCCGCTGGCCAAAACGAGTAAACAAATAAACAGAATGAAACGCAGACAGAGCAGGAGACTTCCCTGGAGCCTCTTCGGCACGAATAGTCAAGGCGGAATCAGCGGCGCAGTTAGCTTAATTAGAGACAAGTGCACTATGCATGAAAACACAAACACACAAAAGAAAAAAAAGGCGGAAAACCATCCGAGTTCGGGAAAGTGTCGTGTGGGGGGTAAATGTGAATGGCGGGAGCATTTAGGCAAGGGTTCTTCAATTGCACCCCGCTCGGCAAGGTGGTCGAACTGGGAAGGGTGGGGCGGGGTGGGGTTAAAGAGCTTTAATTGAGTAAGCGGGTGGGCGGCGAAGCTTGAAAAAATGCCGTGCTGGCGAGACACGACCGACGTTTGTCAAGCCGGCACTCCTAAGGTCAGCACTGGCTCTGCAAGGGGCGGGTGGAGGTCAGTGCACCCGGACTTTCATTAATGCCGTGAGGAATTGTCTCAAATTTGTAAATTAAGTACGACTCGCTTTGATCTCTTTCTCGGGTGTTTTGGAATTCACCCTGTAGGACTGTTAACTTAACTGCATCAAATGAGTGGTTTGTAGGGATAAGATATATATGCGCGCGGTGGTTATATTAAAGCGAATTCGTATAGAAGCCGGTTAACAGTCTGCCCAATGTACTGCATACTGCACACACTGCATTCTATGAGGTATATTACGTTGCAGGAATCACAATCAAGGTTGCCATTAATTTTCGATTTGAAGCCTGAACGGCTGTACACAGCTTGATGTTTGTATGTGTTTGCAGACCTGGCATCTACTTTTTCCACAGGGTCGACACCCCAAAACTGGCTGGTTATTTGCTGTTGAGTGTACTAAAATGTTTCGAATGTTTTTCGGTCGTATGTAGACTGCGTGAGGGGGAGCAGTGAAAATTTTGGCGAAGCGCTCGCAAGCTCTGCGTGCAGCTTCACCGCAAATGAGCCAGCGGTTGAGGCAGGGAAATTTTTGAAAGTCTTCACGATAAAAACGCACAATACTGCATATGCGTTCGCACAAACTTGCTAAGAACATTAAAGCAAAACAAAAAAAAAGCCAAAGAGGCATTGCAGATCAAATTCATGCACGTCGATCGCGTTGCATACGTCTCATTACTTTTGTCGTTCCCAAAGGACAGTTTCAGATTTTCGGCTGGGAATTTGTGCACCACGTTGTATAAGGATGAACCAAATTTTCGAGCGTTGACAGCTAACTGCTGCATTGGTCGCAGTGAAGAAATGCTCCTTTTGTCTCCAACTTGTAGACAATCCTCATATGCTGCAGCACGTGCTTCCGCTGAGTGAAGACAAATTTGTCGCAGACGCCGCAACGTCGATCATGATCGTCGTGATGCAAATCGTGGTCACCGTGCTCAGGTTGCCGTTCACTCTGGTTGGGGGGCGCTGCGAGCATCCGAGGCGAGCGGACGTGTGTCACATGCGCTCCGCAGTTTTCGGGCCCTGGGACCCGGATAATTCGACTGGACTACCAACACTTTAGTTGCAATCGACGCAGCAAGTAACGAGGACCACGAGGACCCAAATTTCAAGCCAGTGGGCCCGATTTTTCGAATTTTAAGCCAGTGGGCCCGATTTTTCGGATTTTATCGGACTTGGAATTTTCCGAGTGGCGGACCCTACGCTAAGCCTAACGAAGCCTAGCACGACTACGGGACCCCGCGGCCTCCTCGGTCTCGGCCCGAGGCGAGAAGACCCGGAATGATGTCCCGACCGAACATCCCCAACTACGACCGACCCACGGTGGGAGGACCGACGAGATTTTCGGCAGAATCTCAGATGGAAGAAGACATCGCGACGACTCCCGTGCAGCAGCAGCGGCGAGTCCCGGGCGGACCGGAGGCAGCGGCGATGGCGACGGGGAACCAAGCCCTCGAAAGCAGCACCCCAACGCAAATTTCACAAGTAAGAACCGACACCAACGCAGATTGGGAGATTGCCATGTCGAGACGGCAAAAAAGGCGCCAACAACGCGGCGAGCGGCAAGTTTTGGCGGGAAATTCCGGAAATCCGGCGGGAAAACCCGGGAATCCCCCCGGGGAAGCCCCGAAGCGAGAGGAAGCGCCACCTAGGCGGAGATTTCCGCCGCTGCCGAGAGAAGACCTCAAAATAGTCCTGCGACCGAGGGGACTCGCAGCCAAGGATCTGCAGACGCACCAAGTGGCGCGGGCGGTGGTCATGGCCACCGGGCACGGATGCAAGGTGGAAGACTTGATCATCCGACTACGCAACGGCTCGAACATCATCATCGTGAGCACGAGTAACGAAGAAGCGGCCCAGAAGATCAGAAGCATAACGCAGTTGAACTTTGGAGGCAAGGACTACGCCATTAGTGCCCACGTGGCGGCACCGGAAGGCACGCTGCGTGGCGTTATCCACGGCGTGGACCAAGGAACCTCGCCGGAAGAACTCAAGACCAACCTCAGAACCCGCACGCAAGGAGTAAAGATCCTGGCGGCCCGCATGCTGGGCAACTCTAGCACGGCCGTCATAACCTTCGACGGACCTACGCTCCCGAAGCAAGTATTGTATTACGGCGGGGAGATGTGGTGTTACCCGTACCGGCCCACGAGGCAAGTGTGCTACGCCTGCGGCCAACAGGGGCACCGAATGGACGTCTGCCCGTTGCCGGAATCCAGAACCTGCCGGCAATGCGGTTGCCGAAACCCGGAGGACATGCACCAGTGCACGCCAAAATGCCTGCTGTGTGGCGGAGACCACGCGGTGGGCACCAAGGACTGCAAACAACGCCTCAAGCCGGCGAGCGAGCTGAGATGGGGCCCCAAACAACAGCAGCGACGCGGACGCAGCCGCGGAAGACGGCCGCGATGGTTCCGGAACGAGAGCCAGGTCCGGAGCGAGTCGCGGAGCCGCAGCCGAAGCCGGAGCCGGGGACCACAAGGCCGGGACGAGTCCTTCCCGCCCCTCGGCAAGCCGGGCCAGAAGAAACAGCAAAAGAAGAGCGACGGCACTAAGGTGAGCTGGAGAGACGGCCCTCTCAAATCGCTTTATGCTCCGCACTCACACACAAAGACACAAGACAACCAATTTAGGGAAGAGATTAAGAACCTTAAGCGCGAGCTCGAGCAGAGCCGTAGAGAGTCGAACGAGCTGAGAAGACAGCTCAATGAGCTCATCAGAGAGAAACAGGAGGTGAGAACAGGGCGCTCACCACGCAGAACACCAACCCCTCCCCCTATGGAGACGCAACAAAGCAACAATGAGGGAAACCTCGACAGCAAAATAGAAAATTTCATGGCTCAAATAATGGAGCAAATGAACCAAATGAAAAACGAAATTCAACAAACTCAACAAAAGTTTGCCCTACAGGAGCAAAGCTTTAGGAATTACGTAAAAAATCGAAACACCCAAAGAGTCAATGACGCTAGAGACAGACTATTTAACGAACGAAGGTTCGGCACAGAAACCCAGAGTACAACCAACTTTAACCAATCATGGCAGAACACAAACAACAGCAATTAGAAATTTGGCAGTGGAACTGCAGGGGGTACAAACGCAAGCAAGGCCTCCTCCAGCAATTTATCCACACCCAAGCAACCCCACCAGACGTAATCATCCTGCAGGAAACTAACAACACCCCCGCACTAAGGGGCTATACATGTCAGGAAAACGGCCGTACGGCCACGCTCATAAGCAACAAAGTAGTAGCCATAGTGCACGACGAAATTAAAGATACCCAGATAGAACACGTAATTACGGAAATAATACCCAAAAAGAAAAGGAAAGCCAACAGCACCTTTATCGTAAACCTATGCAGCCCGCCCAGCCAGACCAAAGAGGACTTTATCAGACTCTTTGCGGAGGCGAAAAAGAAGGCGGGACAAAACGCACTGGTAATTGCGGGTGATTTTAACGCTAAAAGCCCAAAATGGGGCTGCCCCAAAGAGGACAAAAAAGGGCGCGGCATATGCACGGCGGCAGAAAGCGTGGGCTGTGAACTTCTAACCGACGAAAATCAACCGACGAGAAACAGCGTGAGTCCAGACACGTGTCCCGACCTAAGCTTCGTCAGGGGTGCCAAGAACGCAGAGTGGGGGAACCTGCTCGAGAACCTTGGCAGCGATCACTATACATTCTAAGAATCAGCCTTACGGCGGAACAAGTCAGGAGGAAGATTGGCACGGCTCGGCTAACAGATTGGGACGCCTTTAGAGCGCACTGCAAGCAGCTCGAAGGAGGAACCATCGAATCGGCGGAGAACTGGAGCCAACAACTAAGACAAATCCAGGACCTCTACACCAAAGAGGTAGTTAGAACAGAACAGACACCCGAGGTGGACAAGCGGCTACTAAGGCTATGGGAGGCAAGACGCGGACTCACCAAGCGGTGGAAGAGACAAAAACTCAATAGAAAACTCAAAAAGAAAATTGCGGACATTACCAGGCAGGCGAAGGAGTACGCGAACCAGCTGGCAAGACAGGGATGGCAACAGTTTAGCAACGCGCTGAACGGCACCCTCAGCACGGCTAGGACGTGGCAGATCCTCAAGGCCCTCTTGGATCCGAGCAAAAACAAATCGGAAAGCAGCAAAGCGATACAGCGGCTAACCCATCAATACCAAGGAACAGACGAGCAACTACTAGAGGAAGTCCAGGTCAAATGCTACGGCAAAGACCAAGTCGAAAGTTATAAAGAAGAATACCGCGGAGAAGACACCCCCACGATGGACAGACCCATCACGAGAGAAGAAGTGATGGAAGCGGTCGCGTCGGCAACAAAAAACACAGCGGCAGGAGCAGACAAGATCCGAAACTCCTTAATTCGCAACCTCAACGACGAGGCAATTGACCAACTGACCAAATATCTAAACACGCTATGGCAGGAAGGAAGAGTCCCGGCGGAATGGAAACACGCCGTCGTCGTGATGATCCCGAAACCAGGCAAGAAACTACAGATATAGAACCTCAGGCCGATATCACTCACGTCGTGCCTGGGGAAGCTCTATGAGAAAATAATAACCAGAAGAATCCAAAATCATCTAGACAAGGAGCAACTGTACCCGGACAGCATGTTTGGGTTCAGAGCCAAGCTATCCACGCAAGACGTGCTACTCCAACTCAAGGAAGAAGTGCTCGAAACGATGCCGAAAGCGGGCGAAAACGTGGTCTTGGCCATCGACATAAAGGGGGCCTTTGACAACGTGAGCCACGTGGCCATCATGGAGGGCCTGAACAACGCCAACTGCGGAAAGAGAACCCACGACTACGTCAGGGACTTTCTCAGCAACAGAACGGCAACGGTAGGGCTAGGCGAGCTAAGAAGCGACGTCTTCCACACCCCGTGTAAAGGCACACCTCAAGGCTCGGTCATCTCGCCCGTCCTCTTCAACGTGGCAATGATTGGACTGGCAAACAAACTAAAGAGGATCGAGGGAATTCAGCACGCGATGTACGCCGACGACATCACGGTCTGGACCACCCGGGGATCCCTAGGCGAAAAACAAGAAAGGCTGCAAGAAGCTGCCACCTGCGTGGAAAATTACACAAAGGAAAGAGGATTGCGGTGCTCGACAGAGAAATCGGAGCTCCTCAGAATCGGCAGACATCCCACCCAAGCAACCCTGGAAGTCACCCTCGAGGGTCAACTCATACCCGAAAAGAACATGATAAGAATCTTGGGCATGTGGCTACAAGGCAGCCGCAAATGCAGTCACACCATTAGCCTGCTAAGCAAAGCGGCAGAGCAGGTGGGCCGCATGATCAACCGCGTCTCTCAAAAGAGATACGGCATGAGAGAGGAAGACACCCTCAAGCTAGTAAACAGCCTCATAGTCAGCCGAGTTACGTACTCCCTGCCGCACCACGCAACCACCAAGGCGGAAAGAGAACAAGCCGACACCATCCTGAGGAAGGCTTACAAGACGGCTCTCCACTTACCCAGAAACACGTCAACCGAGAAACTGCTACAATTAGGCATCAGCAACACTTTCGACGAACTCGCGGAAGCGCTGCTGGGAGCACAAAAAGTCAGACTAAGAGGCACTCCTGCGGGACGGGCGCTCCTGAAAAGGCTGGGTCGGGACACTCGCGGACTGACAGACAGATACGCTGAGATGCCGGACCACCTTAGAGAAACCTTTAACGTTAAGCCCATATCGAGAAATATGGACCCTAACCTTCACGCAAACCGACGCAAGGCTAGGGCGGAGTACGTAGAGAAAACGCTAGCCTCGGAAGAAAACACAGTATAAACGGACGCTGCCGTCTACCCGTGCGGGTCAGAACACGCAGCCGCACTGGTAGTCGTAGTCAGCAAAGGAAGAATGCTAACGAGCGCCGCAGCAAAAGTCGCGGGCGCAGCGGAGGCCGAGGAAATTGCCGTCGCGCTGGCGGCAGCAGAAGGCTACAGAACCGGTCGCCCACTCAACATACTAACAGATTCGAAAGAAACGTGCAAAAACTATACAAAGGGCAGAGTCAGCAAAACGGCGCTTAGGATACTCGGCGGGGTAGCCCCTGCAGGGTTGGAAAAACTCAGACATAATTTACTTTGGATCCCAGGCCACGCGGGAATAGAGGGGAACGAAAGGGCGGACAGCTTAGCTCGAGGGGAAGCAATCCGAGCCGGGCAGTCACACGCCCCGGGTCTTCACCTTCAAGCCTGCGAGGGGGGATACACAGAACTTTTAAGCCTATGCAAAGGCGTCAGGATTAGATACCCGCCACCACGCAAAAGCTCTGACAAAGGAGGAGGCCACTGCTTGGCGCAGATTGCAAACGAACTCCTTCCCCAATTTATATATACTAAGCAAAATGTACCCATCGCAATACAGGGACACCTGTCCGTGGTGCGGAGCCATACCCACACTCTACCACATCATATGGGAATGCGAACGTAACGAGGCATTTCACAAACACAAACACCCGAGTGCGGAGCAATGGGAGAGCCGTCTCACCAGCAGCGAGCTCACGGCCCAGAGGGCCTTTATAGAGCACGCGACCGGTGCAGCACGACTCAGTGGAGCCTTGGAATAGGGGCCCACCCTTGCTGAAAGAAGACTCTAGTCGCCGGCGCAAGCACGAAGACGACGGAGCCTTCGATCCGCGAATCCCTTTGGAAATCAATAAATGTTTTCACTCACTCACTCACTCTGGTTTGGAAACACTGACGCAATTCTGGACAGAAGCGCACATGCAGTGTGAGAGTGCAGCGCATCAGATGCGCTTTTTTTTTATCCCGCGCGCGCTATCAAAAACGTGGGGAATTCCGAGAAAAATCTAGCGAAAATGTGTGTGTCCCCAACAAAACATGACATCGTTAAAAAATCACGTGATCAAGACGTCACGTTACATGACTATGACGTTACAAGCATGACGACTCACTTTCTTTTTACCAATCAGCATTTCCAGCTTATCTACCCGAAAACCAATGCCTCCTGAAAAACATGTCTGAAGCGTCTGCTCGATTTCTATGGGCCCCCGAAATCGCCTCGACATTGCGCAGACTGGCCGCTAGACGGCGCTAAAAGATGACCCTTTCGCCGAACGGTACCTCCTTGAATAACGTTGACAAATTTGAAATAAATCCATGCTCCTGCAGTGTTCTCTATTCTTTCGGCAAGAAAAACAGCTCACTAGGTCCCTGTGTGATGCACACGCGCACAGTGACTTTGGGAGTAGTACAGCATGCCTGACTGACAGGATTTTTCCAAATGACAAGCACGTGCGTTGATGAAATGACAACTGGAACAAAGGGGAGTATCAGACATGGCGAGCGACTTGCGAATAAATAAAAAAAAAGAAACTGCGCTTGAAGGCACAGACACGTACGTGCGCACTTGCAAGGAAAAATGGCATGCGTCGGTGATGAAGGCGGCGGAAATCGTTTCTTACTGCCGTTTCAAGATTTTCGGGAAAGAGGTTTCTTGAACATCTTCGCGACTGAGTTCTTGTCTGTTATGTCAAGTGCATGGTTTGTTAGCAACGGTTTGATGAACTTCTTGCATATAATATGCAGCAGTGCTTCTCTGTGGCCGCTATCCTTGCTCTCACAGGTCAGGACAGGCAAACCCGCGATTTTATTCACACTAGTTGTATGCAGAGCAAGCATGTGTCCAGTGGCTTTTGAAGATGCGTTCGGTCTTTGAGCATGATATCAACGAACTTCTTGAGACCATGTAACACTCTTCGGAGCGCTGACGTCGGCTATAAGAGTCAACCCCTGTCTTGGAGGGCAGTCAATTAAACTGTCTACGTAGCATTTCCTTGGCTGGAAATGCAAGCTACAAACTGCAGAATAATTTGATGTTGTGCTTGGCTGCCGGTTCTTTCCTCTAATTACCTTGAGCCGTCTTTCCCATAGTTCTAAGTCAGCAGGGATTTCATGGAACGAAACGCCGGTCTTCTTGTTTCGGTGACTGGACATGCAAAACGGAACGACCAGCAACGCATTTTCGCTCGATACTCCCTCCAGCAACTGCAGTCATCGACGCGTCACCTGTCAAACGGTAACACTAAACACACCACACTAATAGTATAAGAAACAGCGCACCAGAAGGCATACTTTTTGCTGCAACGGCAGTCACAAGAAAATTATGTGCTGCTCGCGTGTCGTCTGCTAAGATGGGTGGATGGATGAATACGGTTGAACCCTTTAAATCGGGCGGTGGCTCAAGCCACCTAGCCATGACTTGTAAAATTTTACTCTTGTCTTAATTGCTTTTAGCCACCAATCATATAACATTTGCTTGGTTATTTCTACCCACTTGAAATATACTTTCCCTTCACTGTCCTTAAATCCCAATGCCTTGGGTAAATCAGCCCCGCTGCTTTCGACTGCAGGATGAAGCCATTTACAGAAAAGTAACAAATGTTCAGCCGTTTCCTCCTCCTCTCCGCACGTAATGCACAACGTGTCCATCTCACGACGTGGTACCTGACTCCAGTCCTGGCCTCAAACGGCAAAGAGCTTCCCCTACAGTTATCATAGATATTTTCTTAGGAAATTTCCTGCTTAAAGGTCCGGTATGTTCCCATTGCCGATTTCGTCAGCATCCCTGTTTTCCACAGAGCTCTCTCTGTTTCTTTAACCTTTTTCTTAACCGATAATTGCTGATTTGCCCCCTTACTGCTGTCCAGATACTTGTTTGTCAATTTTCTAGTTCGCTTTCTCCATTTCGTGTCAACATTCTTTATATACAGGTAGAGGGTTATCTGACAGCGCCGCCATACGGCGGACGCGCACTCTGACATTTCAGGCATGTTCTTCAGAAGGCATTGCGCAAACGCTTGTCATTTGTCTCGTAACAGTGGTGTAGTGAGGGCGTTTTTTTTAGTGTGGTGTTCCACCGTCGTCCTTTGGAGGTTTGCGCTAACCAGCAGGCGAGTCGCAGCAAACGCCCTGGCTTTCTCTCAGTGTCCAGCACTCTAAAAGCCATTAGTGCGTTGTGCGACACGGCCCTCGTGTCTTGCAGTTCGGCGCCATGTTCGAACGCTCCGTGAGTGTTCGGTTCCTTGGCACTCTGTCATTGTTGTAGCGGCCTCCGAATATCCATTGTTCTCACCCTAAACAACCTGAAACAAGTTGCGATGGAGGAGTTAGAGGAAACTGCTTGTCACTTTGATAACCTGCGTGAGATGATGGCTGTCATGAAGGACAACGCTGTCGACAACCTCTTACAGGATGTAATGAAGTTGTACAAAGAACTTTTGTGTGAATTAGAAAGTGTTCACGCCATCAAACTCTCTGCAATCAATGGACTGGAGGAGTTTATATTGGGAAAAGGCCATGTGTTAGATACTAAGAGATTCTTTCAATCAGCCATGGTGCGTTCTCTGCTCAATTTTCGGTACGAGACAAGGAAGACGTTCACGAGCGCGTGCTTTGGCTCTGTTGTTGCCTGTGAAGCATCTGCAGGCAATATGAAGTTTGTTGAAAACTATCAGAGGAAGATGTACGAGGAGGGAAGCCACGTCGTGATATACTATATGTGCGAATTGGAGCATGACCCATCGCTCATTAAGTTCATCAAAGTTTCAGTTAAGGACCAAGGAGGCAAACGCGTGAATGTGTCAAATCATGATCTCATGAATGGTGTGTACATGATTACATTTGCTGCCAATGGGCCTGGTATCTATGACATCCGTGTGGCTCTTTCAAACCAGGATGTAAATGGGAGTCCATTCACCATACTTGTTCAGGGTGGAAAGTCAACTGTGCCAAAAGCACCACCAATGATGAATGACCTTGGGTCTAATGCTCCCCATGTGCGGCATGGGAGGTTAGCAGTCGATGGCACAAATCCTACCAGCACTAGTATTGTTGCTAGCTTGGGCAAGCCTACACAAGCCCTGGCAAAGGGATTTTCTGTACCAAGTGATGGTTCTGAAAAGCACCGTGAACACGTCTTCTTGCCAGAAACTGACAACCATGGGGAAAAGGCAGATTGCAACATGTTCCTTCAGAGTCTGCTGCCATTCATGGCTGAGCAGAAAGAACTGCCAGAGCCTTCCAGTTTTGCTGAAAGTGTGGCAAAGGCAGCATCTTGCAAAGCACCTGCAGAGCTTGACAGTGGGGCTGCTTGTCCTCAGACCTCTGGGCCCAAACATGGAAGCTTTAATATTCAAATCCACAGCTCTGCTGGTCATGCACTGACACCTGCATCCAATCTTGACAGCTTGAAGGTTAAAATTGGCACAGGCATAGCTCATCAGCAGAAGCCTGCACCTGGGCATGACAAGTTTACTGTCGAGATTGACAGCTGCGCTGGCCATGCACTGACACCTGCAACCAAGCAGGACAGTTTGAAGGTTAAAATCGACACAGGTGCAGCTTATCAGCAGAAGCCTGCACCTAAGCATGACAAGTTGGACATCAATGTTGATAGCTCTGCTAGCCAAGCACTGACACCTGCAACGAAGCATAACAGCTTGAATGTTAAAAGCAGCACCAGTGAAGCTCATCAGCAGCAGTCTGCACCTGGGCATGACCAGTTGAATATTAAGACTGACAACTATGCTGACCATTCACTGACAACTTCAGCTGACCATGACAGGTTAAGTGTCAAAACAGGTGCAGGTGCACCTCATCTGCAGAAATCTGCTGCCACTCCATGGGTGCCTGCATCCAAGCATAATGACTTCACTGTTAAAGTCGACAACCATGTGACTCAGCGGAAGACATCATGGATCAAACATGGCATCGTTGACATTAAAAGAAGCCCTGGAAAGGAATTTGTGCATTCTGTTTCTGTTCAGCTGGACACCTTGAAGTCTTTAAAGCTGGCTGAAAGCCGTGTTGAAAACATGCCTGCTGGTTCAGCAATACAAAGTTGCAAGCCTGCAAACATGCCCCCAGCAGCCGGTGAGTTGAAAAAGTCTCAGCAAATTGGCTAAGTAGGGTAGGCACATCAGCTTGTACAGAATGTGAAACCTGTTGGATTAATAATTTCTGTAGGTGCTGCAAAAAGTACTGATGTTCCTCCAAGGCGAGCCTGTGCCTTGAAACCGGTTGGTTCCATATCGTCAAGGAGCCGGTATTCTTCTTGCACAGCCCCATCTGTGAGTGCATCCCACACAAATGCACCAGCTTACCGCCCTGGTAAGTGGCATCACCAAGGGACAACTCCTTCTGCTTTTAGAGTGAAAGGTGTTATAGCTTTGCTTGAGCCATGTAACCCAGCATTCTACCATGGAATCTAAAGCGTCAGCTGTAAAGACTTACCTAATTTTACTTGATTTAATTCAATGGCCACCACTTGCTGTGTTTCGTAGCAGTGGACAGAGTAAAATCTTTTCTTGGTTTGAGGGGAAATGTGAGAGAGGAGAAGTGCAGGATGGAAGGCCGGAATAACCTAAATGGCTTAACCAGAGAGCTTTTCGCTGATTATTGTGCTAAGCCGGTAAGTTTTTTCGTGCATTGTACGACCTCATTTTTCATGCTGCTACTTGAACAGTGCAGAATGCTGTTCTGCCGAGGTCATGAATATCTTACTGTGTCAACAATATGTCATCCTGCTGTATCTATGAAATACTCTGCATGATGTTTTCTGTAAGTGAGCATATAAGTGGCATTGAATTAAAGGCAATCCCACTGGGTCATAGTTCTTAGTAAAATTAGATAGGCTGGTCCTTTGATGGCCTTGTCAATTGTTTGGAATGAAAAGCATGCTTTCAGTACCGAAAAATTGAGAGTAGAAATTTTTTTTTTCTTGCAACCCTGATTCAGACCTGTGACAGTGACATGAGGTGTTGCAGGTTTGCTTCGTTTTTATTTCCACATTTAGTTTGTCTTTGTGGCAGTGATGCAAAAGTTGTCTTGGTATTCAGTGCATATTCTTTCGTTTTCTTTTCTGTGCAACAAAACTTTCACCTTATGTCACCACACTGTTATTGTGGAAACGGCTGGCAGTGGTGATCCTTGTTTCCTATATCTCACTATTTTCTAGCTTATGAGAGCTCAGTTTTTCGGCGACAGTAAACCTCTTTATCATTAAAAATAGTTATATTGATTAGGGTCTGTTTTTAAAATGTTGGACTGCAATCAGCAAACATGTTTTCACTACTTGTGCAACGGCTGTATTGCAGTTCTACGCATAGAACCTGTACCATTGTACCTTAAATGCAGAAGAGACAGGCAGCAGTTATGTATGCATTGTGCACCATCTTATGCTTCCTGTGGTTTCTGATTAGTTTCTTCCCACATCAGTGACACTCTGCATTCATGCGTCTCCCCCCAATCCCACTTTTTTTTTTACACTGTGTAAATAGTTATGGCATGAAAAATGTGGGGTTGGACAGCCTCATAATGCTTGCATTTGTAATGGCTGTGTTCATTTATGCATTATTTCCCACTGGCTATGCTTGTTATTTCAGGGTCAATCTCTGCCAGATTAGTTCTAGAGTTGGACTCCTACAAGAACATCAACTTTCACTATCCCATTGGGATCACCTCCACTTTGCAAGGCAACATCATTGTTTGCGACACAGGGAACAATCGAGTTGTTACCTTCGATCCTGAAGGAAGGCCACTGCATGAAGCCGTCCTTAGTGAGTGAAGCTGCTCGTTTCTTATTGTGCCAGGTTAAATATATGCCTGAGACATGGCACAGTAAAAGGTCGGGCCGCCACGGTGGCTCAGTGGTTACGGCGCTCGGCTGCTGACCCGAGAGACGCAGGTTCGATCCTGGCCGCGACGCTCGAATTTCGATGCAGGCAGAATTCTAGAGGCCCTTGTACTGTGCAATGTCAGTGCACGTTACAGGACCTCAGGTGGTCGAAATTTCCGGAGCCCTTCACTACGAAGTCCCTCATAGCCTGAGTTGCTTTGGGACGTAAAACACCCTTTTCTTTTTAGTAAAGTAGATCCTGCTCAGGATAGTAATTTTTTTCTGAAGCAGTTTGGCATGGTTGCCATTGAAGGTACAGGGTTGTCCACTGCTAGCTTGAACACGTGAGAGGCGTGGCTGTGCTCTTCGAATGGCCTGCATCCGACACAGCTACGCGTCGAAGCTAAGGGGTCTAGATCTAGTGCTTCCCGTCGTCTGCCTTTTTGCTTTTTTGCACACGTGCAACAATAGCAATAGCGCTCTGAGGAGTGGCAATTTCCTGCTTGAAGATCCTGTATGTTCCCAGTGCTGATTTAGTCAGCATCCCTGTTTTACCCATGCTGCTTGCGTGTTCAAGCTAGAAGCAGATGAAGTTGAAGTTGAAAGTTTATTAATAAATCAAAAAAATGTTACAAGCGTATACAGCGAGAGGTCCCATGGTACAAGACCGTGGGTGGGACCTCCCATGTCAATAAATTTCAATATGCAACAAAATGGGACACAAAGAATGAATAGATAGATACATAGTTTAATATGAGCACCGAAATATTTAAATACAAACAATATAATGCAGGAGAATGCACAGCAAAACACACACAGATGTCGCGATACGTAGGATCAATAACAAAAAAGAAAAAACCACTCATTAAGAAGGAAAAGCTTTAATTTGACCTTGAACAAAGAAAGCGTATTAGTTTGTTGATGACTCTGTAGGTTGACATTTTTCACTTTCTGGAAAAACTTTGCAGGGGTCACTTAAGGTCCACCTTAACGATATGATGCAATAGCGTTAATTAGTTTATGCCATATAGCTGCCACGGTGGCTCACTGGTTATGGCGCTCGGCTGCTGACCCGAAAGACGCGGGTTCGATCCCGGCCGCGTCAGTTTAATTTCGATGGAGGCGAAATTCTAGAGGCCCGTGTACTGTGCGTTGTCAGTGCACGTTAGAGAACCCCAGGTGGCCGAAATTTCCGGAGCCCTTCACTACGGCGTCCCTCATAGCCTGAGTCGCTTTGGGACGTTAAACACCCATAAAACCAAAAATGTCAAACTAGTTTGTGCCATATATGCGGAATTGGCCAATCTCTACTTACATTCATATGTCCCTGGAAGTCCTCGTACCACTCCTGGCGCAGTGGTGCAGTGGTTAAGCAATGTGCCACTGCTTTGCAGTGGAGGTGCTGTCGCTGGCCGGGCTTGTGAGATCCATGTTGGTATTCCCAAGCAACCTCTGGCGACCATTCATTAATTGAACTCTGCCCCGGTGGGCAGATTGTGGTAACGTCACAAAGTCACGTGACCTAGGTGACACTACTTGCCACCTAGGTTGCTTCTCTGGGGATTTTTCATGGACTTTTCGCTCACGGCCATTGGTGCCGGATTTTCTGTAACACAAGGCCTATAATGCAAGTGCGTTAAAAATATCCGCAGGAGCTGTGTTCTTCTCCTCATTGTAGTACACTTACACTTGACCGCTTTGTGGTTTCAAGCACATGTGCAGTGGAGTTTAGTTACTCAAAGCTGTACCAATAATATTTGAAAAAAGTGCTAGCAACTGACGGGAAAAAACACAGGAAGAAACGACGACACAGGCGCTATATCGTCTTTTCTTCCTGTGTTTTTTCCCCGTTAATTCTTTGTGCTTTTGTCACATTTGAACTTCAACAACTCGCCCAACTTTTGGTGTTGCTGTACCAATAAGCATTCCTGCTTGTTAAGGTGGGCAGTCATGTACAACCTTTGTCCGTATAGTTTCGAGACTGATTTATTTTCTTCTCTAGAAATGATTCCCCAAAACAAATGTTGGTGTGTATGTGCAGTGCCATCTTTTTGGGCTAACTTGAGCTATTTATGTTAATTGCTGTGGCAGCCACTAGAAGGCACTACATGTAAAAAAATACGTCGTCACTAGTCGTCTGCACATTCTCCTGTGAATGAATGTAGAGAGATGGACGTTCACCTCGAACAGCGTGTAAACATAGAATTCTGCATGAAGCTTGGCAAGACAGCCACACAGACATATGAGCTCCTTCGTGATGCTTACGGCAGCGAGACATTATCGCTGGCGCGAGTTTTCGAGTGGCAAAAGAGGTTCTTTTCGGGGAGAACGTCTGTGGAGGACAACACAAGGAAGGGGCGCCCTTCAACCTCACGGAATGAAAACGTGGCTCGGATCAGGGAAATCGTACAGCAAGACCGCACCATTACAGTCCGCATGCTATCAGATGGTTCTCGAGGCAGAGAAGGATGCTGCATTCGTCGACAGCATCATTGCTGAAGACGAAACATGGTGTTTTCAATACGATCCTCAGAGAGGCAGAACACCGAATGGCGGTCCACAAGCTCTCCAGCGTCGAGAAAGGTGCGGCGACAAAAGACCAAAACAAAGACGATGCTGATAGTTTTTTTCGATGCCAGAGGTGTCATCACCACGAGTTCGTCCCACAAGGGCAGACGGTGAATCAGGATTTTTATATCTGCGTGCTCCAACATATGCGTGATGCACTGTGGCGCCGTCGCCCTGACTTATGGGCATCTGAGCAACGGAGCCTTCTCCACGATAACGCAAGGCCGCACACTGCTCTCAGCGTGACAAAATTTCTCTCCAAGCACAGCATTACTGTACCGCCATCCGCCATACTCCCTGACCTCTCCGCATTAGATTTTTTCCTGTTTCCTCGTGTGAAGAGAGCCCTAAATTGTCGCTGTATGGGGAGCGTGGAGGCCACTCAAATGCCGCTACAAAGGAGTTGACAGCCCTGCCAACAGAAGCGTTCCGACTGTTTCCAAGACCTCAAAAAGCGTTGGAAGATATGTTTATAGACTGCAAGGAGACTTTTTCGAAGGGATGCTGCACGATTTCAATGTCACACGCATTTTTTTTAATGGACTCAGTCTCGGAAATTTGCGGATAAAGGTTGTATACTTCATGACGCGGTTTGAACTTCAACATGTGAACAGAAAATTATGTTTACATGTTGAAGTTCATTATTATGTTTACGTGTTGAAGTTCATTGAAGGTATATTATGTTTACCATAGAATTTCATCGGGCCAAAGTGTGCTGTCAGCAAGTTAAAGCTGATGATTCTTCATGTGGTGCATGTTCTATGGCATAGTTGCCACTGGTGTGCCTTTGTGCTGCTTCTTGTATCGACACTGTAGCCCTCCTTTAGATGTTATTGTAGCCTACACATGACTGGATAGGTAGATCGGAAGCAAGGCCCACTCAATGTCAAGCATGCAGTGAAGCTTTAATGTCGTTTCAAGATAGTCTCCCCACATGAAAGTGATGGTGGCTGGCAAGTACAGCAGAGAGCTTATGAGAAGTGCACCGTACAGATCAAATGCACGAAACACCCATGTGTTGTGCGACATTGGTACACTTTAGAGAACCCCAGGTGGTTCAAATTAATCCAGAGCCTTCCAGTATGGCTTCTCTCTCTCTTCCTTCTTCTACTCCCTCCCTCCTTCATGCCTTCCCTCTCTATGAGGTTAAGGTGTCCTCTGAGAAGTGAGACAGTTATTGCTGCGTTAATTTCCTCATAAATGATTATTATTATTATTAGGTGGAAGCTGACTGTGCTTGTTGTGTAATGGGCTAAATGTGCTAGCAAAACGTGCATCGAGTTTGGTGGCAAACACGTTAGAAAAGTGCAGAGCATGCTTGTAACGTCACATGGGATTTTAAGAGAAATGTTTGTGTTTCATTTATGTAGCAAATTGAAGCAACCATGCTTAAAAATGGTTATTAGAACTATGTATGGTAGGGTTCGTCAGAAGGAAGCCTCCTATTATAGAGTCTATCGTGTTTTGTCACTGGGACCGTTTTGTGATCACCAGCTTTCAATGAATCCTTATTTGGACATAAACAGGAAAAAATTTATTTTTTTTGATAGCTTAATGGACACACTGACACCAAAGCAAAATTTCTAAAAATTGTCAGATGTGTCTGCCACTCCTTTTCATTCTGAGTAAATTGCTATTCCCTTTTGATTGCTTGGTAAACATGCTATGCACAGACATTTTAAGACCTGAACAAGGAGCGGGAGCAAAGTGGTTGAAAGTGCTCTAGAGGGAAGGTTGGTTAATTGCTAATTTTGGAGTAACAGAAATACTGTAATGAGAAAAAGGTGGACAAGAAGAAAAACCATACAGGTTTGTTCGTGTTCTCATTCTTCAGCATTTTGCACTAATTGTAATGCCCAAGTAATTGTCAGAGATTGCATTCTGCTACCTTCCTCACTTATCATGGGATGGTTGCTACGCACAGAATCAAAGTGGATTGTGTAGATATGCAGTCAGACTTCAGTGCAGCAGTCTGACGTCAGTGCAGCAGTCTGACGTCAGTGCAGCAGTCAGACTTCAGTGCAGCAGTCAGACTTCAGTGCAGCAGTCAGACTTCAGTGCAGCAGCCAGACTTCAGTGTAGCAGTCAGACTTCAGTGCAGCAGTCTGATGTCAGTGCAGCAGTCAGACTTCAGTGCAGCAGTCAGACTTCAGTGCAGCAGTCAGACTTCAGTGCAGCAGTCAGACTTCAGTGCAGCAGTCAGACTTCAGTGCAGCAGTCAGACTTCAGTGCAGCAGCCAGACTTCAGTGTAGCAGCCAGACTTCAGTGTAGCAGCCAGACTTCAGTGCAACAAACACTGTCACAGCAGTCTATTTTTAATTCTGTGTTAGCTAACCATATAATGTTACATAATTAATTTCTCCCACAGCTGATGCGGTGGCTAAACGGTTATGGTGCTCTGCTGCTGACCCGGAAGACAGGAGTTCGATCTCGGTTATGGCAGTCAAATTTCAATGGACGTGAAATTCTAGAGGCCCAATAAATTACCTTGGGCTCCTCCTGGAAAAAATCCCTGGCTATGTGCTTGCTGACATAGTTGGACGAACACAAGAATGAAGTGCCAGATGCCCCACAAAGGATGCTTGCCAACCAGTGGCTCTTACCTATTGTTATATCATTACTGTGAAGTCACCTTGCACTTGCTACAGTTAAGCCCAGATATATCAAACCTGCATATATTGAATAATTATTTATATAGAACAGTCAGAACTTCCCTTTGAAAATCCCTTGTGAAAGTATAGCACTATAGTTCGTGAACATTGAACTCGTGTTCAGTGGAACATCCAGTATATCAAACAGTGCTGCGCCCTTTAAGTACCACTTCTTCTAACGGCGCTATTCGAACCTTTTTCACTTGTGGAGACGGATCGACTGCGCAGCCTTGGGCAGCTGCTGCCAGTGCTGGTGCTGCGAACCCACGTGATGACGTGAACTAGAGGAGTATTTCAGGTTGACCTGTGGTCTCTTGTACTCATTTTTCACACCACATTGCTGTCATGCTATGAAGCCAACCTAACTAAGTCCTTGTGGTGGCCTTCACCTGAAACGCTTCGCTGCCAAGTCTGCTGAAACCAACCATACTGTAGTTCTAATGAGATATTGCATGTATAGTTTAGCGGTAACAGAATTAAGCATCTTATGATAGGCAGTGGTTTATTCCAAACCATCTTCTGCTGCCATTTCGATGTGCAGCAGAGTGGTAGAAACCGCCTAGTAAGCGGTGTGCTACCAGCACGCTGGTGGATAGCACATTGAAGAATGCATCTAGCATTGATGCAATGTAGTCTTGCTTCTAGGTTGCACAAAAGTTTTTTTTTTTTGCTGTTTTTAATATATTGAATTATTGATATTGACGCTGTGCATCCCGCATGTTCGCTTAGCGCTGACCTGAAGCACGCGCCGTCTCCAAAAGAGGAAGTGGAAGTGACAGCGATCTAGAGCTGTGGTCAAGACGTTCGTCGAAGCCCGCCGCTGTTTCTTGTGATCAGTTATGTCCCGCATTCACGCGTGGCATCTTGGTGGAGGTTTGCTGGGTTGTGCACCCCATGCCCAGGGCCCCTTCAGGAAGCCGGGACTCCAGCCCGCCTGAATTCTGGAAAGTCGTTTACGCCCACCCACCAAGGTAGCCGGCAGCTACAAGGGCTGTAACCAGAGTTCGGTCTTCTGCAGTCTCGTCTGACCGTGAGAACACTTACCTCCGATTCAGCGCGACCATCAGTGTCCACCCAAAACCTTGTTAGCATGCCAGATGCCATCCCTTCGCCGTCCATTGTACTGCAGCAGCCACGCGAGCCACCCACCTTTCAAGGTTTTCCAGGCGAGGACCCGCAGGACTGGTTCGAGAAGTCCGAGCTCGTAGCCCAATACAACAGGTGGGCTGATGACTCGAAGCTGCAGCACGTGTTTTTTTCGCTGGGGGTTGCAGCTCGTACTTGGTTTGAGAACCAAGAGGCCAAAATAACAACGTGGGGTTCCTTCAAGACTCACTTTTTGCAGGCTTTTACCACCGTCCTCCGGAAAGAACGTTCCGAGCTGCTCCTCCAGACACGCGTCCAGCTTCCAAACGAGACCGTCCTCGCTTACTCCGAGGGCATGGCGAAGCTCTTCCGCCGGGCTGATCCCAACATGTCCGAAAAGAAGCTGTGTTTTCTTATGAGGGGCTTCAAGGAGCAGATCTTCGCTGGGTTAGTTCGAAGCCCGCCCAGAACAGTCGCAGAATTTGTTTCCGAACCCACTACAATGGAGAAGACAGTACGAGCGTCAAGACAGTACGAGCGTCCGCCGTCGCTGATGGCTACCAGCGATGTCGATGCTTCTAGCCACGACGTCCTTCGGGAGACCATCCGGACTGTCGTACGCGAAGAGCTTCAAAAGCTCTTTCCAGCCCTGCATTCGCCGCAGGTTTCTT
This sequence comes from Amblyomma americanum, assembly GCF_052857255.1. Lineage (NCBI taxonomy): Eukaryota > Metazoa > Arthropoda > Arachnida > Ixodida > Ixodidae > Amblyomma > Amblyomma americanum. Next base: position 59,428,678 of record NC_135502.1, read on the forward strand.
CCATTTCGGACATTATTCGTGAAGAGGTCCAACAGGCGCTCATGCCGCCAGACCCTCTTCAGCCGAACACAACACCCCAGATGATGACATAAGCAGCAGCCGTTTGCCGTCTACCACCACCTCCAAGTCGTTCCGATACACTTGTCCACATTTGCCGCCAACCACTCCTTCCTCACCTCTCTTGGGTCCCCCCTCAGAAGAGCGACGTCTGGCATACTGCCGATCATCACCCTCTGTGCTATCACTGCGGAGAGCCCGGTCACGTCTACCGCAACTGTCGTTACTGACGTATGGGTCTGCAGGGATATAGTGCCGATGCGCTCCGACCGCAGCGTGGTCAATGGCCTCGAGAAATAAGCGATTACCTGGCCGCGGCACCTGAAGGACCACAATTGCGGCCTTTCCAGCAGATCAGGATGGACATGCTGGGCCCATTCCCTCTTTCTCATTCAGGAAACAAGTGGGTCATCGTGGCAACTGACTACTTGACACGATACGCGGAAACATCAGCTCTGCCAAGTGCCACAGCCCTTGACGTGGCAAAATTTTTCATCCATCAGATTGTTTTGCGTCACGGTGCACTGAAGATCCTAATCACCGACGGGTACAGCATTCATGGCTGACCTCCTACAGCAGATTTTACGCCACAGTCATACGGATCACCGAAAGATGACATCCTACCACCCTCAGACGAACGGTTTAATGGAATGATTAAACAAAACCCTAGGTGACATGCTTTCAATGTATGTCGGCGATCAGCACAGAACTTGGGATGAGGTGCTCCCATACATCACCTTCGCATACAATACGGCTGTACAGGAAACGAGAAACATGCCACCGTTCCGTCTCGTTTACGGCCGCGACGTGACCACGATGCTCGACGCCCTGTTACCGCATGTGGACGACATCGACTCGAATGCGGATCTTCACACCTTCCTGCACCTCGCTGAAGAGGCTCGTCAGCTGGCCAGAGTGTGGATTCTCGACCAACAATGCTGAAATGCCCAACACTATAACCTCCGACGCCGCAATACTCGGTACACATCAGGAGACCGTGTGTGGTTCTGGTTTCCCATTCGCCGACATGGACTTAGCGAAAAGCTCCTCTGCCAATATTTTGGACCCTACAAAGTGATCAGGCCAATTGGAGACCTCAACTATGAGGTCGTTCCTGACGGCTTTCAGAAGTCTCGGCAATTCCTGCACCCTGGGGTTGTACACGTTGTCTGTCTCAAGCCTTACTACAAGCGGTAGCGGTAGAGCTGGACTTTTGCGCGCACATCATGCTTCCCCTAGTGAACTTTTTGTTTAAACACACAGGCTACGCATCGGGACGATGCTCTTTCTTTCCGTGCGTCCAGTGACACGGTGCATCTCGCGTGTTCTCTTAGCGCTTACCTGAAGCGCTCGCCGCCTCAAAAAGAGGAAGTGGAAGTGACAGCGATCTGGAGCTGTGGTCAAGACGTTCGTCGAAGCCCGCCGCTGTCTCTTGTGATCAGTTATCTCCCGCATTCACGCGTGACAATATATAGAACTATTTCACAATCTCCTTCGAATTCGATATATTCGGGTTTGACTGTATATTTGGGTACAACTCAAGAGCAAGACGGCAGATGCCCCTCAAAGGAGGGCTTTCCAACTAATGGTGTTCCCATTAAACCTGGTAGCATTGACGTTGCGTGGCTAAATTGGATTAACTACAGTTTCACGAAATTCTTTCGACGCCATTGGCTGGAAGGCCTCCTTTTGAGGGGCATCTGCTGCTTCGTTCTTGAGATGTAGCAGACTATAGACCTTTTGCAAAACTCCGTAAGTTAGCTTTTCTGCTTAGCAAAGACCCCTTTACCATGGCGTTGTGGATCGTCCTAGGGGGTTGAAATTGGGTGTAGTGCTAAAGACTACTATTCCACGCTTTATGCTGTGCACACACTGACGAGCAGTACTTAGACACAGCTGCCTTTCACCCTTGCTTTGTGACTGAAGCGGAGAGGGCGAATTGTACCTGCAAAGTAGTGGTTTAGGAGCTTAATCCCTTTATCACATCAGCAATAAAGGGTAGAAGCATGCAGGAAAGGGGCCGGGCATTAATCTGGCAACAGATGTCTCCAGCGTTGCACTTTATTTCTGCCTCCAAAACCGGTTTGACCGCCATGATGAAGAGGTTTGCACTATGAAGAGGAGTTTACTCCCAAAGTTTTGCAAAGGGTCCATAGCATGCACCTGCTAGCGGCTGTGGCCGATGCAACATAGTTCTTTGCAGTTTCATAACAATGGTCAATGCCATTGGTAGGGTCTCGTTTTAAGGGAATTTGCCAATTTGTTCTTGGGTTACATCTGTCTGTAGTGTTTTACTTGAGTTCATTGTATCAGAGTTACAAATTGTAAACAATAGCCGTGTAAACACTGACAAATATCTAGTTTCAATACTCAGCTGAATGCGCCAAAGCAAGCGCTAATAGAATGCTTACTGTGGGTATGTTTGCTGTTCTGCCTCCTTATCTTTTTCATTATTCCCATTTGGGTCCCCCATAGGCGCTGTGCACTTCTTCCCACTTCATTGTGTTTCCCACTTCATTGTGTTTCCCACTTCATTGTGTTTGCTTGTCTTTCTAGACTTTCTCTGAATGCATGCACCCGTCAGTGACAATGTAGGGGTGTGGACCTGTGGCTGTCGAGCATTGAGCGCATGAAAGCAGCTTTTATGCTGACATTGTGTATGCAGTGATGGCATGGTGTTTGCTGATAGTCTTGGTGTGATCATGTAAAAGCTAATGAACATGTCAAAAACTGTCAAACAACCAGATTTCCCAGCTGCTTTTCAGTTAAGTAGTTTAGATAGATTTTTTTTTCGGCCCAATTCTTTTTCGGACACTTTAATGTTCTCTGTTGGATCTGAGTTTTTGGTTGGCGATGTCTAAGTCCATGTAGCTTTATTAGGGCCTGCTGCAGTGGTGTCATGATGCAACGGCACACCAGGCATGAAAATTCCACCATGGTTCTAATGCTGAAACAGTGGAAGTTGCCAAGTATGACAGATTTTTTTTAATGAACAACATTCATGCACTATCTAGTCCAACCAAATCGCTGCTATAGGCTGGTTTTGTCACTCAGAAGTTTCTGCTTGAGCAGAATTTTTCACGTGGCTCATGAATTCCATTGCAGCAGGGTTTGCCTAAACAGCAGAAGACAGCTGTTCTTTGGCTGAGACCACTGTTATCACTCATTGTTTTTCCAGCCGGCTCAAAGGAGAAGTTCTATCGTCCATCAGCGGTTGTAGCAATGGAGGATGGGAAATATGCCGTAAAAGATGACTGCTGCATCTATGTCTTCTCCAGACATGGTGAATTCATCCACACTTTGGGGAAGGGGAGCCTGCAAAAGCCATATGGTGAGTTGTTCAGTGAACTGTGTGTGCTTTGTCTGCGGTGTTCTAGTGTGGCCACCATAGCTTCAGTGCCTCCCGGTGATGTTTACAGCAAGCAGCAGGTGCCGTGATTACGGCCAAAGGCCCAACGAAGTTTTATATTGCAGGAGAACCAAGTTGTGGGATGGAAAAGAAAAAGAATATAGAAGGGATAGGAGCATACTTGTCAGCAGGTCACTGAGAAAACTTTGCAACTATACGACTAAAAGTTGAAATGCCAAACAACGAAATGTGACTGGTGGAAGCCGAGATGTGAACCATTGAAATGTATAGCGTGCGTGCATACATACACAGGCGCTTAAGTAGAATAAACTAGCCAGGAAGTGCTGCTCAGGGCTTCATTATCATTGGCTCAATGCCAACCCTAAGGTATTCATTGGAATTGAGAGTGGTCATTCCTGATTTACTCAATGCAGAGTCGTCACTAATGACCATTTTTATAGAAATTCATGTGAAGAACAAAGAGCAGCAACTGGAGCATTGGAAATGTGGTCACCAGAGGATAGCTTTTCACACAGCCCATGCTTATTTGGCTGCCTGGCTTTGGTAAAAAAAGCAATGAAAAATGAATGCAGCTGCTTTTCACAGTGACTGCAGCTGAAAACTGACATGAGACAGATATGTTGCAGACATGAGTAAGCCTTTAAATGAGGCACTGAGGAAAACTCCATCCAATCATTGTTCTCAGTAAAAATTGATTCTCTGGCTCCTTCTGGCTATGGTGAGTCAGTGACGTTTGTCTGGCAGCAAAAGACGCATTAAAGGGACTATGCAATGAATAAAAAGTCGCTTGTAAATGTTTTCAATGCTTAGAAATGATGCTAAGAAGCATTCACACCAAATATGAGTCTTCGGAACTGAGCCAGCAATTTATTATGAATTTTTAAAAACCGTGTTTTTTAAATTTCGCGGGCCGATTGGTGTGCTCGTAGTGACCGATTTTGAAACTAAAATCATGAAAAAAGACGTCACCGTACACATGACGTCGCCAGGCCACCACACGATGTCATTCGCGGAGTCACGGGCATACTTCCGCTAGCCGTGAAAATCGTCTGCTCGTGCCGTCGCGTGACCCTCTTGGGCAAGCGCGAGCCAGGGCATTGCCCGCGCGCATATGGTTTCAATTTCTGTCGGGAGTTTCGGAGCCAATCGCAGTGGCTCGCCGAGTCGCTACTGTCGTCGCTGGCGTTCAGCCGGTACGGCGTGAACGCATAGGGCTCGATGCCCATCTCAGCCGTAAGAGCGAGCAGTCGCGCCTCGAGGTCCGGTTTCATTACTGCTAATTACAACAGACGGCAAGCAAAGAAACCCGACGTGCGTTGCAATCACGCCACCGACGCTGCTGCTGGGGTGCTAGGAGCGACAACCGGAAGTTGCAAAAGGAACGTCAGCAGATGACCTATTCATGGACGGGGCCCAGTCCCAGAGCTGTTTTCTTTATTTTTGTCTGGTGCCCCGCGTGGACGAGTTGAGGGGGAGAGGAGGAGCGTAATTTTTAATCGTCTATATCTTCGTTGTTATTGATGCTAGCTTAAAAATTCTTGCGTTGGGGTGACGAGTGATGAAATGCCTATCTCTCGTGTGCTTTACGTAATCTCAATTAATTTATTGCATAGTCCCTTTAAAGGAGCAGAGAGACATAATTTTGATGGCATGTTTTCTTCTCTACAACGATGCAGAAGACACTGCTATGCATAGATCACTATGTGGTATTCGCCTACGACCGCTACATAATTTATGATTGAAATTTTCTGTCATGTTCTTTTGTTTTTGGTTTCAACAGCCGAACAATGGCCATGACGTCAAAGTATGGCTATGTATCATGTGAGGCATGGAAAACGTCGATATAATGGCTGCTTCATCATTTTTGTTTACTACAGCTCTGAAACCAGTCTTCTTTAAGGGCCGGAATAACAACGAATGTAGAAGCAGTGAATATATTGCAGTTTTTTCATGCCTCACATAACCACACTTTGACATCACAGTCATCGTTTGGCTGTTGATAACCGAAACAGCATGAGAAAGAAATAACTAGCGCATCATTACACATCAGTACAAACAAGAAACATGCACCTAAAGGTTAGGTGTCTATACTCCTTTAATCTGGGAGAAAATTGGATTTAAAAATCTTCCCACAAGTAGATTCCAACTAGTGTCGTCCTTACCAGAATGGGTGAGTCACTACCATTTTAAAGGGAATGACAGAGTAGCGTAGCCTTGGGGTCCTCGCCCAGAAAGCGGGAGTTGACTGAAGCGTTGTACTTACAAAATCAGTCTGTGATGGCGGCGCCTGAATTTTATTGTTTGGTCTTTTCTAGTTTATAAAAGCTCAGTTTTCGATGCGAGTGGTCTCTTTGGGATTTGAATGTGGCACCCTGTTGATACAGGGCGACTTCGATTTGTGCTCAGCGTGCCTTTAAGGGCCCATGTCCGAGGGTCACCCGACCCAGACAAATAGTTGAAGGAGGCTGTTAGGGCAACCCTTTTTTACTAGAGCTTTTTCCAAGCGTCATGTTTCAAGAGAGGTGCAGGTGGCTAAGATTACTCTCATCCCAATCTGTGACCTTTATCCTCAACTTGTTCTTGAGGCAGTTCAGGTCATGCCCTGCCCAGTCAACACTTGTGTCATCTTTTGGCGTAAAAGTTGCTTACTAACTTCCTGCCGGCTAGAGCAGAGTGCCTTCCTGTGCCTTCTGCTGTGCTGGGGTGAATGGATCGTAGTGTGGTTGTGGTAGGGCCAGTACTGTAAGTTCTGTAGGCCTGCTGGGGGAGAGGGTTGTTTACCTGCTACATGAGTGGTCTCTGCATCAACTGCTTTGCCTGCAGGTGCATTCATTGTGCATTTGACATCGGCCACCATGGTGGCTTAGTGGTTATGGCACTCAGTTGCTGACCCAGAAGATGTGGGTTCGATCCCGGCCACCACAGTCGAATTTCGATGGAAGTGAAATTCTATAGGCCCGTGTGCTGTGTGATGCTCCGAAGCCCTTCACTACGGCGTCCCGCATACCCTGAGTTGATTTGGGACGTTAAAGGGACAGTGAGAACTCTACAGTTTTTTTTTGTTAGCACAATCTGATAGTTCGGCATTTCATGGCTTTGTTGCCGCTTGTTCGGGAGCCAAAAATGCATTTTTATTTCAAAGAAATTTGGATTCGAAGTTGAAAAAGGTTTTCCTGCCCTCTGATTCAAACTCGAAGCCCTCTTATGACGTCACAGTTTCCTCTTATGACGTCACGGGACGGAGTGACATGAAACGTTACATAAACGCAGACTCCGTGATTTCTGGGGGCTAGCGTTGCGGCCTAGCAGCAGTCGAAAGCTACTGCAGCTGCACGTTGAAGGCATTTTATAGGGGGTCGCTACCGTCACTTCGTTTATGTTTGCTGTGGCGTTTTGCCAGCGTTACGATAGATCCCGTTCCCTAACCAGACAACGAAGTTCTCGCAAAAACTCCGGCCTGCGTTTCAGCAACCTCACCTCCACAGAGTGCGCGATGCTTTTGAGGGAGCACGGTTAGGTTAGGCGCTGGCGGGTCGTTTCCCCCCTTCCTCAGTGAGCAGCCGTTGCTAATTAAATATCTTAAACCCCAGTGCGGGGAGTCGCGAGGGGCGAGGACAAGGTCGGCGCGTCGCGCCCATCGGCGGCTGGCCGAGGCTTTGGGCCCAATGGATGGTGATTCCTTGAACGGCAGCCTTGCACGGTGCAGCAGGCAGCGTCAAGGAGGTTTCTCACGATTACAAGGGCCAGGTTATTTATTTATTTATTTTTTGCTACAAAATACGGATGGGCGCTCAAGGGCGCTTGCGTTTTAAGGTGGCGGCTTCAAAGTAAAACCAATGCACGACGCTTCAACAGGTTCCGCGTGTTTCCTGAGGTACGAGGTCCACTGGATCGGTCTCTCTCGCCCACTTGCATGTACCTTCAGATCTATACTGTGGATGGATTAAATTAGTCAAGAGTTCGAAGAGAACAGCTCCGCCCAACTGCCGAAGCTATTGTATGGAGCCACAAACAAACGAGTTGGAGGAGGGCGGAGTCACGGTCTCTGCAGGTTCCAAATCTTTTTTTCTTAACCGCCTTGTATCTTGTCTTCCGTCCCTAATAAACGATTTCCGTTAGGTAGTTTGAAGTTGACTGGCACAGCCAGGAACGTTTCGCCGGGTGAGCGTACAAAGACAGAAGTGCTCTTTATACTGCTAACTGCCTTGTACGATCACCGATCATCGTGCCATCATAGTTTTTCATCGACCGTGGTGATCATCCGACTAGCCTTAACACGCTCTTTCAAAGGTTAACTAGCACTTGAAGCGGCACTTGAAGTTCCTCTGCTGTTCGGCGCTTGTAAATCGAGGCGTGTCAAAAACAAAACCACGGGGCACGCAAAGCTCATAGACGCGAAGCGCCATAACAAACCGAAACTCTCCTGGCTGCCTCTGGCTCCACCAAGCATCGGTTTTCTTTGCTTCCAACATTCAGGTTGTCTTTTGTCTGTCTTCCTTGTGGGATAAAAGTGCACTATCGGTTTCCAAACAAAATTTACTTCAATATTGAACCGCACAACCTTCCTTTGTCAGTCTCAGAGATTCGTGGCGTCCATGGAGTAAGGAAAATTCCTCCAAGGTGGCGTCTCTTGTCCTATGACATCATCACGCTTGTACTTGCGATATTGGCCTGTTGCGGCGATACCTGTATTTTGGTTCTTGCTATTTTCTACCCTACAAGAGCTTTGTTTTCAGTAAGAGGGCCATTTTTGTAATCGGGCGCTGGTATTCTGACGATACAAGCCAACTGCAATTTCTCCTCAGTATCCCTTTAAACCCCCATAAACCATTTATGTTATGAGCACAAGTTTGTGGATAACGCAAGCCTGACTTTGGTCCTCAGTGGCAAAGTACCGTATTTACGCGCATAATTTTCGCACCCTTAACTTATCACCCGGGATTACAAAAACACATTTTTTACTCGCATATTTTACGCAACGCGCTGTGCTAGACCACCACGATGCACGCGGGCTCTACCCTATGGCTCTACCCAGTAGCATTCGGCTATTCCGCGTGTTTGTTCGAAAGGCTTTTTGAATCTTTCGTGCACTGGGCGTTCGTGGTGGTGTCAGGGGCTGCTGTTACAATCGCGGCGGCACCAGCGGCATCGCCACTCGGAACGACCAGCAGCACTTCCGAGGAGGATCGGCAGCTGATAGAAGAGCCAACACCGCTGTTTGTTTGGCTGATGCATGTGACTTGACTGCCGGCTACGCTTTTCTTGGTCGCTCTGACTGCTTGTGTTTGGTTGTTCGGTCGTGTCTTGCGATGGGATATCACAACTATACGGCAAGTTTCAAACTGCTTGTCAGCGCCTTATCACGGCCCGGAGCGGTGAAGCCAGCAAGAATAACTGCGTGCACACAAGTTTGCCCATAGACAATCGTTGTGTCAGCAAACTTGTGCGCACGTGGTTATTCTGGCTGGCATCGCAGCTCCGCGCCATGATAAGGCGCCGACAAGCAGTTTGGTCGACGCTCGCGCGGTACTGTTAAAGAATTGTGTGGTGTGATAATTAATTTATTGATTCGCGCTTGCTATCCCAAACGAAGTTGCGAAAGCAAACTTACGGAATCCGGAACTACCGAACAATTGGCTGGGCCGCAAGCGATGACGCTGTTTTAGCGTCTTATTCAGCTTCATGCATGCACCTTCATGCCATCCTGCAGTGGGGGGGGATGCGCGGCTTTTCATTTAGAGAACTTTTTTTCGGGGGGCGGCCAGTGTGGGTGCGGGTCCGGGTGCTGACGTATACGTAGCAACATACGCTATACCTATATTGCGCATTATGACCTTTGTGGAGTTGTTTAAGCCATGCTCGCGAAATTCCCGCATAATTTGCGCACCCCCTTCTTCGAGCCCTAATTCCTGAATAAAAAGTGCGCAAATTATGCACGTAAATACGGTATGTAAATGCCAGTATGCTGAAATTTTAGTGCGTGTGAAAAAAACGCCCGACTGGTCAGGATGCATTAGAAGTCCTTTATTACAGCATGCCTCGTAGTCCACTATGTCACTCACTGAAAGGCACACTGTGGACTACTCCACTTTTTTTCCTTAGTAAAAATTGATTATCTGACTCTTTGTGGCAGTATTGATGTTTGTTTTGTTGCAAAAGGGGTGCTTATTGGTGACAAAATGTGATTGAAAGACGGAACATTTTCTCCTGCCTCTCAGTTCAAACTCGTGACAGGCTGACCAAAAAGGACTCTGTGATTACTGTTTAGAAGTGAATAGTGGTGTAGCATAGCCTCAGAGATCTACATAAAAAGGGGGGGTTTGACGCCAACACAGTTTGCTTGTGGTGACTGCTGGTGGCGGCGATGTCTGTTTTTCACTTTCTTTCTTGCTTATCAAAGCTCTATTATCAGTGAAAGTAGCCTCTTTGTCATGAGAATGAGGTAATGTGTCAATGCAGGCCAGTTTGAATTTGCCCTCAGTGTTCCAATAACTGTCCCTGTGCTTGTCTTGTTTTTCATTTGTCATTCCTTATGTCACAGGCCTGGCCCTTTATGAAAAAGAGGACCTGCTGACCATCTCCCTGGGTGAACCCGTGCCAAAACTGAGGTGCTTCAATGCATCTGGAAACTTTGAGCGAAGTGTCGTGTATGGTCCACTGGCACGGGGAGTGCCTGCTAACTCCAAATGCCGCTTCATGGATGTGTACGAGGACTCTATCTTCGTTGCTGACCTCGGTGAGTTTGAGTAGCACAGTTGCCAGCACACCTTATCACCATTTATGGTAAAAAAGAAGAAATAAAGAAAACAAGCTGTCTCCTGTAATCAGTGCCATAAATAATTATTAGGGTAGGGTAGTTTGATATGCATCCTTCTTTTAGCGGGAGGCAGCTGTGGTAAGACAAAACTGTAACTGGGCCTTTTGTATGGTGGCGACAGTAACTTTTCAATTAGCGCTACGTCTGTGCCTGCAGATTTCTATTTCACTTGCACACTCGCATCTGTGTGCATCATGCATGTGTTGTCAACTTGCCGGCAACACTTGCAACCAAAACACTGCCCACGAATTAGCCTATCGGATATAAGCCACGTTTAAGTGAATGCGACAGCAGTGCATTTTATTTCCTAGTCCTAGCATGTCTCGCTGAGCCGATGCGCCACTGTTTACATGTACTGCTTCAAGTCTGGCGGGGTGGTCACCCCTCGCCCAGTGCACATGGTAGAGGGGTCCAGCCACTCGTATCTTGAGCACAGTCTGCTTTGTTATCTGGCTCGGCGGTCAATGTGTAGCCATGACAGGGAGAAGGAGGGGCACCTCCAAACCTGTCTCCATTCACTGCGCGAGTCGACTTGCCATGATCTACCCCTGTCTGGCGTGCTGATGCGCTTTCCTAGCGCATTATCGCCTTTTACATGAATGTGATACGCTAAAAAGTTGATGCGATGTGTTGCTGTCGCATTCATGTAAATGTGGCTTTAGGCAGGAGGGCACACGAAGGGTGTCCACCGGGATGTGCTCGCCAATGAACACGCAAAGCTAACCCACAATCTGTGGGCATGTGTGTAAATATTGACCCCACTAGTAATATCCATACCATGGAGCAATGGGAGGCACTGATGCGCAGTTCTAGCCCTGCTATTCAAGCGGCGATAGTAGCCTTAGCTGCAGAGGCCTCCCTACTATGCCGTATAAACGCATGTAAGGGCTGCACTTTTTTTTTCTCAGATCTGAGGGCCAATTTCTGGGGTCCGGCCCATACATGGGATTTGCAAGAAAAAAAAATTTTTAAAGTAGAAACACACTAATCATGAAGTCAGCGGCATTTATTCTACTCTCAATCACCACTCGCGGTGTATGACTCCGAGCTGATGCTGTGCTCCGGTGCAAGCTCATCCCACATGAAGTCGCGCAGCACGTCCGCTGTCAACGCGCAGCTGTTTATTCTGCGCTTCCATCACTTAGCAGAGCAGCTCTTCTTCCAGTTTAGGAAACTTGCACGGCTTGCCTCGGAAAGCGCGCTTTTTGCAGCTTGTGTTCCTCAATGCATCCTTTTGCTTGCACCATCGTTGGACGCACTTATCGGCCATGTCGAATTTTTGGCCGGCCGCCCGCTTGCTGTGTTCGACAGCAATCTCCCAGACTTGTAGTTATTAAGGTGCTTGCCCATTGTGCTAAAACTGCTAAAACTACAACGCCACGAAAGCCACAACTACGGTGAAGCACAACTCTCCTGCTGGAGCTGGTGATACTGGTGCCGATATGGGTAGTGGGACCTGGCGGCGGAGGAAAAAGTTGACAATGATCATGAGCCGCGGCCTCTGGCGCCATCCATGGGCGGCACCTGGAAGCTCCTGTGCACATGCATTGCCTCTGCGGTCAAGCGCGCAGTTGCTCGTAGCTGGAGCCAATCACATTCAGAAAATGGCTTCACCATGTGCCACAGAGTTAGAAGCCATCACATGTAACTCTACAGGCAACTTTAGGCCACTATAACATTGCTAAGCTTTTGCACATTTGTGCAAAATATTCTCGTTAAATCAGGATTTCGGGTAAAATCGTTGTTAGGGCTTGAAGTTTTATTTCAAGTATGAGCTTCATAAAATTGTCATTTTGAGTCCTTGCAACTAAGACGCACTGATTAAAATTTATAGCCAAGGAGTAACGCCAAAGTAACGTGCGGTACTTTTTTTCGGTAACGGTAATGCGTTACCTTTTTTTTTTGTGTGTACCTAACGTAGGGTGGTAACTCGTTGCTTTTTTTTTAGCGTAACGAGTAACATATTTAGTTACTTTTTTTCAGTAACTTCTGCAACACTGGTTCCTTACGGGGCAGTGTCATAAAAGCTGAGAGCCGCACTTGCTGGAAGTGCGGCCTCTTGAACTTCGTGGGGGGGGGGGGGGGGAGTTTACGGCACCTCCTCATCGCTATAATAAAGTGGTATGGTCAAAGTTGTTCATTGCATTGGAAATGAATTGCCATTTCCCTAATGCATATTTTGATGGTAGATCCCACTCATTCGTGATAAGCAAGCGTTTGTTATATTTGTGGCCTTTATAATGGAGTTCGACTTTGTGTAGGTCTTCCTATTGTCTGGAATTTGTGTGGAAACAGTTTGCAGATTGCATTTGAACTTTGTGTTCACTTGCCTATGAACCCCTCATATGTGTCTTATCTACAGTAGCCGACGGGTAATTCGGACTCCAATAATTCGGACTTGTAGGATATTTCGGACCTCGATGAGGCACCGTTAGGCACCCCATAGAAGCGCATACATATCCGCGACGGATATTTCGGACTTAAGTCCGAAATTTCGATTTTTTGGACTAATTTCAGTCGCCTGCAGGCCAAAATCGGCCATCCTATCGGCTTTTCGCCGGCGCAAGAGGCACCATCTTGGATTGAGGTGGATTTACGCTGCAGTTGGATTGGCTTGACATACTTTCGGCACATCATTTTTGCCAGTAGAGGCCCCTGCGAACTCTGACACTTTGAGGTGGCAGTCAGATTGTCATCGCCATCAACTTGCTTTTGTTGCGGGCAGTTATCGCTTGTCCCATATTTGATGATTGGTTGTCGGGGGAAGGAAATTGCACAGTAGCTGTCTCACATCTCGGCACATACCTGAACCGGCCATTAATGGAAGGGATAAAGGAGCGATTTAGAGGAGAAAGTGAGAAAGAGGTGCCGTGGTGGAGGGCTCCGGAATAATTTAGACCACCTGGGGATTTTTAACGTGCAATCACATCGCACAGCCCACGGGTGCCTTTGCGTTTCACTTCCATCGAAATGCGGCCACCACGGTCGGGTTCGAACCCAGGTACTCCGGATCAGTAGCCGAGCGCCCTAACCACTGAGCCACCGCGGCAGGTCTCGTACTTTCGCCATTCGCCGTTTCGTCTCTTGGGTTTCTTTGACCGCGTCGACCAATGTGCGCTCAGTCTTCACAAAGTTACATCCGTTCGCCGTTTTGTGATTGTGTCCTGCGGTTCCTCCGCTTTGAACGAAAAGTGCCTTGTCTTTGCGTGTGTTTGACGAGCGGTGTGGTGCACACTCTGGTTGTAGACAACATGGCCCCGCTGGTGCTGCCAGGTCCGTCAAAGAGGCGTGGGCAGTATTCAACTAAATGCCATGACCTTTTTGTCTAGCCTGTACACTGAAAGCACAACTTTGGTGCAAATACATGCGCAAATCGTCGCCAGCAAGAGAAATTTGCGAGAAGGTAAAATCATCTCAATAAAGTGATTGTTTTGTACTTCACGGATTTTTCGGACTGTTTGATTATTCGGACCATTTTTCGGGTCCCTTCGAGTCTAAAAAATAGGTCGGTGACTGTATTTACTAAATTGCAAAAATTTGGAGCTGACCTGAAGTGTATGAAGTGAGCTGAACACTAAGCAAGGACAGTGGGCGAGAACTACCAGTATAATTTTCAGGAGCGAATGATTTCAGACTCATGAATTCTTCTATATGAACAATAACAAGGAGATAGCATAGGAGAGAAACTGAACGCAGAACGCAGAAACTAAAAATAATAAGACAAGGTGCCACATAGGAAAAATTTAAGGGTTGACTCTTGTTATAGCTTGCACATGTGTGCACTGTACAGTGCAGCTGAAATTTTGCTCTGAACAGAAAAACGATGGCTTTAATTAATTTGTACAAGTGTAAACAAGTTTGATGGGATGAAAAAAGGAAAAAAATTTCTTGCATCTATTAACTCTACAACGATTGGCAGTGATGTAAAAGCATCTATACTATAATTATAGAATTACTGCTCCTTGGTTAATAATAGTGGCAACAGCACTGCAACTCTAAAACATCATGATGGTAGCGATGAACAGATGTTAATGGCTATGCAAATAGTTTCTACCTGAAGCATTGAGGAGTTCATGAAAAATTAAGTGTTTGTAGGACAGTGGTACATATGTGTACTACTTTTCACTCAGTTTTTCTTGCTCGCAAACAAACAGTGGTGCACTCATCCACTACGTTTTAGTGTTCTGCCATGTATAGCGTTCTTAAACAATACGGCATGTTTTTATTTTTCACTGACAGGTGTCATAGATATACCATATGTTTTTGAAGGCACGTGTAAATTTTGACTCCGTGCAGTTAGGCCTAAAAAATTAAGGGTGGAATAAGATTAGTTCCTGATGTCTACTGAGCGTTTAAATTCGTTTGTTTCTAAAATGATCCTTAGGGATTCAATTCCAGTTATAGAGAAATTTGATGGGCTTTGTGGGCATAATTTTTTAACAAAACTGTTGTTAGATTCTGCCTGACACACTCCTCCTAAGCAGCTCACTCGCGGTTTTAGACTTCATAATGCAGGGCTGCAAATAGATGTGTAGGCTTTCGAGCATAATATAGGTAATGCATACTTTTCAGGCTGGTACTTTTCACAAGAAAAGACAGCAGACCTCTTGTTTGAATTTCGGAACAATCCAGAACTGAGCGAAGATGACAGCGAATGCACTAGTGATGAGGAATGCATTTCAGAGTAGGAACCAGCAGAAGAAAGTGAGGCAAGCAACAGTAAGCCCTTTTGTTGCACTGCTACTGCGAAGCGCATGAGTTCGTTACAGCAAAAAAAAGCCTCCAAAAAAAGACATTTGCTAGCCTTGAATGCTGTCGATGACAACAACGTGGTGCATCATCGCAAACCTAGGAAGGCAGTGACCAGCTTGGAAAAGTGTGTTCACTTGTAAATGAATTGAAAGTGTTTCGTAGGACACTATACTTCTTCCGTGCATTACTCCACGAATGAAAGTATTAAATATCTGTATCCTTAACGATCGCATCGCCAGTATTTTGTAGGTGGTGGTTGACCGCGCAAAAGCAGACCACTTGGGTCGTGAATGACAGAAAGGGTTGATATTACTGTTTGAAGTTTTTTTTGCTTAAAAGTGTGTCTAAAGCCACAATGCCGTTATATATGTTAGCTCTAAACTCTCACTAGATGACATGTTCTTCGTGAACATTGTGTCAGTGGAGGTCAGTACTTGAAATGTTACATAACTATAACTTAACAAGCTCATCATGTTTTGCAGCAGCCTTTACATGTGGTCTTTCGAATTTTACTAGCTGTGAGCAACAAGCATCGGGAGCCTCGGAGAGAGATCATGTACTGAGGAACTGTCTCTAAGCTGGAAAGCTCTACATACCAGTAAAACATATTCATCTTGAGGCAAAGGCAAGCGTAGCAGGGGACAGCAGAAGGTTAGGTTGCAGGCATAGGGTGGGCGCAGCTGGCAAAGAACACAGTTAATTGGAGAGACATGGGAGAGGCCTTTGCCCTGCAGTGGGTGTAGTCAGGCTGGTGATGATGATGATGATGATGATCTTGAGGCACCTCTAAATGAATGCTGCCCAATGCCAGATCCAGGGTTGAAAGTTGTCATGTAATCAGGGTCATGGCATCATAGACAAAGGAGCATGCAGCACTAAATGGCACAAGCCACTGATAAACATGAGGATTGAACTCACTGGAAGGACCAAGCAACATCTGCAGAAATGTGCTGGAAGCTTAGTAGCTGTACTACCTGCTGTAGGCAAAGACTTTATGCTCCAAATGTGGCTTACCACAGAATCTAGCCCTGGTAAAGAACCAGTCTAACTGGCGCAGGCTTACTGCTGAGTCGACAGGTGATTGACTGTGATATTTTTCATTGATTAGGAACACATACCATCGAACATGTGTGTAGCTTTAGTATTGGAAGACATTCAGAAAGCAGCTTAGTTTCCTAGTTTTTAGTTTAACTGTATTTGTTGAAAAACCTGCATGTCTGCTGTCTACGAACCACTAATAACGAAATGCTAGAAATTCAAGCCGCCGCGTTGACTCAGTGGTTATGGTGCTCGGCTGCTGACCCGAAAGAGGCAGGTTCGGTCCTGGCTGTGGTGGTGACATTTCTGTGGAGGTGAAATGCTAGAGTCCTGCCATGTACTGTACAATGTCGATGCACGTTAAAGAACTGCAGGTGGTCGAAATTGTCTGGAGCCTTCCGCTACGGCATCCCTTATAGCCAGAGTCGCTTTGGGATGTTAAACCCTATAAACAAAATGCTAGAAATTCAGATCTTTCATATTACATTTTTGTGATCTCAGAATTACAGGTTTTTGTGGTGTATACAGGATTACGGGAGAACATACAGAAGTTTGGGGAGAACATAATTGCTTAAAATTGAGCAAACGGTTCCATCTGGGTGCTAGCTCAGCTTTGCACTCGTCGCTCCCTTCGTTTGTTTTTTCTGGTAAACTTAGCCGACGTTACAGTGTGGACAGTAAAAAGCTTGTAGCAGGGACACCTCTTAACAGGGGACTTTGCGAATAAGAGGAGGGTACATGAGCGGCGTGGCAGAAAAGCTAGGGCTCCAGGTCGGCTCGAGGAGATAAGATTAAAGCCGTCTCTAGGGTCCAGCAGAGCGCTCGGTATGGGTCCTGCCTCCGTCTGCATTCTACAAGCTCTTTGTCGTGTGCACTGATGCAGGGCTAAGCCGTGTGTACAAGACTGACATGAAGGGGCAGCTGATGTCAATTTTCGGCACCAGGGGAAAAGAGCATGGCCGCATGCTGGAGCCATCAGGTGTGAGTGGCACGGAGCGCTTTCTCTTCATTGGAGATAGCAGGAACAACCGGATCCAGGTGAGCACTGAATCAATTTATTGCCAAGGCCCGCAGAAAGTGATGCAGAAACTGTGTGAAGGTTGTACACAGCGAATTCCTCCTTGTCAATGAATGGCTTAAATTTCGTCATCAATTGTGCAGGTGTCTGTTTGCTGACAACTGTGGGGTCTGATGTCGAACTACCAGCTCTTGTGGCAGCAATACAGGTTGACTTAAATCTGGGTCTCTTCGTTTTTGGGTTGAACTTGATGACCCAAAAATGTATCATGAATAAAATGTAACTTGCAATCATACAATTTTAGAGGCACCACGCGGAAACTGGTGGATGTCTTGGACTTGCTATTTTGGAGGCACGTTTTCAATTAATTGATGATGTTGTTAAACATCCTTCTTAACACTCGTTATCTGTGATGTAGCTTTATCTAAGGATAAGTTCAAAAAGTATGTTTTAGAAGTGAGAGGTCCAGAGAATAGATATTGCCCAAATGTGTTGTAATTATTGTGTTAAACACAATGCACTATCGACATCCTGTTCCAGGGCTGTTGTGCATTTGAAATGGCCACTGTAGTGTCAAATCAATTTTCTTGCAATGTACAAACCAAAATCAGTGTCATAGAGTGCTGCGTCTGAGGATGATAATGTACACAACAAAAATAATTGTGACATGTAGAAAAACAAAAGAAATATCTGATTTGGCAAACAGTTTTTAGTGCAAGCTAACATTTCTGGATGTTGAAATTGATGAGCAAAAATCAGCCTATTATGTACTGCGTAAAAACAACCACTAATAGTATATTAAGTGAGGGGTTGGGAGGATGCAGTTGTGGAAAATATTGTTGAATAATCTGGTCTATGACTGATTTGTAACTGAAAAAATATCAATGATAAAGTCATGTGGCGAAAATTCATCTGCTACGTGTTGAAAACAAACGCGCTTGGGAGACGCAGGCGCGATCCGGTTGTGTGAGGAGCCAGCTGCGCCTCCGAAGTAGCAAGTTTGTGTTTGACTGACATGAACTGCGCATGCACAGTAGGGTTTGGTGCTGGTGTGTGTGTGTGTTTTTTCAACCAGTAGAGCTGAAGAAGAGGTGCGCATGGGCAGAGCGGCCGTGTGAGGAAGGCGGGTTTTCTGCCATCGGTGCATTGTGTGCAGCATGCCGAATTTCAGGTGTTCCAAATGCAGTCCCATTCCTTGTTGGATGGCACGAACCTGGGAGCCACTCTCACGTCCCTGAATACTTAAGTGCTGCCCTCACATAACCGACTCTGCAATCACTGAGCAGTGTTATACAACTGTAAAGACAAACCACAGACGAAGCCTTGTGTCATACCCAGAGGTGGGCAAATGCCCTCATTTTTACTTTTCCTCCCTCACCCTCACTTTTGAATCCATGGCCCTTGCCCTCATTTTGAAAAGCTACCTGGCTCTCCCTCACCCTCAATTCAAAAAATTTGCTGGCCCTCCCTCGCCCTCACATCGTCCGTCCTTCCTCACCTTCATTAACAGTCGCTTTAAAACTCGAGTTATTGTTTGTAGTTGGCAACTTCTGGCGATATTACTGAGTAATAAACATATGAGACAAGCCCTCAAGGCATTATTGGACGAGCAGCTAGATGCTTATATTGTTGTGTGCGTGCGTGTACATGTACGTGTGTATGTCATTTGAGCTAATGCGTGGGACAAAGCCGAGGCAGCTACGAGTTGAGCCCTAAAATATCACTGTGCCTTTACTTCTGGCACGCAACTGTATGCATACATGTGCCCTGCGCTTATAACATTTCATTGTTATCTATATGCACTGCTAAAATGAGTCAGCACGTTGTTCTGTGTGTACAAAAACTAATGTACGCCAGTATTTAGAAAACAATGCAGTAGCGTATACCACAACAATTACAATAAGTGCTAGGCACAGAATAGACTCGGAACAAGGAAAGTCTATAGGTTGCTTGATTACCATTACCCTATGAGATTGTGATACCACTGGGTCTTCTGAAATTCACTGCTTCTAATCTGCCATTTCGTGAGGTTTGCTGCATGCTCGTCTGATGACGCTTCCACGCGCACAGGTGGAAGATTATGAAGACCACGCTTTCAAACTGCAGCGTGAGAAACTGGCAGTTTTACGCACCAGAACGCGGGTACGTAATGAAGACAATGACATTGCAAGCACAGCTCGAGAGCTTTGCAGCTCGTTCGTACAAGCAGGAATTTAAGGTTTCTCTCAACTGATTGGTCACTTGTGGGAAGTGTATGAACCGACCGAATTTAAACCGCAGTGGCACTCCCTCTTGGTGATGTGCTCAGCTTTGCGCGGCTCGCAACTAGTGCTCTGTTGCTCTGCCTCTTTGCTATGTGTTACGTGGCGTTTCCTAAAAGCTGTGTGAATAATTCAGTTAATGTAAATAGAACATATTTTAAATGTAAAATACCATGCTTAAAGAAAAGTTGTGCTGATGGCCTAGTGGTCTGAAGCAGCGGCCAGCGAAACTGATTTTTTAGCGCCGCCGCGGGTTCGGTTCCCGCTTCCCCAGTTTTAAAGTTTTTTATTTCTTTAGTGTCTTCCCCCAGTGCGATTCCTGCTTTCCACCGCAGTAAGGCTCTTATGCTGTCGCTTAAAATAAAACATTATTCAGGCCACTTGAAAAGCAAACGGGTTGCTAAAATGCAGCATTTGGGCTGAATAATGGCAATCACTAACTCCCCGAGTCTGGAGTGAACGATACATGTGGGGGCCATTTTAGTGCCCTAGTGCTTCACTCCGCAGAAAAGCAGTTGCCTGTCTGCCCGAAGCCTGCTTCTAGCACGTGGGCCACCTTGGTCACATGACGTGACGTCATCACAAGCTGCCCTCCGGATTGCGAGCAAGCTGCCCACCGTGGCAGTTCAATTATTGGTTATAGTCGCGAGAGATTCCTTAGGAAGAAGATGGGTCTCATAAGTCCCACCGATGGCAGCACCTGCCATCGCAGGGCAGTGGTGCGTAGTTTAACCGCTGCACATCTGCGCCAGGAGCAGTATGAGAACTCCCTGAGATCTGTGAATGCAGAGAATGACCAATTCTACCGCAGTACAAGTCTAAAATGATGGAATATCACACAAACTTACATAGTATGATATATCAAACGAAGTAAGCCAGTTCAGATCAAGCAAAAGCATAGAAAGGTGAGATAAACCATGCAAAACCAGTGCTGATCGTGCTAGCGCACGATAATTCATGGTTAACCTAAGCTAAACCGCCCGTGATTTTTTTGCTTGCACGTCTACGCATGACCCAAACACTGCGTATCAATTCCCTACCATGTCTGCAAGAAATTTGGTTCATAAAATCAGGCGCACCATTACGAGGTCACAAGTCTCACCTGGGGCAGAAATAAACCAAGAGATGTTCCTGTTATTTGGAGAGCAGTACAACTTTTTGTTTTTAGCACCTCGTACAATGCAAGGTGGAGCCAGCGATGATTCAGACCAAGGTGGTTAAGCTGCTGCTTTATTTCTATGGTAAGACTACAGTGGTTGGCTTTGCCCACCACATTGCGGACACCGCTTTCTTATACAGTCGAACCCGGATATATTGAATTCGACGGGGATTGGAAAATAGTTCGATATAGCGAAAATTCGATATACAGATATAGGCCAAAAAAGCACTCGCGATCATAAAAAATTGTGGCTTACCAATTGGAACAGCCGCGAATCACATAGCATGTGCACACAATATGAAAGCGCTTTATTTCACGGAAAAAAAAATCACTAATTTTGGGCTGCTTTTTCCTCTGGGAAATGAAGTTTAAAACACTAGTTTCAATCTTCTCGAGTCTGTCTAGGTGCGAGAGCCCAGTGCCTTCCATTTCGCCGCAACAGCGCCGAATCAGGCTGAACGCTGACGCCAGTTCAGTGGCTGTGCACGGACGCGTTTCTTCGAAAACACAGTTGCCCTCGTTGTCGCTGGAATCGCTGTCTTGAACGCCAGCTATTCCGGTCACAAAGTCCTCATCAGCGAGGTCGGCTACCGCTTGAACTTCGCTGTCAGCATTAATGAAGTCATCAACAGTAACTTCGGGCGGGACGGTGCCAGAAAAATTGGACAAGTCGCGGAACGCGTCCTCCAAGCACTCATCGTCATCTAAAGCTTCCGGACGTTCATCTCTGGCCAATTCAAGGCCTGCCTTGCCAAAACAGTTGGCTACTGTGGCCTGCTTCACGTTGCCCCAAGCGCCGGTAATCATCTGGATCGCGCCAAGCAGGTCAATCTTGAGATCGGTTCCCATGCGGAGGTTTATGAGGAGCCGTTGAATAAGTCGCTTCCGATAGCCTACCTTGAATGCCTTTATGATACCCTGGTCGAGGGGCTGCAGTCTCGCTGTGGTGTTCGGCGGGAGAAACTTCAATTCGATGTGCTGCAGCTTGCAAGTTGTTTGATGGGCCGAACAGTTGTCTACCAGAAGGCAAACTCGGCGGCCCAACTTGCCCAACTCAGCGTCCCAAGCATGCAGCCATTCAACAAAAAGTTGACGTGTCATCCAGGCCTTCCTATTACAGCCGTAGCGGATGGGAAGCTGTTTACAGTTCTTGAAGCAGCACGGTGACTTGCTCTTCCCAATCACGAATTGCACGAGCCGTCCATGTTGGCTGCAAGCAGCACCGACACACTCACTTTGCTCATTTTACCACCGTGGCATGTGGTTCCACGAAGAGCGAGTGTCTTATTCGGCAACATTTGTTAAAAGAGACCAGTTTCATCTGCATTGAAGATTTCTGCAGGTGAAAACTTCTCAGTGATCTTCGGCCACTCCTCAGAAAGCCACTGCTGCATCTCCTGGCTTCTGACAGCCCCACTTTCTCCTGAAATGGCCTTTCCTACAATGCCGTGGCGGTTTTTAAACCGTTGCAGCCATCCAGTGCCACCGCAAAAGTTCTCTTCGCCAAGAGCCGTAGCAAACCATTTGGCCTTTTCGATTAAGGTCGGGCCATCCACGGGAATATTTTTCGCTCGGATTTCAAGAAACCACGTGTGGAGTGCCTTCTCCACTTTGTCAAAAGCAGCAGGGCGCACACGACACGCTCCCGAGCGACTTTCCTCACCTGCTTTAAGCTTGATGTCCTGCTTGTTTTTTAACAACGTACTTAAAGTACTCCGCAGAATGCCGAATGCGTCTGCCACGGAGGACTTCTTTTCTCCATTCTCGACACGCCGGATTACTTCAAGCTTTCTTGCAAAGTCCAGATTCTTCCTCTTTTTTATGTCCGCGGATGCCATAGCTCACCAGATGACTGCAATCACACACGCTACACACGGCACGTTGAAACAGAGGTACGCACAACAACATGCACGATGTGCAGATGGAGCAGTCCGAGCGAAGCCTGTTCGAGCGACAGTCAACGGGGCTGCGAAGGAACGACAAAGGGAAAAGAAAGAAGAGAGCGGGGAAAAAGATCGGCAAATATGCCATCGAAAGCGCTATGTTCGTTTTTTGAGCCCTCTCTGGCTCTCTCATCTCCCCTGGCCCACGAGCGACCGTGCCGACCCTTCACTCTCTCTCTCTCTCCCTTTTCCCAGGAAGCATGGCTTGGAAACGTCGCCGCGTCTCCATGCCGCGCACTCTCTTCGATGAGCTCCAATGCCCTTGCCCAATGCACACGCCGGCGGTAGAGGAGGAGCGAGAGAGCTCGCGCCGGTGGGGCGCAAGAACGGGGGAAAGGCTCTGCGTCTCCGTCGCTAGGCGACGGCCGCGCATGCGCAGAGGAGGAGCCTGCTGACTGACTCTGCGGAAAAGTTTACCTCTGAGGACCGGACACGAATGTCTTTGGGAAAAGCGCACCTTCCAGGGGCGCGGCGCAGTGCGCCGTTCGATATATCGAATGTCCAACGAAAATGGAACTCGATATACTACGCAATTGTCCTATACTTTTACATAGTATTTTCAAGGGGGTAATCTGTGTGTTCGATATAGCCAATAATTCGAAATATGCGGGTTCGATATATCCGGGTTCGACTGTACTGCAATTCCAGCGAAAATAGAAAGAAGATAGGACTGTACTGAACTACTGACCGTGTGAATGAAAAAATTCTACTCCAACGCTGCCAACAGGCTTTGATTTGACACTGGAATTTCGTAGAAGTATTTTGATGCGCTACAGCAAGTTCTTTGAAACCTCACTAAGCTGGAATCGGACTTCATTCCCGGAAACAAGGCTTAGAACTTGAGAATTCGACAGCCTTACTAGGTATAATTTCTACATGCTTTACACTCTAATCATCTCACACAATCGGGGCTGATAATGAAAATAATGACTGCGGTACCACTGTTCCCGTTGTACCGGCGGCCACCCGCACGGCCTGGCCATTGCCCCATTGTTAGCACACTATACAACGTGTTTCACCTAAAACTGAACACAATTTTGTAGCGATAGCTACATTACGCTAGCATTTCGACCCTTCAGCGTCGTGGCGCCATGGCTGGTCACGTGACGCGGAGCAGCTGCTGCCGGCGTTGTGCGCAGGCGAAACTGAGAGGGAGTGGAGAGGGGGAGAGAGAGAGTGAATCCACGTCCAGGGACGAAGATGAAGAAGGAACGCCCAGCGAAACAAAGCGGCCAGAGACTGACTTTGCAATTCGACTGAGCGAGTTCTACTCGGGCAGCTGTGGCTATCGCGTCACTCCAGGTTTAACCAGAGCTAAACCACAGCCATTTTTTTTTTTAATAGGCTTTTTGAGTTAGAACACTTTTTTCTGCGTAGCATTTTCGGCGGTGTAGTACATTGCAGCGACGGAGATGGTGTGCGGCTCACCGCCTTTCGTGTTCGCCTCGTGTACCTATGGACTGCAGAAATTGCGTGTTCCCCAGGAACCTTCACCCCAAGAACTAGCGCTTTAGAAAGGGAATTCATAACGGGCTGCACAGACAAAAAACCTTAGCCCGGAGTACGGTTCGGGCCAGCACTATCGTCCTCGGACATTTCATCTTGCCCTCCTCCCTCACCCTCACCTCATCATGTCTTCCCTCCGTCACCCTCGTCCTCACTAATTTTCATGTGCCCATCCTCCCTCACCCTCATGAGGGCTCACCTTCGTGAGGATGCCCACGTCTGGTCATGCCTGTCAAGGCTGGCTTCTGAGTGTTTCCATGCTGAGTATTGCATCATAAAGTCATGAAAAGAAAAAAGCCACTATTTGGGGTCGATCCCAGGCCCTCTGCATGCCAGGCGAGCACACAACGCATAGGCTACGAAGGGTCGTTGGTTAGGGTGTGTTAGAGGGGCACCTAGTGAATGCGTTATGGTGTGTATGACTTAGTAACGCATGTTTGGGATGTGTACTGATGTTATAGTAAATAAAATATATATACAAATATGCTAATTAGCCATGAGAAATTGCACAAAATGAAAAGGCGATTTTATGATGCTTCCTTGTACTGAAACAAATGGTGTGCATGTGTATGAGTACGTAGTGGCATAGTACGTCATGCAGTGTAACATAGATAATGATTGGTAATATTATTGGTAATTCATCATTGTAACAGTTCTTCTGACTGTTTTGACAAAAAATTATCACGACAGCCCTTGGCCTGATTGCCATGAAAAGTGAAATACCCTGCAAATAACCATCAAGTTTTTAGTTGCAGGAATAGACCAGGGAGCATCGTTTTACAGTGCTCCAAACATGTCACAAGTTCAGTAGTACTTCTAGTTGGTGCATGACTTTTGGGAAGTGTTGTATAGACAAATTGCAGAGGAGGGGACAACCAAAGTTTTTTTTTTTTTTGCCTTAAAAGGACTATAGACACCCCATTTTAGCTCCATGTTTTCTTCTCTGTAATAGTGCTTAAAACAGTAGATACATGGATCACCACATGGTACCGTATTTACTCGAATGTAACGCGACTGTGAATGTAACGCGAGGGGTGACTTTACATGCTGCCCAGCAGGAATAAATGAAACCACGAATGTAACACGAGGCTTAGGTACGCAAAACAGAGTACCGTTAATAGACCTCGTGGCCAATATGTTTATTCATGTTCCACGCTTTTCTGAGGCTGAGTTCTCGGAAACGGAGTCCTCTTTTTCACTATCGAAGTCTCCTGGTAACTTCTGCCGTATCGATGTTGTTCGTCACAGAGAGAATCTATTCCTCTTCTTCATAAATGTTTGGGCCCACCCACGAGATGCTCTGAACTTCCCAAAATCTCCCGAGCAACGTCTCTAGCTTTCCAACGGATCAGCTCGACACTGACCCCCACGAGATGGTTGCCCTGCTAGATAATAAAGTCCGCCACTTTTTTCTCCAGCTCGACGTGATGGCCGTGGCGAGGCCCACAAAATCCTTTGCGGTCGGGCTCACATTTAAAAAGTCCCTCCCGCTGCAGCCACCATCCGCGGATGGTTGACTCGTTGAGGTCAAGTCTTCGAACTGCCACAGAATTCCCGACCTCTTCAGCTAACAGGATCACTTTTCTCTTAAAACGAGCGCTGTACTGAGCACGATACGTTGCCATCGGGTGCACTGAATTAATACACTGCAAGCGACGCCACAAGAACACGACACGACGACATGTTGAGCACGAGGTCGCAACGAACACAAAAAAAATAACAGAGAACAACGCTTCGACTTTGGATGGATGAGGATTTTGGCTTTTGTGGTGCCCATGTTGCCAGCATAAGATCGCAAAACTGCACAAACCGAAACCAAACTAACTGCTTTGAAATGGCTGCACCGCGGCACTGCTTTAGGCCAATCGAAGTGCAGTATTCGATTATAACACGAGGGTAGACTTAAGGGGGAAAAAATCCTGAAAAAAAACTCGCGTTACATTCGAGTGAATACTGTTTACCTGTGACTGCTGAATTTCTTCTGTCATGCTGCATTGATTTCAGCTTCAGCGACCAAACGATGGCTGTGGCGTATAAGGTGCATTTTGGTCATGTCGAGCGTGAAAAGAACTGCAGTATAACCGTTGAAATTTTGTTTGTTGTCATTTCAGTGCTTGAAGCAGGCTGGCTTAAGCATTGTATTGAGTTAAAACTATGTCGTTTATAGTGCAGTTGTTGTCATGCCCCATGTCTTACAGGTCACAGCCAAAGCTGAAACAGAATGAAGAAAATGAGAATACTGCGGGGTGATCCATGTATACCTAGATCCCTTGCAAGAGATTACCGTGCAATCCACATAGAAGGATATTGAGAAAACCGAAAAATCCAAATTGTTATAACCAATTATTGTTATGTCTATACTGGCAAAAGAAAAAAGAAAGCGAACACACCCATGTGTTGCCCCATGCATGTAAGCACTGCCACCTGCGCTTCTTGATGGCGCACAATGTCTTGGCGCTCTGCCAAGTTCTCCAAGGGAGCCACCCCCACTGGAGCTCCTATTAAAATATAAATGCGCCGTGATGTTATTGGCACACAGCATCTTGGCTTGCTGCCAAAAACTACACTGCAGACAGGGTGAAATGGAGGAGCATGCTAAGGAAAACTAATGCTTTAAAAAGAAAGTAAATTGTGAACGACAAAAGTGGGCAATTGGTTCAGGGATAGCACCTTGTGCCAAGCAAGCTCTTCCCTCCTCCCTCCAGTGATTGTGACAACGAAAGCACTTGATTCCAAAGGCCACGTGCAGCACCTCCTCTTGGATTTCGCCGCGCCGGTCCTTTTGCGGAGTTTTCTCATCATTGGCTTCAAAGTATTTTATTTTTATCTAGACTTTCAGACAAATTTTGGTGGTCAACACCTTATGGGCGGCCAGAATTCCATCGTATCCACTGTTTCGGCGATAATTTTATCGTTATGTACGGTTTATTTTTACATAGGGGCACTAATCTAACGAATGATCATTATAAGCGATATTTCATCATATGTGGTACCGTTATAAGTGGATTACTCTGTACATGAGGGTTGGGGATAACACGATAAAAAGTACATTGTACATGATTTACAGTGATGGGAAATCGTTTCATTGATGAATTTGCTTCCTCACTGGCAGATTTGAGTAATTGGTAGTCGCCAGTTCTGTCGGAAGGTCATTCCAGGTGTAGGCAGTCTTTAGCCTTTTGTGGGACAATGGGACACATATCCCACTTTGTTCCCTATACTGAAGGCCTTGTAAGAGGCAGTGGGACGCAGCAGTCCCACTTATGCTGTGCTCTTGCCTGTCTTAAGGTTTCAATGATTTGTTTAAAAATGGTTTCAGCAGCATCTGCTGGGGGGAGGGGGGGGGGGGGGGGGGGGGGCATTGCAAGTTTTTTAGTTTTTTGCCTATATTTGATTTGGCAAAAAGAAACAAGGTCAAAATGCCTGGTGAGCGATTCCTTTTTTTTTTCTGCATAGAGAGGAACAACTCTAGATCACAACGTGCACTTGTTCATAAAGCTTTTTAATGCTGTCGCGTTAAAAGCTTTCAGCACTGACTGCTTCTGTGCATAGTGGCAGGCAGTGAAGTGGAAATGAAGCAATCTTTCAAGCTCAAGGTGTATTGCTGTCATCGCCATTATCATTAAAATCATGTGGTGCAGGTGGAAGCACGTTTGAAGCACCTAGTGGTCTATGAGTCATAGCAGGAGATACTTCATCACACCAAGAGCTGTCGTCACGCAGCTCTACTATGCTGAAAAGAGTTTTACGACTGAATATTGAGTGGTAATTCTCAAATGTCGTATGTAGAGATTGTTCTTGGGCACCAACTCATCAGTAGCCAAACATTCAGAACCGCCAGCAGCAAGAAGATCATTCATACAGTGGTGGGAATGATGCCAATTGCACCAACCTGTGCCATTGCATTAAACCTGCTACATGGCTTTTGATGAAAATGTGCCAGGGTACTATTGCAGCAACCAAGAGCCAATCCGTGGTGAAAGCTACATGGCAGTTTCTCTTGCCTAATGTGTACAGACATGACTTTTGTTCAATCGATATCTGTCGCAAAGGTCACCAATGGAGCCCAACCCCACCCCGTTTCAATTTGCTGCCTACCCTTAGTACTGGTGTGCATGCATTTTATACCTCTGTCTCGACAGCGTTGCGAACATGCCCTAAACAAACGCATTGAAGAGGCTTAACTAGTGCTAAATATCAGTCCTCGTAGATTTATTTGGCTATCGTGCAGCACCATCATGAGTCCACATGGTGAGTGCATAGCCGCGAGTAAGTTTTGTACGTGTTACAGCTGATAGCTCGATTTCACGGGCCTTGCGCTCATTGTAACAGTGCCATCAATATCTGAGCTTTCGTTTTGTTTGTACAGTCGAGCCATGCTAGTTCTAACTTTCAGGACAGAATTTTGGTTCTGTTGAATTGGAGTTGTAATTAAAATGAGCCATTTCTATTGTTGGGGTGGTATTCTCTGCTGGTTGGCGTAAAGTGATCACACTGCACACAGTGATCTCCAGCTTGTCTTGTTGCCGGTAGTCTTCCACCACGCGAGGTTTGAATTATTGTTACAATGCGAGGAAATCATCTGAGCTGAGTTTCTTCCTTGAAGAGCCAGCATAGTGCGCAGGACACGCATGGCAATGCCGAGACCATGAGTGAAGGAAAATGATGGTGCTCCTCGAGGCAAGGACCACACATGCATGATAAAACACCTTGTCGTGCTATGTGCAGTCATGTTGGACTGAAAAAAAACATTACGCATGTTTACACACTGCTGTGTTAATCATGAAGTTCAGTAGGAGAATGTCATCCCAGATTCTAATGTGTTGGACTGCAACCTCAGGAGGACCTTTTTTTTTTCTGTCCTTGTCGGGAGGGGAAGAAGTGACGTCGATACCATGCAGCACAGGATTAAATCTCTGCTGCGGCAACCATATTTTCGTGGAGGCGAAATGCAAAGCACACACATGTGCTGTATGATGTCAGCGCATACTAAAGAGCTTCAAGTGGCCAAGATTAATTGGGGCCTTTTTACTACAGTGCCTTCTCTTTCTTGCCTTCCTTACAAGTCCTTCCTTCATCCCTTTTCTCATGGTGTGTCCACAGACAAGTGAGACAGTTATTGTTCCTTTCCTTTACTCAAAAACAAATTTAATTTTACATGCACGGCATGCGCACATGCAGTGGTCTCCTTACCTCGTGTGCTGAGCTCTGCGTGGTCTGAGTGAGGGAGCATAATCGGTGGGGGAAGGGCAGCATGTGCCCACTAACGTCGCTATGAATTTTATTGCGATAGCTTTAAGGAGCTGGTGTCGCAGAAAATTCTGCGTCTGTGTCGGCGTCATTGACCATGAGCGAAAAATCCACGAAAAATCCCCAGTGAAGCAACCTAGGAGGCAGATGGGCCACCTAGGCCACGTGACATTGCGGCGTCATCACAACCTGTCCACCAGATTGTGAGCAAACTGCCCACTGTGGCAGGTAGCAGTTAAATTAATGATTGGTCGCTCAGGAAGAGCAACCTGGGCCACACAAGGCCCACTGCTGGAAGCATCTACCATCACAGGGCAGTGATGCATCGCTTAACTGCTGCATCACTGTGCCAGGAGGGGCGTAAGGACTCCAGGGGATCTATGAATGTAAAGTAAAGGATGACCAATTCTGCATACATGGGAATTAACCCATTACACTATTGCGTCGTACCCTTAGGGCAGTTGCTTAGCCGGAATTGGAATAGAATCAGAAATGGAATAGATTGGTGAGTGAAAGCAGCATGCTATCGCATTTCCTCTGCATCAGTCCAATCGATTGCCCCTAAATGTTTTCCTTTTTTATTGCTGGGTAAATCTACTTGAGCATTATAGGGGCTGAAAGAATTACGTGTACATTGCACCTACTTGCTACGTTCTTCAGCCTGTGGGAGATGCGGTGATAGTGTGGCAGAACTTCAACTTTTTTCTTCATTTCAAGCAGACTGGGAAACAGAGCAATGCACTTTTTCATTATCTTCATTACATCACACCCTTGACAAGAAGTCACCAGATAAGGCGGCCGTTACCATTCGATAAATTATTTCTGTGTTCTCGCGACCGTTTGTTCAGGCATTGCACAGTCTGGCCAATGTACCGGACTCCGCAGGAGAGGGGAATGTTGTACACTACTCCTGTGCTGCAGGCAACAAACTTATCGCTCTGCGCGGTGCCACATCCTTTCCTTGCCTTGGAACCTTCTTTCTTTTGTATTGCTGATCAAATCCCCGCAGGGGCATCTGCAACATGCAGGTGATGGTGAGTTGCAACACCACGGGTTCCCAATCAGTACGCCACCACGGACCTGAGCACCCAGGCTTAGCCATGCATGGCAGCGCCATGTCCGGGGAATAGGGAATGCTGGTGGATGAGCAGATGTCGAGCGCTTGGACCTTTAAGGCTCCTCAGCGGATGCAACATACCACTTTGGCCCCAGCTTCCTGTCGATGACACTTCCAGCCCGACCTGACTAGGGGAAATCAGTCGCCTTTTCCTGTCGTCCCCTCCACCTTTCACTTTCCTATCACCTTTCTTAAAACTTTCCTCTCTCCTCTTCCCTTCTTGGTTTCTTCCAATTTCAATTGGTAGTTAGGGTTAATCTTGTGTGGCGCAACTACCCTGAGTTTTCCCATATTTGGTTATAGCAGTGGTGTACAGCTGGCGTGGGCAGGACTTGTTTTTTAAGTTCCTGTCCCGTCTCCTAGTTGGGCTCCATCGGGGGTGGCTGGCACCATGACCGAAAAATACATTTTTTATGGCTACCTGCCTGCTTTCAAATGGTTTGGTTTTATGGGGTTTGACGTTTCAAAGCGACTCAGGCTATGAGGGATGCCGCAGTGAAGGGATCAGGAAATTTCGACCACCTGGGGTTCTTTAACGTGCACTGACATCGCACAGTACATGGGCCTCGAGAATTTCTCCTCCATCGAAATTCAACTGCCACGGCCAGGATCAAACCTGCGTCTTTTGGGTCAACAACCGAGTGCCATAAACACTGACCACGGTGGCTGCTTTCAAATGATCACCCTGTTTTCACATGACGAACTGAAGTGACCGCTTAGCTTTTCAGGAAAAAAAAAAATCGCAAAGTACCACATTACATTGTTCATAGTGAACAAAAAAAAAGCCAGCCAAACTAGTATCCCCATTCCTAGTGTCAAAAGTTCTCACAGATTCCTTGGTGACAAAATTGGCTAGTGGTGACCTCTTGCTCGAACTGCTCGATATAACTAAGATATGGAAGCTTGCAAACATTGAAAACTTTTGGTGATATTACTGTCTCCGTGGCACCATACAGATCGTTGAACCAAGTATGCAGTGTCATCTCAGACAGGGACTTTCTACGCCTAACGGACGAAAAAATGCTTGATGGACTGTCTGCTCAGGATGTCACTAATGTACATAGAATAAAAATCCTCTAAGAAAAGAAAAATTCCGACGAAATATCTGGTCCTGACCTTTCGCTCCTGCACCCTGCCCGAGTCAATTGAGGTAGGGTGCACAAAACTCTCCATCCGACCGTATTGACCAGATTATGATACTGTCACACTGGGACTGGTTCATGCGTACTATCCAACCCAGGCTTCAGGCTCCATCTTTCGCTGGGCGGCCAAAACCCTACAGAGTGCCTTTTTGCTATGCACAACAAGCAAGCTTTGTAACCTACGAGAGTTTTTAAATGTGTCCCTGTCGTCCTCCTGCAAGTACAGGAAGTCATCAGGGAACCGCAGCGTTGTCTACGGATGCAGTATCGGCCAGAGGAAACCAAGCAGCTTGGTTGTGGAGTGCTGTGTGTGATGTACACAACGTGTATCGGGAGCTCTGCCGCTGCTGAGTGTTCAGCCTGCATGCATTGTTTCCCATCCTGTGTTAAAAATGCCGACCTGCGTCAAATATGGATTGCTGTGGTACACGGAATGAATTACGAGGCAAGTGCGAAAAAACGAATACGTACTGTGTTTGAAACGGTCGACCTAACTACGTGGCTGTCGCAATACACTTGGCATTCAGTGAGCGTGTTATGGGAACATGCAGGTATGCTCGGAGCATTCGAGACAGGTTAACTGACTGTCTGTTTCGCTGGAGGACGGCATGAATAAACGTCTACTTCCTGTGGAGATCGCGTGCACTGCAGTGGTCCCCCTGTATGTTTGGTGGTGGCTGATCGGGGCCTTCGGCCCTCTTGGAGCTCGAACCTGCGGTTGTTGATGTCCTGTACCCACTGTAGTAACCAAAACACCGAGCGAGTAAAACCCTGTTCCAATTCTGCTGCTTGGCTACGCAAGACAGACACGTGCAGCCCGCAGCTAAAGCATTGTTATTTGTGTGTGTGTTTATACATTAGTGGCATCGATCTGTTTGGTCGCGTTGAGATAGCACGGTGGCTAACAGTACGATTGATAGAACCCAATGAATTTGGTCGAGTGGAGCGATCTGCCATGAGCCAGTTTTGGTGGTTAGAACCACCTCGCTTGAATTTGTAGCTCTAGTTAGTGCTCGAGCGCTATATAAGTGAGACACACTTCGTCAAGGTTCCTCGAATTATCCTATACCATGGATTTCATGACATTGCAGCTATGCACGTTAGTAATTTGTGGCTCCCAACAAGTGCCAGCCTCGCAGGGTTTGAGTTTGTAGCTTGACAAGACCATATCGAGCCTGCTATCTGTACAGGTATTCCTGCATTATCGCGCTAAGAGCAGGCGTGCAGATGAACAGTTAGTAGCAATGTTCGCTGCATTATTGAAGCCTACTGCATCGTTTTGCGAACTTTTAGCAACACTTGGTTTGAGAAAATCTCATGCGAAGTTCTTGTGCTCACGAAAGGCATTTGCCCTGGTGGTGGACAACGGGCCTGCAAAAGCCATTGCCAGTAGACACAATGGCCTCGCTGAAAGTCTCAGGGTAATAAACTCGATCACTGCAAATTATGCTGATAATTGCAGCATCATGCAGCATTTACGAAGTGCTGTTTGGCCGCTGCTCTTGTATGCGCCCTGTGTCATGTCACATCATGTGGCAGCCTGAAAGTTGTGCTTCTCTCTGCTTTGAACAGATGGCACCACAACGTTTTTAACATGGCAGCACCCAAATTTCTTTCCTGTTCTAGTCTATGTACCTAACCCTAGATGCTACTTCATATGCCAGAGGCTTGGCCACAGCTCCGAAAGCTGCCGTGGCTGTGATAGCTGTGCCAAATGTACCACAAATGATCACCAGCCTAACAACTGTGATGCTGCGCCACGCTGCGCAAACTGCAAAGCTGACCACGCAGCTTATTCAAGGTTGTGTCCTGCCTGGAAGGAAGAAAAGAAAATAATTACCATAAAGGCTAAAGAAAATATAACATTTAAAGGAGCAGGAAGGCGTTACTTAAAGACACAAGGCACATTCTGTTTCACACCCCATACAAACTTCACCTATGTGATGTGGGGGCGCGGCACACCACACCGGTCTCCGGCCCGTGCCCAGCTCAGTGATGCTGAGGCAGGGTCACTCGTGCCTCTGGCAGATGCAGCGAAAGCTGCTATGCCACCCTAGAAAACTGGCCCGCCAGCCATTAAGTCGGCAGCCCGCTAGGGCTACCCTCTCTGGGAGAAGCCTGCAATCCCTCCGCCCACGGGTTCCCCGCCTCCAGTGTGGCGATGGACAAAAATCAGAGCTTGCCCTCACTGCAGCGGCGGCGAAGCACTCTTGACTGAAAAAAATATAAAGTTCCAGTTACAGGTCCCCAGCAAGGAGGGCCCTAAGGTCCTGAATACATCCCCCCAAAATTATGGCATTCCTAATTCCCTGGAACTGCCGTGGAATCCTAAAAAGCTATAGCAACATAACAGACCTCTTAAGTTCTTTGTCGCCTGTAGCACTGTCTACAGAAGACCAACCTGGGACGGATCGTGCATTCTGTATGTGTTGATAACCTTCAAATTGCATGCACATCCTCTAGCTTATCAAAATGCGAGAGACAGATACAGGTTCTCTCCACAAAGGACAGTTGCTGCCCTTTTCTCGCTCAAAAGAGGCTTGCAGATTGATCCCAAGCTGCACTTCAGAAATTGTACTAATTTCTAGACATAACTTTTTTTGACAGAAAGCTCACATTCTTACGTCACATAAGCACCCTCAAAAAAGAAACCTTCCTGATCCTTACATATGCTGAAAGTACTCTAACGAAAACACTGGGGGTCTGATCGGATGTGCCTTTTACAAATCTACTGCTCCGTAGTACTGTCCACTTCAGACTATAGGCTATGAATGCATTGTGTATTGGCCTGCGAGATCATCATACCTTAAAAAACTTGATCCTGTACAAAACCAGTCTGGTTCTATCAACTGGCACATACAGAACATCCCCAAAAAATAGTCTGTGTAGAAACAAATGAACCATTCCTTGGAAACAGGAGAGCAATGCTTACCTCTCCATACATACTGAAAATAAGATCCCTACAAAAACACCTTCGTTACCCCATAGTTACTAAGTGTACATCCAGAACACAGTTCAGTAGTAAACCATAGTCAATCAAACCTTTTGTTATTACGGCTTGAAGATAACATGTCATGGACTAGGGATACTAGGTGCCCTACCTGAAATTGCCCTAAAACATGATCCATTGTCACCATGGTACTGCCTTCCCACTGCGTGTGACATCACGCTAACACATTTTCGTAAAGAAATAAACACCACATGAACATATAATAAAAGAACACCTGGCTTTAAAAGAGAAATATGCAAATTATATGGAATTTTACACAAATGGCTTGAAAACAATGCATGTCTGAAGTCCAGTAGTACAGGGGATATGGGAAAAAAATAAGATTGCCATCTTTACTGCTGAATGTTATGCAGTGTGTGGCTCTGAGCAAAATAGTACATGAGAACATCGAAAACAGTATAATTGGCACTGATTCCCTGAGCCTGCTCACAGCGCTACAGTCAAGAAATGCACTTGAACCCTTAGTAGGGAGTGTTATACTCGACATAGAAAAAGTCACAACACAAGGACATATAAGGTTCTGCTGGGTCCCAAGCCACATCTGCATAAGAGAGCTGACCCATGTGCTGCATGAGCTTGGAGTGGTGAAATAAAAAATTTGAACATACCTCATAAAGACTGCTTGAAGGTGATACATAGAACAAATGGCAGAAGAAGTAGGCTAATGAACTGAACAGCTAACAACACTTCATAAAGTCCACCTTGTGGGAATGGAAGTCATGCGGGCACCAGAAACGTTTCGTTGCAATAATCTTGTGTCATCTTCGCATAGGACACACACCTGGCTCATAACTTTTTACTGACGAAACAAAACAAGCCTCTTTGTGAAAGATGTGGAGACTAGCTCACACTAAACCATATTTTATTCACATGTTCAAAAATTGAAAAACTAAGAAAAGTTTATTACTCAGTTTTATAATGAATGCATTTGTTTTCGTCCAATGCTGCTCTGAGGTGATAATGCAATTGTTAACATTCCTTATGTTTTTAGCCTTTTAAGAGAAGCAAATTTTGTTGGAAAACTTTAAATTCTGACCTGCTGCCTCGCTTGATTTCTTGATACACCTCAGCCACTTTTTCATTCCTGAGAGGAAGGCAAAGTTTTTGATTTGATTTGTTGGGAGCCTTGAGATCCTTGCACAGCTAAGGATGGCTTTAAATCTTGTACTATTAACCACTTATAAACATCTTTTCCTCTGTTATCGCTATGTAATGCAAAATAACTTTTTAGGTCCTTTACACCATCGTTTCACACTTCTTTATAAAATTCTGCACGAAACAATTTTTCTATATGTTAGCTTGGCGCATGATAGCCTGAGATGCTTATGCGCCACTACACCCAACCCGACTCAAATAGCCCTATAGGCCTTTTACACCACCATTATTCTACAATTTTTTGTAATAATCTGCACGAAAAAATTTTTCTTTACCTTAGCCTGGCGCATACTAAACCCAGCCCAACCCTATTGCTGAGCAAATCTACTTGAGCTTTATAGCGGCTCGAAGACTTGCATCTACATTGTACCTACTTCAGCATGTGTGGTAGAACTGCAACTTTTCTTCTTTTCAAGCCAACTGAGAAGCGAAACAGTGCACTTTCTCTTTCTCGAACGAGTCAAGTAATGCTCTCGCATTAAAAAGTGCACTGCTTTGTTTCGACACACACAGATACTGTACACAGTCGATCACACTTGTCTAGAGCGCTCGAGAAGTGCCGTCTGAGGGAAATAAGGCAACATTCTAAAGCAGGTATTGACTTTCACTGATAATGCTTGCGCTGGAGAGCAGCCGAATAGACACGTGAACCGCACAGGCATCAGCGGCTTAACGCTAGCAAAGCAGTTGCGAAAAGATTTCACTTCATTTGCTCCGCAGCACGCCACCTGAGTGCTCTAGACAAGTGTGATTGACTCTGTACACCCACAATGACCAGTCCACATGAGAAGTGGTTAAAGCTTCTGACATCGCGAAGGAGCAGCAAAACTGTGTTAGTAAACCATTAATCTGTCTGTATGATAAAGAGATTGCGTGTATTGACATCCTTTGAGTGTCGTGTGCATCTGTGTGTGGTTTTTTGTATTGTACCCTGTATGATCACATGCGGATGTCTGAATGCTCCTTTTATAAATGACAGGTTATGCTAATACCGCCATAGTTGAGAGTCAGCACTCGTCCTGTGTCTGCCTTTCTTGTCCGTCTGTATATTGCACTGTTTATTCAGTATAAATCCAACTCAACATTCTGTGAAATGTTCATGCAGCTTGTCTTTTCCTTAAACCGTAGCCCAAAGTTAGCAGAAGTGCCTTGCATATTCGCATTTTTACATTATTTCTGATTATCAAACTCGTGCTACAAATGAGGAGGTAGCTGCTCGAGATTTAATTTTCACCTGCTACAAAGCCTGCTCCAAAATTCTTTTGGTTGTTCCTACCACTGTATATTCCAAAGAATGGAGGGGGCCTGGTACAGTGCCCTAGGGAATTCCAGACTTAATATGTGAAAGAGATGAGGAGCGACAGTTAACATAGACGAACTAATGGTCGGTTAGAAAGGCACGAATTGAGTTAATGATCAGCGGGTGCAGGTTCAGATGTGGGGTAGTCTGTGCCTTGAGCGGTCAAAGTATAAGTGTAAATTATGTAGAAGAGGGCAAGCTAAGTTTCACATGAGTGACCTTCAACATATGGTACAGTGACACATCATAGCAGCTGCTCACGTCTAATGTCTAGCACATAATTTTAAAGGAAACGCGCAAGTAGAAATCTGGCGGCTATATTTCTTTAATTCATAATGGGTGGAAAACTGCTTGGTCACATGGTGTGGAAAGACCCATGTGTTAAGGTCTACTTGAGACCAGACTATATTGCTTGAATTGGTGATAGATTATTATGGCGCTAGGGCATCTGTGGCCAAGGAGCGCCACGGCACAAAGTGTTTCCGACTTCTCAAGGGGAGGTCAAAGACCCATTTCTCATGCATTTCTCCGTAAAGAGGTTGAGTGCCAGGCATGGGAAAGCTTGTACCCGTTATAACACTGGTGTGTGCCGGCGGCAGTGGGGATCGAACCCCGCACCTCCCGCATGCAAAGCGGATGCTCAACCACTTGGCCACCACTGCGGTCAGAATATTGCTTGAATTATTCGAGATTGGATAGATTAGCAGCCCTCAGTGCTTGTGTGGAGAATCCAGAGCAGACTTCAGTTTTTGAGTTTTCGTGCAAATGTGGTGCAGCAGCAAGTTTTTATTAATGCTTCGAAGGTACGGGTGTCAACACAGTATGAAAGGAAACATATGATCACAGTCGATGTGGGCCAGTTGTGCATCTGGGGCTTTCTAAAAAGGGCACACTCTGTTGCCCTTGTGAGTTGTGTTTTTTAGAAAGTGTGTGAGAGTATTTACGAAAGTGCTTGTTAAGCACCTGCTGCTGTTTTTTTTTTTTGTTCTTGAAATTGAGGGTTTTTTTTTTTAATGAGCCAAAAATCCAGAAACCGGAACTTAGTGATATTAAGCTGTAATGGTATATTAACCCATAGATATTTCCTTTGGAAAAACTATCAAAAGGTATGGGCCAAATAACTAGCATTTAAAACCTATAACGCAACAGCTTGCAGTGCACTGCAGTTGCTGTGGGTAACAAACTTGCATTTTTCTCTGTTCCTGTCAAAAAGTGCATTTGGTTCATTTAAAAAAATATATAATCCTCAGTTGTTACTGTCCATAAATTGCAGTGGTGCATGTCTTCAGTTTTTGATACAGTTGTGCTGCCGGCCTAGGTTGGCACGTGTTTGCATATTTATTTTCTAAGTGCTTGCACCTGTACATTAGAATCACTGAAACACAACAAAGCAAGCAGCTGCTCAGCTGGTGAAAAAATTCACCAGTTTATGTCCTGTCAGAATATAGCCCCTCATCCAGTCCTTTATGTTGATCTCCAATTAAATTTTTGCCTCTTTTTGTCTTCCAGCACATGCACTCCTCTGGTGTTCTAACTATACTTCATTTCTTCATAATTTAGTCTCCAGAATGCTTCCTTCTTTTTCTTGAATTTTCCTATGGTCCTGATGCTGCTTTGTGGTGCCTTTATTTAGCCTGTTATTCTCTGAACGCTTCTGTGGGCCTTTAGGTGACGTTTCACTTTCTTCCCATACACTTCTAGCTACTGCAGTGCAGTAATGTAACGCTTCTCTACCACCCCAGTCAGCTCTTCTACCTCCTTGACTGTTAGCTTCTTTTAGCTGCTCACATCCCTACCATTCTGAACAGTCCCCCCCTCCCTTGCCTTTCTTCTTTTTTTTTTCCCTTGGACTCTCACCTTACTTTACTTTGGATTTATTCTTCTGAGTTGCACTGATTGCTTAAAGTGTGACCATAAGTTTTTCTTTCGTAATTATTTTTCTTTTTCTTTTTTCACAGGCATTTGATTCTGAAGGAAACTTCATTGCAGTGGTCCAGATGGCTTCAGGGTTAGTGAGACCTTCAGGAGTGTACGTGTCACCGACAGACAAGCTCTGTGTCCTCAACTATTTGCAGGGTGTGGCTGGAATCTACAGACTCTCCTATTCTTAAGAAGAATGCTATTGTCATTTCCTTTTTGGTTGCATTAGCAACTGGTTGAGCCTTGTGTTTTGCTGTGTAGCAACAGCATGAAATGTGAAATTGCAATGCATAAATCTACCTCTATACCCCATTATTTAAGGTCTTCACTGCCAGCTGCAGTGCAGTCTAAAAGGTAGATAACTATTGCTTGATGTACCTGATATAGCCAGCCTTGTTGTGATTATATAAGTATCTAGTTCTTTCTTTTTTACTGTTTGACAGTGTTGACAGTTTTGGTTTGTCTTTTCAAGCTTGAAAAGTACTGTGATAAGTTTTTTTGACATTTTATTGTGAGAATTTGTGTTTGTCTGTTCATGCTTCAAAATACTGTGATTTTTTATGCATCAGGCAGGTGCAACTTCATTGTTCTTTTACTTATCTTCATTCTGTCTGGTTTAATGATCTAGTCAGTACTTTGGAACCATCGCAACTTCTCGTCATTGGAACTCTAATTATTCTAGTCAGCTGTAGTGGTATCTACTTTCTGGATTTTTGTTTTTGTGGAAAAATAAACACTGTTTGAAGTGTGACCTGGTTGTCTTTTTTTTTTTGTACTGCCTTAGCAATAGTCCACTTTTGCAAAAAAAAAAAAACTGGACACCTAATTGTCATTAGCTGTGGCAGTGCGGCAGCATAAGAACCTCGTTCTGAGCAGCTATGTATGGCCACACATACCATACAAGTGGAGAGGGTGATTTCCCTCTCTGCACTTTGCCACCTGGCAGGTAGCAAGTATATGGCACGAACAGTTTTTATCCCAATTTGGCTCATATGTTTTCACATAAAATGCTGCTGTCTGTGTGTCCATGTAATGCCTCCACCTCTCCATCTACCCAAGTCGATCGAGGCACCTTCTGGAAGGTGCACCCTGTGGTAAGAGTGCACCTTCCAGCCGCCGCCTACCTCCACACTCCAAAAGGCTCTACCCACCAGAAGCCCAGAGTAAAACCAAAATTCAGATATGCAGTAGGAAGGCAATCGATGCAAAAGTAAAATGTGCAAACAATTCTGCTGACGCAGGTTTTTCTCACATTGCATGATGTGAACAATTGCTTGTGCGTTTGTTTTTTGAAGCAGTAGTCATCGGACTAATAAGTAGGGAGTAACTGCACAAAAGAACTGCTGTGTAAATCAAAACAAGTGTGTTGTATGTTCACAGTTATTCTCACAGTTGAGCCATTTACTGCTTGCTTCTTATGAGATTTTGTAAGGCACGGTTGTGCCTTGCATATTTTAGTGTACCTGTGCAAATATTCTATGGATGTGTTGTATGGGGCTGATAAACTTCATATTGGCATTGGTTTGCTGCTGCTGTTAAAGGGACACTGAAAGGAGTAACTATGTCCAGCTGAATTCAGAAGTGAGTGTCTCAGGACTTCAGATGCCATTTTTACTGAGTAGAAACTTGGAGAAGTGAGAAAATTTCATCAAAGTGAAGAACTAGCAATGCCCCTTGACAGCAGCAGTAACTGCATATGCATGCCTGGTTAAGTGAATTCGCCGTACGTAGCACAATTCCCTTATCGCGCTCTTATTTCAGCAGGGAACTGTATCGTCGAAACAGAAGCAACCTGGCGTATGCAGACGCGATACAAGAACGTGAGGCGCCACTCGCTTCGCAAGCCGTTCATTCGGCCTGAGCAAAGCCGCCCTGTGCAGTGACTTGAGTGCAAACGAACCATTAGTTCTGAGGGAAGAGAAGGAAGTGAAAGGAAACCGCGGTTTCATTTTCGTTGCTTTCTCTGGTGAACAGATCCGAAGGATACACGTAAAGATGACAATAGAGCCGTGTTTTGTGAGGATGTGAAAGCGAGAGCCAATTGAGCAATTTGTACATTTTTTAAGCACTGCAGTCACTTAGCTCAGAAAAGGCATGAGCTGTACCAAGGGAGTGAAATTTGTACTTTTTCTGTGGCAATTGAAAGCACCTTGACCAAGAACGTAACACAGCTATGGTGCTGAGAACCATGGTAGTACGTTCAAATCAACTTTTCGACGTGGGAGGTGGGACTGGAAGAAACTTTTCCGCTGCTGCCCTGTTGGTCCGGTCCTCCACCTCCCATTGGATGCAGAGGGGGGTTTAATCCAGGGTTTGGTTTTGCGAGGAATGGGCAATTAAGTGTGTTGGTAGTAGGTGGGGTAGAGCTTGTGGAAATGCAAGTGATGATACGTGTTGGTTTGGTGTTGGCGTCTTACTAGTTACGTCCAAGTTGCATAATTGCGAAACAATTAGGTGATGTTAAGGTTCACAAAAATTGATACTTTCGACTAGACCATTAAATATACCATATAGCTCCATAGTTTAGTTGCTTCTTAATTCAAAGGTAAAAGCCTAATCGAAATTGCACCATAAAAACAATGAAAACTCCCGTAAGACTAGTCATGCTGGCAAGAAACACGAAGCTGAGAAAATTGCATTTTAAGTCCGCGCGCTCCGGCCATTTGGAGGTCGTTGTAAAGACCTCAGAAAACGGTAGAATGCGGACGTTCCAAAAAGATTCACAATATTGAGTAATAGCAGGATGTAGGAGAGAGCGCCAGCTTTCGGATAAAACCAAAATGGCTGCCATCGGGGACGCGGGAAACGGGCACGAAGTTCGGCTCTATTTTACTCCGAAATCACCATTTACGCGCTTAGGAGGCGTGAAATATATCATTTTTTTAGTAGGAGGTCGAATTAGACCCTGAATCTGTAGGCAGGTACGTTAGAGTGTACTGAACCATGCCGTTTTGGCAAAATCGAAATTCTCACCTTTTTACACCATCAAGACCCGCGTCTCCCCTTAAAAGTGTTCTGAAACCTCCCGAGGAGAGCACTTCAACTCGCTGAATCACTACATTGTGTTGTCATGAAAGCCTGAGCTAGATGAACCACTTATGCACGCAGCTGGTGGACCTGCAATCACGCGCAAAAGTTGGTGAGCCCTTCCCAGCGACTTTTCATGCTCGCGCCCTCCTCCGTTGCTCGCACCTGCGTATACAAGATGAGAGGTGGCTATTGGTTAGATTCTTTCAGACGTGTTGCAGCTACCGTGGCCGTGGGCAATAAGCCGCGTAGCTCCGGCTGGTCAGGAAGCTCCGCCCACGGAGGTGGGGCCGGCAGAGGAGCGCCGACCTTCCAGCGTGCAATAATAATAATTAATAATAATAATGGTTTTGGGGGAAAGGAAATGGTGCAGTATCTGTCTCACATATCGCTGGACACCTGAACCGCGCCGCAAGGGAAGGGATAAAGGAGGGAGTGAAAGGAAGAAAGAGGCCGTAGTGGAGGGCTCCGGAATAATTTCGACCACCTGGGGATCTTCAACGTGCACTGACATCACACAGTACACGGGCGCCTTAGCGTTTCGCCCCCATCGAGACGCAGCCGCCGCGGTCGGGTTCGAACCCGGGAACTCCGGATCAGTAGCCGAGCGCCCAACCACTGAGCCACCGCGGCGGGTGCAAAAAGTGACGAAAGGAGAGGGATGGGCGTGAAGTCGCTGATATTAAAATTTTGGCTGCAGATAACAGCTTCTACAAAGCGCATTAGAAAAAAAAATTGCTGGGCAATATTCGTGAAGCGGCGTGCTTTTAACATTCCAGGCATACCGCAACTTTAACATTAGAGCCCCTTTAATGCGAAAGCATTATATGGCTCATCGGCAGCGAAACCCGGCGTTGACCAGCAGGAGTGCGGAACACCTTCCAGTGACCTCGTCCTGACGTCAGCCGTAGACCGTAGGAAAGCGACCTCTATCTACAGTAAAGAAAATATTTCTTCCGAAAGTGTGGACGGTCTAAACAAAAACCTTCAGGTTGCAAGGCGATCGCTTTTTGGCGAATAAAGTTGAACCTAGTGTGCGCATTTCCTTACGACGGTATGCTGATGAGTAGGCGCATCATTGAAAGGAAGGAATCTTTGATGAACCTCGCAACAGAGCTAACGATGAGACAATGAAATGATAAAATCATTTCTTGCATGAAAACGAAACTGGTACGAAATTAACAGCTGTACGTTGTGTCACCTTTGCTCATTTGCTGGCAGGGACCCCGGAACAGGAGGGGGGGGGGGGGGGAGCAAGGGGGACGGTCGCCCTCTTCAACATTTTTCCGGAGGGGGCAGCCCCCACCCATGGACTCCCCAATTACTTGCACTTGGATAAGATTTCTGACAATTGAAACACTTCCGTTCTAGGACTTCTTTAATGCAAAGCACAGTGGGGTTCGTAGCTAGTTGTAAAGCATTCCATATATGAGTGACCTAAACCAGTCACGCCTCAACAGGAGTCTACTGTTTGACCCGTGTACATGATCATGACTAGCAGAATTTAAACAAACTATGCACACACTTTTTTTGAAGCAATTGATCACTCCTCTTGTGCAAAGCTTCCCATCTATAAAGCTTCCCATTTCAATTCGTTTTATATTGCTGTGAATCTAATTTGCACCGTTTGATCGTTCGCGCTGAAAATCGCCAGCACGCGGCTTGATAATTTTGTTTTGTAATGCGAGATATGCGACCAGACTTACCTCCATTGATCGTGGCCTCGTGCAAATACTTCATTTTTCCAGGTTGTTGTGGTTGCTTTTGGTTCTTTATCTCGAAGATTCCTTGCCAGCTTTAAATTGAGCGCGGCCAAGAACTGCAGGCATTCAGTTCGATTACCGCCGAGCACGTTTGTGGCTATCGCCGCCGCCGAGTCATTAATTTCTTAGTGGGCGTGAGTCAGCCCCTTAAACAGTTTCTTTTAAAAGCCATTTCGTTCTCTTCCTGACTGCTGGAGTGTCGTCACCACAACGCGTCAATTTGCATCAACCTTTGAACATTGAAGAATAAAAATAAAGATACAAAATTTATTATGTAAATGAGCATTAAATAAATAAAAAACAAAATGAGCTAGGAGCCTTGCCCCCCTCCGAATGATCGTGGTTTGTAGTTGTTTGAACTGAACCAGCAGGAATTCAGCTTTCTGCTTTCCTGTTGGTTGAAATGTCCCAACAGGGATCTGATTCCAGCTCAGCACTTTTTGCTTTTCACCTTGGAGAATTTTTTCTATTGGTTAGGCGACAACAGGAACCGCATATAGTGGTGAATCTCGGCAAAAGAGTGAAACACCAGAAGTGATTGTTTATCAAACATATAACCTTTCAACCACTATGGTCTTGAGAAGAAAGAAAAAGTTGGGAGTTTCTCCCTCTAACAAGGCATCACACATGACACCATTTTTGACCATTCAGTTCAGAACA
Source organism: Amblyomma americanum (assembly GCF_052857255.1). Lineage (NCBI taxonomy): Eukaryota > Metazoa > Arthropoda > Arachnida > Ixodida > Ixodidae > Amblyomma > Amblyomma americanum. The sequence goes on from NC_135502.1 coordinate 59,472,943, forward strand.
GGCTTGACTACTGTTCTGAATCCTTGGCCCGCCTGGCCCAGATGGCTGCCATGCATATCCCACTGTGCACATTGAAGCAGTTGGTTGTTCCCAGTCACTAGGCTTACTGCAGTGGGAGATTCTCGAGCACTTCGGAGGCGTCTCCCAAAAGAGTCTGCTTCTGGCAGGTAGCAGATATTAAAGAATGCCTTCACTGGTCTTAATCTGTGCAACGCTCAACTCCAACTATAGTTCAGTGCAATGAAGAAACAGTCTGTCAACAGATGTTCTTATTTGTAACATCTTGGAATCCGGCACGGTATTGCCACCACTGGTTCATTCGTCGGCTCCTCACGTGACTGAGGCTGTCTTTTTTTTTTTTTCTGCCACAGCCAGAAACAACCCTGGATTTTTAATGCCCACCAGCCATATCAACACTGTAGCAATGCACTACATGCCCAAGATGACGACTGACGTGCTTTTGTCAACAGTCGGATACAACTCAAGTACGAGGCGGCAGATATATGCCATTCAGTTAAAGGAGACCGTCCGGTCAAAGGCGTCGACCGATTCTCGTGACGTCGTTGTTAATACCCCTGGACCTGTTGGCGTGACATCGCAGGGGGGTGGCAGAGGAAAGTGGATTAATCTGATTTACCGGGACATCATGAAAACCGGTCGACGCCATTGGCTAGGGCGCCGGGCTTCTGCCGCTTCGTTCTAGAGTTGTTTTGATTTTAGCACAGCGGAAACGTACTATAGTCGGATACAAGCTGGAATTGAAAGATGCAGTCAGCAGTTTGTATGCGTTGCTCACCTATTGTGCCCGTCACTTCCGGGACGCATAGAGATCGAGGATGAACGTCGCAGTTCGCCCCTTTTTGCGGGTTCCAGAAAATCGTAAGTTTACCTTTGGCATTCAGAGTATTTATAGAGGCGGTGACTTGCGTGAAGGACATATGAGGCTGCGACACTGCGTACATTAGCGTTCGGATCTCCTGCTACGTACAGACAGAAATAGAGGTCACCACAGAGCCACAGCGGAGTAAAATTACAGTTCATTTTCCTTTTATTTCGAAAAAGGCTTAACAAGTCTTAAGACAGAGCTGTAACAACCGCTCGCCGAACGAGAGAATGTATGAAAAGACGTTGAATTAATGAGTGAGTCACACGAGAAAACTTGCAAACTCTTTCCTACTCTGCGCTTTCGTCTATGAGAAGACTCCTATATAGTTTGAACTGTATATAGATAAACAAACGGCGAAAAACGTGCTCTCCTCTTTATTTTTTTTTTCACTCTTTTTCCCCTTCCTCTCAGCAGCAGACTTGCATCACACTCGACACCTCAGCGACAGACGACACAGATTCGCAGCGCGCGGTACTCACCGCACGATATTCATCGCGCTTATTAAGACCTAAGGAGAGAGGGGCAGAGGGCCAGGGGATGCAGACTGTCCAGAAAAAAAAAAAATGTCACGTGACACATTTTCGGTTTCCTCTTCGCCTCTCTTCTTTTGGTTCGGGTGTGGCGAAAGAAACAAAGAAAGAAAAGCAGGCGTGTGCTACACATAACTGACATATCTTTGAGTCGTTGGAACAACATCGCTTTCTCTTCTGCTCTGTATTCCTTTCCCAAGTCGCAGTGGATGCGAGCGCATCGTTTCAAGACGCGCCGCACTTCTTTATGTGCGCGCTCGCTAAAAGAGCCGGAAGCTGCTGCGTTCGCGTGAATGTCTTACACGGCAGGTGGTATACATTGGAGAGAACAAGCAGTTCGCTTATACTGATGCATCCGGGACGAGCTTGCACGAACCAAAAAAAAAAAAGGGGGGGTGGGGGGGGGGGGGGGGGGGAGCTGAAGCGTTCCGATTGCAGATGAGGCCGCGGGCCTCGTCCACATCCTTTTCCCGACTCAACCGCGCTTTCCCGAAGAAGCGCTCTTTCTTATACTCGCGGTTATGAGTGGAGCGCAGTCGGCCGCATGGTACAACATTCTCGGCGAAGGCGAGCGTTGAAATCACTGCGAGACAGGATGATAGAATGTTTGCGCCGTCGTGAATACCTTTTCTTTTTTCTTTTTTGCTACAAACAACTTCGGGTAGAACTTTTCTTCTCTCTGTCCTTAGACTGTGCATTGCAAGTTTCGACGAAAAGTTCTCTGCCTGCAATGAGGATGCAACGCGCCAGTCTGCGTTTGCGGAAAGCAAAAAAAAAAAAGCCAGAAATGTCGTCTCCGTTACAAACGCGCTGGCACTCGATAGACAACAACACAGGGTGCATTAAGAACGACTCTGCTCGTTCAGTGGAGACAAGAAAAGCACACACATGACATGAAAAGGTGGAACGCAGTCAACACAGGTCCGCAAGCATACCTTGAAAAGAAAACACATCGCGTCATTTGAAATGCTTACGCGCTGAAAGCCACACAGACTACAGTCTATATCGTGTGTTCCGTCGCTCGTCCGTGTATGAACACTTGAAGACCGCCACATCTTGCCCGCGTTATGAGAGTCACTGCGTCTGTACATAACTGATAAACAACCGATATCACATTATTCTCTGAACACTGCATACCACAAAGAAACGTGCTTACTTATATTGCAGGTGAATAGAACACTGCAATGTGCCGCCGTGCGTTGCGTGGTTCAACCCAGGCGGCAGTTCTTGGAATTCGTTCACGTCTGCCTGCACGCTGTCGTCAAAGTTATTCGCCCTGTGACATTATTGCTGTGTTTCCTTGAGATCTTGTGAGGACTTGGCAATGGCTGCAAGAATTACAGTCTGGTTGGTGCAGTTTACCTTACTTAGAGTGATTTTTTTACTATTACCACGAAGAGCATGTAACTCGCACGCTTCAAGCTGCTCGGAAGATAAGATGCGCTCCATTCAAAGGTAGTGCCGATACAACCTTGCGAAACCTTATCGGGGCATGCGAATGAAATGTGTAACAGTGTTCGCGTGGCACATGCAGAATATTCGATTTGAAAAACTATAGAACAAACATGCACTGTATAATCTGATTCGCTCCTCACACACGCACACGCATTCGCGTTATTCCTACCTACAACCTATGACGAGTTCGCGATTATTGAAGCTCTGGCAAACAGCGGGCCGAGAAAGTGGTATGCAAAGTTGGAAAAAACACAACCAAGTTTCGAAGGGCGGCGAAGCTCGCGTTTAATTCGCAATGGTTTCCTAAAGTCTAACCGTGTAATGAGCTTAAACCTCGTCTCTATGGGATGCTACTTATCATTCTAGGTAGAGTTAGCATATCTTGTCGCCCCAAAGAGTTTTGAGACAATAGGTGCACTTAACTGTCCTTCCTTCTGAGGAATAAAAGCGCCAACCGAGATTAGCAAAGCGGGGGCCTTGTCAGAGCACCTTTGAACGAGATACTTGCTCGCAAATGCACTCGGAGATGTATAATAAAACTCATAAAAGGAATAAAAAAGGCGTAAACGCCACCTTTCCAGTTGTCAGCTTGTCGCAGTTTACTCCCTCTAAGGTAAAACATGCGCAGCAATTTCTTGACATACTCCCTTTTCAGAATAATTGCTCATTTGACTCGTAAATTTGCGGCGCTGAACAAGGGTTTCTACGAAATTCGTGCTAGTCGATTGAGGGTAAAATTTACCTCAGAGGGAGTAGCTTATGCGTAGCTGTTCCAGTAAAGGATAACACCTTATAAACACCCCTTTCCTATATCATAATTCTGTCGTAGCTTCACATCTAAATTTTTCTATGTAACAAAGGAAAGTCAATGCGACGTTGGAGCACAGGCGATAAGCTTTTACGCTTCTAGGTTTGAAGAAATGTTAACTGTCAGCATCTCTAAACTACTTAGTGGCGCCTACGCCGCCTATAGTGGAGTATCTTGTAAAAAGAGATAGCGATATACTTTTCCTTACAATATTAAAAAAGGTAAATCCACTTGGACGAGTTGGAGGTTCTCGATCGAGACTCCGCCTTTCGCTGGCTTCACGTTGTTTAAGGACGTTATTTTTCTTTTTTTCTTCTCTATCTCTTCGTGCCACAATCAACACCACGTGCGCCCCATTGCAGCTTGGACCACGGTATGCAACGAAGAGGCCGCGATGAAACGACCGCTTGGAAGGACTGTTTTCGGCCCCTTATACGTGTCTGAAGGGGGTCATCCTATGCACAAATACCACACACCGCAGATGCTGGGGCAACGAGGGGAACTAATCGAAACTGAACCAGGGAGCGCGGGTCAATGGCTTCGGAAGGAACACACCATTTAGGTCCTCACATCCTGCAAGATACAGCAGTGAAAAACCGTCCGAGAATTCGCCATTTACATAACAGGTAGGTCTTCCCCTAACCACAAAAGAGGCTTTAACTAGTACTGTCTAACCTAACCGTTAGCTCGCAAAGTATATCTCCTCATAGTCGCTCAACCTCCTCTTCTATATGTCACTAAAGGACGTCAGTGAACCGCAAGGTAGATTTGCAGCAATCTGTAATATTTACGGTGAATCGCGCAAACTGGGCGTATCATCTTCATTCGACTTCCGGTGACCGACACGTGTACATAATTGGTCGCTGAAACCATAGCCAGCCTGTAATGAGCCACAAAAGTGTGGACATTTGATGTCACAGAGATTTTGACATTTGACATCTTGTCTTTACATCGACACTTCGACACAAACGATCCTATGTCGACAGTTGTGCACCGCTAATCTTGCAGGCACTAAATCGGATGAAATGGGAAAAAGAGGCGAGGCATGAGCAAACAGGAAAACGCCGAACTAGGTAAGCCTTGTTCACTCTGTAGCAATGCTCATTAACACGTGCGCTGTTCTGCAAGACTACTTGGAATGGTTTGGGGCTCGCATAAACCATTCGTGCGAGCTCTCCTGCAAAAAAACCGGGGGAACTGTTTGAATGCGCTGCAAGTGTTATGCATATCGCTGTTACCGCCTGTATCAGTCCGTAGACCTGAGTGGACCACTGATGTTATACTTAGGCCGTTACTGGTAGAAAAATGCTACTATTTTGAGATTTCTACGGGAGCAGATGGCGTACGATCGCGTTACTTTTAGACCAAGTAATGTAATGTTTTCTGCCCCTACCAACAGGCGCCTTATGGATTGCAAGAAACAAAACAAAAGCCCCTAAACCTAGGCAGCATAATATACAAGAGGCAATGTTGCTATAGTGTCCAAATTTCGTACTAGAACCCCTAAACCTAGGCAGCATAATACACGTGAGGCAATGTTGCTATTATAGTGTTCAAATTTCACACAAGAACCCTTAAACCTAGGCACTATAATACGCATGGCGCAATGTTGCTATAGGGCTCAAATTTCGTACAGGAGCCCCTAAACCTAGGCAGCATAATACACGTGAGGTAATGTTGCTATAGTGTTCAAATTTCATACCAGAACCCTTAAACCTAGGCAGCATAATACACGTGAGGTAATGTTGCTATAGTGTTCAAATTTCACACAAGAACCCTTAAGCCTAAGCACTATAATACGCATGACGCAATGTTGCTATAGTGTTCAAATGTCGTACAAGAACCCCTAAACCTAGGCGGCGTAATACACATCAGGCAATGTTGCTTTAGTGTTCAAATTTCATACCAGAACCCTTAAACCTAGGCGGCGTAATACACGTTAGGCAATGTTGCTATAGTGTTCAAATTTCATACAAGAACCCTTAAACCTTGGCAGCATAATACACATGAGGCAATGTTGCTATAGTCCGAATTTCGTATATTTATGGGCTGGGCAGCTCTCACCAAGTTGCTCAGAGCAGAAGCGCAAGAATCTCAGTGCGTCAGCTGGGGATGAAAATTGGCTGTCATTTTCGTGGCTTCCAAAGGCGTTCCAAATGCTTAGCGTTTATAGGGCCTTTGGGGGGGGGGGGGGGGAGTATACACTTTTTAAGAGGAACTGAAAGAGGGGCACAAAGAGTGACCTGCTCTAGCTTGTTGAACGGCAAACCCACACGGCAGACGTGACGCAGGTCTGGACATCCGGAAGCTCCTTCGAAAAGAATACCATCGCATAGCCTGGGTCACATCCACCAGTGCCGCTCCTTGTTGCTAAGCACAGTTCTTCGAATCGGTCTTTCAGCAAGACAGCCAACGGTCGTTAATACATTAACCTCAGATGTAGCAGCGGCTCCTTTTATGTGCATACATCGAGAAACGCATTCACTATCTATAGCGTGGCATTGAAAGAATGTGACCAAAAACCGGAACGGCAGACACGGAAGCAGTGGAATGTCTCACGCATAACATAGACATAGACATCACCGAGGAAGTGGTAAATGACTGGCCCTATGAATGCTAAGCTCTTGAAAATGTCTTAGGACCCTCTTGCCGTAAACGGCTCCGTAAACAGAGGTGCGTCATATTGCTTTTACGGTATATGCCTACAATACATGCTATAGAGAATTGCATTTGGGCCGAAGCCAAACGTTCACCTCCGGAGCGGGGCCCGTCCGAGATCTCCCCTTTTCTTTCGACAATGATCGGCCGCTATTTCATAGCGCTACCGTGTGCTGTTGTCGTATACCGCTACCGCAGTGGTAAATCTCTATATTAAAAAACATTTAGCATAGCATGTAGTGCTACCACCACCGCATACAGCCACTAAAGCAGCTGAAATTGACAGTCCAGGTGCAGGCCATCTGCGTACGTGCTGTGGCGGCTGGCAGTGGCGGTGTGCGAGTCACGCCATCCTAAATGCTTCTATTCGGGTAGCCCGTCTGTATATGACCGCAGCCTTCACAAACGCACACACACAAAAAGAGAAACGCTGAGCTGCCGGAGCAAATTTGTCAGACTGAACAAAGTCTGCGCGGCATTTTAACCGCTTGCAGACTGGCCGTACTGGTTCGGCAGAGTGACAGAGGACTTTGATCTCGAGACTCCAATATTGGCAGAAATTAGGACGTTCGACACACGCAAGTGCAAGGTTACACTGCGTGGTACGGGCATATATGTATGTGTTTCGGGGCGCCTCTACCACGCGCAAGAGATGGATTTTGAAGTTGCCACAGCTATACGAAGCGACTCTTCGTCGGGTTAAGATGGAGGTGGAGAGCCCCCATCGATGGAAACGCATTCGACTTGAGCAGAGTTTGTACTATGTGAAAACCATGAAGGGTTGGGGGTTATCAGAGTATCAGCTGCCGCTGCTACTTATAGCGGTGCCTGGAGAGATAACACGCGTTGCAGAAACATTGGATAAAAAAAAAGAGAAGAGGGGGTGGGGGAGGTGATTAAGTGATGTAGGCTAGGGGGGCGGGAAGGGGCGCAGTGAAGCAGTGTGGTGACCGGAGGTCGTGTCTCATTAGTGACTCCGCGAACAAGACGGACAAAGGGGACATGAAGGCAAAAGTGATGAAGTGATGAAACGCACGACCGTGACGCGTGCTGTAGCGGCCTCTATCGCGAATGTATGATGAAAAAAAGAAGAAACGAGTGAGTCGGTGACTATGGTGACAATTTTCCACGAGGAAAGAACAATATGTACAGGTGCGGCGCACGTGTGTATGTATATTATATATAATGTCGACCTTGATTCTTTACAGGAGAATGAGACGCCTACGTGTATGCTACTTGATTGACTATAAGGCATGGCCATAGCACCCTAATGTATGTACATCCGAAGAGAGACGTAAATAGATGAAAATAAAACAACAACACAAACAAAGGGTCACCGCCTTAGTCACAGGCAACTGCATATTGATAGCGGTATATTATCCACACCGCCCTGCTCGACCTACGCCAACACATAATCGCGCCGACTTTACAATCGACATAACTAGTCATTCCTATTAGTTGGGTTTAGCATTAGTCTCCTGCCAAAGCAGCTTACGGAGAAGTTGAATACAATCTGTGAGTGTTGCAAAGCTTACAGTGACGTCTTTATTACATTCGTTGGCAGGCTTTCGCCCGACGCTTGCATGAATGTTCCGAGGGGTTCTTCGACGAGTCCGAACCACTGACCGCAGCTGCTACTTGCTGACAGCTGCATGTTCATGTCCCCCTTTTATTGCTTCTGGTGGCTTTAAACTTCGATAATAAGCCTTGCTTTCGAAAGGTTAAGAGCCTTCAGAATACGGCCACTTCACTGAGTGCAAGCGGAAGTGCGGCCTGCCCTTTTGTCTGCGTGGAGTGTTTGCAGCTCAGCGATCGCTACATATACGATCGCCGGCACATCATAAGATCGAGAAGGCGCCATCAATTGCGGAGTACTATATGGAATTGTTACTAAAAGTAAAGTTTTAATAAATAAAGAGAGAAGGCAATGCTACTCGGACGCTGCTTGTATAAAGGCGGCGTGTGGAAATAAGCCTCAGCTACTATTATTTCGCTTTTCGGTGAGGCGATCGTTACTGACGTCATTAATTTTCCTAGCGATAATCGCAAGAAAAGGAATAGAGAGAGCAAGCGACATCCTGCTAGTTTCTAAATCGATACCGCGTTTCTTTTTTTTGTTGTCCTTTAATAATGAGAGGCATGCTGCGGTAAATTTCTACATATCTACGCACGCTACCAGTAGACCTGAGTGTAAAGTATTCTTTCGTCCCAGAGCTTAGATTGCAAGCTATCAAAAAGACTGCGCTCTGCACGAACCTTGTACGCAGAATTCAGTAAGTAAGCGTTATTTATGACCTAAAGGCCTACTAATAATGCTCTAAATTCGTTTGCCTAGTGTTCGAGATCTTCAAAGTTTAGAGTAACGTATACTGCTTATTACAAGTCTAAATTAAAGGTAGCCGTCTAAGCGTTGAAAAGAGAGGAGCGTTATATTCAAAACTATTTCAACGTTAACTATTTCATATGCGTCCATCTTTTTGGTTTTTGTAATTTTTTCTCCTTTTTCTTTCCATACGGAGACACCTTACTAAGTCGAAAGCGCCTTTCTATATACACATAGTCGGCACAGTTCTATGCACGACTAAGCGTCTTGAGCTAGCGCGTTATCTCAGGCTGCCAGCTGAAGCGTTGTCGACTGTTGCAGGGAACGCCCTAACATCTGCCGCCAACCGCTACTAACGGCGGTGACTAGGGGACGCCGCTCAGTGGATTTCCTGGGCCAGTTTAATCTGAGTACGCAACTTCTTCACGGTACACCGCCTCAACAAGCTGCTTGATATGTATTCAATAGCGAGGCGGCGTGACACCAGTTTCCCTTCGGGGATGCCGCATTTCGTCATCTCTTTCCCGCTATGGCCTCTGGCAGACGGAGAGATGCAACTCTCTTCCACGAACGAACGCTCGCGAGACACACTGTGGAAGTGTTGGCGGCATGCAATAATGTGCCTGTTAACATAGCTTGGAAGCACGTTTCTTTATTATTGTTTTATTCTCATTTAGCTGTTGCGTGAACTGACTCTAGATGGCGCGCCTCTCCGCGCTCCTCGATATTTGGTGTCTCTGGGGTCAGCGAAATGAGCTGCCTGAGCAGGATTCTCTGCTTTCTTTGTTTGCTTGTAAGCGTGCGTTATTGTGAAACACTCCGCCTCTTAAAAGGCCATGTGAAGTGTTCGTTATGAAGCGTTATATTAAACTCGAATCTGCTCAGCGGACAGCCGTCTATACTAAATACAGGCTATGTTTAATGATCTGGTAGTGAGAAGGATGGATCGTCGTTCTCATAAAGCTGCAGCCATTAAAGCGAATAGAGCTCATATCTGTAAGTTCTAAAGCCTGATTCTCGAATTAAATGAGTTCTTGCTTTATTGTTATTCAAGTAAAGAAAAATTCAGATGTGCGCAAAAACTTGATTTACGCATAAAAGTTCAACGTCTAAAGGCTGTTTATGCTTTCAAAGCTCGCGACCAGTCAAGCTAGCTTTTTAATCTCAAGCAATGTTTTGCTGTCACAAACATTGTTTAACTCGCCTAAGCAAATTACATTGAAATGGAGCACCAGACTTCTCTATCCTGAGCACTTTTTCCTACCCTATATTGCGCCTTCGAGCTGTTCTATAAGCATATATCTTCAGTTGGAGTCTGTTATGCACACCTAAACGGCATTCCTAATCCCAGCACCGGTGCGTAATAATTATTGTCTATACAACCTCTGATCTACAGAACTTGAGCAAAAATATCGAAGTATATGTATATATATATTTTTCATGTATTGCGAAGCAATCCGCTGAAAATAAATGTCGCACAAATGTCGCAAGCAACTCGAGAAAATGTGTGCAATAGTATTAAGACATGTGCACAGACGTTACGAGTGAGCTGTTCTCTATATCCCAGGAGCATTTGGTTTTTCTCGCGATTGCGTCGTATCCTTCCGCTAGTTTTTACTCGGGCGTCGTGACCCATCGGTTTCTTACAGATTTTCGGCATACGCAGTTCAATATCCATAGTTAGCATAGGCTCTCCGGGGAGGCAACGTTTATAAAATAATACTGCTGGCGTTGAAATTGCGTCAAGTGATTCGAATTGTGCACCGCGTGCACTTTCAACCATTACTCTGTAAATACGAAAACGCCAATATGGGAGTAAAAAGAGGAGTAATCTGTCCTCTATAGCGCACTCTCTTTTAAAGAAGGGAGTGCGCTATAGAGTAAAGATCACTCCCTGTTTACACCTTTCTGTTTAGAGTGTAGCTTCGGCTGCCTTTACATCAACCCCCGACGGCGTGGTCTATTTCATACTTAAAGCTAAATGAGCAGCAGCCGACACCGTTTTTTCGAGCAAGGCTTTCAAGTCCCTCGGCAGACGTAGGGAGTAGGCATGCAACACATACAGACGATCGTTACGGCTGATGCGCGGTCAGCGTAGTACATCTCTTACAATCGAGCTCTCAACATATGACAATAGGAGCGCCCATCTCCGAAGTCACACCTAGCTACCTAAATGGCATTCTCGCTAAATGAGTTCGCAACAACCCTCGTTTCACAATGGTGCCCAATATTTCGCAAATAAAACCACGCAGAAGGTTGTAAGTCCGACCGCGCTGTTTTCTACCACAAACGGCAGTTTACACGAACAAGTTCACAAGGCAGATTTTCTAGCGCATGCGGATTGCCTTCATGTGACGCATTTTGGACGTTTGTGTCCCGGAAAACGTACTGGAGAGCTAAGGGCGAAATGCGTCGCCTGTAGTTTATTATTATTAATATTAGGCTCAAAAACTTTCAATAGTCATTCTGATAGGTTTTTCTTCTTCTTTTTGTTGTATTATATTTGTGCCGCGACGTTAGTCATTGCATATTTTACGCTCAGTAATGAAAAGTGACTTTTTTTTTTCTATATATTTAAACAATTATCGATACGTGCATTCTGTGTGAATAGTGATTATCTAATGACCATTTTGTGTGTTTCTTGTGTCTCGTAATCTTGTGCTTATGATGCTTCCTGCATAGTCAATGAGTGTATTGTTCTCCTGCAATTCCTATTTTTGGTTTCTGCATTTAAGGCGGCCCCGCCGCGGTGGCTCAGTGGTTAGGGCGCTCGACTACTGATCCGGAGTTCCCGGGTTCGAACCCGACCGCGGCGGCTGCGTTTTTATGGAGGAAAAACGCTAAGGCGCCCGTGTGCTGTGCGTTGTCAGTGCACGTTAAAGATACCCAGGTGGTCGAAATTATTCCGGAGCCCTCCACTACGGCACCTCCTTCTTCCTTTCTTCTTTCACTCCCTACTTTATCCCTTCCCTTACGGCGCGGTTCAGGTGTCCAACGATATATGAGACAGATACTGCGCCATTTCCTTTCCCCAAAAAAACCAATTATTATTATTTTTTCTTCATTTCTTATGACCAAATTTATGCCCAACAGTTTTTCTGACACTTTTCTCTCCTCGTGTTTTCTTAAAGCCCAGTCTTTGAACAATGTTTTTTCTGCTGGTTTTCTCTATCTTTTCGCCGATTTTTTCAGGTCTAGTCCCGCAAGCTATTTTTGACTTTGACAGGCCTGTAACTGGAAATTAACGTGTTAATTTATTATTATTATTATTATTATTATTATTATTATTATTATTATTATTATTATTATTATTATTATTATTATTATTATTATTATTATTATTATTATTATTATACAATGCGATCTTATGTTCATTAATTTGGTAAGGTTCTGAAAGTGTGTAACTTGATTTTGAAATAAGAGCTTGTGTACAATTGCAACCGCATAGGAAATTCTTTTGTCTTAATCTGTTTACCCTAGAATTGTGATCAGCAATTTGATGCTCTATCCTTTCTTCCTGTCCCCTCACCTCTTTAATTTCGTTTCTCCATTCTGCCTGCTATCCTTTATTTCCGCGGCCCGGTTCAGGTACTTCAGTATCGATTGCAGATCTCGGGGCTAGCAAAAATCTTTTCCTTCCTTTTTATTTTATTTTCAATAGAACCACTTACTACTACTGAATGCTCCCCTTCATCTGATGTAACTTTCATCATGTAATTCTCTTGTTCATTATTTGTATTGTAATGTTGTATCTGAATGCATTGCATTGCATTGCGCTTGGCGCATGACGGGCTTAGCTGCCTATGTGCCATTAAATGCAACAAAACGGACAACGCAACGCAACACACAACGCATTCTATTTGCTCTCTATTCCTTACACTTCCTTTTTTTTTTTGTTCTCCCATATTGCGCCATTGCAAAGACTCTCGCTGTTCCTGGGCACTGTAGCTAAAAACTGATTGATTAATTGATTGATGATTTTTATTATTAACACTTCCGTGTGAAGGGCCGAAATTGTTTTTATATTTGGTGAGCGCTGAATTGAGAGCTTTAACGCAGCTTGATTAGTGGTGGAAAAAGAATGTAAGAAACGTGTTATGCACAGCCCAATTAAACAGCGCACTAAAGAATCATTCCGCGCGAGAGATTGCGGGCACTTTCCAGCGACGCCGTTATAACGGAGCAAACTCATTTGACGAAAATGTCACTTTAGCGCTCAAAGCGCGACAAATGGTTAGAGAACCCGTTGAAAGGACCCAAGCACGATATCACACACTGAGTATCGGAGCGAGGTAGCAGTATAGTTTGTCGAAAGAATTGCTGGAACGCTTCGATAATGTACCATCCGGAGTTGATCGTACAGAGCGCCGTCTATATAGTAGCTAAGTGACGTATAGATTTCTTGTGCGACCGTCGGGTACGCTGCTTGCTGGAATGGATATAGGCGCACGTTTTGTGGGCTAGTTATGTACAACAAAGCCCTCTTGTGGTGTGTAGCGATAACGGCTTTGCTAAGCGCTATACTCTCCGGTGTCAAGAGTGAGAACTATATGTAGCGGGCTACGTACGGCACTGGATAGGTCTAAGACGCATGCAGCGAGACAGCCTTTCAGAGATAAGCGCGGCCGGCGCTTCCGGCTTTCGGAACTCGTGGGTGGTATAGAGGGCCTTGGTAGTTCAGAGGTGGTATCGGCGGCGCTAGCGCGGGGTTCGTCCTCGTGGCACTCAGATAACACTAAATTATACCCCTGCAACGCTTTAAAAAAAGACAAAATAACATTTCTTAAGGCTTTGAGGCGGCAAAACTCTTAGACGCGCCACAATTCGACCTTTGTTTCTCTGTTTTACGGGATGTTCTGTTTGGTTACTTAGTCTTCGCAATTTTTGGGAGTTAACTGAGAGCCAATATAACAAAGTGTCACGATGACGCTTAGACAACGAATATCCTCATCAACGAGCAATTCCCCTTCGTGAACAAAGCAAAAACAAATCAATAAACGAAGCCTTCTGGCGAGTTTCCATTTCCGGCCAACAAAAGTGTTTTGAAAGGGCCCATCTACTCATTGGAGTAATTGCTCATTAGCATCCATCTGAGCGCCGGCACACGGCTAGAAAACAAAACTATGCAGCTTTCTCGTGATGCTAATGAGTAATTACCCTCAATTGAAATCTCCTTCTCCTTAGAGGGTTCCCCTAAATTCATTCCACTGTGGCCCATCCACCGTCGAAACAGAACGTCCTGCAGAATATCAGCCCGGAGTTTGCTTATGTTTGTATGTCCTGTATCTTTGGAGACCGTAATGGTGGGAGGAAAAATGACAGGGGACAGATAATTTTGTTAATTAAGAGAGTAATTATGAGAGAGTTGCCTAGAGGTCGTTCTCCCTCTCCATGGGTCCGAAATGGACGCTGAACAGAGTCCTCGAAGTTTGGAGCCATGCTAACGATTTGCCAACTAACTCAAGGCAGTGTCGCAGAAACGCGTGCGACACTCTGATAACAACAGCAACAACAACAAAATACTGGTTCCGTTACTTCCTCACTGCGCTTACGGCAATACTACTGCGCCACCTGACACAAAGCACATGCTGTGAACGTATTGGAATCTTCGGAGTCGTTTGCTTGCTGCCAGGACTAACGTCTTCACACTTGAGGTTCCCCGAATTTTTTTCTTCTTTAAAGCATGCAAGAACAAATAAATCGGTAAACTGCGCGTAAATATCGGAAATAAAACGCGCTGTGACACGGTCAACTAACCTCGAAACCTTGAAGGGCGTAACGCGGCATACCACCGCTCAAATTCAAACGGACTGCAGCAGACGGGAGGTCTGTTGAAATCTGCAGAATGCCAGTTACTGTTTTTTGCTAAAGAGAAGCTGGCTATCAGGGCTCTCGAAGTGGAACGCAAGTGCGTCCTTTACGGTGCTTAAAATCGATATTCCAGCCCACGTTTACGCCGTTACGTAAAACATCACACATATATACGATGCGCGCGCATCTTTGAGCGAAATTTTCCCACGCTCGCCGCAACGACGACGACCAACTCGTCACGTCAAGGCCCCCGGAGAAGCCCAGCAGGTGGTGATGATGATGGCCACCGGAGAAACAGCCGTCACTCCTGACTCCGGCTTGAAGCCGCAGCAGCCACGCGGTGACGAGCTTGAGAGAAACACACCATTCTGCGTTGTCGCCGCTGGACAGGCCTCCTGCCCGGACGCGATGTCTCACCTCCGCAACACACTCGCCGCGCAGTCGGAACGGAACAAGTTGCGCGGCGCGCACTGACGGCGGACGAAGAGGGGACGATGTCCCTTGGGCGTCGTCTTCATCTAGTGGACGGTGCAGCAAGCCCCCCCTCTCTTGTCCTGGAAGCATCGCGCCGGGGTTCGCAGGTGGTGCGTGTGTGTGTGTTAGTGTGTCCGTGTCTGTGGCCGGTTTCTGGTGGTGAGAAGAGAATTCAGTCGCCTCCTATGCGGCGTTGACGGGGCCTAGGAAGTCCTCAGTCTTGCCGCCGCCGGGGTTGGAGAGAGGCGGCCGGGCACGGTCGCCTGCACTGCCGTCGTCGTTGTCGTCACTGCCATCATCATGAACCGCTGCGCCAGTGCCAGCAGCAGCGGCAGGAACATGAGCACTGCGCCGTTCGTGTAGGCGCAGGCGGTGGGCGGAGGCGGGGCGGCGTTGCAGGCGTCACTCTCACAGAAACACATGTGGCCGCCGCCGCCGGACTCGTACATGCACACGTGGTCCACTAGAAACATGTTGATCTGCAGCCGCTCCGTGCACGTGCGCCGCACCTCCTGGTCGTCTGCACGGGGCGAGGGAACAAGAGGTCAGCGACGCGCGACCACTCGCATTTAAAGTCAAGTTTGAACAAACTGATCAAACTGAAGGGAAGATCGAACACAGTGTGAGAGTGCCTTCTGGCTGTGATGCTTCAGTTATGAAGGGAGACGGTGCTCTTTGGCCGCGATGTTTGTCCTTCAAGAGGACACCTCTCTTGAAGGATTAAGTGGTCGCTATAAGGCGTCCTTTCCGCCCTTAATGGCTGAAACGTCGCTGCAAAAAGGCATTTCCGCGTTCTATCCGGCCTTTCATCCTCAACGCGCCGGTTTTACGACGTTGGTGTGCGCAGCTCTCAGATCTTCCCCACGCGGTCCGGCATAGCACTAAGAAGAACCGAGGCCATGACGTCACGGACGTCGTAAAGCGAAGCTGTGCCGCCAACAAGGATGTCAAGACCACTTTGGAAAAGATGGATGCGCCGATTGAAACGTCGTCTAGCCTTCCTCAGGCACTCTCGCCTGCTTGGACCTTCCCTCCACGGAAAGCACGAAATACACAAGCCGAAATGAATTGTTAGCACGTGACGCAGTATTTTACACACACACACACACACACACACACACACACACACACACACACACACACACACACACACACACACACACACACACACACACACACACACACATACACACACACATACATACATATATATATATATATATATATATATATATATATATATATATATATATATATATATATATATATATATATATATATATATATATATATATATATATATATATATGTATATATATATATATATATATATGACAAGGTAAAGGAAATGTGGGACTCTTTTTGACAAGCTTATGAAGGGAGCCGCTATGGACGAGGGTGGCGCTGGTGAATACTCTCAAGGTTCGCTTACACCCAATAAACATAAATACCCACGAGAGCAGCAGATTGGACAGCCGTCGCCGTAGCTCAGTTGGTAAGAGCACCGGACGCGATATTCCGATGTCGCGGGTTCGGATCCCACCGGCGGCATGGCTGTTTTTTCTGCTGCTTTATAAGTAATATTCTTTAAGCGATAGATTAATCTAAGTATTACTATCCCACTGATTAGCACTACACATTAATAAAAAATAAAACATTCCCCTATGCACCTTGGTTTCGGTGACTGTTGGCTCCCTGCTGTTGGGGGAATGTTTATTATTTTTTAATGTGTAGTGCTAATCACTGGGTTAGTAATACCTAGATTAATCTATCGCTTAAAAAATTACTTATAAAGCAGCAGAAAAAACAACCATGCCGCCGGTGGGATCCGAACCCACGACCTCCGAATATAGCGTCCGGTGCTCCTAAAGATTTCTCAGACACTCAGACACGCTTCACTCTGATGAACGGCCCAGAAGCGTATTTCAACTCTTTACTTAGTTATCAGGGGTCGAGTAACATCATCGTAACATAAAGGTATATAAAGACAAGAAGCGGGGGGGGGGGGGGGGGGGGGTTGCATATATGAGCTGCTCAGCGCGCTTTTGTAAAACTTGAGTAGGACGAGATTAGAACCGAGTATGGTCGCGATGAATTGACAGTTACGACAAGTTAACGCTTACCAAAACACCCAGAATACTCGGCCTCGTCACTACGTGGCAAGCTGCTCGCTTATTACATATTGTTATCGTAGGGACGAATACAAAGTCCTCCCTGGAACGACAATAAATAATGCTATGGCTTTTCTCTTTCAGGCAGCATCACGTCACTGCCTGGTGGTTGGTCTCCTAACATTCGTGCTACACGAAGTGCAGCTCTTCTTGAAATTATTTGCATTGCCATGTAACGTTCGCTTTCCGCAAAACGAGAACTTCTTTGCTGGGCAGCCAACATGTAGTTGGAATATGTACCGCACCATTTCTAATATCCCCCACAAAATAACCACTATTCAGCAGACGAAGCATGAAAACTTGCTGTTCGTAAGTATACAGCTAAAATGGGAAGCGCGAAAAGATTCGACTCGTGGCCGTGCTTCCGTCTGTGTTTTCTCAAGTTTGCATAAGGGCGAGTTCTGGACTCAAACCTGCGCCCCCCCGTCATGTAAATGGCAGTCTTCTTCTCACTAAACACCCCTCTCCGATTGGCCGAACACGAGCCAGCCCCAGGTTATGTTCGGAAAGAAGACAGTCTTTATATGTTTACGCATGGCTAAATACGTCAACCTTATTCCAGGCTCTCGGCACGCTTGAGGCTCACCGTGCCGGAAGGCGTACCTAAAACACGTGTATACACGCGTCTCTCTCTCTGTTTTGGCTAGATGCGTAAAATGCGGCACTAAAATAGGACCAGCTGCTCCTAAGCCTGAGCTCTGGCGTATGTAGAGGTGCGGGAAGGTGTAGGAGGGAAGGGTTAAGCGGCAGCTCCCACGTAGGCCCCGCATAGAGGATTATTTTTCGGGACACGCGAGAGAGAGAGAGCGGCCCGGCGGGGCCGCGCTTAGCGACATCGAGCGAGATCGACAAGGGGTGACGGAAGATCATGATGCGGTTCAAGAGGGGGAAGGTGCCAAACGTTCTCGCATCGCCGGCTTTTCCGCGAACGAGTACGCCAGGCCCCACATCAACACAGGGCCGCGAGAGAGAGAGAGCGCTCCCACGGGAGAGAAGGCGTTTGTTTTTAGCCTCATCTTTCGCTGTAGCCCTCCGCCGCCGCTAAATGAAGGAGGCCCAGGGCCAAAGTCGCAGATCTAGAGGCGCGTGCCCCGCTATTTTTGTGCGCCGCTGGCGTCGAGTCTCCTTGGGCGGCGGAGCGCTTCGTCGTCGCCACAGCCGCAGATGCATCGCAGTCGTCATCCCGCGACGGCAAAGATGAGAAACACTTACGGCGTATTCCATTCGACGATACGGAGCAGCTCTCCGAATCCGCGAAGGAACGAGATATCCGTCGCGGTCCAATCAGAACTCTGGATCTGAATCCAAAACGCCCATTGAAACATGCCCTTCGGCTTCGCGGAGCAGGAAAACTTGCTCCAGATCGCCGTTTGGAAGAGAGAGAGAGAATCAACTTTATTGAGAGCCTGCAGTCGGTATGGCTACCCTAACATGGGTGCCGAGTTACCGCGACGCGGCCTGGGCGTCGTCACGTCGGCGCCTTTAAGACTGCTTCCGGGTACTATCCGCGGGTAGCGTAAAGCTTGCGCCCTCCCCCGCTGAGTTCCCCGGTCGCTGTCTATCCAGGGCCGCCGCCACCTGCTGGACGGCCTGAAGTTGGGTGTCGTATAGTCTCCACTCCGCGCTGCAGCTTCAAACTGCGGCGGGATCGTTGCCACCGCATTGGCCTCACACGGATAAAGTTCACAGTTCCACAGGATGTGGGCCGCAGTGGCCCGCTCCTTCGCGCATAATCTGCACACGTCACTCTTATACACCTCTGGGCCGATGGTCACCACGACTTTGCTGCGTGCATGACTGCACATGTCCCGGATAGTATTGTCAGTATGACGTAGAAATACATTAACACAGAAAGAAAAACAATGAAGGAAGGGGAGGCCATGCTATGTGTGTGTGTGTGTGGGGGGGCACTTATGGTAGTGATGTATGTGCAAGGGCATCATGGCCATGCGTGATGGGAACTTCGCGTGTAGACTGGGCGACTGATATACGCCAGCAGCTGTCATTGGTAGATTTCGACCACCTGGGGTTCTCTAACGTGCACTGACGTCGCACAGTACACGGGTTTCTAGCATTTCGCCTCTGTCGAAATGCAACCGTCGCGGCCGGAATCGAACCCGCGTCTTCCGGGTCAGCAGCCGAGCACCACAACCACTGAGCCACCACGGTGCCTTAAGGTCTGTAAATAAAGCTGCGTAAATGTCACCTTGCTGCAAATGTTCCAGTCAGCTGCTTTTCAACACGATCGACAGCTTCTGAGCTGATACTTTATTTCTGAAGTCAAGTTAGCCAGTTAGTCTCTACCAATTACTTGTGCTTTCAGGGTAGGCGATTCTCAGCAGCCATGAGTTGGCTTCCCTAGACTACGACACTCCCTCTACTTTAAAGCCTTGGTTACTTTTAGTATAGAATAAATCGTCAATTGTAAGCCAGCGCTCGTGTGTACGTCTCTTCTTTGCATCCTTGTCATTTTCGCGCTGTTTTAAGAATGACCTTTTACGATGGATGCTTCTTTCCTGTACCAAAATTTTGTTGTCGCTGAATAACGCGAGATTCAGCGACATATGTTTGCGGTGGTGAATAT
Source organism: Amblyomma americanum (assembly GCF_052857255.1). Lineage (NCBI taxonomy): Eukaryota > Metazoa > Arthropoda > Arachnida > Ixodida > Ixodidae > Amblyomma > Amblyomma americanum. Next base: position 59,492,643 of record NC_135502.1, read on the forward strand.
ATTTTTATTCATTTTTCTTTCTGTGATAGAACTAGTGCGCGTGATGTCATTACGCCCCGTGACGTCACTGAGTTCACGCATAATTCAGCGTGGTGCATTGACATAACGCTTTTGCAGTGACGCCATGCGTGATGTCAATGAACGCTGGCTAATACTGAGCGTAGCGCAGTGTTGCGCCTACGCCAGCGCCGCATAACAGGGGAACGTGCCCTTAACAGCTATCGCTGTAAAACAGCTTACTATGCATAAGAACACTGTACTATGATGTTTTTTTTACCCCTACGGCAGCCCGCGTGCGCTTTCTCCGTGAGTAAACAACACAAAGGCGTGAACAATCGGGGAATTACGGCACCTGCTGAAATACGACCGGTCCCAGCCCAACATGCACAGCTTTGTTGTTGGTGGCCCGCTTACGTGGCACTCTACGAGAGCATGAGGTCGCGAATTGGATTCCCGTACGTGATGGCCGATTTAGTTGGAGGCTAATTTGCAAAACACTCGTGTGTACTAGAATGTTGGTTCACGCTAAAGACTGACTGACTGATGTTGCTGAGAGGAAGAAGGAAAAGGAAAGAGCACGGGCCTGCCTACTGGCACAAGCCAAGCCACGCTCACGCAGGCCACGCAGATCAGTGGCCCTTAAAGAAGTGAGCGATATTGACCATGCAACTGTATCTCTCCTTACCAAGCCGTTCTCTTCTCTCTCTCTCTCTCTCTCGTGTGTGTGTGTGTGTGTGTGTGTGTGTGTGTGTGTGTGTGTGTGTGTGTGTGTGTGTGTGTGTGTGTGTGTGTGTGTGTGTGTGTGTGTGTGTGTGTGTGTGTGTGTGTGTGTGTGTGTGTGTGTGTGTGTGTGTGTGTGTGTGTGTGTGTGTGTGTGTGTGTGTGTGTGTGTGTGTGTGTGTGTGTGTGTGTGTGTGTGTGTGTGTGTGTGTGTGTGTGGTTTTGGCGTCTTTAAAGTACAATGAACAGTTTCGAGTTCTGCGCCAGTCTGCCTCTCTGTCTATGTGGCAGCCTACTGGGATACCTTTTGTCGTATGGGTGACGTCGCACCTCCTCCAGACATTTCTACAACTGCGCTTCCCTGGCACCGCCGTATTGCTCGCTGAAGTGTTGTGTGCTCCTGTAGCATGAGCGGTAAAAGTGTTAGCTCGAGTTTTCTACGCCTCTTAGCAATAGTCCACAGAGAACGTCTGTTGACATCTGCGTGGAAACGTCTATCTATACGAACTTTGGCCGTCGAGTCACCCTATTTTCGATCTAAATGAACAAAGAGCTGGCCGAAGCACTATATGAGGAGGACTCCATCCAAGTTTTATTTCTTTTTAAAAATCGATTCTTTTTATGGCTATGTTCATAATTTTCGGCGCCAAAATACCCATTTGGTGCTGAGAAAATTGGATATGAGTAAACAATTTTCCCCGCCACTCGATTCAAATTTACGACGTCAAGAGCGGGAGAACTCCGTGATCACCGCTCGGAAGTGAATGTTGGTGTAGCATACCCTCAGGGATCCGGGCGAAAAGAACTGTCCTGACGACATCGTAGTTCGCTTGCGAAAATAGCCGCAGGTGGCGACACCTGTATTTCAATTTTTTGTTTACCTTTCCTTGCACATGAAAGCTGTTCTCGGCAAAATCAGCGTGTTTTTCATTATAACGAAGTAACGATAGAGGCCAACTGCAAGCAGTCCTCAGTGTCCTTTAAAAAAGCGACCCGCACGCGAAGTCTTTATGTCCAACATTCTTGGACAAAAATTAAGAATATTTTAAAATTGTAAGGTACTGTTATGGAAATACTGGAGGTAATGGTCCAAGCTTGCGATGTGTAGCAAAGTCTTTCTTCTGAAGCTTTTGAATCGGTCGTATGGAGCAGTTAAGACTGCCATAGAAGAGCAATGAGGGAAGCATTTGCGATCGCAAGAACGTTATTAACAAAACAAATGCAGGCTTGTTGACCTGAGATCTGAGGATATATTGATTGTTATAGTAAAAATCTTACAGCGTATGAGAAAACTGCGTTCGTAAACTCTTCGCCGTTCAAAAACCCTTTTGTCCAGAATTGTTGGGTATCCATGGGTACGCTGCATGCAGCGACACCACGGGACCGCGAGGCTGCCCGACAACTGAACGGGGCGCCCCGGTGGTTGCGCTAAGTGCACACCCACCTAAAGTGCAAAGAGCCCCGCAGTTATAACTAACGTGCGCGCACGTGCGGTTACCCCCCCCCCCCTCCCCTTTCGCCTCCCTACGAACTCAGCAACAGAAGCGAGGCCCGGCGGGCGGGCGAGTTACCACCGCTGATTCGCTCGAGCGCGTGCTTCACAGAGCTGCGAGAGCGCCCGGGGCCCAGGCACCGGACCGCATTTACCAGGCCAGGCTCGCTGCACCGGTCACGGCTGGCCGAGCGAACCGCTGGCCCAGCCAGAGCGCCAGAGGCGTGGTCACTCTCTGGACCAGGCCCCGAGCCCTAATGAGAAAGGAGCGCCCGCCAGGCGAGGGCTATCACCTTTCAACGCCCGCCGTGTGACTGAGCGAGGCGGGCGGCCGCTCTTCTCTCGCGGCGGCTGCAGTCTGATTTGTACGTGCGTGTCTTACTGCACGCGCGACGGCACGTGCTCGGATGACGGCGAGCGCAGTGCGACCTCGATCTTAGAGATGAGATACGGGAGGGCCTCTGCGAAACGGTCGCGCCGTGTACTGAACGCCGCGCTGCTGCTAGTTCCTATCGGCGGAAATTGAAAACCGGCGCGGCGTTTCTGTTTGCTGGCGGCGCACATTTCAACTCCACAGCGAGCCTTTCAGGTGGCTGGAATGCTGGGAAATTATATATAGATGTTTAGGCATTTGAATCGAGCGCCTGAAGATGCCAGAAGACTTGCACAGAACGGTCTTCCAAGCAATATGATAACGCCCAGGGAACGCTTCTTGGTAAGGTCTATTCTGCCGTCAGCGAAAGGACGAGACCTCACCATTTCCCTTTTAGACTACTTTTTCAGCCAAACGGACACCCCTACCGTTGTTCTTCTTTTAGCTCGCGACTACAACTATGTAATAGAAAGCTCCCAATCTTATTGTATCTTCCAGGGCAGATGACTGTGGTATAGCTATACCGCCCAAAATCAGCTGCAGGCGAAGGGATGTGTAAAAGGAGAATGGGCGAACGGCACCCGCGAACTTGCTGTCGAAGGTATTGTATAGAAATGAGCGTGGCCTGTGGCGCTTCCGTCCGCCGTCAGTGTTTCGACGAGGGCACGGCTCTACTTCAGAATGTTCAAGTGCGGGTAGAGGGAGATGTTGGCCCCGGACTCATGTTCTACGTCATCATATATATATATATATATATATATATATATATATATATATATATATATATATATATATATATATATATATATATATGTGTGTGTGTGTGTGTGTGTGTGTGTGTGTGTGTAAGGATATGAAGCATGTGCTCTGTCGTCTCCCTCGACATACTAAATGACGCATAATAAAAAAAAAGGTATCGCAGCCGGGTGTGAAAGCCCAAACTGAGGGAGAGAAAGCAAGTGGGAGGAAGAAATTATATATATATATATATATATATATATATATATATATATATATATATATATATATATATATATATATATATATATATATATATATATATATATATATATATATATATATATATATATACCAAAAGTGATTTCTGGCAGCTGATTTGGTCAATATAATATAAAATCACCAAAAATTGAAGAAACATAACAGGATTTAATTCACGACGTTTCGGCTGGAGGACCAGCCTTTTTCGAGAGGGCTGGTCCTCGAATATATATATATATATATATATATATATATATATATATATATATATATATATATATATATATATATATATATATATATATATATATAATTTCTTCCTCCCACTTGCTTTCTCTCTCTCAGTTTGGGCTTTCACACCCGGCTGCGATACCTTTTTTTTATTATGCGTCATTTAGTATGTCGAGGGAGACGACAGAGCACATCCTTCATATCCTTACACTGAGCCAGACCCCCCCCCACGTAAACGAGGCCGTCACAGATATTTTAGGTGGTTTGGCATTTTAAAGCAGCCAAGTTAAAGTCGGCCTTCAGAGTAACTCAATGAATAAAACGATGATGATGATGAATTTTTCATGGCGCATGGGCATCTGTAGCCAAAGAGCGCCATGGCACAAGGTTGTATCTTCTACTCAAGGTGGGGTCAAAAACCCATTTCCCAAGCAATTCATCCTAAATAAGCCAAGCACCAGACCAAAGGAAAGCTTGTACCCATTGTATCATAGGTGGGTACCCGGCGGCGCTGGTGTTCGAAACCCGCACCTGCCGTACGCGAGTGCTCAAACCACTAGGCCACTGCTGCATTAAATAGAACGATATCGGCTAATTGGTTTGGCACGGTATGTGGCATGTGCTGTTTATCGTCCTCAAGTTCAACGTGGGCTTTGTGGGACTCCGTATTGGAGGGTGCACTGGACTAATTGCGACCAGCTGGGGTCTTTTTTAGCATGTGCTGACACCGCACAGTCAACGCACACGGATGTGGTTCCATTTCACCTCCACCGAAATTCGGCTGCTACGACAAGGATTCGAGTCCGCTACCTTGGGCTCCGAAGCCGAACGCCAAAACCACGGAGCCAATGCGAATGGTCATTCGTAGATTGGTGGAGGAGAATGAGGGAGCAGTTTTGCCAGGGACAGCATAAAACTGACGAAGTAGTAACTGTGTCGCAGAAACACAAGTTAGGAACTTTACTTATAAGCCGAGTCACTGCTGTTCGCTTATCTATGGGTAACTATAGTGTTTTGTTCTCCTTGCTTTACCATTTATTAACTGGGTGACACTCGGACTATACGACAATGGTTTCATATCAGAGGCGCAAGGGCAAAAGAGCGCTATGGCCAACGTGCCTTGGTTGCACGACTTGAGGTCAAAGACCATTTCGCACAGCATTTCACCCCACAAAACCCCATCACCAGGCATGGGAAAAGCTTGTACCCATCCGGAAACCGGTGGACATCCGACGGCACCCGGGTATCGAACCGCACACCTCTCGTATACGAGATGGTTTCCCAAGCCACTAGGTCACCTCTGCGCTCACCACCGCACATAAAGAGAGGGTTGTTATCTCTTTAGTATAGTGATGGGTAACGGCGGCTAGGCAACGATTACACTTTAAATAGGAAGGAGTAAAAATAAGCTTTCCTCTACTGCACTCTACTTCATAAAAAGGAGTTCGCTAGAGGACAGCTTACTCTCTTTTTACCACCATACAGGCGTGTTTCTTGTTCATAGTGTTGCGTGCAGTGTACAAGTGAGTAGTGACAGGCGTACGTTTCCCGTGCCTCTTGACGATCTTGACGCAGCAGCCCTGGCACTCTCGCAGCGTGGGCAGGTTCTCCTCGCTGTGGTTGAAGGGGTCCCGGCAGCGAGGCTCTTGCTCCGAGTTGCAGTCGTAGCACTGGATGCGGGAGTCTGCGAGCACCGCACGGTTGGACGTTATTACGAAACGACCGATATAACGAAAACGACGGCAAGCACGTGACATAATTTTTTCTTTCCTGCCCCGAGTTGCGACCGCTCTTTTCTGGATAAGTGCCTGCCTGAAGACCTCACCACCAGCACGTAAGGTGAGGGCAGCGCTCAAAAAAAAACAACAAAAAACTTTGTAGTCTAACCACATTGCCATTTTCATTGCACGTGGTGGCGCGTTTTCAAAGATAAAGGTACCATGCAATGAGAGAGAATAAAATAAGGCAAGAACTCAAGTTATTCTCTAAGTTATTTACATCAATAAAATTGGGAAAGGAAAAGCTTTCGACGCGGATGCTTCGCCTGGAATTTCCAGGTTAATTATTAAAGCATTTAATATCGCGAGTGAATCATCATTCGTCAAATTAACAGCTCCTGTAGGCGTTTGCGATTTCAGCGCCCCGCTGGAAACTACAACCTCACAAGTTGGGGTAAAGCAGGCGAAACTGTCGGCAAAACTCGGCCTGTTCAAAACATCATGAGGATCCATAGCGCACATAATTGAGGGGACACAACACGAGCGTTAAACTTCCACTGAATGAACTTTATTTGGCGCTGACAGCCTTATAAAGATCACGTAGGGTACAGGTATCACCTACTCACAATGATTATCTTAATAATAATAATAATAATAATAATAATAATAATAATAATAATAATAATAATAATAATAATAATAATAATAATAATAATAATTGGTTTTTGGCGGAAAGGAAATGGCGCAGTATCTGTCTCATATATCGTTGGACACCTGAACCGCGCCGTAAGGGAAGGGTAAAGGAGGGAGTGAAAGAAGAAAGGAAGAGAGAGGTGCCGTAGTGGAGGGCTCCGGAATAATTTCGACCACCTGGGGATCTTTAACGTGCACTGACATCGCACAGCACACGGGCGCCTTAGCGTTTTCCCTCCAATGATTATCTTGTCAAAGCCATGATGTGTCAAGTGAAAAGATAAAGAAAGAACAATAAAAACCACCAGTCAGTGAGCAAGTTTCACACTATCGCCCACTCCTTGAATCCAAGAAAGCTATGTCTTTCCTTGATAATAACACCGAATGATCACTGATACAATTTTCCAATCCCTCTTTTTCCATTGCTACAGCTTAAATTATTTCCCTTGTTTTCTGATCGCTATTTTTTCCTTATACTGAACACTCCTCAATTGTGTGCGCTATGGATCCTCATGTTGACTACCCACTATCCCTAACCCTAACCCTTCTAAGTTCAAAACATCGTTCACCGCTACGGCATAAAGTGGAATCGCTATTATCCGCGATTCGAGCGGTCTTATGCTGACCACTCGATCTGCTGCCGTACACACAATAACCCGAAAAAAAGAAAAACTTCGCGTAAAAGCTCATGTTTCGCGATTCGTCAAATGCCCACTGACTTCCAACCATGCTCTAACAAATCCGCACGCCGTCATCCTCTGCTCGAGAGCGCACTCGGGCGCAGCCACAACTTTTGGCGCGTCCCATTACAGGCTCGTGAGCGCCAACCTGATCGCTGGGGCCAAAACCCACTTACTACCCGCTCGAGCAGCGGCGACACACGGGGCACAGGTGGGAGGGGGAACAAAGAAGAGGAACAACTCACTCAGGCACTCTTCTTCGGCCAGGACGCAAGTAAACGTCGCGAAAAGCGAAGCTGAAACGAAAGGGAAGAACACGAGAGTCAGCTTCCGAGTTCCCCGGAGGGTCGTCGAGAAAGGCAGAAAAAGACGAAGAAAAAAAAAGAGACAGAGATGAGAGGGGAGGGAAATAAAAAGGGGGCGGGAAACAATTCCATCCCATAAGCGCTGCCTGGCAATAACCGTGCAGCGCTGTGAAAGTTAGCTTTCGATAATTCATACTCGAAGAGGGTCGAAAATTTCTTCGAGTTATGCGGAGTTCGAATTAAAGGGATTTGTTTTTTGAAACGCACTTGCGTTCATGGGACCAAATCGTCAGTTCGAGTAAACCGCCAATTGGAATTTAGGCGAGTTAGAATTAACGAGAGCCCGCTGTATTTAGAGCTGGCGTCAGAATTAGTCACGGGCTTCAGTTCACGAAAAATCCTTAAAAACGTCGCAACATATTTCATACGTAAGATCAGCTCGGAAACTACGGTTGTTCGAGCAAGTTTCGAGATCACTATATCTCCCTTATTGCTTACAGCAGCTTCCGCCTAGCTTGATACCTACACCGGAGCGCAGATGCCGGCAATTCAGAAACGCACCTATCTTAAGACTGAACCAATCTTACGATCTTGTTTACAATTCAGCTTCCATCAACGAACACCCTTGCGAATTTGCATAACTAGATTCACGACAAAATTTATGTTCCACAAGCGTGGCTCACGAGTGGCGTGCTTATCCTCTCGTTGGACTATCGTGATTGGCACGATGTCTCGCTGGCTGTCGCGATTGGCCAGCAACAGCACATCGCTTTGAACCGGAGCTTAGAATGAGGGAAAGCAACGTTAACACTCACAATGCTGCACGCTTATGTTGGGCTTAAGCATTGAAAAAAAGACAAGGCGGAAAGAGAAAAATTCAGTGGTCTCAAACCACTCAAGCGGACAGCCTACGCCCCTTCAACTGCTCTCCCTCTTTTTTTTTCTCTTGTTCTGCCTGACCGGATTAATTATCAATGATAACAAAACAAAAGATGAGGAACAGATGCGGTGTTAGAGAGAGAGAGAAAAAGAAGGGGCGGAAGGGAACAATTAAGAGCGCGAATCTTTATCGTGCTTCGCGAAGCGGCTACAGGCGCGCCAACTGAGGGGAAAAAAAATGTTTTACATCCGAGACCGAGCTGCGTGCGCAACTTAATTAATTAGTGCAGCCTTTCGTCGCCGCGCACAGCTTCGGATCAGTCAGCCGGCGCTGCTTATCAAAACCTGGCGACGTCGACGGGAAGAAAATAATTGGAGAGCGAGGGAAAATGGCAGGCCTATGCAGAGGCGGAAATTAAAGGCACGAATGACAAGAGCGACAGGGGATAAAAATGCGAGCGACCGCGTTCCGCCATTCCATCCTTTTTCTTTTTTTTGGAAAAGAAGAAGTAAAAATTGTGAGGCTTTCCCTAATTTTCCCTAACAAGCTGACTACCGCTGACGTATGAGGCACGAATGGGACAATACGAGTGTGGGTGCAAAACGAGGGACATTTCGATTATGAAGGTTTTAGAAAATGGCGCGGTTAGTTTCCGTTCACGACTGCTAATGAGCCACTCTTCGTACGCTAAAACGATTAACCGTGCGATAATTTAACCTCCATCAACCGAAATCTTCACGAATCCCCCCCCCCCCCCCCTTTCTCATTTGCATTGCTCCACCGTGGCTATCTGTAGCCCCCCGGAGTCAAAAAAAAAAATCCCGCCTCTACCCTCCGCCTCTTCTAATCCTATTCTTTCTCGCCCTAATGAAGCGAGCCGTCCTCGGCACGGTCGAAATTTGTGATCACAAAGGGCACGCGGAAATTGGTAAGGAAGACAGCAAAGCTTGCCGTGCCAAGAGTAATGAGGTGTGAACCTGAAGTGTAAAAGACCTCCAACCGAATCTATAGTACCTGCATTCGATGGCAGATACCGGGGCTAGCAAAAATCTTTTCCTTCCTTTCTATTATTATTTTAATAAAAACCACTTAATACTACTACTACAAGGGTCAAGCATTTCCGTGTGACAATGAACGCTAAGAATTAAATAAAAAGAAATCGAATGCTTGAGATAGATGTTGGCATGTTAAACTCAGATGTGTGAACATTACAGTGATTCTCACAGAATCCCGTGTGCTGCTGACTGTTACGATTTGTTTCTGCATTTTTATCTGCTCCTGCCATAGCCTCATGCGAGGCTGCAGTGCGTCAAAATAAATAAACCTTCTCTGGCGGCCGCGGTCCGCAAACTTTTGTTCCAGGGTGTACAGACATGAGCAGAAGACACAAATCCCCATAACCCCGCACCCATCCCTTACCGGCTTGAACCGCACTCGAGCCCTACTTAATGACAACGCAGTCACGGTCACTTGTTTTACACGCGGCGCAATTTGCTTCCTAAATAATGACCTGAGCGAAAAGCAACGACAGCATTGTTATTGGTGGTTCGAAAAATGTGCTCTGAAAAAGAAGCAAGTGATGGAAGAGGAGGGAAGTCCCCACTCTTTCTTGATTTTGTTGGGGGCGGCACGAAAACGAGAAATGAATTGACGTCATTGTCCCCTACTACAATTCCTTCCCTCTCCTCTCTTATCGACTGCCTTTATACTAACGGTGATCACAACAACAACAGGTGCACGCTGATGAGCAGGAAAGGAGGCAATCTCGCGGCACGCTAAGAGCAATAGAGCAATCTTCCAATGTGCGCGCAACCGCAGAGAGAGAGAGAGAGAGAGAGAGAGCTAAGCGGATACGATGGAAAGCTATCTCACGGCCTATTCTTCCCCTCGCCACCAACTACCCCAAGGGCTTCGCCCGAAAGCCCATCTTGACGGGAGCGCGGGAGCCAATCTGGGCTGCTATTCCTGCGCTAGCGATGGCACGCAGAAGAGAGAGAGGGAGAGAAGAGCCGCGACGGCTGATCGGGCGCCCGAAATAGGCTCCCGACTACGAGCCTGCATGCGGGGCATTAATTTCTGCCGGGGACGATTACGCGAGAGTTTATAGGGCCCACGTCGGTTGCACCTGTCTGGCTCGGGCGTGTGCCCGCTGCGTGCGCTGGCATCTAACGTGATAATCGCTGCACGTGGTCGCCCTATAGGGCTGCGCTGAGCGAAGCGACGTTGGCGATGAAAAAAGAAAAGCGCGAGACCAAAAAGTCTGCCCCTTCTCTTGACGTTGAAAGCATTTTTGCTGCGCGCGTGTATAGATCGTCGGCAGAAGTGAAAGGCCACAGTCGTTTGACTGGAACCGCACTTTGCCGCGAATAGTATTGATGTCGATGTTTGTTGCTGAACGTGTTTCTAGCGTGTATACTACACCGCAGAAAAGCGAAGAGAAACACGAACGATATTTTTCTGTCTGAACGGTAATGGAGTTTGAATCTATAAGGGAGAAATTCGGGTGAGCCGGCGCTGAAGTGGATGCAACGTGACTGTGTTGAAGAAAGTTTAGATTAAAGAAGTAACGATCGCATTTATGACGGTCTGGTTTAGAGCATGAGCCGCTCGGGCTATGGAGGAAAGATAGAATGAAAGAAATAAACTGCGAGTGCGTATTCAGAATCGGGGCTTGCCTTTAAAGCACGCTTCATAAGGTCCGCGAAAGTGGTTAAGCTCGGCATTACGGAAAACAAACAGCAGAAAGGTGACGATGTGTACTGGAGGAACGCGAGTGCCGGTGGCATAAGTGTAGTTCTTTCTATGTGCAAACCGCGTTTGTTGAATTTCATTCATTCTCACTGACAGCGTCACAATGGATACGAGATGACATGGGTGAGGGGAAATGAGGGGTAGGTAGGTAAACTCTTTTATTGCGCCCAAAAACAGGGGACCAGTCAAAGGACCGGTTGCGCTGACTTAGAGGAGGTCGGCGGGGACCCTTTGGGATGCTGCGGCCTCCACCGCGCGCTGGATAAGCCAGCGTTGGTCTGCTGGCTTGGAAGTACACAGGAGAGACTCCCACGTCTCTGGGGTGTTTGCGTTGTCTCTGTTGTTATGTGTACAAGTCCACACCATGTGTATGAGTGTGGCCGGAGTTGAGCAGTGTTTACACATGGGGGCTATCTGGCTAATCGTTCAACTTTTAAATACAGCGACCCAAGTCACTGCATCCAAGCGAGACACATTTAGGATCTGCGGGGTTTAAATTAGATGCGAACTTGGTAATTCGTAAATTGAGATCCGGGCGAATGAGGATCGGCAGAGTTCAGGCGAGACGCGAAACTGATTGTCGAAAAATTGAAAGGAAGGAAAAGGTGACGAGTTAACGGCAGGGATCTGTTCTAATGTCTTTCAGTTCTCCAACTGCGGTTTGGTTATTGTAATTTAATACCACGATTAAACAATTTCATTCCGTTTTTCGCCCTTCTCGTCTGAACAAATCTGTAATGTTTCTAACGGGTGCGTGTATAGTGACGTCACGGCGTTCGAGAAGAAAGCACATTACCGAAACACACGTTTCTTAGGACAGATACAAAAAAAAAATAGGACAGGAAGAAAAGAGAGGCAAGAATTCATCTAGAAACGAGTATGCAAACAAGCGACCAAACAAGCTTCGACGCCGTATACAAGGCGAACGCAAACAAACGTCCTCGAACAAAGTAGGAAAGGAGAGAGCATATGGAGAAATAACGGTACAATAGAGTGATGAAGATATCATGCAAGCTTGTGAAAGGGTAGGAAAGGAGGAGAGTGAGAGGAGTAGCGGCGAAGAAAGGGTTCAGAGGAAAAGAGGAGGGGAGGATGAGGAGAGAGACTGAACCGGGGGCGACAACCAGCGGCGCCGTTGTCGTCGGTCGAAGAGGCAAGGAGGATCTCGCCCCCTCTCTTCTGTCGCAGTGGAGAGCACGTGACTGAGTGCAGACCAGTCGATGATGCCGGCTCGCGCCAGCACCGCGCTCGCGGAAGATCGCCGCTGGCTCCTTCCCGAAGAGAGGAGGGGGCGAGGGAGGGAAAGGGGAAGAAGAAGAAGAAGGCGGCCTCGAAGATGCGCAAACCACACCGCGACACGCGAAGGAGGAAGCGTGGGAAAAGGGAGGGGCGCTCTTGCATAGGAGTCTATGATAAAAGCCGAGAAGGCTACACGCGGGCTCTAAGTGCAGCCGATCGAGCTGCCAAGATGAGGGTAACTGACGACCCATGTCGCGTAAAAGATGAGAAAAAATAAGTGGCTAGGGCAGAAATAATAAGTAATTAGCAGGTGGCATGCACGTGGAAATGTGCTAAATCAATACTCTCATTTTATCTTTCCTTTCTTCGCGTATGATTCTTTCTAGATGTCTTCTTTCTGCGACTACCCTTCAGCATTGTTCTCGCAACAAAGCCAATACATTTTTTTTGCCTATAGATATGTCACGAGTAGTACGGAAAGCTTTTCAGAGAAAACTGAAGCACTGCTATAACTAACGTGTCGTTTTCTTCAATTAAGAGGGTTGTGTGCATCGACGGTCCTCCCTTTCACACGGTCTCTGCCACCTGTCACTCTCAATGGCGCCGCTAACATGTTTACAATAGCACAGGATTAATACAAAGTACCACAAAAGTCGAGAGAACACGAACGTGCCATTCCTTTTATTCTAAAGCGCATGCGATGCCTTCTCGGGTTGCAAGAAACGCCAATCCCTAACCTGAATAATTTGAACAAAAGAAAAATACTGTCAGCAACATAGACGTCACAGCTCACCGATTACAGCATCTGGGGAACGTGTGAACACGACGAGGAGCTGACAAGTTGTACACAAGCACCTGTTATCGGAGAATCACGGCTCCTCCTGTGCACCGTTCGCGGGGCAAGGTTACGTAAACAATACCAGAGCAACGCGCACTCATTGAACGGTGAAATCGGACATGAGGGGGGGGGGGGGAGCGAAAGGGGGGAGGGTTACTTGCTTTAAACGAAGCAGGCAGAAACCAAGGGATGGGATGAAACATTCGCTGTGTTTACTGCAACCTTAAACCATAGCCTACAACTGCATCCGTGGTTTGTTGTGCGCTGCTAGCTCCTTCCCATGATGAACGTCCAAAGCAATGCTGTCCCCGTTTTGTTCGAGTAGAAATTCGCGCGCCGATGAGTGTGCAGAAGACGAGGCGCCAATAGGGAAGTGAGGATGGGTGAGGGAGAAGGGAAGCCAGCGAGAAGCCTGATCGAGGTGTACCGCAATAGAGGTACGTTCGCCACTGACACAAATTGAACGACTCGTGAGAACGCAGCCTAGGCTCACGGAGTGATCAAAGGCTTTTCCAACGCCAAAATCCCGCGCCCAGCGGTGTCTGTAAAACGGCAGAAACACGCAGCGTACGAACTGCGACTGGTACGGAAAAGGGCTAGCTCTTTCTATGCACCGGCGGACGATGCCTCCAGCGAACAGTATAGGTGTGCGAGGGCTGTGTCAAAGATGACAAACCTCGCGATAAGGTCCACAGCGAGTGAGCCAGCGGAAGGCACTTACGAGAAAGCCACCCGTTAGTTTTGCGGTCTCCTCGAACGAATGACGCGCAAGGCAAGCGCGCGAACTGGTTTGCGACAAATAGATCTGTCGCACCCTTTGGCGTCGCACCTCTGTACTGCTGCTCCGCTGGAGGTGGTGAAAGGAAGGTACGTGTATCGCTCAATCTAGGCTCGCACGACCTGCCTGTTCGCGGCCCGTCAGAAGGTCACGACAAAGACAAGCCCTGGCGCCTCGAAAGCAGTGCGTGTTTGCCCCCCAAACACCGCGACCGACGGAGTCTCCTCAAGCACGCTGGCTCCGGCAAACTGAGCGGCGCTCGATGTGGGTTTAGCTACACAACGCGCTGTTCCTCTCTCGCAGAGCTTCCCCGCATACTCACTACAGTCGGCGGCGAGTTCCGAACGAACGGTGCCCCGAAAGTCGGCCTCACTCACGCTTCCGTGAGCGGCACGGCATTTTTTTTTTCCTCCAGCCGTTTTCTAGGTCGGGACCCGCCCGCCGAGCGCTTGAACCAGTAAAACGAGTGCCGCAGAAGAAATCACTGCTATACGGTACCGAGGTTCCGAAACCGGTGAGCGCTACCCGCAAAACGCTCTATTCCTCCACCGTTGACCTGCTTGTAGGGCGATGACTCGCGTGTAAAGAAACAACAATCCAAGGAAACGGACAATAATAAAAGCGTTGCAACTAGGGCAAGTTCTGCAGGCAATCGCGCCTCGTCAAGGTGAGAAGCGCCACTTTCAACTCGGTGCTTGTACTGCGTGAGTCTCCTCGCTCGAAACTATCCCCGCTGTCTGCAGCGCGCCACTGCCGCCGCAAAGGCGTCTATTTCGTCTTCGAGGCTTGTAGCGGGGAAGTGGTAAGACAGCGTTTCACCCGACTACGAACGACGATGCTTTCGCGCTGGTAGCCAGCAGCCCCATAGAGCGCGCGCGCCACCGTCGACGCCTTGAGAGCCGCGGTTGAGAACGTCGGCATACTCCTCCGAGCAAGCAGCCGCGGTCGTCGCAGTGATGTTCGGGGCCGGGAGAGGAAACGTCACTGACCTGCGGCCCAGGTAATCCATGCGGGTGACGCGATGCGCCTGGGGCGCGCTGCCATCCGCCGCCGTGTTGCAGCTGGGCCGGGGGGCTCGTGCCCTGGGCTCGCCGAAAGGGCTGCCTCGGGATCGGGCGGCCGCCGGCCTTGGCGCTGCTCCTCGCTGCTTGCTTGCTTGCTTGCTGCTGCTGCTGCTAGCTTCTTCCCCTGTGCCTTTCGCGCAGCGGCGCCTCGTCACGTGACCCGACCGAAGCGACGCGCACCGCCGGCCTCGGGTCGGCGCAGAGCCGTACCGGCGGAGTCTCAGGGCACGGAGAGGCGTCGGAGTGCGCGCTATTACCGGCAGCTTGCAGGGGGTTGACGCTAACCTGAAGCGGTGCGCTTCCGTTCGTAACTTCTCGTTCGCCAGTTGGCCCTCGTCCTTACGAGTGCGGTGGAAAAAAAAAGTTCGAAACTTTCTAAGAAATAAACAATCACGTCGTGTTAACTAACACCCGCAGTGTGAAGGACAATCCTGATAAATGAAAAAAATAAAGAGAAACGCGTCGCAGGTACCGTGATGCATTTGATGGTATTCACCATTGACTGACGAGAGCGAAAATTTTGCGCCCATGTGAACTGAGGTCCTAAAGGAGGAGGAGGGAGAAATGCGCGGTTTTTGAGAAAAGAAATATTCTCACCAGACTTTTTGAGGCTCAGTCAGCCAGCCATCTGAGGTGCCTGTTTGGTCGTAAACGGCAATGACACTTCACCTTTAGTACAGTAGCTTTGCAAAGAAAACCACTTTAAAGCAACGTCAGCTCTCGCTTGGTATACGCCGTTTTCTTCGCTTCCATTGAGATAGAGATATCTAGGTCTAAACAAAAATTACATATATTTCGCTATTGCGGTGTGAGTGTTATTCGTTTTTACGATACATTTGGGATATGACACCTTGATCGCACACGTGTTACGTTTGCCGGTTGTTTCCTCGCTTGGTTGACAGGCATTCAGTTACTATTTGGCACACCTTTCCCGCAGCTTAGACCGCCGGTCGTCGCGTTAGTAAATGAATATCGGATCCATGGACGTTTATAGGCGCAAAATGCCAACGCAAAAGCTAATTATGCTTATTCTAGAGCACTACTGTGCGAAAATTTCTCAGCTATGGAACCATCGTATCCCTTGTTCTTTTCTCTATAACAGTTGTATACCTAGTTCACATAATACTGCTTCGATTAATCACTTAGCGCCATCTTTTGCCACCGCGCATTCACTAAGTTCATAAGAACACCCCTAATTAGGTTGATGAAAATGGTCATTAGCGATGAGAGAGCGATAGGTTTTCTGTTACCAAGAGGCTTCTTGGCGATGCTCGCCTGATGGGAAAGTTTGTCTTGTTTGTTGGCGCGTTTGCGGTCTGGAAGACGCCGGCAGGGGTCACCTGCAGCTGACTTCGTTCTCATTTGTAGGGCACGAAGGGAGAAGAAACGAACCATTTGAATGAATCAGCGACAAAACAGCGAACCCTGCTCGATTAGGCAGAGGAAAGGCGAGTGGCGGTGGAAGGGCTTAATAGAGAGCAGTAAAGATGAAAGAACAAAGCTACGACTGGACGAAGTAGGGAAAGACTGAAGGAGGCTTCGACAAGTGGGGCGTGGTCACGATGAAGCTCATTGAGGTTGAGATGCCCTTAAACTGAGCGCTCTTGCTGACTGAACCAGGCGCTCTAGGAAGGTAATTGTAGATCGAAAGAGCGGCTTGGAGTGAATCTGCAGTTGCGCAGAAGTATTTAAGAAAAAAATACAAAATCTAAACACGGGTTCGAAGTCATTCTGCATTCGAGACGCCATTCGCGCAACGCTTAAGCGTATCTGAGGGTTAGTTTCCAAGTCAATGAGCACAGTAGATGAGATGCCCGACGACAGGAAGTTGGACTGCAGCAAGAAAAAAAATGAGGTGAGCGCACAAATTAAACCACGGTGAGGTTAAGTAAATAAAGTTACATACCCTCAACTGCATAAAAAACACAACATCAAAGTATAAATTTCTCGTTAAATTCTTGTCTCATATATAAACAAAAAAAGAAATGTTTTTGGAAGAGGCAGAGTGGGAATGTGGTACATGACAGCACACCAGAGGTACAATCACGAATAACTATTCCTTCTTCTAACTAACTAATCTTCTGCAGTATATGTGCAGGCATACTAAAAAAATAAAAAGAATAGTTTACAGTAGGCTGGCTATACTCAATGCATAGTCCTCATCAGGGCGCTGTGAAAAAATAACTGATGCGAAAATAGAAATTTGCCAATTTAGTTCTTGTGCAATTGTTATCGGGTGCTGAGCATAATTTAACTGAGATAATGCATGCCGCTTATTCACAACCATATTTATCTCATTCCTGTAACATATGGATTCCTTGTACCCCCTTCCGTTAGTAGGAGCACCATGTATGACTAACAAACGTTTTATGTGGGTCTACATAATGCTGTAGAGGGCTCGTATATCTATAATAATGTTCTCTATGAACCTATACAGATAGTACAGTATAGGGTACTGTGTGGTACTATTTAGGGTCCACATCATTAATTTATAGGCACTCATGGGTCCTGTGCAAATATTATGCGAGCCTATACGAATGAGCATGAGCACCATATAAGTTTCATATCGGCTTTTTTTAACAGGTAAATACATAGTGCACGTTAAAAATCCCCAGGTGATCGAAATTATTTCGCAGGCCTTCATTACGGCACGTCTTTCTCTCCTTATTTCTTTCCTCCTTTCTCTCCTTTTTTCCTTTCTCACCTTCCTTTTTTCTCTCGCGGCGCGGTTGAGGTGTCCACCGAGAAGGGAGGCATTTACTCGGCCTCTCAGTTCCTCAAATCCTATATTCAGTTTTCAGATATACACCGCAGGCTAGCACTTTGCTGTTGTAGACCGGTCATTTAATCTCTTCCCCCGCATTTAAACGAATACCAAGAAATTATTATTGTCCAGCCAACTTATAACGGCCGCACATATGCTTATTACGAACGTTTGCGGTCCTACCGTCAAAATATGCATTAGGGCAATGGCAATTCGTCTCAGATATAACGAACAACTGCGGCAGCACAACTCGGTTATAGAGGATGAAAATGTATCGTAAACTTGGCACCGAAGTTGAAAAACTCGTGCTTCCAGCATGCGCCGAGGCCGCGGAACGTCTCTCAGCCCCCGCTACACCGCCGCGGAAAGGCGGCATTGAAACTGTCAGCCGGTGAAGCACGCGCCAATCGCCCGCAAGGTCAGTCATTGCTTGCATGTGCACCGGCTAGTCAAATCATCCGAAGTGGAAGCAGAAGCTACTGCGCATGGCCTTGTATCAAGTAACGGCAGCGATTTGAGAAGCTTGAATGCCTTTCTGGCCACGCTGTATGACCCCATTCGGCTACACCCTTTGTGCTGCAATCATGTGCCGGCAACGCCAGACAGCAGAAAGTGCAGCTGACACATTCAGTGCGCACGCGCACTGGGCTGCTTTTGTCGCTGCATGTGACCAGGAACGACAGATGACGCTGTCGGACACAGACGTGCTCAGACGTGTTCATGCGAAGACGACATCGCAGAGCCGCGCCTTGACGGAGCCCTTGTCCGCCAAGTGCGAGCACTCCCCAACCGCTGTGGATCTGATTAATGTGGTCGACCTGGCACCAGCTTCTGTATATGCTGCCGAGGACCTCGTCCCTAAATCACATTTTCAGCAGCAAGGGTCTCAGCGAGGAGAACATGACCAGTCTTGAAAGCGACGTGGTAGGTTCTGCTTTCAAAAAGTCGACGCGCATGAAGCAGGTTTCACGAAATTAAGGCCACTTTTCGCGCACTTGGTAGTTCTGACTGTATTAGAAGGAGTCCACTTACTGCGAACATCAGATAAACGAACGCAATCCACGTGACCTTCAGGTTCGTTATAAGTAGGCTCGACTTATACCCCGACGTGTTAATGAACGTGAATGGTACGGCGTTAATCTTTGCCGGCGACTCTTGAAGTGAGCTATAAGCCAAGGGTTGACGATGAACTGCAGAGTTGGAACATGGTTTCAGATTAATCAGTTTCTTATTAGCACGAACAAAGCTACACGTTTTTTGTTTCTTTCTAGGTAAAGAAATAGATCCATGTGGATGTTTGTAATTTAAGTCTAGGAAACGAAAAGTTGGG
This sequence comes from Amblyomma americanum, assembly GCF_052857255.1. Lineage (NCBI taxonomy): Eukaryota > Metazoa > Arthropoda > Arachnida > Ixodida > Ixodidae > Amblyomma > Amblyomma americanum. The sequence goes on from NC_135502.1 coordinate 59,511,498, forward strand.
GCGAGTATCCCTCTGCGAATATGTAGGTGTTATGTATGGCTCGGGCTGAATAGATCATCATATCAACCAGACGTCCTCCAATTTTGCTGATGTGTGCCACACGCTGTTAAACTCGCGAGAATGTTTTGCGTGTTTGTTCTGCATTTGTATATAGTTACTTGAGCTGCTGCGCAGAATCATGGGGCAGTGCGTAAAAAAAAGTACCTTATATTCATGAGTCGACTACAAGAGGCCATAAGGACCATTAATTCTAAGAAAAAAATTGATGCTACCAGACGTCTGTTTTCCTAAATATGTCTCGATGTGTTAAATTTACCTAAAATGGTACGTACAATAACAAAATTTAATCACGCACAACCCCTCTGTGTACGTTTAAGTTTTCAACGTGCAGTTCAAGAACTGCGAGTGACTATACAGCTTTAATTTATCTGTTTCCAGAAGTGCATGTGGTTGATGGTTAATAGAATTTCGAGGCGCCCTCATCCACTATAAACAGAAACAGTATAAAGAAAGTAAGCTGTCCTCTAGAGCACTCCCTTTTATAAAACTGAGTGCTCTAGAAGACAACTTAGTCCATTTTTACTCCCATATACGCGTATTCGTGTTTAGAGTGTCTGGAATTGTACACCTAGAGACATGAAGCTAAAAGAATGTTTCCGCGTACTTGAAGCATTATCTGTTTAGTATATGAGCAAACAAAATGAATACCTACACATAAAAACAGGTTACTGTTGTCAATTGCAGATTAGGGGCGTTGATGTTCTCAATATAAATATTTGGCACTGTGATCTTTCTGCATGCCAAGTTACGAAGGTGCATATCCTAATTCGACTCGTTACTTACTAGTTATGCTATGTGGTCTGAAAAAATTTTGAGTGAAATTAACAGTATAAGTAATTAAAAAAAATCTGCCCCGTGGTGGCTCAGTGGCTATGGTGCTCGTCTGCTCACCCGTAAGACGTGGGTTCGATCCCGGCCGCGGCGGTCGAATTTCGATGGAGGCGAAATTCTAGAGGCCCGTGTACTGTTCGATGTCAGTGCACGTTAAAGAACCCCAGGTGGTCGAAATTTCCGGAGACCTTCACTACGGCGTCCCTCATAGCCTGAGCTGATTTGGGGCGTTAAACGCCATAAACCACAAGCCAATAAATAAAGGTCATCTTAAATATTATCGTGGCCATTACAATCAACTCACAGTTTCTTCAAAATAACCACCCATGCATTGGGTCCTTGGTTAGAACGGCATACCGATAATCGCACGCGCCAGTGGCGCCGTTAGAATTATTGCGATGTTGGCGCACTGGAGTGAAGAATTAGCTGCCAAGTTCGCTGCAGTGCAGTTGTTGGTGAGCGCTGGATATATTTTACAAACATGTTGAATGTATTGTTCTGAAACGCATGTCATATTGGTGCGAAAGCACTGTTCCGATGGGTAAACCCCGAGGAAGATCTTGAGATATTCGTGGGTTTGTTCCAAGAGCAAGAAGCAAACCAAAATAAATCAAATAAACATCCGCGTCTAAGGTTGGAACCCGCGGCGGCGCGAACAGATCAGCTTCGCTGGCCACTGCGCGAAAGCAATAGGCTATCACCGCTTCTTTTAAAATATTTATTGCAGTGAAGCAATGTTCTATGTACATGAACTGTGTACAGACCATGAAGAAAACAATCGCAAATCAACACAATGCGTAATACGACACACCTAACCAGCCATGCACGAGAAAAGGCGCGGCAAAGAGAACATCACTACTATATCATAATACGTCACAGCTAAGCAACGACACACTAGAAAAAGGGTCATGAAGAGCACAGCACTAGGAGTGGTTGCCAGTCTGGCTCAAATTCAATCTGTGCGTACTTTAGACGAGCAATCATTCTGCTGAAGTGGCCTTTTTGTAGTAGAAACAACAGATTCACAATATTGGTCCATTATGCGCATTTTCCAGAGCCTGTCTAGTCCAGTCAGAAAGCACTTGTCTAAAGGTTTACGAAAAGTTCACCAACAAATGACAGTTAAGTGAGATATCGTAGAGAATGCGGTGTCAAATTAAACATTTTTTTGCAATGTCCGTTGCAAGATATCCCAAAAGTGTATTGCATCAATGCAATTGATGAAACAATGCTCAATCGTTTCTGGAGCATCACAAAGGCGGCAATTTACCGTGCACACAAAAATTCCCCTTTTTTCTAATCATGTTTTAACGGGCAATGTCTCTCTATGTAGCTTATAGAAAAATGTCTTGGTATACGGCGAGAGGGGCATTTTACGTACTCTTTTGGGTACGTCATGTCCCGGTAAACCAAGATACATAGAACAGTACATGGGTGGAAGGAAGGACATACAAATTAAATCCTTGTACAGCCGTTTCCCCGACACTGAAAACAGTAACTGAGGGGAGAAACGAGCAAGCAGGAAACGAATAGGCAAACACACCTCATGCATTAAGCCCTAAAAACACGGGCGATCAGAAATATCAGAAGACACAGTCACGTTTGGTAAAACATGAGCTAAATTGGGTCTAAATAATGCACGCACTATTGGGTGTGTAGTGTCACGAAAAAACATGAAACGCGAAACTACCTGACCCGCCGCGGTGGCTCAGTGGTTAGGGCGCTCGACTACTGATCCGGAGTTCCCGGGTTCGAACCCGACCGCGGCGGCTGCGTTTTTATGGAGGAAAAACGCTAAGGCGCCTGTGTGCTGTGCAATGTCAGTGCACGTTAAAGATCCCCGGGTGGTCGAAATTATTCCGGAGCCCTCCACTACGGCGCCTCCTTCTTCCTTTCTTCTTTCACTCCCTCCCTTATCCCTTCCCTTACGGCGCGGTTCAGGTGTCCAACGATATATGAGACAGATACTGCGCCATTTTCTTTTCCCCCAAAAAAACAATTATTATTGAAACTACCTGCCGGACGTGCAGGTGCACTAAACCAAGGCCGCCAGCACTGACAGGCCGGAAAATATTATCACGCCTCATAGATTCAAAAAACAAATCCCGCACAAAAGTGGCGAAAACCCTGTGAAAACGCTGAATATAGAGTCTTGTGCAATGGATAATTTGGAGTACATATTAAATTTTAGCGGCGAGAAACAGATTACATGCGGTGTCACCCTGCCAAAAATCGAGAGACCATGGGGGACAAGTCTGAGCATAGCGCTTATGAGTTGGCACACAGACTTTCCAGTAATGTGCACCATGCTTATGGGCACTCAAAGGGACGCCGAGGTACATGGGGGGGCCGACGTGTCCATTGCGTATTCAGCAGTTGTCGATACCGACATTTCAAACCAGAGACTGCAACTCTTAGAACGATTAATCTGAGCTCCGGACACTGAACCAAAGTGCTCCGTTAAACGAATAACCTCATCGATGCTTGGCTTATCAGCGCAGAAAAACGCCAGGTCATGCGCATAAGCTAATACCTTCAGTTGGTGACCCATAATATAGAAAACTAATGACGGCTCTACTACGCCATCGCCGCAGCCGAACACGCCTCGTGTTGTTGTCGTTGCCTTAGTGGCATGGCACTTATACCCACGACCGGGAATTAGCCACGGTTCGGTGAGGAGAGCCTAAAGAAGAGGGTAAACTGGTGCCAAGCTAATGATTGTGCCTTCCCAATGGGCACTGAAACTCCCTTGGATGTGCAGTGGATGTTTGGGACGTCCATGGGACGTCCAAGAGTTAAAGTGGCCGTTGGGTTAGGTGAAATATCAAAGCAATTAAAAAGAAAAGAAAAAAAACAAAATTTTGGGAGAGAAATTTGAAAATTGAATGTATGAAAATTCCTAAGAGAGAGAGAGAGAGAGAGAGAAATAACTAATTTGCACCCGTCAAAAATGACCTGGGAGAAGGATTAGGCTAAATTCCCATTCATTCCTCTAACCGTCGGCCGGAATCCCTTGGGACTCGGCGGCGGTCAGGGCGAGACCGATGACTTCGCGTTGTTCTTCTGCTTCGTCGTTGAGCAATAAGGTCTCCCAGGATTGCACATTTCTATTCGGGTCGTTATAGAAAGGGCAGGTCGAGACCACGTGGACTAGATCTGTAATGCTATTGAAGTACGTGCATCTAGGATTAAAGACTTCTGGATGTCATTTACTGTACAGTTGAGGGTTTGGAAACACGCCGGTTTGCAATTTCCTCCACATGATTTCCTCTTTCCTACTCAGCTCTTTATCTGCTGCTGGATAGGTCTTACGACCGTGCTTATAATGAGAAATAATTTAAAGGAATTTTGTGAGTTCGTCACCCGAAGTGAGGTGTTCCTCGCGTGGAGGCGGCGCTGCTTCAGCGGCTATCGACCGGAAAGTGAGCACTCGGGCAGTCGCGTGCGCCTTCTCGTTCCCCCACAGGCCCTGATGAGCCGGGAACCAGATCAGTGAGATTAGCTCTGATGGTACTTGCCCTTCTCTCAGAATTTTGGCGGCTGCAGCACAGCTTCTGCCCATATCATAATTCTTAATGGCTGCCTTAGAGTCACTCGCTATCACCCTTGAACCGTTTTGTATTATTGCTAGAACAATGACAACTTCTTCTGCCTCAGTTGCACTTGTGTTTTTAATGGTGCAGCACGAGACCGGGTCTCCACTCTCACGAACCACTACCACTGTGTGTGCTGTCTTGCGATCGTATTCGGCAGCGTCCGTGTAGAGCACATCGGATCTACCTCGAAATTTGCCCTGTAGGGCCGCAGCCCTATCTTTGCGTCTACCTTAGTGGAAAACCGGATGCATGTTCTTTGGCAGCGGTGGAATTTTGAGTCTATCCCTGGTTGCTCTAGGTACGTTATCTGTCTGCTTTGAACATTCCGAGGGTTCGAATCCCAGGCGCTTCATGATTTTCCTTCCAGTTTTGGTTTTTTAAAGCCTTTGATGCAGCGACACCGTGGCGGTTTCTATAAATGAGCTCAGTCAGAGTGTTGGCGACACCTAGCCTTGCAATGTTTTACCGTCGAAGTGTTCTGAGGAAGACCTAGTGCGGTTTTGATCCCTTTTCTGATTATGGTTTCAATTTTGTCCTCTTCTGCTTTGGCCAGTTTGAGATAGGGAGCAACGTATAGCACTCAGCTTATGACTAAAGCCTGAACCAATCTCAAAGGATTGGCCTCCTTCATCCCCGCATGCTTGTTATAAATGCGCAGTATTCGAGTCCTAGGACCGCGCATACGAGCAAATGACAAAAACAGAAACTATCACGAGGCTTGAAGCGAGTAGCAGCCAGACGTGCCGGCTACTCAAGCGCATTTCTAACAAGCATGCGGGGAAAATTCCCAAACGATATTTTAAATGCGGAAATTTTGGAAACAATTAACAAGGGATTCTGCCGGTAGCTGTTATGTAACTGTGGAGGTATTCGCAAACTTGTTTGCCTCGTGTTAAACTGCAACGTACTCTCGCGCTATGCATTGCGCATCGTCGTCCTCATCAACTTTCGTTGGCGGCGCGAAGACACAGCGAAATAATTCTCTGTTTTCATCGTTGCGTTCATGCAGTTCTGCTTTCGCACGTTTATAGAATTCAGGCAAAAATTGTCTGTCCTTTTTTTTTTACCGCAAGCCATGACGTTTACATGAGGTCGCGCAACATGGCGGACAACTAAGAATTTGTAGCCCAAGACGCAAGTCCGAGAACAACGGACACATTGCTACCTGCATGCTATTTCGACCTTTTTGAAATAGCATCGGGAAACGCACTGTCCTCACTGAGGAACCCGCCCTTTCACTGGGTCACCTTCACGCGTCGTGCATCTGAGCATGAGACAGAGGGTTCGACTTCCAGAAGCGATGGCAGTGTTCTTTGCCGTCGCAGAAGGCGAAAGTTCGGAAGAGACCACGGCTGGAGGCGTCACTCAACATAAACCCATTATATATTGGCTCAGTCCTTTCTGCGAACTAATCCTAACCGTGTTTAGGCAGTTTCGAAACCGCCCTATTTCGTGGCCCTAACCTAGAGCATCTCCGCCCATACGAGCAAGCTCCGGTAAGCACGTCAGCGCTGTCGGGGCGTCATAACACCGAACTCGCTATTTCAGTAAAGACTGTTCCTCTTCCTTCGGACGTCTTGCAGTGGTGAAATACAGAACAAAGCATGTGCGGGCAGCAGCGTGGTGCAAGTGTAACGCCGAGAGCCCGGAGGCGGAAGGGACCGAAACCGCCGAAAGGGGTCGCGCAAGGGACCGAAACCGCCGAAAGGGGTCGCGCAGGCGATAGCGGTGGATTGGCGGTTGCGTACGTGTTACGCAGGCGTCGATAAGCGTCCGAAGCGGCGAGAAGTATAATTTTCAAACTGCAGCGAGGGAAATTTCTACGTGTCCAGTTTTTAATGGAATTTTTCATGGTCACAGCTTATTTTTGGCAATCAAATCTGCTGCCTATTTGCTTCAGAGCGGCTGAAACGAGCTGCAACGCCGCGGTGGCTGAGTGGTTAGGTAGGGCGCTCGGCTACTGAGCTGGAGTTGCCGGATTCGAACCCGACCGCGGCAGCTGCGTTTCGATGGAGGCGAAACGCAAAAAGGCACCCATGTGCTGCAATGTCAGTGCACTTTGAAGGTCCCCAGGTGGTCGACATTATTCCGGAGCCTTCGAAGTACTATCCCTCCCTTTTCCCTTCCCTTACGGCGCGGTTCGGGTGCCTACCGAGATATGTTGGACAGTACGGCTGCGTTTTTATGGAGGCAAAACGCTAGGCCGCCCGTGTGCTGTGCGATGTCAGTGCACGTTTAAGATCCCCAGGTCGTCGAAATTATTCCGGAGCCCTCCGCTACGGCACCTCTTTCTTCCTTTCTATTTTCACTCCCCTTCTTTCACTAGCACGAAACATCTCCTGGCTACTGGTACCCACAATACCGTGATCGAATTAATAGAGCCTCAACGCACCAACCAGTTAGTCCGCCTGAGTCGCACGGAAACAGGACAATGCCTACTGCGGCAGCTCCGTCTCTATCCACCCATTCCCACCCCAACAAGTCCTACACCTTACATGATTCCTCTGCGCAAGCAGGATCACATATATCAGAAGCCCCTACCGCGCAATATGAGCGCTAGCCTCCATCAGGGTAGGCGGCAGGCTCGAGCGAGCTATTGCACCAAAACATACAGCAACCACTCCGATATCCTTTATGTCGACGGGGCAGAAAATTCTGAAGTAGGATTCTTCACGGCAGTCGCAGCCTATGAAGAAGGCACTGTGGGGGCCGCCGCCACAGAAGAGCGCTTTTTTCGGTATAGTATTGTTAGCGGTGTAGTACACCGCGGCGACGGAGAAAGTGTGTGTGGCACACGCGTTTCGTGTTTGCCTCATATGCCTCCAGGACTGCAAAAAACTACGTCTTCCACGGGAATCTTCCCCGGCCGCTCGGCTACTGATCCGGAGATCGCGGCGGCCTCGTTTCGATGGAGGCGAAGGCGCCCGTGTGTTGTGCGATGTCAGTGCACGTTAAAGATCCCCAGGTGGGCGAAATTATTCCGGAGCCCTCCACTACGGCACCTCTGTCTTCCTTTCTTCTCTTAGTCCCTCCTTTACCCCTTCTCTTACCGCGCGGTTCAGGTGACCGCCGATATGCGAGACAAATACTGCGCCATTTCCTTCCCCCCCCCCCCCCCAAAAAAAAAAAAAAAACGAAGGCTCTAAAGTTGTCCAACGCATGTCGGAGCAAAAGGAACTCAACGCCAAGGGGGCTCACTAAATTTCAGGCGCTATAATTAGCCGCGATATTCTGACATTGGCAATTAGGGCTAAAATTTGTTTAATTTTGGTGTATATTTCAATTTTTTTAGCAACTTTAAATAAACCGGTTGAGAGGCATCATCATCAGTAATTTAGTTAGCTATCATCATCATCGCAAACAGTTTAGCAGCGCTTGCAACGATGAATAGGAAAACTAGGTTCGCTGTTGGTAGGGCTTTTTCCTGCCACCAAACATGAGAGGTGTCACTATATTGATGGGTGACCCGTGGCTCTGAATCTGGAGCCACCAGCGCATCATTTGCTAGATGGGCAAGTGAGATGTCTTGTAGGTTCTTGATTTATCACGTGTCTTCATGCGGGAGGAAGACAATTAATAATGCTGTAAGCTCTGAAGTTTTTTGATGTGGTTTGACATCATCAACGTTACTGCCATGTCTCGGCCAGTGCTGAACTTCCAGAAAAAGGACGTTCGCCGTCAGAATTTCGTGATCTTTATTGCTGGCCCATTAATGCAGCACTTCAGACGTTGATGCCTGCGCCGAGCATGTGTTCATCCTTTAACTGATTATTCGTCATTTGTGTAGACAGTTAGTATCTCCTTGTCATATTCACTACACTGCTCGCGAAGGCAGCCTGCATGTTGAGCTTACAGAAAGTGCTGTCTTATTGTAGCTCCAGAACAAATGGGTGAAGCGGAGAAGCCGTTCGCCTGCGACGTTTCGGGCTGTGGAATCGTAAGTGATCGCTGACATCCATCATAAAAATGCTCGTGGCTTGCAAGAGTGGGAGTGACATGGTTCCTTTGATCTGCTTTTATTTGTCAGAAATTTGTCTGTGAAGACAAGTTGACGAGCCACAAAAGACGGCACAAAATGATGCTGTCATTAAACTTCACAAACACTGGTGCAGGCCCGAGAAACTGCATTGGTATGTGTGCACAGCTTCTGTTGAATACTTATTTTCAGCTGCATATGGTAAATGAGCTACTAGGAGGAGTTCCTTGCTTACACAATACGGAGTTTTGTTTCCTTGCAGAGCAAACTCCTACACCAACAAGATTCATGGACATACTTGAAGAAGCAGGCCTCTTCCAAGAGCTTCAAACTGAATTCGTCACCCCTGAGGCTGTTCATGTCAATCCATTTGAGGCAGACTTCCGCAGGGCATCTCACGGGGAGATTGTCTCAAAGGTATATTGCGACTCTAATGCAGTAGGCGACTAGAGGTCACGAAGATTTTGAAACGGTGAAAGGTGTCGCACTGCACCCTACTTCTAATTGCAAAGATTCAACACTGATGTCTGCCCAAGCACAGCTTGTACAGCTTTTGCAGGTTGTTTGAAGTGCTGCATGCAAAAGATTCATGATAGCTGAGAACTTTAGCTGAACTGCATCTTTGTACAATGTGCAGGTGCGATAGAAATGCGAACAGCCCGGTGCCTATGTGCTCTACTGTTCACATTTCTTTTTATCGCAACAGTACTAGCGAGCAGACGAGCAAGAAATGACGTTTTTATACATACTCTAACTGCTTCCGCAGGCATTCTCATCAATTTACTACAAGGTCAGGCCACAATGGAAGTTAAGTCACATTTTAACCTTACCATGAGCATTACTTTGTGAAATGTGCATGTGTGTAGCCGCAGAGGCCTTAATAGCATAAAGCTCCACTTTGAATCACTTTCTCACATACATTCCATGAATTCATAGCTGCTGTATGGCTGGAATTATGTAAGAACGATATGCATTTCTGTTCTGCATAAACTCAACACTGTCAGTTCCTTTGACCCTGTCCCTGTTAGCTGCTAAATGCTGAAAAAAGAAGTTAAGTGTTTGGCATAGCTTCCGGCTTTTTGTTTAACTGCTTTCATCTTTTTGTAAGACAACGGGGGTCGAATTACATTAAGTTCAGGTCACAAAGCTATCACAAACGGATCAGTTAGCCCTGCTCCTATTGGTCGATGTGTCCCGTCGCTCTGTGCCGACAAATAGGAGCGGGGCTTTTTGAACATTTTGTGACTCTTTTGAGATTGTGATCATTCTGTAATTTGGCCCCAACAATGCAAAAGTAAACACGTTCGCTCTTTAAGTACCATGCAATCATCATCATCAGCCTGAGTATGCCCATGAAGGGCAAATGCCTCTCCCATGTCTCTCCAATTAACCCTGTCCTTGCTATTCTGGCGCATCCATGAAACATATCGAGCGCCCCTCTGTTCAACACAAAGGGCAGCAAGAGCAGTGGCATGCCTTTCAGAGAGTTTTATTTGAAGTTAAGAGCTTGCCTGATGGTATAGCATAACAATAAACCGATGAACCGACCACTGGGGGTCACCAAAATAGAATATGCCTGTTTGGGATAAAAAAAAAAATCACGATTGTGTGTGACAACCCCCCGCCCTTTCCTTTTAAAGCCTGTCCCATCTGAATAATAAAACAGTTCAAAGTTTAGCGCTCGTTCTGTTCGTCGTCTCTCTCTCCCTGTCCCAAGTCGTTTTGTCAAATTTAGCGCTACCCACTGCAAAAAAGGCATAGCAAAACGTCCTCTCGGTTGGTGTCACTGCCACTGTTGCAGGAGCCAAGCAATGTCCCAAGCACAAGTGAACCGCTCAACACGCCATGCATTCTACCAGTCACGGCAGATCCTATTGCACAGCGGGGTCAACTCACCCCAGCTTCAGCCATGGTCTCTGAGTTTGGGCCTGCCCTTCCTTCCACCACTAAAGCAGAGCGGACGTCTCGTGAAAGTGCTTTGGTGTTCGCTGACAAGCCAGCTGTCCAGGCTGGTGCCGCCAGTGTGAATGAAAGCAGTCCGCTCAAGACAGCAACGGTGATCACAGCTGCTTCTGAAGGAAAGGACTCATTGGCAGGTGCACTAATCAGTGACAAAGCTTCTGCTCCTCAAGGAAGTGTTGCATCAACGCCGCAGACTACTGCAAATGGGTTGGTTGTCCTGGCTCATAAGTGTGCATGAACTTCACTTCAGAATGTGTTCGTGAAATGTTAAGCGCAGACACACATGGCAAAAGCACTATTATGTATAGCACCCGTATTCTTTCTTCTTCAATTGTCTCGTGATCAATGTGAGATTTATTTATTCTCATGCCTCATCAGCTGCCCAGTCATTCTGCTTATGTTTTTTGGAGAACCACTAAAGAAGCTCAAGTTGAGCATGCCCTAGTATCTTCACTAGCGATTTATGGTTCATGGACCATTATTCGTGGCATAAACACTCATTATGAACACTCAACATAGTGCTGCTTTCAGAGTAAATGTTCTTTCATTTGTTCGAATAAACTCCTAAATACACACAAGCACATAGTTCGATAGCGTGTTTTTTTTCACTGAATAAATACTGGAGTTTTTGGTGGAAAAAGCACTTCAACAAGTTTTTATGCAGATAGAACACCTTTCCAGATAAATTTTTTCTTTATCATTGCACTGGCCATTTGTTCTAAAGTAGATCCTGAAGTACTAATGAGTTCATCTTAGAATTGTGCGATGGGGCTGTTAAATTCAAAAACTTTTTCATACTTAACGAGGGGAAGGCATACTACAACATAACTGACATTTTAAAAATTGATTTTGTTTTTGTTCATTGTCATTTTTACTTTTTGCTAACTTGAAATTTTTTTTCTTTCTGCACGATGCAAGGAAGTGAAGTTCTGTTGTGCTATTATGTCGCAGGCTAGTTTTAGACAGAATCCATGTTTGGTTTTTTTGTTCAATCCACACATTGCACATGCTGGAACGGCTCAGTGGCATCGACCTTTCGCTGCTAAGTGCAAGATTGGGGGTTCAGTACTTGGCCACAGGATTAACATACACTGAGAAAACCTCAGGTGGACAAAATCAATTCAGCGCCGTTCACTGTAGCGTGAATTGTTGCTCGAGTTTAGCTTCGCCATGCACAAACTTATAAATCATTTTTTAAATCCTCTTATTGACCTGTTTTCAGAGTGGTTACCACTGAAACGATTCTAGCAGCAGCTAGCCCCATCGCTCAAGTTCTTCCAGGGGTCTCCACAACTAATGTGGCCTCCGTTTTAGCTGCTCCTGTCATAACACCATCTACTGCTCCTGTGGTGCCAGCCGTCGGCCCTCTGTCTGGCCCCAAGGCGACCACAATTATCACCCCTTCAAACGTTATTCAGGTCAGCCCACCGTATTTTTTAAAGCATGCATTTGCTCACTTTTTCTGTTGATCTTAACGTGACTCTGAGGACACATTGAAGTTGATCTGTATCGATTGATTACCGCATTCTGATAGTGAGTCTAATTTCATTGAAAATGAAGCTGTTATCAGCTACTAAAGGTAAAAATATTGAATACATGTGGCGCCACTAGTGGCGATTTTCGCAAGAAGACTGCAGTGATGTCACTAAAGTTTTTTGCATACTGATTTCTAATGCTGGGATGCACCATCATTCACTTTCAGATGGTGATCACATTTCTCTTTGGTCTTGATGTCGCAAGTTCGAATTGTAAAGTGGGACAACTTTTCAAATTTTCTAAAATTCTGGAATTTTTTTTCCGCTGTTCAATTATTGAATCTACTTTCGTAGCAGTAGATGCTTCTCTTGCTGCCAAATGTGCATAGGTGGAAAGAGCCATATAATCGATGTTTACTTACAGAAAAAATTGGGTGGAATTGTTAGGCTCCCCTTAATCTGTGTTGCCTAACCGGAATATGTGCAGATTTGACTTGACATACAAAGTGATGCACTGCTAAGTTATGTTGGTTTTTCTGCATTCATTACTAATGTGTTTGGCGCACCTGAGGAATGATACAGCACAAAGTAACATATGTATTCACATGTACTAGTCTTTACAATCTTCTGTTGTATTGCGCTGTTTCATTTTATTTCCCTTGTTTCCTGTCTGCATCGTATCTGCCTACAACTTGTCTAATATATTTGCGCTTCCGTGTGATATGCACTGAATTCAAGCTGGTGTGAGAGGCAGATTTAGGAGAGGAAGCAAGTGCAGTAAGGCAAGTGCAGCCAGCTCCACCTGCACTTTGGCCCTCGATTGGACGTAGTGCTGCACGAGTTCTTTTGCACTGCTGCGGTAGCCTCCTCGTGAGATTTCTCATGCAAGTAGTGCAAGGTGCTTGACGTTCTCCGTAGCAGACAAGTAGTAGACGGCTCCATGGACATGCTTGTTTTAGTGTACAGCTTTGAAACGGTTGCATTTCCCGTGCTAGACCACCTTGTTGCCCACATGTAGCACGATGGAGCGTTTGTAAAAGAGACAGAAGGTGCTGTTATTTTTCAGTACTTGGGCGGTCATAACGCTCGTGGTGACTTGCTGCAAATTGTTCCTTTTTGCCGTGGCGGCCTCCACATTAGCATTCAGCATGCATGTGGTAGTATCAGCTGAAGAAGGGCGTTCTGGCGGGCTAGTTGGTTCATAATGAAGAGAATGAGTACAAACTGCGCGAACAAAACGGGACGTAAGGCACACAAAACTACAGACAAAGCACAGACTTCCAACTGATTTTATTTGAGAAAACACATGGTTTATAAGGCCCGCGAACATAACAAGAAAAACACTATCGCCTTAGGGCTCGATGATAGAAAACATCAGTAGAATTTTACAGGACAATCAGAGCTGGTGTAAAACACGAACATGCCCTTCTAAAAACTCAATATCTTGTCTCGAGCTCTTGGCTCTTGTCATCAGCTGCACCTCCGTTTACAGCAGCCCACATCTTTGCCTGTTAGTCAGCTGACAGTCAGTCTCTGATGGGCTTCACCACTACTATCTTCCATAAGCGAACACAAGTCGTGGAGTTCAAATACTATGTCAAAGGTAAAAGTTAGCAGTCTGAATAATGTCTTGAAATCGAAGTTCAAGTATTTCATTGCTACCCCTCCAAGAGTACCCGGTGACTCTCTGATGATCGACTCGTGCAACTTTGCACGTGTAACAAAAAGGGCAAAGTCTAATTCTTCATATTGACACGGTGCATTCCTTGTCTTTGCTCTGCGCTGATCTCGTGCGTGCGTCCCCTCGAGGTGAAGTAGCTGAAGCGGACTCTGGGCAGCTGGCGGGTCATCCATTTGCCTTACCAAGCTGTCTGCCACTCTGTGGTCTTGCTGCCTCTCTGGTCTTTGTCTAGAAGTGTTCATTTACCTGTGATATCTTGTGAAGGTGTCAGGTGAATAAATGCTGCTTAAAAAAAATAAATAAATGCTTACTGACCCGCGATAATAGCGCTGTGAGGATCGACAGGTCACTTGGTGCTTCCAAGAGATGCTCCACTTCAAACACAACTGCACAGTGTTCAATGCAACCAGCGCAATTCAGCCCACATGTCAAACCGTGCGTAAAGCGCATGGCTGCAGCATTTTATTCTCAATTTAGCCCCTGTTGATGCACTTTTGTTCTCAATTTAGCCCCTGTGCTGTGTCAGGCTATACTTTCTGTGCAAGAACTGGCACCGCACTGGCTGTTATCTTTTGTGAAATGTGAAATAGGGCTGAAAGCTCAGCCAAATGAAGGAGGCCTTATTTTAAATAAAACATGCTCATTTGTAGTGATTGAAGAACAGTGGACAGAACAGACCAACATTCATATGAAATGTGAGCACATGTGGTCAAAAGATACCAATTGCAACTCGCCAGAACACAATTAGAAGCCAATTGGAGCCAGTCAGTTCCATTGTGTTTTGTGCAGTTCCTGTTGGGCTTTTCTGACTGGGCAAACTAACCAGTCACTTTAATCAGAAGGTTCCCTGTTTCTGTCTCTGAAAATGATGCAATAACATGCATGTTTTTCACCTGTCAATGTAGAACTGTGTGCAGTACATTTACCCATAATATGAATATCATTCATCTAGCCTCAGTCAAGCTTTGCTGGTTTTACCTGCAGATTGGGGATAGTGTCCAGCTACTGATTGTAGCCAACTCGGCTGCCGCTGTTGGTACTACAGCGCAATTGCCTCCTGCAGCTGCTGCTACCGCAACTGTTCCACTTCTTCAGCAGAGCACTGAGGTGGTGAGTGACGCATGTGCACATTTTGTGGGTCTGGAGTGATAGGGGTCTAATTATTAGGCTTTCGAGCTTGCCTTCTGCTACCTGTATGCATTATGTATGCTCATCCACTGCAATGGCTCAGTGGGTTTGGCATTCAGCTCTGGTCTCAAGGTTGCGGGTTCGATCCCAGCCACGGCGGCCATATTGTGTTTTGAGCAAAATACAAAAACGTGTGTGCTGTGCGATGTCACCACAAGTTAATGAACCCCAGGTGGTCTAAATTTATCCAAAGCCCCACACTACAGCGTCCCTCATAGGCCGTGTGTCACTATAGGACGTTGAAGTACAGATAAGCATTTGAAGTTTGTCAGGGTTCTGTCTGTGCATTGGGGATACCAACCGGTTCTGTGCTTGAATGCCTCTGTCTGCTCATCGATTTTCTGTTATCAAACGTGCATCTGCTTCTATGAGCAGCAAGTGTATATTCTCAGAATTGCTGAGCTCCTAACATTTCTCTCATTTTAGACCATCCGTGTACTTAAAATGCTTCATTTTTTAATGCACAGAAATGAATAAATTGTTCCATGCTTTCTATCTAAAGTTCTTTGCGTGCCACCTTTATGCAGCAAATAATATTTGCAACATTTTTGAGGAGCCTGTGCCGCTGTCCTCGTGTATGGTGAGAGCGCAGGAATGCGAAACCAGAGGATGGTTATGGTGAAAGGAGCAGGGAGGTTATGGTGGGAGTGGAGGAATGTGGCACGCTTCGTCAGTGGCAGCTGCTGCAGAACCTGTTGCCCAAAAGCTGGCGAAGTGGAAGTGGCACCACATGCTTGGAGTGGCTGCCTGGAGAGCAGTGCTTGCCAAAGGAGTGGTCTAAAACTGTACATGTCTTCATGTCGTTCTCAAATTCTTTACCGCAATATGTCGTGCAATGAAAATGCTCAACAGCTGTCTCCGAATTTCTCGTTACACAGTGGTAACCATCTAGCTAGTTTTTTTTTTTTCTAGTTCCATTTTCTTGATGTCCACTTGAGCTTTTGTTTTGGTTTATATTTCCCTCCTCACTCTTCTGCTAGAGGACAGAACATAGGGCACTGTTAGGCTTGCGGTGAAAAGTTTTTTTTTTTTTAAGCATTGTACTGAAACTGAAAACAAATCCTAAGGCAATGGTTAGTTGCAGTTCAACTTAAGTAAGGCTATGCAGGAGGAATGCAGTGAACACAGTGATGGCCAATAAATCTTTCTGAATTGTTATGGATAGCCGTGAAGTAATACCCACTGCAGCATTGCATAATACTGGGCTGAAATTTATTCATTGTAACTGTTGTTTTGCTGTGTATGTATGCAGTCCCTACAGCGGGTAAACATATGCACGCATACCAGCTCATCTGACTTCCGAGTGACCGTGTTTCCTATCAAAGAATTTGCTTTGCTGTTGAAAAATAGCAACATTTCTAGGCTTGATGCAAGGCACGGAAATTCAAACTGCTGCATGCAGCAAGGGCAGAATGACGGTACACACATTGTTAAGGTGACTGTGCAATGTGAAATAGCTGCTTAGTCCTTCCTTTGGAAAAAAAGGGACATATAGCATGTGTCATTTTCTCGAAAGTTTAACTTGGTGATAACAAGTTGTTTACCTGTTTAATGTCCAGGCACTAAAAATGTTGGAAAAAAACCCCAAGCCTCCAGCTTTTCACCACTGCTAGCTCACGCATTGCAGAAATGCTAAAAAGTGGTAGTTTCATTGAAAGAAAATTTTATTGTTACTTTATTGTAAAAACTAGCTGGGTAGGCTAACTTTTTAAATGTGAAGCTGACATGGGAGAATGTAGCTTTTGCAGTGAGTAAGCGTACAACATGCGTTCTGCATCTCTGGGAGCTGGTACATTGAGAAGGAGTTAGGAAACGCAGTTGTTTATATGTAATACTGCGACGATTTGGTATTATTTTGCTGGTAAATGTGAAAACCAATGACATTTGGGTAGTTTGTATTTTACATTTTTGCAAGACATTATATAAATGCCTTGCACATCACGTAAAACACAGACTGTGTAGGTTTATATGTGGCTAAATGTAGAAAGGAATGTCTTTTCTTAGATTGGCTATTTCACGAAATTATCCTAGGTGCAACAGTGTTCAGTGGGCAAAAAATAGCTTCCTCTTTTCAAGCGCGTTCATTTTGCATTAGTTTATTCATGCATTCTAGTCACATTACGTCATTATTAGGTGCACTGCAGTAACAAATTTGTTTCCTTTATTCCTTTGTGGGCCTTCAGATTTGAGGTGAAGAATTCCGTTTCTTTTCTTGTCACACAAAAAACTCCTTACAGAAGTTGAAAGATGCACTGACTGTCAAAGGACTCAGCAGCAATGGTGAGAAGCAAGCATCCAAGCGTACAGTGCCCGCAGCACAGATTTCTGGGACTGTAATTGCACCATCAGATGCAAATCTAAGTGATGGGTAAGTGCCCAAAGGACCTTCTGTTATGTGCAAGGCTTCAGAGCAGAGCTTCAGTGCTGATGCCGTACTGTTGCCTGCGGGCAATAAAATAAGCTGTAAACAAGGTCCGAGCTCCAAGATGGTTTGTGACAGCAGTGGTGCCTAGCAAGAAAATCAATGAAAGAGATGCAGTAACAGAAATGCATAGATATGATATTCTTACTGCACAAGTATTTCTGACAGTAAAACAAGGAGCACATTTCAGCTGTTCTGAAGTTAGTGGTGCCAAACGACAGTAGTTTCCATTTGCTGCTCCTAGCTGGAGGTTCTATGTGCTCCGTGAAGTGGACACAGGGAAGAGACAGGTTTCAAAGCTGAGCTTCGAAGCAGCTACTGCTAATGACCTATGGGCATGCTTGGATCCAGCCTTGAATGTATATAATGGAGATATCATCTCACTTATTATTCAGTCTGAAGCCATACCAAGCTTTGTGCATTTCACCTAATAGCGAGTCGGATGCCATGCTAGACTGTAAAATTTTAAGTAGGGACCAAATTTCTGGTTACATGTTTTTTTCTTTGGAATGACGTGTAAAACATTAATAAATAAATCGCCCCGTGAAATATACTTATGCCTGGTAGGTAATTACTATTAAAATATAATTATAATTAAGCAGCAATTATACTGAAGCCTTTGTATGTCTCCAGGGGCCTCAACTCCCCATGTATGTTGCAGTTGCGTTTCATCTGCTGAAACTAAAACTGAGACAACACAGGAAAGGAAATTTCAGTAACAAATTAATCACCAGGGGCAGGCAAATTCCATGTGCGATCCATGGGGGTGTGCGTGCGAATATTGAAATTTTTTTATATGAATAGAATACGAATATGGAGAAAAAATTCATTTGAATATCGAATCAGTTATCGAATATCTGTTCTGTATGAGAAAATTTTTCAGAAAACGAATAGGCAAATGTAATTGTTCTTAATTTTTCCAAATAGTGTCAGTGTTTTCAGCAGAAATAAACAAAACAGACTGGCTCAGCACCATGCTTTGTGCGCAGAAATGTGTACTCCTTGATTAGGCGGCTGAACAGTATGCAACCTGTATTGTGGTCATGCAGAATGAGTAACGTAATGAAATCCATAAATTGGCATATGACGTGGCAACTAATAAGTATCATGGTGAATAGTAAAAACTAATTAATTTGGACTTCAGGGAATTATCGGAAGGGTGCAGTTATAAAATCCCTCCCCCACCTCCACCCACCGAAATAAAAAGAAAAACTGCTGAAAATGCAAAAATGCAGTGAAGCCTTGCGAGGAGATGCCATCTTACAAATAGCGAAAGGCCCGTGACGAGCGTGCAATTTTGGCGTGTTGGAAGAACAAGGCGGACTTAATTGAGGAGCATGCACACTGGCATCGGAACGGGCAGACTGCTTGTAGAAAGCAAAAAAAAAAAAGTCAGCAACGTGCGGAAGGAGCACACAGCTGGGTTCTGACGGCTGGTGAATTCGCAGCTGATAGCCGCCATCGCAGGCGAAGCTCATAGCGGAAACTATGCAACCAGGCTACTTGTTGGCCTAGCGAGAGGGGCCTTCCCTTTGTCATCACGCCTACCGTTATGCGCATGTAAGAGGTGCACGGATTATGATGTACCATGAAACAAACAGGATTTTTACACGATCGCTTTCCCTTCCAGTGGCACCGCAACTCGGGCCACCTTTCGGAAGCTCCATGCTAAATTCCACAAGTAGGCTTTCTCACATACCACAGTTGACCAAAACGAGATGGTAGAGTTCACGCTAGAAGAGTTGTGAACACGATATGACGAGTGTGTGTGGGCATCAAGAATGCAACACCTTATGGCAGGGTCAAACAAAAAGTCGCACGCTTTCGCGCTGTGATTGTTCAAAGCGGGTGGTCAGCCATCTTGTTCTCTTCATGTGTGAATTGTGGCAAAGCCCACTTGCAGAATTTTGCAAGAGATCAAAGCCTAGTAGCACCCAAATGTGATTGGTCCATGCGATAAACGATGAAGAAGAAAGCAGAGGGAATGCTTTCTTACTCTTTAACTCAATCTGCAGATAATTTTCTCAGATATATTGTGGTTTTGCAACAACCAGATTTATGAAAGTCTGCATGGCATTCAGTTGCTTTCAAATATTCGGAAATTCTTGCATATGAATTCCTCGAATCGAATATGAACCAAGTAGCAAACATGTTCAATTCATATTTGAAATTTCGAATGATTCATATCCCGCGAATGTTTACTAATATCTTGTGTATCATTCCAAAGGAAGAATGTGCAACCAATATGGGGTGTCCTTACTTCTTTAGGCTCTTTGTACTGTTTAGGTGACGTGGTTCAAACACTCCCTGCAGCAAAGAATATTTTGGCTGTGTTGCCGCTCCAAAAAATTCCTGGCAGATATCGCATCTGTTGTTTAAAAGTTTACCTAGATCAATCTTAGTTTTGTCTGAGGTTGCAGTGAAGAATTTCAGAGATCACTGTGCACCTTAGTCAGAAAGCTGAAGTGAATTTTTGTTCAAGCTGTATACAAGCTGTCTTCAGAGTGAATTCTTTTATGCTGCCTGAAAACATGATGCCTAAAAAAAATGCTGCAGAAAACAAACTTGATTTTGGATACTGTTCCTAGATGGTCTAACGCTCGTAAGAATTTATTTCGACATACAATGTTCTGCTTGGCCCAGGAAATATGTATTTAAGCAGCCAAACTTGGGGATGATGCTGAAACATTTTTTTTGTTTCGTGCACATCGGGAGCCGTAATGTTGGTCAGCAGAAATAAAAGGGATACAGTAGAAGGATATGTAAAAAAAACACGCAAGAAGTTAAAGGTAAGGGGATAGTGAAGAGAGATACCAGTATTTGAATCTGGCAACACTGTCAAAATCTGGTTATGTGCAGACCTCTTTGTGTAAAGTTTTACAGTTTTACTGCGATAGCAATACCAGTGGTACTTGGCGAAAATGCTGGCGTCGTCGGCATGAAGCTTCGGCTATTGAAGCCTCCATTTTCCAGAATTGCCACCCACCCGCCTTCGTTTATATGAAATTTTGCTGCGTACGTGCAGCCTCACTTTAGAGTAAAAGCGTTGAAGTAATTGTCGAGGCTAAATCTAATTTTGCAACTTTCTAGCATCAGGTTTCATGATCGTACTGTCAGTTTATTGTATTGAACAGTCAAATGTTTGTGACATATTAGTTTCTACATTGAGTGCTGTTTAACTGAATGCTGTTTAACTACACATTTTTTTAATCCTTTTTGCATTCATTTTTTAAGAGGATCTGACTGAAAATGCAACAGGCATGTTTTGGAATTCATTTTTATTCTTGTACATGTTTCCGATTTTTGCCAATTAGATTTAGGTGCTTGCTTTTGTTTTCCTTTGCTATTTCTCACATTTAACTTTCACAGTGCAGCTAGTTTTCTTTCTGTCGTTTTGCACTGATATGGAATTCACTACAAGTTTATCTCTCCACTGCTATACATGCTGAGTACATACTTTTTTGTACTTGCAGCAACAGAAACCGACGTGCTGATGCCTTTGATGATGAAAGGAAAAAGAAGAATAGAGAAAACAACAGGTGAAGTTATTGTCGTATGTTAAGAAATGTCTTTTTCTTCTGTCTCATTTCATTAGTACTGAGTACAAGCAATGCTTGGGTATGTAATGCATTCGTTCTTCGAATATAATGAGCCAACATGCTTTGCTTATTTATTGCATATTATTATTTTTGCAAGGAGCTCAATGTGAAACTTGGAGATTTACTTTCAGGGCATTGAAATATGTGAAAGCACACGGAGCTTGGAAATAAAGACAAAGCTAGTCTGCTATGGCACAGTTCGAGGCAGAGTTGCTGTTCTGCATGACGTTTTGCAGTGCCACACATAATCCACATTTTGCATCATATTTAAAGCACAGTGTTATAACATATCATGCACACATGTCAGAAATACAAGCCATGCACGTTGCTCCAATTTGGTCAGCCTGTCTTCTATGTGTTTAGTCCGTATGCTCCTCTGACTTGTGTTGTGCAGGAAGACAGGCCTCAGTCTGTCTTCCCCTATTTTCCCTATATCCTTTTCCTATTTACGGCCAGTGGCTAGCGTTCTCATAGTTATTTTTCCTCTCTAGGTATGCTGCACAGAGGAGCAGGGCCAAAAAAAAAAGGATGAGCGAAGCGATCAGGAAGGAGCTTGAAGATTACAAGAAGCTATGTGCCGAACTGACTGCACGGAACCAAGACCTCCTGGTTTTGATCCATCTTACCTTTGTCGCTTCAGTTCGCTCCACTCTGCCCGCTTTATTGCAAACCTACAATCTTTATTGCACTCAAAACAGCGCTCAAGAACTTTGATCAAAGCTGCTGCTTTCTTATATGTTCCCCTGCCTTTAGCTGTGCGATTTGCAGTATGCTGGAAGATACAGGGACAAGCCTAACGCAGCATGTTCAGCACTCTGGATGCATAGCTAATAATGTATCATTGTTTATTTGCTTATTCAGGATATCCCTAAATGCCCTCTTTCGAGGGTATTACCTAAAAGTGTTGGGGGGTGTACATTGTATTAGGAACCTCAAGAACTAGCAAAAGATACTCTTAACAGGCTAGTTTTGACAAGGGAATATAATTTAAATACCTGAGCCTGTAAGTACATGAGCACACGAGAGAGAGAGAACATTATAATAAAAGTCCTAGGTAGGCAGTAAAGTAAGGCATTACAACAAATGACAAATATAATGGAATACATGTTTTAGGCACAAAAAGAACAAGAGTTGCAATTGTACAATTGCATGAAGCAAAGAAGTAACAAGAAAAGGTGTCTAAATGCCAACGTCACTGCATATTACATAACGAAATTTCAATGCGTTAGGTTCAATGGCTATGTGTGCTTTGAAGTTCCACTTGATGATATAGTGCGTGGTATGAATGACCCCACAAATACAGATGAATGATATGCAACGTGCCTAACTTTGAGTTGATGGTCATGACACGGAAGGAAGGCTGACGATGACTAGAAAAAATTGTGGTGAAGTGGTGGATGATGATGCCTTGCGTCCTGTCCTGATCGTGCTCTCCCAGTCACTATGTACTTATGCAGTTCACGGAAACAGTAAATCACTTACATGTAGTTTCCATAGGAGCAAGGCCTGGCAGGTCCCTTTAACAGAACAGGGTCAACACATGAATGTGCTTATCACATAGGATGGAAGTAGCTAGTGGTTATATTTTTGCAAACAGATTGAATGGGGTTGCCTCAATTTTTGTAATTTGTTTCTTCGGCTTCTTCATTTCACACTTTGCCCTAATGGAATCACTTGCCAGCAGTAAAACGAGGGCTGAGTGCTGAACATTCATGCTTCTACTTGACAGGTGCTTGAGATGAAGTCACAAAAACTGAATTGACATATTTCACTTCGTAAAACTCGCAAACTATGGCTATATATATTAGGGGTGTGTGGATAGTACTTTTTCGAAACCGAATTGAATATCAATCATCAGCAGCAGCAGTAGCTTGACTACGCCTACTGCAGGGCAAATGCCTCGAAGGCCTCTCTTATATATCTCCAATTAACCCTGCCCTGTGCCAGCTGTGGCCCCCTTATCCTGGCAAACTTATTTTCATCTGCCCACACCTAACTTTCTGCTACCCCCTGCTACGCTTACCTTCTCTTGGAATCCAGTAGATTACCCTTGAGGACCATCAGTTAACTTGTCTTCGCATTACATGACCTGCCCAAGCCCATTTCTTCCTTTGGTTTTGACTAGGATGTCATTACCCTGTGTTTGTTCCCTTACTTACTCTGCCCTCCGGAATACTTGAATACGAATATTTTGGCTTAATTACTGAGTCAGATATGAATAGTATATTTTAGTACTGAATTGAATATGGATCGAATAGTGAATGAACCTAGTCGAAAACAACGTGAATATTTATGTGATTATTTGCTACTTGTGCATGTTTATGTACACCAAATATTCATGCGAAACAGTGAAGCTCTATAGGCGGCGCTTTAAGTCACAGAGTTGAAGTTGCATTTGTCAGAATTACCTGGCCCACTATTAGTTTGTCATATAACATTGAGGTGAACAGTTAGGAAAAGGTTCATTGTACTTTCAGTACTTAGTCAAAAATCTGTAACCTAAAATTGAAATTTTAATAGCTGGAAAAATGAATATGCACTGCTTATGTTTTTGTGTGGTGTAATGCAAAAAATGCATGTGTGAAATTTTTCAATGTTGTCTACAATGTAGATGATTTTTTGAAGATACCTGCTTGTCTCAAATTACATTGCTAATGCAAAGAATATGTTGCAGAAATTTGTAAGAAGACCCTGATAGGAGGAGCATTTTCTTTTTTTGTTCCATATCGGACAGAGATCCAAGCCTCTTAAATGTTACACCACAGTCCACAGTTAAACACAGTTGCTGGTGTACCGTATTTACACGATTTTAAGTCGACTCGAGTGTAAGCCGACCCCCCATTTCACATTTTTGAAAAAAAAACAAAAAAACTTGAAGGTTGTTAACACTTGGCCTTTAATAATAGAACACGATAGCACTATCCTGCGCCCTCTGCTTATCACCAGCCGCTATTGGCTGCCACGTGCGGGAGCACACGTGGGCACATTCCAGAAGGAAAATGTATTAGTCACTGGTCTACTCGTCCACACTTGCGCCATCGCCCTCACTAGCGTTGCCGTCGTGATAGCGGCTGCGATCCCACAGCTCGTCGTCCTAACTTCGTCGTGCAGCGAAATCCCGCACTTCGCAAACAGCCACATCACGACATTGCGTGCAACAGCTGAAAATTTTGCCTCGCTGCAGCTGCCATGCCTATATCATCATCATCATCATCAGCCTTACTTCACCCACTGCAGGGCAAAGGCCTCTCCCGTGCCTCTCCAATTAGCCCTATCCTTTGCCAGCTGCATCCACCCTTTGCCTGCAAACTTCTTAATCTCATCCGCCTACCTAACCTTCTGCCGCCCCCTGCTACGCTTACTTTCTCTTGGAACCCACTCCGTTACCCTTAAAGACCAGCAGTTATCTTGCCTTTGCATTACATGCCCTGCCCAAGCCCATTTCTTTCTCTTGATTTCGACTAGGATGTCATTAACCCGTGTTTGTTCCCTCACTCACTCTGCCCGCTTCCGATCTCTTAACGTTACACCTATCATTTTTCTTTCCATGGCTCGCTGCGTTGTCCTTAACTTAAGCTGAACTCTTTTCGTTAGCCTCCACGTTTCTGCCCCGTAGTTGAGTACCGGTAAGATTATGCTGTTGTACACTTTGCAGCGATGCAGCGATGGCGTAGAGGTAGAACATCCGCCTCGCGTGCAAGAGGACCGGGGTTCAAATCCTGGTGCTGCGCAATTCTCCACCGGGTTTAAGAAAAAAAAAATCTGCGTGTCGATGGAATTGCATAACCAGGCCTGGAGTGCGGCCTTATCTCGGTGACCAGAACCGACAACGCACTCTCTCACCAGAGCAGGATTTGGCCACCCTGGTGTAGTACTTGGCCACAACCTTCTATGATCAAACCAATTAACCATGCCTATATCACCCGTTGCGAACGTCGAACTTGCGGCCCGGCGCTGTTCGTTTCTTCGGCGTGAAGAATGACAGCCATCTTGAATGTAGCTGTGAACGAGCTCCGGTTGCTTACCGGACCTGGAGCACGAATGACGAAGCACGGCATTAAAAACTTGGGAAACGCAGCCAGCAGCAGTCAACGTGTCAAAGCCAAAGAGAAACTACGCTTGAGCGGCGTCAGCTCTTCCGTCGGCCATCAACACTCCCCGGCGCCGCTGCGTTTCCGAGTGGGGGTGCCACCGCGGTTGGAACAGCGGCCCTTCCATCAACTATTGATGCTCCCTTGAACGCCAAGTGCGCGGTTGAAAGTAAACAAAAAAAACTTGGACGACGCCTATTAAGAGTAGAACGCGAATGGTTATTAAGCCGTCGCCACTTATCAGTAGACACAATCTGCGGCCAGGTGTGCGGAGTGGGCTGGTGTCGGTTTGCTGCTTATCGTCAGCCACCATCGGCCCCCTCACGCAGGGTGGGGATGCCAGGTCTGCGCATTGACATAGCAGCTGCTCAAGGCCAGCACCAAGAGCGGTGCGAGGGAGCCGCGCAGCAAAAATGCTACCACAATGTAGCATGCCTGATATCTCGTTTGTCTAGCCTTTATTTATAGCGTGATCCTTTGGTTTCGATTTTAAGTCTACCATCCCCCTACCCCACTTCGCATTTTCAAATTTTGAAAAATAGGTCGACTTACAATCGTGTAAATACGATATGTGATGAGCTCAGCTTCTTTAGAAGACGCAGCAGCCTGTTTCTAAGGCTAGTACTTGCTACAGTATTCCAAAAAGGAAAATGATGGTAGATGCTAATATACTGAATACATCTCCAACTTGTTTACCTGTACTTAAGCATGGTCATTAGTGTCTAAACTGTAGCTCTTGTTGTTTTTTATGAAAGAGAAATGTGCATAGTACACATTGCTATGTTAATCCATATGTGGTCCTCTGGGCTCTTCAATTTTGCATTTATTTTTACAAGCATTACAAAGGCACAAGACAACAGAAAAATTATGAGGACACTTAAATAATCTTAAGAGTGAGATGTGATAGCATTAGAATCAATGTTGCTGCTACATGTTTCTGTGTTTGTGTCAGTTCTTTCACCACATAAACAGTGGGGTCATTCTCATCTCAGCTTTACTGGCACACACAATCATGCTGAGTATATCTCTATCCACTTCCTTTTCACACATCTCTCCTGTGTCATCGTCCATGTAGATGGCCCAGATGCCGTCAACACCTTCCATTCAATTGGTTCCTACCTGCTACTAGCGTCGCCTTTTCCTGGTTGCACAAGAAAGGACGATACCTGTGCCGTGGTCATGCGACCTTGTGACATCATCTCCCTTTTGACCAATGAGTGACTTTCGTGACTAATGGACATAAAATCGTAGGGTGTGAACTCTAATGCTATTACATTAAAAAAAAGGACAGATGCCATTTTTTGTGGTGATGTTGTTCTCTGGTTCAGTGCTGTTGTGCTGCTTGTGAGACTAGCACAAGCAGGAAGAGGAAACTGCATAATCTTCATACTAGTTAAATAAAATGCAAACTATTTACGGTTTTCCATAGTTTGTTGGAGTGTTTAATATGCTAGCTGATGTGTTGAAATGTGGGAAACATCAGCTATCAAATACAAGAGCAGTAATTGATGTCTAAATCTTATGAAGCTATTCATCAATAGTAGGCCTGTTTTAATGGGAGTTGGACATAAATAAACATGTAAACATTAGGAACCCTGTACTTCTGCCCTAGTATTGGCCAAAAGGTTTCTGAAATGATGCTGTCAGATCTGTGAATGCCTTATGTGCATGCTTAATTGACATTTAAGCCCTGTATTATTCATTTTCAGAACCAAAGGTCCATGTCCAGAGAAGCGGAGTTGCATTATAAGGATGAGATATTTAATCTCAAGAAACAGCTAGCTCTTCATAGCAACTGCTCAGTCACATTGGAAATGCGGAAGAAAGGTACAAAGCTGTAGCCATTTTTTTTTTTTATAGCACATCTTTGTGCCAGCTACGGATATATTCCAGAACAGTCATTATCATCGCAGAGGTCCCTTTCAGAGTGCTCTCACGAACTCGAGCAGTGGAACCTGGCATGTGAGGAAATGTTTGTGATTAGGTACACTGCAGTTTTCTAATATCAAGTTCTAGAGCTTACTGGTGAGAATCAAAAAGTGAAATACCTCCACCAAATGTGTTTCAAAACCAACATCAGCTTTTCTGGTGACCACAAATGCCCTTACATTGGCTAAAGTGATGAGTAAAATGCTGCTTTTTTGCAGTGTTAAGTTGCTGCCAAAAGTGACTTCTTGTAGAAAAGGATGACCTGGATGAAAAATTTACTTGATGTAACAGCCTAAGTTGTAGCCTCGTGTGAAAAGCTATAAGCCTTTGGAAAACGTGTTTTTTGCTTTTGTGAATTTACTTGATGTAACAGCCTAAGTTGTAGCCTCGTGTGAAAAGCTATAAGCCTTTGGAAAACGTGTTTTTTGCTTTTGTGTTAATTTGTGTAGCTGTTTACTCATTTACATCTTAACGCTGTGTATTGAGCATCTTAGCATGTGCCAAATGTATTGATTCTCACAAATACGTTAATCAACAAGTTCTGATGGCCTTCATAGCAGGCAGCGCATGGGCTATCATCAGGAACTGGCGAATGTGCTACATGTTTAAGTATTTCTTGTCTCTTATAGAGAAAGATGGCCTCAAGAACCAGCGAAAGCCGACAACTGAGATTGTGCCACAGGTCCCCACTGCCATCGCATTTCCAAGTGCATTAGCTCTGCCAGCTCATTTGTCACTTGTTGTTGCTACAAAGGACTCTCTACCACGATCAATATTGAAGTGAACACCAACGGACTGCTCAGTGCTTCCATATCCCATCTATTTTACCATTGTTATATGATCAGCCCCATGGCTTGTCATTGTTTGTTTTAGGCATGATATGCTTTAAACTTGTGTTTTCTCCTTTGAATAGACCTCTCCCTAATGTAATCTGACATCACTTGTGAAAAAGTGGCGTAGCTGGATATCAAGGTTGTCCACTTTTACTTCTAAACCAATTTCGCACGTCTCATCAAGAGTTCCCCTGCCGCCTTTCTTCTCTCAACTGGAGACGCCTTGGTGCAAGTTGCAGCCTTTCTTCTCCCGGTTAGAGCCTCCTCAATAACACTGCATGTTTTGCCCATCAGACCAGAATTGCTTGCGCTGATGACGTAGGCCGAGAAACATCTACTTTTGTAAACTGTCACAGAAATTGAATTCAGAAATGGATGTTTATGAGCCTTGCACGTGTATGTAGTCCTTTCAGATGCCACTGCTCATTTTAAATGAAAAATGCCTTTTGCCTCCTGAATAGCCAACAAAGCCAATTGGTTAGTTTTGCAGTGCAAAACACCGGCTGTTAATTCCTGTAGTAAGGCACAAAAATTTGCACAAAGCATCATAATTGTTGGAAATGGTAACATCAAAGCATCAGGATTTGTCAGACCAGTGCCTGAGGGGTTGTGGGGTCACATATTTCTTTCCAAAGATTTACAGTGCTCTAGGAACCCTGGATAAAGGATATTATTAAAGGTGATGGAATCTACATGACTATATGTTGAAGGATATGCTGCTAGGCTCACGGCTTTGACAAATATTATCTACTGCATTTTCTCGTTAACAGTAAAAAAGCATTCCAGGTGCCACATGAGTGCTAAATTTGTTTAAAATAGAGAAATCACTGTTAGCTGTGTACTCTTCAAAAAAGCTGAAAGTTCCCTGTGTACACTTTTTGTTGCATCTAAAAGGGATAAGAACAACTTGCCACCTCAACTGAAGGTACTATCTGTGCTTATCTTTGCACATATCTTTCAGTAAAAATATCAGTTTGTGTTTGTGATTCGAGGCAAGTTTAGGGAACTGAGTCATTAGCAATTAACTGGAAAGGCCACTCTAGAATAGGATAAGATATGCGCTAGTTTCCATGAAGTGCCTTCAGCTTTGTACACTAGTAAACCATAGCTTTTCTTTATTTAAGGTGCCTTCTCGGGTAAGAATTGAGTTTGATCGGGATCCCTTTGGGGTGCAAAAATTAGGGTCAAGTCAAGTTTAACCCGAAAATGAAGGGCCCTAAGTATAAAACACTGGCTGCATGTATCGCTGAAGTGCATATAAGCAACGAGATAGACAATTTTTTTTTTTTGCTCATATCATTTTGCTTTTTTTTAGAGCGAACACAAAGCTACTTCGCTGAGTTTTTTCCCACTCATTTCACTGCTGCATCACGTCTCTTTTTACACATCCTTGTTTGCATGTATACAGGCAGTTTACAGTAGCATTGTTTCATAATAAGCTGCAATAGGGCAGCATTATCTGCATCTACCTCTACTTCATCAGTTCTCTATTACATGTTGCATCTCATTTTGCTATGCTTGCTTCACAGCTGGCCAAGGGCTCATCTCTCAGGGTGCCTCATAGTTGCATAGCGGTAGGCATTGCTTTTCAGACTTTGCCTGGATTGAAACACTGCACACAGTAAAAACTACTCAGAAACCGTTGCAAAAGGTGCCATGTATGACATGCCATGCGAAGTTATCAAAAGTTAGAAGGGCATTTTACTGTATATTATGTGGCACTGACTGTTTTAGATTTCGAGCTTATTTATGCAGTTGTTAAACATGCTTCGATTCTAGCTTGTATATAGTTTTGATGTGCATCGATGTTTGATTAAGAAACCTGCTGGCGCGCTTTTTTCAGTGCCTTGCAAATAAAATTATTTTACAACTTTTATTGATGAAGGCTTCAATTCTTTTTTGAGACGGACGGACAGACAAACGGACGGACTTTTATTGGCCGAGCAAGGAGGATTGCTCTGCCAGTGACACTGCCTCGTGATCCAGTCAGATTTAATGTCCTCTAAAGAACAAAAAGAACCACGATTGGTAGATTGCTATGATGAAAAAGCAGTCCTTTTGCGCAAACTGTTTCTCAAACTTGCTTCCTCTCTGGAAAGGATATTGTATGTCAGTCGTTCTGTATCGTCATTGCATTGCCCTTCTGAGAGCGACTAAACCAACCTGCCCACATCACATCTTCCTGCGGAAATTTCTACCGTAGAAATTTCAAAATTTTCGAGAAATTCAGGGACGTTGTCGACTATTGTAAGCAGGAGGTCGCGCAATGTCATGTCCAAGTAGTTACTCAGCGGGAGCTTAAAGGAATCATATTCTTAGCGGTAAGAAACAGACACAACACCAAGCTACACACACACACACAGGACACCCGCTATTTTAAAGGAATCGTATTCTTAGCGGGTGTCCTGTGTGTGTGTAGCTTGGTGTTGTGTCTGTTTCTTACCGCTAAGAATACGATTCCTTTAAGCCGTTACCAACTAGCCCAACTTAATGTTTCAGCGGGAGCACTATGGCCAAGGAGCATGACGAGAACCGTCACTCCCCGTTTCCGGTGGCGTGTCAGAATTTTCGCTGTGTAGAGTAACTAACCTAACAGGTATGTAATTTGCCGTTTTAGCTTCCAAAACTGTTAATTATATCGCTTTATTGGAACCATCCCCATGTGCCGTAAGATCGGCGGTTCTAGCGCTTCGGTCTGGCAACCACGGAGTTACTGTTTCGGGAGGAGAAATGTGTTTTCATTTCAATACAGTTTTGTCCTCGGCCTTTGACCAGGCTGTATTCGGTGTAATTGGAAGCCTTTTATGCCTCTACTCTTAGGTTTCTCGATTACTTGGACGTTCAGCAGTTGGTTTCAGCCATGCAGCGAGCAGTTTCAAGCATAAGCTACGCCATAGCATGCCCTACGATCTGTGCGATATGGTGTCGCCGGAGTGGACCCTTCGCCCTAATGTAAACAACTCTCCTCCTGTGAACATCAGGCCGCGGCTGCAGCTGGGAATTGGAGCTTTAAAGCTGCTCATGGGTCGGAATGCATATGGCTAGTGACGTGAACAGTGAATCCAGTGGGAGTGACTCCGGCTCAACTCCGGAAGAGGAGCGAATTCGACGACTGTTCCAAACCTGTGATGGCAATGGAGACGGTTACATTGACAGGCTAGTGAAGTTTTGTTCCTTTAAGCAGCGATCTCTGTGGACTACTTTCTGTTGAATGCCCTGTACCTGTGCTTCAGGCTTATACTGCTCGCAACTGATAAATTAGATTAAAAGAGCCAGTCACTGTGGCGGATTTAGCGGGAAGCAAGCTTCAACTCGCATAAAAGTATGTAAGCGATGACGCCCGTAAAGATTCGTCTCTGTCATCATTCTCATGAATTTAAGGTATCTTGGTTCGCTGTGCATATGTCAAGCTGTTGAGTTCATGATATCCTGTTAGAGAACTGTGCACAAATCGGTTTCCTTGGCGTTCATTCTTCAGCATGCTTCAAAATCACGCTACACAGCAGCTGTTCGTAATTTATGCGCGTTAAGCGGCGGTGACCATAATAAGGATCTGAATGCCGTTAGGATCTGCATCAGAGTGCCTGCTGTGCACAGCCGAAACTGTTAAGTGCGACTTTACCATTGGTAGTTTAGTAATACACCTAATGCACTGTAGCCGTCAAACTTGTGCAGTAGGGCCAGGAAGGGAGTTTCACATTTCTATAGTGCACGAAAAAAATCCCTTTGATTAAGTCAGTATGAGAATTAAAAGATGAAATGGTTTACTTGCATTTACAAAGCGCAGAAAAACGAGGACGATGGAATAGAAAATTTTAGCGCGGACTCTCCTAAGTGCACGAAGTAAAACAGGCACAGGCTAACTTAATACAAGCGGCAGATAGCCGCATTTACTGCCGATTCCATTTTTCCGTGCTAATTTCGTTCGTCACACGAGGGCGTTATGTTTTGATCTGTTGTGTTGTTTTTACGTTATGCCGTTTTTGTGTTGTTCTTGCATTGTTGTGTTCAAAACATAGTTATCAACATTATAAGCAATTTCTTAGCATCCCGATTCTGTCTTTTCTTCATGCCACATCAGCCAAGACCTGCTGGCAGTGTGTCGACAGCTGAATCTAGAGCACAGTGTTGCAGAGCTCATGGAAGAGCTTGGAGCTGATGAAGATGGGCGGATCTCGTACGCCGAGTTCCTGCGGCGTCGCATGCAGCTTATGGGTGAAATCAATGCCCTTACACATCAGGAAGAAGATGAAGTGCTTGAAAAGTGCCCCACTACATCGGCACAGGCCTCTTGTTCCTGGAGAGCAGAGAGTGATGCTAGTCAAGGTATGACCATGGATGCACAATGCTTGTCGAAAGATGTTTCACCTAGGTACTACTGTGTGCAGAAACATCAATCAGTGTTTCTTATCAGTAGGAAATAAAATAATTCGGTTTATTCTTTTTCAAAGCTACAAACGAAAGCGCTTATTTGTGAAATAAGACTGCTTCAGTGCTTACGCCACCTGGAAGGTTACAGACCCTGTGCTGTAATTTGTTCAAAACACTGCAGTTTCCAAGTTAAACTTAGAGGAACACTGACGACAAAAACATGTTGGCCTCAATCGATAGGGTATGGGTATCGCAAAGAAACCATTCTCACTGAAAACTGAGATTTCATAAGCTAGAAAAAAAAAAATGGAGAAACAGATGTTGCCATCATTGGCCTATTTCACAAGTTAAATACATGCGTTGGCAGTGAATTTTTGGAAGCAGATCCCAGGGGCTAGGATGCACCACCATTCACATTAAAACAGTGGCAGCCGTTCTTTTCAGTAAGGACCTCACAAATTTGAATCGACCGGCATTAAAATTTTTCTCAATTTTCTCGCTGATGAATGCATCCTTTGCTGGCGAATGAACGTCAGTTTTACTGATAACAATAATTAAATGAAGTTGTCTTTAGTGTCCCTTCAATATCACACGTTATAGATTATTATTAACACCAAAACGATTGCTGAAATGGGCAACATTTTTTTTCTCTATCCCACATGCATGGTCTTAGAGAGATCTGGGCTGATCAGGCATGATTCCTTACAGGGGTCATGCCCAGAGGTTGACAAATTATCTACTGAAATTTTTGTGTTGAAGAGCATGATGCATTATGAAAAAATATTTGTCTTAAGTAAGGTAAAGAAGTTCAACTGTATGGCATCCTATAACTGATTTTGCACAGCAAAGGTAAAATTATTGCCATCCTTGGGTGTAAACATATATTGACCGAAGCTTTGTTCTGTGCTGATATGCCTAATGATTTTGAAAGAATAAGGTAATCATATCCGACTAAGAGCAGAATGGACAAGAAACAGAACTAAAATGAATGAAAATTGCACAGCCTGCACCACTCATGGAGGATCTGAATGTGTATCATGTGTTGCCATTTTTGTGAAGTCATATCTGCTCACATTGCTTGCCAAATGTGTTCTTAGATGCGTATTTCTTGGGGTTCAAGAGTGCATGCATATGTGTGTTCCTGATCTATGTTTCCCTCTACCACCTCATATGATTGTGCCTGCTTAAGGTATTGCTCTAATGGAGTTGATGAACTGTACTTTTTTTATTATTAATGAAATCTTTGAGCACATGTGCACAACTCTTGCCTAATCCCTTGCCAAATGCATGCACTGCAGGGGCACTGTCGGAGCGGCATGAAAGTTGGGAGTTTGACTCTGGCACCAGGGACCTGAGCCCAGAGCCCAACACGTTGCAAAGGCTGATTGAAGCTTCAGGGCTGCCTGTACCAAACAAGGCCAGTGATCTGCTTGAGCTGGCCAACAAAGTAAGCAGCCAGTTATTCTTGTTAATTTAATGTGTCAAATAAACGAGAAAAGGCACACCTCGCATTCAGTAGGCTGCCTGGAAATGCGATTGTAATTTGGTTAAGCCTTTAATTTGAAGGCAAAGTTATCATTCTAAGGAGTACTGAAAGGAAGCCATTGCTATGGTGGTGATTTACTTTATGAACTGCATGTCATGCTTTACTTAATGAATTACATCTGTTGTGTTGTGTTCTCAATGATAACCAGTGAAGTTGGCTGCAAGTGTGCCACTGAAACCTTGCGCTATCACAGACCTGTTGTGAATTCATTCTTCCTCCTCCAGTATACCTTGCTTGTCAACATGGGGTTATGTTATGATTTAAAGAGCTTTTTTCTTCTGTGTCAGTGTTCAGAGCTCAGCCGTGTTGCTTACTGTTTGCGACATTCACTGAAAACTTTTATTCAGCTTCACCTGGCTGCGCTATCGTCACTGAAGAATGAGGTGTATGACCTTGCTGGTCGGCTGCAACAAGTGTCCCAGGAAAAGGAAGCTCTGGAACGGAAGCTGAGCAAGCGTCAACTAGAGAGGCTGCAGGCTACCCGGGACCGTGAAGACCGGCTAGAGCAGCAGGCACAGCGCTACGAGGAGCGCATCATTGAACTTCACAGTGTCATCGCTGAGCTCTCCAAGAAGCTTGACCTTCAGAGAGCTGCAATTATCAAGTTAGTGCCTGCTTTGTTTCTCCATCTCTGCGGGACGCACAGTGGCGTGATACATCACCACGTACCCTGTTTGCAGATGACAACACTAATACGAACCACCATCTGAACGCACTCACTAGCTTTATCATATGTTACATATTTTGCATCCAGTGGCATATTGCATTAGAATATGTCACTTGCAGCCATCAAAAAATGTAGGTCTAAGAATATGCTTTAATGCGTGTGTGCTGCAGGTTTTTTTCCTATGCAGTCAACATTGAAAGCAATCCCCCCTTTTTTGTTTTCTTTTATGTGGTTGCTAATCTTTAAGTCGGTTATGTGACTGATTCTGGGGATCATAACGAAACTGTTGGGCATTAGCTTCCCTCCACCCAGCTCAAGCTGCCACCAAAGTTATAACGCTTATTGTTGATGATACTTAACTCCTCTGTCTTGATTTTGTTATGCTGTATGCCCATGAAGGAGCCCATAAGGGCTATTGCATCAGCATCTACCACAGTGTGCAGAGGCCGTGCCTAGTTCTTTTCTCAGATGAACAAAAAACTAGTAACTTGAGCAGTTCTGCTGCTGGAGGAAATGTCGGGCTACAGCACTACATCGAAATGCTTAAAGTTGTGTCTAGGAAGAGAGCTATAAAATCGACATGTTCAAGAACAGAATATCCAGAGTTGCAGCTTCACCTATCGCGTCATAGCTGTTACGAAGAGAGCGCTCAGCTTAGGAGTGAGCCTTTCTAATGAGTGAAAAAGAGCATTAATTTTCATTTGAACATCGAAGAAGGAGCACGAGGTGTTGTACAGACAGTGAAATTGTCCTTAGTGAAGTGCTGGCTTCTGGCAATAACGGCAATTGTAACTAACCCACATGATCTGCCACTGTGTCAGGAACTACTGAATTGTTAAACACTGGCCATAGCTTTGCTGAGTGGCTGCAATAGTGGCTGCTTCAGTATGCTACATATGGTTCGGTGGTTGACGTACTTAGAAAGCATTACTCTAGCTGCCACAAACTGCAAAATTGAGAACTCTGACATCAGTTAGTTCATCATGTAATAGTATTGCACTAAACGAACATGTTGTGATCAAGCAACAGAGGTTTGGTTTATAGTTTATGGGGGTTTAACGTCCCAGGGTGACTCAGGCTATGAGGGACGCCGTAGTGAAGGGCTTCGGAAATTTTGACCGCCTGGGGTTCTTTAACTTTCACTGACATTGAACAGTACACGGGCCTCTAGAATTTCGCCTCCATTGAAATTCGGCCGCCGCGGCATGGATCGAACCGGCGTCTTTCGGGTCATCTGCCGAACGCCATAACCAATGAGACACCATGGGGGTAGAGATTTTGATTTACTGTTTTTGTTTTCCTGGCTTTTCAGATAATAAAGCTTGTAATTTGAGTATTTTTTATAAACCGACAAACTGAATTAATGTGATTGTGCTGTATAGATAGACCAGCGACCTTACCCAGCATAGTTGCTGTTTACAGTTAAACTGCAATTTGCTTAATTCATTTTTTATATCTCATCTCTGGCATAGACAAGTTATTGTTCCTCAGCTGTGTATGGACTGAAGTCAGTTTTTTGGAATACATGTGAAGAAACTCAGTTTCAGTTAACAAAAAGATTGTTGAAAGCACTCTTGCAAAAGCATGGCCTGTTTTAGATGTCTGCTTTGCTGTCGCTATGCTTCCGTTTTCTTATTGACCTTAACATTTCTTCACAGGGAAGAAGATGAGTTCAGCCAGCAGTCAGGGGATGAGTCAAGGATCAGTGATGTCTTGAGCCACTGCACGAGCAACGAAAACTTAGCTACAGAATCAATTAGTGACAAAGGTAACCGCGTCCTTCTAATCCACTTTTGCACTCTTTTGCATTTTTAACTAAAGCACATTGTGCGAGCATTGATGCTGAACCGAATCTTTTATTTCAGACAACGAATCCCCACCAGAGTTCACTGATGTTATTTCTGGAAAGTGTGCCACTACGGAAGTGGTTGTTCCGATGCAAACTCATGAAGGAGAGGATACCAGCAGTGGCCTTGGAGATAATGAAAGCTTTGATGATAAACCTCAGGTAAGACAATGGTGCTCATTGGAAAATATCCTTTCTGAAGGAAGCGCATAGCTTTTTGTGTTAGGGATGATAATTCTCTGCTGTACCAACAGCTGACTGAAGTGCATCACTTTCATCACTACTGCAGTCTGGAGTTATTTTGCTTAGCAATAAAATGAAAGCTGAAAACTTTGCAAAAGCATACAGCACCTCATGCACAGTGACATATAGCAGTGCCAGTATTGTAATGCTCGTCGTCAGTGTTGTGACTGGTGACTTTGCCTTGCTGCTGTCAGGTGCAGCGGCATGCACTGGTAGTGCTTGTAGCTTTAGATTGCTATGTGACTACAGCATTGGCTCTTTGTGGGAAAACTCTTGATAATTATCTTATGACTGCAGTGACTATCACGAAAGGTATAGTGGGAAACACATATGACACTTAAAAGCTGTGTTGGAAGCAAAGATTTTTTTTATGTACACATGCACAACTTAATTCTGTGAAGCCTAATTTTCATGTTATGCACTATTCATTTAATTGAATTGTACATGACTTTGGCTGTGCTATTGGGAGATCTTTCGTTAGGGCCATCTTAGCGTGCTTAACGTAAACGCTTCTTTATGATGCAAAGCAATACCTATTCTTCAGTTGAGCGTAGGCTCTTAGGAGGACATGTGTGTGTTCATGTGTGCGTGTGTGCATGCGCTGCACCATTCCTCCCCGAGCATCTCGCACCAACTTGCCCGAACCTTTACGCAGGCTCTTAGCTTCTGTGCAATCATTATACTTATTGATGTATACCTTGCAGCTCTAAGGAGGCCCTGAAACTTTCTCGCTTGTTTTTATTTTATTTTCTTAATTCTCTTATGGTCTCTTATGGTTTTCATCACATCCGGGTGATTTTCATTGCATCACTGAGAATGAAATTGCATTGTACAGGAAGAGAGGAAGGCATGCTCATAAGTGCATTGTCGTAAGAAAAGTGTAGGAAGGTGTTCCATGGGGACATATAATAGATCAATGCCAGCACATTAAAGAGTGTCAACAGAAGAGGGAAAGCTTCAGGGGTGAACAAATGCCATCATTGATGGAACTTTCACAGACACTTTGCAAGTGGTCCGGATTACATCTGCAGTTTATTGCACAGTATATATGCAGTATAATTGTAAAAAGGTGAATAAATATTTTATTGTTTTTTTTTTGCAGTAGATGAGGTGTTGATGATAAATATTACACACCAAAGCAGTTGCACAGGGTATAGTGACGCATGTGATGCTCAACCAACTGCATTTGTGGCTAGACAAGGAACCCAGTCAAAAAGATGGGCAACAAGAAAGGGAGGCACATATGACAGTACAGGGAAATAGCTATGCTTTATAGGAGAAACGCATTCTCCAATATGGCTAACAGATCATGTGCAGAGCAAACTGCAACAGCAAAACTGACAATGATAGTGAGGAGACAAAACATACGGCAAATCTGTCACCTGCTTTCTAAAAAGCTGAATTCTTTTTCCAGTTGGCAGAGCGGAGGTGCACTGATGCAATCATCACCATGCATCCTGATGTAATAGGCTTCCAAAAGTTCATGTTCTTTTCTGTCCCTGCCTCTTCCAAGAATGCTGATGTTGCTAAACATCAGATGGTGTTCTCAATCCCACCCTCCATTACGCGTTCTTCGTCTTTTTTGACTGGGTTCCTCTTCAAGAATGTACCAACTGG
This sequence comes from Amblyomma americanum, assembly GCF_052857255.1. Taxonomy (NCBI): domain Eukaryota; kingdom Metazoa; phylum Arthropoda; class Arachnida; order Ixodida; family Ixodidae; genus Amblyomma; species Amblyomma americanum. The sequence goes on from NC_135502.1 coordinate 59,549,431, forward strand.
CCCTGGTCTAATGCTCTTGCAGCTGTAGTTGGGTGGTAATTTTTATATTGCATGCGGCTATTAAATAACTTAAAGAATTTGCAGCACTACAAGAAACACATATTGCCGTACCTAGTGTAAGCTGTGGATCTTTTAGTCTGCTGTATCGGATGGATACCAAACATTGAGGCACTCATGGAAGGCATAAAACCCAGTCGTCTCTCACTGTTGAAGAAAAAGAAAATGGCACATTGTATCCAGAAATCGGAAGATGTTATTTAGATAAAGTTGGATATTAAATAAGGCTGTTTCTTTGCGGTCTTTTCAGAGGATTATATTTCCTTCATTACATCAATTCCTTTACTGCCTTGCCAGTGGAGGCAGCGCGAAAAGATGAGGACGAACACGAAAGGCAGACAGTACTGGCACTTAACTAGTTTTTCAGTGCCAGTCCTGTCTGCCTTTCATGTTGGTCCTCGTTTTTTGCCTGCCTCCCCTCGCTGTGCAAACAGATCAACAAAATGTCACAAATAGGTTGCAGAACCAAAAGGGCTAGGCACAGGCCGCAAGCAGTGAAGCAGTGTCCCAGCTGCAAGAGCTCATGCGAATTAAAGAAGTGTATTAAGAAACGAAAGCAGTTGGCAAAATCTCATAGTAAAAAAATCTGTTTAAAGAATTCTTGAGCATCGTTGGAATGTATTGGGAGCCCTCTGCCGTGCATTACCTCGTTGCCTTGGTGTACCTTATACGCATGGAAATCCATGAATTACTGCAGGGCTTCCACAGCAGCAGCAGCAGTCATGGTGTGCATGGTGGCCATGTCACCACCGTTGAACACAGGGCCACATCGTGCCAAAGCCTGCAGGCATCTCAGCTGCAGGAAGAAGTGGCTGCTCTGCGCTCGCAGAACATCGGCCTCCAGGAGAGGCTGGCTCGTCAGGAGGCTGATCTGCAGCGGGCAAGAGCCGCTACAGCTGCACTGCGCGAAGAGAGGGATCGCTGCCAGCGCAAGGCAAGTCGTTTTCTTGTCGCCGATGCTACAGCAACTTTTTTGGTTTGCGTGGGTCGCAAGGTTTAAGGACATACTTTTTTTTTAGGAAATTTTCACAAATTGACTAACATTCATAAAAAAAAAAACTGGTTGTGCAAGCAGTAGCAAATACAATTCAGGTGTCCAAGTGCTGATTGTGGCCTCTTTGGCATTAATTTAAATTTGCCAAAAGACATGCTAAGCACTTTCACCTTGTGGCAGTATAGTTTCAATGTCTTAAGTGCTTGGGAGCATCACAGTTTATCTGTACATGCACATGCACCTGCCGCCTTTACTTGCTTTTGTCAGCCCGCTGTTTTGTTCCTTCATTCACTCAATTTTGGCTCTGTTGCCCTGCCTGTGGGCAGGTACTTATGAATGGTGCAGCTCATCATTCAATGCCGCATTTCGCTCAGTCCTGTTTTAAGCTTGCTGTGCACTGAGTAATCACACTCATACTATCTTGTAGATTCTACCTCTGTGACCGTATTCCGAAATTTCACCATTGAATGAAACTGAAAAATTGAGCTGGCACCAAGAAAAGAAAATCGAAATTGATAAGGTTGCTGAATTCGCATTTTTGCATGGTACCACAAGGTGTTAATTATACTCGGGTATTTTTTGAGGAAGTTTAAAGTGCTCCTAGTAACCTGCCTGGCCTTGGTCCTATATCACTAGTGCAGAATGGAAGGCTTTGATGCCTTCACTGGCATCTTTATGACACATCACACAAGCACCTGTAGTGTTGCTGAGACACTAGTATAGAATCGTGTTTTATGACAGTGGTAAATGACGTGTTTTATGACTGTGCGGTAAATGAACATAAGAATGCGCCGGTCTTGCTGCTGTAGCATTTCAATGCACACTAAGAACAATATCCGATTTTAGTTCTTCGTAAAAATCACTTGTATGGCTTTGTGGCTGTGGTGATGTTTGTTTTGCAGCAACGGATCCATTTGTTGAATGAAACTGAAAAATTGAGCTGGCACCAAGAAAAGAAAATTGAAATTGATAAGGTTGCTGAATTCGCATTTTTGCATGGTACCACAAGGTGTTAATTATACTCGGGTATTTTTTGAGGAAGTTTAAAGTGCTCCTAGTAACCTGCCTGGCCTTGGTCCTATAGCACTAGTGCAGCATGGAAGGCTTTGATGCCTTCACTGGAATCTTTATGACACTATTGACATCACACAAGCACCTGTAGTGTTGGTAAAGACAAAAAATGGTAAAGACAATGGTAAATGACTTGTGTTTTATGACTGTGGGGTAAATGAGCATGAGAATAATGCGCCGGTCCTGCTGCTGTAGCATTTCAATGCACACTAAGAACAATATCCGATTTTAGTTCTTCGTAAAAATCACTTGTATGGCTTTGTGGCTACGGTGATGTTTGTTTGGCAGCAACGGATCCATTTGTTGCTGAAGTCGTCACTATCTGTTTATGAAAATGGCTACTGGCAATGATTACCTGCATTTTATTTTCTGGCCTTATCTAGCTTATAAAAGCTCAGTTTTTAGTAAAATTGGCCTTTCTGTAATTAAAATGTGCTAATCTACCAATACAGGCTAACTTCAGTTTGCACTCGGTGTCCAGTTGAGCGTCAGTGACTTCATGATGTCTCTAAACACATTTGGCCCATGTGGCTTTCCCAGGTCCGTGACCTGCAGCAACGTGTGGCCACCAGTCCCCAGGGCAGCTGCAACCTAGCACTGGGCGGAAGTTCATCTCCGCTGGCTGAGCAGGCAGTGCCACCTGTGGCCAAGATGGCTGAACGTATACGGCTGCGCAAGACCGAGCCACCTGCCTCACAGAGGCTTATCCTCGGTTCAGAGATGGCCAACCTTGGGGTGAGGACCAGTCTGTTACCTTCATAGGTGTAACGATGCACTCACACTTGCAAGCTGTGAAGGGCATGCGACCAGCAGTGTTTTTCGACTAGGGTGTGATACAGTAGTCCTGATGTTCACACTAGCAAGCACCACTTGAGATTCTTTTTCCCGAATGGTCTCGTATGTTACGAGAGAGTTAAATCCAGACTGTTACTGGCAACAGGAAGCTGTATGTACTGTAGAACTAGCTTCGCATCATTTTCGAAGTGCCACTGATTGGTTTAGCAGTTTGCAAGTCAGGGTTGCAAGGCTGCAAAGCTGAGCAGCTTGGGACCATCCTGGGACTTGCTTTTCCACCAAAACGGTTGCACCTCTGTAACCGCCTTCGCGACAACCTCCACGACTTGCATGCATGAATGCACATTAACCGTTACAGCCACAGGCAAATTTGTTCAAGTCTCAGGACATGAAAGAGTAATTCTTTTGACTGTCTGTCTGCATTTCATGGACGTGTGGGTATGCTTTAATGTGACATTGCAAAAACAGGAAACTGTGCCTTACTACCTGTACTACTAGTGTATCCACCTGTTTATCTTCAGAGAAAGTGCAAATAGGCCATTTTGGTATAGATGGATGTATACTAGCATTTTGATCAATCAGTTTGTTAAGCTTTTCATTAGATGGCCCCAATGCATTGTGTTAAAACCAGCCTGCAGTAAATAAAAGTGTCTCACAGACTTTACAGAAAGCTTTGCAAATAATAAGAACTTCTGTTTGAATTCAATACAAATTTTGAGCTGTCTGTGGCTTTGAACTTTAGATTAACTACATTTCTATAAATTTATTATACAGTCAAAACTCGATTTAACGAAACCCGATTTAACGAAAATCTCGATTTAACAAAGGTATCCTAATTCCCCCTCAGACGCCCATAGGGCTCAATGCTTTGACTAACCCGAAATAACGAAACTGATTCCGTGATCTGTCCCGATTTAACGAACCTTTTTTCGAGAAATAAAGGTGAAAAAGTGTTAATTTTTGGTCTATTTTGTAGACAGCACCCCAAAATTTATTGATTGCGAGTCAGCGGTAACAGCGCGGAGCATCTTCATCCCGTCGCTTTTTTCAAACTGCGCGGCGCAAAACGAGTTTTAATTTTGAGTCGAGCTCACGAGATGGCGCCAGCAGTAAAAAAGTTTCGTGCCACATTTCATAGATGGCGCTGTTGCAGTTCACGTGTTTTTTTTTTGTGTGTGTTTGTGTGTTGTGCTCTGTGTTCGCTCTTGTGCGGATTTCCCCGTGCCTTTGAACGCACGTCTTTGTCAAGCTCAGCTTGTTAGGCCTCCATCAGTCTAGCCTTGCTATCGTGAACGCGGACGTGGTGTGTGCGAGCAAGCGCGCCGCTAACCCTCCTGACTAGCAGATGGAGCCCTGCAAGAAACGAAAAAGGCTTACCCTGGACGAGAAAGCAGACATAATTCGTGCTGTGACAAGTGGACAGAAGAAATGTGACGTGGCTGCATCACATGGCATTCCAGCGAGTACTCTCTCCACAATATTGAAAGGGAAAGATGACATCCTCCGCGCCACTTCGTCGGGGAATCTCTCGCGCAAAAAAACGCTGAAGACCACTCCTTAAAGCAAAATGGAAGAGGCCCTCTTCGCCTGGTTTATGGATTTGCGGGCGAAGAATAGTATTCCCGTGAGTGGAGACCTGCTCCAACAAAAAGCTCACTCTTTCGCGTGCTTGCTGGGCGACAACGAGTTCAAGGCAAGTCCCGGCTGGCTGTCGCGCTTCAAAGAACGACACGGCATCGTCGGGAAAGTGCTTAGCGGTGAAGCGAGCAGCGTAAGCATGGCTGTAGTCGGCGACTGGCAGTCTGAAAACGTGCCCGACATTCTGGGAAAATATGCCCCCAGCGACGTCTACAACGCCGACGAGAGCGGTCTATTCTACCAAATGCTGCCTAAAAAAACACTCGCCCTGAAGGGGCAGGCGTGCCACGGCGGCAAACACAGCAAACAAAGGCTGACTCTTTTGATGTGCGTCAACATGGATGGCACCGACAAACGAGACCCGCTTGTCATCGGAAAGAGTGCGAGGCCGCGCTGTTTTAAAGGCACCAAAAAGCTTCCTGTGAAGTACGTTGCCAATTCAAAGGCCCAAACGCAACGTCCGTGGTTCAGCCCTTGGATCAAGGGATAATTAATAGCGTGAAGTGCGCATACAAGCGTCGAGTCGTCGACAGAGTTCTCCTCAACCTGGAGCTGAAGCGCGAGACGCGCGATTTTTATGGCGGTTGAGATGGTGGCGGCGGCTTGGAGAGCATTGAGGCCGTCGATAATTGTCAACTGCTTCAGGACTGCCGGTTTCGGTACACTAGGCCCTGAAACTGCCAAAGCTGGTCCGGACTGCGCGAGCGCCGTGCACGAGGATGAAGATGCCTGGGAACACCTTCGCTCAGTGGATGAAGTGCCCACAGGCATAAGTTTCTCAGACTACGTGAACGCCGACGCAAACGCAGTCACAACGGAAGTTTTGACTGATGCTGATATGTTGCGGCTTGTAGGAAGCGTGGAGGGAGTGACGGCTGAAGACGCTGCCGACGACCCTGCAGGTGCCGAAGCTCCCGTGCCGACACCAGGTCAGGTGATGGATGCTCTCGATCTGCTGCGACATTTTGCCGGCGCACACGAGGGGACGGAAGACGCGCTGGACGCACTTCAGACCTACGAGAAATCGGTGTGGCCGTTGCTCACAAAGCGCACGCAGGCAAAGATCACCGACTTCTTTGGCGGAAAATAAATTTGTAGTCCCCTCGGGCCTTTCTTGTCGAGTAAGAATTTTTGTTGTTTCTTTTCATACGCGCTAGCGGCGCCGGTCGTGGTGTTGGCGCTACCCACTCGAAAGTAGTGCAGGGGGTCATGACGATAACCATACGGACCCCCAAAGATTGCGCTAGTTGTATGATTACCAACTTTGGCGCCAATTTGTCATTAGCTGTGTGGCTTGCCGTCCCGTCGGCGGTATTTAGGGAAGATTGTTGCGCCGCTAGCCGAACCGTCCTTTGGGTCGGTGCTACCGGCGTGAATTCGTCACGCGCGAGTGCGACGAAAGGTGAAAATGGTACGTGCTAACCGATACGACCGGGATAAGCTGGTACGGTTTATGTGGATGCAAAATGCATTATGTTCAATGGGTGCTCAGTCGGGGACTTGACTTTACTACTTTTAAAACGAAAGTACTGTTTAAGCGGGTACGTTTTAACGAGGTTTTACTGTAATCGAATGTACTGAATTATGTGCCCAAGAAATGCCTCATTCAATTTAACGAAGTTCTCGATTTAACGAAATAATTCACGGCTCCCCTCAACTTCGTTAAATCGAGTTTTAACTGTATGTTGATACAGAGAGCAAGAGTGTAAACTAGCCTAATTTATGTTATACACCTATCGCTGCTCGCAGCTGAAAGCTGACAGTGCTTGTTGGGCTACATGCAAGAGAGCTGTAAGTAAACGGGTACCAAGGTTTTTCTCATCACTAGAGTAATAGCATAACAACGTGGCTGCACACAATGTAAATGCTCCCCAGAGAGAGCCCTTGAGATGTTCAAGGGAATCAGGCTTTTTTTGCTTGGCCAGTCTTCGTTTCATTCAGAGTTAATTAACTGGTTTGGCTCTGCTGCTGTTGATTATGTTTTCATTTCTCCTTCAGAAGAGTATTGCATTGCAAGTGGCTTAAGTTAAGTACATGCCTTCTTTCGTATTTGGCACTTTACTGAGGTGCCATAGCACAGAGTTTTAAGCAGTGTTTTGCTGTTCTCAGCAGGAACTGGAAACAGTGATAAAGTGGAACCTCTCCGACCAACTTTAACATGTGCAGATCTCCAGCAGCAAAGTTGCTGAACAGTTGGTGCAGCAACTGCAAGAAGAGGCTCACACACAGGAAGCCATTGCTGCCCAGAGACTCTGCTCTTCGGGCTCTCCGCTGCCTGAGGGACGCTTGCGTGAATTTGAAGTTGAGATTGAACGCGTGAGCAGTAAGGTGAGTGCATTTGAGCTGGCTGCGTATTCTTGCTGATGATTGACCGGTATGATTTTGAGTCAGTTTGTTCTGTATTGTTGCTTATCAACAGTGACAAAATTTCTGCTCTTTGCAACAGCTTGCGAAAATTTAAAGGCGATGTCAAGGCACAATAAAGGAGTACACTAAATCAAGCTAGACTGGGATGTTAGTGTCCCAAGATTGCAAATATCTAATTTCTGCCAAGGTAAGCTTGAATAAGCCAGAAAATTGTGGAAAAGTGAACGACTAGCAATTTCTCAAGAATTCTGGAAACTGCACCTGCTAAAGTGAATTTTTCAGCGGCAGTGACTGGCTCACTGCTTTCACTTAAGTGTAATGCAGTTTCTATGGAGACGGCAAGTACGGTCGAAATAGGTGCGCAATATGATGAGATTATGAAAATGCGAAGTGCTAGTTGACCTTTTCAGCCTATGTGAAGCCATTGCAAGCATCAACTTCACAAGAAGCGTGCTTTCTGTTCGATGACCACTGAGCCTGCATGTTGTCATTGCTGCTGCCGAGTCATTCAGTTCTTTGTGGGCACAAGTCATCCCAGTAAAGATTTTCCTTTGCAAGCCTTTTCGCTGTCTTCCTGACTGTTGAACTGCAATCACCACTATGTGACATATATTAGTGTGGGCAGAGAAAAAGAAAGAAAAATAATGTTGCCCAGCCCACACCGCCACTGGCACAGTGGGCTTACCACTATGTGACAGAGGTTAGATTGGGCGAAAGAAAAAAAAAGATTGCCCTGCCCGCACCGTTTTGCGATACAGCGGGCTCCACTGTGTGACATATATTAGTGTGGGCAGAGAAAAAAGAAAGAAAAATAATGTTGCCCAGCCCGCACTACCAATGTCCGCTATGTGACATATATTAGTGTGGGCAGAGAAAAAGAAAGAAAAATAATGTTGCCCAGCCCGCACCTCCACTATGTGCCAAAAAGTATGGTGGGGCAGCCTAAAAAGAATGTAAACAGTTAAGACTATGTGACAGTAAGAATCTCAAGGGCTAGCAAAAAAATATTTGCGTCACCTGAAGCTTTTATTAAACAAACAATATCTTCAAGTTGAAGCATGGCAAATACATTCATGCTAATATTTTCACAGCTATGGTTGCTCACCACTACTTAGTCATGCGGTGGTTACTGCTGAACTGGCAATTGCACCATCGGCAATTTGCGGGCCACATATCGCTGCACAGTACTTTCTGTGCAACTGGCTATTGCAGCATTGGCAATGTGAGGGCAGTGTTTATCACTACTGTTCATGGTCATGACTCACGCCTATAAAGTCGATGACCGGAAATTTGGACGCTTGATTTTTTGGACATGCTTGATTATTTGGACTTTTTCGCAGCACCACGACATGGCCCATAGAGCCAGTGTATAAGAGCGCCTGAAATTTCGGACGCGTTGGAACTGACTGCCTGATTTTTCGGACCTCGTTCGCACTCGCCGCCATATAATGTGTACAGTGGAACCTCATTAATTCAAACTGCAGGAGAGATCGAAAACTTGATAAAACAAAATGAAATTCAAGATTAAAGGGAGTCTCTTAACTTGTGATGCTGAAATTCTGCACGAGTCGGCTCTTAGCATCCGCATGGTTTCGAATTCGTACTGTTCTTGAATGTCTTCCGCCGCACGAACTTGAACAGTAGTCAGAGTTCGCGGAACTCATCTGTGCAGAGTCTTTCATCCTGAATACGGAAAGAGGTAGCAGCGAAGTGCGTGGGAGGCGTACAGCTTCACGGGGATGGCGAGCTCAGGAGGTGGTGCATTTCAAAGCGAGGTCAGCGTATACCCGCGACAAAACGCTCCGCAACCCTGACTTTTCTATTGTAAAACCATAAACAACTGGCGTTTTGATGACAGGCAAGACGGCTTTCCTTTATACGCAAGCCACCGCAGGGTGCATATCGCCGGATACAATGCCGATTTTGTCTCTAGTCGCTAGGCCTAATTACACAGGCCAATGCCGACTGAGCTCTCGCTTCAGCTGTTTCTCGGTTCTTATTGTTTCGCCGTCTTCGCGTTCTCGTTCCGGGCCCATCGTACTGCAGGCGCAGTGCAGTCGCAGCATCGTGTTCGCTTTCTCAGTTAGACTTTGTCCCAACCCATGCGTTCATCGGCGACATGCCGAGGGCAGCACAGCCAAGCCGAGCTCGTAAAAGCGGTCGCCGCCCATCGTCTGTGTGCACATATGGCGCGGCGAAATTTAGTCATAAGGAGCTTCCTCTTCCTCTGGCATATTGGTAATAAGTTTGTGATTTTTTCCATGAGATTTGATTTTTCAGACTGCCGATTTTTCGATCATTTTCGCAGTCCCCGAGAAAGTCCGAAAAATTGGTCGTCGACTGTATATCATCTGTAGTGATAGTGTTAGGAACACCCGAAGTTCCACACTTTAGGCACAGTGCAGTTCGGCTAAGGACTTTTTACAGATTTGTATCGTACAGAAATTTGTATCAGCCATGATTACACATTAAAATTCTCCTATATGCCACTAGCTTCCACTGAACACCTTTAGTTCGTGGAAGAATGGAGGTGTCCTGGAAAAAAAAAACGTCTCACTTTTTGACCCACTCTTGGCCACAAGATTGATCAGGAGTTTTTGCACTTTGTCTGCAACTTGCACCATGTGATGCTTCAGGTGGAGCACCTGCGCTGCCAGAACGACCTGCTGCAGCTGACGCTGGAGGAAAGCAGAGGCCAATGTGACCGGCTCAGTGTGCTGCTGGGCAAGCACGAGTCTAACCAGACAGCGCTGCAGCTGGCCCTGGCCTGCAGTGACAGGGCCTTGGAGGCATTTGATGCCCTTCTGGCCCTAGCCGACACTAGCCGACCTCCGACTGGCTGCAGGGCAGGCTCTTCTTGTGAGCACTCGTTTCTTTTTAGTTTTTCAGAATCCAGGGACTAGATTCTAACTTCGTTTCTAGATTCAGGGTTTCTACACATGCGGATGCATACAGTGTGGGAAGTGCTGACGATGTGACTGCTATGCCGCACTTTTTTTTTGCATGTATATGCCTCAGTCTTTTTGGCTGCTGCTGCTAATCGGTGAGCACTTTGTGTTGTTCAAAGGATCAGGGTTAGAACATGGGCGTAGAAAAGACAGACTGAATTGCACATTGTTATGTGTTTACCTGAAGCGAAGGACCAGCTGTGCACTAAGACAGCAAGGCATTAAAGTGAAGAGTTACAGGTCTAGATCTCTCGCCGCCATTGCTATCAAGGTTTGCTGAAATGCAAAAGTGTGAGCACTTTGTTTTCTGGGACCTGCTGCATGATCTGGCAGCAGATCAACAACAGAGAATACGCACTGATAAAGTTTGAACGTGCATCGCTGTTCCTGGTTTGTCACCAGATGGCACAGCAAGCTCTGAGAATTTTAATGTCGATTCCTTGTCGTGTCTAGACAGAACACAAACTGCCACACATTGCGCGTGCATGCATAGGCTCATGAATCTTGTCTGTGGCTGTGTAATTCCATCTGTACTTCAGTAGCCTTTTTTAGAGATGCTAGCAGTCGCCAAAGTGTAGAAATGATGATGCAGTGATTTTGCTTTGCTTGTTTGTGCACAGCTGAGGAAGAAGAGGAGGTGCTGCATCGCGCTCAGGAAGAGCGGCGACTGGCTGAGGGGTTGGCACGGCAGGTTTTGCATCGGCTCGACCGTCAGTGTGGAGGTGCCCTGGCTGTGTCATCACCCAGCTGTGTGGCAGCAAGTCCTTGGGAAGACCTCTCCTCACACAGCCACACCACTAGGTATCGTTTTCCTTTTCCTTCCTGCAACAAAAATGCACGGAGGTAACTCTGCTTTTGAGTGTGCTAAAATCCATTCCAGTGAAGTAAGCATTCTACATAGGCATCTAGATAAGCATCTAAATTTGTGGTGTGTAAATGTTAGAAGATTTTGTTGAATGATTTCTGAAAAGTATTTGCTCTTCAATTTGTTATGCCTTACACTTTCACTATTCATTGGGTTTGAAGGCCAAAAAATACAAAATTTTTCTGTTCTTCCATGATCATGGCCAAACACTGCAACATTTCAAACAGCATTCACTTGTACAGTCTACACAATCCTACACTTGTCACATTGATGAACTTGCTCTTTCATCAGAGCCTCTAGCACATGCATAGAGTGCATTTGCGATACTGCTAGGCCTACCATCTGCATGATCTACGTAATCCAGCCCACCGAAACAAATGAGCTGAATTCAATATGAACTGCATTTGGCCACTCTGCGCTCATAGTTTGGGAATAAATTTCAGCACCGTTGGGCGTGTCATTTAATCAAGTGCTATGGTAACTCTGAATGGTTAGGGCTGTGCTGGGCGAGAAAAGCAAATGGGCATTCAGACAGAAATGGGGCCAGAAAAAAATGCCTGAATTATCTGAATGTCGCATTATCAATGGTCCCTAAAACTGTTATTAACTGGCCAGGTTCTAGTACATTTACTTAATGAAACACTGGGCAGTGGTCGCCTGCTTTTATTTTTCTCAGTTTCCCTGAAAGCGTTACCATGTCCACACTGTTGAGTATCTCGAAATGGTACGGGCCTCCACGGCTTGTTTCATGAAGTATAAGTGCATTCCTGTGCACTGCACAGCAGATCACTGGAGCTGATCTTACGGAGCTTGTCCCATGGAACACTGGACTGAATTGCTCGCATGCACTTGCCTTCTTTAGCACGACTAGCTCAACTTCCAGCAGCTGTGATGGCGAGCTCACCAAAGTGGAGGAGCAACGACTGCGCGAGCACCTTGTGCAGTTGCGTGAGGAGCGCGCAGCTGTGAGAGCCACATTGCTGGAACTGGAGAGCGTGCATGTGGAACCACGTGGTGCCACTACCCTCTTGGATGCCCACAAGCTTGACCTGGAAAATGCTGTACTCATGCAAGAACTCATGGCCATCAAGGTTAGAACACTAAAGGAACCAACTCTGTATATTTGGAGCAGAGCACTTCAGGCAACCAGAGGGCATGAATTTGTGTGTGTGTGTGCGTGTGTGTGTGCGTGTGTGTGTGCGTGTGTGTACGTGTGTGTGTGTGTGTGTGCGCGCGCGCGCGTGCGCGCGCGTGTGTGTACGTGCGTGCGTGTGTGTGTGTGCGTGAGTGTGTGTGCGTGCGTGTGGGGGGAGGCAACTTAGTCACAGAAATTCTCTTCTACATGCTCAAAATGCATCGCTATCAAAATAAGCTTACTGCCAGTCCTGTGTTTTGAAGAGCTGAAGCGTATGCATCTCTTTTTTTGTGTATATGGGCGAAGGCAACGTTAATGCACAGATTTGTCTCATAGATGCTTGTAGCTGCATTTCTCCCGTTCAACCAGCTCACATTCCAAGGTAAAGTAAAATGACAATTCTAAACAATGTCACAACATTATATTCTCTCGGGACAACACATTTGCATGGTGTTGCATTTCAGTATTGGCGTAAAATGTGCTTGCTGTATCAGGTTACGTATATGGTTTGGCACTTGCAACGTTTAGCTTTCATCATGGTACCCACAGATCAAAATAGAATGTATAATGGGACATACATGCAGGCTATTAGGCCTTTTCATCCTGATTAGATGACTTGTAGGCATGCTATTGTGCTGAATTTCTTTCGGCATTGTTTTAAAAGCGCATATTTGCCAGAAAAACAGTTCGCTCCCAGGTTCAGCCTACAATGATTTTGCAACTGTTGTTTCTCGTGATTTTGCTGGAATGGTGAAATTGAAAGGTGCCTCATTTTGCTTTCCATTTATATATCTGTTCATCCATGTACTATCTGGCCAGAAGGACTGTGAGCTGTGCATATGAACAAAACACAATATATTTTAGCTTTCTACTTTCAGCTATAGCTCAGCTAAACTTGGATGTAAGAAACTAAGAAAAGTGGGATTTTTTTGTTGCATTCAGGTTTTCATTACATGCACTTTTCTCATGAAGGCTCAAAAGGTCAATGCAGAACAGAAAGCAGAATAAAAATAAAAGATAAATCTAAATGAAATCACTGGGATTTACCATCACGGTAAATCCCGGTATAGCCCCGTAAAGCATGAATTGTTATGGTGCCACTTGGTGTGATGCTACAAAAGTGAACGCTGTGGGGACTGCTGTGTTTGCCATGGAAAGGTGCTGATCCCACTTGAGCTCAGTGCTTTATGTCAGTTGCGCTCACTCGTTGTGATTGTAGATGCTCCTTTAATGGTGTTTCATGTTTTAGGCGTTTTTGCATTTTGCCAAATTTCAAGTAAAGCAGCAATAGCTAATGCTTTTTTGTCGTAGAAAGTTTATTATACCAAGGTCAACCTCTGCAACACCTTTGTTACGTGGAACTCATAAATAATCACTCCTTAAGGGGGCGGCGTTGAGGACTTGAGAAACTTCGTAATACTATTGAGGAACTCGTTACATGGAGGTTCGTTATGTCCAGGTTTAACTGCGTACAACTAATGTGATCCTTTTCTGTGTAAAGGATCCAGTAAGGTGCGGCATATGCATCTTCACATCTCAATTCAGTCCGATTGTGTATGTGTGTGTGCGTGCGTGTTTTTTCGTTTTTATCATTGTTTGGTGCGAGACTGATGCCGCTGCCCCACAGGAGGAGAAGGCTGAGTTAAAGGCCCAGAACTACCTGCTGGAGAAGGAGAAGGCTGCTCTGGAATTGCGTGCAGGCAGCTGGGAGGCTCGTGAGCAGGCCTACATGGTCTCCATCGAGCATCTGAGGGCACAGTTGGCTGACGCGCGGCCGCAACAGCAGCCCCCACTGAGACTGGTAAGTGCTATGCTGTACACTGACATTCTCAGCCTGTAGTATGCTTCTCCAAACTAGGGAACAGAACTACCATATTTACACGATTGTAAGTCGGCCTATTTTTCAAAATGTGAAAGTTCAAAGGGGGGGGGGGGTCAACTTACAATCGAAACTAAAGCATGGCACTATAAGTAAAGACGAGACAAACGAGATATTGGGCATGCTACAGCGTGGTTGCATTTTTGCTGCGTGGCTCCGTTGCATCGCTCTTGGTGCTGGCCTTGAGCAGCTGCTATGTTAACGCACAGAACTGGCATATGGCTGTTTGCAAAGTGCGGGATTTCGCTGGACGACGACGTTAGAACGACGTGCTGTGGGTCTGCAGCAGCGATCATGGTGGCAGCGGTAGTGAGGATGATGGCGCAAGTGTGGATGAGTAGTCCAGTAACTAACACATTTCCGTTTTGGAATGTGCCCACGGGCACGCCCGCGCACGGCAGCCGATAGCGGCTGGCGATAGACAACAGCTGCTGGATAATGCTATCGTGTTCAACTATTCAAGGCCAAGCTTAAACAACCTCGAAGTTTTTTTTTTTCGGGAATGTGATATGGGTGGGTCGACTTACATTTGAGTCGATTTACAGTCGTGTAAACACGGTATTTGAGATGAATACACTCTTGGGCTTACCTTGGCATTGGGAACTACTCAAGAAGCATTCATATTGCTATGTGCGAATTCTTTTGATGACTGTATCTACTCAAATTTAAGCGGACTGTTTGTGGAAACTGTGGATTCATAATTTTGCGGGTTGGCTTAGATTCAAGGATGCAGGTTGGTAAGTACAATAGCTGCACCACCTGTCAGTGCAGTGCTGATGTGAAACATAGTTTGCTTTGTTCCACAAAGCAATGGCTCCAACTAAGCAATGTGAGCACACTGCTGCTTTTAGGCTTAGCTCTTTCCTTGCTACGGGAGAACAGGTAATTTCGGAGTGGTATGCATAGAAAAATTTTTTTTCCACCCATTAATTTAAAAATTTTGCTTTACTGCACATTATAGTGTATTTAATACAAAACTCTGTCAGTGATACAAAAATAAAACAATCTATGTTGCTTACGAAAGAAAAAATTCTTTTATTGACAGAATTTGAGAGACTTGCACAAAAAGTCACAAAACTATTAAACATATCCAGTTGCAAAAGGAGAATATAAAAATCTAGAATATAAGTTTGGTGCATTACTGTGCCAAAAATTAGTGTTCCGAGTTAGAGAACTCTCCCTGCTAAACTTTCTGGTCAGCAAAGAAAAAAAAATTGTGTGCAGCACTTTGGGCTACTCCACAGTGCATTGCCAAGGGGGACCCTGGGCCATCTTGCTGACAACTGAGTCTGCTACACTGCTAGTGGTACAGAACAGTTCAGAACATGCCCAGTACATTTGGAGAGGCCCTGAAAGCAGTGAATCTGCTTGGCAACAGTGGAAACGAAAGTTACGGACGGGCACGTATCGATAGTGTGTGCTGGAAGGAGCAGTCATCTCTGTCCAAACTAAAATAAGATGAATGAATGTCATCTTTTCAGAGCTGTCGCTTGCACCTATAGTGTCAAGTGTCAATGCTGTGAAATCGTGAGAATGCTGTCTTTGCTGAGCAGGGTCAGTGCGAGAAGAGGGCGTCACCTTGGGTGCCATGCTTACGCGATCGCTCCATGCTGACAGGTCTCTTGTGAAGTTTAAAAATACTGCCTTATGCGGCTGACAAAAAAAAGTTGTTCTGAACCTGAAGTACTGTAGCATACTGAATGGTGTTACATATTTATCCAGAAGCAGTCTGGATTGCTCAGAATGGGGCAGGGCATTTTACGCCATCATTGAAATTGAACAGTTTGAATTGGCACAGTAGGGAAAGAGTTAAAGTTGTCTTAGCAGCAAAAAGTAAATCACAGTGAAAATACAGTATATATGTAATGAATATACATTGTTGAAGACAGGCGAACCTGTTTAGCTGTGCTGCCACATGAGTAGCATTTCTGGGACCGTGAAGAGGATGTGTCACTATGCTGTAGAATTTGAAGCAGTGAAGCTAGTCAGCAGTCTTTTGGGATAAGAAAAGTGCTACAAAAGTGTCCAGTGACTACTGAAAATGAATGTTCAGCTAGGTTCATGAAGAGTACCGACTTCAGCCAGCAAATACATTGTTCAGGTTTTGACTAGGCTTTTTTTCTATTGTCCTGCATTTGAGTATATCTTTCTTCTCTCTTTTTTGGTTCAAGATTCTCATCATGCGGCTTACTGTTAAGGCCTGCTTAAGTTTGAGTAAACCTGGTAGTAGTCCTGTAGCCATGTTAGTGCTCTAACCGAACTGATTCCCATGCCAAAAAGTGAAATGATGACTACACAACTGGCAATGCAAAAAATCAGCGCCAGCTGGCATGCAATAATGATTGCGCACAGAAAGTGGCAGCCCGTGCGGAATGCCTGCAGGGTCACTGCCCCCATCACCCGGTAATGCTCAGCTGCACGGGTGTGAAATGACGACGAACACAAACATGTCTTTCCTCGAAACCTTTACTGTGTTTATTTGAGAAAGTTACTGCGAGGCACAAGGCACAGGCTGTGTGCATGGAATGGTGACATGATCGTGCCCCATGGGATGGCACCCTGTACGGGGTGGCCCCTCCTATCCCCCTCCTCCTTGTCACACTCGACGGCAGGGGTGCTTTTTGACGGCAACAAGTGCACTTTGCCTGACAACCTTCGTTTTAACAGCCAATGCTATAAAATAACATTAAATGCCCAAGCTTTGTCACATTTTAGTGCCATTCACTTAATATGACATGAGAGAGCTCAGCACCATTTCCTCTTATGTTTTTCACTTCAGCTCACCTTCACTCATTCGCCATTGAAACGCATACTCTCGTGCCCATTGCTTAAGGGGGAATGCAGTTTTGAGCAAAAATTTTATTTCTTGATGTATTTACATGAAATGTTTTGTGCACATTAGACATAATTTTATGACTACGCTCAGAAAATTTCACTCTTATATGTGTCTTCTCTAGAAAATTGCTTTCAAATATACATTTTTCGTTTGAATATTCTGAAAACGCTGCATTGTTAAGAAAATGTGTCAGAACAATGGTTTAGCATTCATTGCATTCCTACTACAGTTTTCAGAAAGTTTATTTTTTGGACATTTTTGGGAATTTCAAAGCCACGTTCCCCTTAAGGAGAGACACGTGTCTTATAAATGCGAAAATTTCTCTCTTGCAAAAATGGCATATTCAGGATCAATAAGCTCTAAAGGTCCTGCCTAAAAAGTTTCAAGGTCTAAATTCCACCTCCGGCTGCTAAAATATCTATATATTTCGCACCTGCGAAGCCTGGAATTGGCAGTTTCGGAGCGGGTTGCTGCAGGACTTTGTGCCTGTCGCTTCCCATGACCGCGTCCTCATTGGCTGCCTACTTGGATTTGTTTGGAAGCTGGGCTCCTTCCCCACGGCCTGGTATTACTCACTACAGCGAAATATTTTTGGAACGTCTGCATTCTGCTGTTTTTTTAGGCCTCTACAACAACCTCTGTATGGCTGGCGCACGCACTTCAAATGCGATTTTCTCAGCTTCGTGTTTTTCGCCATGATGACGAGCCTTACAGAAGTTTTTATTACGCTTTTATGGTGCAGTTTCAATTAACCTTATACCGCTGAATTCAGAAAGAGCTAAACTATGTATCTATGCTGTTTTTGTTTGGCTGAGTTAGACATTTCATACTTTGTGAACCATAATGTCACGTAAGTATACCTAATGATTATGGTGCTTGGACAAAATTTAACCTTTTATATGAGGATGTACTTCAACAACAATATAATTAGCATAGCTCCAGATGGCGGGTCTTTAGTTACAGCCCAATTTCAATCGAAACCAAAAAAATGTAGAAAGAAAGTGTCTTAACGACCCTAAGAATTTAACTAATTAGGTTTCAGTTATTTCCTTATAATATTGGAACTGATCGAGATATGCTGAAACTAATATTTTCGAAAACAGGAAGGAGAAACACATATGCGCACACATAATGTCATTAAGATATCTTTAATAATAAACATGTTCATTTCAAGACCCCTGTCTCCGCTTAAGCACAGCTGAGTGTTTCGTTTGGAACATTTCTTTTAAGTAAACATTTTTAATGTTCAGTCAGAGTAGGCATATATACAGTATCAATGATTTAATGGCTGTTGTTTCTGCAGATACTGTAGTTTGAAACCTGCATCATGTTGGTGTAGTAATAAAACATACTTGTGAGGGGTCTGATGTTGTACTCTTTCAGGATGACACCAGTCCTGAAATTCAGGAGTTGGCCGAGTCCCAGAAGCGGGAGAAACGCCTCAAGGCACGTATCGATGAACTCGTCGGCACTCTAGAGAAGATCACCAAGAATGCAGAACTTCGCTCCCAGCAGTCAGCAGAGTTTGTCAACGACCTCAAGAGAGCCAATAGGCGAGCTTTGTTTTTTTTTTTTTTTTTCAAATATTGGTTTGGCGCCTTTTTTTTTAACCTAGTCAAAAGACCACATTTTGAATTCTGGTATAATGCTCATCTGTATAGTTAGATGCACAGTATGTTAGATGCACAGATATCGTTTGAAGAGTTCATAATCCTGATTGCCTGGTGTTTATGAAATTTCATTATGGTATTTGTGCGATGCTGTGGTAGAAAATAAACAAGGACAAAAAGACAGTAACAACATGGACGACTTTCATCATTTGACTGAGTCTGGCCTACAGTTTAACTTCATTATAACAAACAGCTAAAAAAACTTTAAATAGTTTGATATAACCAAAATTTTTTACGCAAAATTTAATCCAAGCTGCTCGAAAGAACATTGTAATTTCGTCAGAGAAAGGGCAACGACTCAAGCGACTCTTATTAGAGAGCAAGAAAAGACCTTTCACGAGGCTTTATCTTTGCTTTCAAGGTACTCGCAGTGATTCTAGAGGCCGCGTAAAACGGTGCCAAATATTAGCTAGGTTTGCTTCCCTGCACATCACCATATGACCGCAAGCACACAGTGGCAGCAGGCCAATCGCCAGATCAGGTGGCTTCCTCACTTAATAGCAGTTTCACATGGAAAATAGTGCAAGTGCCCACAAAAGTTTTCAGAACTTTGAAATCGCGAAAAAGCTGTATTTACTTGCTATCTAGAGGCGCAGCCAAACATCGATTGATGCGCTATACATGTTGTGCAGGGATTTACAAAGCACACACTTCACTTTGTGGCTGAATACTTCGGCTGCCCTGCAGTTAAACTTTGTTGTGATTTTTGTGTTCCGAAAACTTATGCAGGCGCCTGTACAATTTCGGCCAAAGTGTAACGGAGCACGCTTTGACATTTTGAAAATTTCTCGCACGTTCCATAGAGAACATATGATGGTTTCTTGGATTCATACGGGAGCGCATCAGCGTCATGTGCTTACATGTGTGTATAGCAGTTACTAATTTTTGTTAGGTAAGGCGTTACAAGTGTTTGGTGGCTGGAGCATGCTCCGTAATGTTATGGCTGGGACTGTACATAAGGACAAAAGCTGTCGCTGTTTTTACCACCTCCATCATGGAAAACTTGAGAAGGGCAGCCCTAGCATAGGGTGGTTACAGCAGGACTATATTCATTTGTGCTACTGTTTTGCTATCGATTTGTACAAGAGGCGCGCATACTTGCTGAACTTAAAAGCGCAAGAAACAAGGGCATAGAATAAGACGGACAACACGCATACTTGCTGACCGCTGTGTGGGATAAAGGTATGAACCATGGCGTCAATGCTTGGCACACCACCACAAGCCACCTGTGTAGTGCAGCGGAGCTTGCTGCTTGCCATCAGAGCAGGCATCACTTTGTCACTGGGTAGTTCGACATTGTTACGAAGAAGACGAAGCTGGCAGTGACGCGGGACGCAGCTCTTGCCTTAGGCCGGCAGCCATTAAATCATCTCTTTGCTATTGTTCATCATGTCCCATTCTTTGGCTGGCTGCCACATAACATTATACTCGTATTGTGGCCAAACACATTCAGCATAAGAAACAAAATTTGCATTTGTTAAAGAGATCTTGGAAAAGTTCGATCTAGCAGATAATTTGTTGCAATTGTGTTTGATAATTTGGGTTCAACTGCAGGTTGCATTTCGCATGAAATTCTGCTGTGAACCTTACACAGAGAACTAATCGCTAACATCAGTGCCTTGCCTGCAGTTTAACTTTCAGCTGCTATGTTTTTGTCGAAATAAAATATGAAAAGAAGCTTATATGTCAAGACTTCATGTATGCTGAAGACTTCTGTGGCTTTAACTGCCGCATAACTTATGCTTTAGTGTGCACACCAGTTTTTGCATTGGAAGTCTGTGAAAAAGAAAAACTACTGGTCCTTTTACACATTTACGGTGCCCTATGCTCAGGTGGGAGAGTCGTGAGTTGTCACAGGTTGTGGGTATGTGTCCATCCATGGGCACTCTCTGTAGTACATCAGCTTATTACAGTCATTAACTTTCTTCATTTACAATGAATGTCTGTTGTATTGTTGGTATTCTCGCGGGGGGGGGCTTTAGCTGCAAATGTACTCAGATACATTGTGGTTGTAATGAACACATGCATTGACTCTTAGTCTGGCTTGAAACGAGCAGCGCTTTTGTGTCCTTTGCTTCGAAATTGTTTTCTAATTTTTACATTGGCTGCATGAAAAGTCACAGTTTAGGCTAAGTGACAGCTATATGGATGACAGCAGTTTTTGTGTATATGTGCATAAATTTCCTTCCCTTTTTTTTATGTGATGTTGCCTTAGCTTCACAAAGGTTTTCACGGTGTGGGGCCATAAATGCTGCATGCTTATGGGTGCTTGCAATTTCTAACCTTTTAATTCGTTGTGTTCTTGCACTTGCAGTGCCCTAGTGTCAGCTTTTGAAAAAATGAAGAAGAAAAATATGGCCAAGCTGAGGAGAGCAGAACTCCAAATGGCTGCCATGTCAGAACGACATAATTCGCAGGTTGGTGTTCACACAATTTCTGAATACACTGCCTGTTTTGTATTTTCAAGTCTCGAAAATTGGGGCCACAGTGATGTGATTGCTGCGCCAATTGCGCCAAACTGCTGACCCTGCTACATACTACTGTTACATTATGACAAAATCCGAGTAATCTGCACCAAGCCTGCACCAAAGCTCCTAAATTTAAAATTGGAAACTGGGTTCCCGGGCAGCGTGTGGAGCACAGTCAACATTAACATTGCTGCTCACGTGTGCGCGAGTGGTCACTGCAATTATGTCCTCATTTCTTTATTGGGCCATTAGTATGTGGTTGGGTGCCATATTAACAGCGTTCATTGTCATCGCGAGGCATGTCATTGAAAGAAAAAACGAAACAGGCCTGAAGCATACTGTCGAGGGCAGGCCAGAGCTTTCATTTTATGCTCAACGCTGTAGCACAACAAATCCTGGCCATCCCGGTGCATCAAAATGAAACCACGTGCATGTGGCCTGCATGAAGCTACGCCCACCCGCAGACGTCACTCAACTGCGCACACAATCTCCTCTGCCCTGCCCAGGCTGCTGTGCTCCCTGCTCTGGCTCTCCAGCGAGTAGAGAGAGTGTCACTTAATGTGCGTACCGCCAAATGATGCGTGCATGTGGTTGTGGCTGCGTCTGCTCCACTGATGGCGGCTTCGGTTGGACGCGCCAGCATGGCCGTCTTTTGTTGCACCACAGCGTTGAGCATACTGTGTTTTCAGAATTAACAAGGAACTGATATGGCTCTTTCCAACAATCAGCTATAAGTTTATAATTACTTCCAGGTGCCTAATTATGTGGTACATAAAAATTTAGTTAAACAGTTCACTAGTTGACAAAATTTGCGTGCTTTCATATGCCTGCGTTCAGTGCTATTGCTATGCAGCAGAAGCCATCTTTATATGTAAAAAAATATTACGACCAGGCTACATTGAAACATCCTGAATGTGACATCCTGAATGTGGGTTTGGTGGGTTTGCATGCATGTAACACTCGCATGAGGACCTGCTTCATCTTTTGGTGCTATACCAATTCAGAATTAAAATTTTTTTTATCTAGTCTTCAAGCTAGATAACCATAATGTTATGTGTAAGTAATATATAAATTAAGAAAAGTTCATTTTGATTAAATGTTCATTTCTTTATTGTACTTTATTGACCACCTTACTTACCGTGCAGTTTACATGAAATCTACCAGCACAGATCCCACTAGCATATCTTATACAGCTTTTAAATAGAAAATTTATACAGACAGAAAAACAACCTATGTGTGTGCCTGTGTACTTGCATGCTTATAATACACATATACGCACCTGCTCTAAATGCTTATTTTGCTGCTCCAAAATGCAATTTTGGCTGCTTCAAATGTTCTCTAAAGTGACTTTGGCCAGTCACATCACTGGGACCATCTCTAGAATATTCCTAAACTGCACAAAGTCAGTAAATAAAGTTTGCTCTGTACCATGATTACAGCTACTCATTTTGGGGTGCCTAAGCACGTCAGGCATAATATTCAAAATGAGCATGCTGAAGTTTAGTAGAGTGCTGTGTGTTTTGCTATGTTTCCTGTCGGAAACTGGGATTGCATCAGAAACGAGTAAATACAGTGAAAGCTCGTTAATTCGAACCTCGATAATTCGAACTACACTACTTGGTACGGCCAAGCTCCATAGAGGTCTATGTATAAAAAAGCCCGTTAATTCAAAAGCGAGTCAGTTCCGCTACGGATAATTCGAACTATGCGCCGTCGCGTCTGGGTGGCTTGGCACACAGCACGTGGCCAAAAAAAAAGCACCTCCGCATAGTTAGAGGCTGCGCACGACCTAAACGGGGACAGAAGATGGAACCAGATAAAACCATGGAAGAGCGGGTAAAACCTAAATGACGCCATCACCGGCGCGGCGGCGGGTAGGGGTTGGCGGCCGTGGTGGCTGCTGCCTACCCTCATTTCCGCGCAGCCTCCGAAACTCGCTACTAAATACTCGTTAATTTGAGCCCTGTTAATTCGGCAATACGGATAAGCACTGTAGGCGCGGTCCCCGGCAACGCCCATAAAGGGCTGACTTCGGACGGGCGCTACAAATCACGTGCGAAAAACTTTTTTTTTCTTTGCAAGTGTCGTCCATCCTTCCACCCATCAGTCGCCAACGGAAGCACACATTCAGCCGCGATTTAGCATCACCCGGCAGTCAGCCAATGTTGCCAACGTTCGGTCAGCCGCTGGCTGGAAGCGGCCAACGTGGGCTATCAGCGCGGACCAATCAGGGCGCGACCGCGTCTGTCTTCCGCCCACTTCTACAACATGGCCGCGCCTGCCGAAGCGGCCTCTCGCTTCGCCACAAACTCGTCATTGCCGCTACACTGTGCCTCATGTTCACGGCAAACAAAAGTCGCATGAAGCTTTCGCTTTATCTGAAGATGCCCTTAGCACGAAATTTTAGCGATGAAACGCGCCAGATTTTCAGAATGCTTTGGATTTTCAAAGCTGCTAGGCTTAGCCACTACGCGTCGGTTGACATCAGGAAGCGCGGGAGGTTCAAAAAGTTTAGCTATTTTGGTTCAGAAAGGGGTCGCTAAGAATAATTCATGCTCTTTGTTGTCATTGAATAAATAATAGCTTAATTGTAAATGCACAGCTGTTCTTTCCAGCATTTTGCTAAGCATATGGGAACACACCGTTTCTAAATCCTGGCGGCAGCGGTCTGGCGGCAGCCGCTCGTTTTCCGCCGCTTGTGGTGCGGCACGGTGGCGGTGCGTCGGCGTTCCGCCGCGCTGCTCAAAATCCGCAGCGCACGTTCGCTCCATGGGGGGTCACCCTTAAGGTGAGCGTACTGAAAACGAGGCTTGCACAACCAGACAAGCGCTGGTACTCTGCAAAGTTCGCTTCTCCCCCTTGCTAGAGCTAACGTCAAAAGATAAACACACCGTGATGTTATCCCTGCGCTGCATTTTGGCACACTGCGAAGAAATGCTTTGTGGACCGTGACGGTGCGAAACGGAGGGAAGCGTTAACGACTGACGCTTTTTATTTTCAAATTCTTAGGCGAAAATTGGGGGTGGGTGGGTTCATTATGTGAGTGGGCTCGTTACGTGGGTAAATGCGGTACATATACCGTAATGCAAATGGTTCTTGTCAGTTTTTTCAAGGCCGTTCGATAATTCGAACATCGGATAATTCAAACTTTTTCCCCGGTCCCGTGAAGTTCGAATTAATGAGATTTTACTGTAATAACTACCCATTGCTTCGACTGCCAGCATAAATTGTGATCCGAAATACATATGACACAGTAGTGCAGTGTTTAGCAGGATACGTTGTTGGGCAAGTTGGTTCATGGCAGTAGAAAGAAGGGTGTGCAATGGTGTATGCATGTATGTGCCTGTCCCCCAGCGGTGGCCAAGTGGTTGAGCATTCGCCTCACATGCGGGAGGTGTGGGGTTCAATCCCCAGTGCTGCCGGGTACCCACCGGCGATATAATAGGTGCAAGCTTTCCCCTGGTCTGGTGCTTGGCTTATTTAGAGTGCAATGCTTGAAAAATGGGTCTTTGACCCCATCTTAAGAAGTCGAAAATACTACCTTGTGCCATGACGCTCTTTGGCCATAGATGCCCTTGCGCCATAAAAATCTATAATCATTATCATCATCTATCTTCTTTCTTGTGAATGTCCCATATGCACAACCCTTCTTTGTATGCAGCAACCTTTCTCATGCTGTGGTACCTCTTTAGACCTAAAGATTTGCTCTGATCTTGTGCAGGTGCAGATGCTGAAACAGCGAATCGCACTGCTCGAAGGTACCAGCCTGCGTCATGCCCTTCCGCTTTCAGGGAGTGAGACTTCCCTCTAGAGCAGAGATTGAGTGCTGCAGGCTGGGTTGTTCTTGTTGATTGATGAAGTCCTCATATACCTTCTTGTTAATTTAGTCCCAGTTAAAGCAGTGTAGCATTTGTATTAGTCATGCTGGTATGACTGTGTGCAGTTCCTTTGTATACTCATATCAGTGTGCTCTTTGTATACATATATGCACGCAACTCCTGAAGAAGTTCCTCTTTGCCCTGTTTTTTTTTGGAGTTCTTGCAAGCATGAACCTAGATATGTTATGGTACTAGAGTGAGTAGCAAAGTGAGTGTTGTAAAAAAACAGATTCTTGATTGTGAGATTGCGAGGGCTGTGTTTACACATGAAAATTTGTAGTGGACACGTTACTGAGTGGGTTTCTTGCTGCAAGCAGTCAAGAATTGTTTTGTCTAGTGAAGTCGTTTGACTGTGGTTATGTGTTTTTGTTTGTATTAGAGGTAAAGAAGAATCGTAAAGCATATCAACCAACTTTGATGTGCTACTTGATGTGCTGGTCATTTTATAGTTTAAGTGCGGTGTAAGCAACATGGAATCTCATATCAGTCTGTGTAGTGGGATCACTAATGCCATGTCTAGTTTACTCCAAATATGCATGCTGTGGAACTTGAAGCTAGCAGCAGTAAATACTTTTTTATTTTCTACCAACACATATCCAGCACTCATACCAGCTGTGCGTGTGTGTGTTGGGTTCTGTATCTACACAGTGTGCTTTGTTAAGGTTCTATGGCATGCCATCACATACTGTTTGATTTACCTCTGCTGGCGGCGACGGAGTATGATGAATAGCAGCTGGTATAGGATCAAGCTTTGTAAACCAAGGAAAGCAGCTTTTCTTAAGTATATAGCTTGAATGCATACATCATGACGCACCTCATGTTATATTCTGCGGGCAATTTTTGCATTTTCAGTTGAGTCTTGATTGTGTAAAGAACAATGTTAGCGTGTGTGTTGTTTTGTATCTTTTTATTATTTTTATCATAGACGCATTTGCTGAGCCAGTCGTTTTGTAGGAATGGGAAAATGCCGATGAGCACCTGTCACTCAGTGTTTGTGTCACTCGCTACCTGTCAAACGGGAAATTTTAGGTTCACTCACTTCAAAGCACACTTGCCTTTGAACTAGTTGGGCAAATGCACTTCATGTCATTAGCATGTGCAGCCCCAAAACAAGGATGCTGGCATGTGCTACAAAGCATATTGGTAGATTTCACAGGTAAAAAGGAATGCTGGATGCTTCATACTTGTCACAGCCTGTAATATTATCTTATGTTGTTAGTAGTTGTGAAAAATGCTTTCCGTCAAATTTTTAGGGGAGTCCTCTAAGGTGGAGTAGATTTGTAATTTTTCCGAGCTATTGATTAATTCACTTTTGCCCTACCATATGCTATCCGTACCGGTTAGCTCAGTTTGTAGACCGACTGCTCCGATGAAGCGGTGGTCTCAGGTTCGAACACCCGGACCAGGACAAATTTTTTTTTAACTACGAAGCTTCTTTGGAAATTGTATAGCTTTGTAGCCGTACAAGAAAACATTTACAAGAAAAAAAAAAGCCTTCTAAAAGCCTTTTAGTAGTGGAAAAGTGATCTAGCTTGAGAATTTATGCGTATAGTGAGATGTTTTAAGCTCATGTTTGCTTTATTAGCTGTTGGCAACATTGCGTAGCATTGCACTGCTAAGTGACATGTCACAAAGTGAAGTAAACATTTTAGTGTTGCTAAAGTGACATTGAAAATTTACCCACCTGACTGGGGTATTAACTACAATCACTGTTACTGAGGTCAGCAATGTACTATTCAAGGTTCAAATATTGAAGTGATAGCAATGTTCAGTGACCTGTTTGTACCTCAGGCCTTTTTTTCTCAGATATGTGTTTTTCCCAAAGGCATTTACTGCATCAAATGCAGATTAGTCAGGGTACCCAGGGTGCTTAGTCCAGCCCGAATTACATTTTGACCTTGCCTCCACCATTTTGTGTTCCGACAGTGTGGGACCAGTCTGCATTGAATTTCACAACCGCTTAGAGCAATCAGTGTC
Source organism: Amblyomma americanum (assembly GCF_052857255.1). Taxonomy (NCBI): domain Eukaryota; kingdom Metazoa; phylum Arthropoda; class Arachnida; order Ixodida; family Ixodidae; genus Amblyomma; species Amblyomma americanum. The sequence goes on from NC_135502.1 coordinate 59,576,009, forward strand.
ATGGAGAGCTGTGCAAAGAAGGAAGTACAGCTGTGCCTTGGTCAAGCCGATTTATTACTTGCCCTAGGGTACCTAGTCACTAGAATGGCTTGTCATGGCTACTTAACTTAACACCGCATGAACCTTTGTTTAGTTAGTAGACCGATTTCACCGAAGTTTCGCTACACCACTGCTACCACGGAGGATGTTAGTACTAATTGTAGTTCTTAATGGATGTTGTACGCCAACAATACTGGAGGAGGAGATAGAGAGGAAAGGAAAGATGAAGTAAAGCATGCATCTATGCTTAGAAGGGCAGGTTTGTAAGGCAGTATTTGTTGCCCAGCCAAGGTCAGTCTGTTCAAAAGTATGAGTACATTTCCACTAAAACTTGAAATTTAATATAAAGGCATTTTGTCTGATGTCTTTTTCCTGATCTTATTGGCAAATCTAAGTGTAGTGTTCATTTCCTAAAGTGCGTTGTTTCTAATGTTATCCACTGGGTACATATGTAAAAAAAAGCACCGACAAGAGAAACCCTCCGTTATAAACTACAGTGTCGCTAGATTGAGTACTTGTCTCAAGGTTGCCTCAAAGTGACTACATTGCTGAGAAAATCACGAATCCACCCCATCACAAAAGGCAGGTGATGTCATTTTTGTGATGTTTTCCACCTGGCAAGTTGAACAAAACACCGAACCTCTCAGGCCAATGAAGAACACAAACAAAACAGTTTTTCTGCAATTTGCACAGCCCTTTTTTTTGCAGTAATTATCATTAGGGAATGCCACTATACTGTTCATTATGAAGCCCAGTTTACCGTCCTTTATACTAATAGCAGCCTCACTATTCAGAAAGAGTGCGAATGGCCCCGAGTTCTTGAGCCTAGCTTTCACTTCTAAAAAGCACATAATGGCTTCACAGAGGCCAACTGGGTAGCATGCGGAGCAAAGCAGTGCTTTGCATTCTCGTATCTCAACAGTACTCATGGCGCTGCTTTCCTGTTTTGAACGGCACTTCTCATTTCCGGTAAATAATGTTGCATATAAAAGTGACAAGGCAATAGGGGCAGGGAAAAATTCACTTGTCATGGCGCAGCTGCTGGAATTCTCAATAGGCATCGCCACAGTTTGTCGTTTTTACTAAGCTTTCTGGCTTCTTGAGGACTGTTGTTGGTAAAAATGACATGTTTGCAGTCTTGAGACACTAATCTCTCAATCCAGCTGAACTTAGTATTCTTCTTTAATGTCCATCGAAGCTTAACAGCAGAAATATAATCATCATTGCTGCCAAAGAAACTGTGCATGTGCGAAGTGAGCATTGTGAAATCGGTCTGCTAATAGAACTATTCAAGATTGTAGGAGTGGCTTTAGAGACTTCAGATTTACCAGGGTACAATGAAACAAAGAAGCCTTAGTTAATTGCAGGAAATGTGTGCGCGGAATGTATGGGCTTGGTATTTGCATTTTGCATTTCTGCAAATGGATTTTTTGGCCATCTTCATGAATGTTCTGCGGTTTTGCTTGCATTTTGCTCTTAACACATCTCGCTGGTCAAAAGATTAACCTTTTAATTTTAGTAATAGCTACAGAATACCTGTTGGAACTGCTTTTTTTACATAATGTCACAAGCCATTTTCAGTGAAAGCTTTTGAGAAGGCAACGACTTCTACAGTGAGCACTGCATGCATGTGGTCCCACTGGAGTAAATTTAATTGCCTTTATTCTACAAGTTTAAAGTTTGGCTGCGGTATTTTTATTCAGTTATGAGTTCACAACATTGTCTTTTTTTTTTATGTGATCAATACTGGTAATGTGCAGCTTATGTACAGTGTGCCGAATGTTTCCAGTGTTTGTGATTGACTGTAGGACTATGTTAGGTTAGACGCCATGCAAGTTTCACGTTCAGAAAAGAACTATGCTGCTGCTGAAAGGACCCTTGTAACCATAACTGATATGCAACCCTCTGTTGTGACGTCCCTTTTAACCTGAGGGTTGTGTAGGGCTTTAAAATTTATTGTATTACAGTTGTTAATAATACTACATGGCATTATAGCATACTGCATGTTTTTTCTTGTACAAAATAATAATGCAAATGTGTGTTGCATACTGGCCTGAAGGAAGTATCGTTGTTATACCGAACTAAGTTACTTATCAAGTGCACACAGCATTTTTTTATAGCTGATTCAGCAGGCAGTTAGGCAACCTTCAGCAGATTTTTCCGTCGAGTTCTTCCAAGCTGGTAAAGCGTCTTTTTATCATCTTAACCTATGCTTGTTTGTTCACATATTTTGCTGTGGATTACTCATTTTAAAGTGCGTGTGGAGGGCTGACAGTTTGGTCACGCAGGTTTTGACCCTATGGTGTCTCACGCAAGTTAGTGGTTGCCTGACTTGCTTCAGTTTTACATTTCACTTGTGTTATTGGCCCACCTTTCTTGTGGTCATGAAGGTCGTTAAATACAGAATTATGATTTGCCTCATGAGCATAAATCATATTTGTTCAGGATTTATCATTCCTGTTGGCTTGGGGGCTGTCCCTACACAAGGCAGCACCTTTAAATTTATGCATCAAACATTTATGTTGTCATCATAATAAGTAGTGCACTTTTTTGTTGGTTATCTTTTGATACACACAATGATCTGTATTTACTTTTGCCTACCAGCAGGCTGTGAGCATAATTTGTCTCACCAAAAAATGTTGGTCCCTGCAGTAATCTTCAATTTGCTTTGCTTTTGATGTTCCTAGCAGACAGTATTTCATCGTTTTCTAGCTTACCTTGTCATTCGGGTCTCATATCTTCTGGCAGCATTTGTTAATATCTGTCTTTTGGTGCTGCAGACCATGTATCTAGTCTGTGCAGTTTGTATGAAATATCAGAATTTTCCGGTGCCTCATTAACATACACGCATGAAAATACAGGCTACCTCCTTGTGCGTATTGCCATGTGCGTAGGAATGCTGTGCTAAGGATTATAATGTTACTCTGTTCAGCAAAGCGCAGATGGCAGTGGTGTCTAAAGAACTAGGCCTTCTAGTTTTGAAGTTATTTTTTCTTTTTCTTTTTTTTATTTCTGCTGTTAAGGATGTGCTTAGCCTTAAAAATGACAGGACTAGACAAGAAATGCTCCGATGTGCTTTAATTAAGTTATTTCAGCCTGTAACGTAGGAGGAGGTTATACAAAAATGCTGCAAGTCGCTTGTATTCAGAGGACAAGGATGCATTCGCTGCGATGTCAGCTGCAGTGAGCACAAATGGTTTGTTGCAGTTCTTTGACTTGCAGTAGACAATGGAGCTACGAATGTGTCTTTCGGTTTTGTGTGTTGGCGTTCGACATCACAGCTCACAAAACAAAACAGGAACCCTGGGCAAAAAACAGTGGTATGATAAATTATTTAGAGCACGCTGGCCCATACCTTCTGGAGTGCTGTCATTCCTAAAGCCGTGTGCACTTTTAATCAGCAAAAAAAAAAAAAAAACTGCCTGAAAACTTGAATCTATTCCTTTAAAACAGTGGCGCTTGTCAACACTTGGAGGATCACACCAATATTTTATTGACGTCGGCGTTATTGCTCAGTGCTACAGCAATAAATTTGATGAGTTAATGTTCACTCTACCTTATGCGACATTTGCAGAAATGAGCTCTAGATCAAATTTGTTACTTCCTGACGAGACTGACATGCCACTTTTCGTTGTGGCTTATTCTGGGTGCAGCACAAAACACTGAAGTTCATCACTGTTCTAAATATTGATCAAATTATCTGCATTATTGCCTTGGGTGTGGAGGAATATGCTGCTGTCTCTGCTAAAATGATTCCTATTGTGAAGCAAGTACAGTTCTGAGTCAAGATATAGTATTTTACGTAACAGTTGGTTACTAGGCAACAAGCCTTAACTTGCCCTTTGGTTCTTGTTCATGTCTTGTCATTTTTATTTTGTTGGACTCTGCATAATGCAGTACTTGAAGCATTATTTTCTGTTCCGTTTGCTCATTTACTGTTCCCACAACTAGGTGCATGTAATTATATGTAAGCAGGGTTCATTACCAACCACACATTTGTGTAATTACCTGTACAGCCACGTAATGACAGTACAATCTAGTGTACATCTTATGGCTCAGTGGTGCATTGCTTTTTATTTTTCTGTGCACATTTGTACTCTCCTGCTTGTTGTAATGTTGAGAACATTGCTGTGCTATGTATTCAGAGCAGTTCCTCATATGGGCCGTAGCAGCATCCTGTCTGAATCCCGTGGAGGTTACCTTTGCCTATGGGCCGTGCACATCGCTCACCTCAGGAAACAACTTTGTTGAAGCATATTCTGTTGCTTGTTGCCTTCCCAGTGAAGTCTTCACCTACCCTTTTTCTGTGCTTTTGAAGGTTCGAGTGAATTAGGCAGCTGCAGTGGTGTTTCTTCAACATGGCTTGCCATAATTCCACCTTTTTTGTTGTCTTAATATTGGCTTCCTATGGAGCCTCACTCTTAGCAACGTAGTTTATACGTGCCCAGGAGGGAGTTTGCAAGTATTGGGAATCTCTAAAGGATTTGCTGACGAATCTTTGTAGTGTTGATACATGTGCGTTACATTCTTACAAAATGTTTTTGATCTGCTTTTTGAAAAAGGGGCGACCATGTTACGACACACCGCATGGGTTAGCAGTATAGACAAACTGCGTAGTTGCATACTGACAGTGCATGTATTCTGTCTGCATACAGCACCTAAGTGTAACGGCATGCGACAGACGCAGCATAACCTATGGCAATTATCTATGCACCTCTATGAGAGGTTATATTAGTTATTGGGTCATAAGTCTGTAGACATCCGGTGCTAATGGCAAGATACCTGACTACACATGCACCATATCAACAATGTCTTCATTTTATTCTTTTCTAGAACTAGTTCTTTCCTGTTTTTCTAGGTAGATGGAAGTGCAACAGTGCTGCTTTCCATTACCTTTCATTTTCCCTCACTGCCATGTTTCTGTGTTTTGGTCCTTATTTTATAATTTTAAGTTGTCACTAATGTTTACGTACAAATGACAGTTCCTCTGTATTTCAATACATATCACGCATGCAGTTTTGAGTTTTACGTGAACTCTGAATCTTATACTCTTTCGTGCCAAATTGTAGAGGAACTTTAGTCAGTACAAAAGAAGTGGCAGCTAAATCTGCAAGTTTGTAATTATTATTCGTAAAAGGATGCCAAGTAGATTTACATCACGGTTGAAGGCTTGTTTGACCAAATGTGTCCTGTGTACATATGACCAAATGCATTTGTAAGGATGCATAGTTCATAGCTTTTACAACTGTTCGTTTTAGGCAGGGCATGCATCAGATCTCGTCTCCTTTTTTATTCTGCAACTAAATGTGCCTACTTTACAAGGTATTATGTAATTGTGTTGTAGTTTGCCTTTTGTGTGTTCTGCTCTCCTTGCAACATAGTACCAGTGAAAATGTCTTTTCAAGTTTGTTTAAATAAAGTCAGCATTTTAAATTGCAAATATCAGTGTTGCTGCAAACGTCTCTTTATTCTTTGGAGCAGTAAATGTGCTTTTAATGTCATGCAGTTTAAACAAGTTCATGCTCTCGAATTCTGGTGGAGGTGATCAATGACCTGCATAATGGCAGTTTTGGGACTGTCTTACCTGACAAAGAAATTTAAAGCAGTATCAAAGAGGGCCAAGCATTTAAAAGGCAATTTAGCTTAGTTTTTAAATGCAAATATAATGCAGAAGTGAATGCATAAAACATAGAGCGGGCCAGAATAAGAAAAAAACTTCTGTGCATTCAGAGCACACCCTAGTATAAAAACCAACAGTTTACCTTTGTTTCAGACAATGGAAATGTTTCATGCAGTGCCTGTAGCCAATGCTGTCAAGTGGGGCCAGCAATGTAGACGATTAATGGAGGAGAAGGAAAAAACGTTAATATTAAGAGCAGAAATACTGGGTGGGTTCAGTAGGAGAACCCATTGGTCGCCATCATAATCCAGCCCTCTCAACCAGCGATTTCTGGTCGAGGGGACTGTGGCTATGAAGGGTTGCCTCCCAGCACTCGTATGTCGGATTGGGATTGCTGTCCAAGTCTGGGTTTTCTTGACATTCCCAGACTGTGTGAAACAGTGTGCCAATTGCTCCACAGAAGGGCCAGGACGAATCGTAGGTGTCTGGACACCATTTACTCATCAAGTAGGGATTGGGCAGAGTATTAGTTTGTAGTTGCCTGATTATGTGCTCTTCAAACTTGCTAAGAGTTTTGTGAGGATGAGGATCTTCTGAAATCTGGACGCCAGGGCACCTCTCAACGAGGGGCAATGAGGCAGCCAACACAGCTGCTCGAGCTCTCTTCCTCTGAGCATCTGGCATGCCCCCTCACCCTTAATAAGCTACACGTAAATTACGAAGTACTGTAAGATCATAAGAAGGAAATATCCTCTTCCTCACAGGACTATTAATGGGCTTTTGATTAATGAAACAACTGAAAGTGCTGTCAGGAAAGGTAGTGATGCACTTGCATTATTGGTCTGTTATAAGTGACATGCTATGTTAATGCATGCAATGAACACACCATTTTCCCCAAAAGTATTGCAAAAATTTTTGAAATCTACCCTTTGCCGACCAAAACTGGTGCATCCATTGCACATTTCCAACAGGCCTAGTTCGTTCTGTGTAAGACTTCTTGATCAAAAAAGAATGTCAGTTATTTGACTGATAAAGTATGTTGATCAGCTGAGAGTAATTTCCTTTTAACAACCACGAGCTTTTTTGTAACTCTTTACCCTTGCTGAATTTTAGCTTGAGAGCTTTGGGCCTTTAGGCAAAAAAAAATTTTAAAGTTAATTAGCTCGTGTGTTGCGTGGAACTCCCTAGGAGGTGTCGACATCAAGAATTTTTCCGTTTTCTTTTTTCGCCATCTTGTTACTACATAATCTCGCATGCATGTTAATTCGCTACATAATATTAACCTTGTGCCTCGACCGGAATGGGCAGGTGATATATTTTGAAAGCAGAGGGTTCCCAGAAATGGATCCATCTTAGCACTATACCTCATCTAATTAGCACTTGGCACAAATATTCTAATCAAATGGCCGAAGCGCAACGTGCCAGCTGACTATGCGCGCATAGTCAGGAAATTTCCAGGAAATTTAGTTTTCAATTTTTATATATCTCTTTCCTAGGATATTAGCGGTTTTTGAGGAAAAGAAGTCGCGCAGTAACTGTCTCACATCTCGGTGGACGTCTCAGCCAACTCAGCTGTGCTGTGAGGCAAGGGCAGAAGGTTGGAGTTAAAGAAGAAAGCGATAAAGATGTGCTGTAGTGGAGGGGTCCGAAATAATTTCGACCGCCTGGGGATCTGTACAGCACACGGGCGCCTTTTGCATCTCGCCTCCATCGAAAAGCGGCCGCCGCGGTCGGGTTCTAACCTTTCCGCGGTCCAGGTGCGGTTTTTGCATTAAAATATCAAATCGGTAATAATCTAAGAAAACAATTTGTACTACTTTCTAAGCTTCAAGACCAACGCCCAGGAAAGCAGAACCGAAACCATAACCGAAACTAACTTTTGGCTTCGATCCAGTCTTTTTAATCCACGGTCGTCTTTTCTTTTGTTTGCTTTGGTTACGTTTTAAATGGCCGCTTCCATGTGCATCGGCGGTGGGTCCTAAAGTAGTAGAAACAGAGGTATAACTGCTCTGGTATTCATGTGCCGGCTCTGCAACCGTGCGTAATTCCATGTGGTTGATGGCGTGAGTAGTGAACGGCCAGTGGACGGTCCTGTTGTTGCGAATGGTTATTCGCTCTGTGTTTTAAAGAAAAGCAAGGTGAGTGCACAAGTGACCGTAAGCATGCCCGCGAAGGTTGTGATGAATGGGTATTGTGCCTGTGAGCTGCCTTTACCCTCGTCTGTTCTGTCCCGTGATGATTCGTAAATTGTGCAGTTGTAAGATTTTCTCTTTCACTTTACAAGTTGTGTACAAAAACCAACGTTTGCAGGCGCAAAATGTTGAGGCGAATACCTTCGATCCTGTGCCGCGGCATCGCGCACCGGTCTGTGACATCTAAACGATTACCGGTGTTCAAAATGCTCTCATCTGATGCTTCTTCCCGTGACGTGATTACGGCTACGACCAAGCCGAAAACCTCTCTGGGTCCTAGTGCACCTGCGAAGGACGCAGGTAACATTACCGTTACATTTTTCTGTTCCATATCCGCTTAGGATGAACTGTGTAAGTTCATAAAGTTTCCGTTTTTGCTTCCAGATATTCTCACAGAGCAATTGCAAAGATCCAAAACGACGGACAGAGTTCTCGATCTCGTGGAACAGCACCACCGTGTTATGAACAATGCCCAAGTGCTTACAGCGTTTACATGTCTGCATGATTTTATCAGGTGCGTTTCATTAAGCTTGCTCCACATTTATGTTGCCATGGACCTTGCTAACGGAGTTCAGTCTGGCATTGTTTACTGTATGCCTGTCTGATGTATGCAAGACTCGTGAAGAGGATGCGTTGTAAGTCAATTTTCCTGGCGGTTATTGGCACACTGAACTTCGGTGCTAAATTATAGATGCAGAAATATATTTTCTCTTAATAAGGTACATGAATCTATTGACTCAGATAAGTGTAAAGCAGGCGTCTGGACATGTCAACAATTTCAGATAATTTGCATTCACATTTTTCTTCTGCATGTCATTTTGGGTCTTCCAGAACAGTCTCCCCATTGTGGCTTGGTTATGCATGAAGCAGCCTGCCTACTGCGAGTTTTATTATGACTGCTGACATAATACCTCTTATCATTTTCAGACAGCAGCCTGATCACATGGACATCAAGAGCTTGACTTCTCATCAAGGCTTCCGGGAGCTTTGCAACAGGGCACTTAAGCGGCTGCGTTTTTATGAAAGAGATGAAGTCCTGTATCTTCTCAAGCTAACCACATTCTTTCAGATCCCGGCCAGTACTGCTCTAGTTCAAGCCATTGGTCAAATGTTGAAGCACAGTATAAACAGTCTAACATTTTCACAGCTCATCTTTTTGGACTTGCTACTTCAGTGGCAGAAGTCAAGCTCTTCAATAATGGACGCACTAAAGATAGCCGTGCCACTTGTTTTCCAAGCTCAGGTGCCCATCCAGTTGGACTTCACTAATGTTGATGATGTTGTCCGCTGCTTCAAGTTTGCATATGTGAAAGAACTGGACCCTGCTCTTGTTGAGGTACTGGTATTTCTAATTTGTTACAATTCCAATTAGTATGCTTCCAATTCTTATGCTTTCTTGTGCCATAAAGAGGTCATATGCATGAATTAGCAAGAGATGGGTTGCACTGATGTCACAGCAGCCACCATTTTGGCAAAGTAGGAGCAAGATGAGACTGTGTGTTTGTATAATCAGGTTACTGCCACCTGCCCTGGCCTGCACGATGGAAACTATATGTGGTTCACCATCATGGCACTCATGACGTCTAATGCTAGCGGTCGTAGTAGTCCGTAGCATTTCTGTTCATTTCAGAGCTACGTTACTGACGCGTTTGCACTAAAACCCCCAATCTCAAATTTCACCAATGTGTGTTTGTCCGAAGCCTCTGGCAAGTGGTCCACCTGACATGGCAGGCTGCCACCTGCCCACTGAGTTGTGGGCAACCTGCCAGCAGGCTTTTAGGCAAAACACTATATGGCCATGAGTGTTCGAGCCCCCGGCAGCACAAATACATCAGCTTCACTGGCCACTGCATTCGACCACTCTCATCTCTGCAGCTGGACATCCCACTTCTTTAACTGCCAGTTTCTCGCGCTGTGCTTTGGATGTTATCGTCTTCATCAACTTCCGTCCATGTGCAATGAATCCAGAACATTTTAAACCGAACCTTGGACCGAAACGGAAGTGAAAACCGAAGTGCAAGCACCTCTAATTCAGATTGGGCCTAACCATGCTAAATTGTCCGTCAATTTTTGTTTACAGACATTAGCATTTATTGACTTTCATTTTGTGCATATCTGCAAATGAGCATATAGTCCTTTTTTTGTTAATGTTAAATTTTGCTCTATTTTTTCTCATTCCAAGAAATTGGCCGTCTGCCTGCTTTCCCACCTTCCAAATCTGGGCCCAGAACATGCAGTCACAGTGGTTATTACCTCGAGCATGAGCTCGTCAAGCTCCTCTTTGGTGCCCTGCATCAAAGAATTGCTGAAAGGATGCGAGCAGATTGTGGTCGATAACCTGTCATCATACCTACCTAAGGTATTCTTTTGCTTTCATTTCAAGTAAAGTGCAAAGCAGCAGCTTGCATGGCTGCTTTATCGCATGGCTGCTTTACCAAGCCACTTCAGCATTGTTGTGTGTATAATTACTAAGGCATATTGTATCGCCAAGTACAGTACATCACTTTGTTGATCACTCTTTGCAAGGCACACAATGCTGGCCATTTCTTACTCATGGGTGAAATTGGGAAGTCTCCTTTCGTATACACATGCTTCACCCTAATGGTTCCCTCCTTTCAGACATGTAATAGAATTTTAGTTAGTTGGTGAGAGGTGCAGCTGTTATCAAGTTTAAATGGAGTGCAGCTCAAAGATCATTAAGATGGGGTTTCAGTTGCACTATGATGCATGTTTTATTGCAATCATCCATTCGATACAACCAAGAAAGCAGGCAAGTCAATGCAGGCCAGAAGACTTGCATGCACCAAATGCAGGAGCGGCCTGTGCAGTTTTGCAAGCAGATTGCTTTCAGTCTCTACTGAAAATGCTGCCTGCATTAAATTAAACGTACATGCTTGTGCCTTGGTTTTTTAGTCATGTTTTATTTTTTTTCTAAATCAGAATGAGATGAAAGAGAGTGCTCAGCTATGAATAAAATGTTACAATGACTTTATGTGACATCAGTCACCCAGTTTGCACCTCGTGGTTGCTGTTGCCCTCATTGTTTAAGCGATTTAATATTTAAAAATACTAGTAATTTGTAGGACTTACGCAGAGCCCTAAACCTTGACTTGAATTCCCACAAAGACGCCAATAAATTTGTTGCATTAGTATATGACTATCGAGATTGTTTCAGGGTCCCTTTAATTCATCTTCTATGGTCAAAAAGTCTTCAAATTCCAAAGTCTAGAGAAACAGTTATTAGACTTGAAAAATTGTTTGTTTGTGTGCATTTTTTTTTCCACCAATAACTTTCTTGTACCAACTAGAGAGAACATTTGGCTTTTTTTTAGAAAAAACCTCGCTAAAGCCTCTAAATTTAAAGAGGTTTATAAAATGACAGCTGCATAAGTACTCGTGCATTTTTCTTTTGGTTTTGTGCAGAGAGCAAAACTTGCATAGATGTTAAGTACAGCTTGTGTTGGGGCTGTGTAGTTGGTTGATTAACGGAAGCATTTGCGGGCAGTGTACAGTGACAACTAAATACAGGCTAGGAAGGGGCAGAAAGGACGAGCAACAAAGTTAGGCACAAATTCTTCGATTTGTTAACCAACTAGCCTGGCAACAAGCTGTACTTCATGTTATTTCGAGTTCTTCAGGCTTCTGCGTGGCTATGCAAATGCATGGACATGACATAAGTACCTTGCACAGTGACCGTACATGAGAATGAGTGTGTGTTGTGAACAAAGACATGCTTATAAGTTATGCCCCGCTTTTTTTTTTATCTTCCTCTTTTCTTTTAATTGATTATTTATGGTGCTTTACTGTCCTTTCAAATCCATAGACCATGAGAGCACTTGTAGCCAGCCTGACGAAGACGATCCACATGCCACACTTGCTTGAAGCCATCGTATATCGCTGTTTGGAAAATCACTGGCCATTGTCAGATTTGAGCGCAGTGCTCGATTGTTGTCTCAGACACGAATATGCCACTCCACGCCTGTCGGAATATGTAGCGGAGCGCATCATCAAGGAGGAAGAAACAGTTGCCAAAGATGGCCGGGTCTCCGTGGTGTCCTTGTCTGATGGAGTGGCCGCATGTCCTCGGCAGGCAGATGTCTTTCGGGAGGCTGCCCACATCTTGGCGTCCTGCCGGGAAAAGCTGGATGCCTTGGAGCTAGTGGCACCGCATGTCTTTGCAAGGTTTGGGGTGAACCTGGCAAGGCTTCACTGTTTCCCAAAGGAGTTACTTGGGCGGGCTTTTGATGAGCACTTCCTTGCCAAGTCAAGGTTCAAAGGTATGTGTTTGTTTATTTCCTATACCTTCAGATTGTGAAGCATAGGAGAGGAGATTGGGTTACAATAACAAAAATACAACATAAAGTTGGCAAAGGGTGCAAAATATGCAAGAATAAAATGCGAAATGTCATGTTGTGACATAAAAAAAAGCATTTAGGTGTCATCACAAAAAGCGCCTGTCAAAAAAAAAGATATTTAGGTATAATGCGATAACCGCGGGAAGGTGGTTTTATTCATTTGATATGTTTGTCAAGAATGAAGTATGTCTGCTCATATTTCACACAGGAATCAGATTTAAGCTCTTCTTTTTGCGACCTGTACTGAAATGCATGTAGCCACTACTTTCTGTACCACAGGCTTTACCTCTCCCCGAGCTGTTTTTTTCTTTGTCACAGCATGTGTCAACATTGCAGAAGTTTTATCAACATCCCAGAGCACGTTCATAGCTGTTTAAATTACATGCTTGCTGTGCTCATTGGTGATGGAGGTCACCGAATGATGCTTTTCAGTGCAATAGCGTTAAGGAAGGTCTGCAGAAAAGTCCGCGTCATTAACTGTGAGCGAAAAATCCACAAAAATTCCCTAGAGAAGCAACTAAGGTGGGCCACCTAAGTCACGTGACCTTGTGGTGTCGCAACAACCTGCCCACTGTGACAGGTAGCATTTGAATTGATGATTGGTCATGAAAAGTTGCTTCGAAAAGCAACCTGGGTTGCACAAGCTCTGCCGTCCGGCAGCACCTGCCATTGCAGGGCAGTGGCACATCTCTTAACCGCTGCACCACATCAGGAGTGGTATGAGGACTCCCAGGGTCTATGAATGTAAAGTGGAAAAGGAGAAGGCTCTGAAATTTTTCGTTAAATTCACGGTTATGTTGTCTTTTTTTTTTGCTTGTGTATGTTTGCAGTATCCAACAAGCAGTGGCCCTTCATGCTGAAAAATTTGCTGCAGTTGGAGCAGTGTGCTCGCATTGACCTCAAGGACTACCAGGGTCCATTTCTGCCCGACAGTGTTCAGAAGGAAGCCATTGCAGCAGTGGCTGAAGAGAGTAGTGTGCTGGTGCCCATCAAGAAGTGCCTGGAAGTCGCCTTGGGAGGAGCACAGTTTGTTGCTGCAGGACTCTGGACCAGGCACGGTTACTTTCTTGGTGAGTAGGGCGCTTTCTCAGTCGAATGACTAGGGTTCTTTTCATGCAGTCTGGACTAAGTATGCCAGTTTTTTTGCCATCGCTGTATTAGCGCATTGGCAGGAAAATGAGAATACATCATTCCTCCGAGATTTTAGTGCCTGGTATAAAGGTTAGCGGCTATGGTAAAAGTAGACCTGTGATAGTTTGTAGTGGGAAACTGGCTAAACTGTGATCAAATCACATTTTGCTGAAAGCTTCAAGTGTATCTTAGTGACAGTACAAGTATACTCAAGCTTTCTTGTACCATTGTAGTGATATAAGTGGGAAAGAATTATGGAGAAAAAAAGATGCTGGAGCTAAATTTTTAGGCTGCTAAACTAAGTGCGTAACAATTATTACATGTAAGACAGTACTAAAGCAAGATTTGGACTGAGCCCAGGCTAGGTGGAGGGAGTGCTGTGTCCTGCAGACCTTTCGCTTTCAGTCCATTCTGCTGTGAGACTCAAAGTGAACATTCATAACCCAGCTGTCTGTAGGATTGTTTTACTTGGAACACTTGTTTGTTTTTGTGCCCGCAAAAGGTTTCATATCACAAAAATTGCAAATAGAGCTTAATTGCTTGGCAGTCTAAGCATGCAATCACAAACCGAAAGGTGCGTTTTGCACTTCTCTGCTTGACGTGCACGGTGCACACCTCAATGCATGGCCATGCCTCTAGATGGCAAGGAAATGCAGCTTTTCATGGGTTTCGTATTTCAAAAAATTCTGTAGACACCACCATCTGTGCCTTTGCCAAGGTGCAGATATATACCTGTATTGCATTTTGCCTAGCAAGATTAACTCATGATCCATTTCAAAATTCCCTAGGTGGCTGGTTCCATATAAGATCAACCAAAGAATAGCTGGTCGACCATCTTAAATTTACTTTATATTTTTTCATGTCTTTGCATGATGACTGGAATAAAGAGTTCGGCGATTGGTTTTGTCCCCAAAATATTTTTTAAACCACAGAAATTTTTTTATCACAAAGAAGCAGAGTGTCATGCTTACACGCTCTGCTGCTTTGTTCAAATTTGGTTATGAATAAATTAAGATATAAAGAAATACGTACCTGAACATCTTTAGAATGAGGTACCTGAACATCTTTAGAGTGAAACTGTAGATGCTGTATTTTGTGTATTTTTGTTTTTGTCTTTTTCAAGAGCTCAGCTTTTTACTAGAATTTGTAAAACTTGGCCTTAGCTAAGCATTTGTCTGGTTTGAAGGTCTGTGTCTCAAGAAAGAACTATGCCAGAGCTGACATAATTATGCATTGTGTTCTGCACAAGCATGTCTATCGAGATGAAGGAGATAATGATTGTAGTGTTTATGGATAAAGAGAAGTGGTCTCAATATAGCTATATGCGGCCTAGCTGGCCTTGAAGTCCTGAGGGAAGCATACTCCTTGTTCATTGTGTCAATATAGGTTGTGGTGCCGTATCTTCCATTGAAACCAGCGCGGCAGTGTGGACAGAAACAGCCCTGAAAGGTGGTTTGTGGTCAGAGCACAGCGCATCCTGTGGTGGTATCGTGGCGTGATGGGGTGTGAGCTAAAAGAAAGGACTGCAATTAGGAGCTAAGGACTCCTCACCGTCACAAGCATAGCTGAAACAGGTCGGTGCTATGTTACTGATGCATCCAAAGCAAGAGAACCTCCCAGCCTGTTCTTGAAAGTATGTTGTCCTCCATCTTGCACGGTGGCCTGCATAGTATATATGACGCACTATTTGTGGCTTTATTTCAGGTGTTGCTTCAAATTATTGTGTCTAGATTGGCAATTTTTAGGAGCATTTAGTTCATTTAATTACCTATTTATGGTACTAGTATTGCCCGCATTCTACAGTAGTCGCACACAAGGAGTCCTCAAAGCTACATGATCTGCCAAGCCTTGCACGACAGTCTCATTGCAGGACTGAAACTGCTACAATGTTAACATAATGAAACATTTTTCTGACCATTGCGAATATCGGTACACAGAAGAATTTGTGGGCAAAGTTTAAAAGATATCAAAAATGTACGTTTTTTTTATTTTTTGGCACAGAACGTGCTGTTGGGCAAGTTGGTTCAACATTATTTAAGCAATCGGTGCCGAGACAAAGATTAATACAGACAACATGCACATAAGGCATGTCAGAAATTTTTGCTGTTCTGTGTTTTTTCGAATTTTGCATGGCCATATCTCATTATCTACAAACCCTACAAACATGACCTTCTTCACTTCGATGGATATGCTGGTGTAGAACACAATTTATAATTATGGTAGCTCTTGCATACCATATAAACTCCTGTAAGGGCCACACATTTTTTTTTTAATTCGGGTGTGAATTTTGAAGGTGTGGCCCAGACATGGAATTAAAATTAAAAAAAAGAAAAGCAGTATTTTTTTTCTCAATTACCTAGTCCAAAGCAGGGCCAATACACGGGTGCGGCCCTTAGACAAGTTATACAGTATTCTTTCCTTGGGATACAGACCTTCAGAGTAGACAAAAAAACATTACTTGGGCAAGACTGATCACTGAAACAGATACAAATAACAAGGTGCAGACTGAAGCATTCATAGTTTCACTCGAAAAATTTTCAGGTACCTATTGTTATTATATTTGCGATGTGAGTGCGCGTTCAAGAACCCCACGTGGTCTAAATTTCCGGAGCCCTCTACTACGGCATCCCACATATCCTGAGCTGCTTTGGGACGTTAAACCCTGTAAACTAAACTAAACTAAACTAAACTAAACTAAACTAAACTAAACTAAACTTTAATTTATTCATAATCAAAGTTGGCCGAAACAGCAGAGTACATAAGCGCAGCACTTCGCCTCTTCGTGATATCTGAAAAAATTTTTGGGACAAAACTGATTGCAGAGCTCTTTATTCCAGTCATCAGGCAACAACATCCAAAAATATCAAGTAAATGTGAAAGGTTGACCAGCCACTCTTTGGTTGATCTTGCCCGGTAGCACCCGTGTGGTGGCTAGTCATGGCAGGTGCAACTAGATTATGTACCTCCCAATCTCAGATTTCGCTGATGTTTTTTTTGTCCAAAGCCTCTGGCAGGTGGCCCAACCTGCTGGCAGGCCTTATGACTGACTATGCAAAACACTTCAGGGCAAAATACTCTATGACCATGAGTGGGTTTAAAACTCGCAGTGGTGCAAACAAATAAGCTTCGCTGGCCACTGCATTAGACCACTCCTAATCAGTGCAGTCGAACATCCTGCATCTGCCAGTTTCTCTCGATGTGCTTTGGATGTCGTCGTCTCCATCAACTTCCATCCGTGCACAATGGATCCAGAACACACCAATATAACGTTGTCCTCTTAAAGTGAGAATCGAACCAAAACCGAATTGGAAACAGAAGTGTGAGTGCACCTAATTTATATTTGGCCTAACCACGCTAAATCATCATTTTTTTTTTTTTCACTTTTCTTTCTGGTCATTTTACGAGCTGTCTTGCACACTACAGCAGTGGAGTAAACTCAACCTTTTGTGTTAGTAATGACACTGTTGCCTGTCTAATGTACGGTACATTTGCTATTTATGCTGACATCTCCATTGCTTCATAGCTTGCATTAAAGGGGTACCATGACTGTAGGCATCACATGCTCTCTGTTTAAATGTGAAGCACATAGCAGACTCCCCCTCACATTTTTATGGTGTTGCTTTCTTGAAGTGATTGTGGCTTGGTCTGCAAAACAGTTATGCATGACTGTGGAAGAGCAGTCATCCTTTTCACAGAGGTTCCACTGATGAGAAGCTTTGAGTTCTGACCACTGAAGGTTTGGCCCACCATTTAGCATCAAAACAGGGAGTTCTATGGACTAAGTGCAAATTTTTCATTTTTCAGAATGCTTTATCTGTTACTCATAGGGAACACTCTGCAAATATATGCTTTGCACCCATTGAACAACCTGCGGAAAGAGCTCTTTTCAATTTTTTTCTCTGATGAGCAATAAGGAAACTACTGCATTATTTAAAGAGTGCAAAAGGTTACTTGAAGTGGCATTAAATTGTTGCCTGACCTTTACTTGCTACAAGGCTGCTTTTTCTATTCCAAGTGCAAAGAGTAATAACGCATGCTCTTTGCAGTTTGTGTGATGTTGCTTTTGCTCTCATGTCATATGTTACTGCTTGATAGTATGGCAGAGCATTTGATGGAATCACTCAGGTGACCATCAGGACAGGAAATAAAACATTAGTCACAAAGTTGCCCTAATGTGGTTTTGCCTGTTTTGCATGTGCCTCACTGTTTTACAGGACAGAAGAGCATGAGTGTTGCATGTGTTTATATTAATAAATCACTCAACTAATTGTCTCTTAGGTAATGACTGAAGAGTTGAAAGTTTTTTGTTCTCCATGGTAACGACTAACAAAGGGTTGTTTATAGCAGCGTTTATAACTGTAATGTTTTGTTTGAGGTCTTAATTTTTATTACATCCTAGTTTTGTGGTTTTATCAATAAGTATGTTGCATTGAAATGCTTTTGAGCACATACTATACATTCCTTATGCCAAGCTTCCTTTGTTGACCTATTCAGTCATTCAGGTAACAGTGGCATATGGAATTCATATATTTTCTGCCAAACTCGTCCTTTGCTCGATCAAAAGATGTCATTGTGAATTTTTAGTTCTTAGCTGAAAAAGAGACAGTGCTCTTTCTTGTGTTGTGAAGCAGTAAATGTCTCCTCTTATGTTGCACATTTTTACACATGCAGATTTTGCTGTTGTCATGCGGAGAGGTGAATATCCCATGGCTTTGAACACACAGCTGGCATCTGCTCAGGAAGGTGGTTACTCTTACATTGAAGACTTGGCAGTGCCAGAAGACTCTAAAATGTAAGTGTCAATAGGATTGTTCTTTGAGCAGAATTGTTGTATAGCCAGGACAGGCAAACTCTTGATACACTGTTATCTTTCATTACTAGTGGAACTGTTTCGCTAGCTTATAAGTTGCTTCTGTGAGTGGAATTGGTTAAAGGGCTTTTGATGCTACCTCTAATGCGTTTGCAGTGAAACCTTCCTTTTCTGGCCATGCAAATTCCCACCCCTTCATAGTCTTTAATCATTTTATTTCCATCTATGGTGGCTCAGTGGTAATTGTGCTTGGCTGTTGACCTGAAAAACACGGGTTCGATCCCGGCCACGGAGGTTGCATTTCAATGGAGGCGAAATGCTAGAGGCTTGTGTACTGTGCACTGTGCAATGTCAGTGCACATTAGAACCCCAGGTGGTCGAATTTATCTGGAGCCCTCGACTGCGATGTCCCTCATAGCCTTAGTTACTTTGGGACGTTAAACCCCATAAACCCACTTTATTACCATCTAAGACAAAGTTGTTCACAGACAACCCATCTTTTCATTTTAATATGTTGGCATTAGAATCCCCATGTCAGAAAATCTGTCTGCTCATCTGAAGCTTCAGTTGACAGTTGGCGAAGGGGGGAGAGGGTAGGGGAGAAGGTAGGAGGCAACAGGTGGCAAGTGGGGGAGAGTGGAGAGGGGGCACATTGTCACACTGTGATTGCTGGATTGCTTGTACTTTGCGTGCAGTGGCTTCGTCGGTGTATGACGTTGCGATGCCTGCGTCGTGATCTGCACCAACAAAGTCATCTCAGGTGAAATCATGACTGGCCCTCTATGCAACAATGCGTTGTTACAAATTCACATGCTTCTAATCACGCAAATGTTCAGCAGTGTTCTCAATCGTTTTTATTTACCCATGAAGCAGGCTTTACAGAAGCAATTCCTGATGCAATCTGCAGTCAGTCCCATCCACATGTTTCCAAATGAATACGCTGCTTAGAAAACACAAGAGGACAAAAATGACATGCGGCACAAATGCCTGGCCTCTGTGTTAGCATTGTTATCCCATCCACATAGTCTTAATCATTTCCACAGCAGCGAACAAAGATGTCTAAACCAAAACATTGCCATCTGACGCGCGAATTGCAGTCAGCATGAGCAGGATGATGCACCCATGATAGGAAATCTTGCACTTGGCATTTGGTGGTGAGAAGAACGCTGTCACTACAGCCGGAGAAGGCGTCACATGGTGTGTTGTAAAGTTATCAAGCACGAGTTGGAGCTCGTATTTTTCTTTTGCTGTGTCATGGTCAAGCTCAACAAGCCACTCAGCGAGCAAATCATACATGCTCAGTACCCATCGTGCCACTGGAACTTATGCCTGGTTGCACAGTCGTTGCATGAAATCACGCTTTATCGAGGCCTTTGTGTTCATTCTGTAGCATACGAAAATGTAGCTCTCCAAGCATCTCAATGCTTGAAACTTGCCGATGATAAAGGGCCACTGCCGATGATCGCTGCTGTTCCTCTTCTTGCACAGTAGGATGTTAATGCAAAAGCTTGCTGTGTATTTCGCTAGTTCAGGTATCACCTTTCAAGGCTTGTGTTTCGAACAGCAGCATTTTCTAAAACTGCCATTTTGTCGGCATTGTGTCGCTTTTTTTTTGTTGCGTTTCTGGGTCCTGACATTCTTTTCAGGGAAGGGTGTCACAGGCATCCAGAGACGCTCTTCGATCTCTGTGCGAGTTTTTCGGCTGCGGGGCCAAGTTTACAACGCTTGCTCATTTGTTTTAACTAAGTTATGCTCCGAGATGCAGTCCCATTGCCCTAATGCATATTTCGACGGTAGCACTGCCCTCAATTGTAGTAAGCGAGCATTCGTTATAACTGCAGCCTTTATAAGTTGGCTCAAGTGTACATTGGTAACTGTCAGGGCTTTCATTGCATGCCAGCATTAAGTGTAAAGAGAGACTTGCCTGTATAGTGTGCTTGAAGATTTACTTGTGAAGTTCTGTGGCAGCCACTCACTTGACTTACATTTCTAGATTGTTGGTGTTGACTGGAAATGCCAAGAGCTACATGAGACACACCTCAGTTATGAAAGCAAGCGTTGCAACCAAACTGCGGCACCTCACACTGTTAGGCTACCATCCGTTGCTGGTGAGTTCTACACTTTTTTTTTTCCCCTGCTGTTCATAGCTGTGAAGTATACTCGCGTCCCCCCCCCCCCCCTTTTTTTTACAACAAAATTAAATTTTAGCTATTGCTTCGTTAAGTACAGAGTCAGGCATTGTGTCTCAGAGTCAGGCTTTGTGTCTCCTATAGTTAAGGTTAGATAAGTTACCTTTCATGCCTAGCAAGGGGTGGCCAAGGGACAGGTGAGCAGATGAGATTAGAAAGTTTGCGGGGATAAGGTCGTTGAAGCTAGCAGAGGACAGTGTTTATTGAAGGCCAATGGAGAGGCCTCTGTCCTACAGTAGATTTACTTAGCCTGATGATACTGATGAGGTTAGCTTTAGTAAAATATGAGTATGCTTGACTCAAAATAAATATTGTCTTATTGAGTAAAGAGCAGTTTGAAGTCCTGACTTGCATGAACAGATGTATGTTACAGCGACCACAGTAGTGTCTTGCTTCTCTTGCAGGTTAATGTTGAACAATGGAAATCCCTGCCTGATCATGAAAAGATTCCATATGTTATGAGGGAAGCTAAGGCAGTGCTCAGTGAAGGGGATGAATCTTGGAGTGCTCACGTAAGGTAGCTTGTGAAGACATTGTAAATGTTCTTAGGAGGAAATAAAAAACAAACATGCGACTGCCAAAGGCTTTGAAACTGAGCTTTATGAGGAAACACTGGATCGAAGGAGTCATGTGCGGAGGTTTGCACGTGCCTTCTCTAAGATGTCCTTTCTTATCTTTGGGTAAGCTGGGTACTTGGCCAGCACCTGTAAAATGGGGAACTCAATCAGGCAAGCACCATATGTACTTTGGCATACAGGAGTAGTTGTGAATAGTACAGCCCAGTTTCGTTGCTGGCTTGCAGCCCTTATTTTTCTTTCTTCAGTTTCTTTACTGGTTTGTATGGAACATTTTAATATAAATGGTTGTGACGCTGTGAGTTGAGTTAGTCTGACAGTTTTCAAGCACACTAGCTGCTATGCAGCTTTCTTGCACCTTTTTTTGTACAGTCAGCAGTGAAAGTTTACAGGATGTGTGTGCCCAGGAGCAAATTTACTGCAGTGCTGCCTCACAACCCAGCCTCCTGGTATTGACAGCAGCTATATAAATTTTTTTTTTACACATACCCACATTCCTTAAATTTTTGCTGCCAATTGTTCATGTGAAACATGAAGCAGATTTCCTGGGATATTTTTGTTTAAAGATGTTTGTTCTCTATTTTCACGCAAAATGTTTCTCGTTGAAGGCATAGGCAGTTGTATCTGCAACTTGTTGACAAACTTGAGGAATAAAGTTCATTCTAAATTATATGTTGTGATGTACTGAAGCAGAACTGAATGGGCTGCCACTGTGGTTTGTAAAAAAGCAAAAAAGTTCTTTTGTGCTCACCACATGGCATACGTCGATGGCATCTGTGTACCGTTTAGCCTTGAGGTAATTGAAGGCCAATTTATAGCCTGTGAAAAAATTTAAAATCTTCTTGAAGGAAGGTATAGGCTGTATAATATAACACCTATAATATAATGCCTTTTGAAAGCTGACGGTGAACTGACAGAATACAGGCACACATACAGTAAGCCTTGTTACTTGTAGCTGTTAATTTGAACGTAGTTTATTCGAACCGACACTTTTGTCCTACCACTCTTGGGAGTATTAAAAGGGCTCTCCATAATTTGAGCTCTGTGTAATTCAAACAAATTCTTTGTCCCCCTTCATTTCAAATTTATTGTGAGTCAACTGTGTTTCAATGCTTGTAACTTCTTTGGGAACTGATGCTTTGCTAAGTATACTTAACATAAGAAAATCCTCTGAAATGTTCCCTCTCCGCAAGTCTCATGGTTTATAATGGAAATAGTAGCCAGGCCCTAGCCTTCACTTTTCCTTTGTTTTCTGGTCTAGCAAGTCGCGCCTATGTTTAAGTCACAACCTCTTGCGAAATGGTAGTTTTTCCGAAAAAAAATCGCATGTAAGTCGCATTGATGTATGAGATGCATGTATTCATTCAGTAAGGACTATAAAAATGCGCTGAGTATCCCGTTGTCAGAGTGTGGGACAAAAATATGCGCTTGAACCTGCTGTCATGCCCAGGCGATTCTCAAACTCTGTCCAGCATACCTTTTTTGCACGGTCTGCCTTTTTTGTTAGCTTCATAGACCACAGTGCTGTTGGGGCTTTGTGCAGCCCTGGATAATTTTTCTCACTCATGTCGAACTGTCTCCCTGCTGCTGGGTTCCCATTCTCAAGCGCATATGCAGTAGCACACAACTTGAATTTTATATCATAGCTCCTTCATTGAGCAAGGACAATCTATGACATGCGTCTAGTCAAACGAATGTAATGCCAAAATTGGTATTTTCGAGAGTGGCTGAACCAGCTGGACTAAATGCAGCGGCACCGCATTCATTCTGGTTGTGGTGAGATACTGTGATTCTACTCCCAAGATAACGTTAAAAATAACATTTTTTTTTCTCTTTTATGTATAGATTTTCTTTTCAAACATAGTTGCTGGGCACAAAAAAAGATGACACTTGATGGTGCGTAATTTTTCACTATAATATGAGTCGCACTCTTGCATATGATTCATCGCCAAAGTATTTTAGGAAAAAAATTTCAACTTATGCATCGGAAAATACGCTTACTATATGTAGCATAATGTGACTGTATATTGCATGACTACTGCTGGCTCATTAGTTTTCTGGCCAGAAGCTGCTGCTTATCAGTGATTGACTTTCTATATTGGAAGTAAAGTGAATGGTTGATATTGGATGGAGCAGTACCAATAGCAGGGTTGTTCTGGCTTCCTTGTTTCCAAGCGCTCTCGTAGTACTGTGCGGCGTCCTTGTAGCTCTGCTCTTTTTCCATGATGTAGCCCATGTACTCGTAAGCTTTGGTGCAGGACTGGCAGTGCCATGCAAAGTATAGTGTAAAAAACACACATCAAAGAGTCGGGCAATGCAAATCATTCTGTCAACAAGGAACGACACAGATGCAGTCACTGCCTACCTGTGCAGCCGTCAGTTATTAGGGTTGCTTGCTGATTTAAACGGCTCACTCAAGAACAGCAGTTCATGTACTGCATTTCTGGAAAATTTAGTTATCTATCTCGCAGTTTTTTTTTACCCCCTTCCTATGGGCAGGAAGTTTTGCATCTTGTGCACAATCGTCTTTTGTGGAGAATGGTACATAGCCTTGACGCTAAGAATTGGAACTTGACGTGATAGTGGTAGGTCTTTCATGAGGAATCTGGGTTGTTTGCTTTGGCTTGAAACTGCTGCTTTGTTAGACCTAGAACTCTGAATGTGCATCTGCGTGATTTTCTAAATTAAAGCTCCGAATCTCAGGACATCCCACGTTTGCGAATAACAGAATGGTTGTGACATATTTTTCACTTTCTGTTTGTTTTTTTGTAGCATTGATGCAAGTATTGCTATAGTGATAGTGCAAGTATGCCACAGGTATAATATTCACCTTAAATATTTTTTTTCCAAGTAATCCATTCTGTTGTACTGAGAACAAAGCAATCAAGCCCTGCTAACTGCATCGAGAGCTTTTAATACCCAACAGGCCCACCCAACCCAACAGGAGCTTTTAATACCCAACTCCTGAATGACGTTGGACATCTCAGAAAGTAATGTTAGCTTAGGATTTCTTCTAGTTGATTAGATAAATGAGCTTGCAAAATATTTTCGTAAATGTAGAACAAAAAGTTGCTTCATGGTCGGCCAAGCAAATAAGGTACCAACCTTGCTTTAGGCTTAAGATTCTGTACACTGCTTCAGGAGACAAGGGTGTATACAAAGTTGAATAATACAATTGAACATGGTCAGTTTTAATTTGCACTTCTGTTTCAATAATTATTTTTGTGGTATTTATTCTGGGACGTACTAGGTTAAGCTTCTAAACTGTGTGTTAATCTAGTCATTTGTTCCTATTTTTGTGCTTAGTGCAAGGGAGAAAAAAAACTGGGTGACAATTATTGTGCATAAATTTCAGAATAAATGTCCCAGTGAGCTCACCTTGTTGTACTGCAGGGCACGTTTTAAGAGGTCTGTTGATATGTCATACTTCCCAGACTGAAATAGGCGAAAGTACATTATGAAAGCTACAGTGTATTGTTTTTAATGCGGTATTGTTCAGGCCAAGTCAAGTCATTTATTGTAAAGGCCTGTATAGTACTGCTGATGAATAGTAGCTTATTTCCTCCTTCTGTTCAAGTGTCAATTTTCAGTACTCCATCTGACGCATTGCTGTGCACTTTAAAAAAGTGGTCATCAGAGACACAAAGGAAAACAATGGAGATAAACATGAGAGTATCTTGTTGCCCAAGGCCAGGTGCAGGCACAAAATGTATGTGGCAGGCAGATTATTATCAAATGGTGACATGCTGGGTAACATGGCCCTGTTATATGTAACTTTAATGTACAGTTGTGACCATTGTTGTGAGCAATCTTCAGTGTTTTAACTTTCCTTGTAAGTAGAGTATAAATATGAAGGTTTGTTTCATTTATGTGCGAGTGCACAACTGGCATAGCATGTGCTCAGCATGTGCATTTAGTACCACCGGGTCACACTAGGTAATGCAGGTGAAGAGCTTGATTGCTGAAACGTGTTCCGAATTATTATGACTGTGTCTGTATATGCATTAGAGCTGCCACATTTGCACTTTTTTATGGCTTGATCGTCTAAGTACATTGTTTCTAGTTCACAAGCTACCAGTTTTACTTCACTGACAGCCAAAATTTCTTTGTTGTGATTTTTTGGCTGCCATAGAAGCAGGCAAATTTTGAGTTTTTGTGCAAAGTTTGCTTTGACCTGGTGAGGTCATTCTTCAGAGCCTGTTTGGAGTCAGGATCAATGAGTGTGTCTGTAGAGAATGTGCCAAAGGGGAGAGCTGGAAAGCAAGCTTCCCAGAAAGTGCTTCGGGCACCATGCTTTTTCTGTCAGCAAGTGGTGAAGACGTACATTTTGTTTGCTCAAAATGACACCCAGCTGCATCATTTAAAAGAAAAAAGATGACAAAAGTTGTCCCTTAAGAGTGAAATTGCAGTAATCAAGCATGTGTGTCATTCTGAAGTAGAAGGAAGATGCTTATACATAAACTTACTGGTGATTTAGATGCAGTTGAATGCAGATAGCTGAATGACAGCATGGTGTGAGTGGACATTTAAGACTCAAGTAGACGCGCGAAGGTCAGTAGAGCCTTCTGAATAGCAGTTTACATCATATTTAATGCACCCTCTGTATATAACAGTCACTGCACAAATGAGTGCACTCAGATGTTTCAGATATAGTGTGCTCCTTAATTTCCCACTTTTAATTAATCAGCACTGAAAGGTCACGCACAAAAATTTCTCACTCCTGTACCCTTTTCATGCAAGCAAACAGCACATGCACACTTTTCTTTTTCCATTGTATGCTGGCCGTGTGTGCTGACCTGGTGAAAAATAAACCCTGTGGCAAGTACCACACAAGGTGATGCAAAATAAATCTATGCTTTTCATTTTTGAAGTGAACAGTGCCATACTATAGTTTAACTAGCAGTGCTCAACAATCCATGCTATTATAGTGACAGAAGTCTTGCATCCAAACATGGTTTTCTTTCTTCCTCTTTGGCATGCCTAGCAGGAAAGAAGTCAATGAAAAGCCAGTGTGTCTGTTTTTTTTTCTACCACCACAGTGGGGGTGCCATTTTCACCAAAAAGGGAGGGCATTAGTCGCTTTATCACTTGATTCATTTAAACTTATTTTTGTCATAGTGGAACCTAGGTTTTGAGTAATGTTAGTTTTCAACAAAATCTGACAAATACTAACTACAGTTGCAGGTACTATAGCGGCCACTGCTAAGCGGTGACTGAGGGCACTTGTACAGTGACCATACATGGATGTCGAGTACATCTTATGGTTAGACTAGTTCATCTAAATGTACCATCGCTCCTACAACATTGCTAGCAGAAGTATACATTTGGTATTGGAGACAAATGACCTTTGTAGTGATAAACTCCTTTAACGCTTGAGCTTTTCTTGTGGAACTCAAACTTGTTTAATTGGTATGAGCCATACTGTATCTTCAGAGCAGCAGTACACATTGATGACCAGATTTTACTGCGCTGAAAGTTTTCTGCTTTACATTAGGCGAGCTTACCTGAATATAAATGTCAGCGAGAAGAATCCAGCACTTCTCCAGATATTCTGCATCCTGGAAAAAATTAGAACAAGACTCAGGAGGGTCCACTTGTTTCTTTTGCGGGGCTGAAAAGCGGTTAGTCGTATGTCCACTGACCCCAAAGTTCCAAGGTGCCTTCATCACCCGCTTGAGCTGGTTTCTGGCTCTAGGGACTTGCTTCAGGATCATTTGAGCTGTTGCTATACCCAGTATAGCACCAACATGGTCCCTCTGGGGCACAGTGGAGAGACGTAAATGAGATTTCATGTTTGCTTGGTATGTGAGAGTTGTGTTTATTCAGTGGTCGAAACCAGTTTCTTCACTACGTTTATTCTTGGCTTAATTTAGAAATTTCCCTATTTGTGGACCTCTGTACTTGAAACCTGTTGTGAGGATGGAAGCTAAAGTCTGATATTGTCTAATGAGGTCCCTGGTCATCTGTAGTGCACAAAAAAGCCTATATATTGACCAAAATCTGATATCTATAGTGCTGCCAAACTTGTGGTTTATTAAGCTGTTTTTTTTTTATCAGAAGCTTACATGTCATCAGGACTAGTTTTAGTGAGTGTTAATAATAATAGAGTCTACTTAACATGTAACATTTTTGTTCAGAAGCAATATTATTCACAAAGGAAAATTTACCATTGATTCTATGTATCAAGAAACACATTTGTGCCAGAAAAAGCCAATGTGATCAGGTGCACCTCTACTGAAACATGCTGTGCTTTGCATCTGAACATTGTATTCTGGACTGCAGGTTTCTGTGGTTAAGCAGAATTTTTTGCAGATTTTACAGACTGCCTTTTAGGTGTTCTGTTGCTATCATTACTGCCAAAACAGGAAGGCTATCTCACTAAATTTTGCATCTCCTGACTCTGTAATTTGTTCAGCATTACACTTTGGAAGCCTCAGATATATTGCAGTGAGAGTCCTTCCACATGTCATTAGAGTATAGTTGTAGATGCAGGTTGATTACCTACTCTAGTTGGCAAATAGTCAACCATGCTTATAAATTTTTGGCTCGGGACTGTCACTCAGTTGTTGCGAACAAGCTTGTTTTTTCTTACATTTCTTTCTTCAGAGCTGAACTGCAAGAATTCATTCAAGGCGATTTCAGCATCAGCCTTTGTCTTCTTGGCAAGAAGCACAAAGTTACTCATTAGTCTGAAATCTGAGTCATTGGCCATCTTTGGTCTCAGCTCCTAAGGGAAAGGGAAAACATACCGTTTTTAATTTACTTTATAGAATAGCATCACTTAGATTTCTGATACATGCAAAATGTGGAAAAACAGACATTTAGAAGCCTCTCTGCAGTTTGAATCGCGCCTTCGTGGTAGTCCACCTTTGCATTCTCTCTGTGAACAAAAGTTTTGTTTTGACATGTACATCCATTTTTGTGCAAGCATAAAAAAAAAATGCACAGTGACTCTTAGCGTGGACATGGCTTTAAAAATTAGAGTTCATTTAACATATGTGAAAGGACTGGCTATTTGTGGCATTAAGGCATGTCCTTCAGCAGTTTTATGTTAAACTTTCATTTATATAGCATTAATAATTTTCGCTTAGCATTTGCCATGCTTTTGACAAA
Organism: Amblyomma americanum; assembly: GCF_052857255.1. Classification (NCBI taxonomy): domain Eukaryota; kingdom Metazoa; phylum Arthropoda; class Arachnida; order Ixodida; family Ixodidae; genus Amblyomma; species Amblyomma americanum. Next base: position 59,604,033 of record NC_135502.1, read on the forward strand.
AAAAAAACGGTGTAACATAGCTAAAAGTAGATATTCTAGGGTACATGGCACAAATTACAAGCTGCTGTTGCAGACTCACGAGCTCTGAATCGGAAACCTCCAGTAGTAACCCGACTATTTACGTAAAAGTGATTTGCAAATAAGCTATGACTTGTGCTATGCTCTCATGTCTTACCCTGCAATGATGCCACCATTGTCAAACGTTTCACCTCCAAGAGTTTCATTGTCTGGGTTAATGCATATCTCTATCATGTGATATGTCGATATCAGCCCCCAGTCAGTATCATAACGAGCTTTGTTGAAGCTTTTCATGGCCCCAGCTGGGTTTCCCGTATACCTGGGCAGAGGTCAGAATGTCGATATGTTCAAGCTGTTATTTTTTTTCTTGTTTCGTTTACCAGGTAGTGCTGTAACAAGAATACCATTCATGAAGTCCTTTGCAGTAGAAGTATCCTCCATTGGCTCCAGACCGTGGCAAAATGTCGGCAGCTTTCTTAAGAAACTGCTCAGCTTGGTCTAGCTTCCCTAGGCGCCTCATAGCTTCTATGAGCCTTGCTAGTGCAGGATAGTAGTCTGTAACGACAGAATATTTTGAAGTATGCTTTGAAAAGAATTAGGTCTTTACACCTTGCTGTCTTTTGGTCTGCACTCCTAATAGTAGCTCTGTTCTGAGAAATGTGGTCACACTTAGATGAAACTGAGAAGCTGCAGGAGACAACAATTCTCCTATTTTCAATCCGGTGTTTGTCAAGCTTTTTATGCAGTATTCCATCCATGTGGTAAGAACTCGTGTTTAAAATTGACCCTATGGTGCAGTACAGTGTTCATAAGTTTTATTTCAGATATCAAGTAAGCTTTATTTCAAAAGTGGAGTGGTTTCAAGCATTGTAAGTGGCAACCCTACAGACATGCTCAACTCTTGCATGTCATTCTGCTGTCTAAATGAACTGGACATTTTGCGCACAAGCCAAGGAGAACAAAATTTCTTTACTTACTAACCTGGTTTTCTCTCGAGCAACTGTTGGAAGTGAAACATGGATGACTCCAAGTCCGTTTTTCTGAACATCAGATCTGCCATCATCTGTTTATGAGGAAGAAAGCGTGAAGGAGTGCTTCTTGCAGTGGCACAACTAGCTTCCTACTAGTGAGTACGATTTCGTAGCATTTCTCCTCATGCAAGTGAGGACACTTGCTATACCACTTACCAGTGTTGCAGTATCATTTTCCTTTTCAAGTTGGAGGACTGTGTTGCAGTACTGCTTTGCTGGTTCAAGGTTGTTAGAGGTCATCTCTAACTTTGCTAGAGCCAGGAGGACCTGTACAAAGTAATGCGACCACTAGGAAGTGCTGTTTTCATGCACATGTTACTTGGGGTATTCTTTATTGGCATATAATACATGCACACACCTTTCACTGTTAATTGTAACCGCAAAAGTGATTACCACAATATTAAGTACCAATGTGACTCTTAAGAAACTTGCAGTAGTGGTTTGCAGTTTAGAGCACCTGCCAGCCAGCTAGCAAGAATTTTGCATGTTATCAAATGCACAAAAATGCTGGAAATTAATCATAGCATGCATGAGATATTTTTGTGTGTACCCCTTCAAGGACATTGTAAGAATGGTTTCAGTTTAAGAGTTCTGGCAACTGTTATGTGTCTTGCAGTATAGTATCTCAGAATTTTTATATCATACCTCTATGTTACTGGAGTCGTAGCTGAGGGCTTGCTTGTAAAACCTGGCTGCTGGAACATAATCTCTTTTGAGCTCACTTTGCTCAGCAAGGCTTTTGCAGATACTGAAAGATCAATTTCAAGAATTCGTTTCAGTGGTCCTTTTAGAGAACTGTAGGCTAGCAAAAGACAAACATACATAATTGCAAGTTGCCTCTGTTCATGAAGGGAGTCTGGTTGCTCCTGAGGAACACGAAGCATTACCCTGGAAAACAATTTCCATACACTGTATGCAATGCCTCTGGTGATATGCATGCACCATTTCACAATGGACCCACAACTGTTTCATCAGAATAATTTAGGGAAGACATTTCAACATAACTTAGAGCCTATCTAGACACGCAGTGTGTGCAGACAAATCGAAAGCGATATACCGGACAAGATAATTGAGAAAAAAATGTTTTTGTTTTTTTTTTTATTTGTCTATAGGCCGCACCTTTAAAATTCACATCCAAATTTTTAAAGAAGTGCGGCCCTTACAGAAGTTTATACGGTAGTGTTTCAACACAACCCTGAACATCTTACCAACATCATTATTCTGGCAAGCTTCTAGAATAAATAATGGGGGTCGCTACTAGGGCAAAAGAAAGAAAACAGATTGACTGTTGGCGTAAATACTGAGAACACTATCAAAGCAAAAATTTTGTTCCGATAATAGTTGTGCTCCTTTTTTCCTAAATTACAGCAAATTTTACCATCACTGCACAACCACAGCATTACAGGTAGGTCATTAGTGCTAGTGATCTCAATGGCTCCAAAATATTTGACTCCTTCTCATGCCTCGTACTGTACAGGATGTGTACCATGCTAAACTAAAAGTCCTTGTCAGGTAGCTGCCACAGTGGCTTAGTGGTTATGCTGCTTTGCTGTTGGGCACAAGTTTAAGAGTCTTATTCCTGGCCAAGGTGGTGGTGAAATGAAAGGTGCTTGTACACTAAAAGTTCCATGCATGTTAAAAAAACCTCCAAGTGGTTAAAATCAATCTAGGACCATCTGTTATGACTTGCATTTATACCCTGGCATGGATTTGACACATAAAAATGTATTATATTTTTGCATGTCATTCGCTAGAAAGAAGTAATGTGAAAGTGGTAATTACCAACACTGCATGTCACTAGATTATGTCACAAATGGCGCAGTGCTTTCCAAGCTAAATACACTTACCTGCTTTGGGCTTCAAATGCTTTGTTGAGGTCTTTTACTGCTGCATCATCCTTGTGATTGTTTTGGTGAACTTGAGCAAGCAACAAGTAGAACTTCGATTCCCATTGTAAGCTTGTAAGGTCAGATTCTGAAGGACATAAGTGAGGAGGCATAATCTGCCTAGATCTTACATACAAGTGTTGACACATTTTTCATTAGCTGTTTATGCCATTAGGCAGTCAAATCTTGCTTTGGTGGATATTTACCCTTCTGAAGAATTCCCAGGGCAGCATTGATAGTGTCCTCAGCATCCTGGAACCGCTTCACCTTTGCCAGTAATTCAGCCAAGTCGTACCTTTGACAAACAGCAAGAGAGCAGCTGGTATAGCCGGCCACTGTGAATTGTGTTGACGGTGCTTCATTTGAATGCTAGATCAAAGTAAGGCAAACTCACTTCATCTGTGGTTGCCCACCGGCCTTGATAGCAGCCTTGTAGTACGTGACTGCCTGAAATGCACACACATTCAATTTACAGGTCTCTTTTACACTTGCCGGAATATGTTGGGCCATATAAACAGATTTATGCCAGGCCTTTTCAGCCAGCTTGCATTTGCTTGAGGCTCAGGTCTTTTGCATTTGCCTGACTTGTACGCCTTGTGTAGACTAAAATAGTTGTGACAGATGGGCAACTGGGGAGAATATGACAGCATTTCGTCCCAGGCCTATGCTGCAGATGTCACCGATTGATTGCTCTGCATGACTTAAAGCCTGTCTATACACAGTGTGAACAGACAAATCGAAAGCGATATACTGTACAATCTCATGTAAAGGCCACACCCTATGTTTTGGACTAGATAATTGAGAAAAAAATATGGTTGTGTGTTTTTTTAATTCGTGTATAAGCCACACCTTTAAAATTCACATCCAAATTTTAAAAAAAGTGCGGCCCTTACAGAAGTCTTTACGGTAGTGTTGCAACACAACCTTGAATACCTACCAACGTCATTATTCTGGCAAGCTTCTAAAATAAATAATGGGTCGCTACTAGAGCAAAAGAGAGAAAACAAATTGACTGTTGGCGTAAATACTGAGAACACTATCAAAGCAAAAATTTTGTTCCGATAGCGTATAAAACAAAATGTTTTGATGCATCACCAAATGGCTCATGTTTTTCGGTTTTCTGTTATCCTGGGCCCTAGAATTCTAAGCTGAAGGAAGTAGTGAGCTAGAAATAGTGCATAGTTAGTGATAAGTTGAGCAGATCTTACCCTTTCAAACTGATGTGTCTTGATCAGTGCTTGTCCAATCTTTCGGGCCACTGCACTATCCTTGGGGTTTTTCCGTAAAGCTTGCTCATATGCTCCAATGGCATTGTCTGGCTGAAATTAAAATTCCAGTGGAAAGCATGGGTTCAGACAGAAGTGTGGCTGTTCCATATATACTTGTGCAGCCAGGGCTTACCTCTTGTATTTTCATGTAGGCATCACCCAACATCAAGTATGACTGTGGGACTGGGAACTTCTCAATGATTTCTCTGAATAATTGAAAGCAGGTTGTACTATATTGGTTATACTGTTATATTTGCTTCCCAAATGTAATGTGCATATTAACTCAATGCCTTTTTTTATTACAACACTAGATCTTCTACTTGAAGATCTTTCCAACTAGGGCCATTTCATATAAAAAACAGGGTAATATACAGTGGATTGTCATTAATTAAAACTCGCTTAATTCAAACATCCAGTTTATTTGAACTGATATGCTTTGAGCCTGTCAACATCAAGTGTATTAAGCTGCCTTTAATTTGAACGAAATTTTTAGTTTGAATTAATAGTAGTCAGCTTTATAATTTTGCAATGAAAAGCATTTTATGCTTTGATAAGAACCAGTGAGGAGCTAGTGGCGTGATACTGTGTGGTAACTGCATTACTGAACTCTGTTATGAAAGCTGCTGACCTTGTTCTGAACTAAACTGCAGAGTCAAGTTGTGCATAGTAGATAATTGCACAGGAAAAGGCAACAAAATTAAAATTTTGCAGTGCTTTCAAGCAGTGTTCTTAATACCAGCAGTGCGGTACAATACTAACTATATGATTCAAATTGTCATCGTTACCAAAGAATAAAACAAGTATTTGAAAGAACATGCTGCTTGTGCCAACTGCAGAAGCTAAAATACTAGCATTGGGATGAGAGGCGTTCAGAATATCTACACAGGGGCAACCTTAATAAAATATTTGTTCCAGAAAGTGCCTTGTATGTATCAAAAGATTGCTCCCCTTATTGAACTTTAGCCTTTAGTTCAACATTTGTCATAGCTGTGAACATATTGCTACGTATATTTATCAAACTCTCCTGATGGCACACTGAGGTATCACTGTTGGTAATATTTGGTGGTGGTTAAGAAATTGTGCTATCTGCTTTAATCTAATTCGTCATGTAAAATGCAACACATTGCTATCTGTTCCACATACCTGTAGCAGCTGGCATACAGGCGTGGATCTTTCCGGTAGTTCAGGTAAATGTCAGCCATCTTTTCGCGTGCCTGCTGGAAGTAAGGCTGATCTGGCCCAATGTTCCGCAAGAGGGTCAGAGCTTCTTCGACATCTCCCCGAGCAAGAGCCAGCTCACAACTTGCAATGGCCACACGTGTTTCTTCGTATGTGCCACGAAATTCTTCAGCAGCCTCTTGCATCACTCTCACTGCCTCATGCTGACCAAGTGTTAAAAACAGGGGCAGGGCTAGGGTCAATTCTGGTGATGAACTAATCAGCATCTATCTCAGTCTAAGAAAATTACCCATTAGCCAGAAACAAAGTTGCATGCTGGAAATGATATGTCATTGTAAGTTATTAAAATTTGCAATCGTACAGAGGACTCTTGTTTATTTTAATTTGCTTAATTTGAACTGCCATTTTAATGTGATAGCAAAAATTTCCGGCTTCTCTGTCACGAAATTCTCTGATTGGTCGAGAGGGGTTACGTGACGACATCATCACAATCTGCCCATCGTGGAAGGTGGCAACCTGCCCACTAGATTGTGAGCAAAGTGCCCACCGTTGCCAAATTCAGTGCAGTTGCCATCTGCCCACCATGGTGCTTAAGATCTCATATGATAATCCAAAGGAAGGTACTCCAACATTCTAGAAGGTGATGACTCATGCATACTATATAAGGGCAATGAACCGGTTTCAACTGGAGTTTTGGCGGCAAAATCACAAGAAGAACATAAGACACTCATTGTGGGCACCATAACAGGCAGTCTAATGCTATCGCATTTTTTTTTAAAATGTAATTAAGAAGGCCCCCCAAGTTTTTTTCTGCTGCTTTGGTCCCACTAACACCAAGTGAATAAAAGGGTTTTTGTAGCTCCACATAATTTGAAAAACACTTCGGCCACCGCCAAGTTTGTTTTATTGAGAGCCAACTGTAAGGCGAGTTTTACTGAAGTATTTATGAAGTTTTACTGAAGTTTTACTGAACTAAGGGGACTGTGTAGCCTCGGTGAAGTTTCGCAGTGGTTTAAAAGTAATCGGTTAACCCTTAATACTGAGAAAATAAAGTACACCGTGTTTCACTCGCGCAGGAAGAACATGAACTACGAACGTATATCTGTAACTATCGACAACACGACTCTGCTGAGGGTGCCTCAATACAAGTATCTTGGTGTCCTGTTCGCGTCTGATATGCACTGGAAAGAACAAATTAATAATGTTTGCTCCAAATTAGCCTATGGTTGTCATGTTTTACTAAAGGCCAGGGACTGCTTTGATCTTCCAATTCTACGCGTTCTGTATTTCGCCTTTGTGCACAGTCAATTATCTTATTGCCTGGAAGCGTGGGGTGGTACATATAAAACATACCTAGATCCTGTTTCTCGCCTTCAAAAACGAGCTATTCGTATGATAACTTATTCAAATAATACACACCCCAGCAGGCCACTCATTCAGCAGCTTCGTATCTTACCCCTATCAATGGCATATAAATTGAAGATAGCTGAAATAGTAAACAATGTAATAAAATCTAACAACCCCCTGCCCCTTAGTTTATTTAGATTACCAATGAAACAAACAAGAGCTGCAACTAACAATCTATTTAATTTACCACCTTGTTACAATATGTACGGCCAGAGACTCCTAGAATACAGTGGAGCCCATGTGTGGAATGAAATCCCGAATGAAGTTAAAGAAAAAAATAACTTTTCAGCATCTTTAAAACACTATTTAATTTCCATGGAAATGTAGGAATCAATTGTGTGTGTTAATCTTGAAGTTTTTTATTTTACACGGTCTGCGGTAGTATTGTGCTTGTGTTGTATTTGGACCCCTCACTAGCCGTAAAGGCTATGGGTCCAACCAACAGTTTGTGTACTGTTTCTGAGAATAAAGAAAGATAATGACACGAATGACACGAAACCTACCAAAATTTGCAGACATATTTTTTGTAATCTCTGTCATTTGGATATCAAGAAAAATCGCATTAGAGTACCAGGGCTAAAACCTTAATGGTAAAGCAGGCAAAAATGCTTGTATGCTAATGGAGGAAGTTGTTTCCCTCTGGTAAGATGTTTATCGAACATTTACCTGCTGGTCCAACTTGTTGTACACGTCTGCAAGTTCAAGGTACAAGGAGAGTTTGTCGCTTGAGGTCAGTTCCTGCTTGCGGTTCTTGTTGGATGCTGCTGCAAAAATGGATGTTTCCTTAGCACTGAGCTGGATCAATGTTGCAAGGCTTATTGTACTTCACTTACTTGATCCTGGTGGTGCACATAATGCCATGGCTGCATTCAGTAACTGCACTGCCTCCTGGTATTCACCTTGTTCTTTCAGTATCTTAGCCTTGATGATATGAAATATGGGCTTTTCCCTGACCTAGCAAAGTGGTTTATGTCTTTTTAGCATTTTGAAATCGTTGTACTGGCACACAGGTTTATAAACAATAGCTGTCCTCATAAAAGGAGCTATGATTGTTCAGAACATTTTGTCCCCATCTTCAGCAGGCTTCCTGCTAGCACAACATATATTTAGGGCCCTTCATTTCCAGGGTTTTTTTTTTTTTCTGGAATTCGGGGGGTAATAATTGGGTGATAATTTTTTAGCCCAAATTTGGGTACAAATCATGTTATTCAGCAGAAGGTGCATTAGTTCAGATTTTCTCAGTTCATTATTTTAATAAGAATGCAATTTACTAATGTTCGAGTCTGTGTGGCACATAAAATGCTCTATTTTTTGCACTGTGTTTTGTAAACAATATGGAAATGGCAGGTTGGACTGCAAAAGTTTTTCAAACCAGTTTTTTTTTCTCTCTCTCTTTTAACACTATTATTTCACCACGCAGCTCACCTGCTACGCAGCTCTTCTGTGTTTGTGCAAGCCCTACCTGTCTTTGTATGCACACTGGGAAAACATTCATTCAATGGTACTGCGACCATTTTAAATGCAGAAGAGCCTAGGAGCAGGACGTCGTTAGCGCAGGTAGCGCTTCATGCATTGATGCCAGTAAGACGTCTCGTCAGTACCCGAGTTGGGGCTTCTCGCTTCCAAAATATAAAGCTCGAACTTGGCCTCAGCATGAGCACTGCCACAGATAAAAAGCATTAGAAGCTTAATATGATAAAAAGAAGTTTAAGGTCATCAATTGACTGAACATGTCCCTCTGGAGTAAGTACAGGACGTCAGCTAGATTTCGTGCAGTGTCTTCAGCTTGGTGCTCAGGTGAAATAAGTTCCCTAGAAGGCTTATCTGCATATATAAATCGGTGTAACCTGATTTTTAAGGAATTTGTTTGGGGTGCAAGAATGGGGTAAAATTGGGCTTTACCCGAAATCGAGGCGTCCTATATGCATTCTGATGGTTTCATCACTTTGTACCAACATTAACTATATAAATTCATTTCTACGTTCAACTTTATAGGTTCACAATAAATTAATATAGAACCTTAGAAGTTATCACTTCCTGTGAGTCATACAGAATTGAGCATTTGCCATGGCTGACCAGTTTTTCACAGTACCCTTCAGTTAGTTTTTTTAATGCTTTTATACAGCACTTCAGCAGGATCAGAAATGTGGTGACAGATGCTGGCAGACTGGACTTGTAATTAGAGAATTTACAAGCCTGTACACTGGCCCACACTGTACTATTAATGTTAAACACTAGTAAGGCTGCCCCAGTCAAAGTAGAGAGCCCAGGGTTTTACCTCGAAGTCATAGCTGAGTGCTGTTTCCAGTAACTGGCTAGCATTCTTGATGTTCCCTTGGTGGATGTGCATCTGTGCCAGCAGCAGTTGGGCACTTGTGAAGCTGGAGTACTGCTGCGTGCATTTTGAAAGGAGTGACTGGGCCTCCACCAGGTCGTCTAGAACAGTGAACGTTAAGAGTAGGCAATTTTTAGTTATTTAGTTAGACAGCAATCTGCTTGAATGAATTCAATGAAAGACAAGGGTGTAACAGTGAATGCGCTGGAATAGCCTGAGTCTTGATGCTAGTCTTGGATTTAGCTTGAGCACTCGGGTTGTATTTTAGGATTTTTTTTCTCGTTCCATTCTTTTGCCCTTTTGCCCCTTTCAGTCAGCTGCACCCTGTACCGTGAACAACATTGCTTTTGGCTCTCAAAAGTGGCACCACAGATAGCAGCTGCATTGGTAAATGACCAAAAGGATGAACCAAGCAATGAACTGTTACGAAATACCACCCATCATCTTTTCTATTTAGTCTTTCATCTTTAATTCCACATTCATTCGAGCAGGTAACCAGCAGTGTGACAGTTGACTATCGGCATGGATAGTGCCCTTACTTGAAAGGTACTTGAGTTTTCCCATCAAGTATATTGCCTCTACAGAGCCAGGACAACACCTCAGAACTGGCTGAAGTACTGTTTGGCTTTTTTTGAGTGGCTCAGGCATTGCTTGTCCAGAATCGACAGGCTGTAATGTAGAAAATGCACCTTTCGTGATGTTCAACTAACAGAAGTGATTTAAGGCGTATCTATGCATGAGAAGCTTGCCTTGTCAGGAGCATACTGCAAGTATAGCTTCACGATTTCATAAATGAAGTCTGGGTTCAGCAAGAGCAGGTATTCCGCTCCCAGTGGCAGGCCCTAAGTGAATGAGAGGCAGTTCAAAGCAGTTAGTACCTCTTTTTTGAAGCTGTTTTGCTTGTTTCGCCAGGAGTATGTTCTGCACTGATCACTTGTAGTGAAACTTTGTCCCCAGGATATTCTTGGGTCAAGTAGGTTTTTTGACATGTTTTTAGCTAAATGTACAGAAATATTTTTTTTTTCAGTACAGAGTGCTTACCTCTAATTGTGCGTAGTGATTGTCCACACATTGCCCCAAATAAGTAAGAACCTCTTCTGGCTTCTGCTGTAGTTTACAGAGGGCGCATAGATAGAGGAACTCCTGCATTGAGAAGGTGCCAGTGCAAAGGTTCTTTCTGCATGAAGTAAATTTCAGCCACCATCTGTATGTATACAGAACTTAGCCAGAAATACCATTCTTCATTCGCTTATATTGTGCTAAGTTGTTTTGATTGTCATATTGATATAAATTCCAAGAGAGCCATCAGTCTGCAAACATTTAAACATTTCGCATAAATTAAGTACTGTGTTTCAATAGTATATATATGAAAGTATGCGCGGTACAATGGTGGCTTATTTCTAGAGGTTGGACTTTTTAGTTTTTACTTTTTTTAAATGTTTAGCAAACTTTTTCTGCTGTTTATTACAGAATGCTGTTTTTTTGTTGTTTTTTTTGCTTAAATTATTTCTTGCCGATGAATTACTTCTTTTTTTTCTTCAGCGATATAGTGTGGTATTCCCGTGCTGTCAAAGGTCACTTAGAATTTATCTTGCTCTTTTGTCAGCCTGAGCATTCCATTCATCAGTAATTAATGTACAAACAGTCATTAATTACTGGTAAAGCACTTTTAGCTGTGCGTGCTGAAGGAAATGTCGTCACCAATTAATAAGTACTAATGGAAGCTAACTGATACAACCGTTGATGAAAAACTCACTTGAGTTATCACTGGGTCTTTGAGCAAGAGGGTGAGGAATCACATTGTCTGCGTGTAGATGACAGCGATGGAGCCTCCACTAGTCGTCACGCTAACCAGAACCTTTTCATGACACTTGTGCATGGTTTCGAATGTTCTTACATGCAGCGGAGAGACCTCCTTAACCAAGTAACTGCCCTAAGCGGTGAATGAAAATGAACAGCACTGTGCTAGCAGATGATGTTTGTCGAAGAGGTGGAGCCGCCCATTCTGCAGAGGCATGCAGGGTAATGGAGCGATACCTAGAAAAAAGGACGACTGCACTCTTTAGTCAAATGATACACCGCCTCTCCACAGCCTTTGCTTCCTCACTTTGTTGATTCTCTTTGACTGAGTGTAACTCCTTACTCGATAGCCACATATAACTTTGGCGTGCATGCCAAGAGTACTGACCTTTTTCGATTGAAACCGAATTTTAAAGATTCAATTCGGTATAGTTATATTTATTTTTTAGTTTAAACTGAAATGTCCAACCCCTACTTATGTCATAATCATTATTAAGCATTCTTTTCGCACACTTACGGAATGCTTGAGATAGTGAATATTGAAAAATGAGCTGATACTGGCACAAACCGAAGGCATGCTAGATGTCTTGTGGATTTCCTTCAATAGTTCAAGCTGTTGATTAGCAACTTCATACTGGCCCTCCAGCAGTTGACACCAGATGATACCTGCATCATGAAAAGCATCATCTGTGCATGGCTTTCAACAATTATGCTTTGCTGTCGATGAAGTTGACTATGAAGAACTCATTGCAGAAAGCCTTTGATGAAGAAAAAGAAATGTGATCTGGAAGACTTACCATTGAGAGCAACAATACTGGCCTCATCAGACTTGAGAGCAGCCCTGTAGTGCTTTGCTGCTTCTTTGGTTTTGTTCTGCAGGATACACTGGTAGCCAAGCTCTGCCAGGTAGTCTGCATTGGCTGGTTGCAAGGCACACGCCTTTTCTACTAACACCTGGGTGTGCATCAGTATGGAATTTTGCCTTGAACTCTGTCCAGTTTTAAAGAAGGATAGTACAGGTCAGTTAGCATTGTCCACAGAGCCAAAATATCCAGTGTCATGTGCCACATGGCTGCAGAAAGTCTACAGGGCTGCAGAGCTCTATGAAACCCTGATTTGATATTTGTATGCTCTATCACAAAAGAACAAAGTTCCCATTCTTGCAACTTAAAGGGGCTCTGAAATGGGCTTAAGTAAAGTTGTGGTATGCCTGTGATGTTAAAGGACGCCACTTCACGAATAACCTCCAGCAAGAATTTTTTTGATACACTTTGTAGAAGCTGAGTTATCTGTAGTCAAAATTGGAATTTTATCATCTTCGCGCAGTTCCCTCTCCTCTCGTCACTTTTTGTGGGCTGAAAGGTCAGCGCTCCTCCGCAGGCCCCACGGCCAGAGGCGGAGCTTCCTGACCCGCCGGAGCTACGCCGCTTATTGGCCGCAGCCATGGTAGCTGCCTGACATCGGAAAGAATCTAACCAATAGCCATCTCTGAACTGGTATACCTAGCAGCGGTGGTGATTGTGCGATCTCTGCTGCGTGTAGAAATGCATTAATTGGCTCACGTGTTCGTGACAACACAATGAAATGTTAGAGCGAGTTGATGTGCTCTCCTCTGAAGGCGTTTCACAGCCTCTCTAATGCAAGTGAAGTAAGGCAGACCTTTGCACAAGTACATGGTGTAATTATAAATGGCACGATAATTTTGTTCTTCAATAATAACAAATTAAGCTATGAACGACCTGTCAATGTTAATTTAGGTACGATGAAAAACTTTTTTGCCAGTGACTGCAATTGCTGAATGTTTTTGCTGTTTGGTTTAAGTCAGTCACAATGCAGAGCTAGAGGTGCCTAACGTGCACTTCACTCAATTTCACAATAATATATGTCTAGATATGAGGCTCCTGTGCAGCACTCAGCTCTACTAATGAAGTGCAAAATATCTTTCATGTAGTTTTGGCAGTAGTAAAGCATGAGCCTAGGAGTTGCCAAATATATCTCATGCATTTGTTGAATTCTCATAAAATGAAAGTAGCATTCAGTCTTTGCAGTACAGTGGACTCCCCTTAGTCTTGAGTGGAATCCTTTGTTTCCCGTTCAAATGGAACTGGTGATAGTGATGTGCGTACTGGCTAGAAATTGGGCACTGTGTGCGCGGAGCCTTATGCTGTGCTTTGTGAAGAAGTGTAATTGTGCAAGGCACTCACTATTCTTGAGAGCAGCTGAGCTATCCTGTTATACAAGACTCCATTTGTTGGTTCCACTACTTCAAGCAGTGAAACAAGCTCTGACAGCCTGTCGGAAGCCTGGAAAAGCAAATGGGGAAGCCATTCAAAGGGGGAAAGTACAGTTTCAGGCTGAACTGCAGGAGCATATGTTGATTAAAATATACGCTTACAGACCACTTTCAGGACATAAAAGCTGCTACCAAACATATAAATTGACTACCGCATAATGACCCATCTTATGTTCATGCAAATTCTCTTTTTCAGTCTACCATGTCTAAAGACAAATTGCGTGCTTAGTAAAAGGCATAGGTATTTTGAAATTACTGTATCTCTCTTCATCACTCCATCAGCTCCTTGGTATCAAAGTCACCGTGGTGGCCAAATAAAAGAAAAACTTTCTGGTTTTGCATCTCATATAACAGCCTGTCATTGCTCTGTTCCAGAATTTTACAAACCTACAGTCTGACATTAGCTTGTTGTATTTAATTGAGTGCCAGTCAACCATCACACTTTCTTAATGAAATGTACAAAAAAAGGCCTCAGTGCTTACCTCTCTATAGTCTCCATTCTTGCATATTTGGTTTAGGATCAGGTGCAGCAATGCATCAATGCATTTTGAATCTTGTGACAGGCACCTGGTAGATATTAAAAAGTTTTCCCATTACCCTGCAGTTATTGCCTCATTTCTGAGATAACTGAGAGTTCAGCACATTGCACTACTTCACCTGTTGCATGAATCCACCATCTGTTCCCAGTCCGAGAGTGCAAGATGAATCTTCATTTTTTCAAGTAGTGCAGGGACAAAGCCAGTGTACAGGACAACAGCCTGGTTGACCACTTCCAAGGCTTTCATAACTTCTCCACTGCATTCAAAGCACTTAGCCTTTCCAAAGAGGGCTTCTGGAACAGCGCTGCATTAATTCAATGCTTGTTATTATTTACAGCTTCCATGAAACTTATCAGTGGCTATCATTTGTACCTGGATCATGTGTCATAGTATAACTTTGAAAATTTATTCGTTGCATGCCATTTATTTTAAAAGTATGCTCTTAGACCGTTAAGTCTAATTTTGGGCTAGTTGGTGATAAAATTAGCCGAAAATGTAGCACAGAAAGAGAGTCAGTAAGAAGAGGGGACTATATGGGAGCACTAACTGACAATGGTTTCCTTGAGAAGGTTTCTTGGAGTTATTTTCAAATGTTAGGCAGTGTTCATCTCGACCTCTCTTCTTGTTTTGTCTTTCTGCATAATGCTTCGGTCTTAATGCTAACAAGAACCACACTTTAGCATATTGAATTAATTGTGCTTGTGTGTATTTCCAAGTCTAAATTGTGTTTAAATGCACCAATCAGCTTAAATTTAGATGCATGACACATAGAATATGACTTCATTCCAAAGTTTGCATAGTTGAAGCACCAATGAGTTGCAAATGTGCTCATTACAAGAAAGAAACTTTTCTGTAGAAATGTTATAGTTGTCACTGCATGAGCACAGAAGTCTGAATATGGAACAGTGCCCACACCAGTGCTGTCGGTGTTGTCCGTGTTTGCATGACTGCACTTTTCAAAGGCACTATGTTGATGGCACTTACACTCCTTGTGACTCAAAATACTGGATTGCAGATTTCTTGTCTCTTGTGCTGACTATTTCATTCCATCCTTTCAATATTAGTCCCTTGAATCAAAAGCAGAGTTCAGTGAGCAAAAAGTGAAAGAAAGGGTAAGAAAACACGAGAAATAAAAGCTCACATCACGTGTTGGTGGTGCCACCTTGAGCATTCGGTCAATGTACTCTCGTGCCTTGTCGTGTTTCCCAGTCAGAAACAGAAACAGCCCAGCATAGTATAATACCTGCAGCCAATTTCAAAATGTGTGCTCGTGACAAAATTAGCAAGAATTACAGTTTCAGTTTGTGGGGAAAATGTGAAATCATTTTAAAAATTACCTTTTCTCCTGCTTGTTTTCTTGTCTCCTTCAGTTGAGCATCGAGCTGTGCTACGGCCTCTTTATCTGGGTGCATGTAATGAGGTGCATATTAAAGCTGGGCAAAGTGCGAGTGACTAAATTTTATGCATGCGGATAGTAAAATTAAAGCTAAGTCATTTATAAGAGAATTTTTGCTCACCAACTACACCGCATTTCCTGTGCGCAAAGATGAGTGCAAGAATTCCTCCCAAGGCAACATCTTTGCTCTCTTTAACGACGTCCAATTCTCGGATTCCCTCTTGAAGCCTGCCTGCACAGGTAATCTTTGCAACAGCTTGAACATTAAAAGTGCAACTAAAGCGTGTACAGCGCTGCAACTAGAACAGTGAAGAGAAAAAAAGAATAGCGAACTCGAAGTACCTTCAAAAATCAATGACATTCCAAAATAAAGGCGATAAACAGGGTCTCCGGAGAACCGCTTCAAGCCCTCCACCGCAGCTCGCTGCATGCTGCGGTAGTACTTCTCGCGGCAGTAATAATGGATCCTGGTCTGCAAGAAGTAGAGTTTCGTCGTCTTAGAGTGTCTTATCTAATGGTGCTTTGCAGGAATTACCTTTAACAGCAACTCCGGCTCGGTCATGATTGCGCACCTTCTTGCTGGCGGCTCGGAACCGAAACAAGGCTAGTGCTTGTTTCGGTTCCTGTTGCTAGGCGACACTTCGAAAATGCGCTTGGCCGGCTTGGCTGAATCGGTGCGTTCTCGTTGTTCCATCAGCCGTTTGAGCAGGTGTTTTTTACAGTGAGTGACGACTTTCAAATTTTTGCATAAAGTCCGGCTTATTGCTTTTAGGCCAAAGAGACTTGCAAGGCCTTGGTTTTTATATGACACATAGATCGTGTAATTGGTGCAGTTTTGTGCGAGGTGCGCCGTCAAAACCGATAGCAGTTTAAATCGTGATTTGAGCCTTTGCGGTTTTAGCGGGAAACGAAGGGTAGTGTGGTTTTTTCCCCGAGATATTTGAGCGCCTATTTGCATTTCACTCGGCTGCCTACTGCTGGTTCTGTTAGTGCAGTTAACAGGCTCCGCAGCACAACCTTTTTCACCATCGGCACAGCAGCAATTTGAACGGTTTATGAAGCAGCGCGCACTGAATGCGATCAACAGTCACTGTTTTGTCATGCTTTCAGGTCCGTCGTATCATGATGTCGAGCCGCCGGGGCCTCTTTATTGTGTTCGAAGGATGTGATCGGACAGGAAAGTCGACTCAGGTGAAATTGCTTGCTGAAGTACTCGCCGGCAAGGGCCACAAGACGGATACCATAGCTTTCCCCAAGCGCACCACCACCACCGGAAAGCTGCTCGACGGTTACCTCAAAGAGAGCACCAACCTCGATGATCATGCCGTTCACTTACTGTTTTCCGCGAACCGGTGGCAGGAAGCTCAGGCAATACGTCAGGCAGTCGCGCAACACACGACGGTAATTTGCGACCGTTACGCTTATTCCGGCGTTGCCTTTTCGGCCGCTAAATCCCTGGATTTCACGTGGTGTCAGCAACCTGACAAAGGTCTGCCGGAGCCTGATCTTGTTTTCTACATGAGCGCCTCGCCCGAAGTGCTCAATGCTCGTGACGGCTTTGGCACGGAGCGTTACGAGAAGGTTGAATTTCAGACCAAAGTTCGAGTGAACTATGAGCGCTTCGCCGCTCTCGAGAGTGGCAGTGGTCGCTGGGTGAACGTCGATTCGGCGCGAAGCATCGAGGATATTCATCGCGACATACTCGGTGTCGTGCTCGATACTATGTCTAGAGAACATGGAGAATTAGGCAAACTCTGGTCGAAATGAGCAGGATTTGGCGTTATATTTTGGTGCATTCTCCGTCACTAATTGCGCACCTAACGGAAATTAGATTCCTGCCACTTGTTCTGCGGGAGCATATGACGACTCAATTCGCTTGTATTTTCTGGCTGATATAATTAATGAAAAGTGCATTGTTTTGTATGCGTTCTAAGGAAATTTGTGTTGTTTAAATAATGTTGCAATGGCATATAAACTGTTTTGGAATTTTCATTTCAGCAGCACGAGTTGTTGATGTCAACCAAAGCTTCCAGAGAGATTCCTTCTGTGCTTCCAAAGCCCTGTTCCATTTGCAAATATTTAGCTTTTCCTATGATGCAGTTTATGATCTTTTGCAGGTTATTCTCACAAAACATTCACCACACCACTTGTCAGTCAGCATTTAAATTGCTATATCCAATTTAATTCAAGCACCTGCCTTTTTATTTTATAAGCAGCAATACAGCTAGCTCTGCCATCAATTATGTATGAAAGTTTGGTGTCTCACTTGTTGAAATTGGCTACTAAACCGATGTACCTTACCTTTATTGAGCTATGCATATTTAGATGCATAGTCTAAACTGGCCTACCGAATGACTAGAAGTCATGCACCTTGTTCTAGTTTGAGGCCATTGTTAGCTTTACATGCATTGAAGCTAGTCCTACATTCGTTAAAGTGGGTTTTCGTATTGGTCCTCAGCAGCGAGTGCTCTTTATCCTGACCATATTATGGGACAGAAATGATGCCTTGCTCGCATGTTACTTCCAATATCTGATCTACTCTATTCCAGATAGAGGTGATATGGCCTTGAGCAAATGCTAAATTTATATTCGCCTAGTCCACATAGACCCTCCATAGGAAGGCAATGGCTAATTTGCAGTGCTGAAACTGGGGTACTGGGTGGCTACACTTGTACAAAAGCATACAAGACTTTTGCAGTAATATCATCTGGTTCAGATATGCCCGTGGACTTTTTGATGGTACGTCTTACTTGAGTACTGTCTCAGGACATCTGTCTCTCCAAACTTTCTTATTATTTGTCTTTATTGATATTGAAATGCCTAATGTCATTGATGGCTATCAACAAATGTTAGTGATGCACCGTGCCTTCTGGTTGGTGGTGTACAGGTATATCAGTAATTTAATTACTGTAATTAAAGTTTTCTGGTCTGGTAATTTATTAGTGTGAAGAATTACTTTAGGACAGTAATTTAACCGCAGTCTTGTTGATTCCTTTCAAAGTTACTGTCATTAAAATGCGTGACTGCTTTTTGTATTGGGAAAACATTGATTTCTTGTGCGCCAGGGCTCCTCGAAAGCAGGAACGACGCGCGGCTTGCCTGGGTCAGCAGTTCCCTCCGAGCAGGCAACAGGAGCAGACGTACTCCGACGGCTCCGGTGAATCTGGACACTCTGCACGCACCCGCCGCCGAGCAGCGGGTTGGCGGTGCTTTCTTCCGACTAAGTTTGACACCTGCCATGAGTCCCATATAGGACGCTGCAACGTGTGACAACGAACACCAAGGACCCCCCCACTTTGGAGAGATTCCCAGCTAGGTGGGCCCACTCACAGATCAGAAAGCACACATGAAAATCCAAGGAGCAAACGGGGCCTGGATCGCCGCTGCCGAGCAAGGGCGCACTGCGCACCTGTGGCATAGCTCCCACACAGTTGAAGACACCCGCACGGGTGCCTGCGGCGTTGATACCTGAAGCAGCGTCCACACCAACGCATTCCTCAGCTTCTATGATTCATCTGCCTGCCAAGTGACCCGTTGCTGCAGTGCGAGATGGACTGTTCCAACCCTGCCATTCCTGCCGCACTCCCACGGAATGCTGTGCTCGTGGCTCCGATTGAGTGTCCTCTACAGTGTCCCCAGCAGCGAATGACACTATCCCACCTCCATCGAAATCCCTCGCAAGTCGTGCGCCACTCGTACCTATTGCCAACCCGTTTTGTGTCATCATTAATTAGCCCTGCCCTGCGCTTTGACATGAATATTATTCCACCTCGCTATGTTCAAGCCACATTCGATCACGTGCTTGGTACTTCCGGTTACTGGGGTTTTGTTGTGCATCGCCCATCCTACATTATCACTGTCAACCTGCCATCCTTAAGAGGACGTCTAAAAAATGTGCACCTTGATGCAGATCCCACTAGATCAGACCAGACATGTACCGGTGCAGATATAGTTTTCAGCTGGCCTTGACATTCACTGTTGCATTATCCACCATGTCGGCAGCACTAGTCCTCCGGAAGAGGTACGCACCAACATCCGCTTCTCAACACACGTGGTGCTGGAAGCCTGTCATTTCGGGCATAGGGGCACTCGCCTCCTCACTTTACAAGGCCCTTCGAGTCTGCCAGACTACCTTACGTGCTACAGTGAGATTATCAAACCAAAACCTTTCCGGGCCCGAGCACCATTTGCTACCACTGCCAAAAAGAAGACCATATGCGAACACCTGCCCTAATCCTGTGGCGGCTGCCGATATGGAAGATTCAGCAGCCCTTTGTGTCCTATGCAAATCACTGGACCATGACAATTGCTCCCCCACCTGTCCGAATAGCGAGCGAAGACTCCTTACAAGCTCTCTTCAAATGTAAATATCCCCATCATTAACCGCTTTTCTGCTGTAGCATGCAACTACGACATCCCTAAGCTTTCTTCTGACCCTTCGGCTCACGGTACATCCGTTCCTCGACAACATTCTTGGCCCAAGTGACCTACCTTCGTACACCTAAAGCCAAAACAGCATGTACACAATATATATCGCCGGTGGATGCCACAGATAAACACGCTGCTCTAGAAAATGCCATTACAGAGGCAAGCCGTCACCTGGAAGAACTAACTCAACGTAGAGAACAGAGTCGCTCTCGCTCTTACAAAAGAATTGCTGCACAGCAGCAGCCAGCTTCAAATGAACCGCCTGCAGTGACCACTGAGCCACATACCACTACTGACCCTCCGGCAAAACTGAAAACCTCGACCGCAGAGAAGATACTAGTGCTCATGAAGCAGGGAACCATCCTCATCGTAGAACCTTCTCACAATGGCTAGCGCGCCATCTGTTGTGGTTCAGTGGAACTGCCGAGGCTTTGCTGATAAGGCCTCTCAAATGAATATCCGCATTCGCGACGGGTGAACTCTACGTATGGGCCTTCCTACTGAAGTTCCGCGTCAGGCAAGGTCAACTTCCAACCCCTGTACTTCGTGCAGATGCATGGGAATTGCCACCGTCGTTAGTCACTCCAGGGAAGAATAATGGTGGGTTTCCAGATATATGGCGGACCACCGTGCCCGCGGGAAAGTTATGGCACCTTTCTTTCGCCCCCGCCGTTCCGCACGGTGGAGAGGGTATCTTCCCGCAACGACACTAATAGCCCCGAGTGTTCACACAGCGCAGCGTACGCCACGCCAATGCTGCTCGTCGGCGAACTCCTGTTAACCAAAGGAAGAACCTTCCGTTGATGCTTCCACCATGGCGACGCTCAGGATGCTGGCCCTCTTTCCGCACCACTTGCACCGCCCCACTCACTCTACCATTACTTCTGGGAATGCCCACATCCTCTCTGCGCACCTCCCATCCACAGCCCGACTCATTCCAACTGGGAGGCCGCACTTCTGTGCACAGCACGGCGACCAGCTACGACTATCGAGCGGGCCATGCTGGAGGGAGCGGCCAGAGCACTTCTGGACCAGGGGGCCATCCCGAAGGTGCGTGACCTGAGTCCCAGTATTGAAGGACTCTGGTATGACAAAGTTTTTCCTCTTCCTTCACGCTGACGCCAGTTTGAAGCGTGTCAGTTGACAGGCGGGAGGACACGCGTGAAAATTTCTCTCGGGCTTGATGTCAGTCCTTGATCATAACACTACTCAGTTTTGTTTTTTTTAATGTGTTAGCATTAGAACGCCCATTATCGCAAAGTGTCTAGTGTTCGCGTATAAAGCCTCGGTTGGCAGGAGGCGAAGTGGAGAGAAGGAAATCCTCTCTCCACTTCAGAGAAGAGCGTGAGGAACAGGCGACGGTGGGGAGAGTGGCGAGGGGGTACGGAGTGTCACACGATGATTGATGGACTTGGTCACGCCACCTCTTCGCATGGTCTGAACCCGTCAGCGGCTGTTTCGTCCGGGGAGAACAACCATATTATGGTGCATGAATCGCATTGGCCAGGTGAAAAAATTTTTTTACACTATATTGCTGACTTATGCGGTCCAAGCAGAATGGGCAGAAGTCTGCATATAAGCAATATTCATATCTCCATGCAATACAGTTTCAATACAATTTCACAGAGTGATTGGTCAGGATGCAAAACTACAAATTAAGCAGAGTGGAGGCATGGATGAGAAACTGGAGAACATCATGAAATGTTTGCTATAGGACATTTTCCAAGTTTTCGCTTTCAGACATCTGTCCGCTTCGTGATAGTTTTTGGGAAATATAAATATTTAAACCAGTTTATGCGTGCTAAGGAGGAGGCCAAAGTAATTATGGTTGCGGCCGGTTCAAGTTGCCAAGTGCATGGGGTAACGCTCTGCGTTCAAAATTTCAGATGAATCTGTTAACAAATATCTTGCATAGAGGGGCAGTATTGGACCAGCGTCGACCACTACGCTACCTCGGTTTCCCTTTAACCTGAGTGGACCAGTTGGAAGACATGAGTTTGGTCCAGTTCATTACCACAGGTAATAAATATAAATCAGTTATAGGGAAAGGAATATCGCAGTAACTGTTTCACTCTTGGTGGGCACAACCGCGCCGTGAGGAAAGGGATGAAGGATGGAGTGAAAGAAGGAAGAGAGACTCCTTAGTGGAGGTTCCAGAGTAATTTCGACTACACCTGCAAGTTCCTTAGCGCGCACAGACTTAGCAGACGGGCGTTTTCTGTGTTTCTCGTTCATCGAAATGGGGCACCGCGACTGGGATTTGATCCCGCGAACTCGGGCTGAGTAACTGGCAATCGCAATTGTAAAATGAACTACGTGACGCTGTCGCTTCCACAGTCAGCCGCGCCAAGTGGAGCTTGGGAAAACTGCTGCAAACGGCGATTTTCTGAAACAAAGGCCAACACATCTTTATTCTGGGATGTGTGGGGTTGTAATGTGGGGGGGGGGGGGGATAAGTACGTTCTCCCTGCTTAACCGCAGCTGACACAGTTCAAAACCGCCCGAACCCCACTCCGTAATCTCGCGCTCTACCGAGCGCACGCCGACCACGGCGGGCCTTCCTCTGAGGGAAACAAAGGACCGACACTTGCTGACACAAGGAATTTATTGCTGCAACAACAATAACGCCAGCTATTCGCAAAATACGCTAAGGAATCCAGGTCGTCCGACTCACCAGCAAGGTTACGAGTATCTAGTTCACTACAGGTACGAGCGAGCGTTCGCCCACGCTAGAGAAGGGAAGCTCCGAAGCCGGACGGGGAATCTTCCCCCACGAGGCCTCGCCCCGCTGGCGGAGAGTGGAGCGCTGCGCCGACACGTCAGCACGCGTAGTGTTCCCCAGCCGAATAGCGATCACACCGTCCGTGGCGCTCGTGTCGCTGCGAGGAAGCATCGCGGGGAAGCAAACTGAAGGGGACCAGCCCTCGGAGATGAAACTATAACATGTCTAAGTTTCGCAACCCTAATATGCGTGAAGTCAACTGAACCTCAGTTAGGAAAGGGTCGTGGTTTGTGTTTTGTGTCCGTTTGGTCGCAAGTTGCGGCCAGCGTGACGCAGCATGGCCGAGCCGGCGCTCTGCAGGTATGCGTGACCCTGCATCTCTGTCGCTCTCAGCTTTCCTGTCATGGCTGGGGGCACTGCAGGCGCGGAAGTGTTGACTGCCTCGAAGATTACACCGTGCGTGACACGCCCTCTCGCTGCTATCCTACGTTCGCCATGGCACGTCGCCTTGAGCGCGAAGGAATTCTCTTATGACTCGGGTGAAGTACTTGCATCGCAACGAACTCGGCTTGTATCGTTGTAGGTGGTCACCGGCACCTAGGCCCGAAGCCACTGCGGTGTTGTTCTTTCCACTCTGCAGCACAGTCGTGAGCGCGAAGCCCCGGTACGACGGCGTACTCGCCGAACGGAACGAGCCCATCGGATAACCAGGGCGAGTGCCAGTTTTGTTGTATTATCTGATTGAAGAAAATGTTTGGTACTTTGCTGTTTCTTCCACGACTTCGCCTCAGCCAGGGCCTTTTTTGAGGCTTGGGTTTTGGCGAATCGTATTCCAAATGGATTAACGTGCCAAAAAATGACCTATTCGTCACAAAACGTAGATTTTTTCGGCAGAAAAAACCCGTGATTTACTTGCCAGCGTCGGCGTTGTTCCAGTGTGGCAGAGCCACTGACCAGTGTACCCAGGTGCCCCCACTAGACGTCCAATAAGAGACAGTCGTTGAATGTAGCGTGTCTAAAAACTAGCGCTTTGCAAATTTCGCAGGGAAGTGCCTTAAAATGTGGTTGCATCAAGTTATCGGTGTAGTAAGGAACGTTACTGGAAACGAGCTGCGGCCGTCGAACATACAGAACGAATTCACACCTCCAAATGGAGTGCACTCTGGGGACATCATCGCCGTCCGGCAAACGTCCCGTCAACATCCAGAGTGGGCTGCGTATGTTCGGATTTTTCTTAAAACAGCGCGAACAAGACAAGGACGCATAGGAGAGACGTACACACGAGCGTTGACTTACGGGTAGGTTCGAATGGCATTCTGACTCGACGGACTCCCGCGGTGCCACACGTACGACACTTTCCAAACTCATTCGAAATCTTCACTTCGTTTTCAGTGTACAACGACGACGGTGGCGACGGTCACCGTGGTCGTGCCAGTCCGACAACGACACCATGACGATCTACAGCAGCATATTAATGTAGCGGGACGTTTTTTTTTTTTTTTTCCTTTTGGCCAACGACAACGATGAATCAGATCGGCGGGCAGTCGGCCTTCATTTCCTCGGCAGGTCGACGGCTGAGCGAAAACTTTACGCTGATGAGGCGTCGGTGTGAATATATCCGCGCTTGTTTCTATCTTATCCGTGTTGGAAATAAGCGAAACGAGCGGCTAAATTTCACATGTGCACCACCAGCGATAAACGCTTGCCAAATTCTTAAATTTTAATCGACGACGACCCTCTTCCGCGACGACTAGGCCTAGTGAATTTGCAGGGTTCTGTCTGTAATTTCGGCGGCTGCGGAGTGCGAATTCACAAGTTTTAGCGAATTCAAATGGCCATCGAGTGTAGTTTCGACTACAGTGATCTGAAATCTGCTGTTTCTTACATTGCAAGCCGCGCATACAATGAACGAGAAGCGCCGTTGTGACCCATACTGCCGAGAAATGTTTAGGCGGCCAGCAGCAGACCGCCATCGTTTGTGGAAAACTAATTAGTCCGTTTCAATGAATGCGAATGGTCACCGTACATACTTCTGGATAAAGTGATTCAACATCGACTGTTGGTAACGTCGGAGAAAGCAGGGACAATTAGCGAGAAGCGCTGGTCCTAAGCGGTGTCAACCCGGTTGTCAAGTGTTTTCCAAGCGGGCGATCGCATCGGCGCTTTCCACAAATTGTCGCACTGCGTAAAGAAGCACAGGTACAACCGGTTCAAACTAGAAGAAATTATTTAATAGAACTAAATTGCAGATTGCGTTTTATGCCATGCAAACGAGCACTAGCTGTTTGTACGCAGCTATGAAAACAGGTGTATTATTGCAACCGTCTTCATCGGCGCACCCCTTAATAATTTTTACGTACGCTCACGCTGTAATGTTCAGTTGTGTACGGTTATCTTCAAGCATTCACTGAACGAGTACACTAGCTATTTGCTAAACAAGCAGCCAAAAAAAAAAGCGAGCAGCGGATATCGAAATCAACAGCCACTGATCCGAAGCAGTCGCGCGGCGCGGCTGTGGGCCGGGCGTATCGACGGCTATTGGTCGCTGCGGCCTGTGTTTGCGTTTCGAAGGCATTCCGAAATCTTGGAGGTCTCCTCGTAGCACCGCCGACTCGATTGTCACCTGAACCGAATGCTGTTGAAAAACTTCATGTAGTAACATAAGTTCGGCAGTCGAGTCGGATGGCATTGGGCTGGAAGGCATTCGAAACGACCGTGGAGCAGGAGTATAACAAATGAGGTTTTATTGCGAAGAAGCCCACTTTTATAGGCAGGTTGCTCACCAAACAAGAAATAATGGGAAAAGGCACAAAATAAAGAAATTGAGTAATAAAAGAAAACATATCGTCACAAACGTTTCACCTCTTAGTAGAAAAAAGAAATTCTTTGTCGGATGGATAAATGGAAAAACTATTTCAGAGTCAGCTAGTCAATCGGAGGGTCGCAGGACTTTACTCTTCCCTCTCGCTAGGCGACGGGCAAAGCTTGGTTGACGATGTTTCTTTGGACTTCTGGGTATGGGTTGTGCATCAGAGCTTCCCATGAGTCTGGTGTGCGTCTGTTGTCTTTGTCACGTGGGCATGTCCAGACCATGTGTACCACGGTCGCACATCCGTAAAAGCACTAATGGCGCACTGACACGCACGCCTTTACTTCATAATCCTCAAACACTTCCCTCGTGAGCTCATCAGCATGAGAACCTACGACATCACAGTGCTCAAAATCTGGATGACGCTGCATCTTTTGCAACGGGCAGCTAGACGTCATTTTACGCCATTCTTCACATCATTTTGGTGCGAAAGCACTTCTAGCCGCATTATCGGCGAAAGCCGTGGAATGGGTGGTCTCCTGGCTGGTCACGTGACTCAATTTTTAGCGGCTCTAGAAACAGCTCTGAAGAGATTTGGCGACGGCTCCGAAGGTTGGAGACGTGATTATGGCCACACCCTGACATGGCCCATGGACCACCCGAAATTTCATATTGAAGTGACCACGGCGTTGCATAGATAACTTCTTTATCACGTGGGACAAATTGTGTCTGGTGATTCGTTTTACAAATTCTTCGAACGAGGTTTGACTCGGTTACATCCTCCACCCCCTTGCGCTCGTAGCTAATCGTCGCTCCCATCCCGTCCTTAATGGCCCGTGCTTCATATATCTGCAACGTCGTTACGGCTCCCTTGACACTGTCTCATACCTAGACGCTGCCGCCTACCCCACCCTCACCTCGGTCGTAGTCGATCGCCACGGTCGCCTACTTGTACGGCGGCCGAGGAACTCGCAGTTGTAGATGATGTCAGGACGGCTCGAAAGGAACAAGGACGAGAGAGGCACAAGAACACAACAGGACAGGCGCCAACTTGCAACTGAGGTTTATTCGCCCAAACCCTTACATTTTGTGAAGCACCCGAGCCGTATCGCAGTAGCCTATCGCAAAAGAATAAGAAATTATCAACAACAGTCAGAATTCAGGAAGTAGGCGCTACTTCTAACAGACCGGAAGATACATTCAGCACTACATACATACCTGATAAAAGCAAACTTTTTTGGACTAAGTCCCAACATTATCTGAGCGCAGAACCAAAATTAATCCTCACAACAAATACGCACGCTTGGCCAAGGCAGACAGGGCGCAGTTTCAAAATTCCTGCTCGAACACATCGTACTAAAAGTATTGGTTTCTACACAGTTCTCTTGTGGCCGGTAAAACACATCCAGGAACAACAAATTATGCAGATAAAACTTCAAAACATTAAAACTATATAAAGACGCGTTTCGAGAAAAGCCACATTAGCGTCACTGATTAAAATGGACGGTTTACTAACGCATGCGCTTCCCGATTTCTTAATAAAATAGGCCTCTACTACTTCTAGCTCAAATTTGTCTTTTCCGCTCTTCAAAAAAAAAATTTGCTTTGTTTAGTTCCGGACAACACCCTTTGCAGGTTTTGCAGTCGTTTTCATGCAAGGAAGCTTCCATGTTGGTTGCGCACATTCCGCAAGTGTTCACTGGCACGTTCGTTGAAACATCGACCGGTTTGCCCTATGTAGACGAGACCGCAGCTTAAAAGAAATCTGATACACAACTTGTGACCTGCATTTGGTGAACTGTTTTTGATGTCTAATAGGGCAAACCGGTCGTTTCTTCTACGGCTTAGTCACAGTGCAAATATTTAACAGCTTTGATGGGGCCGAAAACACAACTCGCACCTGATGTTTGCTTGTGACTTTTTTATGCCATGGGCAACTTTACGAATGTAAGAAATGACACGGACAGATTTCTTTCGTGCTTCCGGAAGTCTCTTACCATGAGGACGCTTCTGGAATAACATTTCGGAGACATCCGAAATCAAAAGGGGCGGGTAACTGTCTTCTTGCAACCTCTGAATTTGGGCGCCAAAGCTCAACGACATCATGTGATGGCACGACCTTCCCAAGGCATTCTGAAAAGAATTATTATTAGCGATTGTTAGCGATTATTGCTCTTTTGACGAGTTTCGAATGAGCACTGTCAAACGGTAACCACCCTTTTTTAGATCTGGGATTGTACGCCCAGCATAGGTGATCATTCATAAATACCAATCTTATGTCTAAAAGCTGCAGTTCTGGACTCACTGGTAACTCCCACGTAAACGTGAGGCTCTGGCTGCTATTGGTGAAGACAGATATCACACTTCTTGTCGCTGCAGCTACATCAGACTTGGGAACATTCTTCACAATAACCAAAAAAATCGCCCACATATCTAAAAAATGGATACAGCATGTGGGTCACTTAGTTGACTTTTGATTTGATTCCCAACGGCTGCCAAGTAAATGCCACAGAGTACAGGCGCCACTGAAGACCCTATGCAGACACCTTTTTTTCTGAACAAAGAAGCTTCCTTCAAAAGATATGGCTGTCGAGCCCAAGTAGAATTCCAACAAAGCTACAAAACTGTCACTGCTAATCCCAGCTGCGTTTTGAAAGTGAACTTCACCTGTTGTGATGATCTTTTCTCTGACCGCGCTTAGGAGTTCGTTATGAGGAACAGAGTAATATAAATCATCAATATCGATGGAGAAGCCAATGTACTCGAGGGAGGTGAAAACGTCCAGTTGCTGCCCAACGTGCGAGGAACTACGAACCAGGAAAGGATCATCTTCCACGAAAGAACCAAGGTGCTTTTAAAGGTAGCAACAGACAACGCGTTGCCATGTCCTTCTTTCCGACACCATGGATCGTAGTGGCATTCCAGGCTTGTCGGTTTTAACCGTAAAGAATATTTCAAGGAAGGCTCCTCTCTTCATCTTTTGCTCGCTTCTTGATGGAATCCAGGTGCAAGTCATCCAAGATTTTGAGTACTTGTCGTTTTCTGGTGCGTGCGTTGAATTTGACCGGTTTGAAGTTTTTGTTGATGGCTGCAAGCGCCTTTTCTCGGAACCAACCCATGAGTAGGGCAGCAAAACCGCCATCCTTGTCTGCTTGGAGCGCCAGGAGACCATTTTCTTTGAGGGCATTAGACACCTTTTCAAGAGGCGGGTTTTTCGGAGGGCTAGCCCCGACGCACCTCGTCACGAAGGCGACACCGTCATCTATATATGATCCTCTCTTTTCCACGCTCCGTCGCATGGCCAGCCACCGTTCTAACCATGGCCAGCAACTCCTGCCGCTTGGCATACGTACGCTGGGAAGGAGAACTTTGGGCCTTCCAGCAACACTTCTTTCACTTTTTCTGGAAGAACTGCCTCTCCAAGAACGACAAGCTTGCTGGAGCGGTCACCAGAAGGCTCCTTAGGTCGGGAAATCAGGCTCGTCAACGCACGTTGCCAGAAAAGCTCTGAAGTCCTTGCCGCTAGCCTTTTCATTTTTTTATGCGATGTTTATTGCCTCAGGGCATAAAGGGTATGAAATGAGGGATGATGAGGATGCTTATATAAATGAAAAAAAGTTAGCTGATTTAATAAAATCAAGGAGGGAACGATGATGTGGTCCCTGTGTCCAAGCGATATATGAATCCGGATTGTTCGGTGAGAGACCCGCTGCCGCCAGGTGCTCTTCTGTCGGGTCTCTTCCAAGCAACACGTGCCCAATCATGGAACATGTGGACCTGCCTCCAGTACTCAGACTTGAGTATCTTGCAAATGCGCCTGATGTGGCCCCAAGATGGCTGCAGAACGTCGATGAGGGCTTGCGCTTCAAGTGGAACAATTTTCCGCTTCATGCAGAAGGAAACCACTCGTGACTGGCAAATGTCACTCTCAGTGGCCCTCGCCATGACCCTCCCTAGCTCCGTTCCTTGTGATTGCATTTTGTCCGACACTGCTTCTGCTTGCTGCAGTTTCCGCGATCTCACCGCAGACCGCACTCTTGTGCGAGTCCTCCGTCACCTACCTCCTCGAGATTCGCCTGCACTCTGGTCTGTACCCCGGGTCACATGGCTCTGGCCAGGGAAATCAACAGGAGCATGCCGGGGCCCGCGCTCTTTCTTACGGGCCTCTTCAGCCGCCTCCTCTGATCCGGAACTACGTTTCGACCCCGTACCCCTGGTCTTCTCCAAGATTCTAGAGCATTTTCGCTCCCAACGACGCCATATTGCTCTCTCGCTTGCCAAGGACATGTAGCTGCCCGTTGCAAACATGCAGCAAATGTCATCCAAATTCCCCCTCGCCTCCCTCGCGAGGAGTCCATTTTTCTTCGCCAACTTCAAACCGGCACGTACCCGAACCTCACCCGCTACCGCACCAATTGCCCGCTATGCGGGGAACATGCAATTATTTCACACCGTCTGGGCCCGCCAGGCCATTCGGGCAGCTGGGAGCGTGCCCTCCGGTTGGCCGACCTGGTTGATCAGCGTCATCTGGTCGCCCGGGCTACGGCGGCCACGAACGAGGGGCACTAGGGTCCCGGACTAAAGGCTCCACTCCCAGACCGATGACCCCCACAACCTGACCAATAATAAATATATTTTCCACCACCACCACCATCACGCGGTAGCGCATTTTAACACGATTCGTAATCTTTTTAAAGCTGTGTGAGATGGTTTATGGAGGTTTAAAGCCCCAAGGCTACTGAGGCTTTGAGGGACGCCGTAGTGAAGGGCTCAGGAAATATCGACCTCCTGGGGTCTTTTAACGTGCACTGACATCGCACAGTACGCGCGCCCCTAGAATTTCGCCTCCATCGAAATTCGACCGCCGCGACCGGATCGAACACGCGTCTTTCTGGTCGGCAGCCGATCGAGCGCCACAACCACTGAGCCACCGCGGCGGTGTGGCAATACGGATGACGGCATCTTGTTTCTTTTTATTTGCTGAGTCACATTCTGACCTACCTTATTTTTCTTGTGATTTTGCAGCTTTTGGGCGACTGAAATTATAAGATATAAAGGGTAGTCTGCTTCTGATACGCGGTTACATTGTTTTTCAAAGCTTGTTTGCATACTGTGAGGACAGTATATATTTTTAAGAGCGTCGGCAAAACACGTACAGGCTGGCTAAGGCTCGCTTCATTAATTCAAAATTGGTGAAGCGAGCCACACACACGCGCACACACCACACACGCACGCGCATTTCGCCTCCATCAAATTGCGGTGGATTCGATTCCGCGTCCTCTTGCTGAGCAGCCGAATGCAGTAACAACTGAGCCACCGCGGCGGGTCGAGGAATGGAATGTTGCGTTAAACAAATCATGTGCACCTTTTCAGACGTGTGTTGCATGCCCGCTGCGGGTTCTCTTTGGATTGGCCGCAGGTGATAAACCTATCGCGCAGCATTGTTTGCACACAGGAGTCAAAACACGTGCTCTTTGGACTCGTCAAAGAGGGTGCAGAACGTGCACGCCGACAACACGTGCAGGGAACGCTCTTTAGGAAGTGTCTTCGTATAGAGGCCCACGGTGCGTCTTTCACGTGTCTTTCAAGCTGGCGGCGATGTCTTGGAAGGCGGCCAAGTCGTCGGACATCTCGCAGTCGGCCGCGTAGGCGAGTACGCCGTCCGCCAGCTCTCGAATGACGCTGCTCACTTCGCCAGCCACGTCCCGCTGCTCTCGTCGAATCTGGTTGCAAAAAAAAAAAAGAAAGACACGTAGTTGCGTATAAGCAACGGTACGCGTCGGGGAAACATGACGTGGAGCGATGCGGTGCGGCGTCGGCGGGCACTGCAGAGCGCCAAGCTGCTAGGCCGCAGTTTGAAAGGCTTGCTTACCCCAGTTAGCGACTCTTCGGCGCGCGAAGCTGCCTCTCAGCCCCAGCAAGCTTAACGCACTAGCCTTTTGTTTGTCTACCAGGGGTCTTGAGTATTGAGAATGACGACACAAACCAGCTATCGCTTTCCACGTCGACAAACAGTGGTTAGTGCGCTCGGCTACTGAGCCGGAGGAGCCGGGTTCAATCGCGGCCCCTTTTATATGGAAGCGAAACGCAAAAGGCGGCCGTGCGCTATGCGATGGTAGCGCACGTTAAAGAACGCCGTATTGTCTGAATTAGTCCGGAACCCTCCACTACGGCGTCCATCATTGTCAACTTGTCACTACGGGACGGTAAACACCGCAGCTCACAATTCTTTATAGTCTAATACCCTTCTGTAAACTGTCAGAGCTGCCTAATACAGCTGTGACTATAAAATATATACTCTGCGCTTCAGCCAAATAATGCTCAGGAAACGGCACATCACAAGTGCCATTCAAAAACTTAGAATAGGAGCTCTCTTCGGCACGTTCATAGATCTTGACAGCGGGCCGTAATTGTTACTCGAAGACAGCTCTATAGTGCAACCTGGCTTGCCACACGAGCACTTGGTATTCTAAACAGAGGAAACCAACCGTCATGTGACAGGAGGGTGCGCGAAGCGTCATTTCAGCAGGTTCCAGGCCAAGTCGGCAGCACAGGCAGCGATCACACTGGTGCTTCTCGGGCATCCGACGAAGAGGACCAATGCATGTTCAATACGCTTTCCAGGGCTGACTTTGTGAAACGGCTTCGTAATCTGACGCACAACCCATTCTTTAAGTGGACCTGATTTCACGCCCATCTCGGCTGCAGTATATATACTTGAACTCGTCGACACCCTCATGGACTTTCCCGACTCGAGGCAATTGAATTTTAAGGACGGCTTTTGCGGTGCTTATATT
The DNA here is from genome assembly GCF_052857255.1 of Amblyomma americanum. Classification (NCBI taxonomy): domain Eukaryota; kingdom Metazoa; phylum Arthropoda; class Arachnida; order Ixodida; family Ixodidae; genus Amblyomma; species Amblyomma americanum. Next base: position 59,635,941 of record NC_135502.1, read on the forward strand.
TTTCTGGACCGAAATGGGTGACGGTATAGCGCCTGCAACACATGTGGGAATAAACCGCGGACCATTCTTTCCATTTACAACTTGCCTCGACGTACTCAGAGAATCCCGAGTACACTGATATGCGACCAGACTTGAGAACAAGATTGCTGAACATTGAACATCACGGTTTCTGAACATTGAACCCAACCCAACGCTAGTCGGATTACAGGGCCCACTGCTGTTTCCTAACGGCGGCTGGCATGTCCGAAAGCCTTGAATTGTGAATCATGTTTTTGGCGCGCACACGTTTGCCTACTCCCTTACCTCTGCCGGCCCCAGCCTTTACCGCATGACGGCAAACGCGAGGACTTCGTTTCCTTTTCTTCCCGCCTTTCTTTTGTTCTCTCCCTCACTCTGCGTGCATGATTACAAACGCGGCATTTCCTTCCAGCAGTCACGTAAGCAGTCCGCCATACCATTGCTGCTTGAACTACACGTTCGCCTTCACTATGGAGCCCGGCTGTCGCAGCTTCGCTCAGGCTTTTCTGTTGAGTGATGATCGCTGGAAGTGACCGGGAGTCGACAGCTGCGTCGTCATTTCCATCGCTCAAGTACAGGTTCAGCTCTTTCAGCGCCTGCAATGGTAGAAAAGCAGTCGTATAGCAATAATTATAACAAGTATGCCTATCTCTGGCAAATCTCACGAAAATAAGTATCTCGAGCTTAGCTCATGATGCCGTTTTCAGGTGATTTTTTTTTAGGTTGCAAGGTTTTGCACAAACTGCATTTTTTTTTTTTACATTTTGGAGACCAGTTCACTCCGGAAAATTTGCCTTGAATTTCAGTCAGGCTGGCACAGCAGCAGCAGCAGCTGAAAAGTAAAAAACAAATCATGCTTCGTGCTGGTATATAGTTCCTGTTTATCCAGGCATGAGTAAGCGCTACCATGTTTACAGGCCTTGGGGGTAGTTTCTGCGTAATCTGCGCAAGGTCGATTACGCTTCGTTCACAGGTACAGGGAGACGTACTCGACTATGTACGTGACGACCCCTCTCACATGCAGGTTACGCAAGCTTTCGTCCGCACAGTAGCATATTCGTGCCGTTTACTAAGCCAGTTCTGCGAATTTGCATAATGCCCGTGTCTTCAACTGTGCAACCTATGTCATCACAGTTACCGGGACACGGTTCAAAATTCGATGTCGCTTCTAAAACGCCATGAGCTCCTGAAAGACGAGCATCCGTGCTTGTGACAAAGCTGAGTGATAGGTCAGTTGGTACATGTTGGGTCTGGTAAACCAATTAAAAAGACGCAGCATAAAAGCATGGACTGATGCGCGAGTTGGTTTTGCATCATGGTTACTGAACAGCGCGATGGCACGAGGCCACAGAAGAGAGCGGAACGGAAGAGAAGAAAGATGGAAGCTGTTAGCCCAGATTTTGTCCCCCGTCTTCTTCGAATTGCGTCTCGTGTTTTTAGTTGATTTACCTCTTCTAACATGTGCTGGTGCTCGTTTCCGCAATGCTTGAAAAATACACACCGCGGAAAAACAATCTGTATTTGGAGATCCGGCATATGACCCCTTGCGCTAATGTTAATTGCGACTGTGTACATGTGACGTGCTCTGGTCCGCAGTCAAGCGCGCAGTCATCTTCTTGCGTACTACGTAGCGCGGTTGCCTGTCAGATGAACGCTGCATCCTCTATGACTATAAATCTGGATTGTGCTGCGTGCACCAAAGGCAATAAGTGGTTTGTGCACCATGCCGAAGATTATTAGGCCGGGGTTGTCAAGTGAACTCATCATCTCCCTGTGCGGCTTGCCGTGCTTGCAGATAGCGAGTTCACTGCGCCAACCGCGTGGAAAACTTGTTCAATTGAGCCCTTTAACCCTAAACGTAAACAGGCATCTCATTACCGGCGCTTTCAATGCATGCTATAAAAATTTGCAGGGGACACTGAAGCTTCGCTTTAAACCTTTGGCGCAATGGGTTAATGCTCATATATGCGGAATTGGTCATTCTCGAATTTACATTCATAGATCCCTGGGGCTGCTCATACGTCACTCCTGGCGCAGTGGTGCAGCGGTTCAGCGATGCGCCACTGCCCTGCTGTGGCTGGTGCTGCAACCGATGGGGCTCGTGCGGCTCAGGTTGCTCTTCCCGAACAACCTGTCATGACCAATGAATAATTGAACTGCCGCCTGCCACGGTGGTCAGTTTGCTCACAATCCGGTGGGCGGGTCGTGATGGCGCCACAATGTCACGTGACCTAAGCCCCCACCCCCCTAAATTGCTCCTCCGGGCATTTTTCGCTCACAACGCCGACGACGACGCCGCCGGATTTTTTGCAGAAAAAAAAAAAGAGTGGAAGCCTTAACGCTTACGCGTTAAGAGTGAAACCCCAGCTTACACTGACGCCCAATTTGCGCTGCTTCGAAACCCTGCCCTGCGGTTGTTATAGCCGTAAACAGACTCTTTACGTGACGATCTCATGGTCGGATGAAAGATGGAGAACAGTATATCTTTCGCTGCACAGTTTATACGTGTTTTCAGCGAGAGTTATGGCGTATTTCAGTCTACGACACGGAGAAGCTCCCCGAATCCGCGAAGCAGCAAGATATGGTCCAATTAGAAATCAGGATCTGAATCCAAATCGCCCATCGAGGCATGATCTTCGGTTTCGCGGAGCAAGAAAACTTGCCCCGGACTGCCGATTGGAATGCGCAATTATTCGTTTTATGTATACGTGCTGCCGACATGCCGTTGAAAAATCTGTTGCGCCGAAATTTCAGAGAAGCCCAAATGCGTATACTCGTGCGCGCAGCCTATATTTGAGTTTGCTTTCAGTGGGTGTAATGGAGGTAGGACTTCAGCAATCCCGTGCAGTAGGCTCTCTTAAAGAACTCAAATGAGAGGTAAAGGCATTTTTACTGTCAGTGGATGGAGGCCCTCCCTGGAGGGTTGCGAGTCGTGGAAGAGGATCGACACACTGCAGTCTTTGCCAAAACGGCAGTCACATATGCTCCTAGAAAAACTTCATACGTATACATGGAGAGCCAGACAAGGTTTCACTTTTGAGGAAACGAGTCGGAACCTCCTACACATGCGACACTTCCTTTATGCGCTTTTCGACTACCTTTTTCAGAGCGGGACGGGCGACTGAAAGTTGTAATCCGTTGATTCTTTTTCAGCAATTGCGCAATAAATAATCACATTATTGTCACACAGCTGCATAATATCCGCGTCTCATTATGGCTCCCGTATGTGCCTGAACCGTAAGGGACGGCTGGGACGCGGAGGCTGTATGAAATTTTCCACCTCTATTCGTGTGGTCGAGCTCGTTGGTACCATGGAGGAAGGAAAGCTCAGGACAGGCCCTCGCTATCCAAGGTGCTCGCCAAGAAGTGTGCCATAAGTCACGCGCTTTCGCAAGGACTGCTGGGAGTCTGGCCAATGGCGCAGCCAACAGTAACGCTGGGCGCAGCAGCGTCGTCTGCTGCATTGTTTGCTGTACATGCGCGCTGAGATGGCGGCCAAGTAGGGAGGGAAGGGTAGCAGCCAGGGGGGGGGGGGGGGGGGGAGCCTTCACATCTGGCTTCGAAAAATGTGACGTAACCGTCTCTCCTGAACAAGCTCCTAAATTCTTTCCTTCATATGGTACACGTATGGTTGGTACACTATGGAAGTGGACGGTGGGTTGCGGCGTAGCCAGATAGCAAACGAGTGATGCTGGCGTACCTGCATGGCGAGGGCCAGGTCGGTGCCGCACCTCCTGGCCGCAGCGCACTCTTCGGCTGCTCCCCCCGCGAGGAGTATGGAGCACTCGAAAGCGTTGGCCAGGGGCTCCGTGGTGCGCGCCTGGTGGCGGCACCACTGCTCGCGAGGCGACCGCCACTGAAGGGAACTCCGCCCATCTTCCTGGTCGAAGAACGAGGACGAGAATCGCTCCAGGCTGAGCAGGTACAGCGGCAGAAGCTGCGTAAGGATAGGGGAGGAGCATTAGAACCCACGTGTCAGAAAAATCCCTCCGTCTGTCTCGCTTGGCAGGTGACAAACGGGAGAGAGGGATTGGAAGGGAGAGGGAAGACACAACCAGTGAGAAGGGGAAGGTGGGGGAGAGGGGGAACGGCGCGTGTCCCACTGAGAGTGACTGAATGGATCACGCAACCCGCTCGCGCGGTCTGGGCCCCGCGGCAGCGGCTGCTCGTACTGGGGGAACGTTAATGCTAACGCATACTCTGTCGCACCAGTCGCCTTGATCGCTCGTTTTTTACAGTGATCGCTGTATGATAGGCACGCCTCGCTCTTTACTGCTTTTAAAAAAATGGCTGAGGTTCAACCCCGCTGAACCTAGTGAGAGAAAGCATAGCCGGCGATATTTATAGAATCATATTTTTAGTTATCAGACGCTGCCGTGTAAGATACGGCCCCCGACATGAGTCAGGTTCTTTCAGCGAAAAGCGTCACGAATGCGTTTCTTTATGCGTACACAAGCGTACCTGCATGCAGCAGGCGTTAGAGCCGCAAAAAAAAAAAAGAACGGTAAACAAAAAAAAAGCTTCGCGACAGAGTGTTGCAGCACTGCCACGGAGTCCATGGAATGCCATCCCCTGTTCGGCGCGACACCTTGCCCGTTTCGCTGTGCTAAGTACGGTGAAATGGACGCGCGGAGCGGCAAACCACGTAGCGCAGAGCCCGAGGGGGAAGGGAGCGCGTACGTCAGCCCCAGCGCGGAGGAGGGGGAGCGCCGGCTAGCCTCCCTCTGCGCTGTGGCAGGACTAGCCTCCCAGCAGGGCTCAACTCTAGTCGGGCGCAGCCTTCGGCAGCGCTCCCGCGCTAGCCTCGCAGCCGGCCCAACTCTACTCGGGCAACGGCAGCGTAATGCCGTCGCGTTCTATCTGTTGGGGCAGTGGGGTACATTGCGAGGAGGAGGATTTTTCGTGCACGGCCAACGCCGCCGACGCCGACACCGGCTTTTCTGCTACACGAGCTCCTTAAAGGGACACTGAGGAGAAATTGAAGTTGGCTTGTATCCATAGAATAGCAGCTGCTGATCACGAAAACGCCACTCTTCATGAAAACAAAGCTCTTGTAATGTAGAAAATAGCAAGAACCAAAATACAGGTATCGCCGCCACAGGCCAATCTCGCAAGTACAAGCGTGATGACTTCCTTGGACAAGAGGCGCCACCTTGGAGGAAATTTCCTTACTTCATGGAAGTCACGAATCTCTGATTCTTGCAAAGGAAGGTTGCGCACAGCACCGCTAGCCGTCAGAAATCACGGAGTCTGCGTTTACGTCACGATTCACGTCACTCCGTTTTGTGCCGTCATAAGAGTTGCCGTGGCGTCATAAGAGTTTCCTGAGTTTGAATCAGAGGGGCGGGAAAAACTTTTTCAACTTCGAATCCAAATTTCTTTGAAATAAATGCATCTTTCGCGCCCGGACAAGCGGCAACAAAGCCATGAAATGGCGAACTGTCAGATTTTGCTAACAAAAAAAATTGATAGAGTTCTCCTCAGTGTCCCGTTAACGCTATCGCGTTAATAAAATATCCGCGATTGATTCTTTCCGTCGGGGACGAATAAATAAAACCCGGCGCCATTTCTAAAATAGCGCTGGCCAGTTGCGTTTGGTAGCTACGTAACGCATATGAGTGAAACGTGTTGCATCGACGAGTGAACGTAGTGGCTATGCGGAACATAACTTTGATTTAGACATTCCAAAAACTCCCGGAACTTCAAGAATCTCTACAACTAAGTCCGTAGCTCAAGAGAAAGCAGATGTTAGATTCCCGTAAAATGCAATCCCTAAAGGAAGGCAAAATGGGTAACTTAAACATTTTTTTTGTTACCACTTGCGGAACTCTCGTGTGTGGTTTCGCGAGTACAGATTTCTCGAGTTATCGAGTTACCCATTGCTCGAATATCGAGTTAACAATTTATCGTGCGGCTTCGAGCTCTCAGCTGATGCAGTTCACACTATTAGGACATGTTTTTATTTTTGGATTGCCTATAGTCGCAAAAACATGAAGGTTCAGAGGTATTGCAAACTGCGGTTTTGTCAGCTTTTTGCAAAAAAAAAAGTATTTTGGGCTTATATGGTAATGTAACTTCTAGCAGACATTAGATATTTGCACTTTTTGGTTTTGATGCCACAAATTTCGCGCATATCAGTGCAACACCGCTTGACGCGGATTCACACGACGCGCCATCCGCCCGCGGACCAGGTCTCACGTGATGTTCCGCTTCCGCTCAGTGAGGTGCGCTCCTGGCCCATGCACGGAGAAAAGCCATGCTCGTGTCTAATCAGATTACTGATTTATTACTGACTACTGATTACTGAGATTACTGACTTTGGCCTCTGCAGGTAGCGCTCGTCAGGTCGTCATTTCATTACCGGAAGTGCGGCTTCACGTGACACCTGGTCCGCGGTGGTCCGAGGCCCATGGTCCGTCGTGTGAATCCACCTCTAGCGGGAACATCTTTGCTTCCTTTGCGACTTTGGAAGTAGCGGCTGGCGCTTAACTTGGGGTGGCAATACAAGCGCTGGGCGTCGCTTCACGCCATAGAACCACATTACGTCACTCTAGGTACTTGCTCCGGTAGCGTAACTACATATGTAGGCTCCCTACTTGACGCCACGTATGTTTGAGTGCGCTTGGAGCTACCCACCCTCGAGTCCCGCATGTCAGTCACCGTCTTGACAGCGAGTGCGAAGAGTGCGTTGCCGAGCAATACGGCCAGCTTGTTCGCTGCTGTCAGGGCTTCAATGTCGCCGGAAACGGTGGTCACGACGGTGTCGTGTACATCCTGCGCCATCTGGAAGTATTGGACAAAAGGGAGAATAAAAAAACTCACAGGACGGTTACGACTGTATAACGCGAGATTCAGCGATAGCTGTTTAGGCGTTTAGTCCACTCTGGTGTAGTGGTCACGTGATGCACCCCTGCGCTGGCAGTCGGCTGTTTCAAACAAAACAACCCATAGGCTTACGCGACCCAGGTTGACTGGCACTTTCTGCGTTAGCACCCACAGGTTACGCCGACGGCGACGGCGGCGAGAAAGCCAGGGACGTGCGCCTAACAGCTATCGCTGTAAAAACATGAACGCTATCCAAATTGGATACGCGACCACTAATTTTATCACGCAGTGAATGTGTCATTCGCGTGTACTAAGAGATGTTACGATATTACGCCGTATTCTGAGGTATGTTACGATGTTAACGAGTTGGACCAATTTAGGCCAATCCCCCAAGGTGCAGTAGATTTGTAATAAGGAAGTAACTACCAAATAGCATCCATTCAAACGCAGCCAAAGGATAAGGAAAGTTGTACGGCTCCCAGAGGAATTTAGTAGTGGAAGAATTTATCCTGGTCCAGGGTTCAAACCCGGAACCGCGTTCCGGTTTGAAATTCCACCCCGGACCAGGACAAATTTTTCTTCAACTACGCCCGCAGGGGCGCCACTGAAATCCCTCTTACGGCCGGTTCTGAAAATAGCGGCGGGGTCTGCTGGCCGCATTTACCTGCGTTGGCGCTTGCTTGCCGTTCATGCTGTCGCCTTATCTCCACCACATTGGCTCAAGATAGCGGCTGAGGTTTCCACTTGGCGTTTTCCAGCAACGGATATTTATATTGCTGAAGAGATAGAGATATAGATTGGCGCTCCACGAGAGGGGCCGAAGCTTCGATGTTGCGGCAGTATGGTTATAGTGCCTGGAATATACTCACTATATTCTAGGCACTATAGTATGGTGAGAACCGTGCGCTTATCCGCTGAGTGCTTGTGGAAATAGCAACGGGGCCTGACTGCGAAATACAGTTGACTGTGATTACTTGTTTCTCGAACCTCCAAACAGCGCACGCGCGCTGTATATGCTGTGAACTTCCGACACCCGAAGCCAGTGTCGAAGATGTGTCCGCGTGGTCTAGTCCAACAAAGGAGCATGGCGCAGTGCTGATAGGAACTGAAAGTCTTGCCATTAAATTATCACGAATATACAGAAACATCACCTTTGGTTGCTATTCCTCATGAGTTTTAAAAACGTCGGATGCTCGGTGAAATATTTGGTAGCACCACCGTAACCCGGTGCGTTACAGGCGTCTGAGCAGGCAACAAAGGAGGCGAGGTGAAAATTATCGCCTTCTAAACAGTATTTAGGAATCCATACTCAGAAAGCATCAAACGGGCTCATTGTGCTTAAATGGCACAGATTATGTGCGATCTAGCTGAATTCCCTGTTTTACTAGAGTGTCTCCGCAGTCCTGAAACTTTCCGTTGACACATTATGCTTCAGTAACCTTAGACAGGAGGTGGATGTGTTGAAGTTCATTCGAAACATGCGCGAGAAAAACTAGCAACGGTTTAACTATGTTACACCGAATGGTTGAGCGATAGCTGTTCTTGCTTATTTATCACGCGAATATTGTTAAACGACATGGTTTGGATTCCCTTTAAATGTCAAGGCCTCTCAAAGGTCAAACCAACGGAATGACTAAGGTCAAAGTTTGCTTCAAATCGAATGTCAAATTTCGGGGGGTGGGTTGGCCAAATTTAGGAGTGGCCCGGGTTAAATTTGGCTACCATCGTATCGAGCACATTCATATTAGCCTGGACATCGATTTTGGTCCAACTCGATGAATGTCAAATTTCGGGGGTGGGCCAAATTTTGGGAGTGGTCTAGCGGTGACCTAGTCGTTTGAGCATCCGCCTCGCATACGGGAGGTGCGGGGTTCGATCCCCAGTGCCGCCGGGCACCCACCGGTGATACAGTGGGTACAAGCTTTCCCCTGCCTGGTGCTCGGTATCTTTAGGGTGAAATGCTTGGGAAATGGGTCTTTACCCCACCTTGAGTGGGGTCAAATTTTGGGAGTGGCCCGGGTCACATTTGGAGACTGACATCGTATTGAGAACATTCAAATTAGCATGGACATCGATTTTGATCCAAATTAATGGAGGTCAAACTTCGGGGGTGGGTCAAATTTAGGGGATGGGATAGGAAACATTTTGGAAACGGCCCGGTTCTAATTTGGAGACACCATCGCATTGGCCATAATCTGAGTATGCTTCGGCATCTGACTTAAGGCTGTTGCTATGAGATTGCCAAGTCCGAAGGGCATTTGAAGGTCATACGAACACGGACTGAAACTCGAGTTTTACATTGAGTAGAGCTATGACCCTAAAAGCAAGCAGGCACCGACAATGTGACCTCCTCATGCCGACGCCCGGCACTCAGACACTCGACCCGGTGTACGAGGAGTTTGCGCTGGAGGCCGGCTTGACCGGAAGGCAGTTTGGTGTGTATTTGTTTCATTTTACTTTGCGCGCATTGTAATTAAACCACAAAAATTGTAAGCAGGGCCAGAAGACCTAATTATCTGCTGTGAAGCTTATTCCTAAAAAAACATCCGTAACTAGAAAAATGTTGGACGTATCTTCGATTCTGGTCACTGAATAAACCATCGTGGTATACCTGCTGCATCTGGGCGATGCTAACCAGTCGCCTCTGGTTTGTTCTGGCCAACTCGAAGGCGTCGCTCTTTGGGGCACCCTTTTTCCGAATCCGTGTAAAGAGGTGCGCCAAGGTGCCGACTTCTCTGTAGCTGGACTGCTTCCTGGCGAGCAGGATCCTGTACGAAGCAAACAAGGACACTGATGTGAATAATACAACCATGCACCCGCAGTGTCATGCTGTCACCCACAGCGTTTCCATTGCGAAGCATGATCCTGCTGTTCTCCGTGTCATCCTGCTGTGATTCCAGTCAGGCCTACAAGGTAACAAACGTTTCGACTCTCGCGCTGTAAGTGCACGCCAAGCTTGACGTTCCATCCATTTGCGAGAGTGAGGTAGATATGGCAGTGTATACATAGATTGAAGGGAAGCTTATGTTGTTCAAATTTTTCTAATTTTATTTCATGGCTGAGTTTTCTCACTTTCTAAAGACTATTCCTTGGACGGCGTTTGAGGCACAGATAGACGCTATTTAAACTGAGATATGTATGTGGTTTCAGTGCATCGTTGGTCGGTACCACGCGTCATGCATTACGTAGCTGATCAATTATCTCTTGCCCAAAGCTTAATGAGAGGCCGCAACTTCTAATACGCGGGCTTTCACGGGAGGATGAACTTCCGTTCTAATGCCGGTATATGTTTGAGAAATGCATGCCATGCTTGTCAGCTGTGAGGACTCTGCGAATGTGCTGATTTTCGGTTCTCCGTGATGAACAGCATGTTCACAATGGAGTCGGAGCCACGACTCGCTGCGACTACGGCGGCATTTACTCTGGAGAACCTCCCTGACGCAGCAATTGTGCTTTTAAACGGCTCAGCTTGGTGTTGTATTCTTAGCTGGCTGAACATCAGGCGGCTTCGGGTCGCTGCTGTCTACCGCTGCTAATAAAGTTTCACCACCACCAGCTTTGGTAAACGGAAATTTTCTTGCGCTTTCGTTTTCCAAAGCTGTCACAGATCTTGACGAGAACTAGAACGGAGTCGATGCCGTCAGGCGCACCAAAGACACTCAGTTAAACGGCTGAGCCTCGCGACGGTGCCGCGAAAACCGAAACTAAGCAGCGCACGCCAACCGAGAAACAGCGTGTTCCCAGCGGGGAAGCTGGAGAACGTGGGGACTCCACTGACCTTGGCAAATCTTTCGAGGCGCACCGTGGAGCAAGGCATGGTGGGTACGGCAAAAGTTTGTCGCGCCGAATTCAACGAATCACTCGGAGAAACGGTCCGTACGGTTCTCTCTCGTGGCAGAAGTTTTACGCTTGTTTAGTGCGGTACTGGACAGGGTGGTTTAGGCGCAGTAATTTCAGTCTGCGGTATCGAATTGCTAGGGAACTCTATATCATTCCGTTACTAAGCGATATACTGGGGTTTGTTACATCCCCCGTACGAAAATTTTACTTCGTAAAAACGGTACATATGAAATACACGGTGTTCTTTGGGAGCTTCCAAGGGGAGTAGCTATTCGGTCGCTATATCCATTATATTTCGTTTATATAGTGGGTTCGCTGTATAACGAGGCTTGGCTTGGCTTACACTGGCTGAACATCTGGAATACGGCATGTCGCGCAGTGGCCATACTCAAGGTACTGACTGAGGGGGAAGCGTCCTTGACCTGTTTTTTGTTGCGCGACTCTCCGAGAACCCATGCAGAAGGACTTAACGTGTGGTTTAACTGATGTGGTACCATTGGTTTAAAATCGGGATCATCGAATGTACCGCACAGGGCCTGACACTGTACAATTTCCTGAAGGTTATAGCAATGCCTACACCGAACGGAAATCCGCAAAGACCAAAAGGCGGCAGCTTTGGCAATTGTTCGTTTCCAAGAAGAAAAAAAAATTGGAGGGCACACTTAAGCTCCGCCTTAACGGTATGATGCGATAGCGTAATGCATTAATTCTCATATATGCAGAAGGTCATTCTCTACTTTACAATCATAGATCCCGGCGAGTTCTCATACCCCTCCTGGCGCAGTGGTGCAGCGGTTAAGCGATGCGCCACTGCCCTGTGATGGCAGGTGCTGCCACCAGTGGGGCTTGTGCGACCCAGGTTGTTCTTCCTAAGCGACAAATCATTAATTTAACTGCCGCCTGCCACGCTGGGCAGTGTGCTCACTATCCGGTGGGCAGGTTGTGATGACGCCGCAAGGTCACGTGACCTAGGTGGTCCTTCTGCCTCCTAGGTTGTTCTCTGGGCACCACCTGCCAGAGACATGCTCGTGATTTCTCGCTCACAACGCCGACAACGCCGACGCCGGATTTTCTGCATAACGGGGCCTTTAACGCTATCGCGTTAATAAGTAGACACTCTGGCGAAGCAGACCTGCAGGCAAATGTGCCACCTCATCATGGTGGTGCATATGTATACTAACTATACCTGCTGATCGGCGAGCTCCGTACGGCAGTTTCCAGCGTGAGGCGCTCTGTGTCTCCTGGTGCAAACGTGGCCAGCAAGTCCTCCAGAACGGGGTCCCCTGTGCGTCCAAGCAAGGCGTCGGCCTTCGCGATGGCGTCTGCGAAGCGGTCGACGTGCCGGCGGCAGTTCTGGCTGACCGTCTTCACTAGTATGGGGCGTGTCTTGACAAAGTGTGCCGTCTTATTCCGGAATGCAAGGAGCAGCGGCGGGCTATGAGCCATGGTGAATTGACGCTCAAGAAGAAGCAGGAACGGTCGCTGTCTCGGCATGCTGTCTCAATGTGTCATCTTCGACGACGGGCGCTGAGTGCTCTAACGAGTGGCGTGTGAACCTTCGGTACTCCAGCGCCTGTTGCTTTCAATGACGTATCATATTCCTTCACCGGCGGCAGCCAGGCAAGTCGGCTACAGACTGTTGCATACGTGACTGGAATGTATTCCCGGCAGCGCCGGCTTGCGCTGCGCGCTTATAGTTATTCGGCTGGAAAGACTGGATTAGTTACGCGGCTGGATTTAGGCCTCGATGTTTTTTGCGGATGCTTGCGCGTCTGCAGCTGCGGCTGCCCGGATGTCGCTTGCGGTTTCAACAGCGTCAACGACATGGCTTGAGTACGCTGCAGTCATGTCGTGTTGCTTTGCACGCCAGCTTTTACTGCATGCCACCTGCCATTTCTTTTTCTTTTTTTTTGCTGCAGCGCCAGGCTAGATGCAAACTGTTTCGGGCGGCTTGTAATAACTACGAGATCATGGGAATGAGCAAAGCGCCTGTCATGTGAAGGACAAGGTGACTGCAACCAACTGTTGGCTGCAGTAACGATAAGATTAAGGAAGATGCTTCTTGATATTCGCCCCCTATTTATATAGTGCACTCTTAAGAAAAAGGTAGGGAACTTTCACCAGTTATACTAACCTGATACTTGTTCCACAGACCACTACCTCCTTAGTAAATGTATGTAGTAAAAGTAGACCTAGTGCAAGTTACTGAAAGAAGCTAATGAAGAGCACTACAGTCACAAACCAGAAAAGTACTAATATTTACTAACAAAATAGGTGCAAACTGTTTTCACATATGATCCTAGTTTTTTAGCATGGTGCGTTGGCTTTAACTGTTAACTATTTGTGAAAAATAAAACGGTATATGTTAAGTTTGAGCAATGTCTGACACCAGTGAGAGCTACCAGAAAGTGCTGGCAGTAAATCACGCACTTTGCCTTAGACAAGTTCGGCGTTACATGTACAAATCATGCGAGGTTATGGCAGCAAACAACCCTACCTTGCAAGCACAAAGGTTCAGGATGCAAAAAGAGCACAAATCAGAAGTGATCACACAAGCGCAACACGCGCACTGCGCGTCACGGGTAAATCTTTCTCCGCCTTATACTCTCCGTAAATCTGGCTGTCACTCGTTGAGCTCAGATACCAGCCTTAATTATGAAGTCGCGATAGTAAAAATAGGTCAGTCTACGTAACCGCGTATACGACGCTCCAGAAATGTTTAATTACAAAACCATTTTATTCAGACAACAATCTGTGTCAATTATCTTCGACTTTTTTTTGGGTTACATTAAGGAACAGTTACCCCCCACACACTTAACTAGAGACCATAGGTAGTCAAAATGCAGAAAGGGGTAACCTTCAATAACCATCTTGAAGAGGGTAGTAAATATTCAGTAAAAAAGTAGTAAAATGCAGTCAGAGTTAGTAACTGCCACACGTGCTCTCGTTTTGTTTTTGGTTTTTGAGGAAAGGAAATGACGCAGTAACCCATATATCGGCGGACACCCGAACCGCGCTGTAAGGGAAGGGATAAAGGAAGGAGTCAAAGAAGAAAGGAAGAAAGAGGTGCCGTATTGGAGGTCTCCGGAATAATTTCGATCACCTGAGGTCTTTAACGTGCATTGACATCGTACAGCACACGGGCGCCTCTTGCATTTTCGCCTCCGTCGAAACGCGGCCGCCGCGGCCGAGTTCGGACCCGGGCACTCCGGCTCAGTTGCCGGAGTGCCCGCCATCGCAGGGCAGTGGCGCATCGCTTAACCGCTGCAGCACTATGCCAAAAGTCGTCTGAGGACTCTCAGGGGTCTATGAATGCAAAGTAGAGGATCACGAGTTCCGCATATATGGGCGCTATAGCGTCACACCCTTCTGATTTCGCCGATATTTGTATTGAAATCTGCTTGACCTTGAAAACCGAGCCTAAGTACGCTAAATCGTCCGCCATTTTTCTCATTAAAAGGAGCTTTTGTTTACTGATAACTAGTGATTACGGATTACCTGTTCCCCCTTTTGAACTTGACGGGCGCAGATATTCTCGTTTTCTTGAATAAATTTCTTGTTGATTGTTCAGCGCAGTGTTTATGTATTCCTATTCGTCCGTCCGGTTTCTGCGCCCTGTTTTTCTTTAATCACAGTGGAGTATAGGTCGTCCTCTTCGCAGGCGTATAGCACCGGCTGCCGCGATTAGTCGGGCAATAGGTGCCGCTCAGGGGTCCCGGAGTAGGGATCCCTACCAGTGATTGTGAGGGCCGGGCCTGAACCAATACCTTTCAGTAAATATGTTCCGATTAGTTTTTTACACCCCCACCACCACCAGTTACTACTATAGTAGGATACAACTTAAAAAAAAAAGCAGTTGTTAACACTGGGCCACGGTCCGCGGTGTACTGTATATATATTACTCCGCTAGCCAGTCACAAAAGTGAACGAAATCAGCTTTTTAATATTTGACTTTATTAAACATGCCAGGTATCAAAATTCTAGAGCTTATAAATTTTTTCTCATGGTTAGCTTCTTGTTTAGGTGACAAGAAAAGTTTTAACAACGGCCTACATTTCTGTCATGGAGGAATTCTGTGCGCCGGTCATGAATGCGGGCGGAGCTTCACTGCATGCTTAAGTTGTATCCGACTATAGCTGGTCATGTGTACACGCGCGCCTTGTGATCGGTGCGGCTCACCAGCAAACATGCTCTCAGCATTTTGTCGAGCGGAGTGCGCTGCAGGACCGTCGCGGCTGTTTGCCAGCCATTTGCATGGTTAGTGGATATAATTCACTTAGCTGTCCTCTGGTGCAGAACAGTCAACGCATACTGAGGCGAAACCCAAAAGGCGTCCTTGTGCTGCGCGACGTCAGCGCACGTTAAAGATCCCCAGGTGGTTGAAATTATTCCGGAGCCCTCCACTACGGCACCTCTTTCTCCCTTTCTTCTCTCACTCCCTCCTTTAACCCTTTCCTTACGGAAGATCATGCATGAAATTCCTTGCTGCGTCATTTCCTTTCCTCAAAAAACCAATTTCCATTTTCATTTCATTGTATCCCCGCCGCGGTGGCTCAGTGGTTAGAGCGTTCGACTACTGATCCGGAGATCCCGGGTTCGAACCCGACCGCGGCGGCTGCGTTTTTATGGAGGAAAAACGCTAAGGCGCCCGTGTGCTGTGCGATGTCAGCGCACGTTAAAGATCCCCAGGTGGTCGAAATTATGCCGGAGCCCTCCACTACGGCGCCCCTTTCTTCCTTTCTTCTTTCACTCCCTCCTTTATCCCTTCCCTTACGGTGCGGTTCAGGTGTCCAACGATATATATGAGACAGATACTGCGCCATTTCCTTTCCCCAAAAACCAAATACTACTACTTACTACTTTCGACAGGATTCGAACCCGGGAACTCCGGATCAGTAGCTGAAGTTCCCGGGTTAATTAAAGTTAAGTTCACCGAACCAGTACAGATTTCAGAAAATAAGTCGACTGAGTTAGCTCTGTTGTTTGTGAAGGAAAGGCCGATAGAAAACATTGAACGTAAGGTATTTACAATGGGAATCTTTTTTGATATACGGAAATCATTTGACACTGTTAAACACCATATTTTACTCGATTAACTCCCGATGTATGGTATACGTGGACGAGCACTTCAACTTATTGAGAGTTCCTTATCAAACCACAAGCAATGCGTGATATATAATACAACCTCCTCTACATTAGAATCAACTTTAATAGGTGTTTCCCAGGGCTCAATACTTGGGCCGTTGCTTTTTCCGTTGCACATATATGATATAGCCAGTATTCCATTAACACAAGAATTGCTTCTTTATGCAGATGACACAAATGTCTTTTCTGGCCCCAGCCTCTCTAAACTAGAAACAGACGCGAACACTTGGCTACGTGGAGTATCTGAATGGCTAACTGCAAATGATTTGGTGCTAAACACAAGCAAAACAATATACATTATTTTTACAGCTCGTAACACCACAATTACTGCGGAATTTTCCTTTTATTTCCAAACCGATGTGATAGAGCGCACAGACGCGATAAAATTTTTAGGAGTTTTCTTTCATTCTTCTGGAATGCACATACGAACTATCTGAAACAAATTATCTCGAGTGCTAGGAGCATATGAAGAATAAGAAACCAAGTTCCTGAAAAATTCAGAGCGCTTATTTAATTTACAATGATTCAGTCCCATATATATTACTGCCTTCCACAATAGATCACATTCACACTATCGATCAGGTGATAGAGAAATGCGCAGAATATAACCAACCCCTAAATAGTGTTCACTGATTACGATAAAGCATTCGACTCAGTGGAAACTTCGGCAGTCATGCAGGCAGGGTGTAGAAGAGCCTTATGTCAAAATGCTGTAATATATATATATATATATATATATATATATATATATATATATATATATATATATATATATATATATATATATATATATATATATATATATATATATATATATATATATATATATATATATATATATATATGCACAGCTACCATAGTCCTACATAAAGTCAGCACTAAAATTCCAATAAGAAAGGGCACCACGCAAGGAGACACGATCTCGCCAATGCTATTCACCGCCTGTTTACAGGAGGTATTCCGAGGCCTGAATTGGGAACAGTTGGGGATAAGAGTTAATGGAGAATACCTAAATAATCTGCGATTCACTGATGACTTTGCCTTGCTGAGTCACTCAGGAGATGAATTGCAAAGAATGATCAATGATTTAGACAGGCTGAGCAGAACGGTGGGTTTAAAACTTAACATTCAGAAAACAAAACTAATGTTCAACAGTCTACGTAGCAAGGGAGCAGCTGTTCACAATTGTAAGCGAGGTGCTGGAAGTGGTAAAGGAATACGTCTACTTAGGGCAGGTAGTGACAGCTGATCCGGATCATGAGAGGGAAATAACTAGAGGGATAAGAATGGGGTGGAGCGCATATGGCAGGTTCTCTCAGATCATGAATAGCAGTTTACCAATATCCCTCAAGAGAAAATTGTTCAACAGCTGTATCTCACCGGTACTCACCTACGGGGCAGAAACGTGGAGGCTGACGAAAAGGGTTCAGCTTAAATTAAGGACAACGCAGCGAGCCATGTAAAGAAAAATGATAGGTGTAACGTTATGAGACCGGAAGCGGGTAGAGTGGGTGAGGGAACAAACGCGGGTTAATGACATCCTGGTCGAAATCAAGAAGAAATGGGCTTCGACAGGCCATGTAATGCGAAGGCAAGATAATTGCAGGTCACTAATGGTAACGGAGTGGATTCCAGAGACGGCAAGCGTAGCAGGGGGCGGCAGAAGGTTAGGTAGGCGGATGAGATTAAGACGTTTGCATGCATAGGGTGGGCGCAGCTGGCAAAGGACAGGGTTAATTGGAGAGTCATGGGAGAGGCCGTTGCCCTGCAGTGGGTGTATTAAGGTTGTTGTTGTTGTTGATGATGATGATGATGATGCAGAAAAAAATCGATGCGTGCCCTAGAAGGTTTGAACTACAGCGAAAGCACGCATGCTTTTCGATGCAATTATGGAGTGCTGAGGATGGATCAGCTTTATGAAAATAAACTTGCGATTATATACAACGAAATTAGGAAAAACCGTGACAATTTTGCGCAGACATATATGATCCTAAATCAGAATTTTGACCAAAAAAAGCAATACAGGCTTCCAAAGCTGAGAACAAATTACGATGGGCATAGCCTACAATCCCAAATACTCATGATTTTGAACAAAAATAAACATCTTGCGACTGTAATTGAACTGCACACATCACTTGGTGTATTCAAGCGTACACTGACCGAAATGAGGAACTAAGTGCTTCTAATTAAAACTGTCGTCTACGTCAAGAATTGTTTACCTTTTTGAGTGCCTGTTACTGCCGATACTGTTTTTTCTTCCGCTTTTAATCTTTTTTAGCTTTTTGAGGGCTTATTACTGTTGTATCTTTCCATTTTTAATTTGGATCTTTGAGTGGAGAAAACGATCTCATCTGCACCGCGCTGTTTCTCCTGTGTACAGGTTGTATGGGGCCCTGAACCTAGTCAGGTGAAAAGAAGCACCTTTTGTTCGGGATGCATTAGTTTCTGTGTGAGGAAACTGAGAATAAACTTCAAGCTTCAGTTGTTTTCTATGATTTCAGAACATGTTAAGTTTGACTTAGATTGTTCCTTATTTAGTTTTATGTACCTCTTGCAGTGTTGTGTGTCGCGTTATTACCTTAATTTTGTTCTTGCTTCTCTTGTTCGATTTTTTTCGCACATTTTCTTACTTTTTGCCATTTGATATTACTGCAGCCAACTAACGCCCGTTTTAGTTTTGTGTGAACCTTTTTGAATACTAAAGACTTCTTTGCTTTTCGCCCTGTTTCACTATTTTTTTTTTGCCTTGAGCCTATTATTCTTTTAAACTCGTATCTCCGCTGCCTGCAAGTTTAATTTGTTTTTATAATTGTGCACTTTAAGTGCAAATAACAAATGAATTGAAATGATTGCTAGATGCAATTGCTGCATTACTCCCTACTGTCATAACGTGTACAACTGCCTCCATCGCTCCAAGGAGATGCGCTTCGCATTTCCAACTGCTCCGCACGAAAATGCCGTAAGTCATGCCAGATCACATGACATTTCCATTACCTCCATGAGTGCCGATCGTTCGCGTGCCACAGTGCGAACCCCTGCATATGTCGCTCATATGCAATTTCCAGCCTAGCCGAGCCAGCGCTTGTATCTGCGGTGCGTAAGCGCTTTGTCTGTCGCTCTGACAGTGAAGGAAGCGAATCTGCTTACGAAGGTGCAGATCCTAAAACGTTTTTCCATCTTGAAATCTGTTTTATGGCCGTGTGCGCGCGCGCGCGCGCGTTTGTGTGTGTGTATGTGCGTGCGTCTGCGTTTCACATAATACTTACATAATTGACATAAATGCATAAAGCCTATTTTAAAAAAATACTTTTTGAGTTAGAACAGGTTTTTTTTTCGCCATAGCATTGTCAGTGGGGTACCATACAGATTAGACCTTAGACGCGCTAACTAGCAGGCTGGTTAACTAATATTGAATAGTTAACTTTTTAACTATTACTGTTAGGTTCCCTAATAATTGAGAGGCGTGTAGCCCACCGTAAGTAATATCCATATCAGTCTTTAGAAATTCGAAAACGCGTTTGCCCTCGACGCTGTGGCTGAACAAATTTTGGCTATTTCGTGCACTGGAGGGGTTGCTTCCCTGCAAGCTTCTCGAAAGCGCTTATATATTGGCGCGATGTACGCGGAGGGCAACTGCATTTTGTAAATTCTAGAAACTGATATGGATATTAATTACGGTGGGATACACGCATCTTAAGAATTAAGGAGCCTAACAGGAAAAGTTAAAAAGTTAGCTACTCAGTATGTTAGTTAAACAGCCTGCTGGTTAACACGTCTTGTCAATATTCTGATGTACTACACCGCTGACAATGCTATGCCGAAAAAAGCGCTCTTCTAATTGAACAAGCCTATGTTTGGATTGTAAAACTTTATTTGTCCAAAAGATGTAGGGAAGGCTTTAAGCCTTCCCACCTAGACGACGGCCTATGTTTAAAAATTTTTGTGAACTCTTAGGTGAGATTCACATGCCACATAGCGCTAAACAGACACGGACGCAGGGAGACAAACAGGACGGGCGATAACTTATACAACTGAACTTTTATTGCATGAAATCAGGCAATATACGCACTTTCTTAGCAGTGAAGAAGAGATATAAAACCGAGACAATCGTGTCTTGCACGGCAGCAGCGTCTTTTCTTTCGTCTGGACACCGACGATGATAAATTCATCGAGTAGCATGGCTTGCACAGATGAGTCAAAACACGCTTGCGCGGTACGTGCTCCTCGTGTGTTTGTCGCACATACACGCCGATAGGGAGCGCTTTTTAGGAAGGTAAGGTGTTCCGTAGCAGATGCACGGCGAGTCTTTCACGGGCCCCTCAAGCTGGCGGCGATGTCCTGGAAGGCGGCCAGGTCGTCGGACATCTCGCAGTCGGCAGCATAGCCGAGTACTCCGTCCGTCAGATCCCGAATCACGCTCCTCACTTCGTCAGCCACGTCCCGCTGTTCTGATCGCACCTGTAGTTGTAATTAGAGACACGAGGTTACGTATAAGCGTATATTGTAAACTATGTGGCGGCTAACGAAAAGGGTTCAGCTTAAACGTGCATTAAATATGAATCTGGGCTCGTCTTTTTACCGTGCGAACTCTATCTACACGTTCCGGACATTCTTAGAAATTTCGAATTATTGTCCTCTGCAGCCGACTGCCCTAATTAAATTGGATTAAACGTCCCGGCTCCCGCCTTTTTTTTTTTAACTCAACGCGGCAGGGAGGCGGAGTCAACTAAAGCGTGCAGTGCCTTTCAGCCAGTCCAGTGGCGGCTTGACTTTCGCTTTTATTTTGTTTTTTATGTTTCTATGAATAAACAGTTTCAGTCATAGACAATATAGCCGCAAATTAGGCCCACGGAAGTAAAAATAGACGTGGACTCTGATTTACGTATCACTCCGCCGATGGCACAGCGGAAAGACACCACGGGACTGGCTGACGCGTTGGTTGACTCCTCCTACCTACCGCGTTGAGTTCAAAAAAAAAAAAAGCGGGAGCCGGGACGTGTAATTCGATTCAATTAAAGCAATCAGCCGTATACAGGACAATGATTCGAAGTTTCTAAAAATGCCCGAAACGTGTAGATAGAGTTCCTGCGGTAAAAAAGACAAGTTCACATTCCTCTTTAGTGCACCTTTAAGTTAAGGACAACGCAGCGAGCCATGGAAAGAAAAATGATAGGTGTAACGTTAAGAGATCGGAAGCGGGCAGAGCGGGTGAGGGAACAAACACGGGTTAATGACATCCTAGTCGAAATCAAGAGAAAGAAATGGGCTTGGGCAGGGCATGTAATGCGAAGGCAAGATAACCGCTGGTCCTTAAGGGTAACGGAGTGGATTCCAAGAGAAAGTAAGCGTAGCAGGGGGCGGCAGAAGGTTAGGTGGGCGGATGAGATTAAGAAATTTGCAGGCAAAGGGTGGATGCAGCTGGCAAAGGATAGGGTTAATTGGAGAGACATGGGAGAGGCCTTTGCCCTGCAGTAGGTGTAGTCAGGCTGATGGTGATGATGATGATGTGCGCCGGGGCAAGGACTGGGCCTACACGTGGAGAGAGAAATGGATGCGGGACCTCCGAAATTAGCTGGGCCTCGTGCGCGGCCGGAGGGACTTGATCGATGAGATCGGAGCACAGCGTCGGCGTTAACGGTGGCGTCGGATCGCAACAGCAGCGCACGATGAAGGCACTGCCAGGGGTATATATGCAACTCCACGTAGTTTCGGTTCCAACTAATTCAGCGCACCTGGTCACTGGAGAAGAACTGATGTTTAGAAATGAAAAATACGGCAGAGAAACTTGAGACAGAGTCATGTTACGTTGCAGAATGACTAAGTCACGACTATAACTACGCGTCATAGCTGCGCATACTTTGTAAAAACTCGATAGTGTTTACATTACGTTACTTGTAAAGTGCTCAACCATTATACGTTGCAGAATGAGTCATGACTATGACGAGTCATGACTTCTATAGGTCATAGTACGTTACGTTCTATCATTCATGTCTACACATGTTCGCTTACATGTGTTGTGACATCGTACACCGACAGTGTGACCTCCGACTTTCGAGCCATATGCGGCGGACGCCGGCCTTTATGCTAATGGGGCATATAATGCGTTCGCGTTAATTACTACACCTGCTCGCAGCGAGAGAGGCTGCGGCGATGGCCGTATTGTCTGAGGCACCAGGAAACAAAACTGCTGTTTTCTTCGGTGGTGGTCCGAGTCCCCCACGGGGATCAAGTTTTTTTTTTTTTTCTGCTGGATACCGTTGCCATAACAATGACGTATGAATTGGCTGGACAACGGTGTACTACATAAAAAGTTGCCTTCCCCCGGCATCGCTACCTTTTCTGACGGCGTTTGCGCCGAGTAGTCAGGAAAAAACTCTAACCTACCGCTGCTGCCTTAGCTGGATCACATTCCCCTTCTTGCTGCACGCCGGTTTTCGCAGCCCCGTTTGAGCATTGTCGCGTGATGATCGCAGGAAGTGAGCAGGAGTCTACAGGACTGGCGTCATTTTCTTTGCTCAAGAACAGATCCAGCTCCTTCAGCGCCTGCAATGGCAGAACAACACAGTCTAATAGAAATAGTCTCCTTCGGAGAAAAATTTGTGAATGGCCCTCGTACAGCATTTACCAAAACCCAACATAACCAGAACCTCCACCAAGCTGTTACGTGTGAGAGCCTTTGTCAAAACTACAGGGTGTTCCAGATTGCTCGATAGAGATTTTTCTTTGAACAGCTTTGAAAGGTACACCGCTGCGATCTTTGCAGGTTGACTGCACAGCAAGGCGGATATTATTTGCGTGATGTAATGCAAATAAACGACGATTAGTAACTGATCGTTAAATTAATTAATCAAAATCGATTTTATTGTCTTAGGGCTAAATATTATATTACGGAACTTAAAGACATCAACATCGAATGTGAGCCTAACTTTAAAATTTCCAAATCGACAATTTGGTTCGAGGTATCGAACGTGAAAAACCCGGTCGTTGAGCGCTCCTGAAGTTTGCTTCACCACATTGCCCCATCATCAATGGCGTCGCTTCACGTCGTGTCGTCGCGGCAACAAAGCCAACACCTCTACGTCATAAAACACGTGACATGCATAATTTCCTGCGATTGGTCGAGCGCGGCAGTGGGTGGTTGTACAGGCTTCTTTCTATGAAAGAGGGGACGGGCATGGTAGGGTTTGGGAAGGTGGCTGGTGGGTGGTACTTCTGAAGGGTGGAGACTGCTCGCCTGGGCTGAAGGCTTCTCTGCAACGCACATCAGATTTATGGTTGGGGGGGGGGGGGGGGGATAAGGTACAGTAGCACTGCTTTCGCAGTGAAGTCCTATATTCGCATGCAAATTGATCCCGCCCACGAAAATTCAGGTTAGTGACTATTTCCGAAACTTCCGGAGCGTGCGTCGCGCCGGAATCCGAAACTACAGGACCGTCGGCAGCTCTGTTTGCCGCTTACCAGACTGCTCAGCCTGGCCGCACGCCAATGTGGAAGGCGTGCAAGATGCGCTGCGTTATCGCCGTTGATGTGCACTTGCCTTCAAATGATGGCTTTTCAAGTGCGTGATTAGCGTCTGTTGCTTTGAGGTGCGCTCTCCGCGATGACAGCGAGGAACCGTCAAGACAGCGACGAGGAGTGACGCGGCAGTGTATACATGAACGCCGCTTCGGTCTTCTGCGCAAATTGTGCGTTGGTCATTTTTGCGAACATATAAATCGAGCGTTGGTCAAAGTCGGGGGAGCGTTATAATCGTGTAATTAGGATAGCTTTCACGTCTGTTAGTAGAAAAATAATTTGCATCGAGTAATTTGAAAATGGGCTTGCTTCTAGTGGGTTTTGTTTTCATCAAATCACTAATTACGAGTGAACGAATGACGCTGGCCGCGTTGGGTGGCGCACCTGCATGGCGAGGGCGAGGTCTGTGCCGCACCTCCTGGCCGCAGCGCGCTCTTCGGCTCCGGCCCCCGCAAGGAGACGGGAGCACTCGAACGCATTGGCCAGGGGCTCCGTGACACGCGCTTGGTGGCGTGACCACTGCTGGAAGGCAACTGTAGGCAGTGAAGGTTGCTGGGGGGAATGCTTCTCTCCCTGGTCGAAGCGGGAGGACGCGAAGCGCTCCACACTGCGCATCAGCAGCTCCAGAACCTGCGTATACGGCAGAAGAAGCGCTGGGTAGCTTATACGGCGATAGCGACAGACATGGCAGGGAAAAGGAAAGGCGACACATAAGCCGTGGCGATCTCGCAACACTGAGTCGAGATCGGGACATTTAAACTTCTGTAGTGGCAGAAGGCATGCCCACATAGGGTTTGTGTACGGTTCTAGTCATGGGACATGTCACTGATAGGACATGTCCGGTATGAGCCAGCACAAGTCACTCTTTCCATCAACACAACGCATGGTGCTTGCGTTATTTGATGCTTTATGCCTGCGGCTCATGTTTGAACAGGTGTTGCTCGATTTCCAGCAAGACCGCCGAGAAAAACTGCGCCTAACGGCACGGCGGCGCTGCAACAAATACCTGTACTGCATTGAGCACACGCCGGCCGCTCTATGCCGTGGTGTTTTGCTGGGTTCGCCCGATCTTACATGAACGCAATCAGTAACACTCTGGGGCCGATAACTTTCGCCACCGCATGACTTCCTTCGACATATGGAGATGGGGGAAGCAGGCTGTGCGTTTCCTCCAAGAACAGTCGTTCTATTAATGCGCACGGTTTTCCTCACTTTGTGGAAAGCCGCCGCGGTACAGCTCAGTGGTCGTGGCGCTCGGCTGTTGACCCGAAATACGCGGGCTCGATCCCGGCCGCGGCGGTCGCATTCCAGTGGAGGTGAAATTCTAGAGGCCCGTGTACTGTGCGATGTCAGTGCGCTCTTAAGAACCCCATGCAGGGAATCGGAAGCATCAGGAGCCCTCCACTACAGCGTCCCTCAGAGCCTGAGTCGCTCTGGGACGTTAAACGCCATATATATATATATATATATATATATATATATATATATATATATATATATATATATATATATATATATATATATATATATATATATATATATATATATATATATATATATATATATATATATATATATATATATATATATATATATATATATATCTCGTAACCTAAACCTTAACGGCATCATCACTTCGTTCTTCCGCTTCCGCGTTATCAAGGTTTGCCCGAATCATACGGGCCAGTGCCTTCACTGACTCGAAAAATCATCTCTCTCAATCATATTTATTTTTTTATCATCTCTCTCAATCATATTTATTTTTTTTATTTAACAAATACTGCAGGCCCTAAGTGGGCCCTAGCAGGAGGGGCGAAAGAAAATACAGCATTGTGAATATCAATTCATCGCGCGAAACATAAGTGAGTAAAATACACTGAGACATGTTCAACTCTTACAATAAAACATGCATAAACACGAAACACGACTACGAGGCAGACGACAACAATTTGTCAGTGGAATCAATGGACATGATGACATCAGAAGTCAGCTTGTTACATTCCTCGATAGTGCGTGGATAAAAAGAATATTTAAAGGCATTAATTTTAGTTTGATATGGCGTTACAGAATGTGCATAATGATGTCTTGTGGGACGAGTTGCAAGGGGTGCAAGGTTAACATCAGAACTCATGGCGAGTTTGTTGTTTTTCACGAGAAATAGAAATTTTAGTATCTGGATTTTTCTGCGTATTTGCAGTAGTGGGATGGCATTTTCTTTCATTAAAACGGAAGGAGAGTCAGATGTGCGATATTTAGAAAAAATGAAGCGCACGGCTTTCCGCTGAACACCCTCCAATGCCTCAATATTCTTTTTGGTATAAGGGTCCCAGACTGTGCAAGCATACTATAGTTTGGGTCTTATGAGGCTGTAGTATGTTAACTGTTTTATCCGGGAAGGAACGTTTTTAAGTTTGTGGCGAAGAAATTCAAGTTTTGTCTACGAGGATGAGCATGTATTGGCAATATGACTGTTACAACTTGGATTACTAGTTATGGTAACACCGAGGTATTTATATTCCTTAACTTGTATAAGAGGATGCAATGGTAGGGTGTAAGGAAATGAGTGTACAATTTTTTTCTTGGTAATTTTCATAAACACTGTTTTCGCGGAATTAAGCTGCATATCCCAATTATTGCACCATGTGTCAATTTTCTGGAGGCTAGAATTAAGGAGGATTTGGTCTTTAGGGCTGTTAATTTCGTTGAACAAAATGCACTCATCAGCAAAGAGCCTAATCTGGATTGGTTCAGATATAACAGTAATGATATCATTTATATATATCAGAAATAACAACAAGCCAAGCACACTACCTTGTTGAACACCTGAAGTAACTGGTAAAGAATTTGAATGATAACCGTTGGTGAGATACGACGAAACCCACGTGATTATAAATTTAGGAAGACCAATTAGTTCAAGTTTATATATTAGTTTAGCATGTGACACATCATCAAAAGCTTTCTGAAAATCTAAAAAAATGGCATCGACCTGCCCCGAGTGGTTAAGGACTGTTGCGAAGCTGTGAATAAACGATGTTGATTGGGTCACAGTGAATAAGCCTTTCCTAAAACCATGTTGAACAGAAGGAAGTACACCATGGTCATCTAGAAATTTGGTTGCAAAATTGGCAGAACATATTTTAGATAGCTACATAACCAAATTTCTAGATGACAATGGTGTACTTCCTTCTGTTCAGCCTTCCGACTGGAGGACAGCTTGTGTTGTGCCTGTGCCTAAAAGTGGAAGTGAGTGAAATGGGACGATAATTAGCAGCAAGTGCCATGTCACCCCTTTTAGGCACAGGCACAACACAAGCTGTCCTCCCGTCGGAAGGCAGTCTTCCTGTTGCAAACGACGTGCGAAATAATATCACCATTTCTTCGTCTCTATCATTCGGTAGCCCTCATGTGTGTTCCGCACGTGCAGTTGGGTGAAAGAGCATCCCATCACTAGGGACATAGTAAGGGAAATTGGAGCAGAGATCTTCTTTTGCGCTGGATGGCGTTTTATACAGGACCGTTCGTGAGCCATGCTAGCAGCTAATACGTGGTAAAGGAACGGCTGCCGAAGCATGAACACAGAGGCGGACCGAGGGAGGAGAAAAATAGAATGAAAAAGTATTGGTTTGACTTTGACGCCGCAGGGCAGCCGGTCGGCTATTAAGGGAGCTATGAGAGGGGAGTAATGTTTCCAAGCGAGGCGCAGCCCGGTAAGTGGAGTTAAATTTGTGAGCGTGACTGCATTGTGGGAAGAAGATGAGGAGGGTAATATGAAGGGTTCGAGTGTATGGACGCGGTGGCGAGATGTACTACCTCGATGGAAAGAAACGCGAACAACACGGCGGCAACACGTCCCCGCTGTTGTAATTTATTTTCATCGCGCTTTTACCCAGGCGGTACGAAAAATACGTTACAGTCGCCCTAGAATGTATCATGGACGAGTCTAGGGTCGCTAGTATTCTGCTGCGAAGAAAGTGCCGACAGGACGGAGTCACGAGGAGGTGCTCGGACGCATACGAGTGCGCTTAGTGTTACTCACCCTGATGTCTCTCATGTCAGTCACCGTCTTGAACGTGAGTGCGAAGAGTGCATTGCCGAGCAGCACCGTCAGCTTGTTCGCTGCGGCCACTGCTTCCTGGTCAGCAGCAGCTTCGCCGCCAGTGGTGGTCATGACAGTGTCGTGCACATCCTGCGCCATCTGGGTGCATCGGGAAAACATATATCACGAGTTAGATTGCGGACGTTGCTATTTCTCGGGCGTAAAGGGATAATAAAGAGGGAAAGAAGAAGGGAGATAGATCATGCCTCGGGAATACTACCGACGCTTTTTCTACGCAGAAAGGAGGCTGCGTTGCTGAGAAAACCGCAAAATGAAAGTCCCATACCCTTCCACATTCAAATTACCAGCGAGAAATGAACTGCCGCGACGTTATTGTTATGGCGTATTCGCAGTCCAACTTAATCAGAAGCGCTACTTCCAAAGACCGAGAACGTGGTTCGTCGGAAATAAAAAACCAACTGATCAGTAGTCACGGCGGCAGGCCAGCTCCGCCAACACCCCCTAGATATCTAGGGGGTGTTGGCTGCGCCCCCACTATTTCGATGGGGGCCCTCTGCTGCGTCGCATGCGTCTACGTTTCGTTGCAACGCGTGCGTACGGTAGAAATAGGTGCCATGGGTGCGAAAAAAAAATTTGTTTTGATGATGGCCTAGCTCTGTTCGGCCAGGATATTCGTAGCGAAAGCGCGGCGACATCTGATTCGAAAGAGTTAATATATCGAGCATGTACATTCACTACAGTCGCCGTCGTGGCGGAGTTGCGGCGTCTCCGCCTCAAACGTCAAAGCCCCTGGTTCGATTCCCAACCTCCACACAGGTTTTTTTTTTTTGTATTCAGTGAGTGGGCGGGGGTTTCAGTGGCTCCCGCCACCGACCGCGTAGTTGGTCACATGGTCGGTCACGTGGTGCGGAGCAGCTGCCGGCGGCGCGGCGCCGTGGCTGGTCACGTGGTGCGGTGCAAAGCACGGCGAAACTGACATTTCGTGGCCAGTGCAGGTTTCGCTACAAAACTGCGTCAAGTTACCGAGGGCGCCCGGAGAGTGCAGATGAAACTGCTGATCGCGCTCACGCATGTATACATCGGCGACAATAATGGGAGCGTGTGACCTTCGGTGCGTTGTGTGCTGTCGTGAAGTCTACACGCAAGCTTAATAGGATCCTTAAAGACATGCGAGCAGCTGTCGCGCTCTAGCGTATTTCATGTAACACCACATCTGACCGAAAAACTGCACGCCCATTTCTCATCGAACGGTGCACTGTGCTGTCGATTATCGCGTGTTTGGGGATTAAACACGCAGTTCATTGGTACGATCGCAGACGACGATTTCTACGTTCACGAATTGATTCCTGTGAGTTTTAAGTGGAAACGAACCAGAGTGTACGTTCTGTTCAACTCTTCTGCCTGCCGGCTATCAGCTGTCGGCAGGAGATGCACGCTTAATTATGACCGTCGATCTTGACGGCCACGCTTCAGCTGGTTGAACGTTTTTCGCGCGGACGAGTTAGTACTAATTCATGTTAAAACTAGCCAAAAGACTTAGCACCTCTTTTCATCTTTCCTTAAATAAATTTCATTTGAAAGTCCGTGCCTCTGTACTGTTTTCCTATCTTTTCTTTCGTTGCGTCTTTTGGTTGGTTTTAAGATGAATGTGTCTTGCCTGCCGGCGCCTCACGTCCAGCGTGCACGACGACCCGCGCTGGGAAGCCTTTTTTCTTTAACGAGCGAAATGAGAAGCGATAGTGCATTCTTATGGTACTTCTCAGATATTGCTCAGCTCATCAATAAAAGCATAATGGATTTTCCACTGCGCAGAAAGCATGGAAGACTACGCGCTCAGCGCTTCACACGAAGACGACATGCAATGCATGCGCGTGTCTGCTTGAGCGCCTACTAAAAATAAAGGAACAAAGACTTTGCAATTTCATAACGCCCGCAGCTTGCATGCACACAGGAGCCGATTCAACGGCCGAAGAAAGAACGAAATCGCTTCACCGGCCGCGTAGCTATAGCACACGGCGCGAATGCCGTTCAGAGCTTGTGGTTCCGGACTT
Source organism: Amblyomma americanum (assembly GCF_052857255.1). Lineage (NCBI taxonomy): Eukaryota > Metazoa > Arthropoda > Arachnida > Ixodida > Ixodidae > Amblyomma > Amblyomma americanum. The sequence goes on from NC_135502.1 coordinate 59,665,392, forward strand.
GCTGTGCAGAACGGCTATACGCAGCCCGAGATCCAGAAGTCTGTTTACCCCGCCTGGGAAACACAAGCTCGTGCTTACTTCAACTGTTTTATGAACCAAACAAGTGTACTACGACAGGCGCTCGTTGGTAACGGGGGTCGGTAGCACCTGTTCTGCTTTATATACCACATTCTCGCCTGTTAAGCTTTACGCATGTCCGCGCGCACGCACGCACGCACGCACGCACACACACACACACACACACACACACACACACACACACACACACACACACACACACACACACACACACACACACACACACACACACACACACACACACACACACACACACACACACACACACACACACACACGCACACGCACACACGCACACACGCACACACACACACACACAAAAAGCGTTTGGACATATTGTCCTTCCCCGGTTTGAAAGAGTTTAGTGGGGCCAGTTGCGACTTGTTAACTTGGGTCTTGTGACGCCATCTGTGACGTTACAAATACCCCGATAGGCGATGTCTCGCTGGTATATTGACAGTAATAGATTCCCCCATGTCTCGGGTCAGCCCCTCGTCGTACCCCTGGACAATCCGCTATCGATAATCAAGGAAACAACGTAAATGGCATGCAGCATATTATAACGTCCTGCATGACGTCGATGGAGCTCGGTCGGGTGTTGTCTTCGTGCTTTTTATGCATGAATGGATGGATGAACTTTGCTCAGGGACCTAACGCGCGAAGCCGACGCGTTTAATAAAAAGAACAGCCATAGACGTACCGACTACGCCACTTCCTTAGCTGGTGCACCGGGCTATCTTAACCGAGGGATAAACTTGTAATTGTGCTTTGTTTTTTTTTCTTGTACGTTTTTTGAACGAATTAAACGTCATGGCTCTGTTTTATGAAGTTTACTCTGTAAATTGCGACCTTAATAAAAGTTATGAAATTATGGGGATGCTTAAGTCACTTTACGTGTTTAATCCGACCGCAATAAAAGCAACGTTGCTGCTACATGTTTGATGTCTGTATCAGTTCTTTCACCTCGTACACAACGATGTCTCTGTCGTAGCGTATTTATTTGCGCACACGTAATAATGCGCTGAGCAAGTCCGCCGAGAGCCTGTTCCCATCTGCTTGTTTCGCCATTTCCCGCTGGAGTGCTTCCCCGTTGTATTTCAATTTTTGCACAGCGGTGAGCTGGTGAAAATTTAATTTAATTTACATTACATTTACATTAATGTACACCTCACAACCAAGGTTGCTCACAACCCAGTACAAGGTTGCTCAAAACACAAGTACAAGGTTGCTCACGTACAAGGTTGCTCACAACCCAGTAGCCAGGTTTCCACCTGCCACGGTGGGCCGGTTGTGATGCCGTTACAAGGTCATGTGACCATGTGACGCCACCGCCCTTTCGACCATTCAGCAATTTTTGTGACTTACGCACGACGCGCAATCGCATGATGTGCAGTAGCACGGTGGGCGGGTGGCAATTGCATTGAGTTTATTTGAATTAATTGTCACCTGCCACGATAGGTAGGCTGCGATGCCACCGCAGGGTCACGTGACCACTCGCGACCAACCAGCGACTTTTGTGACAGACGCGCAGGACGCGAAATCGCATTGTGTGAAGTCTAATGCTGTCGCATTAAAATAGCCCCGTAGGCCTCTCCTTATTGTTAGGCACGGGCTGAATACAATCGCGTTCACCTGCTGCGTCTGGGCGATGCTAACCAAGCGCATCTGGTTTGTTCTGGCCAACTGGGTGTCGTCGCTCGGCGGGGCTTCCTTTTTCCGAATCCGCGTGAAGAGATGCGTCAAGGTGCCCACTTCCCTGTAGCTGCACTGTCGCCAGACGAACAGGCCCCTGCGTAAAGCGAATGACGGCACAGATTTGTGCTGCGCAGTTCCTGTACAGTCATATATTCTATCGATAATCCATGAGATGCCCGTAAAAGCATACGCCAAGGCTGGACTCCGCGATTCCGGTCAGGTCTGCAAAGTAACGAAACGAGTCGACAGTCGCGCGGGAGTGGATTTCCGGGGATCCCATATGTTAGGATAGATCTCGGACAAGTGTGCAACTACCTGTTAGCATCGACTTGGGAGTATAGTCATACGGATACAAAGGAAAGCTACACAGCTTTGTGAGATCCTTTCTCAGGGTAATCGAGCGAGGCGACCTTCTCGACCGGCTGCGGAAACTGTGATAGCAGCGGTGTTCGGCGGGTGCGTGCGTATTTCGCGTGCACCTGCGTGCTTTTAAGCGAAGTGACACTATAGTGTCACTTCGCTTAAAAGCACGCGCTTAGATGACGTCGTCGTCATCCCATCGACCTTTGGCGATCACTTATAAGGGCTCCGGACTATGTCAGGTGCAGTTAAGTCACCAGTGCTGACTCCGAAACCATAGTATACTATACTATGGTATACTATACTATAGTACTATGGTTTCGGAGTCAGCCCTGGTGACTTAACTGCACCTGGCATGGTCCGGAGCCTTTATAAGAGTATACTATACTATGGTTTCGGAGTCAGCCCTGGTGACTTAACTGCACCTGACATGGTCCGGAGCCCTTATAAGTGATATCGAAAGGTCGAGGGCACGACGACGACGTCATCTAAGCACGCACCCAACAATTTTGGACGAAGGGCAGACAAGGAAAGGGAAAAGAGGTGCTCGTTACGACATACGTAGATGACGCAAAGCGACAGTCGTCGAACCCAAGGACCACAGAGGGACGCTTTTTTCCCCTTTAATATGTGGTGTTCATGAATCGGATATTATTGGGGTAATTATTTTAAAGGTAACTGATTATAAAGCAGACGGAAAGCAGACCGGCGCTGTTGAACACTCTCACCGTAATGTTACACGACGCATAAATACCCCCGAAAGCAAAAGGTTGGACAGCCGTCGCCGTAGCTCAATTCCGAGGTCGTGGGTTCAGATACCACCGGTGGCATGTGGTTTTTTCCTTCTGCTTTATAATGAGGTATCTTTAAAACAATTATCCTAATAATTTCCCATTGATCATCCCCTATGCTCCTTGGTTTTGGTGACTGTTGCGGCCGTCAATTCTGGACAAAAGCATTTTTGAACGGGAAGAAGTTTATGAACGCAATATTTTTATATATTGTAAGATTTCACTATAACATTCATTATATTCGCAGATCTCCCGTCGGCAGGCTTGCATTTTTTTGCTATTAATGTTTTTGCTATAGTCAAAAGCGTTCCCCGTTGATTTTCTACGGCAGCTCTTAACTGCTCGATGCGAGCGATGGAAAAACATTGAAGGAAAGTCTATGCTACAGATCGGAAGAATGCACCTTCAATGCATACATTACCTTCAATATTTCCGTAACAGTACCTTACAATTTTCCATTGTTCAAAATTTTTGTCCAAGAATGTTGGACATGCGAGACAAACTTTGCCACCGGATGCCTGTGAACACTCTGTCCGTAAGACGCAGGAATGTTTCTGGGTCAGAAAAAATTGGAGGGCACACTTAAGCTACACCTTAAGGGCATGATGCGATAGCGTAATGGGTTTAATTCCCATGTATGCAGAAGGTCATTCTCTACTTTACATTCATAGGTGCCTGGGAGTCCTGATACCACTTCTTGTGCAGTGGCGCAGCGGTTTAGCGATGCGCCAGTGCCCTGCGATGGCAGGTGCTGCCACCAGTGGGGCTTGTGCGGCCCAGTTTGCTCTTCCCGAGCGACAAATGATTTAACTGCCGCCTGAAACGGTGGGCAGTTTGCTCACTGGCCGGTGGGCAGGTTGTGATGACGCCGCAAGGTCACGTGTCCTAGGTGGCCCACCTGCCTCCTAGGTTGCTCTCTGGGCACCACACGCCTGAGTCGTGCTCCTGATTTTTCACTCACAACGCCGACGCCGGATTTTCTGTGTAACGGGGCCTTTAACGCTATCGCGTTAATAAGCAGACACTCTGGCGAAGCAGACCTGCAGGCAAATGTGCCACCTCATCATGGTGGTGCATATGTAGACTAACTATACCTGCTGATGAACTAAAGCGGCTGTTTGGGCTTGTTGGTCAGTGAACATGGTAAAAGAATGCAGCGCGAAAAAAACAAGGACACAGCGCCCTGTCCTGTCCACCTCTGTTCGTCCTTGTTTTTTTCGCGCTGCATTCTTTTACCATATACCTGCTGATCGGCGAGCACCGCACGGCAGTTTCCAGCGTGAGGCGCTCTGTGTCTCCTGGTGCAAACGTGGCCAGCAAGTCCTCCAGAACTGGATCCCCCGTGCGTCCAAGCAAGGCGTCGGCCTTCGCGATGGCCTCTGCGAAGCGGTCGACGTGCCGGCGGCAGTTCTGGCTGACCGTCTTCACTAGTGTGGGGCGTGTCTTGACAAAGTGTGCCGTCTTATTCCGGAATGCAAGAAGCAGCGGCGGGCTATGAGCCATGGTGAATTGACGCTCAAGAAGAAGCAGGAACGGCCGCTGTCTCGGCATGCTGTCTCAATGTGTCATCTTCGACGACGGGCGCTGAGTGCTCTAACGAGTGGCGTGTGAACCTTCGGTACTCCAGCGCCTGTTGCTTTCAATGACGTATCATATTCCTTCACCGGCGGCAGCCAGGCAAGTCGGCTACAGACTGTTGCATACGTGACTGGAATGTATTCCCGGCAGCGCCGGCATGCGCTGCGCGCTTATAGTTATTCGGCTGGAAAGACTGGATTAGTTACGCGGCTGGATTTAGGCCTCGATGTTTTTTGCGGATGCTTGCGCGTCTGCAGCTGCGGCTGCCCGGATGTCGCTTGCGGTTTCAACAGCGTCAACGACATGGCTTGAGTACGCTGCAGTCATGTCGTGTTGCTTTGCACGCCAGCTTTCCCTGCATACCACCTGCCATTTCTTTTTCTTTTTTTTTTTTTTGCTGCAGCGCCAGGCTAGATGCAAACTGTTTCGGGCGGCTTGTAATAACTACGAGATCATGGGAATGAGCAAAGCGCCTGTCATGTGAGGGACAAGGTGGCAGCAACCAACTGTTGGCTGCAGCAGTAACGATAAGATTAGAAAAGATGCTTCCTGATCTTCGCCCCCTATTTATATAGTGCACTCTTAAGAAAAAAGGTAGGGAACTTTCACCAGCTATACTAACCTGATACTTGTTCCACAGACCACTACCTCCTCAGTAAATGGATGTAGTATAGAAGTAGACCTAGTGCAAGTTAGTGAAAGAAGCTAATGAATAGCACTACAGTCACAAACAGAAAGGTACTAATATTTACTAACAAAATAGGTAAAACTGTTTTCACATATGATGCTAGTTTTTTTAGCATGGTGCGTTGGCTTTACTTGTTAAATATTTGTGAAAAATAAAAAGGTATATGTTCAGTTTGAGCAGTGCCTGACACCAGTGAGAGCAACGAGAAAGTGCTGGCCGTAATTCACGCACTTTGCCTTAGACATGTTCGGCGTTACATGTACAGATCATGCAGCAAACAATCCTACCTTGCAAACACAAAGGTTCAGGATGCAAAAAGAGCACAAATCAGAAGTGATCACACAACACGCGCAACACGCGCACTGCGCGTGCACGGGTAAATATTTCTCCGTCGTATACACTCCGTAAATCTGGCTGTCACTCGTTGAGCTCAGATACCAGCCTTAATTACGAAGTCGCGATAGTAAAAATAGGTCAGTCTACGTAACCGCGCATACGACGCTTCAGAAATGTTTAACTACAAAACCATTTTATTCAGACAACTATCTGTGTCATTTATCTTCGACTTTTTTTGGGTTACATTAAGGAACAGTTACCCCCCCCCCCCCCCCAGACACTTAACTAGAGACCATAGGTAGTCAAAACGCAGGAAAGGGGTAACCTTCATTAACCAACTTGAAGAGGGTAGTAAATATCAGTAAAAAAGTAGTAAAATGCAGTCAGAGTTTAGTAACTGCCACACGTGCTCTCGTTTTGTTTTTGGTTTTTGAGGACAGGAAATGACGCAGTTAACTGTCTCATATATCGGCGGACACCCGAACCGCGCTTGTAAGGGAAGGGATAGAGGAAGGAGTCAAAGAAGAAAGGAAGAAAGAGGTGCCGTATTGGAGGTCTCCGGAATATCTTCGACCACCTGAGAATCTTTACCGGTGCACTGACATCGCACAGCACACGGGCGCCTCTTGCATTTTCGCCTCCGTCGAAACGCGGCCGCCCGCGGCCGAGTTCGAACCCGGGCACTCCGGCTCAGTTGCCGAGCGCCGTGACCTACTCAGTATGTTAGTTAACCAGCCTGCTGGTTAGCACGTATTGGCTATATTCTGATGTACTACACCGCTGACAATGCTATGCCGAAAAAAGCGTTCTTCTGACTGAACAAGCCGATGTTTAAAAATTTTTTGTGAACACTTAGGTGAGATTCACATGCCACATAGCGCTAAACAGACACGGACGCTGGGAGACAAACAGGACGGGCGCTAAATTATACAATTGAACTTTTATTGCATGAAATCAGCCAATATAAGCACTTAATTAACGGTGAAGAAGAGATATAAAACCGCGACAATCGTGTCTTGCACGGCAGCGGCGTCCTTTCTTTCGTCTGGACACCGATGATGATAAATTCATCGAGTAGCATGGCTTGCACAGATGAGTCAAAACAGGCGTGCGGAAAGCTTGCGCGGTGCTCCTCTTGTGTTTGTCGCACATACACGCCGATAGGGAGCGCTTTTTAGGAAGGTAAGGTGTTCCGTAGCAGATGCACGGCGAGTCTTTCACGGGCCCCTCAAGCTGGCGGCGATGTCCTGGAAGGCGGCCAGGTCGTCGGACATCTCGCAATCGGCCGCGTAGGCGAGTACTCCGTCCGTCAGATCCCGAATCACACTTCTCACTTCGTCAGCCACGTCCCGCTGTTCTGATCGCACCTGTAGTTGTAATTAGAGACACGAGGTTACGTATAAGCGTATATTGTAAATTATGTGGAGGCTAACGAAAAGGGTTCAGCTTAGAGGTGCACTAAAGAGGATTCTGGACTCGTCCTTTTTACCGCGGGAACTCTATCTACACGTTCCGAGCATTCTTAAAAAAACTTCGAATTATTGTACTGTGTGGCCGACTGCCCTAATTAAATCGAATTAAACGTCCCGGCTCCCCGCCTTTTTTTTTTTAACATCAACGCGGCAGGAAGGGCGGAGTCAACTAAAGCGTGGATTGCCTTTCAGCCAGTCCAATGGCGGCTTGGCTTTCACTTTTTATTTTGTTTTTTTAGGTTTCTGTGAATAAACAGTTTTAGTCACAGACAATATAGTTGCAAATTAGGCCCACGGAAATAAAAATACACGTGGACATTGATTTACGTATCACTCCGCCGATGGCAGAGCGGCAAGCCGCCACGGGACTGGCTGACGCGTTGGTTGACTCCTCCTACCTACCGCGTTGAGTTAAAAAAAAAAAAGCGGGAGCCGGGAAGTTTAATCCGATTTAATTAAAGCAATCAGCCGTATACAGGACAATGATTCGAAGTTTCTAAATATTCCCGTAACGTGTAGATGGAGTTCCCGGCGTAAAAAGACGAGTTCACATTCCTCTTTAGTGCACCTTTAAGTTAAGGACATCGCAGCGAGCCAAGGAAAGAGAAATGATAGGTGTAACGTTAAGAAGCCCGAAGCGGGCAGAGTGGGTGAGGGAACAAACGCGGGTTAATGACATTCTAGTCGAAATCAAGAGGAAGAAATGGGCTTGGGCAGGGCATGTGATGTGAAGGCAAGATAACCGCTGGTCCTTATGGGTAACTGAGGCGGATTCCAAGAGAAGGCAAGCGTAGCAGGGGGCGGCAGAAGGTTAGGTGAGCGGATGATATTAAGAAAATCGCAGGCATAGGGTGGGCGCAGAAGGCAAAAGACCAGGTTAATTACAGAGACATGGGAGAGGCCTTTGCCCTGCAGTGAGTGTCGTCAGGCTGATGATTATGATGATGATGATGATGATGTGCGCCGGGGCAAGGACTGGGCTACACGTGGAGAGAGAAATGAGTGCGGGACCTCCGAAATTAGCTGGGCCTCGTGCACGGCTGGAGGGACATGATGAGATTGGAGCACAGCGTCCGGCGTTAACGGTGGCGTCGGATCGCAACAGCAGCGCACGATGAAGGCACTGCCAGGGGATATATATGCAACTCCACGTAGTTTCGGTTCCAACTAATTCAGCGCACCTGGTCACCGGAGAAGAACTGATGTTTAGAAATGAAAAATACGGCAGAGAAACTTGAGGCAGTGTCATGCTGCGTTGCAGAATGACAAAGTCACGACTATGTATAACTACGCGTCATAGCTGCGCATACTTTGTACAAACTCGATAGTGTTTACATTACGTTACTTGTAAATTGCTCAATCATTATACGTTGCAGAATGAGTCATAACTATGACGAGTCATGACTTTTATAGGTCATAGTACGTTACTTTCTATCATTCATGTCTACACATGTTCGCTTTACGTGTGTTGTGACATGGCACACCGACGGTGTGACCTCCGATTCTCGAGCCATATACGGCGGACGCCGGCTTTTATGCTAATGGGACATATAATGCTTTCGCGTTAATTACTACACCTGCACGCAGCGAGATAGGCTGCGTCGATGGCCGTATTGTCTGAGGCACCAGGAAACAAAACTGCTGTTTTCTTCGGCGGGTGGTCTGAGTCCTCCACGGGGATCAAGTTTTTTTTTTTTTCTGCTGGATACCGTTGCCATGACAATGACGTATGAATTGGCTGGACAACGGTGTACTACATAGAAAGTTGCCTTCCCCCGGCATCGCTACGTTTTCTGATGGCGTTTGCGCCGAGTAGTAAGAAAAAATCCCTAACCTACCGCTGCTGCCTTAGCTGAATCACATTCCCCTTCTTGCTTTACGCCGGTTTTCGCAGCCCCGTTTGAGCATTGTCGCGTGATGATCGCAGGAAGTGAGCAGGAGTCTACAGGAGCGGCGTCATTTTCTCTGCTCAGGAACAGATCCAGCTCTTTCAGCGCCTGCAATGGCAGAACAACACAGTCTAATAGAAATAGTCTCCTTCGGAGAAAAATTTGTGAATGGTCCTCGTACAGCATTTACCAAAACCCAACATAACCAGAACCTCCACCAAGCTGTTACGTGTGAGAGCCTTTGTCAAAACTACAGGGTGTTCCAGATTGCTCGATACAGATTTTTCTTTTAACGGCTTTGAAAAGTATACCGCTGCGATCTTTGCAGGTTGACTGCACAGCAAGGCGGATATTATTTGCGTGATATAATGCAAATAAACGACGAATAGTAACTAATCGTTAAATTAATTAATCAACATCGATTTTATTGTCTTAGGGCTAAATATTATATTACGGAACTTAAAGACATCAACATCGAATGTGAGCCTAACTTTAAAATTTCCAAATCGACAATTTGGTTCGAGGTATCGAACGTGAAAAAGCTGGTCTTTGAGCGCTCCTGAAGTTTGCTTCACCACTTTGCCCCATCATCAATGGCGTCGCTGCACGTCGTGTCGTCGCGGCAACAAAGCCGACACCTCTACGTCATAAAACACGTGACATGCATAATTTCCTGCGATTGGTCGAGCGCGGCAGTGGGTGGTTGGACAGGCTTCTTTCTATGAAAGAGGGGACGGGTGCGGTATAGGGTTTGGGAAGGTGGCTGGTGGGTGGTACTTCTGAAGGGTGGAGACTCCTCGCCTGGGCTGAAGGCTTCTCTGCAACGCACATCAGATTTATGGTTGGGGGGGGTGGGGGGGGGGTAGGGTACTGTAGCACTGCTTTCGCAGTGAAATCCTATATTCGCATGCAAATTGACCCCGCTCACGAAAATTCAGTTTAGTGACTATTTCCGAAACCTCCGGAGCGTGCGTTCGCGCCGGAATCCGAAACTACAGGACCGTCGGCAGTTCGGTTTTGCCGCTTACCAGGCTGCTCAGCCTGGCCGCACGCCAATGTGGAAGGCATGCAAGATGCGCTGCGTTATCGCCGTTGATGTGCACTTGCCTTCAAATGATGGCTTTTAAAGTGCGTTGTTACGCGTTTGTTGCTTTGAGGTGCGCTCTCCGCGATGACAGCGAGGAACCGTCAAGAGATCAACGAGGAGTGACGAGGCAGCGTATACATGAACGTCGCTTCAGTCTTCTGCGCAAATTGTGCGTTGGCCGTTTTTGCGAACATGAAAATCGAGCGTGGGTCAAAGTCGGGGGCGCGTTATAATCGTGTAATTAGGATAGTTTTCGCGTCTTTTAATATAAAAAAATTTACATCGAGTGATTTGAAAATGGTTTTGCTTCTAGTGAGGTTTTGTTTTCGTCAAATCACTAATTAGTAAAGAGTGAACGAATGGACGCTGGCCGCGAAGGGCGGCGCACCTGCATGGCGAGGGCGAGGTCTGTGCCGCACCTCCTGGCCGCAGCGCGCTCTTCGGCTCCGGCCCCCGCAAGAAGACGGGAGCACTCGAACGCATTGGCCAGGGGCTCCGTGATACGCGCTTGGTGGCGTTGACCAACTGCTGGAAGGAAGCTGTAGCCAGTGAAGGTTGCTGGGGGAATACTCCTCTCCCTGGTCGAAGCGGGAGGAGGCGAAGCGCTCCACACTACGCATCAGCAACTCCAGAACCTGCGGATACGGCAGAGGAAGCGCTGGGTAGCTTATACGGCGATAGCGACCAGACATGGCAATGAAAAGAAAGGAAACCCACAAGCCGAGTCGATCTCGCAACACTCGAGTCGAGATCGGGACATTTAAACCTCTGTAGTGGCAGAAGGCATGCCCACATAGGGTTGATGTACGGTTCTAGTCATGGGACATGCCACTGATAGGACATATCCGGTATGAGCCAGCACAAGTCACTCTTTCCATCAACACAACGCATGGTGCTTGCGTTATTTGATGCTTTATGCCTGCGGCTCATGTTTGAACACGTGTTGCTCGATTTCCAGCGAGACCGCCGAGAAAAACTGCCTAACGGCACGGCGGCGCTGCAACACATACCTGTACTGCATTGAGCGCACGCCGGCCGCTCTATGCCGTGGTGTTTTGCTGGGTTCGCCCGATCTTACATGAACGCAATCAATAACACTCTGGGGCCGATAACCTTCGCCACTGCATGACTTCCTTCGACATATGGAGATGGGGGAAGCAAACTGTGCGTTTCCTCCAAGAACAATCGTTCTATTAATGCGCACGGTTTTCCTCACTTTGTGGAAAGCCGCCGCGGTACAGCTCAGTGGTCGTGGCGCTCGGCTGTTGACACGAAAGACGCGGGCTCGATCCCGGCCGCTGCGGTCGCTTTCTAGTGGAGGTGAAATGCTAGAGGCCCGTGTACTGTGCGATGTCAGTGCGCCCTTAAGAACCCCATACAGGGGATCGGAAGCATCAGGAGCCCTCCACTACAGCGTCCCTCTGAGCCTGAGTCGCTCTGGGACGTTATAACGCCATAAAACCAAACCATCACTTTGAGGAACAATTTCTCAGTATTGGCGTAGTATGTATATATATATATATATATATATATATATATATATATATATATATATATATATATATATATATATATATATATATATATATATATATATATATATATATATATATATATATATATATATATATATATATATCGTAACCTAAACCTTAATGGCATCATAACTTCCTTCTTCTTCCGCTTCCGCGTTATCAAGGTTTGCCCGAATCATACGGGCCGGTGCCTTCACTTTTTCCCTGATAGCCAAATCAGCCGGACTCGGAAAATCATCTCTCTCAATCATATTTATTTTTTTATTTAACAAATACTGCAGGCCCTAGGTGGGCCCTAGCAGGAGGGGCGAAAGAAAATACAGCATTGTGAATATCAATTCATCGCGCAAACATAAGTAAGTAAAATACACTGAGACGTTTAACTCTTACAATAAAACATGCATAAACACGAAACACGACTATGGGGTAGACGACAACAATTTGTCAGTGGAATCAATGGACACGATCACATCAGAAGGCAGCTTGTTACATTCCTCGATAGTGCGTGGATAAAAAGAATATTTAAAGGCATTAATTTTAGTTTGATACGGCGTTAAAGAATGTGCATAATGATGTCTTATGGGACGAGTTGCAAGGGGTGCAAGGGGTTAACATCAGAACTCATGGCGAGTTTGTTGTTTTTCAGCAGAAATAGAAATTTTAGTCTCTGGATTTTTCTACGTATTTGCAGTAGTGGGATGGCATTTTCTTTTATTAAAATGGATGGAGAGTCAGATGTGCGATATTTAGAAAAAATGAAGCGCACGGCTTTCCGCTGAACACCCTCCAATGCCTCAATATTCTTTTTGGTATAAGGGTCCCAGTCTGTGCAAGCATACTCTAGTTTGGGTCTTATGAGGCTGTAGTATGTTAACTGTTTTATCCGGGAAGGAACGTTTTTAAGTTTGTGGCGAAGAAATTCAAGTTTTGTCTACGAGGATGAGCATGTATTGGCAATATGACTGTTACAACTTAGATTACTAGTTATGGTAACACCGAGGTATTTATATTCCTTAACTTCTATAAGAGGATGCGATGGGAGGGTGTAAGGAAGTGAGTGTACAATTTTTTTGTTGGTAATTTTTATAAACACTGCTTTCGCGGAATTAAGCTGCATATCCCAATTATTGCACCATGTGTCAATTTTCTGGAGGCTAGAGTTAAGGAGTATTTGGTCTTTAGGGCTGTTAATTTCGTTGAACAAAATGCAATCAGCAAAGAGCCTAATTTGGACCGGTTCAGATATAACAGTAATGATATCATTTATATATATATCAGAAATAACAACGGGCCTAGCGCACTACCTTGTGGAACACCTGAAGTAACTGGTAAAGAATTTGAAGGATAACCGTTGGTGAGATATGACGAAACCCACGTGATTACAAATTTATGAAGACCAATTAGTTCAAGTTTATATATTAGTTTAGCATGTGACACAACATCAAAACCTTTTTGAAAATCTAAAAAAATGGCATCGACCTGCCCCGGGTGGTTAAGGACTGTTGCGAAGCTGTGAATAACCGATGTTGATTGGGTCACAGTGGATAAGCCTTTCCTAAAACAATGTTGAACAGAAGAAAGTACACCATTGTCATCTAGAAATTTGGTTCTGTAGTTAGCTAAAATATGTTCTGCCAATTTACAACCAGTGGAAGTGAGTGAAATGGGACGATAATTAGCAACAAGTTCCCTGTCACCCTTTTTAGGCACAGGCACAACACAAGCTGTCCTCCAGTCGGAAGGCTCTCTTTCTGTTGCAAACGACGTGCGAAATACTATCACCATTTCTTCGTCTCTATCATTCGGTAGCCCTCATGTGTGTTCAGCACGTGCAGTTGGGGGAAAGAGCATCCCATCAATAGGGACATAGTAAGGGAAATGGGAGAAGAGATCTTGTTTTGCGCTCGATGGCGATTTATACAGGACCGTTCGTGAGCCATGCTAGCAGCTAATACATGGTAAAGGAACGGCTGCCGAAGTACGAACACAGAGGCGGACCGAGGGAGGAGAAAAAAAGAATGAAAAAGTATTGGTTTGACGTTGACGCCGCAGGGCGGCCGGTCGGCTATTAAGGGAACTATGAGATGGGAGTAATGTTTCCAGGCGAGGCGTAGCCCGGTAAGTGGAGTTAAATTTGTGGGGGTGGCTGCATTGTGGGAAGAAGATGAGGAGGGCCGGGAATATGAAGGGTTCTAGTGTATGGACGCGGTGGCGAGATTTACTACCTCGATGTAAAGAAACGCGAACAACACGGCGCCAACACGCCCCGCTGCTGTAATTTATTTTCATCGCGCTTTTACCCGGGTAGTACGAAAAAGACTTTAGAGTCGTCCGAGAATATATCATGGACGAGTCTAGGGTCTCTAGTACTCTGCTGCGAAGAAAGTGCCGACAGGACGGAGTCACGAGGAGGTGCTCGGACGCATACGAGTGCGCTTAGTGTTACTCACCCTGATGTCTCTCATGTCAGTCACCGCCTTGAACGTGAGTGCGACGTGAGTGCGAAGAGTGCATTGCCGAGCAGCACCGTCAGCTTGTTCGCTGCGGTCACTGCTTCCTGGTCAGCAGCAGCTTCGCCGCCAGTGGTGGTCATGACAGTGTCGTGCACATCCTGCGCCATCTGGGTGCATCGGGAAAACATATATCACGAGTTAGATTGCGGACGTTGCTATTTCTCGGGCGTAAAGGGATACTAAAGAGGGAAAGAAGAAGGGAGATAGATCATGCCTCGGGAATACTACCGACGTTTTTTCTACGCAGAAAGGAGGCTGCGTTGCTGAGAAAACCGCAAAATGAAAGTCCCAAACCCTTCCACATTCAAATTACCTGCGAAAAATGAACTGCCGCGACGTTATTGTTATGGCGCATGCCTCGGGAATACTACCGACGTTTTTTCTACGCAGAAAGGAGGCTGCGTTGCTGAGAAAACCGCAAAATGAAAGTCCCAAACCCTTCCACATTCAAATTACCTGCGAAAAATGAACTGCCGCGACGTTATTGTTATGGCGCATGCCTCGGGAATACTACCGACGTTTTTTCTACGCAGAAAGGAGGCTGCGTTGCTGAGAAAACCGCAAAATGAAAGTCCCAAACCCTTCCACATTCAAATTACCTGCGAAAAATGAACTGCCGCGACGTTATTGTTATGGCGCATGCCTCGGGAATACTACCGACGTTTTTTCTACGCAGAAAGGAGGCTGCGTTGCTGAGAAAACCGCAAAATGAAAGTCCCAAACCCTTCCACATTCAAATTACCTGCGAAAAATGAACTGCCGCGACGTTATTGTTATGGCGCATGCCTCGGGAATACTACCGACGTTTTTTCTACGCAGAAAGGAGGCTGCGTTGCTGAGAAAACCGCAAAATGAAAGTCCCAAACCCTTCCACATTCAAATTACCTGCGAAAAATGAACTGCCGCGACGTTATTGTTATGGCGCATGCCTCGGGAATACTACCGACGTTTTTTCTACGCAGAAAGGAGGCTGCGTTGCTGAGAAAACCGCAAAATGAAAGTCCCAAACCCTTCCACATTCAAATTACCTGCGAAAAATGAACTGCCGCGACGTTATTGTTATGGCGCATGCCTCGGGAATACTACCGACGTTTTTTCTACGCAGAAAGGAGGCTGCGTTGCTGAGAAAAACCGCAAAATGAAAGTCCCAAACCCTTCCACATTCAAATTACCTGCGAAAAATGAACTGCCGCGACGTCATTGTTATGGCGCATTCGCAGTCGAACCCAATCAGAAGCGCTACTTCCAAAGACCGAAAATGCGGTTCGTCGGAAACCGAAAACCAACTGATCAGTAGTCACGGCGGCAGGCCGACTTCGCTAACACCCCCTAGATATCTAGGGGGTGTTGGCTGCGCCCCCACTATTTCGATGGGGGCCCTCTGCTGCGTCGCATGCGTCTACGTTTCGTTGCAACGCGCGCGTACGGTAGAAATAGGTGCCATGGGTGCGAAAAAAAAAAATTTGTTTTGATGATGGCCTAGCTCTGCTCGGCCAGGATATTCGTAGCGAAAGCGCGGCGACATCTGATTCGAAAGAGTTAATATATCGAGCATGTACATTCACTACAGTCGCCGTCGTGGCGGAGTTGCGGCGTCTCCGCCTCAAACGTCAAAGGCCCTGGTTCGATTCCCAGCCTCGACACAGGTTTTTTTTTGTATTCAGTGAGTGTGCGGGGGTTTCAGTGGCTCCCGCCACCGACCGCGTAGTTGGTCACATGGTCGGTCACGTGGTGCGGAGCAGCTGCCAACGGCGCGGCGCCGCGGCTGGTCACGTGGTTCGTCACGCGATTGGTCACGTGGTGCGGAGCAGCTGCCGGCGGCGCGGCGCCGTGGCTGGTCACGTGGTTCGTCACGTGGTGCGGTGCAAAGCACGGCGAAACTGACATTTCGTGGCCAATGCAGCTTTCGCTACAAAACTACGTCAAGTTACCGAGGGCGCCCGGAGAGTGCAGATGAAACTGCTGATCGCGCTCACGCATGTATACATCGGCGACAATAATGGGAACGCTTTTGTGCTGTCGTGAAGTCTACGCGTATGCTTAATAGGATCCTTAAAGACATGCGAGCAGCAGTCGCGCTCTAGCGTATTTCATGTAACACCACATCTGAGCGAAAAATTGCACGCCCATTTCTCATCGAACAGTGCACTGTGCTGTCGATTATCGCGTGTTTTGGGGATTAAACACGCAGTTGGTACGATCGCAGACAACGATTTCTACGTTCACGAATTGATTCATATGAGTTTTAAGTGGAAACGAACCAGGGTATACGTTCCGTTCAACTCTTCTGCCTGCCGGCTATAGCTGTCAGCAGCAGGAGATGCACGCTTAATTATGACTGTCGATCTTGACGGACGTGCTTCGGCTGGTTGAACGATTTTCGCGCGGACGAGTTGGTACTAATACGTCTAAAAACTAGCCAATATCATTTGAAAGTCCGTTCCTCTGTACTGTTTTCCTATCTTTTTCCGCGTTTGCTCTTGGTTGGTTTTAAGATGAATATGCCTTGCCTGCCGGCGCCTCACGTCCAGCGTGCATGACGACCCGCGTTGGGAAGCCTTTTTCTTTAATGAGCCAGGTGAGAAGCTATAGTGCATGCATATGGTACTTCTCAGATATTGTTCAGCTCATCAATAAAAGCATAATGGATTTTCCACTGCGCAGAAAGCATGGAAGACTAGGCGCTCAGCGCTTCACACGATGACGACATGCAGTGCATGCGCGTGTCTGCATGAACGCCTACTAAAAATAAAGGAACAAAGACTTTGCAATTTCATAACGCCCGCAGCTTGCATGCACACAGGAGCCGATCCAACGGCCGAAGTGAGAACGAAATCGCTTCACCGGCCACATAGCTATAGCACACGGCGCGAATTCCGTTCGAAGCTTGTGATTCTGGACTTGCTGTGCAGAACGGCTATACGCAGCCCGAGATCCAGAAGACTGTTTAAACCCGCCTTGGAAAAACAAGCTCGTGCTTACTTCAACTGTTTTATATGAACCAAACAAATGTACTATAACAGGCGCTCGTTGGTAACGGGGGTCGGTAGCAACTGCTCTGCTTTGTATACCACATTCTCAGCTGTTAAGCTTCACACGCACGCACACACACACACACACGCACGCGCACGCACACACACACACACACACACACACGCACGCGCACACACGCACGCACACACGTACGCACGCGCACGCATGCACACACACACACACGCATGCACGCACGCACACGTACGCACGCACGCGCACGCACACGCGTACGCACACACACATGCGCACACGCACGCGCGCACGCACTCACACACACACACACGCACGCACGCACTCACGCGCGCACGCACACACACACGCACACACACACGTACGCACGCGCACACACACACGCACACACGTACGCACGCGCACGCATGCACACACACACACGCATGCACACACACGCACACACACGTACGCACGCACGCGCACACACGTACGCACACGCGTACGCGCACGCACACACGCACACACACGCACGCACGCACACATGCGCGCGCACGCACACGCACACAGCTTTTGGACATATTGTCCTCCCCCGGTTTGAGAAAGTTTAGTGGGGCCAGTTGCGACTTGTGAACTTGGGGCTTGTGACGTTATAAATACCCAGATGGGCGATGTCTCGCTGGTATTGACAGTAATAGATTCCCCCATATCTCGGGTCAGCCCCTCGTCGTACCCCTGGACAATCCGCTATCGATAATCAAGGAAACAACGTAAATGACATGCAGCATATCATAACGTCCTGCATGACGTTGATGGAGCTCGGTCGGGTGTTGTCTTCGTGCCTTTTATGCATGAATGAATGGATGGAGTTTAATAACTGAGGTTCAAGGACCTAACGCGCGAAGCCGACGCGTTTAATAAAAAGAACAGCCATAGACGTACCGACTACGCCATTTCCTTAGCTGGTGCACCGGGCTATCTTAACCGAGGGATAATCTTGTACGTGTGCTTTGTTGTTTTTTCTTGTACGTTTTTGAACGAATTAAACGTCATGGCTCTGTTTTATGAAGTTTACTCTGTAAACTGCGACCTTAATAAAGATTATGAAATTATTTGGATGCTTAAGTCACTTTACGAGTTTAATCCGACAGCAATAAAAGCAACGTTGCTGCTACATGTTCGATGTCTGTATCAGTTCTTTCACCTCGTACACAACGATGTCTCTGTCGTAGTGTATTTATTTGCGCACACGTAATAATGCGCTGAGCATGTCCGCCGAGAGCCTGTTCCCATCTGCTTGTCTCGCCATTTCCCGCTGGAGTGCTTCCCCCTTGTGTTTCGATTTTTGCACAGCGGTGAGCTGGTGAAAATTGAATTGCATTGCATTAATGCCCACTTGACACGGTGGGCAGGTTGTGATTCCGTTACAAGGTCACGTGACCATGTGACTCCACCGCCCTTTCGACCATTCAGCGACTTTTGTGACTTACGCACGACGCGCAATCGCATGATGTGCACTAGTACGGTAGGCGGGTGGGTGGGTGGCAATTGCATTGAGTTTTTTTGAATTAATTGTCACCGGCCACGGTAGGTAGGTTGTGTGCCACCACAGGGTCACGTGACCACTCGCGACCAACCAGCGACTTTTGTGACAGACTTGCAGGACGCGAAATCGCATTGTGTGAAGTCTAATGCTGTCGCATTAAAATAGCCCCGTAGGCCTCTCTTTATTGTTAGGCACGGGCTGAATACAATTGCGTTCACCTGCTGCGTCTGGGCGATGCTAACCAAGCGCATCTGGTTTGTTCTGGCCAACTGGGTGTCGTCTCTCGGCGGGGCTCCCTTTTTCCGAATCCGCGTGAAGAGATGCGTCAAGGTGCCCACTTCCCTGTAGCTGCACTGTCGCCAGACGAACAGGCTCCTGCGCAAAGCGAATGACGGCACAGATTTGTGCTGCGCAGCTCCTGTACAGTCATATATCCTATCGATAATCCACGATATGCCCGTAAAAGCATATGCCAAAGCTGGACTCTGCGATTCCGGTCAGGTCTGCAAAGTAACGAAACGAGTCGACAGTCGCGCGGGAGTGGATTTCCGGGCATCCCATATGGTAGGATAGATCTCGGACAAGTGTGCAATTACCTGTTAGCATCGACTTGGGAGTATAGTCATACGGATACAAAGGAAAGCTACACAGCTTTGTCAGATCCTTTCTCAGGGTAATCGAGCGAGGCGACCTTCATGGCCGGCTGCGGAAACTGTGATAGCAGCGGTGTTCGGCGGATGCGGGCGTATTTCGCGTGCACCTGCGTGCTTTTAAGCGAAGTGACACTATAGTGTCACTTCGCTTAAACGCACGTGCTTAGATGACATCGTCGTCATCCCATCGACCTTTGGCGATCACTTATAAGGGCTCCGGACTATGTCAGGTGCAGTTAAGTCACCAGGGCTTACTCCTAAACCATTGTATACTATGGTTTCGGAGTCAGCCTTGGTGACTTAACTGCATATATACTACCAGGGCTGACTCCGAAACCATAGTATATATGCAGTTAAGTCACCAAGGCTGACTCCGAAACCATAGTATACAATGGTTTCGGAGTCAGCCCTGGTGACTTAACTGCACCTGACATGGTCCGGAGCCGTTATAAGTGATATACAAAGGTCGAGGGGACGACGACACCGTTATCTAAGCACGCACCCAACAATTTTGGACAAAGGGCAGACAAGGAAAGGGAAAAGAGCGGCTCGTTACGACATGCGTACATGACGCAAAGCGACAGTCGTCGAACCCAAGGACCACGGCAGGACGCTTTTCTCCCCTTTAATATGTGGTGTTCATGAATGGGATATTATTGGGGTAATTATTTTAAAGATAATTGATTATAAAGCAGACGGGAAGCAGACCGGCGCTGTTGAACACTCTCAGCGTAATGTTACACCACGCATAAATACCCCCCAAAGCAAAAGGTTGGACAGCCGTCGCCGTAGCTCAATTCCGAGGTCGTGGGTTCAGATACCACCGGTGGCATGTGGTTTTTTCCTTCTGCTTTATAATGAGTTATCTTTAAAACAATTCTCCTAATAATTTCCCATTGATCATCCCCTATGCTCCTTGGTTTTGGTGACTGTTGCGGCCGTCAATTCTGGACAAGAGCATTTTTGAACGGGAAGAAGTTTATGAACGCAATTTTTTATATATTGTAAGATTTCACTATAACATTCATTATATTCGCAGATCTCCCGTCGGCAGGCTTGCATTTTTTTCCTATTAATGTTTTTGCTATCGTCAAAAGCGTTCCCCGTTGGTTTTTTACGGCAGTCTTAACTGCTCGATGCGAGAGATGGAAAAACATTAGAAGAAAGTCTATGCTACAGATCGGAAGAATGCACCTTCAATGCATACATTACCTTCAATATTTCCGTAACAGTACCTTACAATTTTCCAATGTTCAAAATTTTTTTCCAATAATGTTGGACATGAGAGACAAACTTTGCCACCTGATGCCTGTGAACACTGTCCGTAAGACGCAGGAATGTTGCTGGGTCAGAAAAAATTGGAGGGCACACTTAAGCTCCGCCTTAAGGGCGTGACGTGATAGCGTAATGGGTTTAATTCCCATGTATGCAGAAGGTCATTCTCTACTTTATATTCAAAGATCCCAGGGAGTTCTCATACCCCTCTTGGCGCAGTGGTGCAGCGGTTTAGCGATGCGCCAGCAGTGCCCTGAGATGGCAGGTGCTGCCACCGGTATAGGGCTTGAGCGGCCTAGGTTGCTCTTCCCGAGCGATCAATCATTACTTTAAGTGCCACGTGCCATGGTGGGCAGCTTGCTCGCTATCCGATGGGCAGGTTGTGATGACGCCGCAAGGTTACGTGACCTAGTTGGCCCACCTGCCTCCTAGGTTGCTCTCTGGGCATCGCCTGCCAGAGAGACATGCTCGTGATTGTTTGCTCACAACACCGACACCGACAACGCCGACACCGGATTTTCTGTACAACGGGGCAGTAATGTTTGGTTGATGTTCAGCAATATTCTTTGTTGGCCCGGCCGCGGATGAGAGTGGCTTCCAATAGGAGTTTTGCAAGACGATGCAGGTGTTGTTAAAGAATAATAGTAATTTTCTTGCTACATTTCCAAGTAGTACAAAAAATACAAGAGATGCGGTACGCCACAGCGTCCTAGTTGTAGCCGCGCACGGCACACTTATGGCTCGCAAGCCGTTATGAATGGGCCAGCCGCGCACGGCTGCCTGGGAATACGCGGAGCCCTCGGGCGACCGCGGGAGCTCTGAACTTGCATCCGCGCACAGTCGCTGCTCCGTTCAAACTCATCCACACTCACCACAGAACCTCTGTTCTTCCCGTGTGCAGCCCGCCCTCGGTTTGTTTATCTCAGCAGTTGCGTGGCATTGCATTACGTGGCCGGTGGCCGTGACTCTCGCCTGGCTTCCACGGGTGCGTCGGCCGCTCACGGCGGTGTGTTTACGTCTGCTGAGGCCAGACATCGCGATTCCCGGATATACAGCACCGGAGGCGTGGGAAACCCGAGGGTGACCGGGTCCCAGGACGCCACTACTGGAGCCAGACACGGGTTTTGTGAGCGGCTGCGAGCGCTGCGGTCCCGGGTTCAGAGGGCCTCAGTATATTCCTAGCGTCACATTGCCGGCATCACTACAGGGGCTTTTAACACTATCGAGTTAACAAAGTTAAAATATCATGTAAATTAACTCGTAGAGGTCGTAAGGCGCGATGAGGGAGGTCCCCTCACGGTCCCGTTCACTGACTTCGATTTGCCGAAACCCGCTCTTTATAGTCCATGGACAAGAAGTATTTGGAGTCACAAAGGCGGGGTATCGTCGATCCGGGGCAGACCTCTTTCTTGGTTGCGCAGTTAAATCAGTGACAACCGACGCAAAACAGAAGATTACCACCCTTATTTATCACGTGGACGCCCGGGGCTGCCCAGGGGCTCTGTGCTGGCTGGATGGCATCGTCGCGTAGCACTTCCTTAACTAATTGGTCTCGGATGGCTTGGCGTCCTCGCGCCTACACTCGATAGGAGCTTTGGAGCAGAAGTCGGGTGTTTTCATTGGTTATAATTCTACGCTTGGCAACAGGGGTTCGTCGGAACTTTGACGAGGTAGAAAAACAGCCACCGTATCTTCGAAAGTTTGGTCGAAGTTCTTCTCTGTGCTGGGCAGGGCTGGCTTAATAGACACCTTTAGCATACCGTGTACCGTGTTACCGTCACCGTTACCGAAGTACCGGGAGACAAGCGCCGTTACTGCGCATGTGCAGATCGCATCACGTACCCGGCAGCTGCGCCTGCCGCAACACGTGAACCATTGCGTGCCCACAGGCGGTGGGTGGGCGGGGCCGCCGGTACTCCGCTGACGGTAACACAGTGCACGGTATATATGATAAAGGCGACTAATGTCGAAGTTGTGCTCCGGGGTTCTGCTGAGTGAGATCGTTGACGGCGGGCGTGAGAGGATGGTGACTGTCGCACATTTGTTGAGGAGTCGATATTTCCAGCCGAAGTTTGTTACTAACACGGAGACTTGCATATTTCGGAACTCGGCGATGCCTCGGTCCAGCAGTAATTTCGCGCCTGATTCGACGATGCCTTACGCATACTTTCGTTGGTCCCGCGCTCCTCACCGAGGCCATGGTGTTAATCATACTTCAGTGATCACGCCCGGTTGCAATCATTTCAGCTAAATATGATTTCGGCTTGCTCCACAAACTAAGGGATAAAGTCGCCTAGCTGCCAGCTGATTAGATCACAAAAAGACATTTCAAAAACTTCGCGCCAATATATGGCCCCCTATTTGAATTCTACACAGAAAAACTATGCTGAATCCCATTTTTTAAAGTTAAAAATCCGAAGATATACCTGGCTCAAATGGGACCGCCCCATCCTAGAGTGACCCATAAAACTGCCCCTGCCATGAGCACCAGCAACATGCCGACTTGAGTCAACGGTAATTCGCTCAAAAAAAAAAAAGGATTCTTTCTTTCCTCGAAGCTCCACTGCGGCACCTCATTCTTCCTTTCTTCTTTCACTCCCTCCTTTATCCCTTCCCTTACGGCGCGGTTCAAGTGTCCAACGATATATGAGACAGATACTGCGCCATTTCCTTTCCCCAAAAACCAATTATTATTATTATTATTCTTTCCTCGAATGTAGAAGCGTCAACGGCTCTTCTGAGCGCTGGGTGGTGAGGCAGCAATGGTGATGTGCTCTCTGTCCCTTACGATAAAATGGGTACGGCTAACAGAATGCCAGACAGCGCAGGCGCCATTGTGGACCGTGCGCCGCACGGCGAGGACACCATGCCGGGTGAGCTAGCCCGGACCAGCTGCGCGCTATAAAGGCTGTCAAACCGCGGTTAAGCAATGTTTTTGGCGTATGCTTTTCGCTGCGCGACACACCGAGAGCCTGGAATGAATCATTATGCATGCCGCACATGAAAAGTAAGGCCACAGTACTGAAAAGGTTTGCAGGGTAGGGGGGCTAGGAGTTCAATAAAGTGTATTTATTAAGTTAGACTAAGCTAGGCTTTCAATCTAAAAAAAAAAACCGTTGTCTGTTTGTCTAAAGCCAGCTAGACCTGCAGAAATAAAATAAATACACCCGCGACTGCCGCACATGGGTTTCGAACGCTCGGCGGCGTGAACAGATCAGCTACGCTGGGCAGAGCACGAGACCACCTTTTCTTCTTTCAACATCGTATTTCAAAATTTTCTTCAAGAAACGCAGCGCCTCCAATTCTAATTTCTTCTCCCCGCTCTCAGTCAGTACGACATTGAAACATTACAGGCATTGTATACTATTATGCACATTAAGCCATTGTCCCGTCTTCGATCTCCAAGTTAACAGGACCCCTGTCCTTCCGTCTTCCAATCTATCAGGCTACATCCTATTACCACTCTTTTTCCCGTCAAAACTTTCCTGGATCCAGCAATTAACCGCCTGTGTCTTGGCCACTCCCCCGTAGTGGGTATGTGCCAGCAACGTCTGAGGCCTTCCTTCCTTCCTTCCTTCCTTCCTTCCTTCCTTCCTTCCTTCCTTCCTTCCTTCCTTCCTTCCTTCCTTCCTTCCTTCCTTCCTTCCTTCCTTCCTTCCTTCCTTCCTTCCTTCCTTCCTTCCTTCCTTCCTTCCTCCCTTCCTTCCTTCCTTCCTTTATTACAGTGATGCAATGTTCTATCTACATGGACTATGAACAAGCCATGAGGAAAACTGCGGCAATCAACGCGATGCGTAATGCAACACACCTCGGCAGGTATGTTGTATGACACACCTGCTGAGCCAATGAAGAGTATACAGCACTAAGAGTGAGCCCTCAGGTTCGAACTCAGTCTGGGCATACTCTTCCTTTAGATGAGCAATCATACTACTGAAGGGGTATTTTGCAGAAACAACAGATTCACAGTACGTGTCGGTCCATCATGCGTGTTTTCCAGAGGCTGTGCCTATTTAGAACATGTCTGAGGGTTCATCAACAAATTGCAGCTGGTGCAGTGAGATATCGTAGAGAATGCGCTGTCAAATTGTCTTTTTTATAACGTCCGTTGCAAGATATCCCAAATGAGTATTGCATCATTCCAACTGACGAAACAATGCTCAATTGTTTCTGGAGCATCACAAAGGCGGCAATTTACCGTAGACACAAAAATGCCCTTTTTCTGTAACCGTGTCTTAGTGGGCAAATGTCTCTCTATGTAGCTTATAGAACAATGTATTTGTACACGGCGAGAGAGGCATCTTACGTACTCTTTTAAATACCTATTGTCCCGGTAAGCCAAAATACACACAGCGGTACATGGGTGGATCATCCTTCGTGTTTAACTTCCACTCTTTCGATCTCTCGCTGTGCATTGCATGTCGTACTCTTCATCAACTTCCACCCGCGCGCAATGAATCCAAAACATACCGCTATCGCAGTGCCCTCTTCAGATACGTTAAACGGATACAAAATTTATTTATTTTTTTACGGTGGGATACACGCCTGCACCGCTGACAATGCTATGCCGAAAAAAAAAGCGCTTTTCAAACTCAAAAAGCATATATTTAAAAATTGCCGAACATTATATCTGAAACACCCGGTATAATTTCCTGCTGGCTAACAAAGGCTGATGGTAACGTCAAATAGTGCGAGCTACGCGATCTCCACATAACAAGCCTTTAAGATAGTGACGCTGCAGAAACTGCATCTTTGACGGTGGCGCTCGCTTAGGCGAGGCCTCTTCCGCGGAGCACACTTAGCTAACTGTGCCGCCATAAAATGCTAGCTAGTGGACGTGTTACCTGTTTGTCGGCGAGCTGCGTACGGCCATCTCCAGCGTGCGCCTGTCGACGCCTGCTGATCCAAACGTGGCCAGCAGGTCCTCCACAACGGCATCCCCCGTGCGTCCAAGCAGTGCGTCGGCCCTCGCGATGGCCGCTGCGAAGCGGCTCATGTGGCGACGGCCGAATGTCATCACAAGCGTGGCGCGCCTCTTCAAGAAGGGTGACATCTTGTTCTGGAATAGATGGTGCAGGCTACGAGCTATGTGACAGTCGACAGCGTAGGGGTGCAGAAGGCAGTGTGGCGCCCTTCTCGGTGCAGCGCCTTCAATCGCAGTCAGATGAAAAAGAAGAGGATAAAGAACGCGCCGAGCAGTGCATACGTGATGCCACGGCAACGGCAAGGGGTTCACTTCCCTTCGCGCCCGAGCCTTAGTGTCTCTTCGACGGCTCGTGCGTAGCGGCTTAGCGAGTGTCCAAGCTGCAGAAGGCGGCCATTGTTTGTTTTTTGCGACGAGATGACGCTTTCCTTTACCGGTCGGCCCTTGCACGAGAGGATTTCAGACCGTTATGCGTGGATCGCGTTCTCGGCAACAGTGGGATTAACCGCGCACTCTGTTATGTTGCAGGACAGACAAGGTCATTAAGGAGTTCCTCTCATCCTCTGGTCGAAAACTGCTCCGGCGGCCGACAGGCGTTGCGCGCGGCCGCATTTTTTATCTTTTGAGGATGTGCTGCTTACTCTTTAAGCGTGCACCGTTATGCGTTACCTTTTCTCCGTCCCTAGGAACGCTCCGAATTATATAAAGAAGTACATCGGAGCGTTCCTAGGGACGGAGAAAACGCATACTCCGCTCTGTAGACTGCAAGACACTACATACAGATGCAGAGCCGATCAAGCGTAAGATCATCTGGGTACGGGGGCACACGGGGGTGGCAGGAAACCAAGAGGCGGACAGGATACCTCGAGGATATACTAACTACCGAGAATGCAACGTCAACGACCTTGAGGAGTCCCTGCCAGTATCTCAGGAATACTTGGCCATACCAAACAACTACAAATGCGGTACCCACCACCGCACAAATCCTTAAACAAAGAAGAGGCTGTCACATGGAGACAACTACAAACGGGGACATATCCAAGCCTAAACAGACTAAATAAAATCCACCCCACACTTAACATCACATAACATGGGCATGTCAAAAAGTCGACGTCACATTCCAATTATACCAAGCCCGATTAAGTGCGGAGCAATGGGAGGGTATGCTCTCCAGCGACTGCCGCGATGACCACATCGGTCTGATACGGCGAGCTCAGCTGACGGCTGCATCCAGCGGATCCCTGGAATAGGTGCAACCGACCGCTGCGGAGATGGACTCATCTGAACCGCATAAAAGCACTTAAACTCGCTAGAACTCAATAAAGTTACCCTATCCTATGCGTAAGCCTGCTGCGGAGGCCGCGTTTCGATGGAGGTGCAACGCAAAAGGCGGCCGTGTGCTGTGCGATGTCAGTGCACGTTAAAGATCCCCAGGTGGTATAAATTATTCCGGAGCCCTCCACTATACGGCACCTTTCTTCCTTTTTCTTTCACTCCCTCCTTTATCCCTTCCCTTACGGTGCGGTTCAGGTGCCCACCGAGATATGAGACAGATACTGAGCCATTTTTCCTTTCCTCAAAAACCAATTTTCAATTCGCCGAATAATTGTTTTTTTGGGGGGGAAAGGAAATGGTTCAGTATCTGTCTCATATATCGTTGGACACCTGAACCGCGCCGTAAGGGAAGGGATAAAGGAGGGCTCTCGAATAATTTCGACCACCTTTGGATATTTAACGTGCACTGACATCGCACAGCACACGGGCGCCTTAGCGTTTTGCCTCCATAAAAACGCAGCCGCCGCGGTCGGGTTCGAACCCGGGAACTCCGGATCAGTAGCCGAGCGCCCATTTCAATTCGCCCAACAAGTCTGAGCTCATTATGGTGCAAAGACACTCCCGCTCCAGGTACCACTGCTCGAATATGGACGTCCACATCGAAGGGCTAGGTGTCCCCAACAGACAGACAGCAAAACTTTATTGAGCAAGTGAGTTTTAGACCCAGCTGGGTCCCTGGGCCACTGCGCTGTCCCGCACTGCATCAAGTAGGTCATGCCGGGACATGACGTCGGCAGCCCGAGCCACTGCAGTAAGCTGCGATGTTGGGTCTGCAGACATAAGCAGGACCTCCCAGTCCTCCCAGCTCCAGATGGTGTGCTGTCCCCGCGGGGGAGGGTCAGCAGGGCAGCCGAAAAGGATATGGGAGAGTGTGGCGTGGGGGTCACCGCATAGGGAGCATGCAGGGGATGTGCCGCAATAGTGGGATAAAAGCTGAGGGGGTGACAGAGAGCGGGTCTGGAGGCGTCTGAAGAGGATCTGTTGGGAGTGCGTAAGAGAGGGGTGGGAAGGAGGGTAAGTCCGACGGGCCAAACGGGGTATTTGCGTGAGCTCCGCAAAGGTGTGCGCCCGCTCCCTCGAGAATCCTGGATCGAGACTGTCCTGAGCCCGGCAAATCAAACCTTGGGCCAATTTATTGGCAGCCTCGTTTTGCAGGGTTCCCAGAGTGAGCCGGCACCCACTGAAGCTCTACCCTGCGCGGTAAATTTTGGGTAGGGGTGTCCCCAAGCCCGACATAGAATCATCGGGTACAGCATCCAAGACAACGGTGGAGCCACAGCCGCTATCAGTCATTTCAGCAACACCATCACCGACGTCATGCGAATGATGCGGTGGGTAACAATCGTTTCCGGGGCCTGAAAGAAAACGGCGCACTCCGGCTGGTGCAATCCTTGAGCTTGGCTCATGATGGCCTTTGTTGCTGTGCCATTAAACCCAACCCGGCTGGTGCAATCGCTGGTCATTAGCCTGATCAATTGTGCATGTCCCGCACCTGATCCTGACGGCAACGGACACGGAGAAAGCCGGCACGCTCCTAGGAGTGCGTACAAGCTCGCCTTTGTACTGCCGCTGACGACTTCCCTGGCCAAACTTCAAGCCACCGGCCTCACGAACACGGTGCGCGAAATAGCAGAAGCCCACTTGGTCAGCCAACTCTTCGACTTTCCGCACCAGGCTCGTGTCTGTTGCAAAGGCTCAGGGTACGTGAACATTTCATTGCTGCAAGGCCGAGCGACCATCACGCCAGACACAGCAAACAATACGACATCCAACCCATATACCTAAAATGCATGGACACCAATAACTGTACCACGACAGGTACATATCGCGATAGTCAAGGCTCTAGCCAAACAATATGCCGTGCTGAACCGTTTTCGACATGGAGATGCCGCAGAGTACGAGCGAAGACATCATTCCTTCTGCATGTTAATTCAGGCAGTTATTAACAGCGTGTTTCAAGTGTTGAATTATTTTTCTGTGTTTCTGAGTATGTGTATGTGTTTTTTTTTTCAGGTTGTTCTGGAGCCGCTGTGTCTTCTATGTTGATGTTTTATGTTTGTTTGAAGAATAGTTGTAACATGAACCCAGTACCTTGTGTTTCTTTCTGTTATTATTGACCAATGTATTATGTCTCGGCTGCTCCCCCCTTGAGGCGGAAGAGGCGGCCGTACGTGTCTCCATCACAGCCGTCCACCCCGGCATCATGACCGTCTTAACCGACAGCTAGCGTTCCTGTCGCATTTACCGCGCAGTCAGTATCTTAAGAACACTGAACATCATCATGAACCCACCAACCGCACCACTCACTGACTGCATGCATGTGGTCTGGACCCCCGGGCACGCCGACCTCCAGCTGTCAGCACGCTGAGGCTCCAGCACTCGCTGATGCCGAAGCTCGAGCTTTTTCCAACCAAACGGGCATACCAATGGCATGGACACTCTACGTGTCAGTCCCCTCAACATACAACGGCGTACTGTAGTATTTTCGAGGCACACGAGTGCGTCTCCCTGCCCCGCACATACTGCTCACTCGCGCGCATTCATATAGTTTACTGGCGCCAATTACAGAAAAACCTACATTTTCCAACCTCCACATGTGCCACAAAATACATTCCTATAACATGGACTTGCCTATAACCCTAGCGGTGGTTTGACCAGTGGTTGCATCGTTCGGCTGCTGAGCGCGAGGATGCGGGATTATATCCCGGCCTCGGCGACCGCGTTTTGACTGCCACGAAATGCAGCCTTCTGTACCCTATGTAGGCGAAATGAATTTGGAGCCTTCCACTATGGAACTCTGTTCTGCCTTCGTTCACAGCTCTCCTCCACCTCCTCCATCCAAGCGCAGCTGCAAAACGCGTGCCGGAAGTCGCTTAATTTTTCACAAAAGCGCAATGAGATGATTAGG
Organism: Amblyomma americanum; assembly: GCF_052857255.1. Taxonomy (NCBI): domain Eukaryota; kingdom Metazoa; phylum Arthropoda; class Arachnida; order Ixodida; family Ixodidae; genus Amblyomma; species Amblyomma americanum. The sequence goes on from NC_135502.1 coordinate 59,695,034, forward strand.
TACAACGACGACATTGTCAAGGCAACGGCGTCTGCAAAGTTCGTCCACTGGGCTGGCCGAGGAGCGCGAGGTGATCACCGCAGTAGCTGCTGCCCCGAAGAGTTGTAGCTAAAATGCATTATCAACGGCTAGTCGCTCTCGGCTCCTTGTGTCCTTGTGCGCGTTGACGGCTGACATGACAGAGCCCTTGAGGACATCTTGCTTCTACCCCTCCCCCCCCCCCCCCCCCGCCCATCGCAGCCACATCAGCAGGTGGGCAGGGGGCCGCTCGGCAAGCGCTTGGCAGACCTCGTCTGCTCGACCAGGTTGACGAGTTGTGTTGATTCACACAACGATATGCTGCGGCGCTCACCTGGCGGCATTCGTTGTAGGGCAAGCAATGGCAGCGTTTATCCAAATCGGCCATTGAAGACATGGACGGGAAGGTGACACACACGCTGAGCGTCTGTGTGTCCCCACCTTTCTGTCCGTGTCTTCAAATGCTTATTTGTATAAATGCATACCAAACTAGCCCAACAAGCCACATTGATAAAGCAGTTAAAAAAACGTCTTCAAACCTCCCGCAAAGCAACAACCACCACCACCACCACCCACTCCCTTGCTGAATCTCTACGGCAGGCAAACGAGATGGCGCCACTACCCTAGCCCCACTGGTGCAATCGCTGAGATGACGGCTTGTTCGTTTCGTTGTCGCCGCAGGCGATGCGAATATTCGACCTTTTTTTTATCGATTCAGGCAAGTACCCCCCCCCCCCCAAAAAAAAAAAAAAAATGTCACATAAAGCAATTCTGCTTTATGGAGGAAAAACGCTAAGGCGCCCGTGTGTTGTGCGATGTCAGTGCACGTTAAAGATCCCCAGGTGGTCGAAATTGTTCCGGAGCCCTCCACTACGGCACCTCCTTCTTCCTTTCCTCTTTCACTCCCTCCCTTATCCCTTCCCTTATGGCGCGGTTCAGGTGTCCAACGATATATGAGACAGATACTGCGCCATTTCCTTTCCTCTAGAAAAACCAATTAAAAACCAATTAAAAAAGCAATTCTGCCAACCGAATGCCATTTATCCGCTGAGAGAAGAATTTTACGACAGGAACAGTCACTAGGGGTATTACAAGTCACAAGCGAGCCACGGCGAGACAATACAAGACGCTTCTGCATGCTTGTTCAAAAAGAAGTGTCGTTTCGTTGCGTTTCGTTTGCGTTCGAGCGGTTGTTGTTCTTGTAAGCACTCTGATATGCGTCGAGCGCGGACCTTTTACTTTGTGTGCCGTGTCTGAGTGTGTAGCAGTATCTGAAATTCAGTAAAAACATGGCTGACGTTACTTTGACCCGCAAGGAAGCCGAAGAGCTGAGGCCATGGGTCGACCGGACGGTGCAGAAGTTCCTCGGCTTCGAAGAGCCGACACTAGTGACGGCTGCTGTAAGCTGCCTTTCAAGCGGCTTTGACCGCGCTGAGACGGCAAGTAAGGAAAATGCTCCGCATCTCGTTTCCAAAGTAGTGGGGAGCCTAACGCTAATGTTCCGCAGGGAAGCTGTCATCGTTACTGGACGACTCCAAGGCGGCGTCGCTGGCCGAACAGTTGCTGACCGGAGCCGTGGAGCAGCTTCGCACGAAGCACCGCCAAGCGCAGGAAGACGACGGGCCACGCAAGTCCCGTTTCTCAGAAATGCCGCCTGTGATGGGCCAGCCGAGTCCTGGCCAGCTAACTACCCTGCAGATCCGCGAAATGATGGCCAATGCGCAGCGCATGATCGAAGAGCGGAAAAAGGCTCTCGGGGGCAGCGTTCCGACACCTGTGGTTCCGGTCGCTGCGGCTGTTGCTGACAGCCGTAACCGCATCGCCGAGCTGACAGCCCAAATTCAGGCCAAACTGGGCAGCCGGCCTGGTTTCCTTCAGCAGCCGGCTGCGACCCCCGGCCACTATTGCCACGTAAGACACCATCACACTGTGAGAACGGCTTGCTACCTTGTTTAAAACGGCGCAAACCCGTGTAGCAAGCCGTTGTAGTTCTTGATGTCACGTTTGGTGTCGAGCTTTGCTGTAAGTCGGAAAAGGTTTCGGTTCAGTTGTAAGGTGTTATGTGAAACCAGCGTTGTGTGCATCTGTTCAGTCGGCGCGTGTTAAAAATGCAGTGCCACCACGGCAATGCAGTGCCACGACGCTGACTTTGACAGTCTGTGGCACTGTACCGTGCTCCTTCCTCCCAGTGGGCACAGTATCTCTGGGTAGCAGCACTCCCTGAACTGGCAGTAGACAAAAACCATTGTTTGCATGGATGACAGGTGCATGGGCTACAAACAAATAAGTCTTGCCCCATGGAAGTTGCTTGGCATGCTAGGTGTATGGATCAAGCAAGTTTATAACATTCCTTGAAAATGCATAATGACATTAATATTGTTTGGATTTATGCTTGCATTATTGATGCGTTGTGAATGCAAAGATAATATAAGTTAGTATAATTGTATAGCATGGCATTTCGGAAGTTAGTGAACTCTCACCTTGGTTTACAAGCTCAAATTAACAGAAAGCTGTCATTTTCTTACATTGCATTCCGTTCAGGAGATCATCTGAAGTTGTGCACTAAATAAATCTGCTCAGTTAGTCAAGAGTCCTTTGAATGGGCGTTTTGCTGTCAGCGAAACTGATCCTGCATACTGTTAATGAGATTAATCAAGGCTTGGCGTATTGAGCTCATATGGGCCTGCAACTGAGTCAGTATTGCATGCATGCATACCAGGCTTGCATGTAACACATTACAATTAGTTGATTACTTGTAACAAATTACATTATCTTGGAATTTTGTACTGGTTTCATTACTTTTTTAAAGTGTAATATTCTCGGTAATCCAGTTATTTTTTTTTTAGTAATGATTACTAGTCATCCGTTACACTCTTCTTCCAAAAACAATTAACCAGTGGTATGACTTCAAAAACCTTACTCGGTGACAAAAACTGGCATAGCAAGGAATTCCCTTGTTAGTGACAACAGTCGAGCTTCAGAGAAGTTGCATGTGCGAGGATGTCTGCACATGGAAGCCCAGGAGGCTTGCATTTGACTTGCCCCGTGCTCCGCGTTTCACATTTTGCATTGCACCACGATGGCACAGTGGTGGGGGTGTGCAAATAGTACTTTTTCTGTACCGAATTGAATACGATTACTGTAGCTTTGGTAGAGAACTGCATTGAATGCATATTCACTGCTTGTTGCGCTGATCGTTGCTAATATCTGGTGAGTAATAGTGAGAAACAGCAAAGTGCTGCTTTCGCACTTATAGCTCTGCTTGTTAAAAGACTCAACACGGATCTCTATTTGGGGGTCGCAGCACAAATTTGGTGTATTAACTGACTTGTGCGCATAGGAAAACTACCTTTTGCTGTTGATAATGGAACATTATAAACTGGCGCCACACTTCAGTGCATGAGACAGGTGAGAGCAACGTGTAAGGCATGGCCTTGGAGGTCAAGCATAAACGTCAGGTTTGCTGAAACTGCCTGGGCCCTGTCGGTCGTCCGATCTCTGGGGCCATATATGAGGATTATGAACACCGCCGTGCAGATGAGCTGCACTCCGGCGCTGAATCCTCCATCGCACGCATACCGATCGCGGCAGCATGATCACAGCGTGTATGGTCCCTGTTTTTGGAATAGTCATGGAAGAAAAATACAGTAGACCTTATTTGAACTTTGTGCCAGTTACCCCAAAAGTATTCGAAAACCTGTGGACATATTCCTTTCAAATAATTTTGAACATACACTATTTGATTTGTTCGAATAGGAGGGTATTTGGTTCGTATTCAAAATTTCTGAATAATCGTACATTCCTACACATCGGATTGTCATGTTTATTCAGCTTGGGCTTTGTCCCCTCAGAATGTGAACAAGAGCGAAGCACAGTGCTTTGAATAATTATGAGGTGGTGCACAAGGTCTTTGTACGTTAGAGCAATGCACTTCCCTTTGGTGCATACAGAGGAACAAGGCTCAGTGTCTCTGCTGATTGCTGACAAGGAAACATGGAAAAAGTTCCGAATAAAACTTCGAAACATAACTGCAGGGTAAATTACCAAAGTATGTACTGCAGCATATATTTCACACCAACTCATTCTTGTCCATGTATATTTGTACTGTGGTAACGTTAAGAGACACCCCTCAAGAGAAAAGTATATAACTGTACGTAGCTGTATCTTACGGGTACTCACCTATGGGGAAGAAATGTGGAGGTTAACGAAAAGGGTTCAACTTAAATTGGGGGCAATGCAGTGAGCTATGGGAAGGAAAATTATAAGCTTTGTAACATTAAGAGACAGGGAGAGGGCAGCAGGGCATGTAATGCGAAAGCAAGATAACCGATGGTCGTTGAGGGTAACGGACTGGATACCAAGCGGAGGGAAGCGTAGCAAGGGGCGGCAGAAAGGTAGGTGGGCGGATGAGGCCATTGCATTGCAATGGGTATAATCTGGCTGATAATGATGAGTAAAAGATGGGTGAAAAATAATCTAATAGTAACTGATTACTTCTCCGTAATTGTTCAGTTACTTTTAATGAGATGTGATTGGTCACTAAAATTATTCACATCTTTGGCAAAGTAATTGTAATCAGTTACTCGTTTTATGTAATGTGTACAAGACTGATGCTTATGCAGGCGGCCTACACCCCTCATTCTCAATGCTGAAGGCCGTACAGTGGATTCGACAGGTAGAGAAGTGCAGCTAGCCCACCACACACCCACACTCAAGGTAAGACTGCCCAGGCCAGCTTCTAGAATCTGCAGCATCTTGAGAGCTTTCTCTTTGCATCATTGTATAGTGGTCTGCTGCTTATCAGTTAGCACATTTGTTTCTAACTATATTATTATAAGAAATGAAAAAATTGCTTTGAAGAAATTATGAAAAGGAAAGTAATCCTCACACCTAGGTGGCCGTAGCAAATCTGGGGGGCTAAAAATGACCAGCAGCAGCTATACCATGCTCATCTTTATCAAACATCTCCAACCTGATTCATCCTTGGCATTGTGACACATTGGACGCGGGGTGTGCTAATCTGGTTACAGAATATGCCCAGTATAAAGTAGGCATACCCTTGGTGCAACATCCCAAGTACCTCGAGAATCACAGGAGCACATCCCGTGGCGCAGGCAAACATCCGGGCTCAAAAGCGAGAGCAGTTCAAGATCCATCAGGAGAGAGTCGGCGAGGATGTTGCGGAGCAGAACTTTTTTGACCAGCGTGTCGGGGCCAAGCCAGTGCAGCGTGGACGCCGGGGCTTCCGTTTTCATGAGAAGGGCAAATACGAGCAGCTGGCCCAGCGATTGCGGACGCGAGCCAAGCTGGAGCGGCTACAGCAGGAGATTGCCCAGGCGGCGAAACGCACGGGCATATCCTCGGCCACCAAGATTGCGCTAATGGTGCCTGCGGCGCGTGCCAAAGAGGGCAAGGAAGAGATACCCGATGTGGAATGGTGGGACACGTTTATCATCAAGGGCGAGAGCTATGACAATGTCATTGATGCCGTAGTGGCAGGTGGGGCGCCACTCGAGAACCTGCTCGAAGGTGTCACCAACCTGGTGGAGCACCCGATCCAGATGAAGGCACCCACACTGCCACCCCGGGGCCCGCCTCCGCTGCCAGTCTTCCTGACGCAGAAGGAGCGCAAGAAACTCCGTCGTCAGAATCGCCGTGAAGCGTGGAAGGAAAAGCAGGAGAAGATTCGGCTGGGGCTGGAACCTCCACCTGAGCCAAAAGGTATTTATGGCACACATCTTACTTTCTGTAGACTTGTTCCACAAGTTCTGCTGCCAGACATGAACTCTGCGGAACTCGAACCTTGTCTGCACTTGCAAAGGGAAACCAGAGTGCATGCTGGCCTAGCGCACCGCTTTCCTGGTTTTATTCTGCAGCTCTACACACGATACTATACGATACTATGCTCAACAAATCACAATATTAACTCGAACGTAATATGCGCCTATGATAGTAAAGCAAAGATCAATTGTAGCAGAAACAGGATAAAAAAATCATAACATGAGGGTCGACTTCGTGGGCATGAAACAAAAAAAAAATACCCGAATGAAATGGGGGAAACGAAATTGTATGCACCAGGGCACGGTGGCATCGCAGCGCTGCTGCGCGCCGCCGCAGGCCGTCATGTTTACAGTGCAATGGTAGATCTCCACGCTACATGCGATCCCACCTTCGGTGAAGAATTGGTGCTCGTCAGAGCTCCCTTGAAATTTAAAGTCCATTTGGATGTTGATGAATCCCTGCTTTCAGAAGCTGAAGTTCTGTATGCCTCCAAGTCGTTTTCCTAAAAACAGCTTCGGGCCCTGACAGGGTTACTGGGAAAGAGTTGAGTAAAATACCAATATCAGTACTTCGTATGGTAGTAAATAACTGGTCGGCCTTTGCTTCGATCCCACTGGAGATCAAGCAGTCTAGACCAACATTTATTCCCAAATGTCTGCATCCTATAAATACAGGCGATTTCCGTCCCATTTCTATAGCTCCCGCCTTGTATAGGTTGTTTTCCAAGCTTATGCTTACTCGCTTGGAAGCAATAAATAATTGCAATCCATTCCAGCCCTCTCTGCAGACCGCTCTACCTCAACAAACTCAAGAATCATGAAAACCTTGAAGGAACAGCACCAGCCCTTCTTTGGTGTCAGTCTCAACATCAGGAGGGCTTCTGGTTCAATTTTGCACTATGCAAAATTCTCGGCCCTCAATGCTCGAGGAATCCTACCCAGAACATACTTTATAATTCAAGAAATGTATCAGCACTGCAGCACCACGTTTCAGTGTAACTGGTTTGCTGACAATGTTACGAGTCCCCAGTCAACATGGCAATAAGGAGGGCAACCCCTTATCGCCATTTTTATTTAACTCGGTCATTGGTCCATTCCTTTATAAACTCAATGACTTGAAAGTTGGTATCTATCTTGCCGACACCTCTCTCTCTCTGTCTTGGCAAAGACAATTGCCGATGACCTGCTTCTGATTTCGGACTCTTTAGAGGGCTTACCACACTTTGCTGAATATAACATCTGGATATCTCAATAATGTCAGTCTGCACCTCGATCCTGTGAAATAACAATATATTGGTTGGAGGCTCTATCATTTATCAAATATCAAAGGGCTTTATTTATGATCCCTGAAATACATATCACTGACTTCCCTGTGGGCAGCAAGAAACCAAATGATCCCATAGATTATCTAAGCGTAACTTTTTTTGGTATTAAGAATCCTAAGGTTGAGTCTGCCAAGATGTGCTCCATATGATAGCAGCTCTCAAGACGTTCCAGAAGCTGGGTTGCCGGCGTCAGTTGGTTACACCAGCCTTCCTGTATGGTGCTTTAAACACTCTCCTCGTCAAATCTGAATCCGCCCAATTCGTCAAACTGCTCCAAAATAAAGAAAACCCTGCACTTACCACACAGTTTTCCGAGTTACCACATAATTTTCCCAGTTCCCACATTTGGACATCCTCCAAATGGGGTGGGGGGGGATGCTTGGTTGTGTCCGTCTTGAAGGCCTTGCACAAAGTGTTCATTTTAAAGAAAGCCCTCCCTCTGGACTACTCCCTCTAGCCCTCCCTCTAATTCGTCCTCACTATGATCGCATTGCCAATGCCTTTGAAGTTCCTGCCGCAATCACGGTGGCTGCTGATGTTAATGTTGCCAGCCACTAGCCAGCACATGGCTCAGCTACCACTCTAAACACCTCTAGGACAGAGACCACATCCGTGCCGCACGGCTCTGTACAAATCTCTTCCAAACGCGCACGCTTACAAACAAGCATAGTCCAGATCCAAGCACCCGCATCTGCTGAAGCTGCTGCGGTGAATGTAATGAAACCACTTCCCATATCCTACAAGAATGCATTTGAGTCCATTTACTGCACACAAAGCACCATAATTTTATTAGCACACAGATAGCTCGCCTGGCCAGGGAGCACAATTCTGCTGCCGTAGTAAAGGAAGAGGCTACTTTCATTCCTCCTTTCCCCCTGATGGTGTGAAACTCAAGCCAGACATAGTAGTTGACACGCCAACTGAAGCCATAGTTATTGACGTTGCCATCACTTGGAATGCCAACGAGGAGGTATTTTTCTCAAAATGCGATGAGAAATCCAACAAATATGTATGTCTCCTGTTCTGTTTTCCCAACAAACGATTTGAACCCTTGGGTGCTGCTTTCAGCACTCGCAGCCTGTAGATACATGCCGATGACTTGGCCTCACATCAATGGATGTTGCCTGGCTCTGCACCAGAGCCCTGCTAGGCAGCCTTATATGCCTGAACAGATTTAACATGCACGTCATCGTGTGATTTTGCTCTCATCTTCGTCTTCGCTGCAGGGCTTTTCTTTAGTTGTCAGGGCCATCATTTAATATTTTTGTAGTCGTTTTACAACTTTGACTACCAATTTGTTCTCCCGTTTAGCGTAACAGCTACCCGGGAGGCCAGTGCAGTTGAAGCAAACCAAAAGCGATGGGGCTTTCGCCCTGCCTGCTCTGGCCAGCCAATGCCACACCTTTAAACCTTTGTGATGGCCCCTCTTGACACGCTACCAAGCAGTAGGGAAATTCATGTTTTTAGCAGATTCACACGACTGACCATTTGCCTGTGGATGAAATATCACGTGACATCTCACTTCTGGTCCATCTGACATCGCACAGCACATGGGCACATTTTGCGTTTCACCTCCATCGAAACACTGTCGCCGCAGCTTCATTTCCCGAAGCTGGGGCCGAGCTGCATGACGCATCAGCCAATATGCGAGTAAATACGGAGCAGTGTGCCTTTGTCGCCACATAATATATGCATTATAATGCAAAAGGTGATTTTTCACCCCTAATTCTGGTAAAAAGATTAGTAGCTAAACTGATCAGCTTAGCACAGTTGTAAGCGAAAGCTGATTGGTGCTTCACAGGTGGCTGCCTGGTTGAGCCCTAAAGGCCTGATTTGGTGCCTCTACACTCATGTGTATACCTGGCTTTCTTGTGCTTCCGGTTTTCGGTTAGATCACATTCCCAGCACACTTCACCAGCTCCAGGCTTAGACAGATATGCTTGTTGCACTTCACAATGCTAAAGCTGCCGTCGCTACAGTGCCACGCTTTCTCTATCCTGTACAGAAGTCATGGTAAACCGATTGCTAAACACTGGCAGACGGACTGCTACAACACGGTGGAAATGCAGAGCAACAGCTGCATGAAAATTCCCCATCGAGTTTTCGGCGTCATGAGTTTGCCTGAACGAGACAGTGAGCCTTGGCGTCCCTCGTAGACAGAGTCGCTTTGGGACGTTATACCTCATAAAACGAGACTAAAACCAAACTTCCCGCTCTTTGCTGTTGAATGAATATTTGTTCATTTGTGAAGAATTGTTTGTCTTTCTAGTCCCTGTGCTTGGGATAAGGTGCATGTGGTGTGTCTGTGCAGTGCGCATGTCCAACCTGATGAGAGTGCTGGGCAGCCAGCAGGTACAAGATCCGACCAAAGTCGAGGCTCATGTGCGTGAGCAGATGGCCAAGCGGCAGAAGTGAGTAGGCGGGTTCTCTGTGCAGTATTTGAGGCCTGCACTAACACGCCATTTTGCTTTGGTGGTAATGCAGAGCCCACGAAGAGGCCAATGCATCACGAAAACTAACCACTGAGCAGCGGCGTGACAAGAAGCTTCGAAAGCTCAAGGAGGACACGACTCGAGGTGTGCACGTAGCCGTCTACCGGTAAGTGCAACACTTTTTGCCACATCTCTTTCGTCTTGCTGCGGGCTTTCTTTTGGCTGCATAAAATTTTGCTGTACTCTTTATTGGCCAGGTGCCACTAAAGTAAAGATCTTATTTTCCTTTTGGAATGTCTAAATGGAGAGTCTGTTTGGTGCTTCTTGCCCAGAGATGCTCTTGTGCCAAAAACAATATCACCATTTCTTCCACATGGAACAAGCAATTCTGTTAGGCTATAGGCATCTGCACAAGAAATCTGAAAGCCACAAAAAGCGGACTGTATTTCATTGAGCAGCAATAGGAAAGTGAGATGGAGCAGTAGCCATGATGGGTTTCAGTTTTTACTTTTTTTAATTAAGGTGCTTTTCTTGAAGCTAATGCGTCCATTCTGTTTAGTTTTCCCTCGTGCCGAGTAGTGCAGAAACACAGCAGTGTAGATCAGATTAGGGAATTTACTCTCCTTTACTGTGAACTTATGACTTACTGCTGTTGGAAATGAGCCCAGTATTTGTCATGTACCTGCATTTATTACTGTATCTTACTGCAATTGCATTTGCAGTTGCGCTTCAGCGACATGATTCACATCAAGCTGAAAGGTGCTGAATTGGTGGTGCTGATGATGCTGCTACGACTCTTATATGGCTCACAAACCATGGTTTGGCCAAATCTGGTGTCTGATACCGAGACGTCATCTTGTTCAGTATTTTGCAGCTGCTGAGTTACCAAGCTCCTTGTGCTAATGCCACGACTACTTTACTGGACCATGTTCTATCAAGAACTTGACTGTGCCTGCTTCAGGCAGAGTAAGCTACACATTGAACTGGTGTGCACCCTCTATCATAGGAAGCGATAAGGGCGCGTTTGTGGCAGCTCTACTGATGGACCGGCTGGAACCAATTTCCTGGCAGCACATTCCGTAACATGTAGCAGTTCACTTATGTTATTTCAATGCACAAGATTTTAAGTCAAACAGACGATATCAATTGTTTGTTTCTTTCGGATACCTTAAATACCAGGTGTGGTTTCTAAAGTAGAAAACAAATGTCATAGTTGGTGATGCATATCAGGGCTCATTGCCTTTGCAATTTACTGAAGTGTGTTGGGAGCCTTATGATGTGCAAAGAGGCACTACGATATGGTAGGTAGGTGATCGTTGTGTGCGGTCAGCTTCTTGTCTGTTCTTCGAGAGACAGGTGGTTGCAGGAGAGTGTTGACGCAACTACCTTTTGCTGTTTGTGCAGGGTGCTAAGTCTGACAAACCCTGCCAAGAAGTTCAAGGTGGAGATGAATGCCAAGCAGTTGTTCCTGACTGGCTGTGTGGTTTTATACCGCAACGTAAACCTGGTTGTAGTTGAGGGGGGACCCAGACAGCAAAGCAAATACCGTCGGCTCATGCTTTCCCGCATCAAGTGGTCCGAGGACACTATACAAGGCGGTAAGCACTTTCTGTTAAAGAAAACTCTTATCATGTCTAATTCAGATGACTTTTAATAATTCACGCTTGAAGGGGACCAAAAATTTGTTTGAATTATGTAGAGTTTGAAATAAAAGGAGTCTTCTTAATGCATTTGCTAGTGGAACCAAAGTGCTAGTTTTAATAAACCAGGGCCCAGATTCCAACTTGTGTTCCTTTTGAAAACATGCCTTTCGGCGACATGTTATCGGCCGAAATGCTGGAAGCAGACGAGCCACCCCAACTCCTTCCAACGATTTAGCCAATCGGGTGTTGCTGAAAAAGACGCTCTCGAAAAGGATGCAAGTAGGAACACGAGCTCAGATGTTTGGGTTAATGAGTGTTCACTGTAATAGGGAATTGATATGATTTGTGCTCAGCGTGTGCTCGTCAGCAGAATGATGAGGCACATTCTTAGGCAAAGCTCATTAAGCCAGGCAAAAACAGCTGTCCACAGAGACGTTGCACTTGCAGGGGTGGAAGTGTTGTGCTTTGTACCAGAACTGCGCCTTTCCATCACCTTGCTCGTAAATGAGATTATACGTAAAAAGGAAAGTAAAAATTATGTGGACTTTTGCTTTAGCTACTAGTTTGCTCTAACACGGCTGTTAAAACTATAATATGGAGGAGACTTCCTTCTTTGTACTTGAAATGAAGGGAGCTGGGTCAGGAATTCAACACTGGTACAGTCACAGTCGACGTGAAGGTTATCTGTTTAGGTCGTCCAGCCAGGACCACTATAGCCTTCCCTGGTGTGAAGGTGAAGGTCATTTTTTCTACAATAAATGTGCCAGTGCGGGACAGGGGAAATAAACATTGGTACAGCACCTTGTTCTGAGTAGGTTAAGCTTAAAAATGACTGCCTTCTTGTTGATTCTGGTTTTATATGCTAAGCATTGCATTTTATGATGCAAACAAGCAATGCCAGCAGGGCTGTGCATAGTATTGCAATTAGACTCATGCAAGCAATTGCTGTATAGTTATTTCAGTGCAGCAGAGCGTCATTGCTCATGGATGTTGGAATGGACATTTGCTAGTCTGCACTTAAATGTTTGTGCCATGTTGTTTTATTATTATGTAAATTGCCTGCTACCACCTGAAGTAGCCCAAGGACTTGGCAGTGTTAAGCAGCAAAAGAAGCCACAAGAGACAAGCCTGCAAAGAAAAAGAAAGCCACAGAAGGTCAATGCAATTCATGCAGCAGAGTATGCGTTAGCATTAGTGTTCCCCCCGATGGTTGTGGGTTGCAAGATCCAGTCCATTAATCACTGTGTGGCATGCTGTACCCCCTCTCCACTCGCCCGAATGTCATGTTGTGTCGCTTCTTTCAGTGTACGGTGCAATAGCTCTAGAGCTTCTTCACATGTGGTGTCGCACGTGAGAGAACGCATAAACGGCGAACAGCACATGACGAGAGGGAATTTCGGCACTGGAAAAATTGACATATCACGCGGACGGAATCGAGGGAGGCGCACATTGTTTCAGTGCCTTGTCGGAGTGGCAATTAAGACGCCTTCAATGAATAAACGAACAAACAAATGTTTGCAACAATGCAGTCTCGTCATTCTAAATGGCGTGTAGCTTGGCTGGCTGAATGGTAAGTGCAGCCAATAGGCGCTGCCGCCACTCCGGGCTGGCGGCAAAGCTTTGAAAACTAAACTACGTGGCTAGACTTTCCATCGGCCTATCGCTGGTGGCCTGCTGATAGTCAGAACACCTGCAGTTGCACACATGTCAGAGAGGCACCAGAAGCAATTGAACGTGCAGTTCAGGCCTGGGGACGAATATCTGGGCAATGGGTTTGTCAAGCAGGTCATACCCCGACACGGCACCACTTCGGGAGCCTGTCGATTGACCCATAACAGCCTCTGCGCATCTGAATAAACAAGGTCCCGAGACGGGCGTTTGGCGGGACTTTGGAGGCTGTCAGGATGATCTGAATTTACGGTGGTTGAGGAGTAGGACTGAACGTTTGTTTAGTTGGGTTGTGTTAACTATAATTTACTGTACAATGTTCCTGCTGTTGCTGCTAATTTCACAGATGGTACACCCTTCCAATTTTTTAACATGAACGCGCGAGCTTCAACTGCCCGGCGCTGCTGCGCCAGAAGAAGAATGAGAGGGTAAAGCATTCGACAAGGACACAAGGTGGCAAGGACACACCCACAGTTCATGCTGCTGGAGTAAGCTTCGTCTGCTTGGTTGTTCTGGTTAGTGCGAAGCAACCCCTGCCCATCATCGGCTGTTATCCATCGGAGCCCCAAGAAGTTGCGAGTAACTGTTTTTAACCGCTGCATATAGCCTGGGTGATTCTGGAAACAGCATACATTTGGCAAAGGCTAGCATGCCCAAGAAACCAGTTGCAATCGTTACTTACAAAAATCATATTGAAGAAGATCCTCGATGTTGCCGCGTTAATTTCCTTAAAGCAAGTGCTCTCGAGACAATACCTGCAAACGCAACCGGGGCCTAGAGTCTTACTTGGAACGCTGCGCGTTGGCAACAGCTCAGAGTCACAAACACAAAACAGGTAGAACGCGGAACAAACGCTCTCAGAACTCGGCCATAAAACTTGCTTCGCACTAAACAGAACAGCCAAGCAGACGACGCTAGCCACAGCAGCATGATCGGCGCGCATGCTCGTTCGCTCTCCCGATTTCCGCTCTGTTTCGCCTCGGCACCGCTGCATCGGGCAGTCGACGCTCGCTCGTTCATGTTAAACAATTGGGAGGGTGTACATAGTCAGTCCTCTCTTGGTGGCGCAAGTACCACCGGCAACTGTGTAGTTTTTTTATAGAATTTCCAATGTTCTCGCAAATAAAATTTATTTTTCGTAAAATTTTAGGCAAGATTCATAAAATCAAAATATGAGTCCAAATTCATACATTTTACGTTAAATTCGGAAGACTGCAAATTTGGCATCTCCATGGCATAATACATCTGTGCCCAGATGATGTTCCTTCGTTTTGTTGTTGCTGGATAGATCCGTGATGTCGCTAAGTGCCGATGACAAAAGCGGGCTTTGGCTGCTGTTTGAACAGACACTAGTGTATGCTTCATTGCTTTTTGGGATACCGTGACCTCTCACCTGTCAGCGACAGAGTGCAAAGTCAGAAGCTGCTTGACATACGGTATGCATGCAAAAATTAAAGCAGGGCATAAGGCTGGAAACAGGCTTCAGTATATTATTTTCAGGAAGTAGTTTGAAGTTTATTTTACCACAAAGCAAAATGATACGTGAGATGTGGTAGGGTTGTGGTGCTTTATCTGTAGTGCCCGAGGCACTGTACTTTCTTGTTAACAGAATGGGAACGAACTGCACTACCTGAACCAAAAAACTAGATTTCATGCTTCTGTTCTGAAAATGAGGCTCTTTTTCATTGAAATTTGCGATATCAGTGCATGTGGAAGATCCCGGTTGGTCCAAATTATTCCAGAGCCCTCCACTATAGGACACCTCTCTTTTTCACTCTCACCTTCCTCCCTTCTCTCACAGCATGGCTGGGATGTCCACTGAGAAATGAAACAGTTTTCCATTTTCCTCAAAAACATCTGCTGCGCTGGCTTAGTGCTCCTGGTGCTCGGCTGCTGACCCTAAAGACGCGGGTTCGATCCCGGCCGCGGTGGGCGAATTTCCATGGAGGCGAAATTCTAGAGGCCCATGTACTGTTCAATGTCAGTGCACATTAAAGAACCCCAGGTGGTTGAAATTTCCGGAGCCCTTCACTACGGCGTCTCTCATAGCCTGTTAAACCTATAGCCCCATAAACCATTTTCCTCAAAACCGATATTCAACATTGACAGCCACACCTTTGAATAATGATCTAGCATTGTAAAAAAAAATATGGGAATAATTGGTTATCAGGAAAGAAATGGCACAGTAACCGTGCACACCAGGCCATGTTTCCAGTCGAGCTGGGAACAAAATTGTGTCTGCGATATCTTTAGTATCTGAACCTCCAACTAGAAAGACACCATTGCTGGACATTCCTTGAAGTTTGTATCACAGGGCGCTGGCAGTAGATATTGCTTACAACCCGATGTAAATGTCAAGAAAACGAATTCATATTGGCACGACAGCGTTGAAATTTATGGCGAGCGGCTGGAGCGGCCGGTCCTTTCCCGAGTGTACTTAGCAGTCCCGCCACCAGTGGCGTGGCCATCGCTATGCATGGTGCCTATTATATATCGCTACACTAAATGCGTTTTCTGTGTTGTAGTTTTGCGCTCACTGCCTTGCACATGTTAGCAAGACAGTGCTGGTGGCTAGCAGGTGCAAGGCTACTGACAGTGGTATCGTGACAATAAGTCAGTGTCGTTGGTTGCAGGGCCTCCTTTGAGGGACAACTGCCACTTCGTTTGAGTTGTACTTACATGACTATACATACCAGACATGTTTTCCATATCATGCATGTCTATGTGCCTGGCACCCATTCTGATAAGGAACATTGCATTTTGCAGAAGGTGAGAAGACTGAAAAGAACCAGTGCACACTCGTTTGGGAGGTAAGTGTTTGGATGCTTGTCAGTACGACTGGCCTTTCGTCAATCACAAAAAAAAAAAGATGGCTAAAGTGTTCTAGTGCATAGGAAGTCTCATTGTAGCAATTCTCGGTGTGAAAAAGCAACACAGCCTTGTTACAACAAATCATGGTAACGAAGTGATGAGGAGGAGGAAAGGCAGGGAGGTTAACCAGAAGAATACCCGCTTTGCTACCCTGCACGGGGGGAAAGGAGTGTAACTAAAGAAGCACTATTCTCTTTTAAAGCATTTGTGTAGAAACAAACCTAATATTTAATAACGCATTTTAATGGAGATATTCGAACTTCTTGCTCACTGTTTGGCAAAGTGCCAAGCTAGTACTGCCATCTTGCTGGTTCTTGGCAAGTTATTGGCACTGCATCTGTGTCGTACACTAAATGGCAGCAAGCATTTTGTCACAGTGGCTGTTCTTGAGAAGGCGTTCCTTTGTTTCAGAATCATCAAAGAACCAAGAGCTTTATTGGTTGTAAAGCTTACACTGACAAATGTTTACACTGACCACATAATGCGAGAACTCAGCGGTAGCTGTTAAGCTATGCTATGCAACATTCCCTCTTCCTTTCCACACTGTGCCACCAGTGCGATGCTCCCTCTTCTATTGTGCTATAGCACTTCGTTTTCCCCCACTGAGGTGCATTGTACGTACAAACTGTTGCCCTCCATGCTGCACCACAGCTGATACTCCCTCCTGGTGTGCTGCACTGTAGCTGCTAGATCGCTTGCCCTCTGACTGTACAGCATAGCGACACCCCCCCCCCCCCCCCCCCCTTTCCCCTTCCCTCCCCCTCAATGCTGTACCCTATGCTGTCTGTATCGCACCTGCTATTTCCGTCCTACCCTTCCCCCCCTTCACACCCTCTGTGCTGTGCGGACATCTACACCAATGCTGCAGATCTGGGGGGGTTCATCCCATTTGTTGCACACCGAATGAGGTAATGGGATTTTGAGGTGGCACTTTCTTTCGATTAAATTTTCACCATGCGCAGTATGAGCAAGTGCAGTTATAATCACATTGTAAATGAGGTTCCTTATTTGATGGGCTGCCAAAAGTTTGATTATCTACCTTTAGCACAGCACGTTTCCCGTGATATTTGTTGTCACCTATCAAAACAGTGTCAAAGAAGTGAAACCACAATTCCTTTCCAGCTTCATTATGATGATGGCAAATTACTGTGTGCTGCCACAAAAAAATAAGTTGGACATGGAACATGGGCATTCAAAAATGTGCTGTTGAGAACTTGAGACTAATGGTTGCAAGAGGGAGTATATAGCGCTGAAAAGCAGTAAGCAAAACAATAACAATAACAATGGTTTCACACTTCAGTTCATTTTGTTGCATCAAGACGAGTACAGAGTTCACCTCTTTAATAATACTTAATATGTTTTACAAAACTCTGGAGTCAGGGGACACATACTGATGTTATCATTTTCCGCGTGGAAAAATGCATAGTAGACAAATATGTTAGAACAATTCAACATAACTTTCTTTCACATAACTTCCGCATGTGCAAGACCAGTGAGGTATGCTTTGTTGGAGAAGCAATACTCTTTTGCTGTTCATTGCAGCTGAAGTTAAGGGCACATGCACAGAGATGTCAAAGGCACAGTGTGAAATTGTCAGTTGATGACTCCTTCAGGATTGGTCGCAGTGCAAAACAGGCTGTAGAGCAGTGAAGGCTGTGCATGCTTCATTTTGACAACCTCCATGTTCCATCAGAGATGCATGCATGGTTTGTCATTTGAAAGTGGTTGATCCAGTGCAGTGCCATGTTGCTCCTTCAGGGCACAGTGAAATCGCGGAGCTTTGGTGAGCTCAAGTTCAAGGTGTGCCCAACCGAGTCGTTGGCCCGGGAACACTTCCGCAAGCACGGCGTGGAGCACTACTGGGACCTGGCGTACAGCAGCACATTACTTGAGCTGGCTGATGCCTAAGTCTCATTTCCACCACTACGGACGTACTGGTTGAACAGCTGTGGCAGTTCAGACAGTGGCTGCGTCCCGCTCCAAGCCAAGAACTGGCGTCGCAGACGGTGCAGCTGGCCGGCAGGTGGTAGCGTGTGCAGGTCAGTGGTCAAGGACAATAAACAAAGAGCTGCTTCTCCATTTCATTTTCACTATGGTTCTGCTGTGTCCTCTTTTGCATGCAATAAAGGTTTGCATGCAATAATCACTGAAACACTGAGGTTCATTTGTCATTTACAGCAAGTCTGTACTCAAGTGGTTGACCAAGCTAAGGAAGATGCTGCCATGTTTACATATGCTTAGCTTTAGTCTGCATGCTTTGTTTGGGTGTGTGCACTGGTGACACACTACTATTTCATCAATTTGCTACTTCGGGACTTTGTATTTATCATGCACTACATTTTAAGCATCATGGATTGCAGGAAGGTGAGGTGCTACTGTGTTGCAGAAACAATGAAGGTACTTGCATTACGGTACGACTCGAATGATTTCTAATATCGCAGGTGTTGCACTTTTTGATGACAGCTCAGTGCACTTGAGTAGAAATTAATGATGTACCTTCTGCTCTGAACTGTTCCTGCTTGACACTTTCCTGGACTAAGCTGCTTTTTCAGGTGCCCGTCTCATCAACCGCTTCCTGTTGGTCTCCATTCTTGTACTGAGCACTCAATGGAAAAACCTTCCAAAAGTATGTGGTGAAATGCCTGCATTCCCGTGCATAAGTTTTATAAAGAGACACTGAGGGAGGACGCCTTCCAATTTTCTTTCTTAGTAAAATTGACTCTGTGGCTCTCTCTGGCTCTGTTGACGTTTGACTTGCACCGGAAGACTCATTTGCTGCTGAGAAAATTGGGTTTTAAAATGTTGTTGCAGCTAGATCCAAACTTGCGAGGTACCGCAGTTTATTTTAAAACTTCAGTAAAAGTAGCGCCTTTGTTGTCAAATGCAATGATCTATCAGTACAGGCCAAATTCAGTTTGTCCTCAGCATCGCAGGTGTTCATTTGTAAAGGGGCACTGTTCTCCCAGAATGTGCATGCGACTGTCATCTTAAACGTACAGTAGAGTGCGCTACAAGTGGTTTTTTCTCTTTTTTCCCCTCTTGTCTTAGGTAGCAGCTCCTCTCAGTGATTCCACTTGAAACTGCACCAATCACTTTTGGCCACAGCTTGTTGAACAGGTCTACCCACGCTCTTTATCAACTATCACACCAGAAATTCGTCAGGCCAGATATCAGTTCATTATCTCTCATCTGTCAGTTCCTCTGAAGTGACCCCAGTCGTTACTAGGAATGTTGCTTTGTATTTTTGTACTCCTAAGGTTGGCTGTGACACAGTATGCATCACAGCTCGAATATTTTACGAGGCATCCAGAAGAAACATAAAAAAAGTGCTTTCAAATATATGTGCATTATAGCACTGCCTGCAGTTCAAGGTAGCATGCGAGATGTGGTAGAAGAGTGGTGAGGCTGGCAATGCTGTGCACATGACAATGGCATTTACATAACAGTTAAGTGAACCACTGCCCTTGCTCAAAGCAAGTTTCAGCTAGCTACAGTTGCTATTTGGGAAGTGAGTTTGTGTGTGCACATATTACAAAAAATAGCTTAACAAATCTTTTAGCGACACTGTGTAAAGCTCATCAAATCCACCACTGACTTCTGAAAAGTTGTAAACGGCTTATGGAGAACATTCAGATGGCTTAAGGCTTTAGACAGGAAGATATAACTTGTGTAAGAAAGCTTTCAATCTCAAACAGTAGATGACAATGTGGGAAGAGTTCAGACTCTTGTGTTGTCAGGCTGCTGATTGATGTTGAGAATGATAATAATATAGCAAGTTAAGTTCAAAATAGGTTACAGTCTTTCATACTAACACATTAATTAGGGCATGAGAAAAAGTGTGCACCAAGATAGTTATGAAGTCTCACAACTAAGCAGGAAGCCATTCAGAGATATGCATGTCCTAATCTTCTGCATCACTTTGAGAGGAAGCCAGAATTTGTCCCTCATAAGTTAACTGCTGATAAATCATGAATTTTTGAGCACGACACTAAGAAAAAGAATACCAAGTTTAGGTGTGGTATGCTGCAAACTCTTCCCATTCAAAGAAAGCCAGAATGCTAGATGCATGAGTAAATTGAAAATTAAATTGCTCACTTTTTTTTCTTTTTTGCAACCAGGGGATAGTTCACAACTAAACAGTGCCTTCAGAATGAGCTGTCAAAATTTTAACAGGAAGTCCTTGAAAGGCAAAGGAAAACGATGGTTTGTGTAAGAACATGCACATACTTGGACGCCTTTACATCACAATGCCTCAGCACCACTGCGTACAATGAAAGCAACAGCTATGCCCGTGCAAAACTGCCCAAGGGAACTAATACTTTTGTGGAGTAACCTTAATCTGCGAGGAGGTCAAAAGAAATCAGAGGGAACACAGAATCAGTCTAATTACTTTTCTGCCACACCTTGTATAGATAAATGCATAGATGCTGGCAGTGGCTGTGCTTCTGACTGACTGTGCAAGGATATGGGGTCAGCCGACTGCAGCATTGTCTGCACAAGGTTGCGTGTCAACTGGTCGCGTTCGTACAAGTCGGAAACCAGGGGGGCCTGCACAAAACGATCATGAAAAGCCTCTCCTGATACTCTTCATTAAAGCTGCCAGGTTTGCTACAGCAAACACTGTGCAGCATCCAGTTCACACCACCACAAAGGTAATACACATCACACATCTCAACTCTGCGTGCTCACTGGTGCTGAAAAAATAGCAGGAGGAGAAGCCTTTTGTATGCTGCTCGGAACAAAATAGGTTCGCTCAATGGAAAGTTACGTACATGGCTCTCTAGCACAAGGCCCGTAGCTTGTAAAACTTGACGCAGTTCAGCACACTGGCAAACCCCAGATTTAACCTCTACAATCATATTACCGTATAAACACATGTAAGTGCTGCACTTTTATTTTTAAATTCAGGTGCGAACTTTGAAGGTGCAGTCCATACAAGAATTTTAAAAAATGCATAAGCATATTTTTTTTTCTCAGTTATCCTGTCCAAAACGGGGTGCAACCCATACACGGGTGCGGCCCTTACACGAGATTATATGGTGTGCTGGTCACCGAGACATTTTGTACAATATTACCACCAGAAAGTCTAGCATTTAATATAGTCAAATACCATGAGAATAAAAGGAAGTGCATATATCATAAGTTCATAACTCATGCAGTTGTGGGCTTTAAATTACATTCACAAGGTTAGCTTTCACTGTCTCCTCCTACCTGTTTGTGTATGCTGCACTTTCCCTGCGGTAGCACTGTACCACAAGCAAGACCTGATAGAAGCCCGGCACGCTTGCTTTTGCTTCAAAATGTCTTGGGACATGCTAACGTCAATATGAACATGGCATTTATTCTAGCTACACATGCTGGGCATTCCCCCAAGGCTGCCGAACAGGACAGACAACAGCTTACTCGTGTTACTTTGCACAGGCCTAAGTGACTTTTCAAGGATACTTCTACACACTTAAGGTGTTCCTACCAACTAAATTGTTATTGCAAAGAACTAGCTTGGCACACTACACCACTTTTGCTGCTTTGTCAAATGGTGGTTATGCAGTGTAAATGTTCTGCAGCTCTAGCCGCGTTCTATAGTAGAAGTAAATGCGAGTGCCGGTTTTCCAGGTTTTGAAGGAAAGATCCTGTTTCAAGTTCCGAGAGCAGCAGACTATTCATCAAAAGGGAAACTGAAACCAATAATAGGCTGGTGGTCATGTAAAATGAGAATCTGACCCAAGGGGGCCTAACAATAGAAACTGCCAAAATACTCAAAGCCCGCTTGATTAAAATGGCAGCTGAAGTTCAAATTTCAGAGATTCATGTAGATGCTAGCGCTGTATGTCTAGCTACTAATTGCTACACAAAGCAGTTAGCTTGCATGTAGTAGGAAAAATGTGATGGAGGGCCTTTACGTTCTGTGTAGCTCGGTGGGGTGGCAGCGGCTTTCGGTCGGTCAGTGCATTCTCCACTTCCTTGGCGGCTTCTGCATCATTTGCATCCCAAGGCAGCTGAACAAGCGGCCGGTCCCAGCGGTTGTTCGCATCAGGGGCCTCAAGTCGCTCGGCCAGGGCAGTCATCCTGGAAACAGAACAGGGGACCTCAGGATGCCTTGCCAAGCATATGAAACAGCTGCCCACACCTCAAGGGTGTACTGCTGCTCGGTTGGCCGCTGTCCGTTCCACTGCTTGCACTGCTCCTGGGTAGCCAGTACCTGCACCTGTGCAAAAGTGCCATGATAATTTTGCCGCTGTTGGCTTGCAAATTCACCACTTACTATGCAGTGGTTCGTCCGGGCTCCCCGCACCAGGCAGTATAGCTCATAGCGGTACCCTGCAAACACAGAACCCCGGCAGCGTGTAGCCAGGCATGCCCAAAAAGTCTCCACTCTTGCACCACACAGCAAAGCTTAGCATTGCTCTCATTTTTCTACATCAGTAAGAAAGCCGACCAAAAACACTTGCAGTGTTTTTACCCCGAACTGCCAAGAAGTGACTGCAATCATGCTTGTGTGAAGAGGGTGCACGTGCGGCATATTGGTGCGCTTCCGTCTTGGTACAGTGACGTTTGCAAGCAGTGGTGGCACATTGTGCCTTGAACCATCACTCCTGAAATGGACTGCATATTTTCTGTGCTGGTGCCATGTTTGGAGCCTTGATAACTGGTAGCAAGCATGCAGCTCTGGGTTTACTGCTGTTGCTGGCAGATGCGCTCCCTCTCACGCCATTTTGCGATGGCACAGCTGCTGCAGTGACGTGGTGCAATTGCTCTTATCAGTTGTCTCCATGTGCACCACTGGGGAGAACGATGTCAGCATGCCTCATACTGCCGCTTTCTCCACTTGTGCCATGCCGTGCATATTGCTATAAAGCTCAGAGGAATTTCATGTACAGCTATGATTGTGGTAACAAGTGTATCTTCAGCTTTAGCATGCGAATCATGTTTGCTTGTGGTGCTTTAGAGTGCAGCTCTTAAGCGCCCATTTGTGGGCTGAGCCGCGTCGCTGCCGTCGGTGTAACCAAGCCAAACCTTAAATAAATTAATAAATAAAGATAACATTGCCGCGACTGGGATTCGAATCTGCTGTACCGCTAACAGATCAGCTTCACTGGCCACTAGTCGAGAGCACTAGGCTATTGCCGCAGCCGATCACACACAATCTCGCAAAGCAATGAGCCTACAGAGCCTTGAGACACCGACAGAACTGCGCTCAAATTTCGCATTAGGGAGATTCATAATCGTCCTTAGAATTTTTTTTCTTCTTTGAAGAGCAGTGGTCTCTTCTACAATGCATTTTGCATGAGCTGGAACACCTGAGCACATGCTCTGTTGACTCAGCAAAAATATTGCTTACACATAACTACCGACAATTCGGACAAATGAAGATGTGTGAAACCTGCAATCTAAGCTGCTGAAAATCGAAATAAATAAAACTTGTAAATGTACAACTTCTGAAGCATTAATATATTGTTCATTAGCATCAGGTGCTATTGAGCGCTGCCATTGTTTACTCAATCTTTTACTGCACTCGCAGCAAGAACAGTTCTTGTGCTCATTCAGCAAAGCATCCCTCCTGCTCCATGAATTGCATTATATTGGATTGCGCTTTTCTTAGTGAAAATGTTCATAATTACTTGGCATTAAGCCTAACTGGCACAGTCTTGGAGCTGATTGGCTTTAGTTTGTCACGGTTGGAAAACCCTGTGCAGAGAACATGTTTGGAAAGCTCAGCTACTGATCCAGAGTTCTCAGGTTCGAACCCGACCGCGGCGGCTGCGTTTCGATGGAGGCAAAACGCTGATGCGCCCGTGTGCTGTGCGATGTCAGTGCACATTAAAGATTCCCAGGTGGTCGAAATTATTCCGGAGCCCTCCACTATGGCACCTCTTTCTTCGTTTCTTCTTTCACTCCCTCCTTTATCCCTTCCCATAGCAAGAGGCTGCACCTTTGATGTAGTTGGGGGCGTCTAGTATCACCAGCCGGTCTCTGGACAGCAGCCTGCGCAGAATGACAGTGATCAGTCATCCAGAGCCAAGCTGCAACTGGATACACAACACGCACCGTGCAACGTCAGACTTGAGCCGGTCCCGCAACTGCTTCTCCTGGCCTGCCTCTGGAACCACAGATGTTTCCCGCATTCAGTCTTTGTGCAAGCTATCCTCTGCCCACTGTCAATGCCTGAGCAAAATGCATTACTGAGTGGCAACAGTACTGTGGGCTCAACACAAGTATTACTCACAGACAAAAGTTTCTAGCTGTCGCCAGGCACTCTTGTCAATGTAATACTTTTGTTGGCACACTTGGTATCATTTATGAAATAGATGACTGAAGTAAAAAATGCGTACAGCATGTTTTAATTCACTGTGTAGCCATTCTTTATGATAAAAGGATGAACTGTAAGTAAAAGTTTGGGTCACATCCAGCACTACAGCCACTCTTCGTAGCCCACATCACTCACGTGTAATAACACACCACACCAATCTCCGGACCCAACTCGCCTGCTCAAACCACCGACCCAGACCTGCGAAGTTTACTCTCTCATATGTGGTCAGATGTGAGGGCACTTCTAGTGAGCTACAATACGCTGACGCAAAAATCACAGTATAAATATTTGGGTGTGACATTCTCGGCCGATTGTTCTTGGAATACTCATATTGACATGGTGGTTGCGAAGGCTGCAAAGACCCTAAACGCATGTGCGGTATGGGACCCATGGCAAACAACACTGAGCAATAAGCTTGAAGAAATCCAAAACAGGGCTGCAAGTTTCGTCCTACATCGATACTCTAGAAGTGATAGCTGTACCGATGTGAAAAACGAATTTGAGTGGGAAAGTCTTTCTGCTCGAAGAAGAAAATTGCGCCTTAAACTGATGTATCAAATATTTCATCATAAGACTGGCATTCAAATGGAAAAATATTTACACAGGCCCCATTATGTCTCTTCTCGTATTGATCACTGCTTTAAGATTTTGGAATACTGTACCAGATTTAATATGCTTTCAAATTAATTTTTTGTATGTTCTATCAGTGAATGGAATCGCCTTTCAGGTCAGCAAGTGTGCTGTATGAATGAAGATGTGTTTTTTTCATCATTGTAACCCCCCTGCTGTAGCGCCTTCGGGCTAAGCGGGGTAAAAATTGAATAAAGAAAATAAAGAGAAAATAAGTCGTGTGCAAGCAAAACGTGAAATGCATGATCTACTGCCGTAGCGTGTTGCCGCCCAGTAGAGACCGCACCTAAAACAGCTTTGCGTAAATGATCACACGATGCCAATGCCAGTGATGAAAGCTCGATACCTTGCACAGCGTTTTGATTACTCTCGGCATGCATATCAGTGCAAAATAGCACCTTCTATATATATATTTTTTTTCTTAATGTTGATCTCAAGTGCTTGAAACTCGAGACCCGCAAAAGCTGGCTTCATAATCCTGTTTACGAGCGTCAGTAAATCCAGTGCGTGCGAGTTCGGTGCCCGTTAGTGTTGATCGGGGTTACGAATAGTCCCGGCACGTTCACTGAAAACTAATGCTTTGCTGCATTACGCCACCACTAGATTAAACGAAGACGTATCGTGCTGCAAGCCTGCCTGCCTGCTTCTTTTGCCAACTCGAGAGCGCATTACAACCGGCACCTGCGTAGACCTCGTTCCGCAAGAGACCGTCGTCATCGGAGACCAGATCGACGGGCCAGACTTGCTCCAGAAGTTTCTTCAGCTGTCGTGCACGTACTGATTTTCCGCTGCAAGGAAGCCCGCACATAATTACGAGCGGCATCGTGTCCCAAGCTTGAGTTTACTTGAGTTACATGCGGATATGACAACGGCTTGCATTGGCTGTTGTTGACTGCTCATACGTGACATTTTTCTATACCATTAATAAAAATCAGTGATAAAAGCTTCATAAACTGCCGAATTTCCGGACAAAATATATAATTATAATATTGCTTGAATTTTCATTTTTTTTGCTTTCGACTGGGCTTTGACGCCTTGATTCTCTAATGAGTCCAACTTTAACCGCCGCAAAAAGGAATCGGTTCTTGACAATGACAGCACGCGCAGGCGTCCATGTGCGTTTGCTCGGCTGGTGTGCTGCTTGGGACATGTTTGAAACTACCGAAACACCGGTTTTTCGGAAGTAACTGGTAGCACAAGTAGAAAAAGCGCATCAGAAAGTGCGGCGGTTTCACTGAAACTATCTGCAAAGCGTGCCTGATGACCGGCATTGCTGGGACGATCAGGTGCTACTGGGAAAAGCAGAACTAAACTGAACTCCCAAACTTTGTACCAGTACCTGCGTTTTAGTCAAAATGCTGAAAACTGCTGCATCGTCGACGACACGGGCTTTATTAGGAAGTGCTCAATCAACGGCCTGCGCCCAAGTTAGGGTAAGAATATGGCAGTGATTGGCATATGCAAGCTCGCTGTTTGCTAGGATTGCATGATGAGCCGTGTTCTTAGCACGTAGAAAAAAAAAGTAAGCGAGTGGACACTCACCTGCACACGGGGTAATATCGACAAGACGAATTTCTGATTTTTTTTAAATGTGATACCTAGAGAAAATCGCGGGTGTCGAGCCATGACTTCGACTTTCGCGAAAGTTGTCTGAAAAGATTGTCGCCGCGCAGCTTTCGTGGGTTCTGCATTTGTTCTTTTCTCTTTTATTTAGACGACCAAAATTTTGAGGCGGGTTGTCACGCCGCCTTTGTCAAAGCTGTGGTACAAGACACCTCGAAACCTGAGGAAAGAGCACTTCATTTACGATTATGAGGAGGTCACCGAATTCAAAAAGAAGCCAAACATTGATGTCATCCTCACGCAGTTCGTTGAAGGTAAGTTCGATCATTTGTCTTAAACTTAAGTTACGTACACATGAGTCGCTACTAACCACATTTCTATTCACTACAGCAACTTCACGCGATGAAAATCTTGTGCGAGGAAATCTTTTATTAAAGCCAGTTATGTTACCCAAGCCAGTTGTAATAAGGGTGGCCTTGAACATCCACGTAACTTGTAGTATTATTATTTTAGGCGAAGTTCACTATTGTACCGTCAGCCATAATTTTGTTCTTTGCTTCTTCATCTCTAAGGGATGATGATGAGTGTGTGAGAGTAAAGATGGTATTTCCTCTCCTTTGCATCTCGGATAGACGGTGAGGAAAAAGACAGCAGGTCTTGTGTCAAGCACAGAGACATACTTGGCTGACTTCAGTGTGGTACGTGCATGGTTCTCCTGCCGATGAGACACCAATTACTGAGGCACTGTCTTATTAGAGTGGTTGCTTATTAAGTCCACACATTAGTTGTGTTTATTCGAACCTCTGATGAGCACCATCCTCCCATTTTGTCAGTGCAAATTAAGAAGAGAGCTAAATTGCAGAACTTCCTGAGAATTTCCATGCATAGTGCACTATCCCCTCACTCTGGCTTAGCAAAGAAGTGAAACGCAACACCAGGGCCGTGCGAGAATGTTCGTGCCACTCGTGCTTCCTGCCTGCTCTCCACATCGCAGGACGAAGACCATAGCGAGGTTTCAGCATGCTTCAGGCCCACTGGCTCATGAGAAAATGCTGGGCGTATTCCAGCTTGTTTTTATTTTTCCTTGCCGTGCTTGCATCACAGCTCCAGTAATTTGCAGTGCTGGCCTTGTGATTTGACCAGCTGTCCTGTATGCAGGAAGTGCATGGTTTATTCTTTAGTGCCAGAAGGATTTTCGCACTGTTTGCCCATTGCAATTTATTGCTGACTTGCTCAGCTCTCCACTCTACTGGGATTTGTAGACCGCGTTTTAAGTTTGAGGAGTCCAGTGTGAAAATGCATGACGATTAAATTCGCTGGCGTTTGGATTAAATGCTTTGGCGCTTGGATTAATTTCTGTGGCACCTGGATTAAATTGAATGGCACTCAGATTAAATATTCTGGCGTTCGGATTAAATTGAGCGGGAAATACTGTAGTTGTGTGGCTTTGTGGAGGACCTGTATGCTCAGGGTGACGTTTATCAAGCCACATACGTACATGGCCTCCTGTGGTGGCACAGTGGCAGCAGCTTTGGCTGCTGGAAGCAAAATGCAAAAACAGCTGTGTACTGTACGATCGTGAACATCAAAGAGCCCCAGGGGGTCTAAAGTAATCTGGAGCTTTCTTCTAAGGCATCCTTCATAGCCAACATTCAGCTTTTGAACATAAAACATCATATGCCACTACTTTCAGTTATGTTCAAGTCCAGTGACTTTACACTTATGGGAGCAGTAGCACAATGTTGCTCCCAATGTGACAGTTTCCATAATAGCATTATAGGTCAACCAGTGAACCGGTGATTCAAGATCCATGAAGGAATTAAGCAGTGCCTCGGATTCCAGTTGCAAAGCTGAGCATGCGAGATGTTTCAAGACGAGGGCATGGTTATCAGTGACAATAAATTTCTTGTATATGTCTGCGGCCACCGTCGCAACAAAATTGGCAAGTGTGGTTGTTACGCCTAGGCCCTGAAAAAGGAAAAAAAAAAGGGGGGTGTTCATTGCTTAGCAGTGCCATCCTGTTTGCGCTGCATCTCTGCATAGCATTTTGGCAACACTAGTCGCTGTCTTGAGGAAGTGCTGGTGGCATCTCTCAGTGTGTGCTGCTGCGTACTTATCTACGAACTGAAGCTTTGTAGATGGCTTATAAACCACATCAAGGAGCAAGAAACAAGAAGAGAAAAGGCAGCACTTTGTCCATTTGCACCTCGTGCTCTATTATTTTCCATTTTGTGGGTCATGAAATCACGGAAACAGTCCTTTCATGTTGCAGGAAACCATGAAAGTGGACATTTTAGCCAGCAAGGATTGTCCAGGCACTTCAGCCGTTGCATACTTTAGCATTACTTAAGGTCAAGCAGCCTCTGTCATAAGGATAAGTATGTGACTGTTGTAAGTGGGCATTAGAAAATTGCTTTATCGACTGGCTTTGCAGTTTTCTGAGTGAAACTCATCTTCACTTCTTTTAACTTTGTCCTACATCATCATCCCTCTTTCTAACCCAGTGCCTAATGGCACACTCATAGAATATAAAAAAAAAGAAGAAAAAAAAGGGAGGGGGGGCATGACCACTTGGAAACACGGCTTAATGTACCTTCAGTATCAGATGAAGCGTGGCTATGCAAGGTAAGTGGTGCACCTGGTTGTCTTCTGGCAGTTTCCAGAAAATGAGCCGTTGCCTGCTTCCATGATGTGAAAATTCACTTTTTACATCTTTCATGGTACGAGTAAGCAGTTGATGTTGCTCTGCACATGCAGACACTTCTTAAATGGGCCTGATGTTCCATTTTTCAATTGCTGCCTGAGCAATGGCAGCACAGGAAACACGCATTCCGCGCTGCCAGGTGCCACCAGTTTGTACACATCTGTTACAAATTTGGCTTTTTCTGGTATCTAGGTGTCTGTTTGTGATTAGGAGCTTTCACTCCTCTGGTGCCTTCAGCTAAATTTATGCAAGTGTCTCTCAACTTTCTAAGCTATGTTGCATGGGTCCAGCCTTGCTGTTTTCTAGTTGTTACAAATGTATTTAATCTCTTCTAGGACTTGGTAACAAGTGGGACATAGTTTCTGTGAAGCCGTTTTATGGTCTTACTCATCTGATTGTGCCGGGATTGGCCATGTATGCGACACCAGAAAACCTGAAACTTCGTGATGAGATGAAGGTGGTAAGTCGCCTTTTCTCTCTAACATGTCACCCGACTGTCATTGTGTGGACTTTACTTTGTTCTAGTGTACATGGAGAAAAATTCGTCTTATAGAGCTCATCACACCGTTTTTGTTACAAGCAGCAGTTTTGTGGTTTCGTGTATAGTGCGACATTTACAAGCATTTTCAGACAGAGATTTCATCATCCTCTTGTACCCAAAACTCAGATATTGTGGTATTTAGGCCACGTTCACTGTTTTTCTTGTGTGTTCACATGCATCTTTTATTCGTTTTCTGTATGGGAAACATTAACATTGTTGGTCATATTGTTACATGACGACAAGCCGATGAATGAGATGACAGATGGCTACAGAATGATTTTAATGGCTGACGGCCTGGCGCGCCTGCTCTCCTGCCCGCGCCACTGCACAGTTCGTCGTCTTCTACTTTGTCACACTACCCGGGGCCACCGGGGGATCATCCTGATAGCAAACGAGAAGATCGGCGGTGAAGAGGAAATGCTGTAGATGATGATGGGCTTGAAAAATAGTTGAATACGGAAGGAGGAGGTGAAGGGCTTGCTGCCACGGTGGATGAGACGATTGGCGAATGAGTCCCGGTCCACGAAGCATCCGGGCTGTAGGGTACCAGGAGCTTACGGCGGAGGTCCTTGGCCGCACCGAACGGCAGGGGCAGGGGTGCGGTGTCCTCACGTGCGGGCAGCGTCTTGGGTCAGTTGGGTCATTCTAGTCTCGGCAATGTCAGTCTGATGCTCAGAAACTCCTGTGCTATATTTTTGCTCGGCCCTCACTTTGTTCTGTTCAACTTCTCTACTGGTCCTGCATTCTCGGTTTATGAAAATCATCTTGTGTACCTGCAGGAAACCATTAATACCTGTTCATTCTTGCCTTGATTAGTGATACTAAATTATATTGATCTAGCCCAGTATTACTATTATGCTTGTCAGCATATACGTGAGGTGCTGTTTAATGTCGGAGGATTTGAAGGTTTTACTAAAATGGTAGTCTGCATTGTCTTTTTGTTTCATTACGCTTTTTACTAATTGACAATTCCTCAGAGGTGATTGAGGTATATTTTAATAACGTGTTCTATCCCACCTCCTTTAAAAAAAATAAATAAATCTGTTTATGTCTGATTAACGTTTTAAATGCAAATTGACTTGGTTGTTTCACTGCTGTAAAGCTACTAACTGCATCTTATCTGGTGTCAAGGTTTATTAATAATGTTATTCCTGATTATGATGAATACCTTAGAGAGACAGTACCTTGACCAGTTTTTGTGTTGTTCAACATCCTTTTTTTTTTTCTGCGAACGCTGTTCACTGCAATGTAGAATTCTGCCAAACTCCTTCTTCAAGTCCTAGCTTGGACAGCTGACTAAGCCGACATATCATCATCATCATCAGCTTGACACATTTAAACATAAGTAGCTAAAACAGCAGTGAAAGTATTGTTAGTCGCTGACGGATTATTCTGACCATTTTCTATTTCGCACCGAATCTGATTTTTGGTTATGGCGGGAACTAGAAAATGGTCCGAATAATCGAACAGTCGAAAAAATATCTGAAATTTAAAAAAAATTTTCTATGAAAAACTGGCTTTAAAAATCGTGGGCTTCGCCACTCTCCACATCCTGTTTGCAGGCTATAGTAACAGACTGCATCTGAGTCAGTCATGCTTTCATTATGTCTGCACCACCTCACGTGATGATACCAGTCAGTGTGGCCGCCGTGGTGGCTCAGTGGTTATGGCGCTCGGCTGCTGATCCAAAAGACACGGGTTCTATCCTGGTCATGGTGGTCGAATTTCAATGGAGGCAAAATTCTAGAGGGCCGTGTACTGTGCGTGTTGGTGCACGTTAAATAACCCCAGGATGTCGGTGCACGTTAAAGAACCCCAAATGGTTGAAACTTCCTGAGTCCTTCACTGCGGCGCCCCTCATAGCCTGAGTCGCTTTGGGACGTTAAACCCCATAAACCAGTCAGTGTGATGCAGCCACAGGCCATGCCACAAACAAATGCACACGCTGCGCGAAGCAAGAATAGTCTGATTCCATGGGTAATGATGGTAACAAAGATCTAATGGGAACCCATGGAAAAAAGCAAGTGCCTCCCCCCGCCCCGCAGACGGCGCCGTTAAGCCGTGGTGGATGTTTTTCAACACAGTCATATGCTCTTTTTTGTAGGCCACCTCGATTGAAGTGAAAAGCGTGCCATTACTTGGTGTAAGAACAAATAGCCGAGCCCATCCAAGCCAGTTTGTCCGAATGATTCTGTTTAAATCGAAGATGTCACCTTTTACAGCAACGAACAATCGGTTGTTTGCGACAGCCATGTTTGCTTGCATCTATATCAGTCCGAAAAATAAACTTTGAAATGAAAAAACGATCTCCGCGATATTGGTGGTGCCTATTTTTATCCATAAAATCTAACTTTCGGACTCCAGAGTTCGAAATATTAATCATGAATATGTATGAGTTCCTATGAGATACATGACGGTTCCTTAGCGAAGTCCGAAAAATCGCGCAAGTGTGTATTATTTGAGTTCTAAAAATCAATCGGCTACTATATCGTCACGTAGCAACTGGTGTTGGTAACTTATGCCTAGACAGCTGAGAAACGCCAACACCGAGAAGCTCTGGCTAGTTGCAACAGCACTGAGAGGCGGCCGGAGCAACATCAGTTTCTTCACAAAAGCCACAAGCGTGGCGCACGAGCTGCGTGCTGAGCTGCTGCCGAGCGGCTATTGTTGCAGACGTAGCAATACTACCTGCAAGAGCTGATGCGAGTGCTGATAAAGTCTCCAGGGGGTTTCCACTCGGCTCAAAGTTGTATTACACACTTAACCTAACTATGTTTGCACTCATCTCAAAGGTGTATTATGCCCTTAACTCACAGCTTCAATTGAAATTTTGTTGTATGTTCCTTTATTTCTGGTTGTTGCATGCTCTTATTGAACCAAAGCATCTATTCAAGTTGCAGCAGTGCTAATAACTTTATCCTGTTTCAGGGAAAAGAAGACCTAGGCCCAGTATACAGTTCCCGGTTTTCTCCTGTGGTAAGTAAAGCATTGACCAGGCATTTATTGCTCATAAAGGTGACCATAGTACTAGTTCCAAATACGAACTGATGCCCTGTGGCAATGCTTTTGCTAAGGTATTTCTATTGGCAGGCTGAATTGTGGAGCTCATATTATAGTGCAGTGTTCTTAATATATTTGTTATTAAGGCTGCAGTGTCTTCTCCATAGATCCGAAATAAGTTAGCTGGTATATTTTTTCTTAATTAAATAGCAGATATAAAGTGTAGTAAGCAAGCTTGTTTTGCAGAAATGTGGATGTGTCTGCAGAGAAATACATGTGAAGAAAGGGCTTGGGAGCAACCAATACTACGTAGTGGTTATATATTACACATTGACGTGGTTGTAGTATTCGTTGCAAATATAGTTACAAAACACAAATTAAAATCAAGGTAAGCTGCCACTATGTTTGGAATTGTTTTCTATCGGAAAGAAGAGCACTGAGTCGGCCCTTAAAAAAATAATGTGAATCTTTTTTGGTTAAAATATAATAATGCACCACAACACATGGGCCTTTTTTATTGTGCTAATGTCTAGCTGGTGCCACTGCCTATCAAAAGTGTTTAGTGGCACCAGCACGAGTTCTTGCATTAAATAGGATTGGCACTCTAATGCAATTAATTTTCAGTGGCATTCATCTTTAATGCGCAGTCTTGGCTGGGGCAGCAGTGCATTACTCTGCCACAACTTTTCTTTGCAATGGAACCAAAGCTATAGGGAACCTGCGTTGAAGTTTCCTCGCCTACCACCAGCGCCGCCTAGCGGCCATCACCTGCACTGCTTGGTAGGACAGGGGCAGCTACTGTGGATAGAAATACGGAACGGCGACCAATGAAACACCAAAACTGTCAGCATACTGCGGTGTCTGCAAATGCCACATTGAAGAGGGCTATGATAAGAGTGTTTTCTACTTGTTTCCAGCGTGGACGCGCGAATAAAAGCGGCAGTGAGGTAGATTCAGGTGGTTGAACGAGCGAGTCAAATCCGCATGCGGCTCATTTGTTCATTGGTTTGTTGTGCAAGCTTTAATTTTCTTAACGCAATGCGGCTTTGCTGCTCGTGGCGCATGTAAGGTGCGCAGAGAAGACTGCAAACCATGCAAGCCACAGCCGACGCACGAAGGAGCAAGTATTGCTCCCGAAAGGAGCAAGTATTATGGAGCAAGTGGCTCCATAAGGATGGCTGAGCAAGCTGTGTACTCTAAAAACAATTTACCGGGTCGGCGTTGCTCGCTGATACAGCAACTAAATCCACATCGCTTCAACTGCACTCGGATCACTTTTGTTTTTTGGTTGCTTCAGTGTCAGTATTTTCTTGGGTACGTGGCACGAAAACTTTCACGCAGTATTTGTTTCAGGATACATGCTAATCGCACATAGCTTCATTCGTTGTACATCAAACAGAAACAAATTTTCTGTATTTAAATGTGCTGCTGTAGGCAATGCTTTACGTTGACACTTCGCTTTGTTGAGGTAGGTATGCCATTATCGGCTGCAGTGTGGCTTTCTTAATTTTGTCCAAAATGCTCTGTGCTCTTAATTTTCGACCGTAGCAAGTGCACTGAAGGAGCAGAGGGAGGCATGTTAAGTTCATACCAGCCTTAAATTTCGTATAGGGATGGAGACGATAGACAGAAACTTGTTGTTCCACTTTTCTCGGAATAACTATTTCATTGTGTGACACTGAATTAAACAACTTCCAATGTTGCAAGTTCTCAGGCTGGCTAGTCTGCTGGAGATGATCACTGTGTCCTCCCCACGCCCGCATCTTTTCGGGGTGGCTACCACAGTCTTGTATTACGACGGCCCGTAGCGGCGTCATGCTTGCAGTGCCCTGAAAGCAAGCCTCGCAGGTGCCGATATATATGATGCACTTGTGTAACCCACGCATGCTGTTAATCTAGAAAGCATGAAGAGTGGTAACCTCCATAAAACTCATGTAATGGCAGTCATAAATGATCGTAAGCTAGTACGCATGTATTGAGGCGCAAGGACGGGCATATTTATTTCACGCCCAAGCATGTTTCTGTACACGTCCTCATACTCACTGCATGTGTTTTAAATTACGACATGTTAAGGGCAACGAAAGGGGGCCGATGTTGGCCTGGTTAATATACTAGCACAGTTTGTCGAAAGCACAAGAAGAAATATTGAACAAGTTTTCTGTGCGTAGCCCATGTAGTTCGCGGAAGTCCATTTCGATATTGACCCCGTGCATTGGCATGAAGCTTGGTTGCTTCGGAGTGTTTCCTTACCAGGGTACACATATTCTGCTGTGCAAATTCTTCCGCTGTTCACAGAAAAACCGGAGCAAAAAAAAAAACGTACTCAAAAGGAGTTTGACTTGAAAGCCATAGTGCGGCATCACCAGCGTCATGTTTCCCGCAGTGCTGTGAAAACATAGCCGGTGTCAAAGCTGCCAGGCGACTGCGGCGATCAAGAAGTGTTGCTAAACTAATCTCGAAAAGCTCTCGCTCTTCGGAACAGTAAAGCCAAGAAAGAAACTCTACGAACGCAACAGAAAGCTGAAGAGCCAGCAGTCGCGCTAGCCATGCTCCAACGGCATCGTCTGCTCCATTCTACTAGTATGTGATTATTCATTTGAAAACCAGGTGGCGCTGGGCCTCAAATTTAGGGGCGCCTCTTAGGCAGCGCAGGTTCCCTATAGAGCCAGAACGTGCCCTTTTGTTCTATGCAACAGAATATAGTCCATGGTTGCAGTTAATAGATTCCTCTTAAGACATAGTGTACAGATAACACTCATTATTTAAGGTATATTTCTAACATAAATGCACATTTTCAGTGTGTGAGAGCCACAGCAAAACACCCTTTTTTTTGTTACTACAAATTTTTGGGCATGTGTGGGTATATGAAGCTTCCATAGGTGGTGCCAACTTCACCACCAATGGAGCAAAGCAACCATGCAGCTAAAAGTGTGCCGGGGGGTGATCCTGTCATCAGTTACAGGTGCTCTGCGCTTATGCCTTTCTCTGTCGTCCAAAAAATTTGTTGCTGAATATAGACCAGGCGAAAATGAAGCCTCACCAGCCCATGGAAATAGAGCTGAGCATTAAGCGGATAGGAGCAATAGATTCCCTATTGCGTCCATTACATTTACGCACTGCTCATCCATGGTTGCTTTACCACTACACAATGCACTACATGCTTTACAAGCAGCAGTAGCAACTCTGAGGACACGCTCTGATCAGCTCAGTGCTCGCTCTGTAGAACACTTGTCATGAAATTAAGGATTACTACTTGACCTCTGGTGTGCACTTTTGAATGCAAAAGCCATTGCTAAACTCATTACGAGAAAAGCTGGCACTGTGTGTGCGTGTGTGTGTGTGTGAGAGAGAGAGAGAGAGAGCCTCGGAGTAGCAAGTGTAACAGGGTCAGTGTAACATGCTCACACGACATGACACCTTAGCTTCATGCGGCTGCCTTGGCCAGAGATCCGGAAGCCCAGTAAGCCAGGAGGGTGACTATAACCTACAGGACACTGCCAATAAAGATGGAAATCAGATTTTGCTGGCCTCTGCAAGAGAGTGCCAATAAAGATAAAAATATACTTTCGTGCACCTGCATTGCGATCATGCAGAGAAACTGAATTCACAAAAGCGCATCACAATTTGAACTGCGCAACACGCTGAAGATCAAAATCGATTTTGTTTTTCTTCACTAGAATGTAGCATAAGCAATTTTTTAACACTTCTTGTAAATCCTATGAGGTGGCAGCGCCTCCCAGTGAACATGCATCGTCAGTATGGCGCGAAATTTCAAACGATGGTTAGAACCATCTCCAAATGGCAAAAACCTTGCGGGACAGAAGTCCGCCACCGTACATGTACCGCAGCGGCAGGGTACATCGGAAATTGCTTCTATAAAGCATGGTGTATGGGCCCAGAAATGGCTGAAGATGCTGTTGAGCATCTGCGTGGTTAGATACATGTGGATTCATAACAACTCATTGTTGATGCACAGATGGCCAGACATGATTTCGCCTGGGATGTTTTCTTGAGGTGCGGATCATGACGCCAATATTGTAAAGTGATACAATGACGAAGCCATTGTGTGTGAAGTGCGAGTAGCTCCCGACTACCAAGAATCCGATGACGAGGAGGCCGTCCTGCCACCAGTCTCCGTGAATGCTTGAACTACAATTAGTTAAATTATGCTCTTAAAGCAGCTTGTTGCTCTGTCTCAGCGAGAAACATATGTATGACCGCTCGGCAGAGCTTGGAAGGCACTGTGATATATACTTCTTCAAAGAAGCCGACGCGCATAACAAACTTTTCAAGAAACAAATGACAGTTTTGTTGGACTTCATGTTTCTGGCTGTAAAATGAAAGGTCCACTTATTATGAACCTCGGAAGCAACGAACACAATCCACTTTCCGGTTAGATTCATTATAGTGGGCTCAGCTATATTTTGGCTGAGGCAATGCTGCTTGATTATGCTTTGGGATTGCAGCTTAGTGGGGTTTGGTGTAAAAGTAGGACCCTTACGTTTACA
The DNA here is from genome assembly GCF_052857255.1 of Amblyomma americanum. Taxonomy (NCBI): domain Eukaryota; kingdom Metazoa; phylum Arthropoda; class Arachnida; order Ixodida; family Ixodidae; genus Amblyomma; species Amblyomma americanum. The sequence continues at coordinate 59,732,025 of NC_135502.1, forward strand.
TTTAAAATGAATGTGTTTGTTGTCTCGCTTTAGGGATAATATGTAGTGTGCACATAAAGCATGAAAATTCCTTAGTGGCACCAACAGAAACATGCCTTACTTGGCATATAGCTAAGATTGAGGAATGTGCTTTGTTGCTGCAAGACCATTGCCATATCGAGTAGACCATGACAATTTCATGCTAATGGAGGGGACAACATTAGACTACTACTTTTCTTTGCAAATTGAGATTCTTTTGAGCAGGCCAGACTGAAAGTGGCAAAAAGTAACTTCAAGTTATTAACGGAACAAAACAATGCTTTACTTATGTGCATCATCTGATGACAAGTGCAGGAGACCTCTTTTATCTTGGACTTTCTGTGAGAAGGATGGCTCTGGTTTGCTAATTTGGCAGACAGCCACACAATGAACATTCATTGTTGCAGAGTCTGTTGGCAGTGCGATGACAGAGCTTCGCATTATTAAGTACTGCCAAAAGGCAGTGGCACAGACAGGTGAAGTCAGAGTAACTGCTTCTGTGAGGACTAGCTAGAGAGACACCAGTGGTAGTTGAGTGCATACGTTGTCACCTATTGGGTGCTGATTGTAAATGGCACGCCTCTTTGCAAATGAGAGGCTGAATGTAGTGCTAGTTAACGGACACGCACTAGCACCAAATCTTCGCATAGACCTGACACCAAGCACAAAGGCAAACAATAAAAAGTTGACACATCACACCATGCCATTGAGGACTTTGTAGATTCATTTTGTGAACGAATGTGAAGAAGTCTGCTGCTTCACATTTGTGATATCATTAGTAATTTTTTTGGAACATGGATTAACTTGAAGCCTTCTTTATTTATTTTTGTTAATAGACCCTTCGTATGTTGAAGTCTACAATCGTCAGGCTTCCCATGAACCGAGAAGAGGGCTGGACTGTTGAGCCATGGCATCTTCGGATTGCACTTCGCCAAGCGGTCAGTTGCTACATTTGTGCCTATGCTTTTATATAAATCTCACTTCTGAGTACATTGATATCTGCAATCTACTTTGCATAGGGTTGCCAGACAAAAAAATGGCTTGTCTTTTTTCCAGCATGTGATCAGTCAATGAGCATATTGTGAGCTTCAAGCACAAAACACAATGGAGAGTCTTAGCGTAGCCAGAGTTGTACGGCCAATATGGCTATGTGCAGCTGTTGCTTGCTGCCATAGCTGTGCTTGCCTAGCCATGTTTTCTGCGCGGTCTTAGTTGCCATAGCGTAATTTAAAGTATGAGGGTGCTAGTACTCTGTAAAGATATACTTCATGACGACCCATATCACAGGATTGTCATCGCAAAAAGATACCACCGTATGCATGAAGTTTTAGGCTTCAAACCATAATTGTGCCAAGTATTTTGATGGTAATTTATTGGCATGCCAATGTAATCGGTTGTGGCGATCTTTACAGCTGGTGCATTTCTAATGTGTCTGATCTTGCAGGTGCAGTAAGTATTATCTGGTGATGTTTTGGTTCGGTTTGTATGATCATGTGATAGCATAACGACCTTGTCAGCCCGAAAGGCGGTGTGGATTGTCACACTGGGTCGGAGTATGAATAAAAGAAAACCAGAGAAAGTAGCAGAGTGAGCGGTCTTTGAACCTGCGGCGGCGCGAACAGATCAGCTTCACTGATCGGTGCATTAGACCACTCCTCCGTCGCCACAACTTAACGTCCTGCGTGTTAAACTGCCAGTATCACGTGTTGTGCTTTAGATGTCATCGTCTTCATCATCTTCCATCCAAGTACAAGTTAGTCCAAAATCAGCACTTGGGTATTTGTACATGCAAGCTAGAATTTGAATGCTTGGCCGCTTTACTAAGAACAAAATAAGGCGCTTGGAAGCCCTCTCTCGTGGGCATGCAGGATATCACTCGAAACAGCGGGTGATTTGAACCAAAAAATTTAATTCTAATTGGTGTGCATTAATTTATTGATATCGCATTTTGTGGTATGCTGGGTGCTCAGTGTCCCTGAATTTTTTTTCTCATCATTTGTTCTACATTGCGCATGGTTTATTGATGTCATGCATTTCACTGCTGTTAGACGTGCTGCCTGCCAGTAGTGCAGTGCTGTTTTACCCACTTTTCTCAGATGTTTCTGCTGAAGAATCTCTTAAATGGTGTAAAGCTTGGAAGTTTCTGCGTCTCACTTGAATATGTAATAATCTTTTCGAAACCCTATTTAGGGCATCACTGTACCGGAAGGGTCTATTGAGGTGCCTGAAACACCAATCACTGGGCCAGACTACGCTGGAAAGGAAAACAAGGTGTTCCTGGCCACTATTTATGTGAGTGTAACATTTTTGTCTAAAGGTACCATTTTTTATATGTGTGAAAGGAAACGACGACGGGAAACTAGTTCTATACCACATTGCTCTTGAAAGTGTGCACCAGTTGTTCCCAGCAGTGTAGTGAGCGTTTTACATTCAGTGTGGCACTGTGCACAATTGCATATTTGGACCACGTAAAAGTGGAGTAAAAGATTGCTATCAAAAATGAACTTTGTAAGGTCCTTTAACTTTACATTGGTTCAAAATTATTGGTATCATACGGTCTTCTTTCTCTGTTTGCTTTATGATGAACCAAGGACTGCATTGCAACTCTGATACCCACAAGGATTGGTCACCTTTAGTCACACTTTGTGAGCTCATTTCCTCGTGAGATAGAAAACACATGGTCCGTTCGATTCCTTGAAACCGCTTGAATTTCTGGTGTTCTTAAGGGGGCGGCGCCAAGGGACACTTTCGTCCATAGAACTGTTTATTTTACACAAGCAAGATTGTGTTATGAAGAATTTCACAGAGTCTTGGAGCAGGGCGTAATCTGTGCCGCAGGGACTGAGCAACTCAGCACTGAGAATGGATGCGCTTATGTTTATGTACTTGTATCTCTTCATATGAACAGTTGAATGGTGCAGAGTTAGCCAGTGATTTTAGGTGATTTCCGAGATGGTTAAGGTAACATTATATTAATAAACCTCTTGTAGGGCATATATGTTTTGTCATCATTGCTGCTGCTGCTCTCTTAGCTACTGCAATTGCTATTGCAGTTGATTAGAGCAAGAAGCCTAGCAATTTGGTCTGACAGCATCCTATCAGTAGTAATGCAAACATGTGCAAAATATGCAAAGGGTTTCCCGGTGATGCCTCAAACTGCAATAAAAACAGCAAACATGGCCCATCCATTCCGGAAGTGGCGGTCCTACATCCTTGAAGTTTCATCAGAATCCATCTCCGCTGCACAGATGATTATGAAATAAGTTAAGCATACAGAGAATACTAGACTGTTGTTCAACTCTTGTTTATTCACAGTTATGGGCAGCGAAGCATAGAGTGGGGATTCAGTGCGAATTCGCAAGTGGACGTGTCAGATATGAAAGAAATGTCTTGAATATCACATCGCATTGCATGCGATTGTGTGCACAGAGCAGGTAACACCCTTGCCCTTCAAATAACAAAGTAATTGAGGACGTCCGTGGCTTCTGCAAGACAGCATTACTTTGGTTTTTTAGAAGCTGAAAAGAAGTATGTGGCCAAAAGTGCAGAGTAGCGGATATATTAAAAAGTGTTGTGTTGGTAAAGAAATTGGAGGCTTCTGGAAAAGAAAAAAAAAGTCAGAAGCAGGCTTTGCTGCGTTGAATGCTTCAGCAGATGCTTATGCTGAGAAAGTAGAGGTTACTACTGATTTGGCATGTATAATAAAGTCAGACAGCCTGAGGAAGACTGACAAAGAAAATGCACAAAACGTCAGCAGCAGTGTTGAGATTCAAAAAAGAAAATGGAAGCTGAACATTTCTGAATGCTCAGCCTAAAAAGCAGCTTAGCTTGTGAGTTTTCATTCCTTGAAATTCCTTATGTAATAAGAGTTGCATAGTTACATTTGTGGTGTGTATAAAGTATTGCTTTTATAAGCCACTGCTTTCATTAGTCCTTGCAAAAATATTGCCAAAGGCCTTGAAAGTGTTTGAAAATTCTTGAATTCATGAGCTCAAGACCAGCATGAAGCCTGAATGCTTGGAGTAAGCTGTAGGGATGTGCGGCTAGTAATTCTTCAAAACTGATTCTAATACAAATAGTCGAACTTTGCTACTGAATCAAATATGAATAGTGCAGTTAAAAACCGAATTGAATGTGAATCGAATAATGACAGAACTGAATTGAATACGCATTCTTTACAAGTATTCGTGCAAAAGAAATAAACAATGAAGTACAAGCTGTGGTGCTATGGTATGGAGCTGTAACTTGTGCTTAATCTACAGATGTCAAAAAATGTCACACATCTCCATTCAGGGTACGCTTCATCAAATCAGTATATACTCTATGAATGTCATTTCATATTTACTGAAGTCAGACGCCGACGTGGTGGCTGAGTGGTAATGGTGCTCGGCTGCTGACCAGAATGAGGCAGGTTTGGTCCCGGCCATCGTGGTCGCATTTCAATGGAAGCGAAATGCTATAGGCCAGTGTACTGTGCGATGTCAGTGCATGTTGAACTCCAGGTGGTCGAAATTATCTGCAGCCCTTCACTACGGCAGCCGTCATAGCCTGAGGACGGTAAACCCTATTAAACCAAACCAGCTGCTGAAGATGGCAGTGAATGAACTAGTTCCATAGCTTAGTAGATGAGAAGGATGAAAGCTACATATGAGCCATTACCTCCAAGATTGGACATCAAGGCACTCTCTGCTAAACCCGCCTTAGCTCTGCTATGTCGCCCAGTCTAGGTGATCGTATATGAGTATTATGAATGCCACCACATGAAATGACCATATCGCGGGGCTAAACGCCTCCATCCCACGCTGACCGATTGTGCCAGCATGCTGTGCGGCATTGGTGTGGGCTCTGTTTGTTTAAAATAATTTTGGATATGCACTTATTGAGTCATTCAAAGAATAGAATAGGAGGTTATTCGATTCTCTATTTGAAAATTTCAAGAATTTGTGCTCAGTTAATAAGCAGTTTTTGCACAAATAAATTTTTTTTTAATTACCAGCACAAAATACTCAAAAACTAACAGTATGCCTGAATAAGATATGCTTGGAGATGTAGCAAAATCTTGATAGTACTATTACGATTGATACGAATTTGTAAAATTCCCTGGCCAAAATGCGTTTTATGTAATAGGCAGAATTTTGGATGTTCTAAACTCCTTCCCGCTCCACTATGGTTGATATGAGCACAAGAACGGCGACCAGACCTGCAAGCACTATACTACATCTCAGTAGTTCCTTACAGCACTACCAAAGCTGCAATTAGTGCACAGGCGACATTCCGACGCTGCAGATTGTAGTGCCAGTATAAAATAGGCATACGAGTATTTCGGATAGAGTGCTTTAAGGTACGCATGCGCCAAAAATAATTTTATATTGAGCCTTAATGTACGTCGTTGTTACTGATATTTTCAGTACGTTCACTGGCTGTAAATGGGCTACTGGGCTTTTAATTTGCCTCATCTCGCCTATAACAAAATGTATGAGCGATAAATTCACATTATTTTTTTTTTTAGGGTGATGTTTCTGCCCCTTCTAGTTCTAAGAGGAGCGTTGTTTGTTGACAAAAATAGTTTGCATTCTAACAATCATGTGGCGCCACTGGACTGATCGTACCGTTGTATCTAAGTTTGCATGTGCTGAACTAAAAACACGAATGTGACAAATGGCTTAACATCCCACAAAATGCTTGCCTTGCATGTTGCTTTCTTGACTTTTGGTCCTGCCACACTTTAGAACTGAAAGTTTTAACTGCTTCTTCAACATCTAAGTGGTGTGTGCTGTAAGCTTTCGATTCTTTCAGAGATTGAAGTCAGAGAACTGGCCTCAGTGATTTCTTGATGGATTGGGTCATTACCCAGTGGATGCTATGAAAAGTGGATGCTTTCTTTCTCCTTTTTGTGCACATTTTACTGAATGGAAACCTCTCTTTGTGCTTTTCATGCTTCACTGGGACTAACAGTGCATGTGGAGCCTTGAGGAGAACTGTGTTATTGGGTCTCTTTGTCTTGGGAACGTAAATGTTGCACTCATTCCTGATCATAAAATTATCACTTTTGCCTTCGCATGAATGAACTCATAGGTGGGTACCGATAAATGTGTATATGTATGTAAGTGTGCTGCTTCATTTGATATCCTTCGCAGTCTTTGCTGTAGTGGCCCTCAGCATTGTGACTGTATATTCCTTTGAACAGGTCAACAAGGTTGACAAAGGTGTAGTACCCTTCCGGATCCAGCATGTCGGCAAAGCTGTCCGAGTTGATGAGAGTTCAGAGGTGCCATTTGAGAAGCTGCCAGTGGAGGCCCTTTTTCCGGAACAAGAGGCGTCCCTGCAGGAGCTTTTCCCCACACAGTTCAAACCACGTGAGCAAGTAGCCACCACAACAACACCAGTGAAGCCAAGCAGCTCTAGCTAGCACTTTGTAGCCTTGAAAGCATCTAATAAACAATTAGTTTAGGACACCATTCAGTTTGAAGTCAATTCTAAACAGGCTGTGCTTGCAATCTGTGCGATGTGCAGCACTGCAAGGTTACCTTTATGGATAGCACATTTCTGTGATGGTGTATTTTGGTCACTTCTTTTTATTATTATTGTTGTTTTTTTTTTTCATATATACAAAGCTTACACGCTCACAAAGGGATACAGAAAGAGGTCCCTAAGCTGAACACTGTAGTGGGACCTCTTTTAATCAAGCACAAATAACAGTAAAATGAAACGGATTACATTTCAGTAAAATTGTTAGCCAGCAATGTTTTAAAATAAAAAAATGCAATAGAGTTACATTCAAGCAAACTACACTAAGTACTGAAGACTCCAAAAACAGAGCAAGAACCAAATAGATATAACGTGGAATAAAACAATATAAAAAAAATCTAGTAAAAAATGAACAAGCGAAGTTTACACTTAGAACACAGATGACATGGTAAAGAATTTCATAACTTTATGAAAGAGAGGCCAACAGTCTGAATTCCATAGCTAGTTCGAACTTTTGATCGTCTAAAATTGACGCGTGGTGTAACCATATTGTAAGGTAATGGTTCTCTGTTAGAACATGTTGCCAGGCTAGTTGATACATAAATTTTGGTGATATGAAGGTGCAACATAAAACAGACACAAGAAAGGTGGACAGGATGACTCACTACTGACAACTGGTTTCTTTATTGGAAGACACACATAGTATATAGGCACATATAAGACAGACTTTATTATATATAGTCACATATATATAATAAACCAGTGGTCAGTAGCGCGTCATCATGTCCACCTTTCTTATGTCCGTTCTATGTTGTGCCTTCGTATGACCAAAAAAGGGAATGGTTACTCACTTCTTAGATGTGCATGTACTGAAGAAGGTTACGGTTATTTAAAGCGTAATAAGCAAATATGCAAAGATTGAAATTTGTGAGGTCAGAAATATAAAGGATATCAAGTCGAGAGTACAATGGGGTAACAGGGTAATAGAGGTATCCTGATTAGACAAAGGGATTATAAGAACCACTTAGTTCTGGATAAACTGAAGCGTGAAGAGGTGAGAATGGTATGTCTGACCACAAGAGGAGATACAATAATTCAAATAACAATGATGAAGAGCGCGATTAAAATATGTAAACTTAATTTCTTGTCTTTAGAAGAATTCTGATCCCATGTGATATTTCTTTCAGCACTAAGGAAAGCTTTGTGGGACTTGCCACAATTGCACTGGCACAGCAGAGAAGAGTGCACTCTCACAAGATGGCTGACTCGCCCACAGGCACACTTTGTCCTCGTCTGCTCTCCCATGAGCAGGCGGCAGTGTCACTAAGGCGTCTTTGCTGATGTAAATGGTTTTGAAAAACCGTGGCATATCATTAGTTTTGACACTTAAAGCAAGAAAAAAAAATGACCATAGTGTATGCAGTTTACACTTCTGATCTCATACGTAGCTCATGCAACTTATTGTCCACCAAAATGTAGTGACATAATGAATTGTTCATGGCAGGCATCTACAATGTAAGTAGATGCTCAGTGAAAATAAGTGTGTCCGTATTAATAACTTTAGTCCAGCCCATGCTGAATTGTGAATTGAATCCCGAAGTGCATGCACTAGAGTGCGCAAAGATTAAACAGGTGCCGACTGCTATTGCGTTCATAACGCACTGCAGTAAGTCCCTGTAACTGTGACAAGTACTCAAGTCAAACATACCGTACAAATGCGTGTAAGGACCGCACTTTTTTTTCCAGACTCGAGGGCCAATTTTCGGGGTGTGACCCATACATGCAATGTGCGAAAAAAAATTTGTTTAAAGTAAGAACACGCCAACCAGGGAATGAGCGGCATTTATTCTACGTTCAATTGTCACTTGCGGAGTCTTCAGACTCCGAGCTGGTGCTGTGCTGTGGTGCACGCTCATTCCACAAAAAGTCGTGCAGCATGTTCGCACTTCCTTCACATAGCAGAAAAGCTCTTCTTCAGTTCGGGAAGCTTGCCTCGGCAAGCGGACTTTTTGCAGCTTGTGTTCCGCAATGCATCCTTTTGGTTGCACCATCGTCGGCCGCACTTCTCGGCCACGGCCCACATCGAATTTCCTGCTCGCCGCACGCTTGCCGTGTTTCAGAGCGAACTCCCAGCCATGTAGCTGCTAAGGTGCTTGCCCATTGTGCTAAAATTGCAACGCTCGGCAGCAGCACATGAAAGACACAACTTTGGTGAACTAACACGCTACCACAACTCCCATGCCTTTTACAGCCACAAAAAGCTGGAGCTGGCGAAATACAGTAATGCATTGCCGTTTCTACCATTGCCAGGCTTGCCCAGCCACATTTGCCGTACGGTAGCAGTTGCCATAGTTACCGTGCTTACCTTACGGTGGAGCTAAAGCTCTCTACTGATGCCGATATGCAGGGTGTTCCGTATTTATCTGTCTGGGTTGTAAAAAATTCTCCTGCGCAAACTACTTGCATGTTTGGGCTCAAGCACAGACCATAGGATAGTTTATGATAGTCTATGTTTTTCAATAAATAATTTAAACACCTGAACTTTCGTGAATTGTCCGGAATCGGCGAAAAACTAGTCGTCTGCACTGAGAATTTTCATCTAGGTGATCGGAGCAACAGATTTGACAGGCTGCGTCATCTCGGGTACTGTGAGACCTACCCCAGATCTGAGCTGGGGTAGGTCCCAGACGACGCAGATGACTCCGGTTTTTCACCAATTTCTGGCTATCCAGGTAAGTTCCGATGTTAAATTATTTATCGAAAAATGCAGACTAGCATAAGCTGCCCTGTGGTCTTTGCTTGAGCAGAAATAAACCAGTGGTTCGTGCAGAACTTTTACAATCCGGACAAATAAATACGGAACACCCTGTAGATAGTGGGAGCTTGCGGCGGAGGAAAAAGTTGCCGATGATGATGTGCCGCGGCATCGGGCGCCATCCGTGGACGGCCCCTGGAAGCTCCTGTGCTCTTGCGCAGCCTCCGCGACCAACCGTCCCGTTGCTCCGGAGTTGATCGCGGAGGCCACGGCTACGTGGGTCGTGGAAAATTCGGGTGCAGACCTCGCACAGATCTTCTTTTTTTAATATTTCCTTCAAGAAAGCAGGTGTGGCCCATACACAGATGAATGCGCGCCTCGAAGATTATGAAAGCATCATTCTCGCACGACTGATCGTTTGTCCGAGGAAGTGACCGCCAGTGCAAACTAACTAGGTTAATGGCGCACAATTCGAATTTTTTGTAGCAGAACCTATCTGCACACAAATTAACGGCTTTTTTTATTTGCCTGGAACCCCATGCGTCCTGCCGCAAACGGACGCCGACTCGAGGCGCTATTACCCGCCACTCGTCCGAAACTACCGCAGACCTCCCAATATCGCATGGTTGTCTTTCCGAAGGAAGATCTGCTTGCACGCGATGGCACTGAAGTTTTGATGGTCCCCATGAGTTCGTCTTGAAATGCACTGAGAAGTTAAGTGGATAAGCAGCCAGTAACCACAGTTTGTTGTCATATGCGGGGTTTCTGTAAGCACACACACTGCAGCTTATGTGTGGAAACAGGAGGTACATAAGTTATGGTACGATCAAACATACCGCACGCAACCACTGATCGCTGGCGATTTCGTTTATGTATGTATGCCTACATCCAAGCGAGGCCGCACGTTGAAATTTCTGCACCCCTACCATGGTCCCTTCCTCCTCGTGAGACAAACAGCAGAAACGATTGGAAAGTCGCGACATCGTCAACATTAATCGTATCAAGCCCTATGTTGACCGCGGTGACAACCCAGCCACCGGCCCCGAGGAACGCAACTCCGAAGAGGGCTCCACCACTGGTACAGAAGATGCAACGGAGCCATGCCCAGAAGCGAGCACAGATGAGCTCCCATCTAATGACAGTGATGATGACGAGTTCTTCGATGCATTGGACACGGTCTTATGCGGCAATGTCAAAACTACCAGTGAAAGGACCCGTTGCCATGCAGTGCCTTTACGACGTGGCGACTTTGTCTACTATTAAGCAACGTGTGTATACGTGTGTGATGTGTCATACGTTCGTCTGTGAAGTGCCACACGTGCGTGTGTGAAGTGCCATACGAGCGTGTGTGAGTGCATGGAAAAAGCACGTCGGAAAGCAAAATGGGTGCAGGAACAACATTTCGTGACATCATGCTAACTGGAACCACCACATTGCGTGCGTGTGCGTGAACAAGTGTAGCGTGTGCGTGCACGCGTCCGTGGTCCACGAAGGAACAGAGTAGACTTCGGTCCCACTCCCTCTCCCCTGAAGTCCACAGCTATGAAGCTCACAGTGAACATGCACGTGCATCGAAGCACCCTACATGATCGTGAGTGTTACTGTGTCACTGCGCGCTGTGGAACTTACCAAAGGAAATGAAACAATTCCAAGGACTACCGCCTTATGTAGAGTGTATTGCACCGTTATGTTACCTTGTCACTGCAGTAAGCATTATTTTTGTGTAAGCATTATTTTTGTATCAAGAACCTGTGAGTGAGGACACTCACCATTTTTTTTTGTACCGGGGATGAATGTAGCGCAGCAGCGCCACTTGTACTCTTGAAGAAATAAAGTGAACAGCCTGCGATGAGGTCCGAAAGGGAGGGCCGTGGTCACCACCAACTCAACCTTGAATTTAACGGCTTCTTTCACTCCCGTGATGCAGTCTGTAGGGTGTAAAAGGGCAGTCGGGAGCGACGGAAGGCAGCAGTCCCCGAGCTACAAAGAAGCGTTGGCCCTACCCCTCTCTTTCCTAAGCTTGCCGTTGACCGTTGGGGTCAGCGTTGCGGTACTGGTGCCCACCAGACGCCCTCACTGATTGATGGTTCCCGGCCGAGGCAGTATCCCACGCTCGGACCCGCGGACCTACCATTGCGGCACTGGTTGCACACCCAGAGCACTCGTTACTTCCACGGCCTGCGATCAGCTCCCCTAATGGTTCGCGGTAGCGTCCTGCTGCATTTGTGGTTTATCCCCCTTTTGTCGGACCCTCAAGCAGATGTTGGACTCTTAATCATAAAACCCGTGGGTCTGTTCTCTGGGTTGCAACAGCCCTGCCCCCCCCCCCCCCCCCCCCCCCGGTCGCAATGGAGGGTGCTTCCTACTACTCGCGATACAAAGACCTTTTCCATCTTTTGGACCAAGATGAAACTGCGTAAGTGGGGAAAACAAAATTACTGTAACATTCACCTGTAGTGGAGTTTTAGTGTCCGCTGATATTGCTTACGATGTTGCTAAACGCACACAGCAGTGTTTGAATGTTGCTGCGAAGTTGCTTTGGATACAAGCATAATGATGACGTAGCTTATTCCGGAAGTTGCGACACAACTGCCTGTGAACTTTCTTGTCAAATTAACGAACCTAACGTAAGCCTAACGAACCCGGGCTAAGAATTGTAGGCTCTCTCGTCGCCGACAGTACGTGCAATCATGAAATGAATGCATTGCAGGAAAGGCGCAGCACATCCTACGATGACTTCCACGGTGGCTCAAGTCCCTGCACTGGTTTTAAAAGCGGTGCTTAGTATCCTCCTTTGATAGGCAGGCCACGTCTTGGTTGTTTAGCCCGAAGCTGGGGCGCAAACAGATCCGTTAATTCCAGTATCGACTGCATCATAAACGGCGACCGAAGAGCATGGGCTTGTATAGTGGCATGAACTGGGCCGCTATTGCTGTCGTGCACATATAGGAAACTGAGATTGGACAGAAGCGAATGGAAAAGGTGGAAAGATTAGACGATGGCGGCGGCGTGAAATCCAGATACTGGGTCACTTCTACGCAGGCCGGCCCCGCTGGTACCGATCGCTGTAAAGAGCATCGGTCTAGCACGCAACGCTACCCGTTGCCGCCGGTCGCCCGATCATCGTCGTGACTCGAGCACCGTTTGACCGTGCACCAAGCTGCATGCCATTTGGACGGAAAGTTTTCGCGAAGCTCAATCGCTTCATTTACGGCGTCATGTTCGCATTCCCAAACGACACCTGCCGGAGCTTGCCTTGAACGGGAGCTAACAGAATTTCGTGCTTAAAGATCAAATCAGATACGCGCGGGTGGTCCGCGCTGCAATCTTATCGGCGTCATGTCGGTGGGGGGACTTGGCGCAAGGCCGCGGCAGTCGTCGAGCGCATGCGCTTTACAGTTCTTTTTTGCGGAAAGACCCAATTGCCACGCAACTTACAGCAGCACTGAGGGCACACGAGCGGAGCTGACCGAAACATGCTATTTCTAACGTCCTTTGTGGAATTAGATTTTGCTAAGTGATTGGCGATGTTCATGCAGCGACCGGTAATATTTGTGTTGGAGCAGGTGCATAAATCAAACGAGTGTTCTTGCTTGATTCAAGCAGCCGCGCGGTTCGACTGAACCAGTGAAATCCGAGTACATGTAGAATGCGCAGCCGTGTCCATTCTGAAATCGCATTCTACTGAGAGACTAAACTTTGTAGGCTGGAAGAGTGCGATGAAGGCGGCTCGAAACGCACACGGAAGCACTGCAAGCAGCGGGGGTGGAAGTCTCGTTGTTGAACCGGCGAACAGACGCGCGCACAGCCACGAAGCGCCGCGGCCGAAGGTGCCGCGTATGGAATAATGGTGCGCTGCACAGACAGAACACGGCGGCATGAGCACCGCTGATCCAGTGAACACACGAACGCATGGAAGTACTGTATGGGGAACTTGCGCTGAAGTTTGCGGTGCCGATTGCAGCGCCATAACACACTGCCTAGCGAGAAGAGCAAGCAGTTTTGAGTAGTACTCTTAGTACTTTTCCGCGCCACCTTCAGGCGCTTATTGGCGTGAGCCTCCGCGCTCTGTCGAAGGCGCACGTGCCATGCGTCAGCTATCTGGGCTACGCCGAGAGAAGCTAGGCAATGAATGCTGTCAGCCAAACGCGGGTATCTAATCGCGCAGAATATGTTCTCGCGTCTGCAGCGGCCCAAGCGGCTGACAAAACCAGTATTGAGTCACCGAATGGAACAATTTCAGCGCAGGTTCCCCATGGAAAGCTAGGGCAAGTCAGCGAAGGTGAATGGCTGGCGCACGACAATCCTCTGGAAGCATCGCTGTTGGACAGGTCCTTGCCTATTAAACATGACTTGCATACTGGTGAGATGCTGGTTCAATAAATTTGTGAACAGACTGAATGCAGTTGCCTGCGGAAGCAGCAACGGATTAATTGGTTGGCGAATGTGTATATTATTGGTGACTGTGACTCCTGTAAGGTATGCCTGCACTCAGCTTATGCTGACTGGGTGTGTTCCAGTAGTGTTATTGGCAGGTGCTGCATGAGCTTCATAAAATACCGAGAAAGAGGTAGAACAGTGTGCTTATCGTTAGGAAATTTCGAACGAACACGAGAGCTTAATAGGTTTGCGTATGTAGTAAAATATGATAGCAAGGCCTTTCGACACTGCTGACGCTTGTTTGACAGCAAAAAAACCTTTTCAGGGATGAGAGATGTGGAAGGAGAAATTTTAATATTTCCCTGCCCCGCCACTCCAATTCAAACTCGATGTAGATGTGTTCGCTGCGGAGTGTTTGCTTCAGCCTACCTATGCAGCGAAAGTGCACTAGCAGTACTGGCGCAGAAATGTCAGTGATATTACAACGGAGATTGGTTGGTTGGTTGGCCTCAAATAAAGCTGGTACATTCCCACTACGAGGGAGTGGCCAAGACACAGGCGGTTAATTGCTGGAGGAAGTTTTTTTGATGGGTAAAGACCGGTGAACGAAGTGTCTCGGTGGTGCGCGTGTTCTGGGCTTGGGTGTCGTGTGCTGTGTGCGGGCCCTGTGCTCTCGGCCTGTGCGCTGTGCAGACATCGCCCCAGAGGCTGCAGAGGAAGCCGCCATCGCAATTGCCATCACCCGCACGGAAGCCCAGTGTATTTTAACAGACTCTAAGACTGCAATTCTGAATTTTGCGCGAGGCCGAGTCCACTTCCCTGCTTTTGGCATATTGGGCTCGCTCGATGCACCCCCACCCCGCCATGTAGAGCTTATATGGGTGCCTGCGCACTCCGGGAATCCCGGAAACAAGGCCGCCAACCTTTTAGCCCGAGGTTCTTTAAACCGGGCTCAGGTGGCCTCGGATCGGGGATTCGCGCGGGAGCGAATGCACTCGTTCAGCGAGATGACGCAGGCCTATAGAGCCTCGCATCAGCTCTACCCCCGTCTCACCCCTCCCTAGATAACAAACACGCAACACTCTGGCGCAAACTACAGACACACACACACACACACTCCCCTCAACCCCGACCCTAGCCCACTATCATCCCTCCTTCCCCACTCCTGCCTGCACCTTGTGCCCATGACCATTCGCCTCTTCCCTCCACATCCTCTCCCTCTGCCCGGCGGACCCTCCCCCGCTCGGCCTAGAGGACCTCAAGACCTGGGAGGACTGGGAGACCCTGCTGCGCTCGGAGGACCCGGCCGTGCGGACAATCGCCACCGGCCGGGCTGCCAGTGTTATGGACCTGGACATAAACACTTGAGTGCAGTGGGGTCGTGCGGGGACCCAGGGGCGTGCCCCGACTTTCCTTTCCAACAATAAAGGTTTTTTTTTCTCTCTCTCTCTCTCTTGCGTCGTTTTTGCCGTGGGCCACGTAACATCTTCGGTGGAGGTGCGGATTTTACGCTCAGCAACCACGCAGCTTCGGAGTGGTTCTAAATCCACAGCGCAAAAAAGTGGACGACCTGAAATACCAACCAGCCCAACAATTCGTTCGTAGTGGTCGTCAGCGGCCGAGTGGTCGACAGTGGTTCGGAGTGGCCTCTTCGAGACCCCGGAACCTTTTTCCTGCATTGATGGAACGGATGTGAAAGACTGGCTTAGCCTCTACGAACGTGTCAGCACCTATAACAGGTGGGACCCTACATTAATGCTCGCCAGTGTCATATTTTATCGTAATGGTACGAAACCCGCGAGGACGCCCTAACAAGCGGGGACACCTTCAAGGTGAAGTTAAGGACGCTTTTAGAACTTTTTGTTGGGCTAGATGGTGCATGTTGTAACCAAAGAACTGTAGCGCAACCAAGACGAACACAAGAAAGGGGCATAGAGGACTACCTCTAAACTTCATCTAACTTTATTCACTGGCAGCGCAGCAAATTAAGGAAAAAACCAGAGCGCGTGCGCTGTTCGGTATAGCCTGATGATCGGCAGCTCGCCGCCAAACAGCAGCTTGTATCTCGAGCCCAGTCTTCGACTGAAAGCTACGTGGCACATTTAGGACATC
Source organism: Amblyomma americanum (assembly GCF_052857255.1). Lineage (NCBI taxonomy): Eukaryota > Metazoa > Arthropoda > Arachnida > Ixodida > Ixodidae > Amblyomma > Amblyomma americanum. Next base: position 59,747,758 of record NC_135502.1, read on the forward strand.
TTGGCTCTTTGCCACAAGGTCGACGCTGCCATGAGTGAGACAGACAAGGTGGGCGAAGTGCTCAAAGGCGTTGCAGGCGACGCTTTCCATTTGCTTGTTTGCAAAGACTGCTCCACTGTCGACTCCATCATTAAGGAGTACTTTACCGTCGATTTGAGCAAGTTGAAGGCCGCCGCATTGCGCAACTCTTTTCCCGCCTTCCAAACACAGCGCCATCTTCCTGTGAGGACCAGCGATCTCTATCCCACGTGCCCTCGGACGCTTCTCCCGTCACCGATTCGGTCGCGCGGATCGTCCTACGTGAACTGGAGGCCCTCGCACCTGTGATAACCCCACAACACGCCCCTTATATGACGCTGCCCGTCGTGTCGCTTACTCAGGCCGTCGTGAAAGTGTGTTCCATTGGCCGCTCAGCTGCCCGCCAGCCTCCTGCCCATCAAGAGACTTCATCCTGGCCCTGCTTTCCACCCCACCTACTACTCCACGGCCCGTTACCGCAATCCGGCGGAATGGCGCACGGCCGACGACAGAGCCATCTGCTGTGACTGCTTCCGCGTTGGACCATTGGACACATTTCTCGACGACATGCCGCAGCGCATGGTCTTCGCCTCCCCGCGGTGGCTTCTCCAACTACCACCTGACCCTTAGCGCCGCTTCTCGCCCCGCTCCCAGTCAGAGCAGTCTGAACCCCCTTCCGCAATTCCTGCTCTCCGTCGCCCCAACGCCGTCGCTCACGCTCACCGTAGTCGCCCCGTCTTTCGGCAGCTGCCCCCTACGACCGCTCCACTTTGGAAAACTAGCTAACGAAGCTCCGGGAGGTGACGCTGCATCTATGACACCGACGACCAGAAATCCTCTACTGACCACGGTGTTCCTGTGCGCACCCTCATTGACACCGGTGCTCACGTATCCGTGATGACTTTTGGGAACTTTTGACCTTCGCCGTCGCCTCCGCAAAATCTTCAAGCCTGCAACGTCCCGTGTGCGCGTAGCGGATGGAGGCACACCTGCTGTGGACGGACTATGTACTGCTCGAATCACTGTTGCCGGCCACAGTACACCGGTTCAGTTCACTGTTTTGTCCACCTGCGCCCACGACCTCATTCTCGGCATGGATTTCCTCTCTGACCATGCATTCAGCCTCGATCGACTGCTCGCGCTCGCAGGGTGTCCTCCAACTCGAGCTCCCACAACTCGGTTCCGAGCACGTCGATCCCTCTCTCCGCCTGTTCAATGCAGACTATGCTCGCCTGCCGTCTCAAACCGCCTCCTTTGTTGCTTGACACCCTCTTCCCCCGTTCCCGATGGCGACTACCTCGTTGCGCCTAGCACCGATCTCCAGCTGACCTGCAACGTTGCCCTGCCCTATACCATCGCCTCCGTCAAGGCGAACGCACTGTCTCTCCCGTTCCTAAACTCCGGCTTCTCAAGTTCTTCCGTCCGGCATTTGCATTGCTACGATCTCCCCCATCGCTCTGCGCCAAGTCGCAGCATTCGACACTGCCCCTTCTCGTGATCTCGCAGACCATCACCAGCCTGATATGCTTGGTTATCGGGACCGAGGTCTTCACCGCATGACGATGAACTCTGCAGACGAGGAGGGAAGCCTTCAGGAGGGTTGGTAAACTTGAAGGTTTATTTACATATTTACAAGAGAAGTAGGGAGACCAAAAGTCAGAGATGAAGTCTACATATTTACAACAGAAGTAGGGTGACCCAAAAGTCAGAGATGGAGACTCCTGAAACCAGCCAAATCGCGGCTTAAATACAGTGGATATTCCCTAGGCACCTAGCTAGGGAAACCGGTGGCTGATCAAGCGTCCAATGGGAAGACACACTCTTCATAGTCTCTTCCCTAACCCCGTGACCGCTCCGCCCGCACAAACACGTGCACAGGCGATGAGGAATCCTGGCGCCTTGAGTTCCTGGAATCCTGTTTCCGACCGGTTGAGCAGGTTCGCAAGGTCGTAGGCTTAGCAGGCGGTGACCCCCTCCGTGGGAAAGAAACGTCCTGGAATGTGTTTCCCGACGGGTTGATCATGTGCACAAGGTCGCTGGCTTAGCAGGTGGTGACGCTCTCCGTGTAAAGATGCGTCCTGACGCCCCCCCCCCCCCCCCCCCAATCCGGGCATTCCAGAGGGTATGATGAATCAGCCGTGTCCGCCCCCGCTTTGTCTGGCCGCACGTGCAAGCGAGCGAGGCGGGTTCGGCGCCTTTGTTCGCGTCTTTCTGCCGGTCCACGTGAGGGCCCAGTTCGGGAACAATGCCGCATTCCATACTCCGGACGAAGGGATGAGAGGCCTTTCGTCACAGCTCACCGTCGCCAGGAGCCGTTCCTAATCCTCTTCTCAGGACGACAGCACCTTTGGGTCAAGCATAGTTTGATGGCTCGTCTGTTCCCGCTGTCGGGCCTCCGATCACAACAAGCCTCTCTTTCTACGGACGCCTTCACGACCATGATGGCCCCCGATCTCTGTCCCGCCCAAACTGCACAGCTTCGAGACCTTTTCGAATCTTTTTCGGACATTTACCTCAGTAACATCCGCTGGGCCACGCTCTCTCTGTGAAGCACCGCATCGACACCGGGGATGCCTATATTATCCATCGTCGACCATACCGAGTCTCCCACGCTGGGCGCCAGGCCATCAACGCCGAGGTTACAAAAATGCTTGCTAAGAACATTATCGAGCGGAAATGCGAATAAGAAAACACGGAACAGGATGCTTTGCCCGGGGTCCCAAACGTTTATTGGGCTCTCCCAAAATTGCTAGCTGCTCAGTTGGACCCTTGCCGTCTGGCTTGGTCGTGCGGCTGACGGGGCAAGATGGCGACAACAAAGTGGGAAGAAGGGAGGTTATTACCTGACGTCCTCTCGCTATTCTAGTTCACTATGCTCTCGTTGTCAAGGCTCGCTGTAGTGTCTCTCCGGCCACTGCCGGTACCGCCGATCTCAGCGCACTTATATATATAATTGGTTTTTTGGGGGGAAAGGAAATGGCGCAGTATCTGTCTCATATATCGTTGGACACCTGAACCGCGCCGTAAGGGAAGGGTAAAGGAGGGAGTGAAAGAAGAAAGGAAGAGAGAGGTGCCGTAGTGGAGGGCTCCGGAATAATTTCGACCACCTGGGGATCTTTAACGTGCACTGACATCGCACAGCACACGGGCGCCTTAGCGTTTTTCCTCCATAAAAACGCAGCCGCCGCGGTCGGGTTTGAACCCGGGAACTCCGGATCAGTAGTCGAGCGCCCTAACCACTGAGCCACCGCGGCGGGGCTCAGCGCACTTGCCCGTTGTCACTTTTGGCCAATCAGCGACCGCCCCGGCGGCGCCTGGCGGTGCGCGTTTGCGACTGATTTGAGGAAGGTGGTGGTGGTGGTTGTTGCTATGAAGGGGTGGGGGGGAGGGGATACTGGTCCCGACGTATGTTGGCCCTTTGGGCATCACTCTTGGGGACCAGGGTAGAGGGGAGGGTCGTCGCCGTCGTATCCGTGGAAGTCCTTGGCCGTTCAGGAGTCGCACCGCCGCAGCAACGTCAGCGTCCAACAGGGAGGGGAGCCACGGCGCTTTGGGAGTGTGTGCAAGCACCGGGCGGGGGGGAGGGGAGCCTCGGTGCACTGGGAATGTGTGCAAGCACCGGGCAGGGGGAATGAGCATCGGTCCACTCAGATCCATCGCCTCGTGCTGGATGGGGCGAAGGTCTAGAGGAGGATGCTCAGGCCAGTCTCCTCGAGGAAGGAGATGAGGACCCGATGCGCCAGGAGCTGGCTGCGAGCCGGGAAGAGGAGATCGTGCTCCGTGGTAGTCGGGAGACCGAGTGCCCGGTATCCCGACTCGAGTCGTCGCCTGGGGGGATCATGGGTCGGGCAAGCCAGCAAGAGGTGGCCGAGCGTCCCCGTGTCCCCGCAGGAGGGGCAGGCAGGAGAGGGGGCCCTGCCGCAGGCGTACAACTTCGAGGGCGTCCACGTGCACCCGATGCGGAGGCGCAGGAGGAGGACTCGGTCCCGCCTGGGAAGCTGGTCCGAGAGCCGGCGGAAGGGCTTGTAGGCCGCAATCGTCCGGTCGGGGTGAAGGCCCCGTACCATCTGCATGATGAGGGGGCGGGCAAAGTCATGTTGAAGCACTGCAAAGAATACCGGGGAACCATCGGTGTGGGCAGACTTGACCAGGGCGTCGGCCAGGTCGTTGCCTTCAATGCCGGAGTGGCCCGGCACTCAGTGCAGGGAGATCTGGTGGCCCGCATCCTCCAGGGTCTGCAGGCGGTCCCTTAGCAGGGAGGTAGTGGCCACAGGAAGGTGGCGGCGCAGCGCTCTCGAGCTCACCTTCTGGCTACTCGCCCGTGGGGAAGGAGGAAAGCGTCCGCTTTCCTGCGTCTCCACGGCGCGCGTCGCCGGCCAGGGTAGGATACGGCATTCCGAAACTCCCACACTCCTCCCTAAAGACTGAACGTACGTCCCCTGAGTTCAGCGGACGGTAGACTGCAGTAATCTCATTAAAGGCCTTGCCTTTTATTGTTTGCCGCTTATAAACCTCCCATCAGATCGAAGACCATCCCCATGTCCCCGATCTCGTCGTCCTCTGGAGGTGGTGCGGGCGCGGCCCCCGAAAGCTGGTGGCGGGGGCCAGGCGCTTGCGGCACGCTGCTTGCGGCCGGCCAGCGTGCTGCTCCGCTGCACCGCGGCCTCCGTGCTGCCGCGGTCGCGACCGAGGTCCTGCGTGTGGTCACGGCGCCGGCTGCTGTCTCGTACCGCGGCCTCCGTGCTGCCGCGATCGCGGCTGGGGTCCTGCGTGGGACCGCGGCGCCGGCTGGTCGCGTATTCTCCCTGACCATTGCCGGCGAGCCCGTTGCCGTCGGTGGTCAGCCGGGCGCTCCTGCTCACTCTATAGCGGTAGTTGCGACGGTGCCTGCATGGTGGTTGCTTGGGAAGTGAGCGCCGCGGTCACTATGGGCTGGCGACCGTCCTCCCGCAGTGTCCTCTGGGAAACGCATCCACGCTCCCCATTGGCTCTTCCCTTTGATTCTAATCTGTCGTAACTTGCCATATGGTCAAGTCACGGTTCGTCTGAGGAGCAGGGTTTGACGAGGTCGTCGTGTGGTCCCCTCCTGGGAATTTTGAAGTCCATTGATCTTCGCCCACTGTTATCAGCGCTTTCGCTGTCTGCGGGTATTGTAGGAGTGCGTTGGGGGCAGCGCCCTTTCCCCGCAATTTCGCGTGGCCGGAGCTACCCTCGCCACGGCGACTTCCCTTTGAAGTGTACCTTTTTAGCTGCCCTACGTGGATGGGTCCGCTGAGTCGAGCCGAGTTCAGATTTCTCAGCTTGTAATTAAGTGGCGAGAGCTTCTCAGCAACGATCAATGGGCTGACCCATTTGGGCGCGAGGCCTGCCGCAGATCTAGTGCTCGCATCACTGAGCGCGTGGTTGAGTTTTAGAACCAAATCTTCCAATTGGAATTCCAAGTCCCGATGCGCTCGATCATAGGCCGCCTTCTGGCTCGCCCTGGCTATCGCGCGATTGCGGCTGGCCACTTTTACTGCGTTTTCTATGCGTTCTCGCACACGCCGCGCGTAGTCGGCAGCTGCCGTCTCGGCTGGAGCAGCATCCATCCTTTTGGCAAGGACAGTGTCCGTTGGCGTCTTCAACTCCCTCCCGAACATCAGGAAAGTCGGCGTGAAGCCCGTAGAGCGGTTTTCGCTCGTTCGCAGTGCGAAGGTGACGGCGTCGAGGTGCTCGTACCAGTCGCTGTGCGCCCGGGCGTATGCCCCGAGCTGTGGTTTCACATCGCGATTGCGACGCTCTGTAACATTGGACTGCGGATGATAGCACGTCGTTTTCTGCTGCCGTACTCCCATTCCTGCGCATGCATGTGTCACGAGAAACCTTTGACGTGAAGTACGATGCATTGTCGGTGATCAACCGATCAGGGAATACAAAGCGGCAGAATCATCCTGATATTCTCGCCAGGATCTCCCTCGTAGTGGCTTTTCGCAGCGGATAGAGTTCAGCGATCCCGCTGAAGTGTCAAGTGACCACCAGCACAAATCTGTGTCCGCTTTTGCTGCTCGGCAGCGGTCCGATCAGGTCGCACACCCCGATTTCCCATTGCTTTTTGACCACGATTGGCTGAAGCAAGCCGGGTGGCCTTCCCCCTCTCGGCTTTCTCTCTTGGCAGAGATGGCAGGTTTGTATGTATTTACGTATTTCAACCTTCATTCCAGGCCAGCTAGCGAACCGACATAGTTTCTTCCGTGTCTTTGGCGCGCTCCCATGGCCGCCCGCATCGTGGTAATGCTGCATCACAGCATGCGTGCCTGAGCTGGTGCGGGATGACGGCTTTGAAGCACTCGTTCGAGTCCTCTTTGCCTGGCACGTATTTCAGCAAAGCTCCGTCGGCATAAAGCAGGAAATTCTCCAGCTCACCCGCAGCATTGCAAGCTGCACTAGAGCTCTCGCCTTCCGCTTTCCCTGCGGTTCCCGGGCGCCCTTTGAATAGACTCGTCGGGCGGTCCGTCTCTTCACTAAGCCCAGCGACCAGCCTCCGACAGTACGAGTCTTCCTGCTGAGCCTTGATAAGCTCTTCTCCGCTGAACGCAACCTCTACTGGAACCTTCACACCAACGAGGTGCGCGTGCAATCGAGCGATATATTCTCTCCATCGTCTGGGGAGAGGTCATTCACCGGCGCTCGCGACAACGCGTCAGCAACCACGTTTGTGCCCCCTTTTCGGTAGCACACTGCGAATTCGAAGCGCTGTAGCATCAGGGCCCAACGCGCGAGCCTTCCGCTCGGCTCACCAAGTCAGTGCTATGTGGTCGGTTTCGACGGTGAACCTGGTTCCTTTTACGTACATGTAGAATTTTCGTAGTGCGTAGATGATTGCCAAGCATTCTTTCTCCGTCACTGAGGACTATGAATCGAAGAGTGATGATGGATAGTCACAGATGTGAATGAAGTTCACGAAAAGTGTGAGCAATAACTTACATATCTGGCAAGACGCACCTCGACGGCGATGCCCGTTCTCGTTGTCCCCTTGTCACACTGTCACCTAGTAATTCTTTGAGTACTTCCTTGCCCACACGTGCCAATGATTTGCCCACCCGGATGTGAATACCACGTCGATTTCTGCCTTTTCCGACATCTAGCATCATCTGGCTTCCGCCCAGCAATCGGACTCGCACTGTCGCAAGCTGATAGATCGACTCAACGGTGCTTCGCTACCCCAGAATTCTCGATTGCGCCGTCAACTTACCAAATTTAAAATGCAGGGTAGACTGCTTTTTTGGCATAACCGCACCCCTTTCGGCGAACTGTGGGTTGTTCCCCGTTCTCTTCGCCTCCAGATCTTGCATGCCTTCCACGACGACCCCACCGCTGGTCACCTTGGCTACCATAAGACTTACGACAGAATCAAGAGCCACTTTTTCTGGCGCGGTCTCCACGCGATTGTTGCCAAGTACGTTGCCTCTTGTGTGCCGTGCCAACGCCGTAAACAGCCCAAGTCACCTCCCGCGGGCCTACTTCAACATCTTACCTGCCCTTTGACACCTTTCGAAGTTGTAGCAATGACCTGTACGGCCCTTTACCGTTGACCGCGGCGGGAAATGGCTGGATCGTCACAGCTCTGGACCATCTCACCCGGTATGCTGGAACCGCAGTTATACCGTCTTGTTCCGTTGCGAAGATTGCAAGCTTTTTTTCTGCGAGACATGATTCTACGCCACGGAGCTCCTCGTGTTCTCCTGTCCGATCACGGCAAGTCTTTCCTCGCTGCGATCATGGCCCAAGTTCTTCACGCCACCAACACTGTTCACAAGACAACATCCTCCTACCATCCGCAAACGAATGGTCTCACCGAACGCTATCATCGAACCCTGTCCGATATGCTATCCACATACATTGACCTTCATCACAGTAACTGGGATTCCTTGCTTCCTTTTGTCACCTTCGCCTACAATACTGCAGTTCAACGCACGACCCGCTACTCTCCGTTTTTCCTTGTCTATGGTCGGTCCCCTACATTCATCCTGGAAGCATCCTTCTTCTCTGACCCACCCTCCTATGAACAATTCACGCCTACCCGCACACCAGACTTGTGTGAGAAACTTCTCAGTCGCTTCATCGGCCCATACAAGGTGCTCGAACAAACTACACCAGTGAACTATCGCGTAGCCCCAGCGTCTCCTGTCAACGACCGTCGCTGTCGTGGAACTGAGATTGTGCACGTGTCTCGGCTCAAGCCTTTCACCCGCCGTCCTTATTCCATTTAATTCCTGCGACCAGGATGGCCGATTTCGTCGCGGGGTGGGGAAAAGTGTGAGCACTTTTCGTGAACTTCATCCACATCTGTGATTATCCATCATCCCCCTTCGCTTCATGTGAACTTCATCCTCATTTGTGAATCATCATCATCAACGCTTGTTAGTGGGTTCGTTCTTCGACGCCATTATTGGCAGTGCCAGTAAAGCTCGGTCGCCCTGATTATAATAGTTGCGCTCGGCCGGCGTCAGCGCACGGCTGGCAAATGCCACGGGTCGCAGTTGCTCGTCTCCCATGTGGAGTAACCCTGCGCCCACTCTGAAATCGCAGGCATCTGTCTGGATCACGAATGGTCGGTTTAGGTCTGGCAGTTTCAGTGACGCGGTGTCGGCGATGGCCTGAGCCAGCTGACGAAAACTCGTCTGCACTTTCCCCATTCCCACGGGGCTGCCTTCCTTATCAGCTTCGTCAGGGGGGCTTGCAGGCGTATGCAGTTGGGAATGAACTGGCGGTAGTAGCCGACCATAGAAGGCGGCGCACGTACGGCTTTCAGAAGAGCGTGTTGTCGGGCAAGTTGGCTTTGCATGATATAGAAGAAGTTAGCGCAAAACTTAGACGAAGACAGAGAAGAAACACACAAGACGACAGACGAGCGCTTGTCGGCTTTCACGTCGTTCGGTGCTGGAAGTTCCAGGATCGAGCGAAGCTTCTCCGGGTCCGGAGACACCTGCATGCGCCGCACGCGGTAGCCGAGTAGGCGGACTTCCGCTCTGCACAGCTGCGCATTGGCAGGGTTGAGTGCGAGGCCTGCTGTTCTGAGCTTTCTCAGGACATTCCCGAGATTGTCGAGGTGCTCCTCGAAGGTACGGGGGTAGATGATGATGTCGTCCAGGTAGGCGAGGGCGTGATGCCGAATGGGCGCGATGCCATTCGGCATCGCCGAGCACACGGTCAATCAGCCGCTGAAAGGTGCTCGGGCTTCCGAACAAACCGAAGGGCATCCTAACGAATTCATAGAGATCCCTGTGGCATGTGAATGCCGTTTTGCACTCGTCGCCTGGTCGTATCTCTACTTAGAGATAGCCTCTGCTAGCGTCCAGAGTAGAAAAATGCCTCGACCCGCCAATGTTTGAGACGATATCGTCTCCGATGAACGACGTGTTCGCGACAGTGTCGTGTAGTGTTTTGAATGTAAATCATGCGATTGCAAGTTCTATGAGCGGAGCACTCACACTGTTCGGCGTTCCGACCCTGAACAGCGAAGGGGCCGCGATCGCGGCTACATCGCCCGGTTCCGCCACGGCCGCCGGCGCCACTACAGGCGGCCTGCCTCGCTTCCTGGTCTGGTATGGCACGCATGTGCAATGTGACCCGCTTGGCCACAGTTGAAGTAGCGCACAGAGTTCCGTGCATGGAACAGGGACGGACGAGGCTGCTCTCGCGCACGGCCATCCGTGAGCGCGTTCCGAACCGGCATTTCCATTCGGTGACGCTGTCCGTCTGGAGGCGTAACCCCTTTGCGATCGTTTGTCCGTGCTTGGAAATCTCTGTCGGGCGGCTGGCGAGAGGCTGGCCAGACTCCCGGCCGTGTGACCTTCGTTGCCCAGAGGCCGTATGAGTATGGAGGAGGAAGAGGTAAACTTTATTAAAGAAGGGGTCTTAGGCGCGGATTGGGGTGATGTTCCCCTCCCCGCGGTGGGCTCCTCTTCTAGGCCGGACGCTAGGTGGCCGACCGACGATGGTGTTCGGCGACCTCTTCGGCCCTCTTCGTGACTCGGAGTTGAACCTCCGGGTCCGAGCTGAGCAGCGCGGCCTCCCACTGTAATTGGGTAGAGAGCTGCAGACTGTTCGATGGCTTGTCTTGATTACATGAGTATAGGATGTGTGGTGTGTCTGCCTTTTGGTGCCCACATATATTAGTGTAGGCAGAGAAAAAGAAAGGAAAATAATGTTGCCCATCCCGCACCGTCTAAGGCACAACGGGCGCCCACAGAGAGAACAGACGGGGCTGAACTGCTCTGGGGACCATATGGAGTACATGTACGGATTAAAGAAAGTGCCTGTTTGGAGCTGCCGCGAACTGACTTGTTGTGTCTTACTAAGAGATCTATGTGGTTCAGGGAAGATTTGTCTTTCTTTCTTGAAGTGGGTAGTAATTCCTTTGGAGGTCGTCACTCGCTCCTTGGCCGACCTGAGCTCGGGGTAGCGCACCTCCCGGTTAACTACGAATTACCCGGACAAATTGGTGCGCCGCCTCGTTTCCAGGATGGCCCGAATGGGCGGGGACCCAGATCAATGTGATCTGGCGGGTATTGGAGATTTTTCGTAAGATTTTGATGGCTGCGGAGTGCTCCCTTCCTTTGGCAATATTTCGAATTGCGGTTTTAGAGTCGCTGATGATGTATTTGCCAGTGGTGGAGGTAATGGCTGAAGCTATGGCAGCTTCTTTGGCCTCCTCCGAAAATTTTGTTTTATCGATTGTCGCCGATGCGAAGGGAGAACGTCGATGAGAGACAACTGCCAGGGAAAAGGCGTCTCTGTCCGCATTTTCTGCCACGTCCACATGCGCCGTGTCTTTCTGTACTGAAAATCTTTCGTGAAGTTTTTGTGCCCTAGCCTTTCTTCTATCCGTATCGTAGAGTGGATGCATGTTTTTGGGCAGAGGATGGACTATTAAGTGTTCGTGCATGTGTCTTGGAATTTGCAACGTGTGTGCACGGATTCCTTCATATTGTATTCCTGCCTTCTTTAGGATGAAACGCCCCGCTTCAGTGCCTGATAGTCTTTCGTATTGTGTGGTGAGTTATGCTTCCATCATTTCCGCTAAGGTGTTATGAATTCCTAACTGTAGTAGTTTTTCATCTGGGGTATTACGAGGGAGGCTGAGCGCAATTTTGTAGGATTGTCTAATTAGAGAACTCTGGTCATCTCTTTCTCTGACTGTGAGAGTGACGTATCGTTTAGATTATATAGATGACTGCTAAGAACGAAGGCTTGGATTAGTTTCCTGGTCTCGGCTTCTTTAACTCCTCCTCGCCTATTCGCGATGCGCCTGATGAGGAGGGAGATTTGGTTGACGGTGTTTCTCAGTTTCTTAGTGTGTCGTTTTTTTTGGTTGGTAGTAAGCGAAATAGGTCCGAGGTTTTCGAGCGCGAGCTTTTTGCCTGGTTTTGGGATGAATTTAACGATGGCATGTTTCCAAAACGCTGGGAGTCCCTCCCTACAACACTCGCTCGCAAAGTCCGCGAGGGCTGTGATGGAAGCGTCGTATAGGTTTCTGAGTGTCTTATTGTTAATGCCGTCCTCTCCCGGAGCGAATGTCGTGCGTATCTTAAGGGCTGCTCATATTTCCGCCATTGTTATGTCAGCGTCCAGGATGGGGTTAGATTGCCCTTTATGATCGGGTAGAGACTTCGTCTCTCGGGTTGTGCAGAAGTGTTTCTGCTGTAGCGTGTTTATAATATCTTGATCCGCGCGTGGGTCTATGTATAAAATTTTGGCGATTTCCTTTTGAGGCGTAGCTTTGTTCGATTCCGGATCAAGGAGATGCCGCAGAGGATTTCACGTCTCTCTCGTGCCTAGATTGCCATTTACGTTTTCGCAGATATGGTTCCACTGCTTCCTCGCGAGTTCTGCGGAGTGGTGTTGAATTTCTTCCGTGAGTGTGACTATTCTGTTTCTAAGCTTTTTGTTGTATGTTTGCTTAAGCCATCTTTTTCTAGGCTTTTGCCTTGCCTCCCAAATGTGTGTAAGTCGGCTGTCAATCGTATTTACGCCTAGGTCATGTGCTAGTTCTTTAGTGGCCTTTCCCACATCCGATAGGAGGGTTTGTGTCCACTGTTCTAGGTCTTTGATCGGTTAATTTTGGTCGCGGATCGTCATAAGTTTGTCCCAGTCGGTGATTGTTTTTTTCTGGTTTGGGGTTTGAGATTGCCAATTGCGATTTTAGACGTTATGATATAATGGTCACTTCCCAGATTTTGTCTCGTGTTGCTCCAGCTTAAGTCTGCGAGATTTTTGCCTATCGTGAGGTCCGGGCATGTGTCCCTGTTCACGCTGTTCCTGGTAGATTGCATGGGGTTCGTGTATTGGGTTAGCCCTCTTTGCTGGATAAAATTTATTAGGGCCGTGCCTTTCCTTGACATTGCTGCGTGTCCCCATTGCACGTGTTGAGCGTTGAAGTCGCCCACAATTAGGGTTGGGTTTTGGTCTGCGATTTGTGGGGCTTTGAGTATAGCGGCTTTCGCTGGTCCAGCCTGTGCCCTGGGCTGGCTGTATGCGTTCAGCATGAACAGAGGAGTTTCTTTTGCTAGGTAGAATTTCGATTAATATAAAGTCGAGCTGTACGTTTTCAATCTCACGGTTAACCACGGTAAGGTTTCTATGCACCATCGTAGTGGTTAAAGGCTGTTCTGCGATGTGACATGGCAGAACTGCCCGGTACCCTGGAAGTTTTAGTCGAGACATTCTGGGTTCTTGGATGGATATTACGTCAGGTTTTTCGGATTGCGATTGAATGTGTAACTGCAGATCTGCTTTTGTAGCGACAGCTACATTACGGTAGCATTTCGAGCCTTCAGCGTGGTTGCGCTGCTACCCTTGGCTTCGCCGCCACGTTGTCACGTGGTTGGTCACGTGGTGCGGAGCAGCTGCCGGTGGCGCGGCGCCGTGGCTGATCACGTGGTTGGTCCCGTGACCAAGTTCCACTCGGCCAGCTGTAGCTATCGCGTCACTCCAGGTTTAACCAGAGCTAAGCCACCGCCAATTTTTGTTGTTGCGCATAGACCTGCAGTTCCACTGCCGAATTGTTATGGTTTTAGGATTGGCCATTTTGCTGGGATAGATCGATTGGCGCCCCTTGAGCTGACGGGGGAAAGCCGGCGTAAAATTTCTTGTAAGACGGTGTCGATTACTGCGAACTTGATTTACATCCTATATGTGTTGTTCGAGTCTGTGTTAAATTGTCAACTCTTTGTGTTGGGTTATCGAGTTTCTGGCTGTGCGGGGATCCAAGGCGCGATCCTAGACTTTGAAAAGCGCGCCTTCTCCCGAGAACCGAGCCGGTGCCCGAGCTGATTCGCTTCGTGGGCGCGTGCTGCCGTTCCAGGCGCAGCTGGGCTCCAGTGATTCCGATGGTGGTGGCGGGGGCCGGCAGGCGCGGGCTGCCAAGATTTCGGCTTGTACCCGGCGCGCTTCCACAGCTATAGCTTGTTCAAGTCTCCGCAGCGATTTCCCCGCAGATAGAGAGCAAACATGGGGTGGCTCTGTCTCCGCATTCGAAGCTCCAGGATCGGTGTAGTCGTAAAGCTCCTGCATCGCCCTGACATACTCGACCAAAGATTCGTCAGGGGCTTGCGTGCGCAGGTCCAACTCTCGCCGCATCCGCAATTGGTAGTCGTAAGGCAGGAACTCCTCCCTGAGCTGCGGAAATCGGCCATCGTGCTCGCGATGTGGCCGACCAACCGGTGCCACCTAGCGGCCTGATCGACGAGCCCAACGGAGATCACTCTGCGAAGCATATCACGCTCACTCGTGCCAGTTGTCTGACCGTACTGGTCGAGAGCCAGCAAAAAGTGGTTGGCGCTCGTTTGATCGCTGTACCCATGCACTGTACTTGGGGATCGGAGGTCCGACCCGAGGACTGGGCTGTGCGCATTGCAGTGCTTGTTGTAACGCGCTGGCCATGACTTCGGCGAGATTTGTCGCGTTTGCGGGTGTCTCGATGTCAGGAGCCGTGATGAGCGGTGAACTCGCCGCATGTGGCGCGGTCTAGGTTGTGCCATTTGGCAGCTGTGAGACGTAGGGCGATGTGCCCGCCTGTGCCCAGGCGGCACGCGCCGATGGTGAATGAACGCCAGGTATCTGGCGGAGTTTTCCTGCGTCCCCCGATGTTGCGTACGTCGCGCCTGCCGCGGTGTGTCGTCCCGTCCGTAGAGCTGATTCCGCTGGTGGAGTGCCTGCGGCAGGGCGTTCCCTAGACCCCTGGCCGAGCTCTGTGAGTCGCATCAGATCAGGTAGTGAACACTGAGGATCCGCCATGTTCGCCGGGAGCGAGCTGTTCTAGCGCGTCTGCGCGTGAGAACCACGTTGAGGCGCCAGCTGTGGGGGCTAACTTACTAGGCCGTTGAGTCTCCTTTGAGGCCTCGGCCGCGAACTCTGAGCTCCCGGTATCGCAAACCACGCACGGCCGTTCTCACGGTGGCACAGCGGAAATGCGAATAAGAACACAACACGGAACAGGACGCTTTGCCCCCTCCCCCCCCTCCCCCCCCCATCCCGAACGTTCATTGGGCTCTCCCAAAATCGCTAGCTGCTCACCTGGACCCTTGCCGTCTGGCTTGGTCGTGCGGCTGACGGGCAGGATGGCGACAACAAAAAGGGAAGAAGGGAGGTATTTACCTGATGTCCTCTCGCTGTAGTCTCCGGCCGCGGCCTGTACCCGCTGATCTCGGCGCACTTGCCTGTTGTCACTTTCGGCCAGTCAGTGAACGTTCTGGCGGCGCCTAACGGTGCGCGCTTGCGACCTGTTTGAGGAAGGAGGCGGCGTAGCACTCTCGAGCTGACCTTCTGGCTGCTCGCCCGTGGGGAAGGAGGAAAACGTCCGCTATCCTGCGTCTCCACGGCGCGCGGTCTCCGTCTGGACCTCTGTGGGGAACGCATGTCTCCAGCGTCTCCTCCCACTAAGTGTTCGCGCCTCCTGACGTTACCGTCACGAAGCCCTCGCCGCGCCCGGCCCACCCTCCTGCCTGCCCTTTGGACGAGCTCGAGGACCCCCGCGCGCGTCCGGCGCCCTTCCGCCCTACTAGGGCTTCCCCATCGGCCGTCGGCCGCTTATACCCCTGTTACACGGGCGTTTTCAACGGCAGTTCAGTTGATTCTCAGTTGAACTGAACGGCAGTTAGCGGTGTTACACGGCAGTGCTAACTGCCGTTGAAATCTCAACGGCAGTTGAGTTCGACTGAGATCGGGGATACCAGTTGAACGGCCAACTGACAAGATGGCGACCTACAGACCGAAAAACATGCCCTCTTACTGGATTGTCTTGGCTCAGTGTGCTTCGAACCCGCAAATTTCTACCGCAAAGCAAAAAGTGCACAAAAATAATCGTCACTATAGTAAAAAATATATACACTACGATCATTTACAACAAGAAAAAATGCACGCACTGCTTTTTTTTCTTATTTAAACTTCGCTCTAGACGCGAGGACATGTGGTTAGAGTGCTAACTGAACTGAACGCGAAGTGCTCGTGTAACAGCTGGCGATTCCAGTTGAGTTCAACGGCAGTTGAAATCCTTAACTGGCGGTTAACTGAACTGTCGGTGAAAACGCCCGTGTAACACGGGTATTAGGTGGCCGCGTCCCTACTTCAAATAGGCCTCACTACCCGTCGGCCGTTTCGGCGGCCGTTTAGTCTACGCCCGCCGGGACAGCTTCACTGGGCCGTCGTCGTCAGCTGCAGCGGCGACGGCCCTTTTTCCTGCAAGCTCCCAGCAGCCGGCACAGCGGACTACGATGGCGGCGGCCCGCCCACCACCTCAACGCCTGCTGTGCTGATCCCGGATGCGAGAGCGGCCTTCCAGCTGCCCTCCGCCCACCCCGCGCGAACTGGTGTGCGCGGGGCCTCTTCGCGCCGCTCCCCAAGGCGGTTTCCCGAGACCTCGTCATGCTGCCATCTTGCTGCAGCCTCCAGCGGACCGCCCAGGCTCGTATCCTGCGCTCCTGGTAACGACCACCGGCCCTCGTGGCGCCAGTTGCCTGACGCCACTGCTGTGCAAGCGCTATTCAGCGTCCCCCGCCGCGCTGCTACCCTGCAGCAGTTTCCACCTGCTGCCGTTCATCCTCCCCTCCCCTGGTGCCGATGCTGCTGCTGTCGTGGGCCTGCTGCCTGGTGACTTCGGATTTCCAGCTACCGCCACGATTCTTGGATTACGTTAAGAACAGCGACGACGGCGACAGTTGCACCCCCCCCCCCCCTCCCCTGGACGCCAAGAGTGATCCCACGAATCAGGGAACATATGTCACGTCCAGTATCCCCTCCCTGGAATATCCCAAAGTGACCACCACCACCACCACTACCGGCCAGGGAAGGATACGGCATTCCGAAACTCCCACACTGTCACGCTCATCTCGAAGCTCACCACCTCGCCAGTCTTGGCACACTTCGATGTGGCCGCTCCGACTGAAGTCCGCACTGACGCCAGCGGTCATGGAATCGACGCTGTCCTTTCTCAGTGGAATCTGGGTCTGACCGTGCCATCGCCTACGCCAGACGCCTCCTCTCTACATCACGGAACGCGAGTGTTCCATCACGGAACGCGAGTGCTTGGCCCTCGTGTGGGCGGTTCGAAAATTTCGCTGTATAAATATGCGGCCGCCCTTTTACGTTGACCACCATGCGCTCTTCTGGCTCTGCTCTCTGAAAGATCCCACTGGCCGGCTAGGTCGCTGGGCTTTACGCTTTCAAGACTACGATTACAACGTGGTCTTATAAGTCCGGTCGGTTACACACAGATGCCGATCAATTGCCTCTCCTGATATCCCGTTGACCCTTCTGGCCATCCTGGCACCGTTAAATAGCGTGCGCTAACAGTACGAACACAATAAACTTGGAGACAGAGGAAAGAAGCACAGAGAAGGAATGCGCTTCTTTCCTCTGTCTCCAAGTTTCCTGTGTTCGTCCTGTTAGCGCACGCTATTTAATAGAAATGTACCAACTAGCCCGTCAGAAAGTTCTACTCCTGGCACTGATTACGCCGCCGACCTGTTCTCGCTCTCTGCTATTGCTCACGTTGGCAATAACAGCGACGGGATACCGAGCTGTGCTCTATTATTGACCGACTCAGCTCCACCCTATCTGACCCTGCTCTGCGCCGGTTTGTGCTCCATCATGACACATCTATACCGCAGAAGGCTTAACCGTACCGGCCCCGACCTATGCTCGTTGTGCCCAAGCACCTGCGCACCATGTCCTCCACGAGATCCATGACCTCCCCGCTATTGTGGCCGCAGGGCAGTGCGCGCACTCGTGAGCGAACATTGGCGAGCCTCTGTGCATTCCTCGAACACACGGGCTTGACGTCCCGTCTGTTCTCCGTCAGGTAGTTACACGCAGTGACCGAACGCTCCGCGAGTTCTACCTTATTGAACGTTTAATAACTGGACGCCCCACTCCAGTTGTAGCCAACACAGTGCTGTGCGCGTGTGATTTAATTCCTCTAAAATGAACTAATCACGCGCACAACCTGGACACATTTCTTATTGTGTAAATAGTTTGTACATATTACTTCTCTCCCTATCCTCTCTTCCTGTCCCCTCACCTCTTTCATTTCATTTCTCCATTCTGCCTGATTTTTTTTTTCGCCGCGTTGCGAGAGCGTGCGGACGCGTTTCGCATGAGCTCCGAGGATTACGGCTACCACCCGCGGAATAGCCCTCGACCGGCTGCTGAAACCTTTACTAACGCCTTCAGGACCTCGTCCGGACCACGAGGACGACCGGTGTTTGCGTGAAAGTGCTCGTGTGCCTATTTTTCGGCGCATTTTGCGTCGACCACGTTTTTTCCGCCGCTAGGCCTAATAGGCCTAGCACGAGTACGGCCGCCTGGCGGTAACCACTCCCGACGACCTCGGCTCCCCGGAGGGAGCTGACACGCCTGCAACATGGAAGTCACCGTCGAGGGTGAACCGATCACAGAACATGATTTGAACGACGGAACATGGACCTCCATGGCAATGGAGGCAACCCAGAAGGCAACCCAATGCGCCCAATCGTCGATTTCACCCGCTACCCGCTTCACAAGCTGTCGAACTATTTGCATCGTGTTATCTCCCCTTTGGTTGGTAAAAGCGAAACGCACGTGCACAACTCACACGACTTCATTGAAAAGGTTCGCAACATGGTTGTAGAGGACGACGAAATTTTGGTGTCATTTGACGTGGAGTCACTGTTTACGAGCGTGCCCACTGACCTGGCGTGAAGGTTTGCACAGATGCACTCCAGGCGGATGCAACCCTACCGGAAAGAACACCCATGAAGTTCCAGACCTCAGCAGACTTCTTCAGTTCTGCTTGTCAAACACCTATTTCACGTTCCAGGAGAGCATATATAAACAGGTTCATGGTACGGCTATGGGAGCATCAATTTCTGTGACCGCTGCGAACTGACAATGGAGTCACTGAGTCCCGCGCCCCTTTCATGCTTCACGCCGCGCCTGAAAGTCTTTCTTCGTTATGTGGACGACTGTTTCTGCATAATCAAGAAATCGGCTGTGAGTACATTCCTTTTGCACCTGAACAGCATGGAACCGGCCATACAGTTTACCACGGAAGAGGAAGTAGATGGCCGTCTGCCTTTTTTTGGACGTTCTGGTGAAACGCGACGGCCCTGGAATATCATTCAGTGTATTCAGGAAGGACACGCACACTGGCATGTACCTCAACTTCAGTTCCGTACACCCGACCTGTCACAAGAAGTCCGTTGTTGCCTCGCTTGTCCGCCGATCGGAGAACCTCTGCTCTACGCTGGAAGAGAAAAAGACAGATCTGGACGCCGTTCGCCGCGACCTGATGGCTTCGGGCTATCCCAGTTCTTTTATACGAAAATCCGAGAATCGCCTAGCTCACCCGCCGCCACAGCAACCCCAGCGAGAGAAGAAGAAAAGGATTCCGATACCCTACGTCCCCGGAATAAGTGAAAGTTTATCCCGCATATTCCAGTCGTACGAAGTCGACGTCGCACATGTACCCACGCAGAAGCTGCGACACGCGTTGGTTACAGTGAAAGACAAGATAAAGAAGGAGAAGTTCCCGGGCATCGTGTATAGGGTTCCCTGCGCTGATTGCGAGCATGTCTATATCGGTGAAACAGGTGATTTTCGGAAAAGATTGCAGCAGCACCACAATGATGTCAAGAACAAGCGCGTGGCAACAAACGCACTGGCTGATCATGCTATCTCCGAGGGCCATGACATCGACTGGGACGGCTCGAAGATAATCGGAAAAGAAAAGAGCAAGACGACAAGGCTTTACCTAGAATCTTTTTATATTCAGACGACGGCAAACACGCTTAATCGCAATGAAGGCAATCTACCCCCGATATACTCCCGCTGCTTGCGTCATACCATGAAACCTATATAACTTACCTTCACTCCTGTCTTTCTTTCATTGTGAACAAGGCCCCCCGTAAGCCGGGGCCAAAACGTCATCTTTTTAACGATTGGTCGGCGCTTGAAGATTTTCCGCCATGAACATACCCGACCAGACGGGTTTCCGTCGAACCCTGGATTTCATGGCACTCAAGAACCAGCAACGATTCCGCCGGCGCGGCGTCGACAAAGAAGACGGACGCTCGGCGCCGGGCCGAGCCGCCATCGGGACGCCCGGCGTTGGGGACGAGACCGCCGCCATTACTGGCGCCCAAGGCTACGCGAAGAAAGGCAAGCCCCTTTGACTCTACCCATAGGAAGCCTAGGCCTCCCCATAGAAGAAGACCCCCGATCCCGAGGCTACCGGCAGAGTATTACAAAATTGTAATCAGACCGCAGTCTCCCCTTGACCTTCCACCCATGGCGGAGAGCTACTGCTCGAAGCGTTTCGTCAAGCCGCCAAGATTACCGACGACAACACCCTTACCGAAGATATTCTTCAGAAACACCCAGTAAACCACACCTTCACGATAAGCACGCCCAACGAGAAAAGCCTGGACTCCATGTACGCGAAAACTCACGCGAACGCGAAGGCGACGGCGGCGGCGACGGCTGGCGTTCGCTCTGTCGCTTGTGGGCAACCTCCATGCAAGCGAAGGCGGCAGGCGACGCGAACCCGCGACGGTGCGCAGCGGATTCCGTGCTTTGCGCACTCAAGCTTAGAAACACGCCCGTAACCTGTTCTCTCTCTTAAAATTTTGTGAGTGTGCCTCATAGTCAGGGCCAAAGGAATATTTCCTCTACGGCAGCGGTGTGTAGCGGCAGTGGAGATAGCCAAAGGCGTGCTTGCGGAGACGAAGTCACATCACGGGTTCACGGGGGAGGTGTGCTTTCGTTCGGTGCCTGTGCACTCCGGCTTAGTAAAAACACTCCCATGAACTGTCACCGCAACCTGACTGTAAGTGAGCAAACTATAATATACCACTGAGAATGCGCGCCGCGAGTGTTTCTGCACCGTTGGAGCGCAGCGGCACGGTGGATCGAGCGCCGGGTACCCGCGGCTCGACACGCATCTCTCCCTGCAGTACGCCCGCCCTCGCGTAGGCCCGCCTCCAAATGCTGTTAGCCCTCCGCACCCAACAAGTAGATTGTTTTAATTATTTATATCGGGCGGGTCTGCCTCTCAGCTACAAAACCAAATATTTTCTCGACGGTGGCGATGACCAAGACGACGGGCTG
The DNA here is from genome assembly GCF_052857255.1 of Amblyomma americanum. NCBI lineage: Eukaryota > Metazoa > Arthropoda > Arachnida > Ixodida > Ixodidae > Amblyomma > Amblyomma americanum. The sequence goes on from NC_135502.1 coordinate 59,768,398, forward strand.
GTTTCGTGAGATGTACCCGTGAGAAACCATGGACAAACCGGAAACGGCTTTGGGGGGCTCTGATTGGCCAGTCGCGTGGGGGACTTCCGGGGCGACGAGCGAAATTTTCTGTGGGTGCAGATCCGAGCGACACGGCAAGCGACACATGCATTTTGCTTCGCGCGACGGCGTCGCTCGTCGCTTGCCGCCGTCGCCTTCGCGTTCGCGTGAGTTTTCGCGTACATGGAGTCCAGGCTAAACGTGGGAACGCTTACCTCAACCTGCAAGCGTTCGTCATGGGGGAAAAGCAGTACCCCATCAAAGCTTACGCGCCTTCCCCGGATCTCTCGGTAAAAGGCCTCATCCACAACGAGTATTGTGGCGAAACGGACGCGCAGCTTGTTCATAACTACAACACCTACAACCCCGACTGGACTATCCTATCGGCAAGACGGTATGGGAGAACAAATCATATAATCATTACGGTAGCCGGAACGGAGCTCCCCCGACTACTCCGATACCCCGGCACAAGACATAAAGTGGTCCTCTTTCTCAACCGAGTAGAGGCCTGCTTCAACTGCCGCAAGACAGGGCACCGACAAGACGTCTGCCCACAAACAAAACGAACCCGCTGCGTCAGGTGCGGAGAAGAGCACCCCCCACCACTTGAGGGACAACCACCAACCTGCGTCCCCGTTTGCATCGTCTGCACGGGGGCGCACAGAACCAGGAGCACCAGCTGCAAGTTCAAATTCGTTAAGCAGCAAGCCACCCAGAAACCCGACCTGGCCAGGAACGCCGACCAAAACGCCGGGCAGAGCGACACCTTCGGACGCCAATCGAGGGACAGAACCCGACAAAAAGAGACGCTGACCCTAGGCGACGAGAGGGAGGAGTCCTTCCCGCCGCTGCCACGAAGTAGAAGCAAGTCTGCTACACGACGCAGCCAGTCGCAAGACCTTCGACAGGACCTACCATCGTCCAGCCGGAAGCGGGACCCCAAGAACCCCTGGACAAAGCCAGAAGAAAAGGCTCTCAAGTGGCAGGAAGATCCGGAGAAGCAGGCACTTCGCAATCAGGTGAGGGAGCAAGCCATTTTAATAGAACGCATGCAGTCCCAGATCAATGAGCTAGGCAGTAAACTCGCGAGCCTCACGCAAACCCAACGCCACATTGAAAGCGCGACAACCGCTAATAACAGGTCTCAATCCCTCCCTCCTTCCGAAGGTGCGGGTATGGACATAGAACAACCGAAGGCTCAAAAAAGACAGGCCCCAAAAGACCAGCAAGAGGCCCAGAATCCCAAGAAGCGAATTGAAACAGACGCGGCGTCCCAACCGACGTCAACTTTCGCTGTTAAAGCCAAGCTAGCTCTCCAGCAGAATGAGAGGGTCAACAAACTGGAAGCCCGAGCAGATAGGCTAGACGCGACATGCACAGATATCGCCAAGAGCCTACAACAGACCAGAGAAGAAATGATGGACGCCATCAAGGCATTACAAGCCCAAGTGAGCGCAATAGCGAGCGCCGTTACGCAGCTGACAGTGCCCCAACATGGCAGCTCGTAATCAAGATATCATCTGGCAATGGAACTGTAGAGGTTTTCGAGGCAAAAAATCCAATCTGCAGCTTTATATTCAAAACTTACAAGTCAAACCGGACATTATTACGATCCAAGAACCGATGGGATACCAGGATACAAAACCATATCACAAAAAAACATACCACACAAAGCAGCAATGACAGCCACGCTAGTGGGTAACCAACTCACGGCCATTCAACATGAATTCGACGATTCTCAAGCAGACTACACGCTCACCGAAATTATTCCCGCCAGAAAGAGGCAGGGGAGCCTATACGTTCTTAACCTATACAGCTCCCCAAAAGATCAATCCAGAGAAATCCCGGCATTACTAGAGTCCACCACGAAATTAGCCAAGAATGGGCAGCTAGTGATTACGGGCGACTTCAACGCGCCGCATGTAGAGTGGGGATACCAGAAGTCAAGCAAGAAAGGCAACATCCTCTGGAACAAAATCCAAGGATTAGGACTCTCGCTACTAAACGATCCTAGCGCAGCGACCAGAACTGGCAACAGCGTTAGCCGAGACACCACCCCGGACCTCACGCTAGCCAGGAATGTGCAGAACCCCGCCTGGCGAAACACAGGCACGGATCTAAACAGCGACCACTACATCCTGGCCATTACCCTTCGCACCGAGATTCGGAAGAAGGGCTGGAAGGTAACGAAATTTACAGACTGGGAAAAATTTCGGAAAGAACGGGATCAAACGGCCCCGACTGAAATCGAAGACATCCAAGATTGGGTTAAATCAATATGTAAGGATGTAGAGTCGCACACAAGCGAAATAACAACAGACGCCGCACAATCTAACCTCGATTCAAGATTGGCACACATGTGGGAGGCAAAAAATAGTCTTATGAAGAGGTGGAAGAGACAGCGACTCAACAAAAGGCTACGAAGTCGAATCGCCCAACTCGAAAGAGAAATTGAACAATATGCGATAGAACTTACCCGGCAACAATGGTATCAAACCTGTGACAGCCTGAACGGACAACTGGGTAGTAAGAGGGCGTGGCACCTGCTCCGCCACCTTCTCGACACCACACAGTCCAAATCGGCTGCGCAAGGACAGCTCGCTAAAGTCATCCATCAACACCCCGGGGACGAACACTACTTCTTGGACCTCCTCAGGGACAAATACCTAAATACCGCATACGACGGAGAAACGAGCCCACAGTATTCGGGACAACCAAATCCGCAGCTGGACGAGCCGTTCAGTGATGCAGAAGTCTGGGCAGCGCTGGGCCAGCTTAGAACAACCTCAGCGGCAGGACCAGATCTGATTACGAATAAGGTCCTCCGTAACCTGGACCTGAAATCTGTCACTGCAGTCACAGATTACTTCAACGTATGCTGGGAGACAGGAATCATTCCCAGCAGCCGGAAACATGCCCGAGTGACATTTATTCCAAAACCCAACAAGAAACTCAACGTGGACAACCTAAGACCCATTTCCCTCACATCCTGTCTCGGGAAACTCATGGAGCACGTGGTTCTGAACAGACTACGGGACTACACCGAAGACCACAACCTCATGCCACACTCCATGGTGGGCTTCAGAAGAGGACTCTCCACCCAAGACGTCATGCTCCAGCTATCACGTGACATACTCGACCCCTCCGTCAAGAACACAAGAGCAATATTGAGCCTCGATCTCAAAAAGGCATTCGACAACGTGTCACACAATACCATTCTGAAACACCTAGCCGACCTCAACCCAGGTGAATGGGCGTACAATTATGTTAAAGCCTTCCTAGAAAATAGAACGGTGGAGATCACCGTTGGACCCCTGAAATCCACCCCAATCAGGCTCGGAAACAGAGGGACACCACAAGGAGCAGTCTTGTCGCCCTTCCTCTTTATTCTGGCTTTAATCAAGCTTCCAGACAGGCTCAACGCAATTCAAAACATCCATCACACTCTGTACGCAGACGACATAACTATCTGGACGAACCGCGGCTCCGATGGACAAATTGAAGAAGCTCTCCAAGCAGCGGCTGAAACGGTTGAGTTGGAGGCAAGGAGAGCCGGCCTCGAGTGTTCCCAACCAAAATCAGAACTCCTAATCGCACGGCGGAGCAAGAAACCTGAAGACAGGATCCCCATCAACATTACGATCCAAGGCAAAAACATAGATGAAGTGGAGAACATACGGGTCTTAGGTCTCCACATCTCCAACACCTCCCGCAACACTGTAGCACTGGGGAGACTCGAAAGCTCAGTACACCGGGTGGCGCGCATGATCAGGCGCATCGCCAGCAAGAGACGAGGCATGAAGGAGCACGACCTATACAAACTCCTTCAAGCATTCGTCATCAGCAAAATTACATATGCCTTCCCATATCTCCATCTCAAAAGAAGAAGAACAAAAGATCGATACCCTAATACGGCATGCATACAAAACGGCGTTGGGCCTTCCTAAATTCACAGCCAACGAGAAACTCCTCGCCCTGGGAGTACACAATACCTTTTCTGAACTTAAGGAAGCCCACCTAACAACACAGACGGCTCGACTCTCCAGCACTGCAGCGGGCAGAATCATCCTGGACAGACTTGGCATCGAAGGGGAGCCTATGGCGGACCATCCAGGCCCCGCTCCTAGCTATATCCGAAAAAAGATAAAAAATATTACCTCTACCCAAGAACATGAACCCGCGAGCCCCAACAGGGTCAGCGGGAAAGCAAGAGCCAGAGCTCTGCATCGATGCTTGCAGAGTCTTCCAGACGTCATCTACGTCGATGCAGACAACTACCAAGACAGCCCCCACAGATTCGCCAACTGTGGGGTATCTCATCCTCAGGACCCGGACCCGGCCACTCCACTCATGGCCGCTACAGTATTTACCAAGAACGCGGAAACCGCGAAAGAAGCTGCAATTGCAGCTGCTATCGCCTTTACGGACGCTACAACCATCGTTAGCGATTCCAAATATGCCATTGCGAACTTTGCCAAAGGCCGCATCTCACTCACGGCCAGAAATATCCTGGAAAATATTAAAGACACATCCCCCCTCCGAGACATTGACCTGGTATGGGTCCCGGCGCACGCCGGAAACCCCGGAAACGAGGCCGCCAACGCACAAGCTCGAGTTAAAGCCGGCCGAGCAGTAGACGGTCCGAACCCGGAGACAACCGGTGAAGCGCTGACCTCCTATCACGACCACACCACCCATTTTAGACTCGCACGTAGGCAGTTCCCGCCGCTGCACCCCTCCCTGTCAAGGGAGCAGCAGGTGGCGTGGAGAAGACTACAAACCGACTCTTTCCCCAACCCAAATGTGTACTCGCACATATTTATTACAACCTCCAGCCCTAACTGCCGCTTCTGAGGTGCAAAAGCTACTTTAGACCACATAATCTGGGGCTGTAAAGCACATCCCCCACCCCCAGATCTCATGGCTGCTCCCTCACCTGACGCGTGGCTTTCAGTAAAGGTCAGCGACGACCGAGGCACTCAAGTCAAGGCTGTCGAATGGGCCTGTGCGGTACGAGACCTACATGGTCTGGACCTCACTTACTGACCACGAATCTACACTTTCTTTCAATAAAGTTTTTACTCACTCACTAACTCCATTCTGCCTGCTATCCTTTATTTCCGCTGCCCCAGCTCAGGTGCTTCAGTATCGATGGCAGATGCCGGGACTAGCAAAAATCTTTTGCTTCGTTTTTACTATTATTTTAATAAACAACCACTACCACCACCACCACCCCACTGCTAGACATCTAGGTGTAGCGTACTTAAGCCCGCGTACATCGATTGTCACTTCTCTTGGCCTCGCCTCTACCAGTCTGAACCGCTTGTTCGTGCCTGCGACCAGTGCCAGCGCCGGAAACGCCCTGCCACTCTATCAGCGGGCATGCTCCAGCCTATTGATATTCCCCCCCCCCCCCCCCCTTTCAACCTTTCTATCGTGTTGGCTTGGATCTTTTGGGCTCGTTTCCTGAGCGGAAACAAGTGGGTTGCAGTTGCTGCTGCGGACTATGCGTGCCACTCGCTACGCAATCAAGCGGGCCCTCCCCACCAGTAGTTCTACTGGTGTAGCAGACTTTCTCCTGTACGCCCTCATTCTCCGTCATGGTGCACCCCGCCAGCTTCTCACCGACCGCGGCCGGTGCTGTCTAAAGGTGTCGACGACATTCTCCGTTCATGCTCGACTTAACATTAGCAGACTACCGCCTATCACCCCTCAAACGGCCTCACAGAGCGCCTCAGCGGCCGCACTCTCACGGATATGCTCGCAATGCACGTTTCAGCGGACCATCGGGACTGGGATATCGCCCTTTCATACGAGACTTTCGTCTCCAACTCTTCCCGCCATGACACTGCCGGTTACGCACCGGTTTATCTTTTGTACGGCCGCCAGCCTCAATTACCTCTTTGGCTTCTCAACATTCTGCATACGCACACGTACGACGCAATTGCCCGGGCCGAGCACACCCGCCAACTGGTGCGATTCCAACTAATAGCACCCCAGGCCTCACAGCAGGACTACTAAGACCGCCGCCATCGCATGCATGGCCACTTTATTCTCCCCTGGCGCCCTCGTCTTGCTTTGGTCGCAATCTCGCCGCGTCGGGCTTTCCGAAAAATTTCTGTCCCGGTATGTCCAAGTCTCTCGACTCAAGCCCTACCTCTCGCCATCCCCTGCCACGCCCTAATGTACACCGAGACGGTGTTTTTGCGACCGGGGGCCATGCAATGGATATTGTGAATGAAGACGAGGTGAACGAAATGTCTCGGTGGTGCGCGTGTTCTGGACTTGGGCCTGTGCTGGCCCTGCGCTCTCGGCCTGTGTGTGGCCGATGACGAATTTGGTCTTCCTATAAGGGTTCCAATGCTATCGCAAGAAAATTGCACCCAGAAAGATGGAACACATAGGGAACACCACTCTATTCCTGCTGATGTACTTTTTGGTGTGTTTTATGCGATTATGGGTAGTAATTTCTATCACGATCTAAAGAAAAGACTTCTGAATTTGGAGAGTGGCATGTACCACGTCAGGTGTGTGAAGCTATTGCAGTTTGTGTAGAAGTGGTAGTACTCCATGAGAGTTGCTTGCGGAGTTCAGCTGGTATTGTTCTGTGGGTTTTCTATATGCCCCAGAGTATGCAAGTCGTATTTCAAAGGAATGCAGGGAGGCCAGATGCATGTGAACTTTTTAATGAAGAAACAAGTGGAACGGTGATCACATGTTCAGAGAGCATAGCATAAGTACTGATTCATCAGATCTTTCTAGAAATGCAATACAGTAGTGACTTAAGAGCAGAAAAGAAAAAAAACGAAGTGCACAAAGACTGTCACCGTAACTGGGAGGTTTTATGTTGCTGCTGGCTGCATTGATGAGGTGGTGGAGTAATGGCAAATGCAGGCAGAAAAGCACTGTAATCTCAATGACCTGCATTGTGCAGACAAAGGAAGACATACATGTAGAGGGAAATGCACTGCAATGGAAAAGCTGAAATAGCTTGCACGACTAATCAGCTATGACCACTTAATTCATACTGTGCGCATACACAGGAAGGCCAAAGAGGTGGGGGGGGGGGGACTTCTGTGCATTGTGCAACAATGCACTATTTGACCACAGTAGACTTCTTCTGCTCAATGAAAGCAATGGATAACAGGTATCCGTACATTGCAGCAATATGCACAGAATAAAAATTTCATAGGAACACTTCCAGAAATTACCGTGGTCGGGACACACTGATTGGGATGAAGAAAAAATTACCCAGCATAGTGTTGTACAGAACCTATTCAACATAAGGTTGCTTCCGTATCACAGGACATCACCTACTTAGTTTTTAACATCGGTTCAATAACACTTTCATACAAAAATTACGGGGACACGCAAGCTCTGCCTGAAGGTATGACACAATAGTGTTAATGATCTTTTGAGCCTGTCTACACACTGATTTGCATACATCAGTAGGCATAACAGACCATATGACACACCAGAAGACACACAAGGTCTCCCTTTAACGAAGTCGAACGAATGGGCCTTAATGGCCAAGGAGTAGCATGCCTGATTCGCAACGCAAGGGTCATGAGTTCGATTCAGAACTAATTATCCGAATTTGCTTTTCACCTGAATGAATGTACTTTACATCCTTACATGTCATAGTACCATTGCAGTCGTACCACGACCTCATAATCACAATTTAGCTGAAGTTTCAATCATTCCATTCCACAGCTGAGCGGTGATGTCATGACCCTCTTGGCCAGGATGCTCTAGGCATGTTAACAACTACAGCAGTTCTTCCACTGAGTGGACACCTAGCACTGTCGCACAACACATACAAAGCCGACTGCTCTGAACAATACATCATAGACAGCTTGCCGCCATCTGTGCTGTTAGAATTCACCGGGACATGCTCATGTACAATCAAAAGAACACATAGTAGCGCATTGGTCCATTAGTTTACATTATAGAAGCAGTAGTGCTTTGGAGTACCATAATGAATTTACACTTCCTATTGAAGACCATGCCCTTGAGGTGCACTACACTGGGTAAAAGGAATGTGCTGCAATTTGAAAGACTAATGAAAGAATGTGAAATAAATAATTTGGTGGTGCCAGAGTAAGGAACATACAAAAGTGGCGGTTGAAATTTCTTCAGAATTTTGTCTAGGCTGTCCGTCGTCATGTCTCCTTGTGCACAATTTCAGGGCCAGTTGCAACTTTCTCGGTGAGGAACTTGTGGTCCTTGAAATGCCGCCACTCTGCACGCTCCAGGGCTTCATCTGCATCCTGTATATCCGCTTTAATTGCTGCCACAAGGTCATCTGGGCAAAGGGAAACAAAGATCAGCACTGGAAGGAAACACTAAGAAAGCTCAATTAAGACCACTGGAAAGTAAAACTCCACACATGGCATGCTAGTACTGTGCAATGAAAGGAACTGTTCTAAGAGGTTCCTCCCTCACAGAGTCAGTATTCATAAACCCACACCATAACCCCACACAAGTGCATATACTTTGCTCTTTCGTCACCGACAAAAACTGTCCTATAGTTACGAAGTTTCATTCATTTAAAACAAGAGAGAGTGTTTTAGCAAGATATTCAACGGCAATTTCTGCGGCCGGCAACATTCGTTCTTTCCTTTCTGTATTCTTCCTTCAATAAACCACTGCTGCTGCTGCTACTATACTACAACTACTGCTGCTGCTGCTACTACTACTACTACTACTACTACTACTACTACTACTACAGCTACTTGTGAACACGCCGTTATTCCGGCCTTCACGGCAGGCTAGTGGCGTAAGGGTTCGGGTGGATTAGAATGGGAAAGCAGCACTATAGCATAGTAGGGTTCCATGTGCACGAAAAACAGCGATGCAACGATGCAACGTGAACCGCCGTCCGTTCACCAGCGGAAACGTGCTTTCATTCGGTGCCTGGGCACTCCGGCTCACTAAACGCTACCGCAATCTGTCACCTCGATCTGCATGGAAGTGCGCATAGGCGCCGGAGTATGTCTGTACTAGGGATAGAGAGCCCGCACCCGGCGCCGTTCACTGCGGCCGTGCGTAGCCCGCTGGAACTGTTTGTTATTAATGCGAAAGCAGTACTGGCTGATGAGTCCGAAAATCCGGCGCTGACCGACATCCACGAGGATCGGACCGAAACCGCTCGCGTGACTTAATGACGTCATCGGTAGTGCCTAGACCATCAGGAAAGTAAACTCTTCATAAAACTCTTTCCGAAGTGGGATTCAAACTCAGGCCGGCGCGAACAGATCAGCTTCGCTGGCCACTGCATTACAGCACTATGCCACCAACACAGCAAAACACGTGCTAAAGTGCCAGTCTCTGGCGCAGTGTTCAGACATCGTCGTCTTCATCAACTTCCATCCGCGCGGCGCAAACAGGTGAGCTTCGCTGGCCACTACACATGAGTAGTGCGCTATCGCCACAGCCGAACACGCCACGCGTATGCTTTCGCATTCACCGCACGGAAGTATATAGTCTTCAGTGCCATCTGTAATTTCTAGCCCTACGTCTCCTACAAGCAAATCGTTGTCTGGCGCAACCCTGTGGCTGCGCCGCCGTGCTGTCACATGGTTGGTCACGTAACCAAGTTCCACTCAGCCAGCTGTAGCTATAGCGTCACTCCAGGTTTAACCAGAACTAAACCGCCGCCAATTTTTTTGTTTAAATGCTAACTGCCTTTTTTGTTTGTTTTTTCCTGTGCGTGTTCGCGAGCTCCGGCAGGCTCAGCTACGCGTGAACACGGAGCTCAGTCGACAACCGATTTTGCAGACTCTACAGACTGCGCACGGCAACATTCGAAATATTGGGCAGTACAATGGCGGGAAGCAGCAGTTTTGTGCATCCTGGGACTTCACACGCCTCAGACTCTCAGCGCGTCGTGTACACAGGCGATGGACCGCGGCCGCCTTCATCCATGGGCTCGGTGTTCGATGAATGAACTGCCGAACGCAAGGGTCGCGGCAAAGTCTAACGGCGCAAGCCAGCCCGCTGTATATACGGCATGACCGAAACAGAAAGGTGAAGATGCCGATAAAGATAAGAAAACCGATAAACGGCCAAAGCAAGCGCTCCGTCGGGTTAGCCTTCGTAATTAGTCCTCACGACTAAAGCAGAAAACGGATCAACCCGACGGATCAGCCGCGTTTCGATGGAGGCGGTCAAAACACAAAAGGTGCCCGTGTGCTATGCGATGTCAGTGCACGTTAAAGATCCCCAGGTGGTCGAAATTATTCCTGAGCCATCCCCTACTACACCACCTTCTTCCTTTATTTCAATCCCTCCTTTACTAAGGCTTTCATTTGGGCTAGTTGGTTGTAGCTGTGAAACATATTGACTAGCGCATACACAGACAGGGATATGTTTCACCCCTTCTTTACCCCTTCCCTCACGCTGCGGTTCGGGTGTCCACCGAGACTGTTACTGCGCCACTTACTTTCCTCAGAACCAATTTTCGAATTCCCCCCCCCCCCCCCCCCCCCCCTCCCTTTGAAGTCCGAGTGAGCGCGTTTCCACTATAGGCACTATACTGAGACTTCGCTATTCGGGGCGGTGCTGAGGCGAGTGTGAATAGGGTCGAAAATCGAGCAATCTGTTGCGATATACGTCCGATATTTCGGGCCCCTATTTTTCTTTCTTGCGTGCCTTGCACTTACCGCCTATAGCTACATGCTTCGCCTCAGACAACGTCCTGTGAGCATCTTCCGGTCCTCGCTTTGCATTTCCACTCCAGGCACACCGCGCCTCTTTTTGCTTTTTTCTACGTTTGACTTCGGGTTCCCATTTCGGTGCAATCTCTTTAAATACCTGTTCATTTGATTGGTTTAAGCCTGTGATAGCTATGCTGGGACAGACGTTCCCTCACCTTTATTTAATTATTGATTAGTTTTTCTTTTGGCCTTTGCCTCTGAAAGAGACTCCAAAATGAGGAAATGAGGCCCTCATATATAGACTGTAGGGGCACGTCATGCACTGTGCCGCGAAGTCCGAAAAATCAGCTGTTCAAATTTTAGGTTAGCGAATAGTGCAGTTTTTGTGTATGCCTCACATGATTTCGTATAGCCACTTGTGACGTCGCAACCACAGATGATTTACTGGGCGACCGCGAATTTCACGAGGTGATAAATGTTTACCAATGTCACAAACGCGACCTTCACGCCCCGCTCTAACTTAGGAGAAGGTATCGTGCTGTCTGAGATCTGAAGAACGAAAGTACAACCGATTAAGCTGCGGAAATCTGAAGATCCAGCCTTTACAGCAGAGCCACTCCACAGTAAAAGCTTCACGGTGTGGACGGAAAGAAAGAAGACCCAACGTACCATTCGCTTTTTCTTAGCATAACACACAGCGAGCACAGGGTTCTCTAGGATTGGATTTTGAATTTTTATGGTTCAAGGGAATCTATGGCCAAAGAGCACCATGGCACAAGGTACTTTCGACTTCCCAAGGTGGGGTCAAAGACCCCTTCCCCAAGCATTTCACCCTAAATAAGCTGATCACCAGACCAGGGGAAAGCTTGTACCCATTGTATCACCGATGCGTACCCGGCGGCACTGGGGATCAAACCCCGCATCTCCCGCATGTGAGGCGGATGCTCAACCACTTGGCCACCGCTACGGTCACAGGGTTCTCTAGCTGGCCGATCGAGTGCCGCTATGTTCGAAGCTGAGTTAATGACTGCTCCGACTGTAGCGTGCCGCAGCCCTCTACAGACAGCGTATCTCGTAACCTAAGCGCAGCTTTGGGACTCTTGCAAAGCTATGTATGGCAGCGGCAGTGTGAATCCATGCAGTCTTACCAAGAGAGCTGAAGTTCTTCTCAGGCCTCAGGTAGCCCAGGACCACCACTTTCAGCATTGCCCCGTAGAAGTCTTCGCTGAACTTGTGCATGATGTGAGTTTCCTGCAGCACAGCAATGAATATAATATTCAGGATACAGTGATTCAAGGACTGCTCATTTTTCAGCTCCGCCTTTTCACCATGCAATTTATTTAAACGGCTTGGCAGCTGGAACACCATCTTGCCCTTGTCAACTTTTCCAACGGGTGAGGAGGATGTTGAAACGCCTCCTCTCTGGGCTGTTGCAAACCGGTTCCGTGGCTTCCAGTGCACTAGCGACAAGAGCACAGGACAACCCAGCGATCAGAGTGGCGACGCCCACGGAGCCATCGATGGAAAGGTTCATACTGAGCGCTTCATATACGCTCTTCAATGAAATCACCCAATCTCTCCTTGATCTCAGTGTGAGAATTTCGGTTTTATGCCGTTTGCAACACTGTGAAAGGTAGAGCTCTCTCGCCCAATCAGGGCCAAAGAAGACAACAAACAGTCCCCCAAATAATTGAGCAGTACGTGTTATGACTATTTTTTAAACAATTATTGTAGTGATTGCAGAGGTAGTTCAGGATGGTGTTTTGAAAGTATACACCGGGCGTTTCATCACTGGTTAAATCAGCAGAGAAAATCGGCACGAACACAGCACTGCCAAGGCCTGCTGCGAAGTGGTGCGCCGCCTTTCGCAAACATAGCGTCAGTCGAGTCTCCTGCGCGCAGCAGCTGGACACTGGTGCTCATTCCTTATTAGTGATGGAGCCATCAGTCACGGGGTGAAGGACAAGAAAGGACACGTTTCGCACTTCACGCCGTTCTGATTGGCTCAGATCGCCGCAACCTACACAGCGCTGCAAACGAATGGAGTATATCAGTTCCTGCCTTATGCCACGGTCTCTACTCCATCTCATAAGTTCCTTGCACCACCATGGAGGATAGAGACCTCACTCCTGCCTTATGCCACGGTCTCTACTCCATCTCATAAGTTCCTTGCACCACCATGGAGGATAGAGACCTCACCTTCTCAGGCAACCAGGAGAGCGCTTAAACGTATTACCCCACGCCTAGTCGCACGCTCGCAGCATACACAGATCTGTCTAGAAAAAAGTATAAATCAACGCTGTCTGTGTACCTTAAAGGGGCCCTGAAGAGAGTACGTAACATCTCTCAATCACTACATTCTGTCGTCATGGGCACCTGAGCCAATAGTGCTGATGACACAGCAGCAGAAAACCCACAATTGCGCGCAGCGACTTTTTTCATGTTCGCGCCCTACTCCGTCTCATGCTCCTGCGTATTTCTATTCATAGATGGGCTAAGATGGCTATTGGTTAATTATTGCAGATGTCACATGGCTAGAATGGCCGTGGCCAGTCAGTCGCGTCGCTCCGGCGAATTTTAGGGAACGCGTAAACTTTATGAAATGATGCCCGACAATTTTTAGAGAGTTATAGCATATCGTTACCGTGTTTACGTTACCGTCTTACCGTTCACCGGGCCCGGCAAACGACGTCTGCGCATGCGCCGCCACTTACCGGTCCGAAAGCACTTTACGGAATCTCTTTTAGCGTTGCGGAGAGTTAGTGTTCGCTAGTAAACAAACATGGCGGCGCCAAACACGGCCGCTTCAGTCCAAATACATTGCCGCCGCATTCTTCGGCGCCATTTCTCGCTATACATGAAGGCATTCGCTTTTCATTTGCAAACTCTCACTCATACGTTGAGGTTTGAGTAACAACTAGGCCATGTTTTTTAGATTTTCCGATTTTTGAGCAGTTAAGCCTGACTGTATGTCGTGTACATAGCCAAATAGCAACGACTACACTGCAGCCCTTCAGTTTTGTGCCCGATTTACAATTTTTCTATATTTTCATGATTTTTTCCTTGAAAAAAAAGACTGATAATTCTCTTGGTATATTCAACAGTAATTGCAGAAAACAAAAAGTTTCTCCAACCCGGAGTTGGCGCGCTTTTACTGCCACTAGATGGCGCCACAGTGTTCACATCCAAACACATAAAGAAGCTACGATGCGGCACGGCAAACAGGTGTCGTAGTTGTGCTTTTTTTACAGCGCTCACAACGCAATGTGCGCTCTGTATGCAAGCTTACTGAGGTCTACGTAGTGAAATTGTCTACTGGCCAGGGTAGGCAAAGGTGTCTAGCTTCACGGGCACATTTGAAAAGCTGCTGAGTCAGCTGTTAGCTGAAGTGTAGTCGGTACGTCTTTATATGCAGAGAAAAAGATTATTAAAGTGTAGCATTTCACTTCATAGAAATGATTGCAATGCATCCGTATTTTTTTATCATTAAAAGCTGGGCATCTGCAATCATCATCACTCGTTTTCGCCTTACGGTAACTTCTTACGGGAGAGACGGTACGCCTAAAACGTCTTCTGGCGTGCGCCACGCTAACCGGAAAATATGGCGTCCGGTAACACGGTAAACGGTAACGTAAACACGGTAACGATATGCTATAACTCTCTAATGAGCGGCGGGGTTCCTAGTGCAGTATTGCTTGATCGTACAATCCACTCGTCCCAACGTCGCTTAGCTCCCTTGATTGATTAGTTTGCTAAGATGTGGTTAGAGCTTCTCCTTTGCATAGGGAAGGGGAAGCCAAGGTTGTCTAGTCGGAAATCAGCCGCTGAAATCAAAGAAAAAAAACGGAGGGGTCACTTAAGCTCCGCCTTAAAGAGAAGCCGATAGAATTTTCGAAAAATCTATCCGCTAATCACGAATATCTCGTTTTAAATGGGCGGAAATAAACGCAAACGGCTGTTTTTTTTTAAAGCAAAAATCTCTGTGCATCGAGCGACCGTCGCTGTTGTCCATGATTGCTCGGGACCGTCCTGACGTCATTCGCGGGATCTCCAGCCGGAGGCGACGGTATTGCTGTGTAGCGCGTTACTTAAAGTGGCTTGACAAGTCGATTTAGAAAATAACGGATGATTCAAGCAGTGCCAAACAGCTTGGACTCTTACCCTACACATGCTCGAGCCATCAGCGGCTACAGAAAACGGCGTAACCAACGACACTGTGGACAGCGTCAACATCGAAAGCGAGGTCGCCACATTTGCGCGTGTCGGAAATCGTAACTGGTACGTATGATGTGCGCAGGTGCATGCGCAAGTGACAGGAGAAAAAATTGGCGGTGGTTTAGCTTTGGTTAAACCTGGAGTGACGCGATCGCTACAGCTGGCAGAGTGGAACTTGGTCAAGTGACGAACCACGTGATCAGCCACGGCGCCGCGCCGCCGGCAGATGCTCCGCACCGCGTGGCGGCGCAGCCACGCTGAAGGCTCGAAATGCTACCGTAATGTAGCTATCGCTACAAAAGAAAAAAGGAAATCGCGTCGAAGCTGTATTGTCCACTCGCAGATGCACCGGAGCACCAACTTCTAACTTTAGTAAACATGGTGCAATTAAATTGGCCGGCATGCTTATACGAAATGCGCGAGGCAAAGTCATTTATTTGTTTGCTAATTTATTGTTAGGTATACCTTTGACACCGGAATGCCTTTTACAACATGCAACAGAATGCTAAAGTGGGTGATCTGGAGTGAGTTAACGCCTGGACGGCGCAGCAACAGCTTACTGCAGCGCCGTCTCACGGTGCTCAAGCCACGCATTCTAGCGCCGTAACGTCGAAAAAGGTCCCGTCCGTGCCGCATCACGAAGCTTTTTGCGACAAGTTCGCAACGCTCGCAGCATTGAATTCCGTGAACTTACTGCTAGGGAGTGCCCGCGATCGCGGCGGACGACGGTGCTCTGGCAGAGCGCTCCCTGGTCATCGCTAGGCCTATAGTTAGGCCTAGGCATGTTATATTGCGCTAAAACCACAACACAAAAGAGAAGAACACACAGCACAGGACAAGCGCGTTATATGTTCTCTTTTGTGTTGCGGTTTTAGCGCAATATAACATCGCTTCTGTAGACGATCGCCAACTAGCCCGACAACAGCTCTAGTTAGGCCTAGTTTTTCGCATCGAAGTCGCAGCGGACGGCGCTTTGGAATTGTTTAGCGCTATAACAAATGGTCTGCTTACGGTATCGCCTCATAGACATCCCCATTGTTTCATATTAAAAGAAAGGTATGATCGATTTCAGCGACGCCCTATAGCGCAGGAGCTAGCGTGAAGTGACCGGGCCACACGCGCCAGCGGCAGCTGCTATGCATGCGGCTGCACGGGAACAGAATTGTATCGCAGCTCTCACTCCTGTCAGCGATCCTCAAAAAGGATTGACACTTAACATTCATTTATCCCAGGGCTTATTGTTAACGAGAACAAAGAGTTTTAGCACGCTTTCCTAACGCTGGCGACAGGGATCCGCCGTAGAAAGGTGGCTTGGCGCAGAGGGCTTGCGGGAGGCGCGGCGGTGTATACGGTGGAGGAGTTTTAGCCCCACCGTACGGCGAACACGGCAACTACACGGCAACTGCTACCGTACGGAAAATGTGGCTAGGCAAGCCTGGCAAAGGCAGCAACGGACACGCGCTACCGTATATTTGCCGTGCGGCTGCCCGGCTACGCTAAAACTGTCCAATGCTGCCACCGGACGGCACTCTGCGTCGTAAATAACTAAGATATTTGCAAACACAGCTCCGTTCTGCCGATCACCACGTCACTTCGTCTGTTGCACCCAAGGGCCTTTGCTTGCCGTAACCGAGAATGGTGGCGAGCTGTGCGACAATGGCGAAAAGCGATCATAAGCATAACCGCGGTTAGACTTCGTGTTCCAAGGGTATATGAAGCAGTACTGAAAATGGCTCTAGCTCAGCATGAATATGCACCCAACTGAGAAAGGCAAACCGTTTACAAACAGATGACAAAATAAAAAGAAACGATCAAAAAAGAGTACTGGTGCAGTAACATATTCTGTGCAGGAAGTTTAGGTACGCTGTATACCGCCAGTTTGTCTCGCAGAACGTACAACCGAACTGGAGAAATCAATTAACCGGCATCGGCAGAAGACTGCGTTGATCCGTCGTTTTCCAGGGCGCGGGACGGAGCGGCGCAAGCAAACAAAGCATGCAGCACGGCCGGCCGGACTCTCCGCAGATAGCGTCACTTCCGGCAGTTCCCCCCGCCGTCCCGCCATTTGAAGCGACGAGAGTGTGCCCGAGGCGGGTTTCTAACAAGCGATTTCGGCTCTTTTCACGGACAGAATCGAGAAAAAATTGAAACACATGATTTACAAGGTCCCTCCCAAACCACCGCATTTCATGCAATTTGCAAACCGCTTCAGCTCCCTGGGTTCAGCTCCGTAATATAGGGCTCCCTATTAGAAAATGCGTATAGGTTTGAATGCCATGGGTCAGCAAATAGAATTATGGCATATTTTCTTTGCTTTTACAGGTTCAACCTCCCAAAGCGACTCAAGCTGCAAGGGGCGCAGTAATGGAGGGTTCCAGAGTAATTTCGACCACCTGTGTTCTTTAACGTGCACTGACGTCGCACACTATCCCGAAGTCACGGGTTCGATCCCGCCCCTGGCGCTCGCATTTCGATGGAGGCAAAATGTTGGAGGCCCGTGAGCAAGAACCCCAGGTAGTCGAAATTCCCCGGAACCCTCCACTATATGGCGTCCCTCATAGCCTAGAGTCGTTTTGGGACGTTAAACCCGTAAAGCCAAAACTCGGGTTGGTGCTTATATATGCGCAATTTGCGCTTCTCTACGTTCATAGATCCCTAGGAGTCCTAATATCACTCCGGGCGCAGTGGTGCAGCGGTTAGGCGATGCCACGGGCGGGGCTTGTGCAACCCAGGTAGCTCTTCCCGAGCAACCTCTCCCGACCAATCATTAATTTAACTGCCACCTGCCACGGTGGGCAGTTTGCCCACAATCCGGTAGGCAGGTTATGATGATACAAGGACACGTATAGGTTGCTTCTCTGGGAACTGTTCGTAGACTTTTCGCTCACTGTCAACGACGACGCAGGCTTTTCTGCGACAAGGGCTTGCGTTCATATTTCTTCGCGCCAAGTTCCCAATTAAACGCTGCCAAAGTGTATCCTGGGTGTAGAGAAAAGTAAACAAGACAGCACGGCCACGGCCGGTCTAGAGGCGACTGCGGCAGCACGAGCCGGCCGAAAAGGCGCTAAAGCTGCCATGGTACATGGGTTAACTGCTCTTCGGGAACGAGTGACGTCATTGCTGCCTTTTTGCTTCCTCCACGGGGCTGGTTAACGCACACAGCGGCTAACTGGCCAATCAAGAACACGTAACCCACCGCTTTACTAACGCTTTACTAACGCTTTGGACCTGGCGTTAGGGCAAAACGATCTTCGGATTTCGACGTGTAAACTCCGCACGCTTTTCATGCGGACGTCGTGGTTGCCTTGCTTTGATCAGCCTTACGAGCGAGCGCGCTGCTGCGGCGAGTTCAAGGACGAAAGCTAACTTCACGCAGTTCAAGCTTCCGCCTATAGCTATCGTAAGACGCTTCACGCTTCTCCTATGGCTGCAGAGGAGGCGGTCCCCACGGCTCGTCTGATGCACACGCACAGAATTGGTATGTGTGGGACAGGGAAAGAGATTAGGTATACAGCGACCGTATACCCCATCCCCCAGTGGCCCAATCCTCTTTACAACGCCTCGAGCAAGCTAACTCCCACGCGCGAGACACGGTCAGCCCATGCGTTCATTTACACGTTCTTCACGTGGTAAGCACCGAAGCTTTGCAGCTGTGCTTCGTCGAAGACAGCGCTCGAGGTTGAGCAGAGCGTCCTTTCCCCGACCACATCGTGTACGCAGTTCACCGTCGTTATGGTGAAAACATGAACCAGCCGAAATGCTTGAAAATACAGAATGCATCCCCCGTCCTCCACAGTAGCGGCCGCACGTGGCTGGCCTCGGCGGCTGATTTACGCGCGATCAAACACGCAGCCTGCTGAAACACCATTTTCCGCCGCTGCTCTTTACCTCTTACGCACAGCTTATCGCACATGCACGTACTTACACTGCTCGGGTCACGAACTGCGCGCTGAACCTGCAGCAGGCGGCCGAGTGCAGCTCAAGCGCTAGCCATATGCTATAGCATCTGGCATGCAGAAAAAGAACAACGCCCATCACGTTTCGAAGCAGGAAGTTGCCTCCGCACCGCTTTCCGTGTGCCAACCGATATGTGCGCAGTCACGGCCGCGATATGAAGCACGCTGTGCGCTTGCACGCACGCCCCACCGCTCCGGCAGTCGAGTGGATAACGTGCCGAGCTCGCATCACGCGGAGACTCGGGTTCGAACCCCGGAGCGTGCTTTACAAATTACGCCCCGATCGTGAGCGAAGCTGGGACCGGGGCTCCGACCCTGGTCGCTCCGTGTCACTGAGGGCCTCGGCCATCGGAGTGTGGAGGACAAGGCGAGGTGCTTGTGCCTTTTATGCGAAGCATACTAGCCGCACAAGCGCGCGGCCGCGTAGCTACCACTTGACCTACATCGGCGCACCACGTGATATGACGTCACAACAGCTGTGAAAGCTGGGGCTCAACTCGTGCGCTCGCTTGCGGACGCGCAGCCTCCGCCGGCGGCCTAACTCTCGCTCCTACCGCTAGGAGATACTGACGTCACGCAATTGTATAAAAGTAATAATAATAATTGGTTTTTGGGGAAAGGAAATGGCGCAGTATCTGTCTCATATATCGTTGGACACCTGAACCGCGTCGTAAGGGAAGGGATAAAGGAGGGAGTGAAAGAAGGAAGAAGAGGTGCCGTAGTGGAGGGCTCCGGAATAATTTCGACCACCTGGGGATCTTTAACGTGCACTGACATCGCACAGCAAGCGGGCACCTTAGCGTTTTTCCTCCATAAAAACGCAGCCGCCGCGGTCGGCTTCGAACCCGGGAACTCCGGATCAGTAATTGTATAAAAGGCGACGCACTCGTTGAGTCAGTTGAGTTGAGTAGCGCGATGTCGGCCAGGGAGAGGGCGGCTCGCCAGACCGCAAAGCGCAAGTTACAAAGAGCCACGGAAACGGGAGAAGAACGAGAAGTACGGCTTGCCAAGCGACGCGTATGCTTCGCATCCTAGGCTTAAGCATAAGCGAAGCCAGGCCATTTTTTAGGCACATCATCTCCCCTCGCTGTCCCCCGGGTATAATAATAATAATTGGTTTTTGAGGAAAGAAAATGGCGCAGTATCTGTCTCATATCGGCGGAACCGGGTATACGAAATTATATAACTGGTTTTGGGGGAGAAAGGAAATGGCACAGTACCTGTCTCATATATCGTTGGAGACCTGAACCGCGCCATAAGGGAAGGGATAAAGGAGGGAGTGAAAGAAGAAAGGTGCCGTAGTGGAGGGTTCCGGAATAATTGCGACCACCTGGGGATCTTTAACGTGCACTGACATCGCACAGCACACGGGCGCCTTGCCATAAAAACGCAGCCGGCGCGGTCGGATTCGAGCCCAGGAACTCCGGATCAGTAGTCGGGCGCCCTAACCACTGAGCCACCGCGGCGGGTAGGGTATCCGAAGGGCGGACGCCCGTCTATGTTCTTTTTTTCCGTCTCGCTCACCGTCGCGAAGGCGGAAGAGGTAACAGTTCGATACAAC
The DNA here is from genome assembly GCF_052857255.1 of Amblyomma americanum. Taxonomy (NCBI): domain Eukaryota; kingdom Metazoa; phylum Arthropoda; class Arachnida; order Ixodida; family Ixodidae; genus Amblyomma; species Amblyomma americanum. The sequence continues at coordinate 59,788,827 of NC_135502.1, forward strand.
TCAAGAGCGAAGAGGCACATGTACCTGAATGGAGGACCTCCAGCCAATTAACGGCGTCGACCAATTCTACTGACGTCGCGGTTAATGCACTGCAAAGCTAGCGTAACAGGGGATTAACCGCGACGTAATGAAAATCGGTCGACGCCATCGGCTGGAGATGTACGCGCCGCTTCGCACTTCAGTTGTATCCGACTGCAGCGCACAACGGATGCGTGTTCGACGCGTCCCATCATCCTTCGTGCTTTTCGCGGCGGATATAATGCGACTGCATTCTCAGTAGCATGCGATACGCGTTCATATTTTGAAGTTTCGGCAGCGACACCAAATAAGGAAGCAGGTTTGGTTAGCTTAGAAACCGTATCAAACAGGCTCTAAAGTTGCGTTATGCCTGGGATATGTTAAAGGACGCCGCTTCACGAATAACCTAGAGCACGAATTCTTTTTTTAATGCGTTTTGTAGAAGCTATGCGTGTTTCCCCTCTCCTGTAGTCAATTCTTGCAGCACTCGATCCTACCTAAGGAGCGACGCAGCTGACTGGCTCGCTTTTGAGGTCTTTACGCGCTATGAACACTCGGTGGCCTGCACTCCACAAATGCAAGCATTTTATAGCAATCCTCAAACACCTCTTTTCAGGGACCATTTAAAGGCGTAGAGCGGGATAGAAAGGACAGACAAGAAGACGGAACACGGGGCCGACTGACAACTTACGTTTTATATCGCGCACAGATAAACATACAACCGAATACAGGAAACAAAAAATAATAAAACTGAAGGTACAGATGAAGAAAGGACGGTTCAAGGCGGGGGAAACTGCCGTACAGCGTCGGTCTAAACAACACCGACCGCGACGCGTCGCCCAGCTGCGCGATCTAATAAAAGAGAAAGCAAATCGCTGGCAATTAACAGGTGGCGCGGGGAAACGAAAACTATAGCGCACAGCTGGCAGTAATGGCCAACAAAATCGATGACAACAAACCAACCGAAAAAATTCGCAGAATATATCGCCGTAAGCACGAAATTCACCGCAGGAAAGGCGTAGCGTATATTCTAGGACGGCTCATAGATATCGATAGCCGCACTTGATTCTTGCGGAGCGTCCCGCATCAGCCGCAGCTTTCCTTCGCAAGCAACAGAGCACTCGGCTTTATTTGCCGCTTTTTACGCGCGGGGACCCGCGCGACCGGAGCCGTTTACTGGCCGTGCTGATGGATGGCGCCACGAAACCTTTTTCCGCCGCCGGCGCGCGCATTACGTAATGACGGCAACTTGCGCTCGCGCGCCGCTGTCGCCTCGCTCACCAAGTGCCAACAGGATGAGCGTGTGCATCTCGATCTGCACGGCAGACGCCGTTGTTGATGCATGCCCTGCTCCGGCGGCAGCGGCGTCCGGGCAACGCCACCTAGATACAAGCAAGACGTGTGCAACGCGGCAGGCTACGTCACGGGCGATCCCTCAGCAGTGACGTAGCCTGACGGGTCATTGAACGGGTCGCGCGTGCTGATATGAGTTCATATCAGCACGCGTTCATATCAGCACGCGCAGCCACATCCAATGACCCGTCAGGCTACGTCACTGCTGAGCTCGGCCGTGACGTAGCCTGCCGCGTCGCACACGCCTTGCTTGTATGGTGTTGACCAGGAGCGGCTGAACTGCAAATTTCGCAAATGTTCGTTTAGGTTCGGATCCGTGTTCTCCGTTCTGGTCACATGCGACGCGCAGACAACGGGAGCTAAAAGCACTCCATGCTTAAAAATACAGCGCAGTGAGCGAGGCGGCTTTTAGTGCGAAAGCACTAGACCAACACACACCAAGAATCTTGTCGCTTGGATCGTTCTTGTGCTGTTGCCTAGCAGCAGCGCGCCATGTTAAGTTAATGGCTAAGTACACACACCTACAAATTTGGTCCGGGCCACCCCCAAAAATTTGGCCTACCCACCACCGAAATTTGACCTTGACAGATTTAGACCAAAATCGAAGTCTAGCCATAATCGACCGCGCCCGACACGATGGTGACCTCTAAATTTGACCGGGCCACTCGCGAAATTTTGCCCTGGCATATTTGGACCAAAATCGATGTCCTATCATAATTTAGCGTGCCCGCGATGGCGACCTCCAAATTTGGCCCAAGCCATTGCCAAAGTTTGACCTTGGCAATTTTGAAATGCTGTTGCAATTTATAGGTTTAACGAAGTTTAGACCCTAACAAATTTTATTCGCTGTCTTGTTGAATTTCCTGGCCGCAATTTCATATTTCATGAGAGCAAAATGTCAGCAAGCGCTTGTGCTTATGAAAACAAACTTATGAAGACAGGCAACGGCGGTGCGAGGATCGAGGAAAAAAAACTCTGGAGGGAGCGCGACGCCATGACGCCATGCGGCCAGCCTTCGCAAGCCAAGTGCTCGTGAAGCCGCTCCCTCCCCCATTTTTCGCTTTCCCAATCAGTCCCGAAAGTTTTGGTGTTGGTATGTTTTAGTTTGTGCTTCTAACACGGTCCATGGCACGGGCGTCTATAGGATCTACCTCAAAAGAGAGCCAATAATCTACAATATATTTTTAAAAATTGCAGCTTCTGCGCTTCGCGGAAACCAGCAGTGCCGGGCTTTCGTCCAAATCTGCATGCAACGCATCATTTAACGCTTTTTACGTCAGCTGTGGAGGACTACCTGTACTGGTTCGGCGTGCAAGCTCTTTCAGAAGTCATACAGCTACCACGGCCGCGGGCAGTGAGCTAAGTCGGCCAAGAAGCTTCCCCCCCCCCCCCCCCCCTCAAACCAAACCATTATCCTGAAGTTTGTAGTAAAGCATTTTTTAGACTGATCTCCTGTATATACTTTAATTCATTGCCACATACCATTACCTACACACCATATGCTTTGTCATCACAATCCTCTTTCAGGTTTTGCAATCCCCTTCAGCGGGACTCATACGGTTCATAAAAATTTCTCGTCAAGCCACCAAAAATGTCTAGAAGCGTGATGGTTTGGGTGAGTTGGCTTCAGCTGAAATGGCTGGAAACTTCATCGCACGCTCAGAATGAAACGTGAAGACAGGAACACACATGCAGGCACTACCTTAATTGACCTTTATACTGACTGTGTGATACATATATATACTTACAATATCGCACACCCTGATTGTAACCGCATATGCGTTTCACACAATCAAAAGAAAGCTCAGCCAGAGTGTGTGTCCCTGTCTTCACGTCCCGTCCTGTGTCCTTCATGTATGATATTAAACTCAAAATCCAATCCAAAGACTACATCCCTCTTTCTCATCTTTTGCACAATACGTGGTAACTTTCTTCACATGCATGTCCATAACTGTCATTCAACTTTCTGGTCTTTTCCGTGCATGTGTACCGAAGTGATAGTTGAGGTAAGTCTGCATGTTGATTTTATGTAGACACACATTCCAAGGAGTTTTTTGGGTGCTCCCATGTTGTTAATACAGTAGCATTCACATTGTGCTTTTTAACATTCACGAAAACTGTCAACTACCATTTGAAGCAATCTGATTGAAACAAGTGCCGACTCATTATGTTAAAAAATTCAATACTGATCCCCATTAAAAAAAACACTAAGATACTAGTTAATTTTTAAGGGTGATCTTTCAATGCCAGTGATCGACAGATCGATGGTGTTATCATGAGGTCTTCTGATAGTTTGGTGATCCGGTGACACGTTGTGGAACTGACTGGACAACTTCTTCGGGGCACAATGCACTTTATTGCACGGGTGCTCACCAACGACCTGCCCTCCAATCTCCTATTCGCGCCAAAAACTCGCCCTTAAATCCCCTTGCCCAGCATTTTGGGGACACTTTTAGTAACCAATAGAAAATGCAATTGTCAGAGCCAATCAGGAGAACTTCCTTCAAACTGAAGGAGCCAATAGTAAGCCAATACTCACGGGGTTCTTGCCTCGTGAGCACCGCGCAAATTCCGTGAAGACGTGCATTTCTGCTTGGTTACAGCACAGAGACATAAACGCACAAAAAAGCCAGCGGGGGCACAGGGAAGGCGAACACCCAGTCCAAACTACGCGCACTGCCCTGTGGTCGCGCTCCACCCCTGTGCTGCTTGCTCTGAGGCGTCTGGTCTGTCACACGGTCCGCCATTAAAAGCCTAAAATTTACATGCGACCCTCTCTCCAAACACCCAGGACTCCACGCATCGGCCGCGTCTTGCGGCCCAAGTGCGACCTTGCAAGGACGGGCCTCCTCACTGCCAGTTAACTGTCGTTGCCGCCATCCGCTGCATTTGCTTAAAAAAAAACCCATTTCGGCGGCGCTGGGATGGCGGCTTCTCACGGAACCCCGACAAAAAGCTAACACACACAACACCAAGGGGACCAAGCTACCGGCTTCGGGGTGCGTGCGCGATGGGTCCCTGAGCAACAACCCGGCAACTCAACTATACTACAGTACCAATGAGCATTTATAGAAAAAAAGCTGCAGTGCTTACCATGGACTTCTTTTCATTTTTGTAGTACGGGTTCCAGCCAACACTCATCACCATTTTGTTGACAGGTCCATCATTGACAGAGGCCCAGCCGTAGTACACCCCACACTCCAGTTCAGCTGGGGCCTTTGTGACCAGATCTTGTGAGAAGTTTGCTGGGAAAGCATGAAAAAAAGAAACCTCCACTTAATCATTTCTTCTTTTAGTGCAAAACTCATATGTGTGGAAAAACAATGCTGCAAGAAAATATTCGTGCCAGCATGATTACAAGTACCTTATTTAAAAATTAACTGCAGTGTAAAGCCAAGCCTCGCACTCTGGTATTTACGAAGTGCCACAATGATAACAAAAGATGCATACATACAGGACTACACCAACTTCCAAATGCAGCTTTATTTCTTCAAGTAAGTATACAGTTGTTTGAAAGAAATAACACCAATTCCGTTAATGAATTTCCAATGAACCTCACTGGCCATTTCGTGCTGAGTATGTTTATATATAACGGTGTCCAGCACTTCTATAAGAATTCGATGCACATAACCAGCTCTGTTGCGCACTGCACAAAACATGGAAAACTTATTCACCCTCTAACAGGGCCTGCACAAAGCGTTTGGACAATTAGCTTCGGCACGGGGCTTGACAATGATGCTCTTGTTTATTGCCGATAATTGGGCACACAGCCCACTGCGTGGTTCGCCAGCCTTGCTGTGCCTCGGCAGAGTTGCCAATGTTATCAGAGTTCCTCCATTTTCCAACCTCCTTGGTGGAAACGACCCAGTGAGAGCATGCTTTACATCTCTGGTAGTATGTAAAATTTAGTTTTTATGCTTGCATCATGGTCAGGTGGTTCAATACGTTTGGCAGCCAGCTTTTCTGTGTTTGAGGGTATCAATGACACGGAAGGCTGACATATTTTGCAGGTCTACGTGTGTTCAGTTGCATGGCAGGTGCTCGGTGCACATGTTGAAGGCTCCCGCAATGCATATCACGAGCACACTAAATGTAGCTATGTTGTCCTCCATAAACACGGCGGCAGGAAAGCTCACTGGTATGCCCGCTACTGTTGCAAATCGTTATAATGAAGCAACAGCTATAATGAAGAAATCGCAAGGCCCTTTAGACTTCGTTATAATGAGGTTCATTTGTAATGGCAATCAAGATATTTGCAACTCCCCAAATTTCATTTAATTTCCACTTCACTGCATACCGCTTTGCACAGAAGCAGAACTTAATCACAAAACAGTTTTCTTTTCTGAATATTTTGTTGCTTCTTTCATGATTGATTATGGCAGACAACTGACTTTATGAACAGCTTTGCTCGGAACTCAGTGTGTCCGTATTAACGAGGTATCAACTAGGAATCAAATGACTAAATGTCAGTCGATTTTTAGTGTCCTATCAAAAGAGCATGCCTTGCTTCTATAAAGCGCACAATCACCACATCACTCAAACAGGTTTAATTCTTTTCCTCTCTTTATGAGCCAGGCTTCCGGATGTTCTCAGATATAGCCTTGCATCTGTTCAGTTTTTTATTATAGTTTGAAATCATGGATGGCAGCAGCCAGGCAAATGTCTTCTAGCTCTTTATGACTTATAGCTCATGTCCCTTCTGTGTTGATTTTATAGACATGTGCGTAAGTGATGCGTTCATTGTATATTATAATAATTAGCAGCCTGTCTAAGAATATGCTAAAATCGCACTTTATTATTACTTATTTGTTGATTTTTTGGCTTACAGTGCAAAACTGTAAGCCAAGGAGGTGCAGGAAAAATGCGTTACAAAACACCTTACTAAGGCCTGCCCTCCTAAAAAAATAAAAATTCCAAGCATCTGACAGCGGCAGCTTATAACAAAAAAGAAACACAGAATAGAATAGCAAACAACAATGAATGCATATAATAATAATAAAATCAAAACATTTTCATAGTGCAATCACAACAATATACAAAACTGTAGGCCGCGTTATAAAACTACCACGTTATGCACGACTTGTTTAAAGATAGTTATTCTGAACTTCCAACACCATGGTGAGTAGCTCAGGGTAGGTATTTAGAACTTGGGGTATTGTGGGAGTCAGCTTTTGCTGGCCATAATTACATCAGGCATACATTTTTTGCTTAATTCTTGCCCTGTACAGGGAGCGCATGTATATATATATGCATGATTCTGAGAATGAAGTGACAGCTGGGAGTTAGCGCAAGTTGTCTCCATCAGTGTACTGTGCAGCCCTCTGCTAATCACACAGGCACACCAAATAGCCCAGCAACAAGTTCTCCCAAGTCTTACTCTGTTTCCTCTTAGCACAGGCAATGCTCACGCTAGAAATGGAGAACTAAAGTCTCAAGCCTCAATAATGGACTATCAGACTTCAATGCTAGGTTCACATTGGCGGCTGTTTGCCTGTCTGTTGGTGGGCATCTTAATCTCCTACGTGGCATTTCACCACTCTTGTGTTAACTGTATGAGCAACTGTTGTGAAGAATGTCTACAGCTAAAAAAAAATCTTCATTTTCTAAGATATTACGTACATCTGTAGTGTGAAATAGCCTATCACAGATCTGTAAAGATGCAGTGTATGTCACTGTTGTGTAGAGCGCTCAAGTAGTGAGTTGCAGACAATGAACACCAAACTATATTTGAACTGACAAGGCCTGAACGTAACATGCTTGTATCCGTCTAGCTTGAAGACGTTAGGATACATACTTAAATGTTTCCCCTACCATCTAGCATCTGCTGCTGGGTCTCTCTCTTTCTGGTGTGTAGCATGCCACTTAAGTGCTCTACACAAGATTGATGTGTACTGCATTTAAAAGTAGACACAGGCTTCGTTTCAGTGAACGATGCAACCTTACAAGTGTAGCAACATTTTTACACTTAGTAAGTGCACGTGCAGCAGCACTGCACAGTTCGCAAACAATTTTCTTTTTTATGAAAAAGTGTCAGGGTTTAGTACTTGGCTATGCCATAAAGTGAGGAAAAGAATAGATGATAAATCTGCTCGCAGACAGGGTGTCACCGGAATGACATAAATGCTGCTCACAAGGCACAGCTGTTCCTCAAGACAGGCTGGCTCAAAACAGCTGTGCATCACAATGCTAGGCTCCGAGGGCGTCAGAAACCTCCCTCTTGTGCAGCAGCTCAGCGATTTATGACACAGCGCATGGTAGAAGATATATCACTGTGACGCAGGCAGAAATGAGAATACCATCTATACTACATTGTGCAAAAAGAAAATGACGCAGTTTTAATGACAGAGCATGTTTCGAGGTTGTTACAAGGAAAGGAGCAAGTTGATGCAGACCTAAAATCACTACTGCTTACTTAATGCTCATATTATTAAAAGGTCTGTACTAACTCCTATAGGCATGACAACATGTTAATTTGTCACTGTGGTACTCACATCGAGTGGAAACTTGGAATGGTAATTATTGCTACTATGCTCCACAATTCCCTTGCTAATGAAAGACATATGAATTTAACGTGGCAGTTTAAGATGATGACGTGGCAAAAGAAACTGTCCCATAATATTTCTTTCCAATCCAGCAGGAAAATTGCACTGTACCAGAGATTACATGCAAAATATATGACCACAAGACTGCTCCAAGTAATTATGTGGCTCACTCAACAAATGCAATGGGCCACCTATTTGCTCATGTTCTTTGGAAGCACATATTTTGGCATACAAATGCAATGTTCAGGCTCTATTTTTGCTTTTCGAAATCCTTATGACTAACTGCTGTCAAATCCTGTAGGCAATCAACAGTAATCTGCCAGCAAGCTTCTTCACAGAGGTTTTATTAAACACCTAAAACCTGGTGCTTTTGAGGAGGCGCAACCAACACTACAATGCAAAACATGATTTACAATCTATAGCATAAGCTCACATGCCTCTAAACCTACACATACCTTTTGCAGCAGAAGAGAAACAGGCATAATACACATCTACCCCTGTGTCCATGCTGAATGCACAAAGGGGCTCTGAAAAGTCATCAGCTCAACCAAACTGCCAGAATCTGAGCTTATTTTTCTGGTGTAATAAAAATTTATGACATCTCATGTTGTAAATGGCAGATTCCAGAACTATATATTTAAATTTTCATTGTTTGAGACCATTAAAGGTGCCATCATAAAATTGCCAAGTGAGAAACTGTGAGAAGTCATGGAGTTTTTATTCTTGCAAAAGAAAGTTCAAAGAAAAGTTTTTGAATGTATGTTGTAAATACTGTACAATATGTGCCTGTTGCACTGAACTGTGAGGAAGTGGCATGCAGACTTTCAGCGCGAAGATTCAGAGATGAAGGGCGCAGGAAGGTTGTGGAGGCCTTCAACAGTTTCGAACACAGAAACAGTCAGTAATGTCTATTACCCAATTTTGGAAGATCAGCAAATGCAAGCTAAAAGAATTACTGACTGACAACAGATATTCAGAGAACATGCATGGTTAATTAACAGCTGGGTGTGCAGAAACTTTCAGCCTAATGGGCACCAAAACATCTGAGCATCGATGAGAAATGATGTGCTGTGACATGTTCAGGTTGATTTTGTGGAATTTTCAATGAGATGGTGCCAATTTTCTACAATGAGTGACTGTTGATGAAACGTGGCTGCATCTCAGGATGCTGAGACAAACACACAGCCTATAGTAGTACGCAGGGTCTGCAAGACCAATAAAATTCCAAGACCCAATATCCCAGTGTTTTGGGATCAAGAAGGTGTTGCAACAAATTACATATTTCCAAAGGCCCCTCACTGACCATGAATACTACTCTCACATAGTCTTGCTCCTTTGACTACATTGTTTCCAAATCAAAAGTAAGGTTCAACAGTGACAAACTTAAGAGTGCTTTGGACGTGGATGATGTAGTGGAAGAGTTTTTCAATGCCCAGAGTTGAATTGATTCTGAATGGGAGAGAAACATGCCACACAAGGTTTGCTATTTTTGTGCAACTTTGGGATGAATGTGTTACATATACAAAATTTTCACAGCACCTGCAGCTAAATTTCTCTTTGGTCAGGTCAAGAACGTTTCAGCAGAGCCTTGTAAGCATTTCTTAGCTGTGCTGCACAGACCACAAGAGTGCCCAGTCCTAACATATTTCTAATCACATTAATCATCATATCCTCGAGTGCCCATTGCCTGGCCTGTCTGGATGCCTATTACAAAACCTATCCAGCACAGCAACAATTAAGGCCATGCATGAATAGCCATGACAAGTCCGCCCCTACTATCCGGGATTTTTTTTTTTTGGGGGGGGGGGGGGGTGCATTTTACAATGTATTTAAATGTTGTCTGTATCCTTATAGAAGTCAGTTTGATGTCTGTGCAAAATGACAACTGTGTACCACATTATTTTTGTTGTGGGTGTTATGTTCACACAGCATATGGAAATGCCGAATTGCTATACGCCGCACTGATGTGAATAATATGTTTGCAGGTGCTTTAGTGAACCCATGTGTCGATAGTACAGACATGTAGAAAACTCAGTCATGACTCATGAGTATGTACTTGTGTGTATACATGCATTTTGGAAAGTTGTGAACCTTAAGTGCTTTTAGTGACCACAAGTTACCCAGAAACTTGCTTTGTGTTATTATTCTAAGTCTGTGTCCTTCTCACTATGTTAAAGAAAGGCAATAAAGCAAAAAGGTACCCCACTGCATCACACCAGCTGCCTCTGATTGCGTCATGTGCTGATTCGATCTCACAGATGTTACGATTTTCTTCTGGCGATGGCCCCTTTTTTATATACTGTGTCTGCATAAGTTTATGATGCTAAACTGCTACACAGGCATTATGATGATGTTTGTCACCATTTAAGTTCTCCAGAACATTGTGGCAAATAGAGCCGGCAACGATTCGTAAATGCGCCACCTGGACTGCATTTAAACTGCCTGGCAGGTGATCGCAGGAAATTTTCGGTTACGACATACTACGACAGCGACACCGTTCGATTTGATTTTAATAGCGCAGCGGTAGCGTATATTTGGCCAGACAGCGCCATGGCAACGTGGGCCATTTACCCTCGAGAGCAAAAAAGAAAGGTAGGGGGGGGGGGGGGGGGGGGGGCTGCAGAGAACCCTACGCAAGACGAGCATTCGAGACTTGTCGCACCGCGCGCCCTTGTTTTACGTGTCCTTCCCTGCGAACGTCTTTCACACTCAAAAGTTATGTCCGAAAATTTTCCTCCTACACGCACCGCCTCGCACAGTGCAGTAGTAGCGCAACGGTACTATAGCTCACTTTAGTACTACTTACCCACAGCAACTGGATGTACTGCCAAGAATATTCATTCAAGAACATACGGTGCTCGATATGATTTCGTTTCCGCCGCAAAAGACCCTGTGTGTACACATGGTCTGCATTTTTGAGCTATAGTTATTGCAGCTGAATAACCACAGAGAATTTTCCAGGAAAATAAAATGCGGGGACTGATGTCTTTCTCAAGCAATAGTGCTCAGAAACGAAACGTTGTATATGAGCAACCAACCGTAGCGACCTTGCAGGCAAATCATGTTTTAAGCCAGAGAGATATCACACTTCTTTGTCGTACCGTGGCGGAAAGCTTACAAGGAAAACAGATGTAACATTGACATTTAAGAATCCGTTCACGGAAGCCGCGTGAACGCCGTGACGTACACGACGCTATGACGCTATCAGATTGCCGGCTTCTCGTATAGGCCGGCTTTACAGAGCAAAAATAAAATTCGTTGAAAATAAATAGAGCAATCGCCCTCAAAGCTGGTAACCGCTGTCCATGTGTTTGCCTTGACATCCATTCAAATGAGGACGGAGAAAGCATGGAGGCACTCACCGGTGGGTATCCCCAATTGCTTGCTGCCGCGGCCGTAACCTTTCACCACGGTGCCGCGTATGAATAGCGGTAGGCATTTCACGCCATTGGAAGACAACTTGGATGGAAATACGGGCATTGTGAACCTTTAGAGAACAGTCAGACACGTCCAGAAAAAGAGCGAAGCTCGTAACAGACAGCGTCAACCACGAGACGACGAGACTACTCGACACCGATGCAAAGCGCCGTGTAAATGCGCAGACGACTTCTTCGTTTTTGTTTCGTAGTTCTTGCATTATTTGAGGATCAAGTCGACTCTAGTCAGTCATAGCCGCAAAAACGAAACCGAAAAAAGCTATTTCTAAAAAGTTGCGAATTATGAAGAGAAAAAGATAGGAATTATTTTTCTCTTCTCTGCTAAGCAAAAACACGGTGTAATATTTGTGAAAAAGAGCTTTAATCCACATCTCTCTTCAATGTACATGTGCCGCTCTCCTCTGCAGCATCCGGGTTCAACGTAGCGCAGACCATGTACGGGCAGCACATTGTAACCCCTATGCGGCACTGGAAATTAAGCATCACTTATTAAAACAAGGTAAAAGCGTAAAACAAGGCGACAGTTCAGTGTACGTACAGGATCTCCTTCCAGACTGCAGGGCTTGGACCCAAACGAGTAATCATAAAACATCGGGTACAGACTTGGGTCGTATTCAAAATCGCTTGCCTTTGGGTCCGCAGCTTCATTCAGCACGTTCAAGAGCATCAGGACCACCGTGATCAGGACGACAACTGCAGTGATGCAAGAAACATTTTCTGCAGCGCGAACACCGGCATTATCAGCATCGCTGTTTTTAGGCTACAGATCCAAACCAATCCAATCCATAATATGTCAGTTTTGTTTCGTGTCGTTATCGCTGTAGCAGCTTTATCAGCTTTAGTTCCCGCCTTCAAAGTTCGTGTGTCAGTCGCGACGCCTGGGCAGCCTGGGTAGCTTGGCAGCTGAATTGCATGGAATGAAGCAACTCAGGATGACAAAAGTACTATGTTTTATACGGCAGTCATTTCACTGTCGCATCCGTGACATCAGGCTGTCACCGCAGAGGCGGCTGCTGCACAGTGACGCTCGAAGCAGTCATTCCCGCAACATGTACAAATTGTCGGCAATTTGCGGCGGTGTCAGCCTTGGCATTGGTTGTTACGTAGCATGGACCTGTGAGCCAAGACCTTTGCACATGCACAAAGTTTTGGCACTCTCTCCCAACACGGTGGAATCGCTTTATACGAACTGTGGTACAAAGGTGTCCAAACGGCAGGCGCAGCTGGAAAACGCCATTAACTATGGTCGTGAGCTCCTGATGCGAAAAAAGGTTAGTGGGAAGCCTTTACGTGTGTTTACCAAGTGCGACCATCTAACAGACCCTTCAGTGGCGCCGTTTCCCGTCATTCTGTATGCATTTTTTTTTTTAGGACGAATGCGGTGTTCCTGGAATCGCCGTGGCAGTGACCGTTGATGGAGAGACCGTCTGGGCTGAAGGTATGGAAAAAAGAAAGTGCTTGGTGGTAAATGACATGTTGCGTTTTTGAACTACTGTACCTTCTTTGTTGTGAGCCTTATTGCTAAGAGGTGCTACTGTGTTAGTGTTGAGAAGAAAGTTTACTTTTTAAATGTGGCCGTGTTGGTGTCGCCTAAAGCAGTATGGTACCGCCCACACTTAGGCGAAAGGCATATTCTCTTGTATTCAGTACTCGTTTGAAATGCGGACCGTTTGTAATGTGGCTAATGAACACTGCATTTCAAATCTGCTCCCATAGGCATAGGCTATGCAGACATCGAAAACAGAGTACCATGTGGGAGCCATACAGTGATGCGTATTGGCAGCATCAGCAAGCCAATTGCTATGATGACTGTTGCAAAGCTGTGGGAAGAGGGAAAGATTGATTTAGACAAGCCCATCCAAGAATATGTGCCAAGCTTTCCCAAGAAAACTGTCAACAACAAGCCGGTGTGTTCTTTTTTTTTTTTTTCACGCCATGATATAATTCAATTTTGGTCTAGGCATGGCTATAGTGGTATAGTGCAGCTGCATACAATTACAGTCAGTGCTTAATTGTGGTTTTTGTTTTGCGTCTAGTGTAGCTGAGTACTCTTAACACGTTCACTGCTTCATGGGTCACTAGTGGGTCGAGTCGTGTATTCCTTCCGTGTGGCATGAATACTGAGTGGCACTATGAAGCTGTGGAACAGCCAAGATTTTTCAAAGAGCCCGCGAAAGACACACAGGCTAGGTTAATATTGCCGTCTGTCACGCTGCACCCAAGAAATTTTAAGGGTGGCCCACCAGATGGGCCTCGACGCACAGGGATTTGGGACCTGAAAATCGTTGCTGTAGTGAACGTGTTAATTGTACTTACCTTTGTATTGTGATAAATTTAACGAAGTTTGTCTCTAAGCTTTGCACGAACTAGATGTGGACATTATGCATCAGGATTAGTAGATCATTTGAAGATGTAGACTGTAATGAGCATTCAAACCACACTGCCGTCAAGGGATGATTTTAACTTATGTCTTTCAAATGGTTCTTTTGATCCTTTTATACATTGAGCAGCCAACTAAACTAGCTTGGGAACTGATACTGTGTTCTTAGTGACTACTCCATCATTCTTAATAAATGAAAGTCCACTTGTCCTCTCTTGGAGGAATTCATTTATGATTCCTTCATTCTGGAATAGTAAAATTGGTTGAGACCTATCATTTTTTAATTTTTCTAGGGTTACCTCAAATACATTAAATGTTAGCTCGGGCAGATACATCCCTTGTGAAAAGTGAAAACTTTATTTTTTCTGTTCAAAAAACAGCTCTTCAGGTATTCTTCTTTCGCAGCAGTTGAGCCTTTGATGGTTGCATGGATGCTTTTTTTTTGTGTGAAATTCTGTGCACTGATTTTCATCCATGAAAATGTGTACAGGTCTTTTTCCACAACAGGTGCCAACCTGGCTTTCCCCACTGCTGCGTGGTGCTCTTCACTCACATTAAGTGGAATTGATATTGACGTTGGATATGTTAGGTTAAGCACCTTACATTTGCACTGTTCTGTATTTTGTGGTGCCATGTATAACATTCAAGGAGAGGGGGGGCGGGAAGGTTGAAGTAGCTGTATGTATGATTTCAAAGGTGCAGGTGTTGTAGTGCATGTTATCCAGTGCAGCAGAAACGCACTGAATTTTTTTTTTTCGTGTTACATTTTGGTGCCTGCATTTGTTTTGAGTAACACACACACAATGGTTACAGGTTGAAATTACCTTGAGGGACCTGGTTTCTCATGTTGCTGGGATACGACACTATGCCACTGCCAAGACAGACCCAGCTGCAACACGTTCAATAAACGAGAACAGTGTAAGCAGTTTGCATTGAAAACCTGAATTGCACTTATAAATTTTCCAAGATTATCAGAAGAAACCTGGTTATGATAAAGCAGACAAGTATTTATTGAAGTCATGATTTAAACTAGGACCTGATGGTGTTTTTCAGTGAAATGAACTTGCATTACTCGAACTATTTCAGACAGACACAGCATCCCCTGAGTTCTACAGCAACAAAAAGTTTAACACTACTGAACAAGCTTTAGAGATGTTCAAGAATGACCCCCTTTTATTTGAACCAGGTAAGAACACTTGCAAACAATTCACTGAGGCATAGACTTGTGTTGTGATGTTCTTGAAATGCGAAATAGGATTATCTTCTAAATTTGCAACCTAGCTTTAAATCCCACTACTGCTCACACACATTAAGTGGAATTGGTATTGACATCGGATATGTTAAGTTGAGTACCCGACTTTTGTGATGCCTGGGTGCCCATGCATAACACTTAAGGGCGGTGCAGGGGGTATTTTTTGCGTTGTTACCTTCTGCAGTTTGCACAGCACTTGTCTACTACACATTTAGACTTTACTCTTTTGATTAAAAATTAGTTATTGTTGATCATATATTGGAAGGCATTTGAAAAGTTTTTCTTCCAGTATCAGTACTTTGGTCATGGGTTCATTACCCGTGAAAGCAACAGGTAAACTGGACCAAACGGCTTAATCTTTCTGTACAGTTGACTGTTAGTGGCCCTGTGTAAACCTTTCTTGAAGTAATTTCTTTAGAAACGAAATCCATATAACTTTCCTTGGAAGGCAAATAGCCAGTTTTATGTCGTAACATGGATTCAGACCTCACATAGGACCTGTTTGCAGACACCGTACATGGTGTCTTTCATCCTTGTTGAAGCAAATTTCGATGAAGGAATTTTGTTTTTCAGTCTGTTGCGTTGCAACTGTGAGAATGGGCTAATTAAGAGAGCATTGTATTGCATTGGTTTAAAACAATATTGAAGCTGTTACCTATCTGTTCTTCTGATAGGAGTAACCTTTCGTTGAAGGTTATACGTGCTTTCGAAACAAATGCCCGAGTGAAAAAGTGCTCTATAAACTTTAACCGAAAAAGTTTGATTGCAAGGAGATTTAGAAAAGCGTTTTTTTTTTTTTCTGTCGAATTCTTTAATCCAACATTTTCACTTTTTTTTTCATGGTGTTCATTGTGTGTTGTACACAAATGGATCTCTATGGCTTTGTTGCTCACGTGGGACTTGGTGTTAACATGTCTTGTGCAAAATTAAACAGTAAACTAGCACATCCAGAGTTGAGCTGGTTGTCGCTGAATCCATTGATCACAGTCCTGCACTCAGCTACTGTGAAATCATCTGCATTATGGCTTAGCAACCATGCTTGCTTGCTAACAGGTACAAAGTACCACTACACCACGTTTGGCTGGACACTGATAAGTGCGGCTGTTGAAAGTGCAAGCAAGGAGCCCTTTGCCAGCCATCTGAGGAGGCTTCTGAAGATGCTTGGCATGAAGAATACGTTCCTCGATGAAAACGAACCCATCATCTACAATCGGTCAAGGTGAGCTGCATTGATAAGTTATCTAGAGAGAGCGTTGAAGCAAACACTTTTGAGTGCTGGCGAGATGTAGCATCTCCATCTATCAGAAGTGTGTTGTGTAAACAAACCTGCCTCCTTGTGCTTGCTGCAGGATCTTTCTAGGATGACCATATGTTTGTTGAAGCAGTTTTGGCTACTCTACAAATGGCTTGATAGGTTGCCATTATTGACAGTGCTTGGTTCATTGAATGCAGTATGCAAAATGAGCACCCTGTGGATTCTCCATGCATGCTGACAGAGCCAGCTGGTTAGTGCATTAACTTCTGCATTGGAATGAAGTGCCTTTGCTTGGTAGCCACAATGCAAAAGTGATGCAATAGGAATTCAGAATCGTTTTGGTGTATTTACTTCTTTTTTAAAGTTTGATTTGGCAAAACTGGATGAATGAAAAAATCAGTCAGTTTTAGTTCTTTGGAGGTTCTTTGCCACAATGGTCTGTGGTACAGCTAAACAAGATTGTTTTCTTGGTAAAGGCACATTTTCACTGTGAATGCAGAGTAAATTGAAAAATCAGCCGGGCTTCTTTCTGTACTTTATTATCCCGAGACCCGGCAATGAAAAATTTGTCCAATATATTGGACAATGATATCACAGGTGTGGCAGCCATGGAATGAGATTTAGTGCTTCAAAAAGCTCCTTCTCAGCTACTTTAAGAACTTGTGATTTTATCTAAGGAATATAGTAAAAGTCGTATTATTTCCCTCCTCTTCAGAAGCTCTCAAAAGTGCGAGCATATTTTACTCTGGCGGTCAAAAAAGAAAAGCAAGCTGATTCATATGCCTTTTAACAGGCAATAAAGCACTTTTAATTAAAACCTTTTAAAGCAATTTGCATACAGTTGTGCACATTGCAAAGTCACATCTTTTTGTGAGGGAGTGCTACCTCTAGCACTGCATACAAGTCTAGAAATGTTCATATTCTAAGTTCAATGTATTTTACGTTGTGTAGTCAGCTCAGCAAATGTTTCACAAAATTGTGAACTTCGTCACACGTGCTTTAGCATTGCCATGATGTCTGACTTGCTAGTTTATTTCAGGTTTATGGCCTCAATTTGGGCTTCTGAAAATTTTTTATTTGATCGCAAAATTTTCTCTCGTACTTTTTATTCTACAAAAAAATGTATGGTGTAACAAAATCCATATTGTTATTATTCCAAACCTGGAACTATCCCACCCGTCCACTCTGGAGAAAAAGGGCACAAACTTATGAAATGTGACTATTATGCTACAGCTACCTTTTAACAAATGAGTGAAGTGAGGGAAGAGATCTCTTCAGGACAATCCTGCCTCACCAGGAAGTTAGATAATGCTGAATGAATAGAAATCTCCGCTAGTATCCACACTACATATTGGTAGGGGAAGCCGCAATGCTGCAGCCTGGTGCTAATACGTACATATTCAAAGTGTAGGCTACTTGCCATAACTTTGAATCTTCCAAAGATGATTCAACCATTTGTGGAGGAGGAAATTGGCCTGCCTGATGAAACAAGTAACAGTTTCTGGCGAGTAAACATAACAAGAATAATTAGCTATTTCTTTATAACGATTCCATGAGCGGTTAGTCATTGGCTCAAGTTCTGCCATGCCCTCATTATAACCTCTGTTAGCCATTTGGTGCAGAGGGTGGCGAGAATAAAACAGAATCGAATAAGTAGGATTTTATATTACGCTCGCATGTCACAAATCAGTGACCACTAAGGCAATTTGTACAAAACTGTGTACATATCCATGAAAAATAAGAAGTGGAGGTTTCTTATTGCAAAACAAGTTAAATAGCTTTCTCTATACCTGCATAGACTATTTAACTGGAGAACACTTTTTCTCATGGGAATTGTGAGCAGCACCTGAAACTAACAGTGCAGCTGACACACATAAGTACACATTTTAGCGAAAAAAAGTTTATATTTTTGCCTCTGTGCTTTGGAAATTTTATAATTCTCTTATATTGGAACCCAAGTTCTCATACCTTGAATATTCGAAAAAATATCAGTGACACAGTTCACACTCTGTCTCAGGAGGACATGAAGTGAATATTGATGGTGTGATTTTTACAGGTTGTTCACAAAATTGATGTGAAAATGTATGCCATAAATTTTAGCCCAATTGGCAGGACTGAGTAGATTATATGCTAAAGCTGGTGTTACTCATTAAAGATAATGGTAGGTTGCAAGATAGAAAAAAAATTCCTAGAACTTGGATGATTTCACTCCAAACTGTCTAGGCTGTGCACAAAAAAATGCTGTGTGTTTTCAGTGCAACCAAGAGCACATGATTCATGCATAAAGGATTATGCATGTGAATACAAGCCAAACATTGTGGACCTTTCGAACTGGTATGTAAGAAAATAGTATTTTCAGGCAAATGCATTCAAGAAACGGCAAAGCAAGCTGCCTTTGAAACAAAAACAACTCGTAGCTTTTTGAAATGACATCATGTAAACCCCAGACTTGGAACTAGCTTTTAAAACTTGCATGATCATGTGCATGATCCAAAAAACCCTATGCTGTAATCGTGTAAATTGGGGCTGTTTTGCTGTTAAATCGAATGTCATGCTTGCACGTTGTAGGTGCTAGTGATATCCAGATATGGTAAAATTGCACATTGGAGGTGGCTGAAAAAGCTGCCCATACGAGGCTAATCCATTGAGAAAAAATGTTGGTCTGTACGTGAACTGTAGCACCCTTTGCATTGCAAACATATTTGGCAGGACAGTGTGTGCACTTACGTGTTCCACCGCCTTCTCTCAACTGTCCCAGAGCAAGAACTATTGCAGAACAGTGCTAGTCTTATACATTTGCGAGCTCTGGCCAGACTACAGGCTTAAGAAAGCTAATGAAGAGAGGCTTTTTGGAAACGGAGATGGCTATGCTTACTGTGGGCTGTGTTTGAATGATCTTCATTGACAACTGATTGCAAAGGAGTGGAAGGGCTTACACTCTGGCAAGCAGCTTCTTTCCACTGCTTGGTGTGTTTGTAAAGCACAGAGCAGTAATGCTTAAACCAAGAAAGACGTGCCCCAGTATGAATGCACGACTCTCATTTGCATCAGCACAAGCTGTGGAGATCCTTTCAGTGACCACCACCTGCTCACTTGGTAGTAAAGGTGAGAGAGAGTGTCCAGGTATGAAAGAGCACACAGTGTGGCCTGCATGTGGTCAGTCATTACAGATGGTATGCTTCATGCACTCCAAGTATTAATGTTAAATAAATGATTTAATAAATCTGTTAAATTAAGTACAACACTTCCTAGTTGGAAAGCATTAAATCAAGCCAGCCTCCTCATCTTTCTCTGCATGTTGTATTTTATGGCACATAACCAGCTAGATTGCCGTGCTCCAAACAGTGGGTTAAAAAATCGCTTTGCAGTGTTTAAAAGGGTCAAAGGTTGTAAAAACATTTCCTTTCTTTAGAAATGGAGAGGCACAACAAATCAACGATTCATCCCCCCCCCCCTCATGGGCAAACGTGGGTGGGAAGAAATGTATTATCTAAAATACAGTGAAATGTCTTCTGTAGTTCCTCAAGTTTTCTACATGTAAAATTTTGCTTACTGTGACATTCTGTATTTTTCACATAGTGGTTCGTATTTTTTCGAGAGTATGAAGTTGTGGGCAAGATGTGCGCGGTGAATGCAAAGCTCGTATGCAAGACCACTTCAATAGAACATTCTTATTGTTGCCCAGGCAAAAAGAACCATTGGGTCCAGTTGCGCTTTCCAATTGGACATTCCATTCGGAAACCCCAATGGCTTTTTTGTCTGGGCACATGCATCTCCAATCTGCAGTGAATCTGCACCCGTATTCAGAGCTGCTGAACAGGATTTCTCCATGACAAAAAGTAGATCGTTGTGAAAGATTTTCTTGTTACCTAAACAAGAAGCTAATCACAAGACGAAATTATAAGTTGTAAGATATTTGATGTCTCTGGCTTGTTTGACACAGTTACTTTAAAGAGCTGGTTTTGTTCACGGTTATTATTGGACAGCAGAGTAATGCAGGACACTGTGGACCATGGCCAGTGTTACCAAACACTTTTTTCTTAGTTGTATCCTACTATAGTGTGTATGTGACTTCCATTTGCACAGGATTTGCATTGCCAGGTGCAGCTTGCTATGGACATCAATATCCCACTTAGTGTGCAGTTTTTTTTAGTCTACTAGCTTTATCAGGCTTTGTAGAGCTTGCTTACTTTCTGCACCATATCATCAGGCCCCCTTTTACCTTTTATATGCATGTTGCAATTTGGAGTGCAATGTGTGATCAGAGTGCTTTTAAAGATGCAAGGAGCTCTGGCATATCTGTTGTAGTGCTTCACAAGTCCCTGATGAAATTTTTGATTTCATTCAGATCCTTTAGCTAGTAGCAGGGACAGCAAAAAAAGTCCTAGTGTTCTCTTCCTCAGTGCTATTCAAAGAATGCTTGTTTGATCTTGTCCTGCCCGCTAACCCTTTCCCAGCTGGTCTGATATTTTTTTCTTACTTTCTCTGGGCATCATTCGTGGCACCATCTGTTGTGGCTGTGGCATTCTGTAGCCACATTTTCATGAAGGCAAAAAGCAAAAACACTTGTGTACAGAAGTCGCAATGCGTAAATTAATCCAGAGTTCTTCACTGTGGCATGCCTTGAAGTTCGCAGGATTACTTTTGCATGGTTTTGCGTGCTACCTTCTCATAAGCAATGCCACATGGTGCTGCAGGTTCTACGCCCGTGACAAGTCTGGCAGCCTGGTGAACACTCCAAATGTGGACTGCTCTTACAAGTGGGCCGGGGGCGGCCTTCTATCCACCGTGGGCGATCTTGTCCTCTTTGGCAATGCCATGCTGTACTGCGCACAGGCTGACGGGGCAAAGTACAAAGCTGGCTACCTGCGGCCAGAAACTGTTCACAAACTGTGGACCCCACATGCCAAAGTGCACAACTATTGGCGGAAAACATCTTTCACTAGCTATGGCATGGGCTGGCGCCTGACAGAGACTGGAGAGAACCCTGGTGGCTGCGTTGAGTGGCCGGCGGTTGCAATGTACCATACAGGAGGCTCTGTTGGTGGGACTTCAGCACTTGTGCTTCTGCCCTCTGCATGGGACCCCAAGGAGATGAACAAGCTGGCACAGTCGAGCTCTCCAAGCCCGCCTCGAGGTGTAGTCGTAGCCGTGATCGGGAACGTCTCCGATGCTGATTATGGAAATGTGGCCCTCGGAATAGCGAGGCAGTTTGCAGAGCTCTGCTCATAGCAGATAGGAATGAACAACAAACTGTGCCAAAAATTTCCACTAGTTTGTGAGAACTTGTAGTGGATACCTTTATGTCTAGACTGATTTTTAAAGCTAGGCTTCACGCATTGTTAAAAACTTCAGTGTTAGCGTCAGAAAAATACTGCTACTTCCTGCTCTAATGCAGACAGTGTTTCTCAACATGAATATGCACCACAAGGCGCCTTATGGCCAGATAATGAAAGGCTACTGGAGTAGCTCGTGCAATATATGTCCGGTGTACCACGTGAACATACCACTGTGGGCCCTCATGGTCACGTGTTGTTAGGCTATGCGCATTGTTTAAAAAAACTTCAATGTTTCAGAAGCAGAAATATTGCCATTTCCTGCTGTAATGCAGGTGGTAGGCTACTGGAGTATCTCGTGCAATGTATGCCCGGTGTACCACTTCGAGATGCCACTGTAGGCCCTCGTGGCCGCTTGTTGTTAGGCTATGCACATTGTTAAAAACTTCTATTTTGGTTTCAAAAGCAGAAATAATGGTTACTCCAATGCAAACAGTGCTTCTCACACTAATATGCACAAGACACTTAATATGGTCAGATCCTGAAAGGCTACTGGAACATCTCATGCACTGTATGCCCAGTATGCCACTTAGAGACATGCCACTGGATCCTCACATGGTCACTTTCAGAATTGCTAGTGCAAGTGCCAGATACAGAGCCACTTGTTGCATCAGTTTCCAGATGCAATTTTTGGGTTGCACGTTAACATACAGCAGCAAAGATGGTCAAAAGGAGGTGGTCACTTAAAAAAAAAAAGACCACAGTCATGACAGCTGAAGCAATATGAATTGAGTTTGAACCATGCATGTCTCTAACTGCTTACCAGGAAGCTAGGTTGTTAATGGAAACAGTCTGTGGAACAGGATCTTTCTGGAACAGTTTCTCCACACAGACTACTTCCATATCTTCTAACTGCATGATCCTTGCTATGCAATTATAGACTTACCAAATTTAAATGCCCTAGTTTTGTTCTGCAGGTGACTGACAAAGCAAAATAAAGTTTCTTTTTTCTGAATTGCTGAGTTGTGAGTTTTCAAGAATGACAAAGCATGCAGAAAACTACGCCTTAATATGCTGCTTTGGAACACTAGTGTGGCTATGAGAACATAGTATAAGCTTGGAGAGTACTGCACCTGCTGGGTTACTGATATAATTGATTTTTCAGTATGGTAGCAATAGTAACCTCATAGGAGAAAAATGTCAAAATTTGCCCAGTGGCTGAAGGGAGGTGATGTCGCTTCTTGTAAGAGGCAGCAACAGCTTCTAATGCTATTGCAATGCAAAACACTAGCTAATTAGGTGTACCAGTGAATTTTTTTCATTTGCTTCCTGGTGATGTTGCCTATATGTTATAGGGCAGTCATACATGACCATTAGAATTGGCTATTTTCGTGCCAAATGGACAAAAACAGCCACTGCGAATTGTGTCAAAAATGTGACGTCTTATGCGCCCAAGCTACGTATTTACACGATTGTGAGTACACCTATTTTTCAAAATTTGGAAATTATCCAAAGTGGGGGGGGGGGGGGGTCGACTTAAAATCGATACCAAAGCACCCAACCATAAATAAAGGCGTGACAAACGAGATATCAGGCATGCTGCAGTGTGGTTGGATTTTTGCTGCGCGGCTCCGTTGCATCGTTCTTCGTGCTGGCCTTCAGCAGCTGCTAAGTCAGGGCAGAACCAGCGCCCCCGCCCCGCGCGAGGCGGCGGATGGTGGCTGTCGATAAGCAGCAAACCGCACTTCCGGCACATGACCGCAGATTGCGTCTGCTGATAAGGTGCGGCAGCCCGATAACGCATTCACGCTCTACTCTAACAAGCCTCGTTTTTTTTGTTTACTTCCAACAGCGCTCCCTTGAGCGCCGATAGTTGAAGGGCCGCTGTTCTAATGGCGGCGGCACCCCCACTCGGAAAAGCAGCGGCGCCGGGGAGTATCAGTAGCCGACGGAAGAGCCGACGCCGCTCACGCGTCTCTCTTTGGCTCTGACGCATTTGACTACTGCCGGCCGCGTTTCACAAGTTTTTAATGTAGTGCTTCGTCATTCGTTATTTGTGCTCCGGGTCCGGTAAGCGACCGGCGCTCATTCACGCTACATTCGAGATGGCTGTCATTCTTTACGCCGAAGAAACGAACTGCGCGCCGGGCTGCAAGTTCGACGTTCACAACGGGCGATCAAGTGTGGCAGCTGCAGCGAGGAAAAATTTTCAGCTGTCTCATGCGATGTGGCTGTTTGCAAAGTGCGGGATTTCGCTCCACGACGATGTTAGGACGAGCTGTGGGACCGCAGCAGCGATTACGATGGCAGCGCTAGTGAGGACAACGGCCAAGTGTGGACGAGTAGTCCAGTGACTAATACATTTTCGTTTTGGAATGTGCCCACGGGCGCTCCCGCGCACGGCAGCCGATAAGCGGAGGCCACAGGATAGTGCTATCGCGTTTCTATTAAAGGCGAAGCCTAAACGACCTCAAAGTTTTTTTTTTCAGAAATGTGAAGTGGGGGGGGGGTCAACTTACAATCTTGTAAATGCAATGTATACCCAGCTACAAAAGTGATGGATCTGTGATAGAAAAAAAAGGCCAAAGTTTATAAGCCTCCTGCCACAAAGCTGGACACTCGAGAGTGGCTGGCAAGCAATGTATTTTAGCTGAAGCAGTTTCATTAACAGTACGTTGAGTAGAATGAAAGCAGGCGCTGTATGTTTAATAGCCACATGTGCCAGTTAAAAGCTGTGAAATGCTCATGGGAATAAGACCATAATTCTGTGTCCGACAACCAAAAGGACCCAGAACAGTTCACGCAATTTGCGCTATAACAAGATATTGAAATTCGTCAAGCAATCTTGGAACAAAAATGAGCATTCCTCTGCACCATCAAAATGGTGATAAATCCCCAACACCGAATTCATGCTCATAGATCAAAAGGGCATGGCAGGGATGGGATGTAGAGAAACCGAACAAAAATGGGTGTGCGCCTTTAATTCAGTCTCCGCTGATCACGTCCAAATAAATTTTCCTCCAGTCTCAACAGCCTCCAGGTACCGCCTTACCTCGCTGGTCCATTTTGTAGCATGACTGCTTCATAAAAACGCGTTGCGGCCTGCTGAGCTGCTTCATTAGACAAGGATGTGAGCAGCCAGATTTGTAGCTGAAACTGCAGTTTTCACTGGAGATTCTCAAAGTAGTGGTCAGTCTGCTAGAAGCTATCAAACTATCCACTTCACTGTTATAACTGATGGATGAGTAGATAACAAGTACACTGATATTGCATATGCTAGTATCTGGGCTTGAACCCGGCTTTGCTAACTGCCAAGTTCCCGATCGACACAGGAAACTGGGTTCTAGCCATGGCTGCACTGTAGGCAACAAAATTTGGGCCCACTGTACATTTCAGCCATCAGGGTTAGAAGCAAAAGGTAAGGGGACAGCTATTTTTTTATCACCTCCTCTTGCTGCCTCTGGATATTCAAATGAAAAAGACTAATTAAATGCCAATAAATAGCTGGAAAGAAACTAACGTGGTCTCAGGATGAGAACATAAGCAATATCTTGACACCCAGAAGAATCTCTGATGTGGTTCTTTCATTGCTTCGTAATACTATATCCCAGGTACCATTTATTACCATTTCAAAAAGCATCACGTGTGCATGATACTGTACTGCACAATAATGGCATTGGGTGCCATGAATGTGAGCAGCAGTATGAACATTTGCCGCGACAACTGTTTTCTTGCAGTGAAAAGCCAACTCGGGTTAGCATGCCACTATGGTGCATTAACTAAACTCCGATCATTACTGCAAAGACAGATCTCTACAACAGGGAACACAAGCTCAAGTTTGGGGACGCGATGCTTGCACCTCAGCGGTGAACCATGGAAAGTCGGGGCGCCACCAGTGCAAGTAGCCGCTCCACTAGCTCACAGCCGGACTGGAGAGGCCGGACACTGCTCGTGTCCCGCCGTGGCTAGCTTTGTGCGCACGTCCGACGGGAGAGTTGTGCGAGGCGCAATCTTCGCTACGACATAAGTGGCCCCGCTGATGCAAAATGGAGGTACATAGTATTGTGCCATGATGCTTATGTTGCACCTGTGGTTGGGCCCCACTCACACAGAACACAACATTCGTGCCACACGTCTTTATGAGTGTAAAGCTAATGTTCTCACAGAAAATAAGAACAAGCATGGCTTAAGAACTGAAATAAATTAGAGGATCAGTACGCCTGGTTTCACAGTGTTCATCTGCCTCGCAACTCAGCGAGCAGGTTATGTCCCAGCACGCGGAGCATGTCCCATATTTTACAAGGCTTTCCAGTCGACTAGCATGTGTGGCCATGCAGAAACACTTTTTTATTCTTTGCTACCTATACTTTCTTCCCCAAATGTACCCAATTTGCTTTAGTAAGACAGTACGTAATATGAAAATCAAAGCGTATGTACAGGGTGGTTCACTCTTAGCTTGAATGTGCGAGTATGTGGCCGCGCTCTTCAGAGCGCCACGCCGGTGCCTCTGTCCTGGCCACGCATGAAGGGGCAGATGATTTGAACCGCCGCCTCCAGATCCTTCTGTGCGTACACAACTTTGATGCGTGGCCGTGTCGAATGCGTGAGTGCTCCGAAGACAGCTACAATTAGCGAGTGCGTTGCTTCATTTCATAAGGCTGATAGTACTTTTGCATATTTCAAGCATATAATTAAACTGTGGGGTTCACTAGGTACACATCGTACACGACGCTATCACTGATTTGAGAAACACATTTGCAGTAAATGGGTCTCCTCATCATCGATCGTCTGCTCACATAGTAGATGCGACTAATCAGATTCTCCCCTTTAATTAGGTTTGTTTTGCGGAAGTACGGGCAATCTGAACGATCTTCTTGAAGCCACAATGCAGGCAATACATCGCGACAGCATTTGCAAGAAAGCGCGTGCGCAGCGGTCAACCACGGCCGGTCTCGACGCGCGCCCTTTCTCTAGGGGGAGAGCGAGCGCGCATTGAGGCCGGTGTGGGTCAACGTTCAGTTTGTACTTTTCTTCCATAAGTGACACTGCACATCAGGTTCCGCAGTGCCACTGGCGTCAATTTTTGAGAGAGCCTATGGAGTCAGTTTTTTAACGGAAAATCTGACAAACCACCACAAAAGAGCATTCAAAGATGCTATCAAACATTGTCATGTTAACATGTCATGTTTTCAGACACGTGAGGGGGGATGAGGGTCTTGAAAACTTTTTTTTTATTTCTTAACATATCTTCCTGAAAATTGGCATGCAGATATATCTTTGAATGCTAATCCCAAATATATATTCAGATTTTATATATCTCATCTAGAAATGAAGATATGGCAAAATAATTTATGCCACTTAGGTCTTTTCTTACGGGCCATTATGGTGATTTCTTAATTAAAAAAACTAGTTTTAAAGTAATGCTGTCATTCTTAAGGGCCCATTGCACATCCTAAAGCTAAAGAAATTTTTAAAAAGTCATCACATAGGTCATGAATGAATAACAAAATAGGAAAAAAAAAACAATTTGGGAGTAATTAGCTTACATCTGACCTAATTGCTAGTCTATTGGGTTTAATGAAAATTGGAAAGCTTTAGGATGTAGCTGAGGTGTTGCTGAAAAAAATGATACCTACTTCAATAAAATCAGTCGATGCAAACATTATGAAAAGTTCCGTAAGGCAAGGGCATTTGATCGAAAAAGCAAAGCTGAGAAAATTGCATTCAAAGTTTTGCTTACTCTGCCATTTTGTTTACTGATCATATGGAAAAATTTAATGCTTTAGCATGCTGCCCAGTCATTGCTGAACACAATAACACCAAATTTACAGAAATCTGTTCATGTAAAGATTGTGAAAACCTCTGTATTGCATTGACACTTGACAAAAAAAAAGCTCAGAAATTCACTTGCTATTTTCTTTGAATCTGCCACACATTCACAAAAGTCCTGGGCAGTAGTCCTGGGTGCTGTCAGGCTTGTGCTTCTTGGCCATCCTCTTGTTCACCTTTTTCAGCATTGGTGTGACCCTTATCAGACCTGCACAGCCTCTGTTTATCTTTTCAAGGCTCCTACCAATGAGGCAGCTCCAGGCCTGTAACCAAGCTGTGCTGCAACAGCTCTGCTGGTTGTTGCCATTCCTTGGTTGAAGCGAGAAACTGCTTCTTGCGAGGTTAAAAACTGGACAGTGAGGAGTGTCCTAATGCGAATGTTCAAGCTTCAGCTTAGAGCGCACAACGTCTTGGCGCTCTGCCAAGTTCGCCGACCCCCCCCCCCCCCCCCCCCCCGAGCTCTCCTCAAAATATATATAAAAAAAAACAAATGATGTTATCAGCGGCGGTTGGCGCGCTGCCAAGGTCCGCGCTGCGCGTGCTTGTCGAAGCGTTGAGCACGCGAGCTCGGTTCAGCCGCGTCCGTCTGCACGAAGCGGCGTGCGCAACGCCGAAGTCGATGTTAGGCTTAGGTCAGCGGCTCGGCCGCTTCCGACGACACGGAATTCGAAGCGGCTTGCAGCGTATCAAAAGTCGATATTTTCCACGGGCTTAGTCCAGGCACATCCACCGGCACTGCAGAGTCTTGCGGTAACACCGAAGTTGACGGCGATCGGCATTGTCCAGCCGCGTCCACCGGCGATGCTGGCGTCAACAGGGTTTGTCCAGCCGCGTCCACCGGCGAAGTTGTTGTTGGCGAGCTCAGTCCAGCCGCATCCACCGAGGGTACAGCAGCTTGCGGCATCACCGAAGCTGCAGTTCTCGACGATGCAGCGCTCTACTTATTCCATGCGCGTCTCTTTTTGCCGACTGCTTTTCGCGTGCTTAATTTCAAGCGCGCGTCTCGGGCCATCGTGACACACGGAACAAAGACACCAGGCAGGCAAATACACGCAAAAGCACGAAATTCGAGGCTAAAAGAAGCGATTCAATAGCCAAAATGTCTACAATAACGATAAGGAAAACGGCAGAACGAAAAATACTAGGAAACAAAGAGGAGCGCGAAAAATGACGGGCGTGCAGGCGAAAGCAGACGACGGGAAGGAGCCGAACAACGCGGCCGCGGGGGGGCAAAGCATGCGTCACGGCCAATCAGAGGGCTGCGCCTCGAGGAGCGCCCGTTTTACCCAATCGGCGGCCGTCTCGCGACGCTTTCCCCCCTTGCGAACGGGTGCTGATAGCTCCGCTGTGCGAGGGTCCACAGCTTGCCGTAAGGCGCCAAATTGGAGAGCGGGAAACCAGCTTTCAAACGAGACCAAGATGGCGCCGATCGGTTCGCGTCGCGCGGAGCTACGGCAGCTTGAAAATGGGGCAAACCTTCGCGCTTGGCGTTCAATTTCGGCTCACCGACGTTTCTAAATTGCCGTTTTTTTCATACTTTGAGTTGGAATTCAGCTAAAATATTTTGTAGAGGCATAGTTGGGACATTAAAGACTTCAAAATCGCAATTTTTGAAAATTGCCATTTTTGACCATTTTTCGCGATTTCAAGACCCGCGTCCCCCTTAAGTGGATGAACTGTCCTCTTTAACCAATGCTATTCCTGAGAACAATTACATACTCTTGTTTGGGCTAGTTGATTCATGGTGAAAGAATTAACGAAGACGGCGTGAATTACAGTTGCAGAATTGAGCTTTTCATGATGCACTGAAAAAAACTGAAGAACTGCAAGACCACTACATAACAGAAAGAAGCGGATGCCCAATAATCACTGACACCTGGGAAAGAGGAAAACCTATGGTGTTTAACCAATATATGAGTGAACAGGTACCACACAGACAATGATATGACAAATGACTTTCATGTTGTTTAAGTGCCATATTTCTTCTTCCATAGAGGTGGTTGTAGCTGTAGGATGTGCGATGGTGGAACCTCTACAACTATCATGTCATCTTGTACTTGGTCAAACATCACCAGCCACTGGAAATAAGAAATAGAAATAATGAGCAAAGAGAAATAAAAGCCTTAAGCACCATTGTAAACATTACTGTGCTGCTGATTTTACATTAAGCTGCCCATGCAAGTCATGATGCAAGACATGATACTCTATTTCATACATAGCAGGCAACGCCGCGGAGGCTGCAGAAGTAGTGCATCCGTGAAAACGTATTACTCCGCCATGTATTAGTATTCATTCTTCTTCAGAGAGCGTTCGGACGAAAACAAAGAGCGGTATAAAACAAAGTGGTAGCACTGAAAATCACCATCAAAGCTGTGAGGCACTCAGTGTTGTGGCCATCAGGTTATAATTTTCAGTGAGCGTGAACTATTTTTTGGGCACGGATTCAGCAAGAGCGATTTGCCCTACCAACCTCGTATCATATCGCCACATGTAATTCTTGCTCTTGAAGTCCCGATGAGTTGTAGCACGAAAGTATGGAAAAAAGTAAAACAATGTCCAGAAGGTGCTAGCCATGGCACTTAATGTTTGTTGCAACGAAACTAACGTGTTCACTTTAGTTGTATGGTGAACTCCTTTTTGGGCACGGACTTAGACTGCGCGAACAGGCGTGCTAGCTTTGGCAGCGCTGCCTGCCCACTAGTGTATGGGAAAAGTATACAGTAAGCCTTCGTTAATTCAACTCCTGTTAATTCAGAAATAAGAATGGTTTATGGGGGTTTAACATAAGCGACTCAGGCTATGAGGGACGCTGTTGTGGAAGGCTCCGGAAATTTGGGACACCTGGGGTTCTTTAACATGCACTGACATGGCACAGCACACGGGCCTCTAGAATTTCGTCTCCTTCGAAATTCGATCGTTGCGGCCGGGATCGAACGCGCGTCTTTCTGGTCAGCAGCCAAGCGCCATAACCACTGAGCCACTGCGGCGGCAGAAAAATGAATGATTCAGGCTGCCAGCCTATA
Organism: Amblyomma americanum; assembly: GCF_052857255.1. Classification (NCBI taxonomy): domain Eukaryota; kingdom Metazoa; phylum Arthropoda; class Arachnida; order Ixodida; family Ixodidae; genus Amblyomma; species Amblyomma americanum. The sequence continues at coordinate 59,819,192 of NC_135502.1, forward strand.
TACAGGGTGTTTCACGTAACTTGAACCAAGGATTTAAAAAAAGTGGTAAACCGCAGCCCGCTGAAACCAACGATACATTGTTTGCCATCATGTGGCGCTCCTCAGAATATTTTTTTATATTCCGCTTAATTAGTTAACTAAAATGAATTATGCAAATTTTCAAATGTGTATTCATTTCAGTGCCAAGAGCGTTATGTTAGGTTGTAGAGCAGGTTTAGAAACAACCGATCTAGTTTATTGTAGCATTGTATCTCCTACGGGGTCCTTTTTTCCGCCATCTAAAGAAAGCCCGCGCAATATGAAAAAAATACCACGTGACTGTGCTCGTCAGCTACCATATTGCAGCGCTCTCAACGGCATTTCGAGCAAATGGAGTGTGCTCGCTGACCGTGGTGAAGTGAACAGCCGCCGCTCATAGCAGCGACTTGACAGTGCGTTAGCACTTTTCCGCAGCGGTGCGTGGAGAAGATGCGCCGCTGTGGAAAGTGACATCCATGGTCACAGAATTTGAGCCCTATTCTTCTTCTTCTAAAAAAAATACATTTATGCTCAAATAATTCCTTTTTTTATCATCTGAAGCTGTTTCACAATTAAAACTCAGCCACAGTGTCATTTAATGATACATTCCACCATGTGAGAGTAAAAAATTCTCAGAACCAGAGAACACTTCCTAGGCACACCGTAGAACTCTGCGACGTCCATTATGATTTCTTGTTTTTGAAAAGCGATGCTTTCTTTATAGGCATGAAATGGCCCTACTATTCTGTCTGGCCGGGATTTCAAAGGTAGCTGCACAAATGACTTCATGAAAACAACTCTAGACGCTTCGAAAAAAAATTCTGAAAAGTCGTGTGCACAATTGTTGATGCCGTCCCAGAAAAAGATTAAGGCCCAACTCATGGCCTTTGAGCACACATACCTTGAACTCTGCATTTCTTCGCACTGCTCTGTCACTTTTGGTGCCTTTCTTGAGAACCTGCGGTTACAAAAAGAAAAGAAATGCAACTTCCTTATCCCATGAAGCCGGCCATTCGCATTTCAGTTTACTATGCACTAACCATGCAAACACATTCTCCATGGGGTATGTTTACTTTCTTCACTGTACCACTCTGTAAAATATGCATCAGCTCTGACATTACCACTTAGCCCAAAGTGGCTTGAGGCTCAGCAGAATTTTATAACAAGTCATTACATAGTGCAGTGCTGCTAATAGGCTGAGGGAATAGGATTCCCTCAGCCTATATGGGAACAGATTGATGTTGCCTCTTTCTTCCTTTCTTGTTTCACTCCCTCCTTTATCCCTTCTCTTACAGCACATTTCAGGCGTCCACCAGGATGTAAGACAGATACTGTGTCATTTCCTGTCGTCAAAACCATTTTTTTTCTCAATCTGTGTATGTATCATTTTTTTCATTAATTTAACATCAGGCAGTTAAAATGATGTGCACTGGCTGCGACAGTCTTTATGATTTTCTCCCATTTACCTTGTGCATAAAATGGTCATTTTTCGCACCAAGGTCTACCAAGGTGTTAGTGGGTCGTGCCTTGAGGCAACATTGGGTAGTCCATCAAATACAGTAGTGAACAAAACGTTATATTTTAGTTTTCAAATTTAACTTCTTTTACCACAATAATACTTGCACATGAGCTTTCTGGGGAGACAATATCAAACCTTTTATACAACAGAAACCAATATTTATCATTGCATTCAGTCAATTTGTTCCCATAGCAAGGTGATTGAAGAACTGCTTGCTGCAGTGCATGATAGTATCCATGACAACATGGGTTTCATTAGGCATTGGCGAAAATAGTGGATTTTCAGTCTGAAGTGAATACGAAGCAAATAGCAGTTCTGTTCCAATAAATTCAAAGCGAAGCCAATAGTTTTTGACTACAAATGTAGTAGCAAGAAAGAAGGCAGTTTATTAAAGCTCAACAACATATGCCAAATACTTGCTTTACAAATTCACTAAGGCAACTAACTAATTTAAAAAATTAACAGGACGGTTATCACTGGTTAACGAGAGATTCAGCAACAGCTATTAAGTAGGGGTATGCAAATACTGAAATTTTCGAATACGAATATGACAAAAAAAAAATGGCTTCGAATATCAATTCAAACATCAAATATCTTTTCAGTAAAAGATACAGGCAAATGTTGTTGCCCTTAATTTCTTTTTAATAGTGTATGGCCTGTGCAACTGAAATTAAAACAAAACTGACTAAGCACCGCATAAAAGAACACGATGTACAGCATAACAGTATACAACCTGTAATGTAGTCACGCAAACTTAAATCCATGAAATGACACACGAATGGTAACTAAAAATAACACGGTGCCAGTAAAACCTTATTAGCAATTCGGATTTCGAAGGATCAGAAGGAATACCCGGATTATTTGAAGGTTGATTTATAAAATGCCCTGCACCCCTGAAAAAAAAAAAATGCCAAAAATGCAAAAACGCAGTGAGGCCTTACGAGCAGGTTACACTGCACAAACACTGAAAAGCCCATGATGAGTGTGCAGTTTGTGTGCTGGAAGAACAATGTAGACCTAAGCGATGGGAATGAACACTGGCATCAGAAAGACGAGACTACTTTTAAAAAGGAGAAAGAAATGACCAGTGATGCACCGGTCGGTGTCCGAAAAGTGGCGGCGCAAAGAGCTGGGTTTGGACAACCAGTGAGAGCGCAGGCCGCCAGCCGCCATCACTGTTGGCTGGCAGCAAAGTCAGAAACAGGAACTATGCGGCCAAACTATTTTTTGGCCTAGCAATAGGAGCCGTCCTGTTTTCGTCATGCCTGCCATGGAGCAGCTTATTTAAGAGGTGAGCGGGATACTGTGCACCATGCAATAGGCGGAATTTTTACACAACCACTTGTCCTGCAGCGACACCTCAACTCGTCCCTTTGGCAGCCTCATGCAAAGGTTCCTAGGTGGACTTTCCCGCATATCACAGTTGACCAAAACGAGATGGCGGAGCTCATGCTTGGAGAGTTGTGGAGGTGACAGAGCGAATGCCATGAGTGTGGGCGTTAAGTTTGTAACGTGTCATAGAAGGATGAAAGAAAAACCAGTGCAATTTCTCGTGTCTGTTCGGAGCGAGTGGTCGGCCGTCTTGTTCACATCCAGTGTCATACGTGGGAAAGCCAACTTGAGGGATTTGCCACGAGGTCAAGCCTAGCAGCGTCCGAATGCAGTTGGTCCATGCAATAAATTTTGGAGAAGAAAGCGAAGAGGATGCATCTGTATTGTTTTCCTGGCACTTTAAACTCGATCGTCGCATGATTTGCCCACATATTTTGCTTTGCCATGGTCGAAAATCGGTGTGGTATATGACCAGTAGCAAATGTTGGAAAACTTTTGAATATTTGGAAATTCTTGAATAACGATTTCTCAAATACAAATATGAAGAGGGTTACCATGGTAGGCCGGAAAACCTACCAACATCACCACTCTACCATAAGCATAATTTACTTAAAGCAAACCATGTTTACATCTTTCACCTGTTACAGTACATCTATCGTAGTCGTTTGTATTCCATTGTTCCAAACCGCCCTCCTTCTAAATAACCCCTTCGGCAACACAGAAACCTGGTCTCTAAAACAAGGACAAATTACGGAAAACAAAAGCTCGATTACCAGATTCCAGTCGTTCTCAATAACCCATCTTTAAGTGTCATGTTTATCTCCCTAAGAACACATTTAATAAAGACATCAAAAGGTTACTAATCAGCACTGACTCAATATAATTTCAGTTTTTACTTAGCGTAGCATCTCTTATTTTCGTGCCATGCTGTTTGTGTGTGTGCTTTCTTTAGTGACCTCATGCCATGTTTATACACTGCCTTTGATTTGATTTATGGTGCACTGTCTTTGTATCAAAAGTAATTTTTGTTCACCATCATACTATGTTAATATTTGTTATTTCTGTGTTGCTCACTGCTGTATAAACTGTATTGGGGAACTGTGACCTCGTCAGGCTTTACCGCCTTTTGTCGCAGTTCCCCCTTTCATTTTTGAAGGAAAATAAACCTCAACCTCAACAACAAACATATTCGATTCTTATTTGAAATTTTCGAATATTTGCACCCCCCCACGATTTAGGCTTCACTAGTCATGGTCCCACTGCTCAAATACCAAAAGTTATGTCACGCGCGTAATGGCCATGTACACATTACCTTTGCTTTGTCAACCACAATCAGCTCACAGTCACTGTAAGCAAAGAAAACTCCTTCCCTCCTGGAGTCAAAGCTTATGCCCCTGAGTGGAGTTTTGGTGTCCAGAGTCAATCCACCCAGTTTATGCACGTCTTGGCACCACTGGCTGTATGCCTTGCTTTTCACACTGAATTCCACAACCTGAACGATGAAAGAACAAAGTGAAAAAGAAAATAGGAACCAGTTTCAGCCTACGAGTTCCACTGTCACACATGATGAGCAATGCTGCCAATATTACAAAATCACCTTTTAGGTTGGATCATTCCACAAAGCTCAATGTGAAAGAGGCATGGCTGCCTACGATTTTAAGTACGCCACACAGACATGTAACAAAAAAAAAGCAAGGTTTATAAAACAAAGCTTCAATTACGATCAACTAAATCCGTAAGTTTACAAACCACAATACATGCATGCAAACAACAAAAAGAGAGGAATGATAAACCTTTGAAGAAGCAAAAGCTTATGAAAGCTCCCACAAAACATACCGTTGAACACTGTTACCCAGGGCAAGTGATTTGCATGCTATCATGTGATAAAATTTTTAGTGTGTGACTATAGGGACAGTCTACTGTCAGAAACAAGTATAAAAATAGTGGCATATTCTGGTGGATTTGGCCCTGTGGTAGCAAGAATGAGGGCTGAACTCATGGTACGGGTAGAAATTTATATCTTAAATTGGCAAAGAAGGTCAGGTCTGAGTCAGTGGTAGTGCCATGCTGTGCTCTCTTAGCAACTAATATGGCAGATGCCTGGAGTGAATAATATACTGCATATCATGACTATGAGTCAGCATCATGGAGAAAGTTAATTTTTGTTTATTTAATCATAAGGAAGCTTATTTTTCGCTCTTTCAATAAATTATAGAAACTTTTATGTTTTAACCTTGCCTGATCATCCTTTAAAATGTTTTCGAAAAATAAAAAAAAAATAGCACAACCGCCGCCATGTCATGCTTGCAGCGGTGCTGCCAGCCACAGCACGCCGATGCAGCAAAAGAGGCTACTGGCATCTGCGACAGACGTCGCCAGTATTATTTATTGATAATATTTTTGAAACCACCATGGTGCTATTAACTGTGGTTTTAATAAAACTTGCACTGCATCCTCACTAATGTAACGCTCCTTATTCGCATTGTACGCTGCCTTTGCGACACATCATGCATTTTGTCCAGTGCAAAGAATTGCATAGAGTCACTGCACTGACTACATTTCATGTCCTCAATGTCAGGATTCATAAACGGCATCTACCACGAGAAAGCGAGGCTGCTGTATATGGTAAAAAATTAAGGTTTAAATTGTTCGCTGTATTCCTCAGCACCACAGCCAGGTGATTCATTTATTTCAGCAAGAAAATTTCCATCACCAAACACGAAAAAATTAATTAATTAAAGAACTGTCAATAAGAGTCAGTAAATTGTCTCTTTAAAACTTTGTTGCATCTCTTTCACTGTTTTCTAGCATCAAGTAGTATCAACCGGTGTGAAATGCAAAACACAGAATATTACAGGATGTTTTGATTGCATTTCACATGGCTAATTCGAACAAAAGGTGGCTGTAGACCATAAGTGGCTCCAAGAGTTGGGGACAAAGCAATTAAGGTTATAGGAGGAAAAAAAGAAGACTGAAGAAAAGAACAGCACTCATGAATATGAGAAACTGAACAAAGTTAAACCAGGGCTCTTGAGATGCTGCCACAGCGATTTATCAAAGTGAGAGGAACTCGGCATCCATTACATTATGGGCAATCTGTGAACCCTGTCTCAATGAAACGTCCATTACAGTTAAACCTGGATATAATGAAGTTGAAAAAAGTCCAGAATTCTTCGTTGCATGCAGTTTTTGCAAGAAGACCCGAAAGGACGATGCAGAACGGAAACCAAGATAAGAAATAAATATAGTAGGTGAAATCACCTTGAAAATGTTTACGAAAACCCCAGTACTCAAAGACATAAACACGGAGAAAAGCTCCGCAATCGCGCTGATAGTGTGACTGCTGCAGCAGCTGCCGCCACCTCTGCCGCGGCTCGTGTAACGCCGCTATGAGTAGGGTGAGGAGAGCGGGAGAGGTGGGGGCACCGGTCGAGCTAGAGGAGAGCGTGCGGGGTCATGCTGCCGCCATAGAGCGGCTACGGAGGCACATGCTTCTTCCCGCATGTTTCCTCTCTCTGTCTGTACGCCGCTGTTGCTGCAGGAGACAGACTCTCCACCTTGCGTAGCTGGCGCTCTCCGCCGTCCCCGTTCCAGAGTCCTGACGCACAAGAGCTATCGGCGCCGGAATCATGCGAACAACGTACCGCGCGGCAGCAATGGGTATGCACTGTTCGTGCCGTTTTGTTTTCGCTATGCCCTATCATTTTTTGCTGCCTTTGAGCATGAATGCTTGTAGTGCCACGTGGTATGGCGTTCCAAAAGTGAAAGCAACGGAGATGCACCGGCGGCGCTGGAGCAAGATGCGTTTAGTCAACTGCGGTCGCTCGTTGCCAACGGTGGCGTTCCTGTTGCGACAGTTCGTGCTTTATCGTTGTGAAAATTTTCTTCGAAATTTCGTAACTCAGCACAAGCTAACAGACGGTTGGCTTAGAGAGTTCGTTATATCAAGGTCTACTGCCACTGCGCATTTGTTACATGGAGGTCTCAAATATACACACAGTTCAATGGGGGCAGCGTAGGGGAAATAAAAAACTTCGCTACATTGAGGAATTTGCTATATGGAGGTTTATTACATCCACGTTTAACTGTATGGGAAGGGCAAAGGCAGTGACAAAGAGAAACCTTGAAAGCATTTAAAAGAATGTTTAAACCCTCAGAAAAGAAACACAGGCCCAACATGAAGATGACGATTGGTTTTTATGGCGCAAGGGCGTCTGCAGCCAAAGAGCGCCATGGCACAAGTCGTTTTCTTCTACTCAAGGTGGGGTCAAAGACCCATTTCCCAAGCATTTCACCCTATATAAGCCGAGCACCAGACCAGGCAAAATCTTGTACCCATTGTATTACTGGTGGGTACCAGGCGGCACTGGGGATCGAACCCCGCACCTCACGCATGCGAGGCGGATGCTCAGACCACTGGGCCACCGCTGCAGTCACAGGCCCAACAATTTGGAGACCACACAGCATAAGAATCTCAAGGTTGCAGGGTGGTCAGATTAGAAGATCTTGTAAATAGCTACAAACCTGGTTATTGCTGTAAATGACCAACAGGTTGCAGGAGGCTGGGTTGAACCTCATGGCTATTGGTAGATATTGAGTCTGTGGCAACCTGCAAACAATCTAAACACAGGGAAAAGAAATTAAGAACATGTTAATAAAGTGACATTTTTGGGCAGTCTGATATATAGGCGTAAGACTGGAAATTTTATTGTAATTTCCAGTGAGTGCACTTTGCCTCATGATGTGTCACTTCGGTGCCTACATAAGCTAAGGACATATACAGTAGAATCTCGGTGATACGAACACGGTTGATACGATTTTCGCGATGATACGAATTCGTAAAATTTCCCGGTCGGAGGACATTGTGCACAGCGTGTGGAATTCCGGATGTTCCGAACTCTCTCCCACGCCACATCAGATGATACGAACACACGAGCCGTGATTGCACCCTCGAGCATTGCCGAAATAGCAATTGCTAATCGCGCGGTATGCACCACGAGTAGCGTGACCGCGCTGCCGTGAATAAATCCCATCAGCCGTAAACAGATCTACGTGCATCCGTTTTCTATGCTTCTGCATATGAATTTTGTTCGTTTGGATGATACAAAATTTTAGATACAAATTTTTTCGCGACACCGTTAGATTCGTATCACTGAGTTTCTACTGTAATTCAGACTGGACCTTTTCCCAGTAACATACTGCACACACACACCAAGCCCGCTCGTCCGCCACTTTTTCAAGGCAAAGTGACTGCACCTATTCATCCCTGACAAGCGTTTCCTCAAGCAACAACACGACAAACTACGGGACGATATACAGTAAAACCTAGCGGAAACATTCCCAGGTGACACAATTTTTTGGTCACTATGCTTAAAATGACCAATGACCAACTGCACATGTGCAAACATAAAAGTAGGCCAAATATGAAGGCACGCTACATGAGCTGGAATGCAACGGCAGCCACCTGCCACAGTGGTTTCTCTGCATAGCTGTGGTGCGAGCGGGCAAAGATGAAAAAAAAAAAAAGGAATCAAGTGCGTTAACCTACAAGCAGACCACTTCCACGGGGACGCGACATGAAGATGAGAAATGCAGCGGCTTCTTCACAGAGCCTTTGCGCTAGGAGGCAAACCATTTGAGAACTACAAGGACTTTATATATCAATAGCCCGAGTCTGGGGAACACAGCATGAAAAGCAAGAACGCTATGATAGTCAGCCGCCATGGTGGCTTCCCTGCATGGCTCAGATGCAAGGGGGAGATAAAAAATAAAAATGAAGGTTTCGGCTAATCTTGCTACTCCTGTCGAGGGACCGGGTGTGTTGTGAAGTTCATTCAAATGTGCACCAAATTATGCAAGCACTAGGTAAGGAGCTGCTCAGACTTTGTGCCAGGAATGCTAATTGACATTCTGACAAAGAGAAATTAACAAAAATCGTTTTCGTTCCACATTCAACAGTTCCATTTCTAAAATTTATGGCAACACCAAATCGGCCGAAGCGGAACTCTACACTCTATTGGCGCTTGGCCGCCACCGTGTTTGGTGGCTTCCAACGCCCACACTGACGCCGAGTGTGCTCACGGGCGGTGCGCAGCTGTTGGTGCAGCTCCAATGCAGTCACTGCACCAGCGTCAACGGCTGAAACCACGAAAACGAAACTAAGCCTCGGGAAACGAGGTGAAGTTGCGTGGGTTGGCTCCGTGGCCTGCTTCTGTCATCCATGCTTTCCCTGTCACCTGCAGCTTAAAAACGAAATTTCTTGGTTTCCACAGACGAAAATTAAAACGGCCACTGCACCACGAGAACAGCTCAGAATTATGCACAAGCACCCAAGCTTTGCTTGCTCCATGCGCCCGCCCTACTCACTGCTGCCTCCCTTCCATTAACAGCTGCTCATGTAGACAGAGCCATCGCGAGGCATTCTGGAGATTCTGCGTCCGCGAACGATCATGAAAACCAAAAAGCCTTGCAAGTTCTAGAAAAGCACGATTTCCTTTAGCAGAAGTAAAGAAAAGAAAAGGCAATGGCATATATAAATATATATATTTTTTTTTCATGCACACTTCCCTACCACTGTTTCCTGGCCGGCATAGGTCTGTGCACAGGGGCGGCAAGGGGTGCCTCCCTCCTCCCAATCATCTGAGGGGGCCGCCAAGACTGCCCTATACCTTTACTCAGTCGGACCTGTCCCGTCATTGTTTATAGTGCAGTTTTATGGCCATGCAAGCTTTTTAATGATACTGGCGGCCGAGGACCCGTGATGTTGCATTCGAAGATGTTTGCTTACAGGGTCGCTTTGAGACAATCTTTTCAGGTTCTTACAGATGTGTCATATTTTCTGTAGTTTAGAGAGAATATAAATTCCTTGGAAGCGGCGCGGGGACTGCCTTCGTCTGTCGATGTTACAAAAGTAAAAACTACTGGTAAATATTATTTTGTATAGGTTGCAATTCCATCATATTGAAATAATTTTTTTTTAACCATTGCTCATGTTTGTGCTTCATTTTGACCTTAGGAGCCTCGGTGAGAGAGGGTTGGGGGGGGGGGGGGGAAATTTTGCCCTAATCTAATGAACCCTCCACACGCCTCTGCCAGCTGGTACGTTATTTCTCCGCACTCCCGTGAGAAATGCAACAGCCGGGTTCTGCTGCATCAAACTTTGAGCGCATGCAATCGATGAGCACCAACAAGTGCTGGTTCCTAGCATCTGTGCCTCGTTGTGCCGCTCCACAGGGCTGGTTGATAGAGAGGGAGCAAAAGCAGCCCTCTACCCTGCTGCTGCCCTCCTCCATCAGACAAACCATGTGCAAGCAGCTCCATGCCTATCAGACTTAAGAACTGTCGTCTGGCAATGGGCATGAAGAGAAAGGTCGCTTGCAAAGGTGATGTGATATCGGTGCCATTTTTTCCTTTGCCTTTGCCTACTACTGCTGGCTTCGCGATTGTACAGTTGCACGTTAACTGCTCTGAAATGTGCATATGCCGTCATGCCATCCCGCGGGAACTACATAACGTGGCCGGGGCGGGAGGGGGTATGCACCTTACATTTGGAGCCATTTTTTTTTTAAAGCCAGCCAGGGGTGCGAGATGGGGGGAGTCTACGTATAGGCGGCAATATACAAGTAAATACAACAGTCGCCTTCAACGGTTGATTTCAGATGCAAGCTGCAGTGCTTCGACAAGGTTAGGTTAGGTTAGGTTAGGTTAGGTTAGGTTAGGTTAGGTTAGGTTAGGTTAGGTTAGGTTAGGTTAGGTTAGGTTAGGTTAGGTTAGGTTAGGTTAGGTTAGGTTAGGTTAGGTTAGGTTAGGTTAGGTTAGGTTAGGTTAGGTTAGGTTAGGTTAGGTTAGGTTAGGTTAGGTTAGGTTAGGTTAGGTTAGGTTAGGTTAGGTTAGGTTAGGTTAGGTTAGGTTAGGTTAGGTTAGGTTAGGTTAGGTTAGGTTAGGTTAGGTTAGGTTAGGTTAGGTTAGGTTAGGTTAGGTTAGGTTAGGTTAGGTTAGGTTAGGTTAGGTTAGGTTAGGTTAGGTTAGGTTAGGTTAGGTTAGGTTAGGTTAGGTTAGGTTAGGTTAGGTTAGGTTAGGTTAGGTTAGGTTAGGTTAGGTTAGGTTAGGTTAGGTTAGGTTAGGTTAGGTTAGGTTAGGTTAGGTTAGGTTAGGTTAGGTTAGGTTAGGTTAGGTTAGGTTAGGTTAGGTTAGGTTAGGTTAGGTTAGGTTAGGTTAGGTTAGGTTAGGTTAGGTTAGGTTAGGTTAGGTTAGGTTAGGTTAGGTTAGGTTAGGTTAGGTTAGGTTAGGTTAGGTTAGGTTAGGTTAGGTTAGGTTAGGTTAGGTTAGGTTAGGTTAGGTTAGGTTAGGTTAGGTTAGGTTAGGTTAGGTTAGGTTAGGTTAGGTTAGGTTAGGTTAGGTTAGGTTAGGTTAGGTTAGGTTAGGTTAGGTTAGGTTAGGTTAGGTTAGGTTAGGTTAGGTTAGGTTAGGTTAGGTTAGGTTAGGTTAGGTTAGGTTAGGTTAGGTTAGGTTAGGTTAGGTTAGGTTAGGTTAGGTTAGGTTAGGTTAGGTTAGGTTAGGTTAGGTTAGGTTAGGTTAGGTTAGGTTAGGTTAGGTTAGGTTAGGTTAGGTTAGGTTAGGTTAGGTTAGGTTAGGTTAGGTTAGGTTAGGTTAGGTTAGGTTAGGTTAGGTTAGGTTAGGTTAGGTTAGGTTAGGTTAGGTTAGGTTAGGTTAGGTTAGGTTAGGTTAGGTTAGGTTAGGTTAGGTTAGGTTAGGTTAGGTTAGGTTAGGTTAGGTTAGGTTAGGTTAGGTTAGGTTAGGTTAGGCTAGGCTAGGCTAGGTTAGGTTAGGTTAGGTTAGGCTAGGCTAGGCTAGGCTAGGCTAGGTTAGGTTAGGTTAGGTTAGCATATATTGCATGTTGTGACCTTCGTATAGTGTTAAGCTCGGATGTTGATGGCACTGTTACAGTGAGTGCAAATGAGTTCCGTGGAATCGGGCTATTAGTTGGGGCGCGTCCAAACCCTTTCTCGTGGTCTTAATTGAACTTACGTGATACATGATGGTGCTTCATAAAAGCCCCGCACAATCAAGCAGGACTTAAATTTTGTGCTACTTGAGAACCTCAAAGGAAATTTTTTCTTTCCATGTGCATTCACCTTCTTGGTTTGGGACAGTGTTGACAGCGCCACCAAAACTGATGTGCAGAACATATGCACACCATGCACTAACAGTAGGCAGTAAAGAGCTGGAAAGCAAAATGCGATGCGGTTGGACTTCGTCCGCCACCTTTCTTGTCACACATCGAGAGAAGGAACCACAGTCATGCCCCTGCACCACAGACATGCGAAGAGGGGCGTGTGGGGCGCAAATATTGTACCATTCACTGCTACCCAGAAGACAAGTATTTTGGCATGGCCTTGTCGCAATTTCACCACAAACCACCAATTTGTAGCAGCATGTAGCAAGTTTAATGTAATGGCGCAGGTTGGCACAAACGGTGCAGCATTCTCAACACTGCAAGTGACGTCAACGCTAAGGTGCAAAGCTGCAAATCTGCTTACTGTTCACTATGTAGCAATTGTTCAAGGCAATGGTTTTCCAGCTGGCTTCCAAAGAACATTCAGTGCCCCATTCAGAACAAGTTTGTGAGTAAACCGTATGCATTCACTGATAAAAAGTAAGAACTGCTCACATACCTCGGAAGTCTTCAGGTCATAAACCACAATGCTGCTCTCATTGTCTGCAATTGCAAGGTGCCCCTTGGATGACAGACATGCCATGTAAGCATGTGCTGTGCTACCTGCAAACAGAAACTATGCATTAGGAAATGTCAACGTCCTTTTAAATAAATATGCAAGCTAGAAGTCTTTACAGAGTTTGCTGTGGCCCATACACTCTCTTAAACACGTGGTATCATGATCCTATAAGCTTAATTTAATACGCTGCATAAAAAAATAAAGTGTAATTGCACACCGTAGCATAATGGTGATGTTACCACATAGATGTACTATAAAAAGAAAAATGAGTGCACTAAAGGAATGCCATTCATACCACCTGAACGCACCAATTTCATGACACCAAAAACCAGCTTTCCATAACATTAACAATTCATTTTTATGCATAAATACATGTTACTCATTTGAAATGGTAGTTATCAGTCAAAACATGTGTCGAGGAATGCTTGAACCATTACTGAACATGACCTAGGAGGAGGATTATGCAACTGCTTGTGTCCAAGAAATGGGCTTGCTTCAGCAGTATGTAATATACAGCCGCCAAATGAACATTGTGCCAGTTCATTCTCCGGGCTTGTTTTCGGGTGAAGTCCAATATTCCCCAATTCTTGCACCTCAAATAGTTTACATCAAAATTAAGTTAGACGTAATCTCTACACAAAAATGCCTCTAGAGAACGTACATTTTTCAGTGCACAAGGCTGAAAACACTGTATAAAAATTATCAGATAAGTTGGGCTAATTTAAAGGAGCCTTTTATTTATTTATTATTTATTTCAGAATACTGCAGGCCACTGCTTGGCCCAAGCAGGAATGAACTTACATTGTTACATTACCAAAAGAATAAAATTATACAATATCAGCAGCACACGGATACAAAACATACATATAAACAACATTAGCAGGTAAGTAGACGATGTAACGCATCAGAAAAATTTTGTGAGGAAAAAAGAGATGCCGGTAACGAATTCCAGTCTTGCACTGTTTTAGGGAAAAAACTGTATTTAAAACTGTTAGTTTTGGCGAAAAGGGGAGCAAGTGAATGTTCATGAATGCTCCGAGTCCTTCTCACAAGAGGACGCTTAATGCACTCTCTCTGGAAGCTTGAGTTTATTTTTTCCTATTAAACTATTAAACAAGAATATCAATCTATTAATCTTTCTGCGGGTTTCTAGTGTATGAATGTTATTTGAGATCATTAACTGCGAGGGAGAGTCTTCCCTTTTGTATTTTCCATATATAAACCTAACCGCTTTCTTATTGACTTTTTCAAGGATCATCATGTCTTTTTTCGTGTATGGGTCCCACACTACTGAAGCATATTCAAGTAAAGACCACACACAAGTTTCGTAAGCCAATTTTTTTATGTGTGCTGGGGCAGTTTTTAGCTTTCTTCGTAAAACACATAGCTTTCGTGATGCAGCTGTAGAAATATTAGTAATGTGTGCCGACCATTCTAACTTTTTGTCAAGTGTTACACCCAAATATTTATATTTCTCACTTCCAACTTCCGGTCGACCGGCGATCTTAAACCTTTTTTAATGCTCGTAATTCATGACAAACAGGCCTGTGAGAATATTAAATCCTTTCGAACATTTGGTTGAATGGTACAGTATTCAATATACAATTCGATCCGAATGTTTAGTATTTGGAACCTCAAAAGTATCTTTCATGAGCGAATTACGTTTCTAGAACTCTTGCTGCGTGTGGTTTTGGTTCAGTGTACCTGCACCGGGATGTCACCGTGGCATGCGCGCATCCAAAGCCCCGACCCCACACCATGTGCCTGCGCTCGGGCGCACACGCCAAAGCCGGTCAGCGCATGCTCGCAGCAACAGACTCGAACAGGCGGAAGTGTGGCTGTTGCTGTCAGATCTGTCCCTGCCAGGTGTCTGCGGTACTTTGCACGGCACCTCGATGACTTCAATGACAACAAAGAACATGGCATTAACGTGAGTTAGCAACCATGTTGAACAAATAGCCATGCCTATCCAAGTCAGCCTGTCTGACCGACTCCACTTACTATATCCATGATGACACTTTCCACGGCAGGAAAGAGCTGGTCAGTTGTAATATCGATGCCCGTTTGCATATAATTGAGTCGGAAGAATAAAAAACTTTCAGAGAAAAAAGAAAAAAGGATTTTCACAGTATTGCTGGCATTTATTTTAGTTCACACAATCAAATTTTTGGACACTACATAGTCCGAAATACTGCTAAGAATACGTACATGTTCCTATGAGACATGGGACAGTTCCTCAATAAAGTCCGAAACAGCATGCCAGTTACTGGAGTCCGAAAAATCATGCCAGTTACTGGAGTCCGAAAAATCAGTTGGCTACTGTATAAGGATTCGCTTCAAAAACAAAAAATTGATTTTCACACACCCCCACTAATAAATAAGCTGCATCAATAAATAAGCAACTGCAAATAAATGAACTTGCCTTGTGCAGGTGGAATTGTGTGCAGGTGTGAAGGCGGCATGCTGAACACATGGATGGCCCCATGGTGACCCAATGCCACAAGGTGGTTTCCATCAGGACTGAACAGCAGCTGTCTGGCGGGACCCAGATGTTCCATAAATGGGGACACCTTTGTGAACACAGGCGTAATCCCATCTGCCTTCTGTGGACAGACCAACATCAAAACAATGTGAATTTCTGACTTGAGAAAGACATGAAACAACGCGTGCACACACTCACATGCACACACAACACGGCACAAGAGTAGCAACCAGTGGTTTATGGGACGGCAAATCAGCGCCTGGGCAACCCAAAAATGTTTTTCAGTGTAGCGAGCATAGTAAACTAGAATATGATCCAGTGGCGCAAAGTGCGATGCCAATGCACATTTGTCAGCACTGATGCCACAAGGTGGTGCACTGCAACCTTTTCTAGCTGCTTTGGCAGTTATACCTGAAAAAGTACGGGCAGCTCTGTGTACTTATTTTAGTAATGTGAGGCAGTGGTTTTCTTACCCACATATATACGCAGGTGCAGCTAGGCTGCATGGTATTATTAAACATACTTTTTGAATTGCCAACTGCAAAGAGCATCTTAAATTCTAATTCTCTGGTGGCTGCTAGAATTGAACTTCAACAACTGCTGGCCCAATAAACGCATTCTGCATGCAATAGCTGTTACAGGCCTTGTATCTTGTGTACTTTAGTAAGCAGACATTTGCTGAACACAGCCAAGCACGGCCCTAGATGGAGCCCTATACCAGTGCTGCACCCGCCACATACTCTTCTGTGTGCCAATTCAGCAGTCGACCGTAAGCCAATTGGCACCCTAAGGCAGAGCATATGAAAGAATCCTTTGTTCAAGGGATATCCTTGGAACTTCATGGCAATGAAAATGGACAAGGCCTAGCACTTCTGAAAACCTTGCTATTTTTTGCAGAGTCCCCAGTTTCATACCAAGGGGACGGAATGCAAGAGCATCAGGCTTTACTTGTGCTTTACGAGACTTTTATATCTTGTGCTTTACATGAGTTTTAAACCTTGTGCTTTACATGGTGCTTCAGGAGAGCAAAAATGTCACCTTATGAATTTATTACACACAGATGTATAGAACCCAACAATTGAAATCGGACGCGTCGGTACAACACGCTGCATGCGCAGCCGCCACAAGCCTTTGTGGACATGCACTTGTGCTTGCGTTCAAATTGAGTGGCCCCTTTCGCCCCATTGACCCTCTCGTTCACCTTTTCGCTCATGTAACAGGTTCGCTTCGCTTGTCCAACACGAGTGAGCTGCTACACCTTTCCACCCCTTACAACCAGCCCTCCACCGGACCTACAACAGGAAATGGCACTGCTACGAACAGCCACCAATGCCCTTAGGTGAACCAAAATAGCCAAATGCCCTTCTGTTCACACCACTAGACCACATTCTAGTTCACTATAGTTTTTCAAGCCAGCAACCGAAATACAACCTTTCCTTTTAACATGTTCACTGCGTCGTGAGTCACGAGTGGGTCATGTCGTGCATTCATGCTGTGCGCCAACGAATATACCGAGTTGTGCGGTGAATCTGTGTGCCAGCTCTGATTTATCGAACAGCCTGCGAAAAGTACACATGCCACGTCGCTGTTCCAATTTATTGGTGGTTCCCTGTGCATTGTAGCTTTGCATTGTTGCAATGCACCAAAGAAAATTAAAGGTGGCCCATCGGTGGGCAACGCCACATATGGATTAGGGCTCTGAAAATCACCACCGCAGTGAACATGTTAATAATAGGGCATGCGTGTATGTAGGCTTATGCTGCCATGATTGCTTAATTATTGTATTCCAAGCAGAAGTTGAACACTACTCCTAGAAAATTGTACACACTTGCCATAAAAACCTGCATATAATACGGGCCCGCATACAGTGTTGTCCACTTATAATGATATTGAAAAAAAAAACAACAATTGTTATCACCAATTATCGTTATATCTGGACCGGCAAAAAAAAAAAGCAAGAACACGCCCACGTATTCTCCCATGCATGTAGGTATTACCCCGTGCATGTAGCCGCCGCCACCAGCGCTCCTGTCAAGGACGCACAACGTCTTAGCGCCACCGCCACCCCCTCTGGCGCTTCCATCGAAAGATAAACACATTCGGATGTTATACGCACATAGCATCTTGGTGCACTGCCAAGGTCTGTGCTGCGGACAGCGCGGAACAGGAGAAGGCGCCAAGAAAAGCTAGCGCTTAAAGAAAAAAAGTAAATTCTCAACCGTCTCAATGACAAAAGTGGGGGAAAGGAGTTCAGGCTTGCACTTAGTTGGCGTCATTTTTACCCAGTTAACGAATGCCCAAACAGGCGGAAACTACGTTTGTGTGGGACAGCTTTGGGCAGCGGCCGCGAAGCAAGCTCCTTCCTCCTGTGATAGTAACGACGATAGCACTTGGTTTCCCAAGGCCGTAAGCAACGCTCTCCCACGGATTTAAACCATTCCAGTCCGTTTGTGGAGTTTTAGCGTCCTTCGTTTCAAAGTATTTTATTTTTCATCAAACTTAAAGACAAATTTTGGTCGTAAACAGCTTCCGGGTGGCCAAAACTCTATCGCAGTATCCATTATTTCCCCGATA
This sequence comes from Amblyomma americanum, assembly GCF_052857255.1. Lineage (NCBI taxonomy): Eukaryota > Metazoa > Arthropoda > Arachnida > Ixodida > Ixodidae > Amblyomma > Amblyomma americanum. Next base: position 59,836,851 of record NC_135502.1, read on the forward strand.
AGTCTATCATTGTGTATTGTTTATTTTTACATAGGGGCTATGGAAAAATTGATAAATCTAAAGAATTTGATCGTTATATGTGGTATGGTTAAAAGTGGATTACACTGTACTGACGATTTTCATGACCTCAATTGATCAAACATGGCGGTGCTATGTAGGACTGCTTCTGGGATCAGCCAAGGTAAAATCGCACTTGTTCAATGGTGGCAGCCTCGTGTGAGCCAAACAGCCCTGTTTTCCTGTGGTGTGACATGTATAAACAAGACACAGAAGAAATATGTCTGGCGTACGGCCAGTGCAAAAGCGGAGTGCTTGTGTGGTCAACACACGCTTTGAGAGAATTTAAAATCAGCAACATCAACAATGAAGGCTCTCAAACAACTGGCAATTGAGAACACTAGAAGTGCAATTTTTTTCCATTCAGCACTACTGGTAAGCAAGAGCCAGGCACTGTCAATAAAACAAGCTAGAAAAGTTTGCCAGTCACTGTTGCATGGGTTGCCACTGATAAAGCTGTGCCCTTGTGCCTTTTTTATACATGCTCACAAACTTTATGAACTACGTTCTATTTTAAATATGAACATGCCTTAAATGTCAGCACATATGGTACCTTACAAATTCCCAGTGCCTCGTGGTAAAAGTCAGCACTACAAGAGGCAAAAAGGAAAAGAAAAGAAAACCAGTGCACTGGTCTCATTTCCTCTCCATTATTCAACACAATGATTTGAACCAATTCAAGAATCTACAACACCATCCTGCTGTGCTGGACAGCATGGCCGACGCACCCTCTGCACATCTTTGCATGCAGCCTAGTCATTGTATACAGTGGCTACACAAATGAAACAGCCCTTTACAACCCTTGCAATGCGTTGGCCTTTTTCCTTCCCTAGAAGCAAGATGTGCATTCAGCCGTGCACTAACCATGTCAACACGATAGAGCGTGGCTTTGTCCGTGTCCGAGCATGCCAACCAGCGGCAGTCGTGTGTCAAGGCCGCGGTGTGATAGCTGGCCCCAGCCCGTGCTTTGATGCAGGCAAGCTGTACAGGGCGAGTGGCTAGATGAAGTGGGACACCACAGGGCCCATCCTTTTCAACGGTGGAGCCCAGCTGCCACAGTTCAAGGTGCTCGCCGTAGTTGAGCAGGATACGGCCACTGGACTTGGCCAACTGCACTGGTGATAACTGTGGAAGAAGCAAAGCAGTGCTACCATTGTTTGAGCTACTCAACGATCTCAGCCCAGGAACTGCACTTGTCCAGCTAAATAGTAAAACAGCAGCATAATAAAATTACTGGGCTAGGTGCCGTTGGCAACTGCTGCAGAAGCAAGTGATAGGGTATGAGAGGCAAAGCAACTGTATTTCTTTCAAGGTGTAACTTATGGCATGTAGAGAGTATGATTGAGCACCTAACCAGCAAACTGAAACAGTACCCAGTAGCAATGCGCCTTCAAATTGCCCTTTTGACATAGTGAGAGTATAAAAAGGATAGGGGAAGAAGAGACAGGTTCAAAACTAATACCATAAGAAATGCAACACTTGTCAACAGCTTGGAAAAAGAGAATATATGTATATATATAACAAAAAACATAGCTCTAATTGCAAGGAGTATAACAACTTAAAAAGAAAAAAAAGTGAGGAATGAAAATTATTTTGACATTGGTGGTAAAATGAAGCCTTGAATCCCCAGAGCCCTAAATGATACTATGTCACTAAATGGACTGCCACAGACTGAAGTAGACAGTTTTGAGCGTGACATCTTTTGAGTAACTATTGAAACAGCTTGTTCTATGCATATTTCCATGCCTTATGTTGCTGCAGTCATCACCATCCACTTCATTTTGTCAAGCCAGATTAATCATTCATTCCTCCCTCACAGGCACAGAAAAAAATTACACTTGAAACATATTATTGCCACTAACGTACCCCTTGAAGCAGTCCGTACCTACTTCGATCTCTCCCGGTACTCCAGAACTGTAGTTATAGAAAGTTACTTTGGCATCTATTATACACAGCACTGACATGTCTGGCTGTTGAGCAAAAACAGCATCGTGCATGAAGAAGAGCCAGTCATGTTGAACATAAAAGAGAGTTTTGTTTGACTTATCAGAAGTCTGATCTATCATAAATGCATCTTAATATGATTCAAACAAACTGTGACTTGGGTCATGAATATCTACGCATACGAAGTAATTGGGAAGCTTTTTGCTAAGCAAACATAGATATAAGCATTAGCACAACATCAAATATGGGTGAAAGACATTTATTTGTTTATTAAATCAACAACTTTCAGCTGGTTGTGTGGCTAAAAAAAAGTTATCAATAATGCGAGAGTTTCCCACACTAATTCAGACTTTAAGGGACTGGGAAAAAAAAACATGTGAAAGTCAAATTATCAAACAGCCTCTAAAGACAGCGCCAAAAATCGTCTCGCATCTTAGTAAATTTAGTTGGTGAAAAAAAATGGGCAACGGCCATTTGCTCCCGAGTGAAAAGTGTGCAGCAACTACCATTTTTGGCAGTTTCATCAATGTTTTATTGTGTGCACACTGTTGGGAGAGTCGAAGCACAACTGCTCAAAAATGGTAAAGGCTCCCACGGCTTCTTTCAAGGTCTAACGCAGTAGCAGAGTAGCCTTTTGCAGGTGGCGGCATCCACGTGAACAGGCTTCACCGCAAACTGTGAACAGCTCGTAATAAGCACGCAGTTTCGGCACACATCGATAGTCTTCAAGGACGAAAGCAAAGGGAGAGCAAAATGGTGCCAGTACAGCGAGGTGCCCCCACCCAGCGACACACAACTCTGCACTGTAAACGGCATGATTGATAGCCACAATCGCCACAGGGTGGTAGTAAAGCTCACAAAAGATAACTACATGACCACAGGAACCCTCCAATTGTCGCCATGCCTGATGATGCTGTATGCACATTAGAGCATGCGTGGGCAAAATAGGTCATGCCCGCTTGGGAGGGATTTCTGAACGGTCGCTTGCCATGCTGGGGTGTGACTGGCAAATTTTCAGCTGGTGCGGTGCTACTAGCCTGACGTATCCCACCTTGACCACCGCTCTTTTGCTTGATGGAAACGTTACAGCAAGACAAGTATGAACGAAGCGAAGCCGCAAAACGAACTGCGCTTCTTTAAAATGCACTGGTAATATAGCCGGTGAACCAGTTTTAAAAACTATTTGACTGAAATGAAAGTGTGAATTACCTAAGGTTGAGTTATCGAGGGTGTACGTAATAATAGTAACAGAAACACAAACATATGCATCGATGGTTACTCAAACCAGTAAAGGTGAAGCTCGAAGTCCACCAATTCATAGTGCATATGCTGCAATAACTTAATAAAGACAACGGATGTCCTACTGAGTACTTTCCAAGAGCTATGTTACTGAATGAATGCTAAGCATACCTGTAACGGTGCATGGCTCACAAGTGTTGTCTCTGTTGACACAGCCAGGGAAGCATCCAAGCCTAGGCCGAAAAGACAATAGCAAGGAAGCGTTCACACCATGTACTCATACTTCCTGCTTTAATAGTGCATATCCAAAATACCAGCATACCATTCCTGTCTCAAACTGTACTTCTGCCTCAGCTGACAATATTGCTGTCATTACCCAGAACATAATTAGGAAGTCAGTTGCACCAGAAGCAAGAAAGATTGGCGCATTGTTGTCAGCACAATTGTCGTATACAAAGCTCTGAATTGACCAGAGTAAATTGACCAGCCAATGTTAGAGGCAGTGGTGTCTTGTGCCACTGCTTCATTGCAAAATAAACTCCATAGTACCATGCGTGCTTTTACTGCAATCAACGCTGGATATTTTATCCAGTGTGAGTAATCAGCCAGGTGCAAACTGGGACGTGAAATTTGGCAATTTCAACTTCTCCGCTCGTCTGGTTAGAGCATTTCAGACAAACTCGAGTTGACAAAGCGAGTTTATGTTGAAAAAGTTCTTTTCTCATTTCAAATAGAAACTCAGCTTTGCCCATCCTGAGCCACCCATGCTTCCAGAAGAAGGAAAGGCACCCATACAGTTTACCTAATCACATCACACCCAACACAGAAGATTACAGATAATCTCACTCCTTAGACCTCACAATACAATCTATTATATTTTATGTTATGTATAATTATTTGACATAATTAATTCACTGAAATAAGTTGTTTCTGTTTAACCTTGCATTTTACTCACTGGGCAATCATACTAGTTCGCAATGTTGTTGCAAAAACTCAATGATATTTAACACAATATTATTGTGTCTATAGCATCAGCAGCCTTGAGTACAATTGAAAGCTGGCTGGTACGAGCACTCAATAAGCACAGAGTTCAATACTTTAAGGCTCAACGAGCACTGAAAATGCCTGCACAACATGTGTAGACACTTATGGTAAAAATCAGCCAAATGTTTGCCACATGACATGAAGCACCATACCTCCGGACACAACTTTTCCTTTGGCAAATGCAAGCGCTCGAACATCAAGTTCATGGCATGTTCTCTGCATTGACTTCGCCCACTTTTGTGTGCCACTGACTCTTGTAAACTTCACCAGCAGTGGGTCCACACCAGCCACAAAAACACTCTTCTCATCCTGAGAAAAGAAAAAAAAAAAGAAACCCGTGACGTAAAAACTGGATTAAACAAACAACATTCTGTAGAAGGTAGGAACCCCCCCCCCCATTTGCTCAAAAAAAAGAAAAAACACTGCGTGCAAGAAAGCTGAGCGGAAACATCATGGATGAAGCAACAGAGGAAATTTTAGTGAACTATACTACTACCTCAATCAAAAGTAACAAATTGCAAATTGTGGGGTTTAACATCCCTGAGCGGAAATAAAAAAATAATGCTATGACGAATAGTTCAACACAGGAGGCACAAAAGTGCAGCAATGTATTTTGCAAAGAGGCCACAGTGACTCCTTGGCAGCGTGAACAAATATTGCACAAATAAAGCACAGAGGGCTGATCTGTAGTTGATCAATATCAGTTTTTACTTTTTAGGCATGTGCGAATTACGGTATTTTGGTTCGAAGCAAATTCGAAACGAAGTCATTTCCTTCGAATAATTTCGAAGCAAAATTTCAAATAATTATGGAACACAAAAAAGGTATATGGCACAATAGGCATTTTCAAAACCATGTATTTTTCAAACACACAAGCCCGGTACAAGAAAAAAAAAAGAGAATGCATTGAAGCTGTTTCGAGTTTCAGCAAAAATGATCATCGAAAATTGGGGGATCTGACTTACATGCGGTGCGAACGTATCTGTGGAGTGTGAGACCAACCTATATATGGAGCCTCCAACTGCTGCTCATATCTGCGATTGCGTCATCGCACAGCTATTGCTTTCAGGCAGTGACTCGACACCTGCTAGGTGTACGCACCGCGCATCCAGCGCCACCTATGTCAGGTGTCGGAAAAGGGCACCCGTCTCCATGTGTCTCGTGCTAGCTCTTCTTTGTGCTCATGCCGTCGTGCTTGCTTAGCAAATTTCAAGTGCAGAAGAGCAGCTACGGCAGACACAGTCAGCCCAGACTCCTTCCGCAGAAGCCAAGAGGGCCGCGCGTCCTCCTATTAGAGAGATTTAGCATAGAGATATCCGCTTCCGCAGGGTGCCACTGCACATGCGCAGATCGCCCTGAGGACGCCACAATGCGCCGGGTGTCACCAGCTGTTTGCATGCCTGCTCCATCAGGACTAATCAGCACGTGCACACTGGCGGCGCGCAGAAGCGGATTGCACTATGCTAAGCCTCTCTGTTAATGTACGCTACTGTGCCAGTTACGGTGCATGCGCACTGCGGGTAGCATGGCCGCAGCCACCTGGCAAGTACAGACCGGGACACCGTGCTTCCGCCTGGTCGTGTCTCTTGCCGCGATTATGTGTAGACCAGCTCCAGCATTCGCGTGGGAGCGCAGGCACGTGGTGTGCAATTGGGAGCTTTGGTTAGGCATGCACTGCAGTGTCATCCTGGCAGAGATTTGATGAACCGAAGTGACACGAAGCAAGACAGGACAGCAAGCTGCCGGGCTAGTTGGTGTTGCATGTTGTAAGGAAGTCAGCACAAAAAACAGGAGAGGGACAGAAGAGAGGACACATCGCTCATGAACGTCTTATGTCCTCTCTTCTATCCCTCTTTCGTTTTTTGCACTGACTTCTTCACAACAAAGCAAGAGTTCCAGAAATGTTATTGGCTCGAGACGAATACTTAAGAGATTTCAAGTACCAGACATTCGGATCAAATCGAATATCAAATACCTTACTATTCGACTGAATATTCGAAATTATAGAATATTCGCATATGCCTATCAGTTTTGCTTGACTACAATGCCAGGAACAACAATTTAGTTCATATTGCTTGGTCTGGTTTGGTTTATGGAGGTTTAACGTCCCAAAGCAACTCAGGCTATGAGGGACGCCGTAGTGAAGGGCTCCGGAAATTTCGACCACCTGCGGTTCTTTAACGTGCACTGACATCGCACAGTACACGGGCCTCTATAATTTCGCCTCCATTGAAATTCGATCGCCGCGGCCGGGATCGAACCCGCGCCTTTCTGGTCAGCAGCAGCTAAGCGCCATAACCACTGAGCCACCGCGGCGACCTTTCATACTGCTTATTCTGAAACATGCAGCCCTAGTCAATATTACCTTTGGTGCCATTTGAACCAACACACAAACACATGTGCCACTCACACAGGACAAAACGAGTTCACAGTGGTGCCCATGAAAGATTGTCCAGACAACTACTGCATTAGAAGGAGAAGCTGTGTACTTGACCCATTGCACCTGAATAAGCATTTTTCTGCAATTACGGTAGAATCTCTCTAAAGTAAAGTCAATCGGACCAGCAAAAATATTTATTATAAGAGTTGTTGGTGATAGCATGGCTCGGAAGATGGTAACTGTCAGTTAATCTGGCTACCACTTTCAAAACGCATAGTGTTAATGAAAAAAAAATCTGGAACCATTCTGTACAAATCGTCCCATTATGTGCTAATTATTTATTTTCAGTTGTCATATTTTCAACTTCGCCCAAGTCCAGTGGAATCACTATTTTTGCACATATATAGCTTGAGGCACCATGTTCTGCAGCCTGAGTGTAGGCAATACAGTGGACTCTCTTCAAACAGAACCTCAAGGGACCAGGCAAATATGTTCCATTTATCAGGAGTTCCATTCATAGAGAGAATGAGCAGAATGGCACATTATGAGCACAAACTTGATATAAAAGAAAGGCAAAAATTTTCAATTGTACAATCGCTCTTCCACCTGGCGGTAGGTAGCATTACAGAAAATTTCCGGTTAGCAACGTTATATTCGGTAACCTCTAGCTTACCAGGCTAGCCAGCTGTGCTGCATATGAATATGGAAAGCGTGAAAGGCATGCTGTGTTATCACCCTTGATCTGTGTTTGCCTCTGACTGCTTGCCTTGCAATTGTGTTATGCACGTGCTACTCTGAGGTGTGTGTGCCGCGATGGCAGCGAGGAACCGTACAGAGAGCAATGAGTAATGCGAAAGCAGACATGGACAAATTGTGCCTTTATATTTTCTTGGACATGAAAATTGCTTGTGCTTTGGAGTCTGGGCGCGTTAGAATTGGGCAATGATGGCAGCTGGAGTTTTGATACTATTTCTAGTTCCATTAACCCCATACACAGTGGGAAAATTTTGGTTACAATTAATGACATTTTTTTAATACTGCCTTAATAGAAAACCAATCAACCCTGAAGCTGGGCTTCCATTCAACCAATTTCCATTCATCGAGATTCTACTGTAGTTAACGTGACAAAATAAAGCGTTGCAACACCGCCCAAGTAATGTTGCCAACACTTTGTGCTAGCGCTGCCCCCTACTGCGACCTATCCCCCCCCCACCCCCCTCCCCCTTTCCCGTTCCCAGTCCTCGGTGCTTTTTTACTGCCTTCCCTTTCGCAGCAGCCCACACAGACGTCTTTCTGCGCTCACAGCCAGCTTTCCTGTTTTTCTCTTGGCCATGAGGCATGATCCCAAGGGCTCGAAAAGTTGGGTTCTTCTCGCAGCTCATGAGCCCAATGGTGAAGCCATCTCGTTTATCGTTACTGGTACCACCAAGTGTTGACTTTATGTGTCTGTTGCTCTTAGACACCTTAGACTGTGTACATTCCGCGATGAAGTCATTCCGTGGAAAGTGTATTGGCATGGCCAAATGCTCTTAATTATAACAGTTTATTAATGATCATCTTTACGAGAAACGAAAATAAATGTACAGTCTTCTATGGAAGACGAAATGGGACTGCAGTTTCACCTTACTACATCCATGTTTTTACTAAGTGCGCGTTTACTATAGCAGGGTTCTACTGTATCATGAACCCCTATAGCAGCCCACATATGCACGTTCACCAACCTCAAAATCTGAATGAGATCAAAGAATCACAAAGCACAAGAGATCCACTCACCTCACTAAAGCAAAGTGACAGAACATCAGCACTGTGCACTTTAAAACTCTGAAAAAGCAAAATCAAAGAACACACATGGAGCAGCTATGCATTGTCAATACCAGTTTACAATGTATACAATGAAAATTGCATTCTGCACACAGCGGCTAAACAAAAGGGGCCACCTAACAACAATTAAGTATCCTGCCATGACTCTAGGAAAGAGTATACATCCTGTTTGCTTCGCCAAAACACCCCAGACATACAGGGTTGTATAAAAAGTATCGGGAACAATTTTTTCTTGACGTGACTGTACGACGCAGCGCGCTCGCACCGCGCATGCGCGGTGGTGCGGGATGTGACCTTCAAAACTGGCCAATCGCCAGTCACCTGTGTACGTTCTTTCAGGTTAGATCATGTTCTTAGTGGACAAAATGCAGCGAACGATTGACCAACATCATCAAATTTTGTGTTGGACTGGAGATATAAGGTACAGAGGCGCTGGACATGATCGCCAAATGTGTAAGCATGAAATCATGTCACAAACTGCAGTTTTTAAGTGGCACAAGCTTTTCAAAGATGATTGAGAGAGTGTGGAGGATGAGCCCCGTGCTGGACAGCCGTCAACGTCAAGAACCGATGACAACGTGCAACGTGTGCGTGAAGTGCAGAACTCAGACTGTCGTTTAAGTGTGCAAATGGCCGCAGATAAAACTGGCATTTATAAGACGAGAGTGCACAGCATTATGACTGAACATTTGGAGATGCGAAAGATCTGCGCTAAACTCGTGCCGAAGATCTTGACGGACAAACAAAAGCTGAAGCGCTTGCGCGCTTGCGGGGACCTTCGGCAACACGTTGAAGAAGACCCGTTGCTTTCTGGAGAATGTAATCATGGGAGAAGAAACTTGGATATTTCAATATGACCATAAAACAAAGCGGAAAAGTTCCGAATGGCACACTCCAGCGTCACTTCGCCCAAAAAAAAGGTTTGAATGAGCAAATCCAGAGTGAAAGCCATGCTTATCGTTTTCTTCGACGCAAAGCGGGTGGCCCACTACGAATTCGTACCTGAGGGACAGGCAGTGAATGGTGCTTTTTACCTAGAAATACTAAGAAGACTGAAGAGAAGGGTCAACCGGGTGAGGCCAGCCATCGCAGAACATATAAATTGGAAATTGCATCATGACAATGCAACCTGCCACAGCTGCACAAAGGTAAGCGACTTCCTGACGATAAACGGCAACGCGACGATTCCCCAGCCCCCTTACAGTCCCGACTTGGCACCAGCAGACTATTTCCTATTCCCAAAAGTGAAATCCTCCTACAGATGACATCACCATAGGACCCCAAGTGCCGTCAAAGAAGTTTGCACGAGTGCCCTTGAAGACCTTCTGGAATCCGCCTACCAGACAGCCTTTGAGTCGTGGAAAAGCCGTAGGCAAAAGTGTGCCGAAGCTCAAGGGATGCACTTTGAAGACTTCTGAGGCACTGTACCAAATAAATCTATTTTTCCGCAGCTTATCCTGACAGTTTTTATACAAACCATGTATATTAATAGTCCCTTAAAAAAATTAAAAATCAGAGATAGCTAAAGACTGTGTGCCCAAATGTATATACATTAGGAAATGTGGCACCATGCCCCTTCACTCTATGGCATTGCAATCAGACGATCTTAAACTTTATCCACGAAGGACTTCGCTGCTTGCTCTTGCAAACGTGCTCCTTTACAGCAGCATATTTAGTTGCAACAGCCATACAAAATAATGATGACAATATGATTAATTCGCAACTAAAAAAATAAATGAGCAGTTAACAGTACTACACGCAACATTACTTCCTCAGCACTATACAGTGATATGAACGTCTATACTCTCACACACACATGCATGAATAATCTAAATCCAACTGTAACCTTTCATAAAACCTGAAAACCGGTTCCTGTAAGCATCTTCAGCATTAAAAACGTAAATGCACTACCCGCAAGTAACTTCTGACCACTTTCTTACCATACTACACTAAAAAAAAAAATGAATAGGATAGACTGCAATCCTAGGGGCCATTAGGCAGCTGCACAAGCAAAGTGCTTTGACTTGCTGAGCTATAACTTTTAGGCGTAACTATTCAGTGCTACAACTTGCATCCTCTGCACTAAAGCAAAAGCCAACAAAGTGGAAAAAAAAGTGAACGAGCAACAGATGCATTTTATTTCATCACCACATTCCTTAATAGCCAGAGTCACTTACTGATATCAATGTGGCAGTTGTTCCATCCCAGAATGACGTCCTCCCACATGAGTCACCGGTGATTATTGTGAAGTCACTGCAAGGTGCACAACAAATTACAAGTGCAGCTGTTAGTCTGCCATAACTGGCTAAAGCACTTCATGCATTGGCAAAGTTCGCTTATAATTTCCCCCTATTGGAAGTTCAACCTCTCATTCCCATATCCTACAGCTTCGCCAAGCACAAGTTAACAGATAGTCGGCTTAGCTAGTTCGTTATTTAAGGTCAACCGCCGCTGCACGTTCGTTACATGAAGGTCTCAACTAGACACGCTTCAATGGGAGCAATTTGGGGAATTAAAAAACTTTGTTATATCAAGGAATTCGCTATATGGAGGTTCGTTATATCCGGGTTTAACTGTACTTGTTTTCAGCCAGCAGGTAACCTGTATTCAAAGGACATCATGCAGCTCTGAGTGGAATCTCTCTCCCTGTGTTCTTGGGCAGAAAAACTACACATCAAGCAGATGATCCCAGCAGTGTCACCAATGAATTGCAAATAAAAGATTGCACAGGATCCCCTATTATTTGCCTAATCTTACGGGCCCCATATGCAGGCTGTAAGTATGACTGACCTCGTCAGTGCTATGCACCACACAAGCGTGTCCACATTCTTCTCTACCCTTCCAACTGAAATCCTATCTATTGCACGGCCTGTTTTGACATCCCACGTGACAATGGCATCTGTCGTTCCAGTAGCGATAACATTCCCATCCTGGCTCCAAGCCAGGCATAGTATTCGACCTGAAACATTGAGAGGTAAATTGTACGCCAGTAAGCAACATCGCAACAACAACGAAAACAAAGGCTCTGAAAAAAGCAGCACACTCAGACACATGCTTCTGTTCATGTTGCACGTTACACACAATACACTTTACAGAGCATGGCATAGAATGGTGCTGTTGGTGGCAGTCAACCATATAAGTCCCTTCTTTTTGTGGCAACATATTGTTTCTTTAACCACCTGGTAAAACAGTTCCAAAACAAGTAACAGCAAATTGAAACCAAAACTCGGCTTAGTGTCCATAGGCGGTGCGTGGAGGGACACAAAGTACTGCACAGGTTTTTATAAAAACTGCTGGCAGAACTGTGCATGTGATGTTGCCCCTCAAGAAATGTCCAAAGTGACAAAATACAAGCCTGACAATTGTTGTTTCCTAATTCCCTAAGTTTTCCAGGTTATTCCGAGTACTTTTGTGAAATTCCCTAAGCGACACAGAACTTCGTTTCATGTCAAGACAAGCTGACACAATACCACCCTATGCTGCCACTCTCAACTAAGGATGTTAAAAAACAAAAATGACATAGTAGATGTCCACGCATTAATATTTTGTCTGCAAATCCAATTAGATTAGTAAGTACTAGTGTTTATTTCATTCTACAAGAAAACAGAACAGAGTAGGTTACAGCGAATAGAATATCTCCAGAAAAAAAAAAAAAAGACAGGTAAAACCCATTGTAAATTGAGTCAAACATTTTCAAATATGAAAAACAAAATGGGGCTGTGTGCTGAACCAAACGTTTTTGGAAGATATTTTTACCCAATGATAGTAACCTCATTGGTGTGGGATCCACACTTTCTTTTTGTTTACAATACTGCAAGCCTTCCCAGATGAAAGTGGTGACTTGGCAGACTTAAGTCACAGGTACCCATTCCAGTTGGAAAAACACTTTTACAGCTGAATTTCTAGCTGGGGTAACATCTTCCACCTTGAAGGGCAAGAAAATCCTTGGATCAGTTGAAACATAGTGCATCTTACGAAGAAAATTAAACGGTTGAAACGAAGAGGACCCATTCGATCCATAATTCAAACTCTCAAACCGAACCTTACTGAAGAAATTCAGAAAGCAAAATGGTACTACTTTGAGCACACACTACCGAACTTTATTCATGACTCCCCTCAAAAGTTTTGGAACTATTTAGCAGAAAAGAAAAAGCCCATTAATACGAATTATGCATGAGGGTGCAATCCTTGTTGACAAAACTACCACTGCTGAGCACTTTAATAGGCACTTCCATAGTGTATTCTCAAATCCAAATCCGTGTAGGTTTCGTAGTGATGCATTTTGTTTTCCTGATCCAGACATTGTACCACTGCCAGGATTAACTTCACTGTTGTTAAATCTTAAAACTAAGTCCACTTCTGGTCCGGATAAAATCCCCAACATATTTTTGCGTCGTTATGCAGAAGTTATTTCTAAATTTCTTTCAATATTATTTCGCATGTCGTTTACAACAGGAAGAGTGCCTTCCGACTGGAGGACAGCTTGTGTTGTGCCTATGCCTAAAAAGGGTGACATGGCACTTGTTGCTAATTATCATCCCATTTCACTCACTTCCACTGGTTGTAAATTGGCAGAACATGTTTTAGCTAACTACATAACTAAATTTCTAGATGACAATGGTGTACTTTCTTCTGTTCAACATGGTTTTAGGAAAGGCTTATCCACTGTGACCCAATTAACATCAGTTATTCACAGCTTTGCAACAGTCCTTAACCACTCAGGGCAGGTCGATGCCATTTTTTTAGATTTTCAAGAAGCTTTTGATATTGTGTCACATGCTAAACTAATATATAAACTTGAACTAATTGGTCTTCATAAACTTGTAATCACGTGGGTTTCATCATATCTCGCCAACCATGTACAGTTTGTTAGCATTGACGGTTATCATTAAAATTCTTTACCAGTTACTTCAGGTGCTCCACAAGGTAGTGTGCTTGGCTTGTTGTTATTTCTGATATATATAAATGATATCATTACTGTTATATATGAACCGGTCCAAATTAGGCTCTTTGCTGATGATTGCATTTTGTTCAACGAAATTAATAGCCCTAAAGACCAAATCCTCCTTAACTCTAGCCTCCAGAAAATTGACACATGGTGCAGTAATTGGGATATGCAGCTTGACAGCGAAAACAGATTTTATGAAAATCACCAACAAAAAAATTGTACTCATTTCCTTACACCCTCCCATTAGAAGTTAAGGAATATAAATACCTCGGTGTTACCATAACTAGTAATCTAAGTTGGAACACTCATATTGCCAATACATGCTCATCTTCCTACAGAAAACTTGGACTTCTTCGCCACAAACTTAAAAACGTTCCTTCCCGGATAAAGCAGTTAGCATACTACAGCCTCATAAGACCCAAACTAGAGTATGCTTGCACAGTCTGGGACCCCTATACCAAAAAGAATATTGAGGCATTGGAAGCTGTACAGCAGAAAGCCGTGCGTTTCATCTTTTCCAAATATGGCATATCCGACTCTCCTTCCATTTTAATGAAAGAAAATGCCACCCCACTACTGCAAATACGTAGAAAAATCCTACTGAAATTTCTATTTCTGCAAATACGTAGAAAAATCCTACTAAAATTTCTATTTCTGCTGAAAAACAACAAACTCGCCATGAGTTCCGACCTTAACTTTGCACCCCTTGCAACTCGTCCCACAAGACATCATTATGCACATTCTTTAACGCCATATCAAACTAAAATTAATGCCTTAAATATTCCTTTTATCCACGCACTATCGAGGAATGGAACAAGCTGCCTTCTGATGTCATCATGTCCGTTGATTCCATTGGCAAATTGCTGTCGTCTACCTCATTGTCGTGTTTCGTATTTATGCATGTTCTATTGTAAGAGTTGAACATGTCTCAGTGTATTTTACTTACTTATGTTTCGCGCGATGAATTGATATTCACAAAGCTGTATTTTTTTTCGCCCCTCCTGCTAGGGCCCACTTAGGGCCTGCAGTATTTGTTAAATAAATAAATAAATAAAAATCCTGCTCGAGCTACTCCAGCTGGAAATTTTACAGCTGGAGCTAAAATCAGGATAATGAGGAGAAACCGAAGTAAAGGTTTCGTTAAAAAATTGCCATCTGACCATTAAAGACACATGAATTTCAGCACGAGCCGAAACTTGGTTTGAGCCACCCCATTTTCTCTCACAGTAAGAAGCAACCCATGCTAGCAGACCACAGTGCGATGGACTGATGAGCCATGGAGTACTGGGGGTATTATAGCGAGAGCTCTTGTGGGGCTAGATCAGGCGATCGCGTGAATAGTTGGGGAGACTCGAAGGTCAGTCAACCCCTGCTCTGCAGCTGTGTGGACACGAAACATCGTGGAAGCCCGCCAATGCCCCCTATAGAATTAGCGTCATGAAAAATGTGAACCTTGACAAATTACTAAGGTCCCCTAGAACCCTTCAAACCTTGGATAGATTTCCTGAGGGCCAGCCAGAGATTTTATCCTGTGATACAAGTGAAACTGAATTCATTAAATGGCAACAGTAACTAAGGTAGCTGCAGACTATGTGACAGCAAATATTGCAGGGTCTTGATACAGTATCATCAGTACTGGTTTCGATGCCTGCAGCACTACGCAAAGGAACACAGCAGGCAAACAAGCAATTAAAAAGTTGCAAAAGAATGCCCAGCTTCCATCCTTCCTTCCTACAGAGGAAATGGCAAATGACAAAAAAAGAAAAAGCCCATAAGAGAAACTGCGATAAACAAGCCCAGCAGAAGAAGCACAGAGCAAATGCCTGCAAGCACCAAACCAATAGATTGTGCGCATCGAAATATTCATGGCCCTAAGCACTTACTTTGTAGCTTGTTGAGTGTTTTGCAGAAATTCAGGCCATCTTCTGTTATCTCATAGATACATACACAGTCTTCTGTTCCAGCCTGCAACATAAAAATAAAAATGACTCAGGTTACTACTGTACGTACACAAAAGCCACATAAATTAGGCTACTTGCTTAGCATCTTACTGAAGCCACAAAGCCTTAGTATTTAGGAGAAAAATGGGCAAGGTTTAAGCAATTATATTCACGAATGAAAAACATTCTAACATAACAAAAGCATTCTAGTGTAGACAGTAAGTTAGATCCAATCACAGCACTCAACGATGTCACTCAATGATAAAATGTTAATATGCACTACAGATATAGTTCCTACAGCGTAAGCAGGTCCCTGTGTGCCCTCATCTAGAGCTATCCTAGAATGAAAATGAGGTGGCCACAGCACGATGGACAGTATGTAGCACACTCACGGCAAGTCTGGTCTTCTGATGATCCACTGCTAGGCACCAGGCAGCTCCCGACGTTACTGCAACAGAGTACTGACAACACAAGTCAGACTGTAATAATGCTCAACTATTCGAGTGGAGGGAAAAAACAACGGATAGTCTAGATGCCAAAAGTAGATGTTAAAAGTAGCATTAATCCATTCCACAACATGTTCCACTTTTTAAAAGCTTACGGTAGCCTCCGACCGCAACGTTCAACTACTGAATGCTACTGCTACTCCCATTTATTTCCTAGCGCATAGTTTCCCAGCTCTCCATCTTTTTGTCGTCATAATCAACATCATCATCAGCCTGAGCACACCTACTGCAGGGCAAAGGCCTCTCCCATGTCTCTCCAATTAGCCTTGTCCGTTGCCAGCTGCGGCCACCATATCCCTGCAAACTTGGTCTCATCTGCCCACCTAATTTTCTGCCGCCTTCTGCTACGCTTGCCTTCTCTTGGAATCCACTCCGTTACCCTTAAGGACCAGCGGTTATCTTGCCTTCGCATTACATGCCCTTTCCAAGCCCATTTCTTCATTTTGACTTCGACTAGGACGTCATTAACACGAGTTTGTTCCCTCACCCACTCTGCCCGCTTTAGGTCTCTCAACGTTACACCTATCATTTTTCATTCCATAGCTCACTATGTTGTCCTTAACTTAAGCTGAACCCTTTTACAGACGCAATGACTACCCGTCGCCTAGGAATCACTGTCAGTATAGTGGCAGTCTGCTTTTTCAGAACATTTCAAGACGTGATGAAAATTACGGTTAAACCATGCAAGATATGGCGACTATAGTCAAATAGAACTCAAGAACGAAGCGGCAAAAACCTCCCAAAGGAGGCCCTTCGGTCAAGGGCATTGACTGTTTGTCATGACATTGCTGTTATTCCCCTAGTGTGACATCGCATGTTGCGAGCAGGTGCCTCTGTGAAAAGGGATTAACCACAACACCACGAAAACTGGTCGATGCCATTGGCTGGACGGTTTCCTTTGAGGCCCTTCAGCCACCAGCCAGCTCCCTGCCTTTGAGGAGTGTTTGCCACTTCGTTCTTAAGTAGTATGGCTATAGTTGCAAAGAAAAAAAAATTAAAGCGTCTCAAGTTTCTCATGGCAAAAAATAGCCCTCTCTACTGCGCTCAGTCCTATTCACAGTGTAGTATTTCAACGCCAGTCGACACAGCCTGACCATGTACAGAGCAACGAAGTCTGAACACAATATGGCATCACTGTCGGTTCTGGCAAACGACTTTATTTGTCAGTTTAAAATATAAATTCCTGCCAAACGTGCAAGTTCTGCTTTTGTCACTGTTATCTTATAAAAAGAGAAGCAAGAATGTGCCAATATTTTTTATAGTTGTCACTGACAGTCCCTTTAAGTTTGCTGCCAAGTGGATGCTAGAGAAAACTGTGGTGGGGAAAAAGAAATTACTTAACAATAACTGAAGCCAGACCCACCATTTCCATGAGCTCATTATGACTCTATAGCTTTTCTCAGATGTGAGAGAATAAAATATCGAAAGGAAAATAAGCACTAGCTATATCTGAGAATTGCTGCTTTGGCATAAAGAAAAAAAAGGAAAGAAGAACGAGTTAAATTTCTGAAATTTGTTTTAACCAAAAAAGGTCAGTATCCTTGAGGTTTTGGCCACAGCTATCTGGCTATGGAATGCAAGTTACAAATGGTCAAGAGACAGATTTAACTAGGTGTGGAAGGCAGGAGTGTGGCGAGACAGAGGGATCGTTGGATGAAGTAGTACAGTTGTACATTTTGAGTCATTGCTCCACTACTCTAGATACATGCTAAGCACCGATCAAGAGGCCCCGCTCACTCATGAAGCTTTGTCCACTAGTGTACAGCGCCTTCGCCTCACAATCTGTTATCACAATCTTGCAGCTGTTACTTGACTACAGAGGTTTTTTTTCAGGGGATGTAAAGACACTGTACACTTGTCACCATAACCAACCGCCATCAAGACAAAGGCATGCACAACTGTCTCCAAGGAGTGTGATGTTCTGGCTTCAAGGAAGGGTCAGTCAAACTCTCATCGCTGCCGTCATAATCACACTAAGTAATACCAGGCGCTCTGCCTCGTTGTCAGCTTTAGCTGTAGTCCTTTCTTCCCTTCCAATCAGAAGCTTTTTTTTTTTTTCTTGTAAAGCATTTGCTCCTTTCAAAGTTATTCCATGACTGAAGGAGTGAGCAGTGCTTCGCAAGCAAGAAATACAGTTGCATTTATCCCCGATAGCCAGGTAAAGTTGTTCCGGCACAAAGACGACTAGACAGAAAGGCACGGTTCTGCCTGCCCAAGTGAGGCAAGTGTATGTGTGTGTTCTTGCCCTTTTTTTTCTAGTTTATTTGAATCTTATGCGACTCAGTTTCTAGAAATAAATGTCTATTTCGATTTTTGTACTGTGGTCTGATCGCATCTCTCTTTCTTATGGTGGTAGCATTACACATTGCGACCACTCTTCTATACATGACCATTTGTGTGTTAATTACAAGTACATCAACTGGTCTTGCTTGCAAACAAGCTAAGATGAGCTATATGTGACTTAAACGCACAGGAATGCCACATATATGAGCAAAAAAAAATCTAATTTTCTCATAACAAATAATAGTCGCCAAAAAACAAATATTTGTGTTTAGAAATAAACACTGAAGAAAGCCCGCTAAGTTTTGCAAAAATACAAACAGAAAAGTCCAAGCCCTAGCTATAACCTAAAGGTGTTCATATATGAACTAGCTCAGTTGTAGTTCTTGGGCACCATCCCGAACGTATGGCAAGGATTTACAAAAAGCTAGACCTGACATGATGCAATGTGGCAGCACCCTAGAAGTGGTATGCAATGCCCTGCGTTTCACACACAAAGGAGCTGATAGCACTTTTTCAACTAATCAGCTAAAATGAAAGTAAATATGAAGCAAATGTAGTCAGCCAGCACACACTTCAAGTGTAGGACGATTTCTGTGCCACACTTTGTTGCTCAGTTCCTTTGCATTCATTTTAGATTTGCGTCAATACAAATCTGTTCAAGAGAATTTCAAAGGTCCCCTTTAGTACCATCAGAGACTCTAAACACCAGGAAATAAAGGAGTAATAATAATAATAATTTGTTTTTGAGGAAAGGAAATAGGGCAGTTATTGTCTCACATATCTGGGTGGAGAACCTCACCATAAGGGAAGGGAGGAAGGTGGGAGTGAAAGAAGAGAGAAAGAGGTGCTGTAGTGGAGGGCTCCAGAATAATTTTGACCACCTGGGGTTCTTCAACCTGCACTGACATCCCACAGCACATGCCTTTCGAAACACGTGGAGTAATCTCCTGTTTTACCAGAAAAAGCAGCAAAGTGCCAAAGAAAGCCATATATATTAAAATAATGAACAAAATCCCTACCTTTTGCTCAAGAGTGGCCAGGTCATATTCTACAATACGACCATGCAGGCCTGTGGTAAACAGCCTTCCTTGGACCCACACAGCCGCTTCGACTGAATTACTGGGGTTACCAAGCACAACCTGGGCAAGCAACACCAACAATTCCCAATGAGACACTGGCACAGAGAGCCTTGCAAGGACAGTCTCTTACCCCTTCCACAAATGGCATGGCCTTCATGTTCCAGATCTCAATGGAGAAGTCCAACCTGGAAATATCAAACTGTTTAGAGCACGGGAGAAGACACCATCTGAATATACAGCGACTCAGGTCATGCTAATAGTGACATGCTTGGATATACGTGCACCATTCTGGACCTCAATTGAAAGCACTGTTCAACCCATTGGCAACAGATCTGATCCAAGCATGACAACCACGTTTGGAACCCGAAGAAACCTCCGGGACTGGTTGACCATTACAGAAAAAGCATCCCACAATCACAGAACACGGCCTTACATGACGCCTGTATGCCTTCTAAAATCACATGCTGCAAAGTCAACAACAAGCAGCAGCATGAAACAATCTGAAGGCTCAACTATATGCCAAAACACTGCCGTGTGATCCATTTTGTGCCATCAATCCATCAACTGATTGCAGTCACAACCTCTTTTGCACTCACAAGAAACACTGGAAAGTCAATGGCTGGCACAGTTTTTGCCGTGCAGTGATTACTGGTATCACGGAGCTTGCAGCCTGCTGATTTCCCGAGAGAGGGGGTGGCCGTGAGTGCTAGACAGGAGTGACAGGAGGTCACTGCAAGAGGCCTCTGTCCTGCAAAGGACGCAGCCTTATTGTTGAGTTTATGAGTTTTCCTATCATTGACAAGGTTATTTCTAGGCTCCGATGAACAGCATTGTAATTTAAAAAGTGTACATTCAAGGGAATCAGTTACCAAAAATACCTTAATGTCCTGCACACACTTTTGCGCCCAAACCTTCATTGTGCATTCTAATGCGACACTTTTTGTTGTAGGCTTGCAGTAATTTGAAAGAAAACAAAAGCACCATGATGCTAGAAACGTAAGTTTCATCGTCACAAGTGCCCTCCTCCACATCGTGCATTAATACTGAAACTGTGGCAGCATGCTACTCACTAGCAGAGCGCAACTGCCAAACAGTCACCCTGCTTTTCCCTACAAACTGGTCGACTAGTATTAACAAGTGTTGTAGGCTGTACCTGCATAGTTTTCTGCTTTACAGTGATGTCATTAGGGTCAGCTGCATCCGGTGCAGTGGCCAGCGTGTCACACCCCACCCCCCTTCTCTTTCAGTGTACGGCACTATCGCCATTCTCTGCTTCCGTGTTGAACTCACTCCATAGCATATGACAGATAATTCAGTAAACAACGGCATGAAAAACACACTTCATGACTATATGTGCATGTTCATGTCAGCAGGGGTAGAAAAAAAAAAACCTCTGAAATTTACTTGAGCAATACCTGTTGTTGGGCTAGTTGGTTTGATTCCATGCTTGCAGGACTCGGCACACAGAAACGAAGCACAAGAACTGTCGTGTCGTCCTTCTTGTTCTTCTGCTTCCTTTTTGTGCGCTAAGCCCTGCAAGCTCTGAAATTTGCTTTTTGAACAAAGGCACAGTAATCAGGAGAGAAACACGGCAGTGTTTTGAAGACAAGGGTGATTGTGGCGATTGACAGTGTGAAAATTGCAAATAGTGTGCGAGTATTTAAAAGGTTTACAACAATATGAGTAGGAAAAGCTAGGAAAAGTTAAAATGGCAACTGGTAAAGGACTATTTCAAGATATACAGAACCACTGCATTGATATCTGCAGGGATAACCCAAAAGAAACCAATAATCAACGGATGCAAACACATAACCAGCATATGAAAACACCTTATTATGCAGGAATGATCCAAGGACAACTGAAGTGATGAATGGCACAAGGCCCCAGTCGAACACATAGAGCACAACTGTATTTATTGCTGTTGGCATAAGCAAGAACAAAAAAGCAACCATTCAACAGAGTAGAGACAGATACCAGAAGACAGGTAAATTAAACTGCAAAAATGGCAGGGCAACATTATTTATTACTGCAAAACAAACAACTTCAGAACGTGTAGTAAGCCGTTTACCCCACTATGTTCAAACACTTCTGCACATGTAAACACTAGCACTTCAGTCCGATTAAAGCATTGGAAGTGACAGGATGGCAAGCATAAGTGTGGGCTAGATAGAAATCAAGGGATTGCGAACTTCGTGCAATGGAAGTGTTATGGTTCACAACTCTACGTAAAGAAATATGGTGTGCAAATTTCAGCTGTAAAGATAACGGCAACAGCCTTTTAGAATACAGCCGTTTTATAACTGAAATTCGCGCAGCAGAAGACGATGAATGGAGGAACGTATGCTTCAATAACGAAGGCATTACGAGAGCAATCAAAGTGAAATGCCATGTGATGTTGACGGCAAATGCAACACAGCCAGTCTATTCATGACAATGCGCCAAGTCTCACATATACATGCTCTCTGAGAACACAGCTTCATGGAGCTTAAGCACTGACCCTACTGTTCAGACCTGTGTACCTTTGATCACTTTCTCTTTCGTAACCCAAAAAAATTTTTCCGTGGGCAATGATTTCTTGAAAATAATGCAATCAAAGAAGTGGTAAGAAGGTTCCTCAGCACCAAGAAGTCTCCTCTGCTGCGAGTCCTAAGTGCCAAGATGTCTCCTCTGCTGTGAGGGCAACCATTAAAATTAAATGGAATTACAGTTGAACCTCTGTATCACAATACTGTTTAACGAAATAATGCATATAACAAAGGAATGATGATTCCCCTTGGAAGCTCAGTCAACACGGGCTATAACAAGGTTAATAACCGGGCATCTTCAACTTTGTTATAACGAGGTTCAACTGTAGTATGTCGATATCAAGGGGTATTACACTGATAAGTTGTAATTTAATTTTCTTCAACAAAAATTGTGTTTTCATATGCAGGTAGACAACTTATTGGCACTTGGTGAACGAATTTACTCATTCATTGTTTGTATAGAGAAAAAAAAAACAGGCAATAAATATTTTTTCTCATCGTGAGGGCTGCCAAGCTGCTGACTGCTTCTTCGACTTCAACGCTTTTTGCCAGTTTGCTTTCAACAGATAATATTGCAAGGCCTGTGATCCTAGATATTTGCATTGTAGATGTCAAGTATTTTTTGAGTGGTAGCAAATTAGAACTACCGACCCTCTCATGCAGGGATATCCCAAGCAGGGATATCATGAGGAATATTTCAATGTCTAGTGAAAAGACTGTGCAAGATGAAAACCTCCAAATGAGGAAGGAATGTGAATAAGTGCAATGCTAACCAATGGTTGGCCTCATCCAGGTCAATGCGCACCGCTTCAAGGTGTCTCCATAGCAATGGTATTTCGGCATGTGTGCTCTCTGACAGACAGTTAGGGAAGGCTGTGAGTTTTGTAACTGAAATATTGAGCTCAATTGCAGATAAGAAAGGCATTGCGTGCCCCCCCCCGTCCCCCTTCAAATCTGCAGCTGCACCCTCTTAAGCTCTGCACCACGTGCGGACTGCACCCCCCTCATGACGCCACTGCTGCTTTATGTGCATGTGGGCATCAGGCCGATTTAGCCGCAGCCACTTTTAAAGGAGCGCAGCGACGTTTCTTTCACTGCCGATTATTCTGGTTGGATTCCTCACGCGTTCCACTGACCAGAGCAAAAATAATCATTAAAATCAGAGCATACAGACTAGACTTATTCCACATACATAGAAAATTCAAAATAAAAAGAAGATGAAATCACATTTCACTTGCCCTATGTAGGGATTTCGTGCTATCAATGAGCACCGTGCCTTGCGCATGCACAGCGGAGCTTTGGATTTGGAAATGTGGCTTCTTCCCTATCTAAAGGGGTGGTCCTTACAAAAATTCCTGCATAAGTGTCCTAGCCTATGATGTAGGAGACCTTACAATCTACCTTGGCTTCCACAATGTCTGTTGACACTTCGTTGTTACCACTGTACCAACTATGCCAACTGTTCCTTTGGTATCTACCTATGGAATGGTGGATGGATAAGGCTGAACTCTTTATATTGGATGGCAGCTCATATCACCTAACCATGACTTATAATATGCTTAAAGTTGAGATGGCGAACGCAACTCTTTCCCTTCAGCACGAGCCATTTCACAGCCTCCTTCAGAATGTGAACGAAAGTACACCCTTGCTTTGATTTTAGGCACCAATCGGGTAAACTCCGCATGGTTATTTCTATTCATTTAAAAGTTTATTTTTCCTCCACTGTCCTATCACTGGCAACTGAATCGCCATCTAGTGTCCATCACGGTGGGAAATCAAGCCCCTGTTCAAAGGACATTCCAACCAAACATGGTGGCCGGAGCGCTGGACATGTCAGAACTTGTTCTACAGTCTCATTTTGCTGGCACACCGTGCACATTCCATCTGAATTTTGCCCGCTGCAGTTCGCCCACCAAAGCTTCGTCTGTAGCACCTCCACATGGCGAGATTCCTTCGGCGCTATCGTAAAAATGTTCCTGCTTGATCCTCTCAGTTGACCACAGCAATGCCCAGCTGAAGCTTGTTCCTTTAAGGCTGCACAAAGCCGGCAGGGGTCCGTTGGTTCCTTCTTCTGTGTGCTGTCGTTGTTGTTGACCTCAGTAGACATGGCACACATCCGCGAGGGGATTGGCCAGGGTTTGATGGTGAATGTCAAGAAAAACCACATAGGCGATTGCGAGGAAAAGAGAGGCAAGAGTCCTCTGTTACACTTCATCTGAAGCTATGCACCAACTTTCCCTACAATGTGTTTTCCGGCAGGGGATCTTCTCTGGCATGAAAAGCTTGCATACCACTGTCACTGTGGCAGGGCTGTCAGCAGCCATGCAGCCTGTAGCCACAAGGCATGAGTAGGAGTGACTAACTCAACAAAAGAATCTCCCCGATGTTTCTTTGTTCTAATCTCTTTGGCGTTGGCAGGAATGGAAAGCTACCACCCACCTCTCCAAGCCCCACAACCTCGCCTCCTATCTGGTTTTCCTCATCACATCTTTAGCCAAGGTGTGTCAACTGGCTTATTTTTAATTTTTTGCTGCCTTTTCAGTGAAGTTTGAACTGGTATGAACAGCAGCGCTCACCTCCACAATAGTTCAAAACGAAATGGAAAGTGTCGCCCCTAGGGCTACTCTTATTAATTTTCGTTCGCTTTCATTGCTTCTTTTCGGTTTTCGTCCCACGTGAAAAGATTACAGCACTCAGAGACATCGTATTTTGAATCCACTTCCTGATTATACGGCCTCCGGCAACAAAGTAATTCATTCCGGAGATCCTGTCTCCAGAACGCACGTGTTCAGCAACGAATGGTGTCATGCGCATGCAACCATGCCAACAAAACACACCCGAGTAGGGAACACAAGAGCACCAGCGCTACAGAAACTCAACAAAGCAAATCTCATGGCTCATGACCTAACGCACGAGACAACGTAAAAAAAAACGGTTCATAAAATTTCTGGAAACATCTTTTTTTTTCTTTCGAACCACACGCGAACACACGTCTTATATGAAGATTGTGGTGTGGTTTGAACACAAATGGGGGACAGAAAAAAAATCGAATGCAAACAGAAAAAGAGAAAGCGCACACATACCTTGCCACAGCAAGTTTTTCAGTCGTGGTGTCATAGGCCAAAACATTGATAGCCTTTGGTGATGGCTTAAAATACCTCACCATGTGAAGTCTATACTTTAGCTTGCTACCAGACCTCTTGACTGACTTCTTGCCCGACTTCTTCTTTAAGCCGTCTTCCTCTGCTTTTTCACTCATTGTAACTGTTTTAACGAATTTGTCACAAGCGGACGAACGCGCACACGAAGAACGAAAACGCAACCCGCACACCGCGCAAACATGCACCACGCGACGCGCACATGAAAGTCGCGCTGCTGTGGATTGGATCGAATTGGATTTATATGTCAGCCGTGGTTCAATCCATTGGTCAATCCTACAGAAAACATCAAGCCGTTAAGCTGTAATCAATAATTGGTGTAGTCAATAAATTAATTAATAAGCCACAGCGACTTAATTTATAATAGGTTATGCAAATAATGAATAGAACTATGAACGAACATCAGCCCCTCTACGTTAACGCCATTAACGCTTTCAGTTTTGGTTTCGAAGGCCGCAGACTCACAAGTAAGCAAAAAAAAAAAAAAAATCCGAAAATGATCGCGACGTGCGCGCTGGATGTGCCATCGCACTACTAAACTCGAGCCACAGGAGCAGCAATGGGTTTAACGATTCGCGCGATGGATAACAAGGAGGCTTGTAGTATTTATTTATAGGCAGAATAACTATAGGCTAAATATACGAGTGAAAAGCAGAAATGAAATACGAGCTTAATTGGGGCGCCAGTCCTCACCAATTATTTTTTTAATTTTTAAATCAAGCTAGTAACCACGCAGACCCTTAAAAGGAGGTAGACTACATTCCTTGTCCCCAGTATATGTACTATCAGGGACAAAAGCTTGCGGGACGCGAGTTCTAGTAGATATGTTTATTGTACCACCACCTCTCTACCCAGTCGCCTGATATTGTACGAGGGTATTAAAGGCCTAAATGCTCCTTCCTCTGGCATATCAGGCGACTGGGTAGCGAGGTGGAGCTAAAATAAACGTTTTTCTAAGAACTCGCGTCCCGCAAACTTTTGTCCTCGATAGCACTTTCTTTATTAGCATTTTGTTGTAGTATTTTGCACAAATCGAAGAAAACTTTGTTTATGCTTTTGAAACAACTGTTTATGAAGCTAAATTGTCAGAAATTTACACTACAGTTAGTCTCAATAGCAGACAATGCAGCAGTCCATAAAGACCAATTTCCAATTACCCTACTTCCAACCAAGACCTACTGAACTACAAACCTGCACATTTGGTGGGGTCCTATGGGACTGCGTGCGCCAACTTTCTTTCTAGCCGTTGAGGGCGCTCGGTTGACCTGTTTGTTTCGAAACGGAAAGGAGGGTCGTTGAGGCTAACCGTGTAATTAGGTTATTGAGTCGACAACTAAGATACGGGGTGATGGAAGTCAACAGGGAAGTGTACGAGGTCAGGCCCCACCCTTTTACACAGGATGGCATTCACTACGGTGGTGCCACTGGCAAGAGGGTGGGTAGTAGGATAGGTCGCCAGGCAACAGCTTTTTTGGGGGGACCCAGAGCTCTGAGGGAACCAGTGTAGAGAAGGAAGAATTAAGATCAAAGGGACGAGGGAACCATAGGGGGAGAAGTAGACGCAAGCGCCAGGGCCAAGTTAATTCAGATATAGGTTTCATTAACATGCAAGGTGGCAGGAATAGACTTAAATGGGAGGAAATAGAAGAAGAGTTAGGGCAGGAGGAATTAATGGTATATGGTTTAGTGGAAACGCATCTTAGAGACATGGAGCAACCACCCTGTAACCCACACAACGCATGGGAACACTGCAATAGAACAGAGGGCAGCAGAAAGGGGGGTGGAATTGGGGCATTCATTCATAAAAGTATGAATTTTCAAAGGGTTAAACTGGGATGCAAGGAACATTTATGGCTAAAAGGAACAGTGGCAGGCAAGCAAACACTCCTTGGCTTTGTATACCTGTGGACAGGAGCTAATGCCAAAAAGGAAAAGAGGAAAATGTTAGAATGTATTGCAAGCGACATTGATGAGCTAGGAGGACAGGGTGAGATAATTATATTAGGTGACATGAATGCACACATAGAAGACCTGGTTGGGTACACGGATTCGACAGGAAGCATGCTGCAGGACATGTGTGACAGGCATGATTTAGTTGTATGCAACAGTAACGAGAAGTGTGAAGGGCTCATAACATGGGAGGCGGGGAGTCTGCACTCGACGATAGATTATGCACTAATGTCACAGATGATATATAATAGATTAGGGGTAATGAGCATAGATGAACATGGTTCCAGAAGTCTAGGTAGTGACCACAAGCGTATCAAGTTGAGCTTCAGAAGAAAAACCAATGTAGGACTGAAGCGAGATGAACAATCAGAGGGGAATTTTTACTCAGAAAAGCAATTGGAAGCAGCAGCCAAACAAATCGAGAAAGTAATTTTTGAGGATAGTGAAACAGAATAGACTTATACCAAATTAACTCAATTACTGGAGCTAGAGCTAGCTAATGTGCGAGTAAAGCTAAAAGGGAAAAGATGCAAACCCAAGAGTTGGTGGGATGAAGAGGCCAAGAGGGCAATAGAGAAACGTCAGGAAGCGTCCAGGGAGCACAGATATTCCAAGAAGAGTCGGGAACCAAAATTGGAAGTAGACAGAAAATGGGATACCCTCATTAAGAGTAGAAAGGAAGCATCCTATATGATTAATGAGAAAATTAGAAGAAAGGGTGCAAAATGGATGTCAAAAGTAAATAAAAAGGATAGAAAAGCAGCCCAAAAATTCTGGAAACATCTAAATGCAATGAGTAATAAGACTAGGCTAGAACAAAGGTTTATTGTTACAGATGAGGGTATTCAACTAGAAGGGGATGAAGCAATAAAACACATAGGAACAAAGATGACAGAAAAATTTACAGAAAGAAATGTTGTACATAATCTATCGAAGGAGGATAGACCGGTTACAGCAATAGCTTCACTTGAGCAAGGAGAGTGGGAAAGGGCAGAGAAGAAGGTTCCTAGTGGCACATCAACAGGACCAGATGGTATCCCAATTATGTTGATAAAGAAGTTAGGACCAAAATCCAAGAAGACATTAATACAGGTAGTGAACAAAATGATAGTGGATGAGAAAGTCCCCGATGAATGGCGATTAAGTAGAATGAACATGATATATAAGGGAAAGGGGGACAAAGCAGACGTAAGTAACTATCATCCCATAACAGTGACATGTGTGGTTTACAAGGTGGTGATGGAGATTATGAAGGATAGACTGCAGGCTTGGGTGGAGAACGAGGGGGTGCTAGGGGAGCTACAAAATGGGTTCCGGAAACAAAGGAGGTTGGAGGACAATCTATTTTCATTGACGCAGTGTATAGAGATTGCTGAAAAGGAACACAGGCCCCTATGGCTAGCATTTCTGGATATTATGGAGCCTATGACAATGTTATTCAGGAGTATTTGTGGGGCATACTGGGCACATTGGATGTGGAAGATGGAGTAATTAATCTTTTAAAAGATATATATAAAGGTAACAGAGTGCTCATAAGATGGGAAAAAAATGTATCAGGGCCTGTAGAGATACAGCGGGGGCTTAGGCAAGGATGTCCCCTGTCTCCTTTGTTGTTCATGTTGTACCTGCAAGGGTTGGAGACCAAGCTAGAGGGGAGCGGACTAGGCTTCAACCTATCTTTTTTAAAGCAAGGGGAATTGATTAAACAGACATTGCCGGGACTAATATACGCGGACGATATAGTGATAATGGCTGACAACAAGGAAGACCTGCAGAAGTTATTAGACATATGCAGTACAGAAGGAGATAGATTAGGCTTCAAATATAGTAAGTAAAAATCTGCAGTCATGATATTTAATGAAGAGGGCGGCGAGCATAGAATACAGGAGTTCATGCTAGAGGTAGTGGATGAGTACAAGTATCTTGGGGTGTGGATAAATAACAGTGCTGAGTATCTGACAGAGCATGAAAAATATGTAATGACTAAAGCTAGTAGGAATGTAGCTGTCATGAAAAATAGGGCACTGTGGAATTACAATAGGTACGAAGTGGTAAGAGGGATCTGGAAAGGGGTGATGGTCCCTAGCCTGACCTTCGGTAATGCGGTCCTTTGTATGAGGCCAGATGTTCAAGCAAGGTTAGAAATTAAACAACGGGGAGTAGGGAGGTTAGCAATGGGAGCACATGGCAATACACCAAATCAGGGGGTACAGGGTGATATGGGATGGGCGTCTTTCGAGAGCAGAGAGGCTAGCAGTAAGATAGCATTTGAGGAGCGATTGAGAAAGATGGAGGAAAAGCAGTGGGCTAGGAAAGTTTTCAGATACCTGTATATAAAGAATATTGACACGAAATGGAGAAAGCGAACTAGAAAATAGACAAGCAAATACCTGGACAGCAGTAAGGGGGCAAATCAGCAATTATCGGTTAAGAAAAAGGTTAAAGAAACAGATAGAGCTCTGTGGAAAACAGGGATGCTGACGAAATCGGCACTGGGAACGTACCAGACCTTTAAACAGGAAATTGTCAAAGAAAATATCTATGATAATTGTAGGGGAAGCTCTTTGTTGCTTGAGGCCAGGACTGGAGTTTTGCGGACTAAGACGTATAGAGTCAGGTACCATGAGATAAGACACTTTGTGCATTGCGTGCGGAGAGGAGGAAACGGCTGACTTACCCAAGGCATTGGGGTTTAGGGATAGTGAAGGGAAAGTGGATTTTAAGCGGGTAGAAATAATCAAGCGAATGTTACCTGATTGGTGGCTAAAAGCAAGACAAGAGTAAAATTTCACAAGACATGGCTAGGTGGCTTGAGTCACCGCCCGATTTAAAGGGTTCAGCCGTATTCATCCATCCATCCATCCATCCTGTTTGTCATCAATATCAACATCGTCTGCTTTTCACTGCCTCCCTGTGACTTTGTCCTGTCTTATTTTGAAACCCAGCAATGAATGATGCAAATATGACATTTCTTTAAATCCTAGCGGTGAATATTCTGTTTGCGCGCATGCATGCGTGAGACTTTCTGGCATCTCTGCTAAGGCAATGGATGAATGATGAATACTCAAAACGTAGACAAATGACAAAACTATTACATCCTTGAAGTAAAATAACTGACGCCAGCTTGCTCAACAGGTTAATTGTAGCGCCACGTCGCCCGCAGCTGCCCTTCCCTAGCGGCAAAAGGCATGAACTAGAAGGTGAGCGCTGGAGCAGTGCGAAGTGTGCAGGTCTCTAGTTCCGTAGGTCTTGCTTCCAACCACACCATTCACTCAATCGCATGATATAAGCCTCCTGCCTCACCACCTACGACCTCTATCCACTCCTTTAGATTGAGGTAAAGGAGTGGAGTGTTTGCCAATTCTTTTTCTTGGGTAAAACACAGTCCAGGAAACTTTTGTGCAAAGCACAGAACATTGAGTAAAAGGTTAAACAGTGAAAGGACACAATAAAATGTAGACAGTAAGGATATCTAAGCGCTTTTATTTTTCTGCGGCTATAATGTTCTCACTTGCATTCTTCCACAACACGAGTTAATTCTTTAATAAATGTTATTTACAAAGCAAAAAAGCCCGTCATGTACTGGACACTGCTCTCTAAACAGTGCTATGGAATGGTTTGCATCACGGGTCACACAAACACAGTAGACTGCCTCTAATGACTCACCGGCAAAATACACAAGGGAACACACAAGTTTCTCCCTTCCTTCTAATCACAGAAAAAATATTAAAACATCCTAAGCTACACGCAGTGTACACTATTCACAGTTGCTCTGTTATCATATGTAAGTCACAGTTCTGCCTAAGTGGTACGCCACATTTGAAGGAGCAGCTGTCGATAACAGCTGCTATTGCTAACAAACCTTTTCAGGCTGCACACTATTAAACATAAACAGGCACAAAGCCTGTGGGCTTTGTTGGGCTGCGGGCCGTGCAGGAAGAGATGTCAGCACAGTAACCGATGTCTTCATTAAAAGTACTCCAGTGCCATAGAGTGTCCGCGGGCTAACAGTGCATTTCTAGTGCAAATCACACTTTAACCTTTCTGGTGACACTTTGCAAAATCAGTAAGGGAAGACGGGCAAAAGGCAAGCTCTTAATGCTTCCAGCTGCCTTTCAAGAATGAACTTGCACATTTACTCACTGCGCAAAACAGTTCTGCATCACTGGTACAGGTCTCAATTAGTCACCGTTTTTCTGTTTGAAAAATAAATGTATCTTTGTACACAGAGCTAAAGAAACTAACATTACTCTAGCCTCCCAGCCTGACTAAAATAGCCTCACCCTAATCATTTATATTTTGGCAGATGAAACAGCGACTCCTTCGAAAAGTTTTGCTTCACAACTCAATGGCTGACCTACAGAATGAAAAGCATCTGGAAACTCAAATGCCAGACGTGTCATGCTGCCAAATAATGGCCAACACAACACCTGAACAATGAAAACTGCATGACTGGACATTACATTACTACTATAATCTACTAAAATATTTTTTGGTTTGCTGCTCAAGCAGGCTGGGGCACCCTAACCCAGAAAGAGAAGAATGGAACTGGTAATGCATGGTAAACATGAAGTAGACAAGTAAAAAATAAATAAAACTTGGGGCAATGGTCACCACCAAATGAGAGCAAGAAAACGGCAGCATTCACTAAAAGTAGCAAGAGGCCCGACATTACAGAGCAGGCTGGGGAAGACTTGAGCATTAGGTGGCCAGGCATGGACCGAGTGCTCTCTGCTGTGTGTGCCACTGGTCTGGTGATGTGTAGCTGTCAGGCTTAACAGCAAGCACACGGTGGTGCCATGCCAGTCAGCGACTGGCACTTATCTGGCACACTACTTGACTGTGGCCGTTCTCCTCCCGGAGAAGTAAAAAATTCCTCTCCATTTTTTTCTTTCTTTTTGGCAAGCAGCAGATATGGAATGGGAATGGTTAACCAGAGAGGAATGCGTTCACCGCCGCTGAAGTTTGTACGCGGCTATCTCGGCTGGTGGAGGCAAGCTGAGGTGGGAGGTCTTGGTGGATGTTGACGAGATCGTACGGAGGAGTGATAACGTCGTCTCCTCCACGCTTGGTCCAAAGTAGTCGGGAAACATGTCAGCCAGTGTTGCCTGGAGTGCATGAAATAAGGCTCTGTCAGCACCACAGTTTAGAACAAAAAACATTATGACCTGTTCACTGCTGCAGCTGGAAAAGATTCTAGTGTAAGAAAGACATTATGACCTGTTTATAATTGCAGCCAGACAAGATGTCTTGCATAAGGAACAATCAAAAGAGTGAGTTAAGCAAAATACAAAGAAAAAGGAAAGCATCCTAGCTATTACAATTCAGATAGTCAAGCAACCTCACCTCTTAGTGATCAGCAATGTAATTGGATGTGCTTACACGGACTTGCACAAAGCAGATATTGCCAATCAGTCGAAGGGACACTAAGGACAAATTGAAAATTGGCCTCTACTGAAAGATTTTTCGGCATTGTAATGCTAAAGATGTTCTTCCACTGCAAAAAGAGCATTTATAAGCTGGAAAAGGCCAAAAAATGAAATAAATGTCACCACCACCACCAGCCAAACGTGCAAGTAAACTGTGGTGCATCAACATAGACTTTTGGGCGTGAATCCCAGAGGTTAAGCTACACTGCCACCCACATCAAAATGGTGACTACAGAGTCCTTTTAGGCGCAGACGTCGCAAGTTTGAATCAAATGGCATAGAAATTTTGGAAATTCAATTTTTTTAGCAACGAATGAGCTTTTTGCTGCTGAATAAACATCAACCTAGTCAGAAAGAGCCACGGAATCATTTTTACACAGAATAAAAATTGGACGGAGTTGTCCTCAGTGCCTTTCTAAGACACGTCTCGGACCAATAGGCACCGCCGACTGATGCCACACCACTCCTGCTGAGCATGTGGACATACAGTATGATTATATCAGGTGCGGAGGGAGATTAATGATTAAAATGATTTGTGGCTTTCCCTTCTGTGTCACTGTGGTTTGTGTTCCTACTTCTGTTTTGTAGTTCCTGCCAGTGCTCTTAAAGCGCCACAATGTGGTGACCTACACTCTTCCATGTGGCATGGTCTATGTAACGTCATTCAGTCTGGAGTCTGGACACCTAATCTCCAGCAAATGCTTTTCGTGTATAGAACAACTGCCAGTTAGAAACAATGTTTTCATTATTGTGGTGACGGCCAAGTGGTCTGAGGCATCAGCCAGTTAAGCTAGCACCTGGGTTCACACCAGCATGAGTTCGAATCCAGCTCAGGTGACTTTAGCGGCAGTTTCAGTGTCAATTTCACTGCGATTATAGGAGGTTGTTCGACTCAGTTTGCCATGAATGGGAGTGAAAATTATTTCATGCTCAAACTAAATTCAGTAGGCACTTTCAGCAGAAACAAACTTTGACTCGAGGAACCTCCTTTGATCCCCATGCGTCAGCAGACATTCTGGCTCATAATTGAGTCTGCTAATGACAACACACAGTGCTGCCAGAACCTAGCAAGAAGAAAATGCTGCTTATACTCCCTCTAACTAGTTCAGCATAGTGCTGCCTACACCTGTGAGGTGTAATGTGACTGGATCAGGTAAATTCTTCAGCAGCACAATAAAGTGCCTTGATGCACATGCGTTTCTGAATTCACGTGTTATCAGCAGCTTCTGCTCATTCATGATGTCCTTTGTACTTGAAACAATGCCGAAATAAATAAGCTGTAATTAAGTGTTCTAACAATGAACCCACATGTGTGGCCAGCAGGTAACACTGCATGGATAAACAATTCAAGAACATATTTGCATTCCTAGTTTTTAAGATGGCACCAGTAACGTCCACATTCGTACGAGGAGATACTACAGTCTCACAAGCAGCTCACTTTTTGCTCAGCTTGGCTCGTTCATCCACATGGACCAGTATA
Source organism: Amblyomma americanum (assembly GCF_052857255.1). Taxonomy (NCBI): domain Eukaryota; kingdom Metazoa; phylum Arthropoda; class Arachnida; order Ixodida; family Ixodidae; genus Amblyomma; species Amblyomma americanum. The sequence continues at coordinate 59,870,634 of NC_135502.1, forward strand.
TGCTCACCAACAGCATACACAGCCAGAATCCTATCGGATACTGTACACAGAGTACAACACTGCACCCAACGAACCTACAGTACCCAGTAACATATCAATGCAGTTACAAACCACGGAGTCAGTCTGCAGAGTGCAGCGCATGGCATACGACCGTAGCCGACAGTCATGGGGAAGGCGGTGCAGGAACATGGCTGTTGTGTTGCTAGGGCTCCAAGACGACTCTGGCCTAAGAATGGGCAGAGAAGGAACAACAAACAGAAGATGCACATGAGGAAAAATCTCGCAGCCTATGACAAACGCATGCAAAGGTGCAGAGGTGGTGTGAAAGTTGAAAGCTCTGTAAAAAAAAAAAAAGACCCCACACAAAAGCCGTTAGAACTTGAACCTCCCTGAAAATGTGGTCTGCTTGGTTTTTCATGCAGCAGGATGTGCATTCCACGTAACAGGGTGCATAACTTCTCAAAGTTACACTGGCTTTCTGCGTGCCTCAGGCCCAGGCTCTTTACAAAACATCAAGGGAGTTTGCAAACCTTTCACTGATTCCCCCCCAACTCTCACAAAAGGTAGCACTGAAATAATGCAATGTGGCGCTTTTGTTTTTGCTCCATGCAATGCAGCCACAAACTGACATTTTCATAAATATGAGTACAGAATGACACAGTTGCTTTTTTTTTTTTGCCAGCAGAGCAACCCTCATACATAACGAGATACTTGAAGATGTCAAACTAAAATTTGGAGGCAATAAATGCAGCATGAAGGAAGAGCAGCGCAGGCTAGACGATTGGGCTATGCAGTGTGGGTCATTATCAAATGCCAATACAAGAATTGCTCAGTACATTCCTAATTATAAGCCCTTAGTGCACTGCTTTCATTCGTCAATTTAAAAGTTAATAAATTGACAAATAACTTTTGCCCTGGGTAGGAGATGCACAAAAGATGAGAGGTGCCCAATTGAAAAAAAAAACAGACATCATATACCTCAAGCATCAGCTCCAGTTTTGTGGATGCTTTCATCTAGCTATTATATTATTTTTGATAATACTTAAATAAAATTACAATGGCAACAAAAATGTGGGACGGTGCCACTTAATGATGTTAACACTTTCGCATTTTCTACCTCATTAAGATCATTTCCAGTACTGCTCTCTGACAACTGTAAGGAATTAATACCTTCTTTTAATGTCAAGACTGAATGTCATGATAGCAAGATAAAGCAGATGAAGTCTGAATGAATCAATACGCTAATGACCCGACGATGAATAAGCATGCATAAGGACAAAGAAGCTTGAAGCAAAATAAAAATGCATCTGTTTTTTCTGCGCACCAAAATGGCTAGACAGACAATTCCAAGTTGCGAAGGAATCAAACAAGAATGTTTAGATTTCATATCGCAGTGAAAAAGAGCACTGTATGAAAAAAAAAAATCTGTCCACTAACAGCTGCGCTGCCTGAAACACACAACTGCATTGCGAAGACAACTTGGGCAAGATCATGAAATTACTTTTTTTCACAGAACGGAGCCATGGAACCGAGAAACACGGACAGAATGTAGCACAGTGAAGTAGAAAAGAGACCTGGCCTTGAGATAGGTGTCCTGCACAGAGCAATCAGAACATGCTGATTGCAAGGTGGTTGTTCACTGGTGTAATATGCTGTCGCGTTTCAGCTGCCTATGCGGTAATATAGCGACGATTCAACAAAAATTGACTCCCAATGCAGCACAAATCCCAGGAATGGGTCCTTGATGTGCTTTATGATGCATACTTCATGGTTTTTAATCTGAAATGCCTGACTCATTGGATTTTAAAGATAGTGTACAGGTGCAGACAGAAGTGAATGGAGCACATTGCTGCATTCCAACTCTACTCTAACGTTGTCTGTAGGGAAATGGGACTTATTGCATGCAAGGCACGACAGCACAGATGATAATAGTGCACCCCGATGCACCCCTGAATGTTTCTTTCTGCTGGATTTGGTACAAATGCAGCTAGAATGACAGTGCATGCTCAGTTTACTTCTAGGCTATAATAGAAGGTCAAAATAAAAGCCTTTTTGTCACTTGTCTACATCTACTGCTGCTCCTGGCACCCCTGCCCCTTTGGTATGAGAAAACATAAGTGGCAGAGGACATTTATGCAGGATAGCAGACATTAGCTGATCTTCTTTGGAACAGAGTAAAACAGCACACATAGAGACAGAGCAAATGACACTAATGGCGCTGCTGCTGTCGTCTAATCTATCTGGCTGTGTGCACCTTTTGTGCTGCTTGAAAAAAAGTAGTCAATAGGTCACGTCAAGCCACTACATGTAGCCTACATGACATGTCAGTTGGGGACATGCCACTGGTGCGTGCTATGTGTAATATGTAGCTGCAAAAGCAGCAGAGAAGCATATAAGCATGCCAATTAAAAACCTTTGCATTTGCAAGTCTCTAAGGTAAGCTCACAGCATGTCCTACAGACCTCTGACCTCCAAAACATGTCACTGCTTTGAGTACACAAGGGTAGGTTACAGCGAAGGGTAAATTTATGGCTAATCTACACCTGTACCAGAGCCTGCCCACTAGCTTGAAAAAGGAAAAAAAATTAGAAGAAAAAAGTGGGAACTTACTTGGTGCCTGCCGTGGCTGAGTGAGGCAGGGCCAGTGTACGTAGATTCATGAGGTGCAAATCACAGGGCAGGGGTCCCCCCAAGGGTGTGAACGAGCTCTTGAGGGGTGGGTCAGACATGCGCTGTGGCCGACTGTGGATCAACGTGAATAGTGGGTGCAGCAGGCTGAGGGACGCCTGGTGCGCTAGCAGGGATGGGTGGTTGATCAACGGTGTCTCTTTCTGTCCAAAGAAAGTGGGAGAGGAAACGCTGTTATCATCCTGCCTACAAAAAGAGGTGAAAGTAAGATGCACTGACACAATGTTAACAGAGTATCATATACAGCAAAGCAGTCTTGGCAAAAGCACAACTGCCACTATCAAGCATGCTGATGACCATGTAGCAATTATCCGGTAATCTCTGACACAAAGGCCTTTGCAAAGTACAAGAGCCAGACTATCTAGAAGTTACTGCAAGCAAACAGGTCAGCAAGAAGGTCAGTACAATAATCAAAAATATCATTCCATCACTGTAAAAAGATGGTTTGGTTTGGTTTATGGGTGTTTAACATCCCTCTCAATTAGGACATCGGACTGCAGGCACTGTAAATAGATGGCACTAAAAGTAAAGTGTGTTGCTGTAGTATGACTGCTACATGTTGTTAGAGAGTGCAGACAAATTAGGCAGACTACCTCATTCAGCTGCTGCACCTGCAATTTTTAATTCCTGCTACTTTCACCACAACAGAAGTACAGACAGCCCCTCTAGTCAGCAGGTGTAGATTATTTTTCTCTGGACACTCAATTTCTGATACATTTTCACACAGCCTACAGGTTTGAGTGAAAAAAAGATTAAATGTGCAAAAAGCAAAACTAGACATACTTTATTTGTAAAATGTTTGTAAACATCATCAGCTACTTCATTTTCGTCATGTTCGCACTGAGTTGTAGCATGCTACGTGGTGCTGACTGCAGCTTCTTGAAGGCTGCTCTTTCGGATTTCAAAGGTGCCAGGTGGCCACCTTCAGCTGAAACAGAGCTTGCTGCAGAGGTGCACCATTTCAGCAACATAGGTTCTCATTATGTACCTCTAGATAAAAAAAAACTGTTTTAAATTCTACTGCTTTTTGACACCTCTTATGGCTACATTATGTAGGTGTATTGCAGTTGGGGTAAATTAGGATGCCTTTTTTGCTTCTCAGAATAACTGCTTAATAAAAAATTTACAATAACAGTGGTTACACGCATCTGTACACTATGCAGTACATGTCTACCCCCTCAGGGTTCATAAACCGGCCAGCTCTATCGGTCATGCATGCTCATTGGGCACCTTGCACAGGCACCTTACATGGTGCCCAGAATATCGATAACTTCAGAAGTGCCCATGTCAAAGGAGTGCAAGAAAGCCGGAACCAGAAGGACTACTGCCCTACTGGCCATGCAAAGGCTACCCAGCAATGTAATAACACCAACCTGAGATTCTGCTGCGAACTTCTCTACCAGGATCCTGAACTGGCTTGGTGTCCTGAGGTTATCCAAGACCCCCTGCTGCAAGCCACGCTTGTCATCCTGGTTGAGTCGTCGATCCAAGAAAACATCCACCATTCCTGCGTGAGCAGAAACAAGCCACAAAGATTAGCAATGTGACATAAGGGCAATGAAGGATTAGCACTGTAAAAGAAGGCTGTCTGGTTGCAATTTAGACTTAAGTTACAAACGTGCTGCCACCTAAAATGAAGAAAAGAACACTTCGGCACCTCAAAAGAGCATCTTTGTCAACTTGAAACCAAGTTACAACGACAAACATTGATCCTGACTGCTGTTATTTACCATGGTTAAAAAGGGCACTGAAGACAAATTGAAGTTGGCCTGCATCGACATATTACTGCATTCTAATGAAAAAAAAAAAAAGCTATTTTTTCTGAAAAAGAAGCTTTTATAAGCAAGAAAAAAAAATGAAATACAGGGGTCACCGTCACCAGCCGATTTTGCAAGCGAGCTGTGTGTATGGACATAGTTTTATGGGCGCGCATCCCAGAACCTAGGTTACACCACCAATGACATCAAAATAATGATAACGGATTCTTTTTTGTGTAGACATCATGAGTTTGAAACAAGTGATGGTAGAAATTTTGAAGGAAATTTTTTTACCAATAAATGTGTCTTTTGCTTGGACAAAGATCCACATACACAGAAAGAGCCTTGGAATAAATTTTTACTCAAAAGAAAAATTGGATGGAGTTGCTGTCAGTGTCCCTTTAATGAAAAGGAACACCTTGGCATTTTAGCGCTTAGTTCGAACAAGCAATTAATTTATTTTCGTCAAAGCATCAATGAAATATTTTCCTGTTGTATCTGGAAACTATGAAAGGAGAACCTCCGGAAAATATCCGACATATCTACATACCACAATGCACAAGGAGTCAATAGTCAGATGGTGATAAGATAATTAGCTGAAATCTTGAAAATCTCAGTACTGATAAAAGGTCAATGTCAAAATATTACAATCTTATCACAGCTAAATTATTAGAAATTTGCTTCCACCACTGTATGCTCTACAGTTTCAGCTGCACCCCAAATGGTTTCACGCGCTTTGAAAATCAAAGTTTCTTCCCGTAAATTGTTTTGTATTTTAAAAAATTTAGGGAAAAATACTTTTCACATAAATTTGGCAAACATCCTGCTGCCGCAGATATTGCAAATGCATATAATAGTAATAATATCAGTCCATGAGAATGAAAAGAAACCGAATGAAATATAATAGCTTTTGACAACAGAAATATCAAGTTTAAGTCTTTTGCCCAATTTACTGGCCTTAATTACCTATGTTCCAGAAGTTAATGAGATATACAATATACATGCAATCGAACGCAAACGAAATGCACTAATGTGGCTTCTGTATGCATGCAATGTTTACAATCTAGAATCAGGCTTCGTGGGCAGGCAGGCAGCAATGTTTCAAAAACAGCTGAAATCTGCTCTACATTAAAGAAGAGGATATGAAATTCCTGTGCCTGCAGGGATACTGATTAATCATTAGTGTACCTTTGAAAAGACAGCTGCTTCTGAAACAAGCAGGAGCAATCTACTTAGTTAGTAACTTCATGATCCAAACTACTAAAATGCAACAGCTATGCTGACTAAGAAACACTCTGCATTGTCTACAGTGTGCCTTACCAGTGTACAGGCTGGTGGTGCCAAGTGGTTGACCAGACAGGACTGAGAGCCTCGTGTTGTTGTCTTGAATGAACATCATGCTGGGCATCGGATAGACGTTGCCTTGCAATGTTAACTTCGCCAAGGTGTGCCTCTTTGTCATCTAGACAAAATAAAAGAAGAGCTTATGCTTCTGCTGTATATGCAAAATACAAACAAGCAAAATCAAACGAAAAAGGGAAAGAGCATCAGTTCTGTTTAGGAAAAGTGGAGACATAGTGCTATGAAACAAGCAGCACACTAGTGATCAAGAACACTTGCACCTACCAATCAGTAACAGTGTCCATATTAAATGAAAAGCACCTTAGGCTTTTAAGGTAAATGGCAGGTGTCCAGTGCAGCCTCAATAGCGTTCCCACTATAGTTGTGGGACGTGACGCCGCACTCGTATGTGCCCTTCCCATTATAAGTTCCATTCCTTCAACTATGTACCAACTGTAGCCCAAATATCAGAAAATCAACTGGAACAAGTAAAGGAACAGATACACAAAACATGTGCATACCAGGAAACAGAAAATGCAATGTCTTCAAAGTAAACATCCCAACTGTAATAAACGCTCAAATTCATTAGCAGTATCAGTTCACTTTTCGGCTACTGATGCTTTCAGCACCACTCAAGAGCTGGCACATAAATCATCTGGACGAGCACATAAGGGTCTGAATGGCACATCAACGATGCTCAAAATGAAACACAAACCAGCAGTCCGTTGACATCTGTGTAGAATTCAGGCCCCACATTGTGGACACTCGTCTTGAAACGCATGACCAGTTCTTCATTAACAGATTTTGTTATGTCCACTATATTTTGGATGTCCAAGCCAACTCCATCAATGCCTACAAAAGAAAATGAAGCAAACAAAAAGGTTTAAACAAAACATTGTGGCTTCATAATTTCCTCCAATGGAATATTTACACTGCTATCACTTAGGTACGTGGATAAAAGCTTGTAGACAGACCTGGAGAGTTCTTGATCCTCACAGAGAAGTCAACGCATGGCAGGAACACCATGACCTCAGTGTAAAGCACACCCTCAGTGACCCGTATGTAGGGTGGGTCATAAACCAGATCCTGAAAATAAGGAGGAGACACATAAGCTAATATCCTTAACAAGACTTATCAAAGCAACAAAAAGTTGGTCCTCTTGCAGTTAACTATAATTTCTTCATCATCAGGAGGTGCTTCTCGCTTTTTTTTCCACAAAGAAACAGAGAATAAATTTGTTTCTAGCGCCACAACACTTGAATTCACGATCCTGATCAAATGCGTCGATGTAAAGAGTTAGGCCACGAAAACATCAATAAAGAAGGTAGAATGACAAGCAGTGAAGTCGACATGAAGCCCAAAATAACCGGCACATGTTGGTTTATAAATTAGAATACAAGTCAGATCACTCTTGACCACGGTATATTCTATTGTACTGCAGTTTTTATCTATAGCCATGCCTCAAAATAACTGTTATGAAAGAAAATAAATGTAAAAAAAAAACAGGAGGAAAAAGTGCATAAGTACCTTGGCCTTCTCATCGGGAAGAAATAGGTAGGCTCCACTGCGATCCTTGTTCTTAGGACGAGTGCCATATTTCACGAAACCAGATTCAATGTCTAAACTGATGTTTTGATCCTTCACTAGTAAATGCTGGAAAAAAAAAAAAAAATTGTTTTCCGTGTTCAAAGTCCAATATATTAGGTTGATTGACTATGCAGCAGTCACAATCCCCTTTTATTACCAAAAACAATAAGGCATTTCCCTGTGCTAAAAGTGCTCAGTTAATAATACGTCTAGCAAGAGGAATTATACATGAGAATATTCATGGTTGTATAAAAAACAACCACTGCTCCTATTTAGTTGTCTTATAACATAGACTAACTGAAACAAACGTGAGAATTACAATTGGTAACAGCACAAACAAACCAACAGTAGATACAGTGCTTGCACGACACTAGATAACAATCCTTGCTAAAAACAGAACAAAAGTGATTATCAGTATGGGTGTGCGAATGTCAAATTTTTAGTTATGAGGAAAATATGAGCAATGAAGATTGGTGGCAAATTGGATATTTCCAACTAGTATAAGGATAGTTTAAATAAAAAAAAAAGATTTTTCCCAAAACAAGTATAAAGAAGCATCTATATAGTAAGCACATTATATTTTGCTCATTAACAAAACAATTTAATGTACCTAGGACGGCCTACCAGGGATTAGAGGAGCAATGAAAGCAACTCCATCCAATTTTTGTCCTTAGTTAAATATTTATTCTATGAACCTTTTCGGGCATGCCGATGCTTGTCCGGAAGCAAAAAACGAATTTACAGCTGTGAAAATTGCATTAAAAATTTTCCACCCACTCTAATGACACTAACTACATTTGCATCAAAAAGAACTCAAAGATGACCGTTTTAAGAGAACGGTGGTGTTTCCTAGCCTCTGGGATTTGACCACAAAAAATAGTGTCGACACACCGCAACTCACTTGCAAAATAAGCCAGCGACGGCGATACCTGCATTTCATTTTTTGGCCTTTTCTAGCTTACAAAAATTCCATTTTCAGTTGAAGTAGCACCTCTGTTAGAATGCGGCTAGATATCGATACAGGACAACTTCAATTAGCCCTCAATATACTTTTAAATAAAGTAGGGGAATGGGAGGCGATGCAGTAGTAATTGTAATGAACTATTTTGTCAACTAATAAACTTCTCAACAATTCTTTGAGTAAAATAATTGTGCTCAGTGAAAAAATTATGGCGCGCCAGTTTGATTTAATGCTTGCATGGAAAAGCAGCTTACTGAATGTTGCCATGAAGCACTGTAAGGTGGCCATATCTCTTTACACTGGTGGAGTGACATGAAAGGTTGCTATTGGTGGGTCACGGCACAGCGCATTGCTGGCAAAATGCAACATGAGAACTCACTAAAAAGATTAACCAGAAATTGGATCAACCCTTTCACACTCCCTCGACACACGTAAAGAGAGAGCACTGGGTGAGGAATACCCTAGCATATGCGATGTTGTGAGCAAGACATAGCCAGCTCAGCCCTCACACAATAGTATTTGTCACACTGCAAGCCCCGCGATGAGCCCAGATGTGACTGCAGATCGAAGGCATGAAAACGAAACTACATCACAAAAGAGAGCACACAGAACACACTGCCAGTAGGCACGTTCCGAGGCTTTTGTTCCTGTCGTCCACTTTTTCTTGTGCCCTGTAGCTCAAAACATGTGGTCTGTAGATTCTGACTGATGAAAATTCTGCAGTAGTATTAAAGTAGCCACTTCACCGCAGTTTTGCTAGCACCGCTACCCTCTACACGCCAGTTTCTGTGACCATGGCAATCGAATATGATAACAGCGCTGATTCTAAGAGGCAAAATTAAGTTAAGTGATGTGACAAGAGTGAGCTGCTATAACTAGTTAGCGCTGTTTGAAAATGCTGCGATTTTCAGTCGAAAGTTCAGATGAACTTGCTTCTGAATGTTTAGGAGGCTCAAATAATTTTAATAGCAGAAGTGTGGTGCAAATCGAATTGAATAACAGATAATTTTTGTAAATTCTAATAATCGCATTCCCCAGGAACTTATTAGGCCTTAAAAACGATTTAAGCCAGTGACAAGATGACTAAAGTTAGTTCATTTCCTGAGTGGTCACAAGTGCCAAACAAAAGTTGCTGTGCTCAGCAAGTGTGCATAAATGTCAGTGTTCCACCTGTTTAGTTTGTAAGACAAATATATGGCTGGAGGTGCCCAGCTGACATAATTTTGAACTTAAGGACAGCGTACACCTGTTAGTTATTGCACAATAGTTTAAAGAGCTAAGAAAAATAAAGAAACTAATATTTTCACATTCCACAAATGTTTGCGCTGTGTCTGTAAAAGTGCCCTTGAAGATCAAAGCAAAGATACCAGGCAATTATTACCTAAGGTGCCATATTTTAACATGAAAAATGAAAAGCACGGCTGTGCAGTAAGAGAGTTAGTCACCTTCAGCATTCCCGTAGTGGGTGAAAATGTAGCAGCCAGGTATGGTGTTTGTATCCGAAAATCTTCTCTTGAATCAGAGCGTGATATAGGAAAATACCTAGAGGAGACAAAAGGCAGCAGGTACAGTTCACATGAGTGCAACAAATAAAACTCATCAATTATAAAATCATAAAAGAAAATAAAACTTCAAATCATGACCTCGCAGAATCAGGGATATGATGCAGCGCAAAAATGACCAATTCTAGATGAAAGTCTAGATAAAAATACAAACGAGAAAATCAGTGTCACTCACAGTGTGTCGGGAGATGAGACGGAATTGTATAGCGTGACAGAAGCACGGAACACCATGCCACTGATTCCTTCAATGTGCTCCACTCGGTATGTGGCCAGGCCAAGAGGTGGAACATCAACCATGAATGACAGCTGGAAACAAACAACCATGCTTGACGTTTCATTGTTTACAGTGCCAGCAAAGAGGATTATCACAACAGCAAAGCGGCCACTACAAAGATGAAATCACTGTATCTAACAAAGGAAGAAGTGTCAGAAAAGTACAATATGTAGTTGTGTCAGAAAAGTACAATCTGTAGCAACAAGCCTTTTTACATCTTGTGTTATTACTTGTGAGAACTAGAACAGCACTTCACCCACTCAAGAACATCAGAGGGCTGAGACTTGAGTACAGCAATGAGCGTGTGTTAACAGGAGTTAACACGACAAAACAACTCGCTGCAAAGTCTAGTCAAATTAAGCTACATAACCATGCAATCTCAGCTGCACAATGCCCATCCAGAACTTCAGTACATAACATGGCATTTCAACAAATAAAATGGTTTGCCTTTATTTCTGACATCTTCGCAGAATATGCTTTCATCTCTTTGTGTGCACCATTGCAATCGGAATCAGAGACCAAGTATGCATCCATCAAGTAGAAAGACAATAGAGAGAAAGTGCTTTAAAAAGGCAGGGGATATGTTTGCAAGCACATTATGATGTAGATAAAAAAAAATAAGTTGAGCCACACTAGAAAAATTTGCGGCATTCATTGCCCGAAGCATTTTTTTATATCATCGCATTGTGCTGCGCGAACACATTTACTGGCAAGAAACCCTGTCATACTATTAATGAGTTTAAAAAATCATGATTCATTTACTTTTAACCAGTGCTCTCTAACACTGAAAGATTCCAGAAATAGCTCATGGACAACTATTATTGCAAGTGAGATAGAGGACTTCTTACTTGTTAGTTTGCTTTGAAATATATAGTATGAACAGTGATGGGGAGTATGCTTCCTACAGTCTATTAGATGTGCACAAGACAACAAAAAAAAATCTTTTTCCATTTCCTATAACAAAGATAAAAACATACGAGAAGATTAAGTCATTAAGTCAAACTTCTCTTAATATGAACTCAAGCACTGATCAGTTTCAAGTCATGCTTTGCTCCGGGGGTTTGAGATGACATGAAAAAGCAATTTTTGAAATGTTAAAATTTAGTACCTCACCGTGTTCGCAAAACACACTTTTTTGTCAGAAAAAAACTGTTGCGGATTTGGGAGGTCTGTTAAGCAGGTTTACACTGTCAATTAAAATTTTCCCAAATTCTGATAACCAGTGCAGGGGTACACTTAGTACGCATGTTTATTTATCATGCAAATAAACACAGTGGTAAGTGCACCAAACAAACAGCTTCAAAGTTATCACACATATTTTTGGACTATATAACAACCAGACACAGACTTACTTCAGCGAAACAGAAACAATGACATTATGTGAGCAAGTCTAAATGCATGAAAAACAATTTTCACAGTGGTAAACAGAGCCACAGCTTTTCTCTCTAGATGTTGCCGCTCTCTGTGATATAGCAGTACCCTTCATCGTGGGAAATGGGCATACCACTGTCCCGGTAGAAGTAAATACTAGTGGGTTGGAGGCATATCTTTAGCAGCCAAATAAAGGGTTTAACTTATTGGCAATCATGATTTACTGCAGACAAAAATTATTTCATGCCACAAAATGCTACCTGTTACGTGAAAATGATGCTCAAATGTTTATACTATCTAATGTTCAAGAGCTCTAAAGAATGCCATAGAGACAGGAACCACACATTATGGAACATTTATGGTACTACATTTCACTGATCCTGAAGATATCGACAACATGCACATAATGTTTCAGTTTGGCACACCATACTAGCACCAAAAAAAAAAGTCTTACAGAAAAAACAAAAAACAAAAACAAAATCAACTCCAAAACAAGTTCAAAGTGGTGCAGAACCTGAGTACTGTTCATCTATTTAGGACCACAGAAGTTAAATATGGCCACATGGAGGCTCCAAACATTGTGCAGCTAATAAAAATTATGGGTAGAGAACGTAACGCTAGCAACTTCAGTCACATCACAAAAGCATGATTTCACAACACCAAAGTTGAAACTCATGGCTCATAAGCACATCAACAGCTGAAAATGCGCCAAAAGCTTTCAACTCACCTCAAATGTGCCCCTAATGAGCTCTTCCCTTTCCCAAACGGGAGACAGCTGGCTGGGCACGACACTTCCGTTGGAGTCAATCACCACGATGGATGCAGTGGACACTTGAAGATTCACAATCTCATTCCTTGGCACGGTCAGAGAGTTGTAGAATACGACGTACCTGCATTGCATGCAGCAAGCAGAGATAATGGATGGTTAGGCACACACTTTCATCCTTCACTGGCTTTGGCATTTGCACAGATAGCAGACTGTCATGTTGCTACACTGTCTTCCTGGATGAGCAAAGCTTTGACATTAAACAAACTGAAAACTGCAGACTACTATTTAATAAACAGAAATGTGCTATCAACAACAACAAGAACAAATAGATAAGTCACACTACCAGTTCTACCATAATACAGTCACATCAAACTTCTCCAGTAGACCAGTGTGAATAGTGGTTTTTTGGTTTGAAGCTAATTCAGTAGAATCTAACTGATATGAACACAGCTGATAAGAATTGCTGGATAATATGAATTTGTTAAATTCCCCGGCCATACTGCATTGCGTACAATGGACAGAATTTCAGAAGTTCCAAACACCCTCCAAACAGCTGTAAATAAATCCCTTCAGCTGTAAACAGACCGGCATGAATGCATTTCCCGCGGTTATGCATATGGATCATTAGTTTTGCGTGATACAAGTATTTTTTGCGACTCCGTAATATTCGTATCATTGAGATTCTACTGCAGTAATTTTCTTTGAATAATTTCAAATACTTCTGGCATATAAAAAGATAATAAATGGAAAATTGAGATTTTCAAAATCATGTGTTCTTTTTAACACACAAGGTCATTACATGAAAAAAAGAGAGAGTGCATCGAAGCTTTGCTACACTCATTGAAGCTGTGACGCCTTTCTGCAAAAATGGCCATCGGAAATTGTCAGAGAGTTCATCTACATGTGGACCTGACATTAATTGTGGGGTGTGAGACCTATTTGTGGGCCTCCAACTGTGCGTCGTTGCGCAGCTGTTGCTTTTAAGCGGAAACTCCATAGACACCTGCTAAGCTTACACACCGCTTGCCTGCATGCCCAGCACCACATAGCGTCGGGCATCAGAAATGGGCATCCACCTCCACGTGCCTCATGCTAGCTCCCTCTTGTGCTCCCACCATCGCACTTGATGAGCGAATTTTATGTGGACAATTTCAAGCGCATGTGCCGGTTCCTGCGGGTAACATGGGCACAGACACCTGACAGGTACAGATCTGGGCACCACACTTGCGCCTGCTCACGTCTGATGCTGCACGCATGTGCACACTGGCTCCGGCATGTGCGCGGGTGTGTAGACATGAGACACGTACGCCTAGAAAGTGTCCAGAGAGTTGGGGCTTTGACTACACACATGCTGCAGTACCATCCCAGAAGAGCTATGCAGAACCAAAGCCCCACGAAGCAAGTGTTCCAGAAAAATTATTTGCTCGAGACAAACACTTAGAGATTTCGGATGCCAAACTCTCTCATTGAATCGAATACCAAATACTTTCCATTTGACCAAATATTTGAAATTATTGAAAATTCAAAAAAGCCTATTCTTTAGCACAGAAGAGAGCTTTCATGAATCATGATCTTTCGAGACTGCAAAAGTAAGTAAAACCACTTGCAAATACTGCAGACAGGTGAGACAACCACATATCAACACTGACTGAAAATTTCAAATCCAATCGGATGAAGTCCGCAAATCAAATGGCCAGCCATATCAAAGCTGACACAAAGAAGGAATTCTTCAGTTTAAGGTATAGTAACAGCATCACACCATGGACACGCTTGGTTTCATGTATGTGAACGAGTTGCACACACATGTGCATGCAAAAATGTGCACAAATACTACATACTGTTATACGCACATCAGATTCTTACTTTACCTGATCCTTCCTTCTCTAGTAAACGTGAGGGGCTGCTTGTGAGGGATCCCATCATATGTTTCCTGAGTGTTATCCTAGAACAAAGCACAGTGCATGGTGTACAGCACAGACATGCTTGAGAACTATAGTCTCAAGCTCTTGCCCAAAAATGGTCCTCTAGCCATGACTTCCACAAATTTTGTACCATTTAAGAAGAATGAGTAAAGTTCAAGTGCCCTATAAAAGCAAGATTTTCACTCAGCAATACAAATTTCTTTTGTGCAAGTTTGCAAGGCCTAAATTTGTGAGACATCTTACTTCAAAAAAGTGCATTCTTACACAAAACAAAAAAGAAACTGAAAGGGCTTTAAAATAACTGTAATCGAGCCCGATTATAACGAACATGACCGTCATATGGCATTCATTCATTATATTCGATGTTCACAGTAAATGGACTAGTCATAATATAGATGAAAACCGAAAGGCACACTGTCTTGGTGCATTGTTCACGCAGTATGTGGAGTCGCAATCAAGCTGGCCAAATTTTGATGCCAGTTGACATGTCATCGTGCATCGTGATCAACGAAGTGATCCGCACCGTTTAGGCACAGCAGGAGCAGTGGCAGTGGAAGCTGGTTTTTGTGCACAGAAAACATTCCGTACTGTCCAAGATTTAGTCTAAGCTAAAGTCAATTTTTCAGGCAAATAAAGAGCAGAGGCATCTGGTGAACTTAGCATGGGCGCAGTGCAAGAGAAAAGGCCTTTTTGGGAAGCTCTCATAGAGCACTGGTTCCGTGAGGCGAGACTGCCTGCCTGCTCTTGGCCGGAAAACATACAAGCATGCGGATCTGACGAAGTAGGTGCTCGAGCCGTTCTAGGTTCTAACGCTTAATCTCGTTCCTAAGGAATCATTGATAAGTGCACATGATGCAACCGATAACAGGTGCAACTGATGGACGTGCTCCATGTGCAGGATGAGATAGCATCTCTTCCCATAGTTCTGTTGAGGAGCTATAAGATTTCTCTTTTCATGACCCACTGTAAAAAGATTCGTGGGTTCCTGCGTTTGCAGGGGAAGACAGGTAGTAAAACCTCATTCGTGCATTTCTAAAAAGCTGTGGAAAAACATACTATCTGAGAAAATGTATGATCCAAATTGCCTAATTTTGAAAAATGTAACTTGACAATTTTACTTCATAAAAATTCGATTAACATTTCTAGTGCGTGCAGAATTCAGTTCGCATTTGCGCTGTCGTAAGTGCAGAAGGAACTTCGCAACGCATCCAGCTTGTCGACAGCAATGGCGAATGTAACCAAACTCTCTTCCGCGTCATTTTCTGATGCTTTGCCCCTTCATCTAAGATAACTTTCCATAAATTTGGACACTAAAATAACTGATACATGTGGCAGCTAATTGATAAAGGCGCAAGGCTCAGCTTACCATCTGAAGAACGAAGAGGTCGTCTTCAACACCACCATAGGAAGGCACATTGAGAAGCATGTACAGAGCCCCCTTGGTGATAATCTCTCTTAGATGCTGCAAGGATTTGAATAACCTAAAAAAAAATGAAAGGATGACATTCAGAATTAAACAAAAATGTGTCAAGTAAACGTGAAACATGTGGAAAGTTTTCTGGAAGCTTTTGGATATGACTTTTGGGAAAAGAAATTCTAAAACGTTAGGCATCACACAATGCATGCTAATTTCCACAAACCTTTTGTGTTGTACAGAAGGATCGTTAAATGATTGTTTTCTACTGAGAGATTAATGATTAGAATGATTTTTTGTACAACATATGGATGAAATAGACATCTCGGAAGTTCCCATGCTATTTGGCTTGGAAAGTATTTTCCAAACACTCAGACACAAATTGGCTGACTGGTGAGGGTTTAATGTCCCAAAGCGACCCAGGCTATGAGGGACGCCGTAGTGAAAGACTCCGGAAATGTCGACCATCTAGGGTTCTTTAACTTGCACCAACGTTGCACAGCACATGAGCCTCCAGAATTTTGCCTCCATCAAAATTTGACCGCCGCGGCCGGGATCGGGTCAGCAGCAGAGCACCATAACCTCTGAGCCACCCTGGCAGCTTACTTAGACACAAATTAAGACATGCTCTCGTGACAAGACGAATGAATTGACTGAACGATTATTAAGCAAGAAATATTGCTAATTCACTAATCAGTCAAGTGATCAACATAAAATTGACTAATAGTAAGCTAAATAGCCACCGTGCAAGCCTCACCTGACTCCATAATCAACAACCACGACGTTCTTGGCCGTGCCAGTGATGCCATCATGGTGCTGGAAGAGCCCCAGGTTCCGCCGGGCATAGACTAGGCCGTTTATCATGCTGTTGGCCAGTGGTAGGAAGTCATTGCCAATGTAACCCATGCGCGCCCACACGAGAGAGAACAGGATCTCAGCCCCCCTGCACAAACAAAAGGTCAAGAATGAGCTGAAGCAACTAGCATGAATAAGAAGGGCACAAATATAGTCAATCCCGGCCATATCGAACCTGAAGGAGATTGCGAGTTTGAACGATAATTTGATACATAAAAAAATGGCCAAAGTTAAGCTTATTGGTAACACTGAAGCAAGAATACAGTGCACCCACAATAGCGGTGCGCTTTCTCCAGCAATGTGCCACTCATGGGCTTACTGGTAGTGCACCGTTCTCTCAGCATCGCTAGGAGTAGCTTGCTTCACATTGAAGCCACAGTGGGCAGTGCTTTGGAATTAGCCTCCACCTGCCATGACAGGTCTAATCCTTTTACCAGTATACTATAAACAGAATAATCTAATTAAAATTAAGGTAAGGTGGAGTTGGTTTTTACAATGTCTTTGGCAGTTAAGCATGCCAGGCGAGGGCCGCCGCTATAGGCTTTGTATTTAGGTTGTCTTCGTCTTTACTGCATGGCTTCCCTGCACGACAGTGGTGTCGCGTGAAAAAATATGAGCACAAGAATGATGGCACACCTCAAGTTCACCTCACATGGTTTTACAAAGCTAGCAACGCATGTAGTCCACCTGGTTCTGCACAGGACAAGTGATCGCAGAAGCACCGTTAGAAGTTCCACTTGCAGGTGCTGGCATGCCGTTCAATATGCCGAATGTTCCGTTTAACGGGAGTTCGATTAGATAAACACGAACACTAGTGCATGGAATTTTCAAGGGGATGTTATGATTGTTCGATATAAACAATAATTCTATATATCCGGGACTGGCTGTACTGAGTTACTGCAGCTGAAATGAACTAATGAGATAATGAACCTTTGGAAAAGATTGGCTGAACAAGCATACTTCTACATCTGACAAAAAAAATATATGCTGATGAAGACACAAGGGAAATCAACTGTATGTTAATACTAGCATGAAGTTATTGTACAGGCGGTAATTAGATTAGACATTTCTTTAATAATCGATGGCTAGATCGAAAGCACTTTCTGCTAAAGGTTCACCGCGGAGTTTGTTAGGCCTAGCGTCACCGAGCAAGCCAGGAGTGTGTGGCATGCTGTCACCCGGTGGGCCGCACATCGCTGCGGAAAGGGCGCCACCAGTGCATCCACGTCACAGGAAAACATGGTTTTCTTTTTTCCTTTATGATGCGAATTCCTTGTACGGACACTGCTGTCGTGAAGTGACAGTGGTTCTAGAGGAAGTCTGAACAGAAAGCTATGTTGCTGGCATGGCCATACTGCATGCCACAAACGTCTTCGAAGAGTTGGAGCAGCCATATTTCTGGCATGTCGTTCAAATCATCAGTTTTATAGATGCATGTGACGTCTACTTAACATGCAGTGACGGAAGTGAATGCGCTTCTCATACAAAGCCGCTTCTTCGCCGCTGAAAAGCCTGGTTGCGTGCGGTGCACAGTAGTAGTATAAAATCTATCTTGCATGTCAAGTTTGTGGTGAATGGCTTAGCAATAAAATTTAGAGTGGTTGTTATGGAAAAAAAGTAATTCTGAATTGAATTTTTGCATAGTGTGCAATGTCACCATTATACTCTTATTATGTGGCAGAACTGTGTGTCCGAACAGCCTGACGCCCTGGCTCAAAATTGTCTTTAGGAAAATAGCAATGGTCACAAGGACGGTAGTTCGATTTTATAATTGAATAGTTATACTTCGGTTTTGACTGATCCATTCCCCAAATCTGCTGAATGCTGCCCAGAAGCGCTTCATATAAAGACAAAGAACAATTAGTTGTGATAAATATTCTGATGCAAGTTCACACAACACTCGCCTAAGATGTGCCTCTACAACGCGATCCATGTTCTTGTAGAATGGCCGCGATGTGTAGTAGCCGCTCCAGTAGTTGTCGTCCCTGTCGGCATAGGTGAAGAAGTCGCCGCTCAACGAAGGAAAGCCCAGTGGCATGTTGCTGCTGTCCACCGAGGACTCTGACCGTAATGCTGCAAAGTAGTCTTCCAGAGTGCCGAACTGAACCTGTGAAGATTCACCGCAAACAAAAACAGAAAAACTGCTATTCATTTCCACGTAATAGATATAATAGTCTGAGAAATTTTATGGTGAGTACCTACAACATAAAGAGTCAGCCGCTCTGCAGCAAACAATGCTGTATTTGGCAAGACAGTTTGGCACAACTGCAATACAATTAAGGAGGAAGTCAACAAGATTCTAGCAGAATTAATGATGCTTATCTCCCAAAATGCAAAATATGTATTTCAGTAAACTGACCAGTTCAGTTCCAACTTGCAGTTCATAGAAAATTCGATAAAGTGAATGTTTGTGCAATAAAGTGGTGTGCCTCCAAAGGGATTTCTGTACATTAAGTCCTATGGGGTCTGACGAGAAACAGATGATACAGTCGATCCCAGATATATCGTATTATTGCTTATATTGCATAGTCAGAACATCCCCTTAAAAATCCCATACAGAAGTATAGCAGTGTTGTTACTGTTTATCGAGCTCCCAATTAGTGAACACTCGATATATTGAACTGTGTGCCACATCCCTGCAAGTGGCGCCTCTCCTAATGGTACTGCCATGATTGTTTTTTATGCACGAAGCCGTCTCTTATGCATGGCCTTAGGCACCTGCTGGCAGCGCTACTGCTGTGAAACCGTGTGATAAGGTGAACATGGGGTGTGGCCTTCAGTCTGGTGCGCTTATTTTCAACACGACACAGCTCTCTCACTTGGCCTGCTTCGCTACTGAAGGCGATGCAGAAGTCAACTGTATCTAATTTTATTTGAGATAATGTCGTGACTATTGTAGACAGGTAACACAATTAGGAGTCTTATGATCGGCAGTGGTTTCTTCCAAAGTGCCGTACTCTGTGGTTTCGATGCGAAGTAAGCTAGGCCCAGCAACACCCAGCAGGCAGTGTGCCGCCATTATGATAGCGGGCAGCATGTCGCTACCAAAAGCACACCACTAGTGTGGGTGCATCATATTCACACTTCTGGGTAACAGATAAGGTTAGCTATTGCCATGCCTTATACATCTTTATATGTATTGAATTATCATGCAATCCAATTCGAGTTCGACATATCCGGGATTGACTGTACTTCATTGTAAAAATTTCACTCAGGCTACATTCACTGTGCTCGAATTCAACTGCAGCTAACATAACTGTGCTACACGAACATATGCGTACAACAAGGCTCAAGATCATTTTGGCATTAAAAAATAAGGCTTTCAGAAATCAGTTAGCAGCAGCTTGATCTTTTACACTAACAGCCTACAAAACTTCGAACAATTTTTCCCATTGCACAATGCAGTCTCCTACTCCTCTAATGAATATGATTAGAAATGATTACACTGCTTCAAAGTGGTGTGTTGTTTGCACCCAAATTTTGCACAGAGTAAGCGCTGTATGGCGAGTTTTATCTGCTGCTGTATTTTGCGACTACACCTGGTGATAGCTGCAAGCATATCAAAACGCCCACCACCTTTCTGACAACATTTTGCTTTGCCTTCTTGGAGTTGGATGGCAACACCACTGAGCAGTACTTAGAATTAGGTTATGCCTACCTGCTGACAAACAGCATCTTTCAATTTATTTTGGATGAAATAGGAAAGTAACACCTCCTCATAGACTGCCACCTAATCTCAGACCCACTTCAGAGTGCACCACTCACAGCATGACTTCAGTTCACAACGATCTAGAAAAAGTAATCCTGCAAGAAAGAAACCCCCAGAAAAAAGATACTGGCTGGATGTCCAACTGGCACTGTTCCATCACGTGCAACCCCATAACATTGTCCTACTCTAACATAAGCTGCATTCTCTAACACTAGCTGCATTCCAAATGGCAGCTGTGGTGACGGAAGAATGAGCAAAATTGGGCATGTCTTACACGGATAGGGAAATGCTAATGACCTGGATGGTATTATCAGTGCTAAGCACTGCTGCTTTGCGCATTAATGTCTGATGAGAGCCGCTTAACTGCACGCTGTGCTGTGCTGCTTTGCTTTTTGCATACATAGCGCAGAGCAGTTACAGTAAACACAAATGCGCTATGCTGTGCTAAGTATGAGCAGTGATCACCTGTGATATTTTGCACCTTTTTTTCCTTATTTCTTTCGTGCACGGCAGGGGCTTCTCCATGTCGATAAGACTTACACACTGTTGAGCGCGGCTAAGGGCGAGAGTTTCTTTGTTGGCAATAGCACTAGCAGAGCAGCAGCTGGCGCATGCATGCAGCACAACCACCTTCCCCTCTTAGCTTTAACTTTGGCCATGCAAAGGTACAGGCGTTGCGCAAACTCTGACTCTCACCATCTATTTCTCCTTAGTTCTATCTGACTTTAGGTCGCGCAATGGATCTTGCATCGCGCCAGCTGTGTCATCGGATTATACTCAGGACAGAGGCTCTGTAAAACAGCTCTTGCTGCAAAAAAAATAATAACAATGAGAGTTGACTGACACCTCCAAAGTGCAATTTGCCATTTATGGCCTTCTTCATCAAAATAACAAACAATAAAAAGAAATTTCACGTCCAGCAATGAAGTACTCTCAGTCAATCATTGGCAAAAACTAAAAGAAACCTAAATTATGAAAACCCCATTCTAACCAAATTAAAACCCCACATATGATGCCCAATTTTTCACCCCCCCCCCCTTCTGAAGTAAAATCTTGAACCTAAAAACAAAGCACCTCAAGTTATATTCAATTCCAAAATGACAAAGGAAATGAGGACACTTGCCGGCCGCTTCAGCCACACGTACCTCAGCATGCAGGTTTTCATTCACATTTATGTAGTCGAAGAGTTTCTGGTAGTTGTTGAACTGGTTGTCCCACTCGTTTGCTTTGTCGTATCTGAAGTCGTCTCCAAGCGGAACAAGCACAACATGAGTTCTGAAGAGCAAGGACTTCTTGCGGTACTGGTCCAGCAGCAGCATCGCTCTGCACAGGAGACAATAATGTGAACCCATAACTAATCCTTTCATCCACAGCAATAATATTCTAGCCTGCATGAGCCATAGTGTTGTACTGTAACTGCCACTGTACCCATGCAGGCAATGACTGACTTTTTTCGGAGGCATTTTGTAGCCTAAGAACAAATGGCAGTCTTTCCGCTTGGTTGGGATGAATGCACATACATAGGGTCTTCTGCCATAGCCAAAGAAACTTGACAATCACCCTCCACTTTATTGAAACAAAACAAGTATGTGAAGCAAGTTCCACTAGGCCAAAGAAGACAACCAAAATGCAAGCCACTGTAAAAGCTCATGAATTCGACCGCCGTTAATTCGGGAATCCGGATAATCCGAACTGTCCGCTCAGTAAATCTACAGCGTTGTACACGAGCTAATTCAGACACTACGGGTTTCGCACCAGTTAGTTTGAATGGGCTCCTAAAGGGAGGCCGTGCCCAGGCATAACAAGCGTGGGAAAAGATCATCGAAATAGCCCTACTTCAAACTTCAAAGACTTTATTTCTTCCTTACGAAGAAAAAGGAAGCTGAGGCAAAAGGCCTGTAGCGCCTGACGAGGCCTCAGCTTCCTTGTACAGTTTGCAGTACAGTGCAGGGGTAAAGAAAAAATTGAACATGTACAAATCAAACAAACATTTCAATGTTTTACAGAACAAAGCAAAGAGAAGGAGGCTCACACACTGCATGAAAAGTGAACACGGCGGAGCAACAAACATGACATAAAACCAGACTTTGCTTGTGCACAGAAAATAAATAGGTGAAATACACAACACTTTTCAATAGCATTAATACTGTTAGGCACAAAAAGGGCCTGTATTTATTAGGTAAGCTAAGATTGTGTCAGAATGTCGGTGCACAAAAGTTTAAAGATTTAACATGTCATTTTGCATTAAGTAGTGCTTGGTTATAGCATTAAAATGTTTGAGAGAAACACTAAAATCAAGATCATCCAAAAAATTATTTAGGGCGGTAAGTGCTTGATAGATCATTTGCTGTTTCCCGTAGTTGGTACGCGTCCTAGGGACTAGTTTCCTATGTGCTCGGAGGCTATGCTGTGATGAGGAATTGTCTGGAATGGTATTATACAGTTGGTTTTTGTAGATGTGTTGGAACAAACGATAATTATCGATGCCTGATCCGCTTTACGCTAACTGTGCTTGAGAAAGAGTGGTGCTGTAGCCAAATATTGAGGATGACCGTGATACCCTTCGATTGCACGTAACCTGAATTCCATGCTGAAGAGTTGCTTGCAGCCTGCATACTGATGGCCCCATCTCCTAGAACAGTCAGACCGCTTAGTTTTGGTTTCATTTTTCTGAACGCCGTGCCAGCCTGCAGCGACGGCTGCTCGAACAGCCAACATTAGCCAGTCAACTCATGTTCCAGACCCTGAATGGCACGTCAATAGTGTTTTAAACCCCCTCCCTCCCCCTTTTGTTCTCTTCTCTCTGCTTTGGCCCCACTGAAAGTTTCCTTCGCTTCTGTCCGCATGGTTTCATTTTTCCAGTACACTGAAACTTAGTGCTCATCACGTGCTGTTTGCAGTTCATGCAGTGAAGCCCCCTCACACGTGACGCAATGGTGCCACTGGGGAGGGGGTGCGACGTGGTAGCAGCGGATCTCCACTATGTCACTGAGGATGACGAGGAAGCCTTTACAGTTTTAAAGCAGTTCTGTTTTGATGCTCCCAACAGTAACCACGCAATAAAACATTGATGGAAATGTGAAAAGCAATCACTGTTACGACATTTGTATCTTAAAATTAGGCACCCATTGCAGAGTCTTTCAATAAATAAATTTACCATGATGCAACCAGTTCCTGACAGTTTTTTCGGAGTTATTTGATAATTCAAACTTTCGGATACAGTAACTTTTTCCAGTCCCTTGAAGTTTCAATTAACGAGCTTTTACTGTACAAAAAAACTCTGGCCACATCTATGAGCACAGAATACAAGCTATAAGGAAATTCCCAGTAGCATTCGCTTTATTTTTACTTGTTGATGTCAAGATTCCAGCATTTAAAGCATGGCAACTTGCTTTCAAGTAAATGATTCCCACTGACCCTACTTCCCACTAAACATCAACATGAGTGAGAAGTCAGTCAGATTACTTATGTTACTAATTTAGTCACAAAGAAAAGCAATTTATTAACAGCGGCTCAAACCAACTCAAATGATGTGTCAACATTTCAAATACCATGCTCTCCAGACTGTTAAAGATTTTTTTACGAAGAAATTGCCGCAACACACCGCACCATTAATCATGCATTTCAGGCAAAATAACATCGTCAGTGAACTTAGCATGCAGAAAACAAAGCAAAGTTACAAATCCAAAACAGAAGCACGAAAATGGTAACTACTGGCGCCCTGCCTTAAACTTCTCTACACTTTACCTACACCTGACTATCCTTGAACAGTCCACCACAACCTGCGATTTCTGCATCGTTAAAGTTTTAAGGTCACACTTTGGTGTATAAATACTGCCAAGTCACCACCACCATCATCATCGTCAGCTGGATTACATCTACTGCAAAACTACCTCCCCTCCAAACACTCCCCAGGTATAACCCTCTCTTGCTCTTACTTTATAAGACTTAAACCGCTACAAAAACACTTACCTATCAGCTACATTGTGGTCGGTGATGGCTACTGGAGGCACTTTCCAGGGGCAGTTGATCTTGTTGCCGGGAAGTCGCTTGAAGTCAAATTGGCAGCATACCTTGGGGTCAGGCCCACACGTGTGTGGAATATCATAGCTGTAGAAGGGCATCATGTGGCACAGAATGTCTGTTGTTTTGTTTTGATCTGCAGTTAGAGGAGACAAAAAAGAAAGGCACTGTCACAATCCCCTGGGGATCTTTAACGTGCACTGACATCCCACAGCACACAGGCGCTTTCCGGCATTTCCTTTTAATGTTTAAAAACAAGAAAAAGTAAAGGGAATTTGATGGCACTGCCTCCACAATTTTGATGATGCCTCAGTTGGCTATATTTGCAGCGCTACTAAAGAGTGGCATGTTGAACATCAAGTTAAACTGGCACAGCAAGCACAGGAGAAATGAAGAAATGGGCTCACTACAAAAACAAAGAACAAAGAAGTGCAAAGAAACATACAGTCAAGAAAGTGACCTCAAAGCAGCATCACAAATAGCTCTTCTGCAGCACAAAC
The DNA here is from genome assembly GCF_052857255.1 of Amblyomma americanum. NCBI lineage: Eukaryota > Metazoa > Arthropoda > Arachnida > Ixodida > Ixodidae > Amblyomma > Amblyomma americanum. The sequence continues at coordinate 59,895,367 of NC_135502.1, forward strand.
GACTAGAGCAACATCTCAAAGGCAATAAACAAAAGCAAAACCACCAGATAACCAAAAAGACTGAAAGCGATGCAATTGTTAATGATGGATTGTTAATGATGACGATAACGAAAGGTTTGCCCAAACAAGGAACCAAGGGGCATTTTCTGTTTTTTTTCCTCCCTCAGAGAACTGCCTCTGAAACTGAACTGACTGCCAAGATACTTAGTAGAGAGAGGACAGGAAGATGGGATTCTTGATAACACAAAACAAAGTGAACAAGTGTTAAGAAGGCACTGGAGTCCCACCAGCCAATGTTTCAACAAGAAGACTTATCTTCCTCTGGGCAGTACGGTCATCATTGGCAGGGGTTAAATAGGGCCTTCATTCAGTGTGATGTGGGAAGGGGGGAGGGGAGTTGGAACAGGTAGAATTCCAAACAGGATAGGCCAGCTCAGCAGAACAAAATCCGGGGAAGTGGATAGATAGTAAATGTGAACTTGAAAAAGCTGTTTCTCCAGGCATGGGGGCTGCAACAGGTGTCATGGCAAGAGGAAGCAAGGCTGAGCTGATAAAACTGCAATAAAAAGATTGAATAGCACTGCAGAACCACATGGGAGGAAGGGAAAAAAAAAAAAGGAAAGGGAGAGGACATAAAAGGAGAGAAGGAACCACACAAGAGGAGAGAAAAAACAGCATAGAAATGCCTGTTTCGTTTCCTGTCAGAGAATGCAAGAAGGAGAAATAAATTTAAAAAAAAAAAATGGAAAGGACAAAGGAAAGGGGTCAGAAGTGCAGAAGCAAAAAAATGAAAATTGTTTTGGGGAGAAGGAAATGGCGCAGTATCTATCTCATATATCCTTTTACACATGAACCCATGTAAAGGAAGGAATACAGGCATTCTCTGACAAAAGCAGGCACTGCTATGCTATTCCTTTTTCTTTCCTTTTGTGTCGCTCTCTCTCATTTTTTCTTTTCCATGTTTGGTTCTGCCCTGCTGCTCCATCTTTTAGAGTGAAAGCTCTGCTTCAGCTGCAAAAGCCGTTTCATCCCTGAAGCCTGATCTCGAATAAACAATAAATAAAATAACTATTGCCATGTCTGGGTTTCGAACCCGCGGCGGCTTGAACAGATCAGCTTCACCGGCCTGTGCACGAGAGCACCATGTTATCACCGCAGCCGATCACGCCTTGTGTTTAACTGCAACACATTCTTGCGCTATGCATTGCATGTCATTGTCTTCATCAACTAGTACTACTATAGAACTAATACCATCGCCAGACGTGCCGACGACCCAGCAAAGCAAAACCGTGAGCCAACCAGGCTAAATATGCTTTAGCACATCTACTCACTTTAAATGCGTTAAAATCCTACCACTTTTTTATGCCAGCATTTTCTGCTCAAACCTACTTCCTCTTGCCATAAAAAATGCCGCAGCCCCCATGCCTGGATAAACAGCTTTTTCAAGTTCATGTTTGCCATTTCTCCACTTCCCCGTATTCTGTTCTGGTGAGCTGATGTAATTCTTTTTCAGTTTTTTTTTTTTTTTCAGGTCAACTGCTCTAATCCTTTTTTGAATGCCACCAGTCGCAGCCTACCACCACCCTTCCCACATAATACTCTCCTCCCTCTCACCGGTGCTTCCTTGTCAGAGCAAACGCCCTATGTATCCTGTGCCAATAATGAAGGCAGTATCCAAACACAGACAAGTGCTCTTGTCAAAATGTTGGCTAGTGGGCTGAGGCTCCTTCTCAACCCTTGTTCACCTTATTTTGTCCTACAGAGATCCTTGTAATGAACCATGTATCATACACCTAATTATAACACAACTGCAACAATTAATAGTTTTGAGAGAGCAGTTATTATGGAAGAAAAGCACGCACCCCATGGTTGGCGCCATATGAACTCCACAGCTCTCTGCTTTGATAAATACTTCTTCACCGAGTAGTGGACTCGCTGCACCACCATGCTACTAAAACCCATTCGTTTGAGAAGGTACGGCATGGTGGATGAGAGACCGAAAGGATCAATTGCCCAGCCATTTTTTGGCCGCACCCCTGAAAAAAAAAAGTAAAAAAAAAAAGCATGAAGCAAACTTGGCACACAGTGACTGACAACATGGCCTGCAAGCGGTGTTTACGTATGAACCAGAAATCTTCCTACCTCTTTGTGTACCTGCAGAGACACAAATTTGCATTTATCTTTTCCTTGAATTAACAAAATCTCTATACATCCACCCGACTTAATGCATCAAGTCTCACGCAGAGTCACCATGCACATAGCATGTTAAAGACATGGCTGGCACAAGGCCTTGCCTGATTAATCTGATAGACAGAGAATGGCTGTCATCTGTGAGCCTGACCACAGAACAGTGAACTCGGGCAAATTACTCGACCAGGGTAGTCACCTACTAGAATGGATGTTAAAGGTGACCTTTCTGCTGCTCTACTTCACATATGGCGATGTTTGTCTAGTTGGTTCACTGGACCTGCCTTTCCACAGCTGCGGTAACAGACTGTTGCCTTTCAGTTAGTCTTGATGAACAAGGCAAGCACTACTGCCAAATGAATTCTTGCACGATGTAGATCATGAAAAATACATGATTTCTTTCCAAGACTCAAACACATAAGAAATTGGTGTACGCAGGTCAAATTAAATTCTGTGTGCAGGTCGGTTCTCACTGCAAAGCGGGTGGAATTTTAATACACACATGTCAAGGCTAAAGTACACAGAACAAAGTTTTAGCAGTACTGTGCTCGTGCATACACACATTGGTAGCATGGCTATGCACAAGCATACCACACAGACATCTTAATTTTCAGAGCTGGTGACCAACACAGACAAAACAATGCAACTATGCCGCATTTAATTGCATTCCAGCGACATGTCCAGAAGGAAAAAACCGCAGCGCATGCTAAACAGCCCCGACACATAGCCTGATTATGCTGCAGCTTCCTCTGAAGGTAAAACAAACAGGAAGACATGCACATGCGTACTGTGCCCCACAAGTGCACTTAGAGCGAACTACACCATTAAGCAGCACCCAAAGGAAGTTCAGCATCGTCTGTCACCCTTGCTGCCACAGGCACTATCAGGGAAAAGTCTCTGGGACATGCATACTGGTACGATGTTTGCCAACGATTGCCCAATGTACTCGCACACATTGCTAGCTTTAGCAGCGTTAACTGCTATGTATGAAATAGAGTACTTGGCGGGACTCTGGCGACAGTGTGAATTATCCAAATTTTCAAAATAACAAGGTTTTATTGTATATCACTCTATCACTGAACTTGCTGCATAGGTTGTCGACAAACACAAGGCTACTCACTCAAAAGTTAATGCTCATGTTGCCATTTTTGCATCTTTTGTCAAAAATATACACTTATGCAGGGTATGTTGCTCGGCAAGTTGGTACTTGTCGAACATCATGGAATCGCAGCGCTGGCAGACAAGGACAAAGAGAGGACACACACAGTCAAGTGTGTGTGTGTGTCCTCTCTGTATCCTTGTCTGCCAGCGCTGCGATTCCATGATGTTCGAAAAATATACACACTGCCATGTGTGCTACTGAGCTATGCAGCGAGGTTCTTGTAGCATCACTAGAAATCCTGAGCCGTAGAAAGATAAGGACTGTCATTCCGCTTTCTTCTATGCTACCTATAACACTATGCCATGATACTATCAACACTAGAAGAGATTTTCATGGCAACCAATGCTTTTGAAAGTGTTCACATCGAGAGTCAAGATAGCACTGCCCTCAGCACAAAAGGCACCGAGGAAATGCACGCGCTGCTTTGTGAGTTACATTACCCAGGTTTCGTTCCAGCCACTGGTGTCCCTCAACCATCTGTTCCAGCATGGCAAACACATGAGTGTTAGCCTCATCATTCATCACCCAGCCGCCTGTGACAATCTCCAGTTGGCCGGACTGCACATAGCTGCACAAACAATAAACATGCCTTGAACACTAGCAAAAGCCCTCACACAAGCTTCGCGGCACTGAGCTCACAACCACTGATATATTACATCATATAACAAATCCCTCCTAAGCTAAGAGCTTGTCATGCACAAATGAATGGGCACTTGCATGATAGATTAAAGCAGATATTTTTAAAAAATAGTGCTGAGCAATTTTTATTTTTACTTTCAACAGGTAATTTGTCTATTAAAGCAGTTTTTGTGGCACATTGCCATATTTACAGCAATTAAGTTTATAGGCAAGTTTTGCAGAAGAAAAATTGGTAGAACAATTATGCCAAACAAAACTATAATTAGCACAAGCTAAACCCTGTATGAAGGATATCAGCATGAAAAATTATTGAAAGCTATGATAGACGGGGGAAACTAAACAAACACAGGTGCAATATTAATAATCTGAAAACTAAGCATAGAAAAATATTTTTTCATTCTAAGCCACCACAGAGCATTTAATGTGTTATACTGACCCCCGCACTTTGGACTTGACCTCCTCACTTTGCTGATCAAACCAAAAGGAGAGGTAAGAAGTTTCAGCCCATATAAAACGCCTGCGCTTGTCCACACCCAGCTTGACGACCATGTTGTCCAAAATATGCCGCGTTTGGTCCAGGAAATACTTGTCAAATGTCTTGAGCCAACCTAAATGCACAAAGAGACGATAACCAATGGTCATATCATACTGACCTCTAACCCAAGTAAAAGGGAAATTAAAAATACACAGTACATGGCACTGAATCTAACTACATAACTACACTCCTGCATTATGCAGCAAAGGTTAAGAAGCGAAATGTGCTCATGCAAGAGGCCAGCATGGTTCCTGAATTCATATACTTGAAACAAGCATTCCCTGATTCCACACTTCCAGAATTCTGCGCCATCGTGCTACCATACACTTACAGCTCAGAGCCAAGTTCCAATTACTTTTTTTCTTGTGCATGTACCGCTGGGCCGGAATAAAATGAAAATTAATAAAATGAGACAAACATATTGCGATGTGTTAGTGAAGCGTGCAATGTGATGACATGTCACCAGTGGCCTACATACATTAGGCATGACTTTCATGCTCGAACATGAACTGCACCATTTGCTAAGGCAGACGAATGCAGAAAGACAGAAAAATGTGCACTCCTGGTAATGCAAATTATCCTGGCCTCACTGCAGTTTTTTACTACCTGTGGCATGAAGACCTTCATGCACAGACCAAGCTGTTTGTCACTACAGCATGCAAGAGTGGTCCTCTAAAGCAGTCTAACTATGACTGTCAGTGACATTGACAGCTAGACAGCTCTCCTTGCAGTGTGTGCCACTGTGTCAGTACAGCTTCATCTACCATCAGGACAGCACCATAAGCCCCACAGTATTTAGGTCTGTTTCACCCCAACTTCAAAGCAAAGGCGGCAGCTGCACAAAAGGCCTTTTATGCAATAATGTCTTAAAGAGGTAATTTGTTGAACGGAGTGCAGTTTGTATCAAGGTGAGGCATGGCTGCATCTTTAGTTTGCCTAATTGTCGCAAATGTGTTTCTTGCAAAGAGATTTCCACAGCATGACACTCAAGGTATCATGTGAACCGCAGCAAGACATGACCGAAAGTCTAAAAAAATGCCTAGCTACAAGTACTTGATCCCATAAGCTGTGAACTAATTTGACAGGGAAATGCAACTTCCTTCATATAATGAAACAAGAGCTTGCAAAGACACACTAAGTACTGTGAGCGTTACTTGAATAATGTGTTATTCTGAGCAAGTGAACATAAAAAGAATTAAGGCTTGCTAGTCTCTATGACTATAAGGTACCGATATTACAAATATTGTCACAGATAAACTCGAGCAAAGTGGATGCAAGCAGATGTTTAAAGCAGTTAGCAAGGGCAGCACTCCTTGCCAGCTTTCACCGGGTTTTGATGCTGAATGATTGTTCACTACCAATTTCACAACACAACAATGTGGAGTGACGAACATCACAACTCCCGGTATGACATATGGCAAATAAAGTGCGCTTATCAGCACTGGCCTCATACCTGGATCATTATGGGAATGAGGAACAACAAACACCCTGAGTTTCCTGTCTTTCGTCCACATTGACTCCTCATACTCAAGTTTCCAGCCCTGTTTCCAGACGCCTCCATCTGGGTTGTCGAATGCTAACTTTTCACATACGTCATACATCTGCAAGGAAACCAAATAGAGAAAGAAAGAAAAACACTTGTAGTTGACAAAACATCTGCATACACCTCTGCCTTCCTAAGCACAATGCATCACAAAAAGCATTTTAACTAGCACCACAGTCAGAAGCAGTTACAAATAAAAACAGAGGATGCCAATCATACCTATCAATGCTAGTCTGGGTGGGAGGTACAGCCGTGAGCAGTATGAGAGGAAACAAACAGTTTGAAACTACAAATTTTTGCAGCCATTTATCCAATGAATTTGACAATGACTTTTGGATATTATATGCCAAGGAGAAAATTAATCAGAGGGGAAGAAAGCTGTTCTTGTCATACATAATTATGGAATAATCAATAAACGAATTTTCAAACTTTCCTCTTATATCGCTCATGACAGAACACTATCTCCTTATGGCCCTTATACTCTAGTGAGAGCAAAATGAGAGGAGCCCTTGACATCCATCCCTAAAGCAAGCATCTAAGAGAGTAATAATATCAAGCATGACACAAGGCTTCGTGCTGAAGCAGCGAGGAAATAAAACTTTCATAGATAAAATGAGCTAGTAATTTCGGTTCCAGTTACCAACACTTCTTGTGACTTGATAGAACTTTAAACACATGAAATACCCTAAAAATATGGGCAATGAGATGCTGAACCTGTTCATAACTAGTTAAAAATCAAGAAATTTTCCCATTATGTGCTATCAGCAAGAAGTGAAAAACAAACAAGACAATTAAGCCACGAACAGCAAAATAAGAAGGTCTTAGCCAACAGAAGCTCAATAACAGCTCAGGTTATTTTAACTTCGAACGTGCAAAGACTCTTCTTCAGAAGTGTTAATCAACCTTGCTTGTATTTTCTTTCCAAGAGCTAATATGTTGGTGTTTTTTGTGTTGCCACCTTAGTTTTCTTGTTTGCGTTTCGTTCGTTGCAGATAGTACCTACTGATTCAACTGCACTATTTCTCACAAATGTAAGGCAGAAGAACTGCAACCAGCTAGTTCATCAATGTTGCAGTAGAAAAGCACGTTACCAAATAAATTTTTGCTGCATAACTCTAGTGGTTAGAATTATTCTTACAAGAAAGTACAATTGCTTCTCATATAGTAAAAATGCCGAGTGACATTCTGCATTTCACAGCAAAAAAAAAAAAAACACTGCAATTTGAGTAAGAATGCCTTGAGTCACTGGAATTGCTTTATCAAAAAGCATGGTGCATGCCATTTGCGTGATGTCTTTCAATATGACATTGCACAAGGGCAGATTCAGTAGAGTTCTTCAGTGTTCATGCAGTGTTCAGAAGAGCCTGCACTGCAGGTCTCCCCAACCTGCATTTGGACCATTCAGGCATCGCTCGTGCTGAACGTAGCAGACTAAATGAGAAAGCAGTTGCTATTTCTACAAGAAAAGCTTAAATATGCCTGCCGCAATTCAATTAAAGAAATAACGAATTATAGAATAGATGAGAGACTGCAATGGCACTGCTCAAACACATTTCAAGGCTGAGAACTAGTCAAGAACTACTGCCGTGGAATTCTGACTGTCAGGTAAAACATTTTCGTCAAAGAAAGAGCATGTATGCGCATTCATTTTTCTGTAGAGCCCAGCACATCAACACCTGACACTTCACTAGCACCACCAAATAAATACACCAATAAAAGTTACAGTAACGAGGCTAGATCATCGCTATGCTTGGTACGCCATAATAATTGCAAGTGTTGCACTTCACTCTCATATCTGCCTTCAAGGACATCTGCTTGTGCAAGCATGTGCAAGCATGTGCAAGCATGTGCAAGCATACTGCAAGACGAGACACCACACATCCTCTAGACTGGGCGTGGTATGTGCCCGCACTTCGTTTTCTGTCTCCTATACCATCCCCTTCTCTCATGGTGCTGTTAGGTGTATACCCTGAGAGAAAGAGTTACTGCAACCTTGCTTTCCCAATAATCTGAATTGTTCCCCCCACCCCCCTCTTTTAATTTGTACCACAAGAGAAACACTTGAGCAAGCTGAGGCGGGTGGTGCAGAAAAATCAAGGCAACCTTTCAAAGATGTTTTAAAGTATTTTGGACAACAGCACAACTTCAGTACAGTACCCACATTGTAATCGGTGCTGGCTGGAGGAGAGCTGCAGAAGGCGCAGTCTGCTGGTGAAAGCATGATGGCCATCCGCGAGACATTCTGCAGGGCCGGGGGCGCCTTGGGAATACCCTTCCAGCCTACACCGGTGCCTGCACTCAGGAAATTGCGCACTGTGTCGCGGATCTGGGTAAGCATCAAGTGGTTGTTGCGCAACTCTTTCTCCAGCCGCTGCAGCCGCTGCTCCAAGGCGGCCATGTCCATCTGTGAATAGTAAGTTTTAAAACACAGGTTAGTGAGAGAATGCAGCCAGTGTTCATCAAGGTGTAACTTACTGCTCGCGACCAAAAAAGAAAAGGAAGAAGCTTAAGTAGACAGACCAAGTTTTTACTATTACTGCCCCTGAAATCGGCAAACAAATGGTATGGTTTACAGATGGGCAAGGCAGTCATATCACACAATCTCTCTACCAAACATCTCTGTATTGATGTGCACTTTCACTAAAACTAGCATTACTGAAATAAAGGGGAAGAAACTGCAGAGCGGGGAAGATTGCAGATCATAAATTGCCTTCATTCATTAACCAGCCATAACTGCTGTTTGGCGCTCAAAAAACGTGCAGTGCAGTGCAAATACAATGTAAATACTTGTATACACCAGTCAAGTAGTAGAAGAGGAAACATGAATATAGGCACACTACTTTGTGTTTGTAAGCAATAGCTTGGGAGAAAAGATGTAAGAAAGGAAAACTAAAACAAAACACATACCCACTAAATAATAGCCGGGTTAATGGCACTGAGAAATCCTGAACAATTTATTCAATTATTAGCACAAGTGTGCATCAAACTGATGAGACGTAGTGACAAATGAGCCAAGCATTTAATTTGCTTTTACTGAAGCAGACATTAAACAGTCAGGCCGAGCCCACATTTGCAAGTCAACGGGAAAAGCTGTCTATGACATGGGTTATGGCAGCTGTGTAGCAGATCAGGTGGCAGGAATGCTGCTCTCTTCCGTTTTTTTTTTCTTGCTGCCGCTGTGATGGATGAGCGAGTCTCGGCGTAACAGGGAACAATGCAGAATTGGTTGTTAGGCCGCGGCTAAAGTTTTTATTCGCGCGGAGTTCGCTGTGCATACTCGAGGCGGATTGGCCGGGGCCAGCAGAATAACACCATTATTGCGGTATTACTGACGTTGACCTCCTCAGTAAAAAACAACCACTGGAAATTCCAACTGGTTCCCACTGGATCTTCCAATTGCAGCGGTTGGTTCCAGTTGTGTTTTTAGCCACCCGACCAATTGGACCAACCAATTGGACCCATTAGGCCAGGCAGTTACTGCACCCAGGTAATATTCACAAAATATAACTGACAATTAAGTTTTGCAAAATACGCAGTGTGAGAAATATTTCTGCAATTTAACTTATTATTACTGTGCAAAATGAAAACTGATTTGTGAGGACTGCAGGGAGACACTGTGTCTGGTGCTAATCAACATCTTTACTGTGGAAATGAAATTAGCCTACTTTTATGGAAATCAAGGCCAACAGAAACGCATACATCCCACATGAGAAACACTACACATTCAGACTCTAGTAGCATATATTAGCTCAATATGTACATCCAGAGAACACACTTCTGCTCCAAATTAAAAACCCCATTTATGAGGCTCTCATGCTGGGGCCAGTGGCACTTGCTCCCTGAACGCTGTTACTTAAATTAATTTTGGCCACAGTGGTGGTGGTGGAGATGACGAATACCATTTATTAGGTTAAGCTGCAAATAGCTCTTATTATAAGAACCAGATTAGTTCTGCCTTGTATATCAAATATGCAAACATTCATATGGATACAGTGGGTGCAGCTGGACAGACCAATTGAATGCAATGGGTAAGACCAATAGGGCTCACCAAATGGAATGCCAGTTGGTCCAACTGGTTAGTCCATTTGGACTATTCAAATGGAACCAGTTGGAAACTGAACTGGTCCAGTTGGAACCAAGTGGAAACTGAACAGGTGCAATTGGAACCAGTTGGAAATCCAATTGGTTCCGATGTTTGTTTGTTTGTTTTTTTACTAGGTTAACTCAATTCCATTGAGGCAGAATCACTCTGTACTGCCCTGAAGTTTTGAAACCCCATTGCTAAACTGAATACCTTAGTAAAGCTTGGTATAAGTGCACGGAGAGAGAAAAAAAAAAAGAATGGACTGTGTAAGACACAATTAAAGCAAATACAAGTCATTCTTCCTTGCTAGAGCGGTAATATAGAGAAGAAGGAGGCTTCTTCTTCTATACGACGCTCCCCTGTGATTCAATTTCGCGTCTTCTCGCAGCAATGCCTCAAATCGGTGTCTCTTTTTACACAACCGCAACCAACTCTAGCGGCATGGATATGCAGTCAAACAGAGCTCAATCTTGCAGACACGTTGTGCGTGCGATGCAAAAGTGGTGCTCGCGGTCGGAAGACCGGGATCAAAGGTGAATGATTACTAGGGGGCTTAGAAACGAGCGCATCCCCATTTCTAGGCCACTAGGTCCGACGTGCTAAAGCAGCAGTGACCATTACTACAAGGAAAGAAAGGCATTCCTACCTTGCCTGCAGGCCATCCCGCTAGGCTGGTGGAGCTTGGAAGGAGCCTGCTGAAGTAGATGTAGACGGCTGCGAAGCTCACGAGGACACAGGCGGCCCCGATGCAGGCCGCCGATCTTCGAACTTGTAAGATGGTAGTGCCGAACCGCAGGCGTATCATAGCGCCCGTGTCATGCTGCCGCTGGGTCGTTCCGAAAACAAATTAGTGTGTCGCTTGCGTTGACAGCCGCCGAAGTTAAATAAACAGGTGCTAAGCGCAACCATAGCAGCACCGTCCCTCAACGAGCGCCGCGACCACCGCAGCACGCCGTGCACTCAGCTGCTATTGTAATGGGACCGTTAAGAGCAGGTTCATTACGGCGCGGAAATCACGCCGGTCGTGCAAACAACACACCAGCCATCTTTTTCAGTGAGCGTCGCACTGTTTTTGACGGACGGTACGGACCAGCGCACAGAACCACCTACACATGCACCGACAAACACTCACGCACACGCACAAAGTCGGGGCAAGGAAAAAAGTACAATACACAAAAAAGAATGCAGCTGCATGCGAAGGGGGAGCCGCTGTGGAGAGCGCGAACTTTACCCTTCCCACTAACGCTTTACCGCTGTGTGCGCCATCTGAGCCGGCCGGCGCAGTGTTTCGGTTTCGCTAGCGCGGAACAGGTTGTAGCCAATTCAGGAATGTGGTGTGGTAACGTTCGCCGCACATGTCTCACAAACTCAAAGTCGTGCGTTGCTCGAGATTTCTGAGCTATGTTTTTGCGTTGTTCATGCCACTATATATTGCTCGTGAGGCAACTCTACCACTACAACATGTTTATAACGCTGCCGTAAATTTTCTCGACGTTTATTTCCTTGAAGGTGCGGCTCAATCTTTTGCGGCGAAATGTGCGATGGCAGGTGGAAAAGGCAGAGGGGCATGAAAGCAATAAAAAAGAAAGACATCGGGTATTAAAAAAGACGCAAGAACACAGGCAGTTTGCTGAATAGCAAAAAAGGTATACTACGTCGACAGGAACAAATTACGCGCGTTTTTTACAGTACACCAGCTATTACAGCTACTCCGGCAGACGGCGAAAAGTGTGGCAGTCTTTTCTAGACATCCACCTGTATACAGCTCGGTGTGTTACGCAGCTTAAACCAACGTTTTTTTTTTCTTTTTTTAATCGCAGGAGTACATTAAATTGTGAGAGTAACAGAGGCAGTAATATTGTTGGTGGATCAATCACCTTGCACATTTGACGATATTTTTACTTCTTAAACAGTTGGTTGGCTAAACATAAATAACTACCATTTAACAGCTTAAGGTGCGTTTACATTTTCAGTCAGTACTCCTTGGAGCGCCCCAAGAAACTCTCAAGAGTCACTTTTGTAACGGCAGGTTTCTTGCGGATATTTATGTTTTTGCCCTTTGAGCTTGAAAATAGTTGAACATACCGCTGCCAGTTCAGCACATTTCTTAGAGACGATTGCCCTGTTTGGTGTTTCCCTGGAAGGTTTACAGTTCTCGCAGTGGAACGTTTCACCTGTATCGAACGGTTCTGTATCTATTTTATTTAAATAACTACTTGCGTGCACTCCGTGGCCATCCAGATCTACCTAAGTTTTATTCCTGTGAAATTAGCCTTCATAGTTAAAATATTTAGTTCAAGTTATGCCCATGACCGTCTCTGGGGATACTCGCCTTGCGGGTGTGTGGGCATGTGCGCGCGAAAAGAACTTTAATGCGTGTACAAACATTAGGCGTAAGCAATGCAACCGGGGAGAGTAATGCTGTCGCATTTCCACACGTAAGCAGTCTTAAGTGTCGACTGTACCAAAATTTTTATCGGCTATGTCTTCATGAATCGCATGAAATGATCACGGTGAGGTTGCATTGTCACTCTGTATACGCTCGACTCAGTTTTGCGATAGAATTGTTCAATTTTCAGAGACGAAGTAACGACGAAATCCACAGCGCGTGTAGCATAGTCATTTTCAAATATCGTATTGCTCCTCGCGTGCTCCAGGAATCGAGACAAAACACTGCGCGGAAAAATTGCTGCGTGTACTCCGTAGCAGTCGTACCGCAAAAGAGAAAGAAAAAAATTCGGTGAAATATATATACGGTCTCAACAAAGGGTCCGGACCGACGGACAACAAAGGCCATAAGTCTGAGCAGGAAGCAATGGCTGTTGTTTTTGTACCCATGGTTCTGTTTACAGATAAAAGCTCGCGCTGAAGAAGAATCTTGTACTCTCTTCTTTTTTTTTTTTACCATAGCCCAGGGGGATAACACGTACACTTATCAGGGGTCATGTTCCCTGTAGTCTCCTGTACAATACGCCGAAGTTGCCGGTGAAGTCGTCGCATAGCCGCAACACCCAAATACGCTGCTGCGGCGCTTTATTCGTTTTAAATGGTTGCACTTTGTATTGTCAACTCTTACCACCTCCACGCCCACAGGGGGTGTGACCACGACATCATCATCATCATCACCATCATTGTGAGTTGCGACTCCGGGAGATTTTTGTGTTAACTTCTCGATACCTTTTCTTCTCTCTCAAAATTATACGCTTTCTCATCAATTCTCAAAATTTTGTAATTCTACTCGCACCGCTTTGTCTCCTTGATTTCCAATCCGATTTCCTCAAGCTCAATCAAAATTCATGATTTCCTTTTCACTCACAAGCATCTTAATTGATAAGCCGTTTGAGATAAACTTGGATTAGACTTTCCCTGTTTGGATCTGCACCAAACCCTGGCCAATCCCCCTCCGTGGGTATGTGCCGTCATCTTTCAGGCAACAACAGCAACGACTCCGGGTTACCGAGCACAGGTGGGTAAACTGGACCAACACTGTACCTAACCGGTAATAGATAGATAGATAGATAGATAGATAGATAGATAGATAGATAGATAGATAGATAGATAGATAGATAGATAGATAGATAGATAGATAGATAGATAGATAGATAGATAGATAGATAGATAGATAGATAGATAGATAGATAGATAGATAGATAGATAGATAGATAGATAGATAGATAGATAGATAGATAGATAGATAGATAGATAGATAGATAGATAGATAGATAGATAGATAGATAGATAGATAGATAGATAGATAGATAGATAGATAGATAGATAGATAGATAGATAGATAGATAGATAGATAGATAGATAGATAGATAGATAGATAGATAGATAGATAGATAGATAGATAGATAGATAGATAGATAGATAGATAGATAGATAGATAGATAGATAGATAGATAGATAGATAGATAGATAGATAGATAGATAGATAGATAGATAGATAGATAGATAGATAGATAGATAGATAGATAGATAGATAGATAGATAGATAGATAGATAGATAGATAGATAGATAGATAGATAGATAGATAGATAGATAGATAGATAGATAGATAGATAGATAGATAGATAGATAGATAGATAGATAGATAGATAGATAGATAGATAGATAGATAGATAGATAGATAGATAGATAAAGAGGAGGAGGGAAAGGCAGGGATGCTAACCAGAAAGGGGTTCCGGTTGGCTACCCTGCACTGGGGAAGAGGAATTAGGGGACTAAAAGGAGGAAGAGAGAAGGGGAAAAAGGCATAACACTGGTAATGGTTGCAACACTCCCTAAGTCGAGCACGCGTTTCGTCCTTGCACTTTCTTCCCTCGCTGTCCACTTTATTCTCGTCCTCGTTCTTTCCCTCATTGCGCAGTGGCTATGTAGTCCGTCAGTTGCTGAGCACGAGGTATGAAGTCGAATCCCGGCTGCGGCGGCCGTATTACTGCGCACAATATCTTTCTGATTACAGAGTTCTAAGCACTGAATCAGTTCCAGGTGCCGACAAACAAAAGTAACTCCCCATGCAGATATCTTCCACAAATTTCTCGAAGTTCCTTTGTTTTTGAAGAGGAGTACTGTGAAGGGCAGCCCCAACAATATCGGTACGTTTCCTCTCCTCCTATACGCTTATTATTCATGCTTTAGAGAGTACTAGATTGGTGAGAGGCGCGGCGGCCGCGTTTCGAAGAGGAGGCGAAACGCAAGGGCGCCCGTGTGCTGTGCGATGTCAGTGCACGTTAAAGATCCCCAGGTGGTCGAATTATTCCGAAGCCCTCCACTACGGCACCTCTTTCTTCCTTTCTTCTCTCAGTCCTCCCTTTATCCCTTCCCTTACGGTGCGGTTCAGGTGTCGAACGGTATATGAGACAGATACTGCGTCATTTCCTTTCCCCCCAAAAAACCAATTATTATTATTTGCGCGTGTCCGCCTAGATGTGAGACAAATACTGCGCCATTTCCTTTCCCCCAAAACCAATAATAATAATAATAATAATAATAATAATAATAATAATAATAATAATAATAATAATAATAATAATAATAATAATAATAATAATAATAATAATAATAATAATAATAATAATAATAATAATTGGTTTTGGGGGAAAGGAAATGGCGCAGTATCTGTCTCATATATCGTTGGACACATGAACCGCGCCGTAAGGGAAGGGATAAAGGAGGGAATGAAAGAAGAAAGGAAGAAAGAGGTGCCGTAGTGGCGGCGGTGCGTTTTTATGGAGGAAAAACGCTAAGGCGCCCGTGTGCTGTGCGATGTCAGTGCACGTTAAAGATTCCCATCTGGTCGAAATTAGACCGGAGCCCTCCACTACGGCATCTCTTCCTCTCTTTCATTCCTACCTTCCTGCCTTTCCTCACGGTGCGGTTGAGGTGTCTACCCAGAAGCGAGACAGTTACCGCGCCTTTCATTTCCTGTAACCAATCATTTCCTCCTAAAAAACAAATGCTGCCGATACTCTTGAAAGAGATGCAGCAAGTTGTTGCGTCAGTACGATCGAGCCTGCGGAACGCAGCCCTCAAGAGTATTTCGCATTCCTTTTCAACAATGCCAGCTCATTTCGAAGCATCTTTCTGATGAGCCGACGTGCTTTGTTTTGTTTTTGTTTTTTCGTCCACAAACTTGGCAGGTGCCCATAAGCTAAAATGACTGCACAAGGCAAGAAACTCCGTAAAGTGCAGCTCAAAGATGCCAATTGCCAATAATCCCGCCCAAAATGCAAAACGTAAATCTATGGCTTCATTGTAAGTGAGAAATTATAAAGTTCAAAGACCGCAGAATGAAATTTTGTCGAAGTAAAATGACCCCCGCCGCGGTGGCTCAGTGGTTAGGGCGCTCGACTACTGATCCGGAGTTCCCGGGTTCGAACCCGACCGCGGCGGCTGCGTTTTTATGGAGGAAAAACGCTAAGGCGCCCGTGTGCTGTGCGATGTCAGTGCACGTTAAAGATTCCCAGGTGGTCGAAATTATTCCGGAGTCCTCCACTACGGCGCCCCTTCTTCCTTTCTTCTTTCACTCCCTCCTTTATCCCTTCCCTTACGGCGCGGTTCAGGTGCCCAACGATATATGTGAGACAGATACTGCGCCATTTCCTTTCCCCCAAAACCAATTATTATTATTTAAGTAAAATGACGCCGCACCTGCTCAGAGAAAACCAAGGAAAACCACCGTACAGATCCAGGTTGATACACACTGTCCTTCTAACGTGTCGATAATCTACAGTCCGTTTGGGAGTGCTCGGCATCAATCTCACATTGTCTTATCCGCGAAAAACCACTACTCCTGATCTCACTCCTCCGCCCCAGCTACTCACGCTGTTATGGAAAATGAGGCAGACACTTTCGTCCGAGGAACTGTAAATCTCACCTTTCGGAGGGAGCAGCTCTTCGCGTCGCTACAGGTCCGACCGGGAGCTCGGAGTCTCGTGCAATAAACAGCTCTGGTTCGTTGCAGCAGCTGTCTGCCCTAGCGAACGTTAATAGGCGCGTGCCGGTCCCGGATCGAGCAGGGGAGCTGCCGTCAGACGGAGCGTTAATAAAGCGCAATAAACGAATCGCGACCGCCGCGAAGGGACGATACTGAGATAAACACTACATCCCGTCTATTTTATGAGTAGTCGAACAAGAAAAAAAAACTGGGGCTGGAAGGCTAGATTAATCACTTGTTGGCGAGGGCTTGCCTCCATATTTCGTGGCTTGAGGTGTATGTTTACCTTGACTTATTTTTTTGTTCTCTCCCAGCCTGAACTCGTGTTTCCTGGGTCGCGTAGTCGCGGCAGCACGTGGAAGCATAGTCTGACACGTAAAAAAATGACTTTATTTCTTTATTTTTGGGTCTGCAAAAGCTAAAGCGGAAACGCGCACACTTGTGCTATCTAAAATAGAATCTCAGTTTTGTGGGCACGTGAAAACACGCTTGTCGGCATGCCGTATCTATACTGTGGCCAGGTCGCGAGAAGGGGCCACTTAAGCTCCGCCTTAAGGGTATGACGCGGTAGCGTTAATAAGTTAATGCCCATATATACGGAATTGGTAATTATGGATTTTACACTCATAGATCCCTGGGAGTCCTCATGTATACGTCACTTCTGGCGCAGTGGTACAGCGGTTAAGCGATGCTCCACTTCCCTGCGATGACAGATGCTGCCACCGGTGTGGCTTGTGCGACCCAGAGCAACCTCTCGCGACGAACCATTGATTTAACTGCCGTGATGGGCAGTTTGCTCACAATCCGATGAGCAGGTTGTGATGACGCCACAAGATCACGTGACCTATAGGAGGCCCACATAGATTGCTCAAGGTCAACGACGCCTACGCCGACGCCGGCTTTTCTGCGACATGGGCTTCTTAACGCTATCGCGTTCAAAAACCAGCCGCAAAGAGAGAAAGATGAGTGGGGAAAGAAAGCCTAATGAAACCATTCAGGTCCGAGTGTTGGAGTTAAGAAGGCGAGTTGATGCGCAAAACTGTTCAATACAAAGGAAAATGCAATGTTAGCCCATTGTCATTTGTGGAATCCTTAGTGCAGTTTCGCAAGAAGTGGGTGGCAGCAGTTGGCGCCTCTCCCTCTCCAATATTTTTGTAGCGAGAGCTACATTACGGTAGCATTTCGAGCCTTCAGCGTGGCGGCGCTGCCACGCTGTCACGTGGTTGGTCACGTGGTGCGGTGCAGCTGCCGGCGGCGCGGCGCCGTGGTTCGTCACGTGGTTCGCCACGTGGTTGGTGACGCGACCAAGTTCCACTCGACCAGCTGTAGCTATCACGTCACTCCAGGTTTAACCAAAGCTGAGCCACCGGCAATTTTTATCTGTTCTTTTTTAATTCTCTCTTACTGCGTAAAAAAAAAGCAGTGAGCAGCACACGATGAAGCTTAGCAACGCCGTCACATATTCAACCACACTGCCCTTACAAAAACTTCTTTAGACAGTCTATAGACTGTCCCGAGACTTCTGTCTGTAAATTCTATACACTTTTCATAAACTAACCCTAGATAAAAGTCTATAGGCAATATAAATCCTACAGACAGTCTATAGAAAATCTATAGATTTATGGCCATACACTTTTAGAACACTTTTGTCTATAGACAGCCTGTAGACTATGAATGGACAAAAAGAAATGTCTATAGGAATGCAATAGACTCTATAAGAAGTCTACAGACTGCCTATAGACCATTTTTATAAGGGATGGAAACAGGTTCCGACATTTTGCAAACAGCACAATGCGGACGATTCACCGCGGTGAACAGATTTGCAGGGCGAAAAGCTCTGCACTCCGGCCTCCGACTAGCAACAGGTGGAGAACTGAGGTACAGGGCCTGCCACTATAAAGAGGTCGTCGTCGGCACGTATGTGCGAGCAGAGAAGCTAGATTTTTTTTTGTTCACATTTCACTTCCGTTTTAATAGTGCGCACCAGGCAAGTGCTTGCACAGCTCCGTCGGTTTCGCTGCGTATGCATTGCCTAGGCCTAACTTGCCTTTCGTTAATGGCGTGCAGTTCTAGAATGAACTAACCTATGTCACACCTGGCAGAATTACGTTTTAAAGGTAATCATATCTTTTTCCGATCTGACCAAAAGTTTGGTTAGTCAGCGTATGTCAAATATATTTCCCAAGTTGGCGTTCCCGCGAACATACACAAAAAGTCTGAAGAACATTTCTTTGTATTGCTCTGTGCTACAGGTCTCTATAGCTTCAGGGACGAGCAACCTTTTATGACCTCTTATTAAAATATATTTCCCAAGTTGGCGTTCCCGTGAACATACACAAAAAGTCTGAAGAACATTTCTTTGTATTGCTCTGTGCTACAGGTCTCTATAGCTTCAGGGACGAGCAACCTTTTATGACCTCTTATTAAAATATATTTCCCAAGTTGGCGTTCCCGTGAACATACACAAAAAGTCTGAAGAACATTTCTTTGTATTGCTCTGTGCTACAGGTCTCTATAGCTTCAGGGACGAGCAACCTTTTATGACCTCTTATTAAAATATATTTCCCAAGTTGGCGTTCCCGCGAACATACACAAAAAGTCTGAAGAACATTTCTTTGTATTGCTCTGTGCTACAGGTCTCTATAGCTTCAGGGACGAGCAACCTTTTATGACCTCTTATTAAAATATATTTCCCAAGTTGGCGTTCCCGTGAACATACACAAAAAGTCTGAAGAACATTTCTTTGTATTGCTCTGTGCTACAGGTGTCTATAGCTTCAGGGACGAGCAACCTTTTATGACCTCTTATTAAAATATATTTCCCGAGTTGGCGTTCCCGTGAACATGCACAAAAAGTCTGAAGAACATTTCTTTGTATTGCTCAGTGCTACAGCTATAACTTCAGGGACGAACAACCTCTTATGACGCATGTTTAGTTAAATTTATACCCGCTAGAATACATTTATGTCAAGGTGACAAATAACTAACGAAGTGAAGCTCAAGAATTGTGGAAATTATTTGGTCGCTATATATGGAAACTTTTGGCAAAGCAACCAACTTGTAAGGCTGCTCAGAAGTGCTCCTTTGCTACACAATTCTTGAAAAGGTACTTATGTAGGAAAACAGTGAGTACTTTTGGCTTCTCGTGGTAAGTACGTGGTTTAACGTCCCGATGAGACACGTGAGCCATCAGAGACGCCGTAGTGGTGGGCTCTGGTTTAATATAGACCACCTGGGAGGTTCTTTAATGTGCGCACTCAGGCTGCAGAAGTGATGCGTTCAAAAAAAAAAAAAAACCGGCGTGAAAAGAAACACGAGCATTATAACTTTGTTGTGACAGGATAGCCCTGATTGGTAGAGAGGGTCGTGACGTCAGAGTCAAACTAGCCCAATTGGCTGGCCAAGTGCTGGAATCGAACCTCTATTCCTTGGGTCGCGAGTCGGGCACGCTACCTCACCACCAAGTAACGCTGTCGCCCCATAACACATTTAGGCTCTCCTAAATTTAAATGTCCCCCAAATTTTACATTACTGATGACTATTCCGCGGAATCAAGTTGCATTTAAAATTACCGCGCGCTTAAATAAGTGCACCGCATTACGATTACTTCTGATAAGTTTGAGAGATCATTTTTAAACTACATTTTCGAACAGGCAGCAGTTGAGATGAAGGTGTAAGCTCATAAAATTATTTTAAATCGTGTCATTGGCGCATGCGCATACGAATTAAGGATCCCTATTGTAACGTAAGAGCAAATGGTCCTCGAACTAACTTCCCGAAAGGCCCTGCCTCTCCCTGTACAAAAAATAAATAATCCAAGTTAGCAGACGAGCCAGGACTGGTTTCGTACTGTGCATTAAAGAGATATAGCATACGTGTTAATAGGTAATTTTCTTGTGAAGTCAGAAATTAAGGGTAATTCATTCCATCACCAGAATGCTTGCCAACAAGAGCGCTTCATCTGCAAATCTGCTCACCGCGGTGAATCGTCCACATTGTGCTGTTTGCAAAATGTCGGAACCTCTTTCCACCCTTATAAAAATGGTCTATAGGCAGCCTATAGACTTCTTATAGACTCTATTGCCTTCCCATAGACATTTCTTTTTGTCCATCCATAGCCTATAGGCTGTCTATAGAGAAAAGTATTCAACTACGGCACTATCATTACACCCCCCTGCCCAACCTTCCTCGCAGTGGTCTCGTTTGGCACGCCACACCCTCCCTATATATAGTACACTCTAAACACGAATACGCCTACACGGGAGTAAAAAGGAACAAACTGGCTGTCTGCTAGCGCACTCCCATGCTCCCTTTTATGTAAGAAGGCGCGCTAGAAGACCTGCAGCATACTCCCTTTTTGCTCCTTTATGTTTAGAGTGTAATACATTACCAGAACCCTTGACATTACCTTACACCCCCCTTCGCTCTCCAAGGAAAAAAAGAAAAAAATCTAGCTACGTACTTACTCTCGTGTTTGCTACATGTCCATAACGCGAACTGCATTAATTAATTTCCCTCCGATGCGCCAGTTCTGGACTGCCACATCGAACAAAATTCTAACAGCTGTTCCGAAAAAAACGTAAAGCTTGGTTATATTCAGCGACATAAAAAAGATGCATTTAATACTCAGGTTTTTGCAGGACTTTTCTACAGCAATTAGGTATCAATAGCTTTATCAGTTACGTCGTTGAAGCGATTAGTCTAAGTTAAATGGGTGCGTTTTTGCTTAACTTTCCGTCTGGTTAGATAGGCAGTGCAAGATCGTTATATAAAAAAAAATCTGAAAGTGAGGTCTCGAAACCGAAGCAAAGACTTGTACATACTTTTGTAGTTAAAACTCGGGACATATTCAAAATGTTTCATCCTCCGCGGGCAAATTCCGTAGCCCATAGCCCAATTCAGTTGAAATCACAATTTTTATTCATTCAATCCGGTCTGTAACAAGCGCGTGTTGATCGCAAAAGACGCTACATGCGCAGATATGCACAACGGCGACCGAAGCGAAGAAATAAAATGGAATACAGGAGTAGAAAAACGACAAGAATAGAATTTAGGAATTCACGGTACGTCGGGATCGGCTCGGCAGCGAACACTGCAGACGCAGAACAAAGGCAACGCTTATTTACAATGCACTTTTTCTCGCTCTCCATCGCCATCTTTCTACGGGCACGCTTTGCATTGTTCGGCGATAAAGTAGTGCACGCTATTTCGCCCTGAAGCCTTCAATGGTTCGCGCTTTCCGTTGCCTCTTTTGGAACGGCGCTCGACTACTGATCCGGAGTTCCCGGGTTCGAACTCGACCGCGGCGGCTGCGTTTTTATGGAGGCAAAACGCTAAGGCGCCCGTGTGCTGTGCGATGTCAGTGCACGTTAAAGATCCCCAGGTGGTCGAAACTATTCCGGAGCCCTCCACTACGGCACCTACTTTCCTCCTTTCTTCTTTCACTCCCTCCTTTATCCCTTCCTTTACGGCGCGGTTCAGGTGTCCAACGATATATGAGACAGATACTGCGCCATTTCCTTTCCCCAAAAAACCAATTAAAAAAAAGCTGTGCAATAACCCCCAATACCTCTCTGTGATCTGGCATGCAGGTCTTATAGAAGTGTATGTAAAGGGCACTTGCTCATCCAATCGTTAGCTTACAATTACTGTGGCACTAACGATAACAGCGTAAATAAATTTGGCCCTAATTTCGTACGCAGCGAAGCGCGAGGAGTTAAGATTCATACGAAAGACACTGTGTTAGGGAGGTATTTTATCCGCTCATGAATGCACAATACCCTCCTCATTCCTTGCATCCGCATGACCGACAACACCTGGAACGGGTGATACCATTGGAAAGTAAGTGAAATTAAAAACAAATGCTTGCGCCGATCGACACATCGAGGACAGGCGGGGATTCTAAGTAGACATGTCGTACACGCTACGTCGTTGCTGCTACCCCGTGGGTGCTTGCGTACCGTCTTTGCCAAAAGTAAGCCGGCAACGATGGTTTGTTTCTTAGCCGCGTAGCGAAGCACTTACAGCAGCCCTTACGATCTGAATATGTGCAAAGTTAGGTTAACCCTTGTCCTCATGTTCTGACATCTTTCGGCCTTTAGGGGAGCCGTAGCGGCTCCTTTGTGTGGTTGAGAAGCAAAATCCTGCTGCTCGGTTACTTTTGGCGAAGGGGGTACATGTGACGTAACGAAGAGTGCATAAATGTTTTTTTTTTAGGGTGACAAACTTCCTTGCGTTGTTGTTTGTGATGGATGAGATCAGAACAATGAACAGCAGGCAAGCATCCCCGCAGTAAGGTAATCTAGAGTTCTGGACCTGCTCTGGACACCTGCTCTGGACCAGCCCTTCTCTGCATTACCTTCGGCCGAAACATCTGCTCTAATGCGAACTACCGCCAGGTCGAACACCGGCTTCAGAAGATTGGATCTCCGGGCCCTAGCACCTGACCTTGCTTGACTTCCTTCGGGAATCCGGCGCGCATCTATATCTATCTATATCTATGTCTGTATCTATATCGCATCTATATCTATATCTATTTTTTTTTATTGTGACAACATGCCAAACACATGCTGTCGCAATAAAGGCCTCTAACCACCAGAAGCGCAGGAGCGAACAAGTGACGGCGATATGAAATACAAACACCCAATGGAAAGGCGATCATTGTAAAAGCGAAGATGTAAATGCGACATTTGAAACGAATACTGCGAACGAAGATTTCTCGCATGACATCGTATGATCGCCTGCCAACTTTTTTTTCTGCCTCTGCTAAGGCCAGACCACACGTTTTATCTCTGCAGCTGCAATTGTTTGCCACGTAGAGATTGAACATGTGGATAAATGTAACGAAGATGCCTATGCTAATACATCGCTACTGAGTGGTGTTGACGACAATACAGTCCTAGATACATCAAAGCTGGTGCCCAGAGCTGGAATTCTATCGTATGTTCTAAATGCTTCGTGATAAAAAATTCTCGCCTTCAACACCACACTTTGAACTTCTCTCCCAAAGTTACAACAAAAGGTTAACTGGCATAGTTTAGCCATTTACTCACGTTATCATGATGACCCGATCTATATGCCACCAACATATAGTATAAATGCTTCAGAGGAATATATGTGTAACTTATTTATCTATAAATACGCATGTTACGATTTAAAAAAAAAGTTGCGGTTTGTGGAAAAGAAGGCAAAAATCATAAGCATTTGCTCTTGGGTTATCAGTAGCTACGTCTATTGTAGTTTATCCTCAATTCTTGTCGATTAATTCTCGCGTACTTTGAGCGTTCTCCAGCGTCACCGCAGAACAAGAACGATGCCGCCATCTTGTGAAAAGCTGGCTCCACATAGCAGGCGCTTTCCGGTACTTTTCCAGGCCAACGTATTTTTCAATGACTGCATCCTGTATTACCGCCGTAAACAAAGCGCGACCAAGAATTCACTAGCAAAAAGTCCATGCGTTCAGTATTTACTGCTATACAATGACCTTTCGATATTTTGCGAGCATGTGGATTTCAAAACTGCTCGTCAGCGGCCCCAACCTCCGCTTCTATATTTACGCGAGGCCGAATGGCATTAAAGACACGCGCTTGTGTAATAGTGTTTTAGACCTCTTGGAGTATCTTGAGTTGTAGACACAAGATAGGGAAATTAGGAACCTGTACAGAACTGTCGGTGTGCAAGTTAACCTTCACTGCGTGCTATAGTCTCAAAGAGGAAGGTGCGCCCCTAATGCCTATGATCTCTTAAGAATGGCGCGACTACAGAGCGGGCGATCATTACAACGAAAATGCGAATCTGAAGAATAATTGGTTTTTGGGGAAAGGAAATGGCGCAGTATCTGTCTCATATATCTTTGGACACCTGAACCGCGCCGAAAGGGAAGGGATAAAGGAGGGAGTGAAAAAAAGGAAGAATAGGTGCCGTAGTGGAGGGCTCCGGAATAATTTCGACCACCTGGGGATCTTTAACGTGCACTGGCATCGCACAGCACACGGGCGCCTTAGCGTTTTTCCTCCATAAAAACGCAGCCGCCGCGGTCGGGTTCGAACCCGGGAACTCCGGATCAGTAGTCGAGCGCCCTAACCACTGAGCCACCGCGGAAGAAAAAAATTGAAATGTAGACACGCAAATTTTGATGCCTAGTCGAATTTTGGATCAAGAGTTACTCGAACACCTATTAAGTTTCTATTATCTGTCAGTAAATGATTGCTGAGAGCATGTTGCGCTTAAAGAAATATAGTAAAACGTAGCAAAGACTGATCGATAGTACGTTCGAATCTTTTTGCACTTTTGATCTGCACTTGTAAAGTCGGGCAATCGCGGCGCACTGTGATAAAGCTAAAAGCTTACCAGATGCTCGTTCCCGGTCAGAACCAAGCTGAGGCACTTTCCTCACTCGTTCAAGGCTACCAAGTGGCCCGGAGCGAGATAAACTTAGGGTGTATGACACGGCATGAAACACATCACGCAACTGAAACCGTGAATTATCGTCGTAGATATTTGGCGTTCCATATGTCCGGTTATCGCAAGATAAAGTGTGTAAGGACGCGATGTCAGTGCACGTTAAAGATTCCCAGGTGGTCTAAAGTATTCCGGAGTCCTCCACTACGGCACCGCTTTCTTCCTTTCTTCTTTCACTCCCTCCTCTATCCCTTCTCTTACGGCGCGGTTCGGGTGTCCACCCAGATATGTGAGACAGTTACTGTGCCATTTCATTTCCCCAAAAATCAATTTCCAATTTTAAGGGTGGAGGAAATGTAGAGGAGTAGGGAGAAGGAAGGCTGGCCAAATATAGAGGAGCGAGTTGACGGGCTAGTTGCTATTGCATGGTGAAGGAACAGCGCTAAGTACGGGACAGGCGCCCGTTTTTGTGCTTCCATGTTTGTCTCCTGTCCCGTACTTAACGCTGTTCCTTCACCATCCAATATAGAGACCCAGTTTCGTCACTTCAGACGTTCGCCTCATAGTTCTGCATAGTATATAGGTCAGCCCTTCAAAAGAAAACAAAAGAGGACAATACCAATGAAATTCTGGATACGTCAAGGGACTAGATGGACAGTCATGACGGGGAACTAAGCTGTGGATCACCGCATGAGCGCATCTAGGTCGTATGTGTGTGTCAGAATACTTTATATTCGCTTTCTTTTGTGATATTAGAAGAAATACTGGGCTGAACATCGTTCTGGAATGTTGCAGAACGATGTTGACGCTGTATCGTGCATCGTTAGCTGTGCGTTCGCATAAATCATGGATCTGAAGTTTTTATTTTTTTCTATGCTCCTATCTGGGGGCCTCGATAAATTAATTTGTTTTAAGATCGTGCTTCGCGCGACAGCCCAAGACAAGACAGAGAACAAGTGCAAAGTACTCTTTTTGATTACAGCCATAGCATTTTCATGAACCGTATGATATTGTAACTCCTGAAAAAGGGTGAGAAGTGTAAAGTGTTCTCTTTAGGAGAAGTGGTAATTAAAACTATTGTCGTCATTTAAGCATCAAGTGTAAACAAATTTGGCACAGATATTGGAATGTTTATGCTGAGTTCAGAGGTGCAAATGATTTTAAGCCAGCTGGTTTAGTTGTTGAGTGAAGGCAAAACACCTTCGTAAAGTCATTCTCAAGGCGTTAAATAACTTTGAAGTAACAGCACAATATTTTTATGTCAACATGTTTGTAAATCCCTGTTCAGTGAAATAAAGTATTCGTTCGTTTTTTTAGATGCTCAGTACTCATGTTAATAAAAGTAAAACTCCAGCATGGATATTTACACAAAAACGTTTCTTACACGAATAACTTTCAAGAACTATTGAGCAAGCAAGGAAAGGGAAAGGAGAGGCTTGTTATGACATACATGACGGAAGCTAAGAGTCACCGAAACCAAAGAACATAGGGGTTGTTTTTTTTTTTAATTTTTGGTGTTCATCAATGAGAGATAAAGAGGTTAATTATTTTAAAGATAATTGATCAGAAAGCAGAAGAGAAACAATCACATGCCGCCGGTGGGATCCGAACCCACGGCGAGGGTGGGGCTGGTGAACACTCTCAAGGTTAGGTTACACTACACGTAAATACCTCCGAAAGCAGAACATTGGACAGCCGTAGATAAGTTGGTAAAGAACCGGACGCGAAATTCGGAGGTTGTGGTGCGGATCCCACCGGCGTCATGTGGTTGTTTTTTCTTCTGCTTTACAATCAGTTATGTTCAACATAATTGCCCTATTTTTCTCGCATTGATAAACACCACAAATTTAAAAAAATATCCTATGCTCCTTGGTTTCGTTCTCTGTTGGCATCTTTAGGAAATTATAGCACGTATACATAAAAAATTACACGCTTCATTCTCATCCTTAACGCATCGGTGTTCATGCGCAAATAACATACTCATTTTGCTGTCATTAGTTACGAAATGCCGAAGGGATGAGTGATAGCAATCGCAGAAAAACTGAAGCCTGAGAAAATCACCCTAAATGTTCACTCCTTCGTATGCCTCGTTAATCTCCTCGCATGCTTTTGCATTTAGGCAGAGAAATGCGGCATTGCCACCAACGAAAGCTCTTATCTTCTCATTCCCTTCTTCGTAATGATACCAAGATGGCTTGGTTGTTCGACGACCACGAATAAACAAATACGTAGTTTTCTATATTTTTACTGCATATTTTGCTATAATTTTTGGTTGCGAGACAGATGGAGACTTGAGGGTTACGAAAAGAATAAGTAAGTTGAGAATTTTTACTAAATTTGCTCTTTTGTTTGCAGCGGCCCCCTTAACGACAAACTATATAAAGTGGAAAATCGGGCTTTGGGGAACAGCAGCAGATGGACGTTATATCTCGGGAGATTCCAACGGTATCGGCGACCTTACAAAGCGCACAGAAAGATCGTCACTCGCAATATTTTTAGTCTAAGCGTCGTGAAGGATGCACCGGTCAAACAAGGGCGTTGGCACCAAGCAGCAGCAAAAACAAGAAAAAAAAGAACAAAAAATTTATTTGTCTTAGCCTTTGAGTTGCAGAAACGCTGTGTACGTCATCTGAAGCTGTGCAAAAAGCCTGACAAAAACGCCTGAGAATGGAAATGCCTTCGAGGTTCATTACAAAAAAAAAAAAAACTTTTTTTAGCTGTCTTAAAAGGCAATGAACTTGACGGCTGCCAACTGCGTGAATAGAAGCGAATTAAATTGATCCGTCGTGCAATATGTAGGTTTTCTGGCGACGTAGATATCTGTCAACGCCAGGAAAGTCACGGACGAAGAAATACCGCTTACAGAAATAGTCTGTAGGCTGTCTATAGAATTCTTATAGACTCTATTGCCTTCCTATGGATATATTTGTCTATTCGTAGTCTATAGACTGTCTATAGAAAAAAGTCGACTAAGTTTTGTCTATGGCCATAAATCTATAGATTGTCTATAGGATTTGTATTTCCTATAGACTGTTCTTTAGGATGTGTCTATAGCGAATCAATAGACGTTATAGACAGAAGTCTATGGACAGTCTATAGACTGGCTAAGGAAATTTTTGTAAGGGACCAGGGGAGGCAAGCGAAATGCGGCGACAAACAATTTCTTTCTCCGCGTTTAGCAAGACGCAGATGAACAGAAATCTGACTTCTTAATTTTAAAGAATCTCGTAGAACAGTCACCACGTCACACTGTCACGCAGTTGTTGGCAACCGAATTAAATTAGCTCCAACAAATGCCTTCAAGCACGTCCTCTAAAAGCCATGCTTTGACCCGCTCGATGTTTTGATGAACGGAAACGTGTTCTTCTCCGAATAACAATGAACGAACAACGAGAAAAAAAAAATATACACAGAGAAAGGAACGTGAGACTGTCGCTTTCACACAAGTAAGAAAATTTGCGACAGCGCTAGCCCCTTTGTGAAATAAACTCTTAGATAGCGCTGACACTGTGACTTAATTTTCCGGGTGTTTCTGTTGCAATCTGGCACCGTTTGTTCATCGTTATCCATTAAAGCTTTGCCCAATCGTCTATTTTACTTCTCCGAATCCTGCGTAGGAAGCTTAAGCAGCGACCAACGTGTGCGGTGCAGAACTTCACTGCAGCTTCTAGCACTGTCTTCAGCACCAACATAGCCCTCTACTTTGTCATTCATTATCACACCGAGCTACCGATGTAGCAATTTCTCCTCGGCGATCTGCAAATGGAAGTTGTAATGCAGGGGAATTATCTCCATGGTGCGCGTACGTTCAAGGATCTATCACGCTTGCAAATGATACAGAGTTATGAACACCTACGCTAGTGATTATTTTTACTGAGAGTGATTTAAGGAGAATGGAAAGTTCCATAAAACTGTGACCGAGAACGCAGCTTCTTTGGTATTTTTTGATGTCTTTTGATGTCGTTCGACTGTGCAAGGGAGTAGTTTATCAGGTTAAAACGAATCAAAACCATTTACAGTTAAATTATCAAATTAAAACTTGAATAATCTCAATTAAGTCACCGGAAGGATGATAATCTGTTTCACTGATTCCTAATTATCCCAGTATTGAGCCTGAATCACCTTGATCGCCCAAAGTTTACGTAGAATGTATTTAATTCCAATTTTTTTCGTAATGCACATTGCACTGTTACACCCTCCTAATGTAACAATCATCGTTTTCCTTTCCAGGGCTTGCAGCATTGTCTTCAGTTGCGAAGTTCCGGCCCCATAGCTGAGCACTATATAGCAGGACACATCGATCAGGTACTATCCTAAAAGCGTCAGTAATCCGCTTTTATAGCTTCGGAGTGTCTGTTAATTGCATTCCTTCTTATTAATATCCTTGTTTTATGTTTTACTAGCCACAGCCACGGGAACTTGATATGGAGCAAATAATTCAGAGGGACAATACATTATGCGTTGTGAATGCGATAGCATTAGATGCTGTCGATGCCTTTATCGGAAGTGACGTCATTTCTGGTGTGGTGACGTCACTCCCCTCGAACCAATGGGCGAATTTTTTTGTCGTTGCCGTCGTCCTTGTCCGAGGTCTTGGTTGAAGACATGGTTTTCAATGGCAAAAGGAAGGCGTGCTAAATATGAGGAGGTTATGAGAAAAAGTGTCACAACTGTCGCACGATGCACAAACTGTGCTCATGATATAAATATAAATAAATTGTTTTTGAGGAGAAGGCGCAGTAACGCTCTCATTTCTCAGTGGACACGTCAACCGCGCCATAAGGGAATGGAGGAAGGTGGGAGTGAAAGAAGAATGAAAGATGCGCCATAGTGGAGGGCTCCGGAAAAATTTCGACCATTTGGAAATCTTTAACGTGCACTGACGTCGCACAGCACACGGGCGCCTTTTGTATGTGGGGACGTGTCGTTTTGTACGTGGGTACAAACTCCCCATTTGCCATGAACATCAGACGGCTAATTTAAGACTTAATAAACAAATTTTAAGTAATAAGCTTTACTATAAGTGTGGGTTTCAAAATTACTGACATCCGCAGCTTATGACTCTTTACTCCTGAAAATTTTTTTTTCGGCCGCCTTGTTTTTAGGAAATTTTGAGTGCTGGCAGAAACACTCGGTCTTTAAAAACGTTATATTTCTCAGATATCTCTGTAAATATGATTGATGGCAGAATTAGCGGTCTATTGTCGAGTACGTTCGAGAAAAAAAGTCGGTTCCCTCGCTTGACTGACGTCTTATGTTGCGCTGATCCTATTGTTAGCGGCTTCGTTAGTAAACTGGTTTAACATCAATTAGATCAAGCTAATTGGTTCACAATTTTGTACTTCAGCATTGCTTTTCCTAAATACTGTCAAACGAACTCCGTATAACGCACCGTATCGAGAAAGTCGCAAATTATTCCCCGATAAAACCCATTGAAGAAATAACTACCTGCTTTTTTTTTCTTTCCTTCTTGTCCGTTATTAATAAAAAATTTCAATACCAACAACAAAAACGATACAATTCTAACTAACAACTAAGATATTCAGCGATAACAATGCTGGCTGCAAAGAAATCTGGTACGAAGGTTTTCAGAATATTTGGCGAATTTGCTATGGCGCTAAAAAAATGAAGCGTTTTCACGGAGAGAAATGAATATGAATTTCGATTGCTAAACGGTCGACGATGTTGTCGACTTTCGGCATCGAAAGGAAAAAATTTTTAGTATTACGCGTAGCTTGACTCGCGAAGTGAGTTCTCAACGTGGCATTTTATACCTGTAGGACAAGGAGAAAACCACAAATGCAGAACTTTCGTATCCATAGCATGCGCAATTCACAAAACGTATTTTGCCTACCTTATGCTACGAAGAAAAGAGAGGTGACCGAGAGTCGACACTCCTCCGTGCGTAGAGACGTAAAATGACATAAAAAGTAGCGACAGAAGTGTGACCGGGCTCCTCTTCGCGGAAGACAGTCGCGAAGAACAAACCGGGCACAACGTCTTGAGCAAGTCTGCGAACAATTGCTGCAAGTATGCTTCGAATCGCGGCGCAGAAATTTCTCGGTCGCCGCGTGACGTCTGCAGCGCGATCAACACTGGAGCAGCAGCAGCCGCTCTACCAGCTGCTCTGCTCATGCAACCACTCTTTGAGCGCAGCAGCAGCAGCTAACAGCAGTAGGTGCAGCTGCAGCAGCAAGCAGCCAAGGCAGTATACTCTCTACACTTTTTGGGTGCCGACGCCTGACTGGCATTCGCCGGCGCTTACATGTCGTTCAAGCTAGCCTCCATGACGTAATCCTTTGCCTAGCGTTATCAGTAATCACCGCTAGTTTTCAGCTCCTAGAGGGCGCTCAGCTCAGCGAGGCAAGCTTGCTGTGCAATTCAGTGCGTTTTACGTGATTAAAGTAGCAAGTGGCATAAGCTGTCGCCGCCTGTGCTCTGACCTTTAGCGGAGACGGTATGTGACATTCTGACACAGCTGCTCCGTCGTTCTCCGCCAGCTGTGGTAATCGTTCCCTTAATTCTCAGCTGCGACCGGCAAGCTCCGGGCCATGACATCGGCCACGTGCGAGGCGAGACGTACAATAAAGAGGGTCCCGCGCGGGGGGATCGACCGAATCATGTCCCATCGGACGTTCCGAACGCATTTTTGAAAAGCAGTTGGAAGCTTGAGCGTACTAACTAGCAGAGGTGGGCACCTCATGAGGTTTCGACCTCATGAGGTCGACATCACGTCGTGATGCGAGGTTGAGGTGAGGTCCGTGAGGGCTCGAAATTTTGTGAGTGAGGTCAGAAAATCAGACCTCAACCTCACGCGTGAGTTTCAAGTTGAGTGACGTCGTCATTCAGTGAGGTCGAAATTTTGAGGTCGACAATTTTTGCAGTTGCCACGTCTTACTCCGACGAGTGCCGCTTCCGAAGCGGAGTTGCAGCGCATCACCGCAGCGTTCATGCAATGACGCTTGGTGTTCGGTTTCCCCTGTTTAGACAACCGGATCCCACAGTTCCCTCTTAGCTTCCGGTGCTGTCCGGAAGCTAAGTCCGTTCAGTCCGAGCCTACAGGAAGAAGCACCCCTCTGGTCTTCCCGGAAGGAATGTTACTGCCACAGCACGCCACTCTCCCTCCCCCTTGCCCCGCTGGCGCTTCGTGTTCATGCTCGTCGCCGGCGCTGACGTCAGGGATCTTGCCTTGCAGTCGAATAAAGGGGATCCTGCTGTACATTACAAGCTTAATTAACAGAAACTGGAGTAGTCGGCACAGGCGAGAGAATGCGATTCAGGTGGTTCCTAACAAGGACACCTGATGATTTGATTAAAGAAGAACGAAGCCAGAGAAACCTGTATAACACCGTCGACGCTTTTGATCGGTGACTTCCCCTTTCGAATCTCACGAATTCTGTATATTCCCGTTCCGCAATGCAGGCAGATGCAAACATGATTTCACTTTTTTATCCTTCCGAATAACTTCTCTTTTGGTCCCCGGTTGCTTGTTCCTTCTCGGAAATTCACTTATGCCGGAACACCGCAGCACGAAGTGAACGCACCAGCATAGCGGCGTTGCAGCGGCGAAAAAATGAAAAACTATAATGAATGTATGGTGATGTGGCAGCTGATTTCTTTTCCTTTTTTTTAATCAAGATGAGGGAATGGGACTGATTACATGCTCGTGCTGTGCTGCGGAGTCGCTGTTCCAAACCTTCTAATATGACGTTTAATAGGGCACACTGTTGTTCGCTTCTGTTTTTAGTGTGCAATTTTTGTGAGTATTTTTCTAATCATTCTCTTTTTTTCTTCTCGTATGGGATCAGTTAGGTTGGCGGCCTGCCTTCCAGACGTCCAGGCACTACACGTTATCTTTCCTTTAACTATTTTGCAGGAACCCATCGTTCACCTTGAACGGCTTCGCATAATGCTCGCGCTGTGCTCGCGGGTAAAAAACGTCGAGGGTGCTGGCGTACCTTTCATTAGTTCAGTTTTGAAGGAAAATAAGTGATTGACTTAAAGCAGCTTGTCTCAGACTGGTTGACGAAACTGCACCTAGAATTCTGTTGAGGCGTATGCGTACTTAGGAGTTTTTTTTTTTCCTCCAGAGTTGGGGGGGGGGGGGGGGGAGGGGTCTCGGAATAAAAAGATTTCGCTGCGGGGAAATTTGAGCGGAGAGCCATTCTAGGCCAGTTGTTTTGACCCGTGTGATTTTAATAGCTGGCACAGTGTTCGAAGACGTAATCTAGCCCTTTCTCTCAAAATGCCGCGGGTTCACCGAGTCATCGGATATTTCCCAGGATTTCGAAACCATTACCATCGCCACCTGGAGCGAAGTGGCGGGAACGGAGGAGGGTCTTGACCTCCCAGGAACATCAACATCATCATCCCTAATTATTAGCTGCAGATATTCCTAATTTCCCGCACAATAATTGTCTTCGGTTGCTGGGCAATGTACAATATTTAATCAATATTCTGGCAACTTTCAATTTGGTAGCGGTATGTCAGACTTCCCCGGGCTCATAAGGACACACTGTTAGCATGGGCATCATCGCCATCGTCTCGAGAGTCAAAAGAATGTGTCGTTGCATGACCTTTGCAGTATGTCTTACATGAGAACTGGCGCATTTACCTGCTGGACAATTCGAATGTCATTAATGTGGACCGGGTTGTGGGCACTCTTTGTAATGTGTCATGCGCGCAAGTGCAGTAATGTGGGATCCATATGGATCTCGTTGAGGGGGGGGGGGGGGGGTTGGTATGACGAGAAATTACATCGTCACGTGACTAGGTTTGATGGCACGTTACACATTGCATCGCTGTCACGTGACGTGGTATGACGTCACACTCACATGGTGTCATCACCAATCATACTAATTAGTCTCAACATTACCGAATTGTATTAATTATCATTATTTAATTATGTGACGTCACCACCTATGTCACGTGACTGGCCGGCTCGTGACGTCGCATGGCGCCGTTTCTTGCGGACACTTTTTTGCTCTATGACCTTGAAAGTGAGCCATCTAATGCTTTCGCGCATTAATAAATTAAGTCGCTCGCTTCTACACAGACATAAAGACAACGTGCCTCTGTTGGTGTACTACAGTCGTCGCAGCTTGTTAAGTGTTTTCGAAGGCAACATACACAGGACTGAAAAGAGCATTCTCGCTATGCCGGAAGGAGCTAGAAAATCGAAATATACTGATATGCGTCTGCATAACCGTCGCATTGGAAAGTACATCGACGGCCAGTTTCCTTGTATTCGGTAACTATTCTCAAGCCTGAAAAGAGCCTCGTGAATACCTCCTCCCCCCCCCCCCCCCTCCCAATTTCTGGTAGAGAGTGTACAAGGTCTGTATTTGTGAATTGCCGGTTCGTGCGTGAATGAGCGAGAGGCTTCCAATACGAACAAGTATACACGAAGCAGGTAGCCAAATATTGACACATATAAAGTACTCACCGACGTACTGGTGGTAACCGCGTATGGGACACCCCTGCCCGCAGGCCATATACGCTGAGGGTTCATCCCAGAGTATAAGCTTTTCCTACTGCGTGCACATCAATAGTGTCTGTACACACCGTACTAAATAATACCATCATCATTTTGGCTTTCCTGTCTGACAGCCTAGGATTCCCAAAATTGCTTTTAACTGAAAAACTTCTTGATTGCTTTTTGCTTTGTTTTTCGTTTGTTTTCTGAGGTCGAGCAGCCGACTTCAACCTCACAATTTGAGGTCGAGGTGAGGTTGAGTGAGGTCAGCAGTAGCCCCAGGAAAAGTGAGGTGAGGGCGTCTAAGGAGACCTCAACACCTCAACTGATGAGGTTGAGGTTGAGTGTGAGTGAGTGAGTGAGTGAGTGAGTGAGTGAGTGAGTGAGTGAGTGAGTGAGTGAGTGAGTGAATGAGTGAGTGAGTGAGTGAGTGAGTGAGTGAGTGAGTGAGTGAGTGAGTGAGTGAGTGAGTGAGTGAGTGAGTGAGTGAGTGAGTGAGTGAGTGAGTGAGTGAGTGAGTGAGTGAGTGAGTGAGTGAGTGAGTGAGTGAGTGAGTGAGTGAGTGAGTGAGTGAGTGCAGGGTTTACCTATCGAGACGGTTGCCAAACACGTAGAAGCAAGTCAACGTCTTACTCGAGCCGCTAACCGGCATTCTCTATTTTATCCCAGGCCTCAGACTGCAAAAGAGAGAGCCGACTCAGTTGACGGGCGTCGGCTGCCTTCGTCGTTACGTAGACAGCCAACAGCCCATGCTGCGCAAATGCTCACACACAGCCGGTCCTCTCCAATGACACTTGTTAGATGCCACGCTTCCGCCTCTCGACGCTTGAGCCGCAAAATACAAAAGCAGCAGCTCCCGGCGGGGCGCACAAAACACGCGCGCCGCCGCCTGAAGCTTCTTCGGCCGACTGACGCGTGTGTTGCGAAGATGTTCAAGCTCATCTCCCGCTGGTTATTACGAGCGCCGCGATAATGGGAGCTTGTCACGGTCGAAAGAGAAGAATAGGAAATATCTGCATCACTTGCATACCTTCGTTCTCGTTCAGTGGGTTTTTAGGCCTGCCGCGTTTCGACACGCCGAGACCTCAGCTACTTCTTTCGTACATAGTAGCCCGTTGGGTTTTTTTAAAAAAAGAGAGAAAAAACTGGCCTCAATGGTCTAAAGGTGACCCAACGCGCACAACATATCGACGAAAACACACAACTTGCTGGTTCCCAATTCGCGCCATCGGGAAAAAACAAAAAAACATAAAAATGCTGAAAGTTGCAGCTGCGGCCGGCGTTTTTGCTGCGCTCTCGAAGGGTCGGGAACACACAGACAGAGAAAGGTGGTTTACGGTTTATGGGGGTTTAACGTCCCAAAGCGACTCAGGCTATGAGGGACGCCGTATAGTGAAAGGATCCGGAAATTTCCACCACCTGTGGTTGGGTGCACTGACATCGCTCAGTACACGGGCCTCTAGAATTTCGCCTCCGCCGAAATTCGACCGTCGCGGCCGGGATCGATCCCGCTTCTTTTAGGTCAGCAGCCGAGCACCATAACCACTCAGCCACCGCGGCGGCTCATACACAGATAGAGAGCAGCTGGTACTTCCTGTACGCTAGAACGCTACAATAACAGGGCATATATCCCTGCAAAAACGCTGTCATCTCCACTGTTCAGAGGAACAAATAAAGGATCCAGGCACCGAAATTCGTCGTATCGTGGCACTGCCACAAAGTACGCCACGTGTGCAATGAATAGACAAGTGAAAAAAGAAAGGTTAAAGTGGAAATATCAAAAGCCGCAGCCCATCTGTGCGTGCGCGGTTGCTTCCAGGTGCTTAGAATGTTGCAAAAACCGCTATTTTTCCGGTGCTTATGAAAACAGCCGTCGTATCGTTTGATATTCTGACTACACAGCTTTAAACGCACCGCGTGTGTGCCGCGTAACTTGAACTGAGGCTAAAATCATAAGGACTCACTTCGCGGGAATGAAACTTAAACATACTATTCGTACACAGATATCGGGAACTCGGCAGTCAGCGAGATGGGAAGAACCATCCGTAATAGGCGACAGTTCGGTAAAAGCAGAGTGGGATTAAAACGGCTTGTAATTGTGCCCAAAAATTGGTTTGGTTTGGTTTATAGGGTTTAAAGTCTCAAAGCGACTCAGGCTATGAGGCTCCGGAAATTTCTACCAGCTGGGTTTTTTTAACGTGCACTGACATCGCACAGCACACGGACATCTAAAATTTCGCCTCCATCGAAATTCTACCGCCGCGGCCGGGATCGAACCCACGTCTTTTGGGTCTGTAGCCGAGCACCACCACTGAGTCACTGCCCGAAAATTGCGTAAGTGCTTCAACAAGACACTAAAGCGAACAAATGGTGGCTATTAGGAATGCGAACAAATTCGATTATAGTATAAAATGTTGGCAGCGTCCAGCGAAGTTGTCTGCCCCATGGTGCCTTTTCTTCTGCTTTGACGCTGCCATTGGGGCGTTTTTTTTTTCAACACTTTATTACTGTTGCAATCCGATCCGTGCGGAATTTTTATTCTCGTCCCAAACAACACCAGAGTACATGTCTGAAGAATTAGCATGAGTGCTGCCTAAACATTCAAAAAGCACATTTGCCCATCTTCACCGCTCATACATCGCTGTAAAGGGAGCAGTTTCATAGCGGCATGCGGCCAATATGTGGCCAGCCTGCAGAGGTGTTCATGCATACGTGTTCAACCCTCCGAACAGGCCGAGTTAGCGCAAGTGTAGAGTAAACAGCTATGGTAACGAGGTTATATCGAAAACCCAGACCTTTCAGTATGCCAGCGTTTATCAACCTAAACGAGTGTATATCCCAGATGGTTTCGTATAGCAAGATATCCGAACAGGTATCCGGACAAGATGTCCACACACGCTTATGTCTTCCCACAGATTCTCGTGAAGCAATGCGACGTATCAGGGTCTTTCGCACTATAGGCCACTCTTAAAAGCACTCTTCTTACAACTCTTAAATTCTACACTTGTGCACCTTGCGGTTATGGAAGATGCATGTTCACTTATCGTAGTCCTCTATGTGACAAGAGCGTAATCTTTCCACGAATGCGGCCCTTTGCAAACACTCTAGAGAATGCAAGAGAGGATTCGAACTTTGAGCAAAACATCGTCTTATATTTTTTTTTTTTGCGTGTGGCCTTTAAGTGCGCTGAGGTTCTAAAAGCGCGCTACAGCAAAGAATAGCACAAGCTACTGCAAAAAAGCACTGCAAGGAAGGCAGAATAAAAAAAAAGAATGAAGAAGGAATGAAAGAAAAGAAGCAATTGAACGAGGAAGCAAAAAAAAAAACTGTTCGAGGGTGAAAGGAACAACACAAAAAATTACCTGAAACGTAACAGCTTCGCAACAAAAAGCAGACTGAAATTAGGTAAGAGAGATAAAATCTCTTTATTCTCTAAGGAAAAGAGCGAGTGAACAGAGAGTGACCGCACGGAAAAATTCCTGACGACGCAACGTGCTTTGCTGCATTGTTTGCGCGGCTCGTACCGATACGCACGGTGGTGGCGTTTTTGACGAGCTTCTTTATTGACCCCGCGTTTCTGTTTAGAGTTTCGGCTCTTTCCATTTGTCCGAAACAGGCGCTGCAAATATTTTACTTTGACCTTTATGCACTGACAGCTCTGCGTTGCACTCCCGTAAGTTAAAAAAAAATGCCACGTACTCGTATAGGCATGATGTGTCCCTGGCATGAAACAAAACTATGCCGCACGACAGTTTTCCCTCAATGCCTTGCGATACTTTTTAACATGTTAATTCGAGAACAGCGCTTCTTTGAGGACTGCTCAGCTTCACCGTGGTTCTAAGATGTCCGCAGTCCCAGTACAACTCTACTCGTTCGAAGCATAATCTAAACGAGCAGCAGTATAATTCAGCGAGGTACGAAAGTGTCGTGCATTTGCAAGGCGCCTTTACACCGGTTGTGCATTCGCTCTATACCGGTGATTTAAGCAGATTAGAAGTAAGTTGGAATGAAAGCAGCTTTTGACCAAAAACCAGCAACTGAGGGCATTTTCAAGCAAGCGAACAACACCAGTCACAAGGTCGACAGGCGCTGTGTAGTAGTAGTAGTGGTGGTTTATTAAAATAATAATAAAAAGGAAGCAGGGGATTTTGCTAGCCCCGGCATCTGCCATCGATACTGAAGCACCTGAGCTGGGGCAGTGGAGATAAGGGATATCAGGCAGAATGGAGAAATGAAATGAAAGAGGTGAGGAGAAAACAAGAGAGGATAGGGGGAGAGGTAATATACACAAACTATTTACACGATAAGAAATGTGCACAGGTTTCGCGCAAGATTAGTTTATGATGGAGCAAGGCGCTGTGTGACAAAATCAAAAATCAGTTCCCGAATTGATTTGTAAACCTCGCTTTCTCTTTCGCCGGAGTTCTCGACTCAAAATCGCCATCGTGCACTGTGTCGGAACCCGCCGCGGTGGCTCAGTGGTTAGGGCGCTCGACTTCTGATCCGGAGTTCCCGGGTTCAAACCCGACCGCGGCGACTGCGTTTTTATGGAGGAAAAACGCTAAGGCGCTCGTGTGCTGTGCGATGTCAGCGCACGTTAAAGATCCCCAGGTGGTCGAAATTATTCCGGAGCCCTCCACTACGGCACCCCTTTCTTCCTTTCTTCTTTCACTCCCTCCTTTATTCCTTTCCTTACGGCGCGATTCAGGTGTCCAACGATATATGAGACAGATACTGCGCTATTTCCTTTCCCCTAAAACCAATTATTATTATTCACAGTGTTTTGGAACTGAGGCCTCTACGCGCTCCGATGACGCCGTTTCCCGGCCTCGCTGAGCCGTCCGCAAAAGTTCCCTACGCAACTCCGATTACTCAACATCGCAATGCGACAGTTACGAAGCGTCGGTGTCGCCTAAAAATGGCGTGACGTGTGCGCAATGTAAGCTTTACTTTCTGTGGAGAAGGGCGGAAAAAAGGAGATAGAACGGAATTGATCGAGAGCTGTCGTTTGAACCCAGAGTCTGTGGCGGTATAAAAGCATGCGTGGGCAGACGTATACTTCAAGTATTACTGATGAATCCATGCGGACAGCTGCCGCTCGTATCGCATGCAGCGATTGGGTATGCATACGGAGACTCATGTAAAGTTTGCTTAAGTTGGTTTCTCTCTCAACGGTTACCCTAATACCTAAACATATGCACCATGAATTGCACATGTGAAGGTTCAAGGCTCGAGTGGAGCGTTTCTGGCGAAAACTCCAGAATGACATTTATATGCCACATACGTGGGTGTTGCGGCACATCCGAATGGGGGCGCCATCGTGATAGCTGCGGTAGACCACATATACAACCCACTGGGAACAGCCTCCATTAGGGAAGAAAACCCTGCCACAGCTGGAGCCATAGCTGTGGCCATGGCTATTGTTGTAGGTACGAATTGCGCACAAAAGACACACACAGGAAAAAGCACGAGGGAGACTGACTCAGGGGAGACTCAGTCTCCCTCGTGCTTTTTCCTGTGTGTGTCTTTTGTGCGCAATTCGTACCTACAACAGTATGCACCAACTCGCCCAACAAGAAGTTCTTCTTAACTACCCATGGCTATTAGATACCAAGACAGACCCGGCAAAACGGCCCACGTTATCGCAGACTTAGAGCAAGCCTGCCGCGATTATACGACCGGTATAGACCACCGAAAAGAGCAGTAGAACTCCTTGCTGCTACCCCTTCACAAGAACATCACCGAATTACTTGAACACTGGGTCACGTCGGGTAAGAGAGTTACGAGGCGGCTCACAACCTAGCTCGAGCGCTAATTAAGCGAACGGGTCCTTCCCATCCTCAACTCACATCTCTTCCGTCCATATATAGCGAGCGAACGACTAGAAACACGTCTTACAACCGCAGGAGATACTCTCCACCGTACAAAAAGCTAAGCACATCAGATGCTGCAGCCTTGCGCCAAACACAGACTAACTCATTTTGAAACGTACATAAATACAGTAAAATGTATCCTACTCAATACCCTGACACCTACCCCTTGCCTGACGCAAGTCCCACACTCCAAAGGGGCTCTGAAACACCTTCAGAGGAGAGTAGATCAACTTGCCCAATCACTGCATTGTGTTGTCGTGAACACCTGAGCCAAACGCAAACAATACACTTCTACACGCAGCAGAGAACCCACAATCGGACGCGAAAGTTGGCGAGCCCTTTCCGGCCACTTTTTCAAGCTCTCACCCTCCTCCGTCACACGCTCCTGCGTATACCAGTTCAGAGATGGCTATTGGTGAGATTCTTTCAGGCGTCAGGCAGCTACGAAGGCTGCGGCCAGGAATCCGCGTAGCTCCGGCGGGGGTCAGGAAGTTCCCCCTCCTCCCACCTGGCGGAGGAGCGCCGACCTTTGAGCGTGCAAAAAGTGACGAGAGGAGAGGGAAAAGCCCGAAGGCGCTGAAATTCAAAATTTGACTGCAGATAACTCAGCTTCTAAAAAGAGCATTAGAAAAAATCCTTGCTGGAGGATACACATGTAGCGGCGTCAGAAAATGGCCTCAGAAAATGATTCGGGCCGCAGTAGACCAACGTGCAAATCATATCGTTTCCCTGCGATCCATGTGGGCAAAAATGAGGCTGGGAGCTATTCCTTCTCGCATTGCTCCGAGAAGGAAACCCGGGTCTCACAAGCCCCACTGTGGCTCGGTTTGAAACAGCCACCTGCCGGTGCAGTGGCGCATCGCTTAACAGCAGCGCCACTACCCGGGTAGCGGCATGAGCAATCGCCGCGATCGAACAAAGTGACACATTTCACGTAGTTGCCTAGTAGGAATAGGAATAGAACCAGAATTTAAGTAGATTGGGGAGTGAAAGAAAAATGCTATCGCGTTTCCTGCGCATCAATCCAAGTGATTGCCCCCAGTCTTTTTTGTTGAAGTACAGAGCCGAAAGGACAACTCTTTGTAAAAAAACGCGTAAATTTACAGTGCTGATTCGCTTTCTTTCTATGCGTTCGGACACGTTATTACATTCAGGTCGTTTCACCAAAGAACGGGTCACTTCCGAGAAAAATACGAGGCTAAAAT
Organism: Amblyomma americanum; assembly: GCF_052857255.1. Lineage (NCBI taxonomy): Eukaryota > Metazoa > Arthropoda > Arachnida > Ixodida > Ixodidae > Amblyomma > Amblyomma americanum. The sequence continues at coordinate 59,936,909 of NC_135502.1, forward strand.
CGGCAGTTAATCACATACTACACTTGAGAGGGAGAGAAGTTTATCTTTGTAAACAGGCTGTAAACTTAGTCAACGAATGAAAAGCCTGGCAGTAATTTCAAACCAAACATAACCTTCATTTTTTTTTCTTTATTCTCCCACCGGACAAGCAACTTATCCGACGAGTGTTCGGCTCATCCTTTATAGCCATACCAATGCCATTCATCCTCAGCGTGCGAACACTGTTGACATTTCAACAGTCCTTCTCGCATAGAGCGAGACAGCGGAATAACGTTCCCGCCCACGTCGCTGTGATAACAGAACACTCCCGTTTTAAATCGACCAAAGTTGACAACCACGGCCATCCACAACTGTCTCCAGTAATCACCACTTCAATGCCCACCCCTTACGTAATAACCCAGGATAAGCCCTTGAAGTCAAATAAATAACATTTAAATAAATAAGTGGCCGATGGCCGGGAGTTCAGAAAACGAAGGGCTCGGATGCAGCCGAGGCAGCAGAAAAAGGTATCCGCTCTGCGATAGATATGCTGCTTTTCGTCGTACAAGGCGACCTCGTCTCGTGGCCTATTGTGAGCTGGCAAAGGACAGGGTTAATTGGAGAGACATTGGAGAGGCCTCTTCCCTGCAGTGGGTGTAGTCAGGCTGATGATGATGATGAAGAAATAAATTCTGGAGGTGAGGGGCATGTTTTGATAGCTTCGTTTGTTCATGCCTTCGCCAAAGCACTGCTCAGAGGCTCAACTGTTTACTGGGGCTAGAGACCTTTTCATAAGCGAAAAAAAAAAGTTTAGTTTTCGCTCTAGTGTGCCACTATGACATGCAGGTCAGCCGGTGCCGGGACCTGCAGCTTGTTGGAAGCTTTTCAGCGAATCGACACCGGCTGGGCGTGCTTCCGATTGTAGAGCACTCTTAATTATGAAACTGAGTAGACACTGTGTAACAATCAATGGGCGTTTGTGGTAGCTGCTATTGAATCTGATCGCAAGTATTTTATGAGGACGAAGTCGCACCGGGGACATTTTTACGACCACTTTCATTTTCAGCGGGAAAAACTCATACTGCGCTGCCAACGCCGGTATGAGGCAGGGTGGGTTACATGTACAACTCATGAATGGACCGACATTAAAACAGGAGCCGCCGCGGTGGCTGAGTGGTTATGGCGCTCGGCTGCTGGCCCGAAAGACGCGGTTTCGATCCCGGCCGCGGCGGTCGAATTTCGATGGAGGCGAAATTCTAGAGGCCCGTGTACTGTGCGATGTCAGTGCACGTTAAAGAACCACAGGCGGTCGAAATTTCCGGAGCCCTTCACTACGGCGTCCCTCATAGCCTGAGTCGCTTTGGGACGTTAAACCCCCCTAAAACCTAAAACCAAACATTAAAACAAAACAAAAAACTAAAGAAGAACTAGTGCGGAGTGCAGGGTCAAAGGCGGAGCCTTCACTAGATAATGAAGTTAAATAGGAAGGGTATTTATAGTCAATGGTATTGGTAACAGGCACAGAGCTGACGTCACGTCCTGTACGCTTAGCGCGAAAAAAAAAAAAAAGCCCGACAGAAGTGATACCCACCGGCGAGCGTCACATATCTGAACGCATGCACTTTGGGTTAGGACCATCAAGCACGCAGACAGCTAGCTCAGCCTCCGCAGTCGAGTCAGCTTTGTTTGTAAACACGGCGGTCCTTCACGGTACTGGCCATGAAGCGAAAACGCTGCCCCATATGTGGCGGGTGCCGAGCAAAGTGAAGCATACTAGGAGCGCCGAAAGAGAGCTCACTTACTTGCCGAGGCGTGGCCGGCGTGTTCCTCCCGTAATCCTCAAGTGATAGCGTGAGTGAGTGAGCGAGCGACCTGCCAGTGACAGGCGTTTTGCGAGCTGCCGGTGAGCGGCTGGCGTAAGGCGCCACATTCACAGAGGCGGCTGCCCCAGTTCTCACCCTTGCCGAGCGACCACTGTGGCTCACCCTTTCTCTTCGGTCGTCGCCTCGCCCCATTGTTCCTTATCGCAGCGATAGCGACGGACAATACTTGTGTAATTCCGCGCTGCAGCTGGGCTGGAGGAGGGATAGATAAAGGGGAAAAGCAATCGCCGATACAGGCAAATTTCGTGAACGCCAAGTTGCGTCGTGATACTGCCTGCGGATATATGTACTGTCAGTGTGCCGAGTGCATTCTTAGGACGGCACACGCGCCACCTAATCTAGCTTTGCGGGATGATGATGCACACCGTTCTGACCTCGAGTTGAAAGTTTGGAAGGCCCTTCCTCAGTTCGGCATCGGTTCCTACGGCTCTGAGAATAACAATTAACTATACGTGTGCATATTTTCGGAACCTGACTCGAGTAACTTTGAGTTAAGCGCTGTACACAGTATGAACAAGAGCAGTCATCCTGTATTTACAGTGCTACTTCGGTGTCCTTCGGCTGTAGCCTTAAGTAGGACAAGTTTCTTTTATTTTATACTCTTATTTGACCGTCGGTGCCGTCAGTTTGCAGAGGAAGAGGCCCCGGTTAATTCAAGTGACTTATTTGCAGCACAGGGACAAACGTACAGAGTTAAGCAAGCGCGTTAAGAAATCTTCCTCGCCACTCTTTGGTGCCTCACATGCGCGCTTACCTGGCCAGACTATTCTGCACACGTGACAGCGTTCGGGAAACGCGACGGGCTACTCGGAAGGGGCGCTTTGTCTAAGTAGCAAGGCACGCTCCAGAATGTGCGGTAAATGTGCGGCTCTGAGCGGGATCGATATCTAGTGTCTCCATCTTTCGATCAGTAAAGGTATTATGCGGGTGAAGCTGCACAGTGTGCCGGCGCTGTATCGGTACGGGAAGTAATACTTACGAAGACGCGGTAGTTTAACGGCTTAGAGTTGTCTGTAGATCAATAAGTAATGATTTCATGTGAAAGCAGGCACTAGGACGTACGTTTTCTGTAGCTATGGAAACGGTGGTAGCGTCAAGGAAATAGTACGCTACTCACAGCCCTCCAATCAGGCCTCGGTGTGGCTGCCCCTGTCTGACTTGCAGGAAATAAAGAAACACACCAGTCGTAATCTTCGAGGATCTCGGCGCTAAATGCGTAGTTGCGCGCTGCTTTTTGTTGTGGCCGACCAGGCCAAAGTTAACCCTGGCTCCGTGAAGATAAAATTCCGAACGAATTATTTGGCTAGCTCCTGACGGCTGACCGCCGGGCCTGGACGCTAATATTCTAAAGATGAAAGGGAAAAGAAAGCAAAAACCATGATCAGGCCGTTCTACCTCGCCATCGAGAGTGGAGACCTGTGATGCCTGAAATGCTTCCTACTAAAAGAGGCGCACTCGGATATCGTAACCGCACTCGTAGTCGCGTTTTCGTCTTGAACATTATTGTCTTTGCAAAGTCTGGGACTTTTTTTTTAATAGCTTCTCTAGCTATTTGGCGAACATGCATGGAGATGAATGTAAAGATAGTTCGTGCGCTTAGATATGACCAATCGTGAACGCTAACAGCTTCTTTTATAAAAGAACAAGGAATGCTGAATACGCCTTACGCGTCGATATACACCAAGTGAATGTCGGTGGTGGAATTAAAAGGAGGCGCCAGGGGGAGTTGCTCCAGGCGCCTGGGGCACATGAAACTGATTCTTCAACCGTCCTCACAGCAAAATTTCATCAGATGCCTGCGATTATGGGGAACTGCAGGCTTCCTTGGCGGTTCATGTTTTCATGCGCGAGCCAAGCACGTCCGTAGTGCTTTCGTCGGTTGTCTTACGCAAGGCTAGGCCTTAAGGCGATAGCTGTGACCTCTGGGATTTGCAGCGCTTTCAGAATCGTCGTAGTTGCAACAGCAGCAGTAGTAGGTCGTCTTTCACGAAAAAGAAATAAATAACAGACGGTTTCGCATGGCTAAGCGCGCAATATCTTGCAGGGGCACTAGTTACTGTGGGCATGTGCTCTGAGTGCGAAAGCATATTTTTTCCTAAAGACCTTTACACTAGAAGCCTTAACCATAATGACCTTTAACTTAAAGGCATCCGCCATAAAGGCCTTGACCCGGAAGACATTTACCATGAAGGCCTTCACCATATAGGCTCTTACCATAAGGCCGTTACCTTAAATAACTATTACCTAAAGACATTTGACCTAAAGACCTTTACGACAAAGGCCTTTAACCCGAAGGCCTTCACCCAGGGGAAGGCCTGCAAGGTGTACACGCTTGGCAGGTTGCCCACAATCCGGTGAGCAGGTGGCCCGCCTGTCACAAAGCAGGCTTCTGGGAAGTCAGCGTCAAATGAAACGGGAACAAAGCAACTGAAACGCGAGCACAAACTTTCAAAAATATTAGTAGTGGCTGAAGAGGAAATACAGGCGTGGCCTATTAACACTTTCAAAGAGCGCACTGTCGATGCGAAAATTAACCGCTCTAGTATCCTGCTCCAGTCTTGCAGTTTGCGTTTCAATCCTCTTGGTCGCGTTTCAGTTGACCTTGACAGTATGTACAGTACTCACGGATTGAAATAGGACATTCGGAGCGCTAGCCTTGCAGTGCCACGCAGGCATGTGGTAAACCACAGGCCGGCTCATTGGCTACTGGAAGGAACAATTCTGCTTTGTAGATGTTCTCCCTCTCGCGCCATACCACAATGCACCACCTTGGTTCCATGAGCGTCTACGGGCGGCGCTCCATGAAGCGACGGCCACGCGCTCCGAATGTCCTATTTCAATCCGTGAGTACTGTACATATGCCTGAAATCGAAAATGTGCCAAGTAGTGCTACCGCACTAAAAAAACGGAATGACTTCACTACTATGAAAACACGTCACATCCCCCTGACCAATTGTAATTAACAATGAACCTTTAATATTCACTTTGTTGTTGATTTAAGTTTTGTGTGAATGGTCGTGTTTTGTTACGTTCTGTTTTCCTTTCCTTTCGTCCTCTGCTGTTGGTCGCTGCTACCGGAGAGCTGCGCCGTGGGAGAAGACGTCACGCTGAGGGAGCACGACGACCATCCGTGCCTGTGATTGGTCGTTCGCCATCAATCGTCACGACTGACGTCACAGCCAAACGAAAACGAAACGAAAGTCTAAAAAAAAAAGTCACAAGGCGGTTACGAGCGGGTAACGCGAATCTGTGAGCGTTAGCTGTGATATGACAGCTGAAAAAGAAGTCTGGCACCGGGCCGGGGAACGCTTGTGCCATCCTTTTTGAGCGGCGTGTTGCCATCCAACCACTAGCCGCAGCCGAGGCGTACGCCCAAGCCACTTGACACCCGTCGCCTCTCTCCCTCTTCGCTGTCCCACTTTCCCTCTGCGGCCTCGCCCGTGACGGTGGAGAGGGCGATTCCTCTCTCCCCATTTTGCAACCTGCCATCGCTGCGGACACCGACGCGAAATTATGGGACGAGGCATTGACTGCCGACGCTATGAAGCACGGCGCCTGTTTTAACATGTCAATCATAGGTCACATATAAGAGCCCGAGGCCGTTGAGGCTCAGGCCGCCTGCATGGATAACTCTGTTATTGTCCAGCAGGTGAGCTCGAGAGGTTTTCTGTTACGACGAACCACTTCAACGAAGTTTGTTCCAGAAAAGACCCCTCGAACACTGCCACCTGGTATCACCTAAAAGCAGCGAGGAATACAGCCCTCCCAATTTACTATACTGAAGCTGCGCACCTTTAGACGTCGGCAGAGAGCGACGTATGGAAGACTGAGGAGGTGGCCGTAAAACGAGGCCTTGAGAAGATGGAAGAGGTATCTTTTAGGCAAATCTTTGATGTTCACACCAACGGCGCTGCGACGAGTCGGAGATAGCTGCCTCGCTTGACGGTAATTGCAATATGATGTTCACCGCGACCACATTGCAAGAAAGGCAACAAAAGGAAAGCCGAATCAACATGATGCGTTTGTGATTTAACCGTGCTAGCAGGACGCATGCACTGCACTGAGGGTTCCTAACTGAAGATGAAATCTAGTTTCTCGTAACCGCACCCGAGAAAAATAAGGAGTCAGACCGTGGGAGCCTCAGCTGTGAGATTTATGAAGAAAATTAAGCTGTTACTTTGTTGTTTTCAGGCAAAGCTATTTAATAAAACATGCAAGCAGGAGGCGAATTCTCAGTGTTGCTGTATCAGTGATGCAACTCTATTTGCAGTGGCAGCTTACAGCGACACGCTAAAGAATGTAGAAAGATGCCGATGGTTTCCTGTGCAATGATAGCCGCAAAATGGCTCAGAAAGCATACTTCTGGTTGCCATTACGGCTTTGCATGTTGTCCTTGAGAGTTGCGGGATACGTGTGTGCCCTGCACAAGCATCTAACCAAAGGAGCCTGACGTCGCACAGTACACGGGATTTGATATGTACTAACCCTGCTGTGTTACTTTCTTTTGCAAGCTTTCACGTTTGGCATTAGAAACTAGAAAAATAAAAGTAGAGAAACTATAAGACAAAATTTCTGCGACAGCCGTCGGAGCGCTCATGCTCTCCGACGTGTGATGTTGATAGTATCGACTATTCAACTTGCGGACTGTTTGTACCTCACCAGTTGTACCTATGTATTGGAAGAACTTTTTATGAGAAAAATTCTCTTCAGAAGCTTCACCTTAAATATTTTTGAGAAATTTGTATGTTCTGAGTGAAAAAAAAATTGGAGGGGACACTTAAGCTTTACCTTAAGGGTACGATGCGGTAGCGTTAATGGGTTAATGGCCAAATATGCGGAATACGTCATTCTCTATTTAACATTCATAGATCCCTGGGCGTCCTTGTACAACTCCTGGCGCAGTGATGCAGAGGTTAAGCGGTGTGCCACTGCCCTGCGATATCAGGTGCTGCCACCGGTGGGGTTTGTACGACCAAGGTTGCTGTTCCCAAGAGGCCTCTCGTCACTAATCATTAACTGAACTGCCAATTGCCGCGGTTGGCAGTCTGCTCACAGTCAATTGGCAGGTTGTGATGATGTCACAAGGTCACATGACCTATCATGACGCGAACAGCGCGATCTGACACACACACAGCGGGACGAAGAATGAGAACGAAGCAAAAAATCAGAAAAAAACAGCGCGTGCCGCGGTGCAGTGATGCCGCAGTGGTTGCAAGAAATCGCGACAGATTCAGCGACAAATGATCGTGGCTCTGCAGATTGAACGGTTGGGGTATTTGTGTGTCAGCATCCCTTCAAATGCTCTGCTTCACGAGGAACTGTCATTTATGGAGCAGTCACAATCATTGTATTGCTCCTGAGCATTAGCTCTCTTTTTTTTTTTTTTGTTCCTGGCGCGGATGCTCTGAATCTCTTTCGTGTTTTCTGTGTATTTATACACGTTGACACGGAAATAAATCATTCAGTTGATGGTCAGCGCTGTGTTCGTTCTCATTCTTTGTCCCACTGTGTGTCTCACATTCGCGCTCTTCCCTTCGTTATGCTTCATAATCAACTAGCCCGTCAAAACGTCTTAACACTTGACCTGGGTGGGTCACTTAGGTGGCTTCTCTGGGGATTTTTTTCTTCGTGGATTTGTCGCTCACGCCCAACGACGCCGGCTTTTCTGCGACACGGGCTTCTTAACGCTTTCGCGTTAAAAATATGCTATCTCTGTTGGTCAAATGTTTAGGGGAATCCCCCAAGGTGGAGTAGATTGTTAATAAGGGAGCAATTACTAATTGGCATCCACCCAAGCGCAAAGAAAAGCTGTACAGCTATACAGCTTCTACAAAAAAAAAATTGGCAGTGGCTTAGCTCGGCTACGCCAGGATATACGTAGCGAAAGCTAAGGCATAGCTTGGCTAGCCTTGGTTAATCTTTATTTGCAAGTCCAGGTTGGTCTGGTTGTCTGGCTAGTTCTCACGGTGTTGGTCACGTGACCAGTCACGTGGTTGGTCACGTGATGCGGTGCGACCTCGGTGGGAATGCGAGCACCGCGAGGCTGCGAGTTCGTGGCCAATGTAGCTTTCACTACAAAACTTCGCCGATAAAAAAAATTGTCCTGGTCCGAGGTTCGAACCCGGGACCACCGCTACACCGGAGCTGTCGCTTTACTAACCGAGATAACCGGGCTACTTTCTGTTGCTGAGCTACTCCCTATTGCTTCTTCCATTGCTGTATTTCATTTGCTCCATTTATACATTGGGCTAATCTCTGTTTCTTTAAAATCAAACAAAAAGCCATAATTTTAGAGCTGTAGCTCAACGCAGATGTTTACAAATGCCATGCAAACCTGCCGAAGGCCTCTATATAGAGTCTGCGAGAGCGGCTTATCGCAGCGAGCTCTTCGTCCCGTGTTTGCCTTCACGTAGCGTGCAAGGTCAAGCGCGCCAGCAGAACAGGTGCGGTTCCCGCGCCTCTGTTTTCCCGCGTCGCGTGTCAAGAGCACCACGCGCGAACTCCACAAAGGCCAGCGTCGCCATGGCGACGCACGATGCACCCCAGCGAGCAGCGGCTCGTGTGCGACAATGCGCGCCAAATGCACGCCTGCTCGCTGCACGCCACAGTAGGTCACGCGCTGTCCAGCAGCTATGCGGGAAAATGCACCCCCCCCCCCCCCCCCCGCACCTCGGTCACCTCGGCCGTGGCAGGCGACGCACGCTACATACACAACGCGATAGGCTGTCGCGCTTCGGAGCCCAGCTGGAAACGAGTCCCATGAGTGTGACTCTTGTCGGACAGCTCGGCCGAAAATTGTATTATTCATTCATTCATTCATAATTATTTATTCATTAATTAAACAAACCGTCTATTGACAGTTGTCTTAATAATAATAATAATTGGTTTTTGGGGAAAGGAAATGGCGCAGTATCTGTCTCATATATCTTTGGACACCTGAACCGCGCCGTAAGGGAAGGGATAAAGGAGGGAGTGAAAGAAGAAAGGAAGGAAGAGGTGCCGTAGTGGAGGGCTCCGGAATAATTTCGACCACCTGGGGATCTTTAACGTGCACTGACATCGCACAGCACACGGGCGCCTTAGCGTTTTTCCTCCATAAAAACGCAGCCGCCGCGGTCGGGTTCGAACCCGGGAACTCGACCGCGGCGGCTGCGTTTTTACGACATCAGTTTATAAATTTCGGCAATCGCCGCGGTTGCTCGGTGGTCACGGCGCTCGGCTGCTGACCCGAAAGATGTGGGTTCGATCCCGGCTACGGCGGTCGAATTTCGGTGGAGGCGAAATTCTGGAGGCCCCGTACTGTGAGATGTCAGTGCACGTTAAAGAACCTTTGGTGGTCGAAATTTCCGGAGCCCTTCGGTACGGCGTCCCTCACGTCAAACCACATTAACACATAAACCCTAAAAATTTCAGACGCGGGTACTTAAAATCGCGGATTTTTTGTCTAACATCAGGAACGGACACTTAGCCTTACTGTTCAGTCTTTCGCGATGCCGATGGCTCATAATTTTTTACAATGACAGCAGTGCAGCACTGACGGAGCATGAGGGACAGGATCACTCTTAATTAGTTCGCTTATAGCAGAATGCTGCATCAGTTTATGCCACGAGAGATGTCAGAGACCGCAGCTGCGACATGAATTGAAGCAGTACGAAACTACTCTGTGCACCGCCTGTGAAAGCTCGATCGTGCGCTGGTTTTGAAATCTCAAGTTTGCGGTATTATCAGCAAGTTAAAGTGGCCGCTTATATCGCTCACAACTACGTCTCGCTTGCACTTAGCGCTAGGTTTAGGAAGAAAGTATTGAATTTCTTTTCAGAGTTATCAGACGTTCAAGCAAAGAATTCTCGTAGCCAAAGCGCAGTCAAAACTCACTCAGCTAACTAACCCCCAAGATAGCGCGTCGGTAACTGAAGTAATAGTATATCTTGCCTCTCGTTACGTCAGCCCTTTCCAAAATCACTGGCCAGCAAACGACTCTGGGAGAGGATGACGTTGCGGTGGCTTGTGCAACGTCGCCCTTGAAGTGCGACTCGATGCCTCCCTTGGCACGTGCCATGAAATCTGTAATAGTTAGAAAAGAAGACAGTGTGAATGCGTGTATGTGCTGCAAGGAGTTACAGTTTACAAGCATTGATAAGTGGTTAAATTACGGCAACATGTTCGGGCGGCTGATGGTCGAGGCCGTCGAGGAATGTGAAAGGTCAGTGGCACTGCGAACCGTGCGCCAACTAAGGTCACTGCATGATGGAATCGACGATTACGAAGTCGCGAAACGTCAGTATAGGTCGAGCACACGGACGCGAATGAACTTTTAGACATTGGGAGCAGCGTTTCCAAATCAAAGTAGCGTCCTTCGTGTAAGTTGATTTGATTTTGATTTGAGTTGTGAGAGCTTAACGTCTCAAAGCGACTCAGGCTATGAGAGACGCCGTAGTGAAGGGCTCCGGAAATTTCGACCACCTGGGGTTCTTTAACATGCACTGATATCGCGCAGTACACGGGCCTCTAGAATTTCGCCTCCATCGAAATCCGACCGTCGCGGCCGGGATCGAACCCGCGTTTTTCGGGTCAGCAGCCGAGCGCCATAACCACTGAGCCACCGCGGCGGCGTTATTCGTGTAAGTAACGTGAAAAAAATTCGCTAGTGTATAGTGGAACCTATTAGAAAATGTCTTGCCCCAGTGAGGAAGTGCCGTGTGCCGACAGGCTCCGCGCAGAGTTTTCGATCACCGTCCGGATTGACAGTGCTCGTGCCATCTTTTGTAGCGTGAAGTTCACGGACTTGATCACTGAAAACCGAGAAGGGGACATAGAAGTACTTGCAACTGGGCTTGTTGGTGCATATTCGTGAAAGACATAAGAGCGCAAACTGGCAACACGGACGAGGAAGGGAACAGGACGAGCGCTGCAGCGCTCGTCCTGTTCCCTTCCTCGTTTGTGTTGCCAGTTTGCGCTCTTATGTCTTTCACGAAGAGGACATAGCCCTAGCTGCTTATGGGGCCATAAATCCAGACACAAGAAAAACGATCAGATGGTCAAAGTAACCGAAGAATACTATAAACACATCTCTACAGTAGAAAGAATCGCCAGGAAGCCAATGACAGAGGCTGTAATGCCGAGGAAGTGGTTATTCCGAAGGTAACTAAAAAAAGGAGTACAGGAGCTTAATAGGCAATGCATAGGAGAAAAGCGGCCGTTGAGGATCAAGTACCTGCAGGTCTCTTGAAAGAACGTGGCGACATTGTGCTGGAAAAACTTGGCACCATCTATATTTATTTATCATTTATTAGTACCTCAAAGGCCCCATTGAAGGGGTATTACATGAGGGGGGTGGAATATTCAGCAGTACATTTCTTCAATGGACGATCTGAATTACGATCAGTCGATCTGATCAACGATGGCGTTTGGCAGGTCATTCCAGTCCCTTGCTGTATGAACGAAAAATGACAGATGCACAGAAGTGTGGGCAAGGGAGGGTAGACTGCCTTCCTGTGGTTTGTGCGATCGGAGATGCGATGTACGGAGCCGATAATGGAGTTGAGATGTGGATGATAATAGAACTTATGAAACAGACACAGTCTGAAAATCCTTCGATTATTCGCTAAAGTTGGGAGATGAGCATTGAGCTTTAGTTCAGTGACACTTATATGGTAAGAATAGGTTGAGAAAATGAAACGAGCTGAGCTTTTTGTAGACTCGAGAGTAATGTAAAGGTTATTTTGATGAGGGTCCCGGATCGCGGATGCATATTCTAATTTGGGACGAACCCGCCGCGGTGGCTCAGTGGTTAGGGCGCTCGACTACTGATCCGGAGTTCCCGGGTTCGAACCCGACCGCGGCGGCTGCGTCTTTATGGAGGAAAAACGCTAAGGCACCCGTGTGCTGTGCGATGTCAGTGCACGTTAAAGATCCCCAGGTGGTCGAAATTATTCCGGAGCCCTCCACTACGGCACCTCCTTCTTCCTTTCGTCTTTCACTCCCTCCTTTATCCCTTCCCTTACGGCGCGGTTCAGGTGTCCAACGATATATGAGACAGATACTGCGCCATTTCCTTTCCCCCAGAGCCAATTAAAAAAAAAATTTGGGACGAATAAGTGTTAAATAAGCAAGGGATTTCACTGATGGGGGCGCTTGTCGCAGGGTTCGTCAAAAGCAACAAAGGACGCAATTCGGAAATGCACTCTATCCCGGAAAAATGTTGTTGCCATGTTTTAGTAAGTAACCCGCGACTGTTAACGTATTTCGTCGAATACACTGATGCAGAAGCACTCATTGTGACTGCCTGCATACTATCTGCCATCGTGGAAAGCGTTCCGTCAGCACCAGCGAAAGAACCGCTGGCTATAAGTCTACGCGAGCACTGGCCACACATTTTTCTGTTCTTCGACAACGGTGATGTTTGTGCCTCTTTCGATAGGAGCGTCCTTATTGGTATTCCCTCCAAGCATGCCGTTGGCGTGCAATATATTTTGCTCACCGTGTGCTGATTCTTCCAACGAATGCACATATCGTTACGGCGGGTTAAAGATGCCCTCGTTTCCATGAACATTGTAGCCCTCTGCGCCGGATACTACACACGCACGCCACCAAAATCTTGCCCTCTTTTATTCGTCGAAGCAAGGTGCAAACCAGACACACGACTGGTTTTGCGTTAGGTTAAGCTATGCAGCGGCCTCAAAGCCGAGGGTCTAGCGGGGCTCTCAAAACCGGCCAGTCGGTTTTACGAATTCTGTCACTTCCTGGAACCATGCGTGATACGACGAACACATCGAAACGACTTTTCCAAGGCATTTGAAAACTTCCAAAAGAAAAAAATAGCTGCTTGAATTTGCGTATTTTGGCGGGCCTATTTCCGTACCTTTAACTTACTCGTAGTGGTCTAAATCTGCGCTTGACGTCAGAAGGTGACGCTGTTTCGGTTTGCCTTCGAAGGGGGCCACGTCTTGTCGAGCACTTGTAGTGCAACCGCAAACCTGTGCTTTCAAATAACAACACGCTGGCAACTTTCTACACTATCTGACTTCAACAGTTAAATATAAATAATTAAGGGAGTTCTTTCCTTCTTATCCTTTTTTGTCTTTGCCCTCGTCCGACTCAATGTCATTCGAGGACCAAGTGACATGCTGATGTATAGCCATGCTCCTGGCACCGTCAAAGGCGACGTGGGGAATGCCCTCGACTGCAGCTTCGGGCGAAATCCGAGTGCTCGCAATCTGTTCCTAGCACCGCACGCTTTGCCCCTATCTCGCGTCTGGCGTTCTGCGTAGTCTGGCCTTCCCACTGCTCCGTGCAAGAGTGGACGACGTTAAAACCTGGCAGAGCATGCCAAAGACCGAGAACCATGCGGTGGTCTAGTCGTCGAGGAGCGTCGCGTGGCTTCCAGAGCTTTTGTCTACTGTCATGGGCTGTGCAATGGTCAACATGTGTGCCCTCTTGCTTCTACACCAGAAGATCTTCAGGGCAGGTAACCTACACGTGCACCGATCTGCGATCTTCAGGCCAGTTACTTGAACACTTTGAGCCCAACAGGACAGCACCAGTAGGCAAACTGAGGTTTGTCCTTGAGAACAGCGCACTGGAACGCATCCCTGAGGGTCTCTTCCAAGGTTTGGACGTCTCTACGATTCAGTTCGACAACGTCGTTCTGACCGGTGAGTGGAGTCGAGCCGAATCGACACCTCTGCGCGGACTAGAAGACACCTTGGAGAAGCTGGTCTTCAGCCACAACAGCACTGTTCCAGACAACTGGGCCTTCTTCCTGTCAGGCATGGCCCAACTCTCCGAGATGGTCTTCTTCGACATGAGCGGTGTGAGGTTGGCTTCCAGTTCTCAGGACGGACTTCCTAGGACTCTGCGGAAGCTGCACTTAGTCCGCTCGACCATTGCGAGCGCGGACGACTACTGGCTTTCGTCTCTGACAGACCTGGAGGCGCTCTCGCTACGTCACGTCAACCTCACGGCGTTTGCGAGAACCGTGCTGCCCTCGACGGCAGCCAAGCTGGAGACGCTTCTATTGGAGTGAGTCGCCGTCGTCTATTATTTTCGGTCGCTTGCTCTCTGAGCCAGCAGGTCGCGTAGTTCGTACACTGTCCTCGTGAATCCTGAGTAGCAAGAATATCTGAACAAAAAATACTAATAGCGATACACATTGGAAACTGAAAACATTTCAGAACACTGTTTTTTTTTTTGGAGAAAGTTGTAAAAGTGCTCATAGTTTGACCCATGAGTCGCCGAATTACATGATGCTTATTTGTGACATCGTCAGTAAAGGCAATACCCGGCTTGATAGGCCCACCAGAAGACAGAAGCAGTATTTTTCACTTTTCTCTTTATGGAATCTATTCATGTGATCCTGAAATAAGATCCACCAAATTGCTTTTACTTGACTTTCAGGGACTGCTCGCTGACAAGCTTTCCAGCTGGTCTCGACAAAGGTCTTCCGTCTTTAAAGTACGTCGGTCTACAAGACAATCAAATCGTCCAACTTGGCAGCGAAGACGTAGCACCTTTAGTGAACAGAGGCGTCGTTGTGCAGCTAAGGGGTAAGTCTCCAACGTTTGTTTGCTTTGTCCGCGGCATATCGTCTAACTATCCTTTTCATTCTCATTTTTGAAGGCCATGTTAAATTGATAGTTTTACCTTGCACGCTTTCAGTCACTAACACTTACTACGGCACTTTTCTACTATCGCTGAAAGGTAACTGCATGCGAGCGTCTGACGTTTCTGCTTTGTCAAAATCGTCAGCTTTTCGAAGAATGCCGACACAAAAATGTTGATGAAAACAGGACAATGGCTCAGTGAATGCCTGCTCAGACTTACGTAGCAGCAACCCACGTTTCAATGTTTCTTAAGACAGAGGCTGGTCAGAAGACTCGTGTGTTAACACTGACTAGCTGGCCAACTGGTGCATGGCTTTGATACACAGTGCATATTTTGTACTGACAGAAAAGCTGTAACAAAGTCGCAAGAGAAAGGTCAAGGGCTAAGCGGAAAGGAAATACCGCTATTCAATCAATCGATCGGTAAGGCCCATCAGTCGATAAAGCGATCAACCGACAACACATTATTGAGAGAGCAGTTATCTTTTAACACGACAGCAAACTAACCACCCTGGCAGGTAGAAGTTCAATTAATGATTAATCGCAAGAGGTTGCTCGGGAACAGCAATTTTGGTCGCACAAAACCCACCAGTGGCAGCACCTGCCATCGCTGTGCAGTGGCGCATTCCTTAACCGCCGCAGAATGGCGCAACGAGTAGTATGATCACTCCCAGGTATATATGAATTTAAAGTTGAGACTGACCAATTCCGCATATATGGGCATAAACTCATTAACGCTATCATGTCATACCCTTCAGGCGGAGCTTAAGTGCTCCCTCCAATTTGTATAAAGCTGTATACTAAGAGCCTAGCATTACAGTTCGTTAATATTCGCAGTCTCAGCAGTAGCTCTATACTTCTTTATTCTTTAATAATTCATACTCAACATGAGTTACAAAGACGCTTGTTGGACACACAGTTAATGGCTTCATGTTTTCTAGCTACCACTTCTCACTCCTGTTGGCGATTGGCTAATTGTGTCTATTTTCAAACGATACCCTTTATGTGACCTACACGAGGGCGTTAATAGAGCCTGCGCGATTTTTTTGTTTCAATCCAAAATACTTAAATTCACAATCAGGACGTGACTGCAGCCGATGTTAATGGACATGTCGAATGAGTGAATAGAGATACCTCAGGTAAGTGAACCGAAGGACTCGTGTCCGCGTAAGTGTGCCTTGCAGAGATTAAAAGCAAGCAGACAAAATAAAAGATCAGGCGGGGATTAATTCGAAGCATTGTTGTTATCCTATACAAAAAAGTCCTATGGGCGTCTATGGAGAAAGCTATGTCCGTCTATGGCCTTTTATGAACGTCTATAAGCACCTATAGAGGTGCTTATTGCCAGCTATTGAAAAATCTATGCCACTAAAGCTATAGCTTTGGAACCATACAATTGTCTTAAGCTCTCTATAGAAAAAATATATCAGCGTGTATAGACAGCTATAGACAGAAATAGGAAAGGTCTATAGCTATTTGGGCCAAAATTCTATAGCCGGCCATAGAACATTTTTGTATGGGATAGCTTCGTAATTGCGTAATTATGACATTTTCTATTTGATAGTTACCAAAATCGCTGTTGCTAGACGGACTTTGACTTTTATATTTGCAGGCCGCTGCGTTGGCTCACTGGTTATGGTGCTCGGCTGCTGACCCGAAAGACGCGAGTTCGATCTCGGCCGAAATGCTAGAGCTAGCTGTTTTCTCTCTCTCTCTCTCTCTCTCTCTCTCTCTCTCTCTCTCTCTCTCTCTCTCTCTCTCTCTCTCTCTCTCGTGTACTGTGCGATGTCAGTGCACGTTAAAGAACCCCAGGTGGTCGAAATTTCCGGAGCCCTTCACTACGGCGTCCCTCATAGCCCGAGTCGCTTTGGGACGTTAAACCCCCATTATATATTAGTTTTCATATTTGCAGGAGGAGTGTAATGTTATTCCATTACAAAGTTGAAGGGCACGCTCCCACTTGCGCACTTTTTGAAAAGTGTTCTTTCTGCGCTGCTAACAAAGAGCGGAAAGTTCCAGTTGTACGCAGTTGTAGTGTGTGTTTTAAAAGCTCGCTTTCGGTGTCTATCATCCTCAGGTCGTTGACGTTGTACGTCCAAGTTCGCGGAGCCGCACGCAGTTGCCATATCAGCGCCCGCTTGCGGCCATAATCTTGTGTTTTCCTGCTATTTCTTACGATTTCCTAAGGTCGTGGAAAGAAAAAGAAGCTAAAAGTAAAGATATTTCTCCTTAAATAGACTACGCCTTTGGCGCTTGGTTTAATGGTCTGTGATTTTCTAAGTGAACCATTTTACGTATTTATAGAGCGTTAAAAATTAATTAATTATTTCGGATCATTAGTCGGGTTAGCGTGAAAGAGTAAAAACATCGAATGTATTGAAGCAACCGCCAACAATACTGCTCCAGCCGCATTCCGGAAAAATGCAGTCTTTTTTTCTGTTCGTTTGTACAAACAGTCACAAAGCCACGTTATGAGGGAGTGCTGTCACCGCTGGCACCTCAAAGACGTCATCACTCACCTTAATGCGCATAAGGTATATACACGCCTGCATGAATATAATGGTCAGCACCGAAGAAAGGCGTCACGTGAACTTTCGGAAGCATTTCACGTCAAGAATAAAGGAGGCGTCAACCGAACGTCCATTGCCCTTGTAATGACGCTGAGTCAAATTTTTGTTAGTGCGTGTCCTTCGTATACGCCAGCAAGTAGCGCCTATTCTTCTTTATGTGTTTGGACATCACAAAGCTTCAATATGTTTCTGCCATCTGTTAAATATTGTGAGTGAATGAGCGCCCGTGTAGCGTCCTTCCTTTGTCTGGCGACAGCTTTTTTGCGTCCTCCAAAACTTCGCTCAGCAAACACCAAGTAGCCGAAGAACACACTCTTATGCATCGTGTGAGCAGAGACAGTAAACAAGCGATACAGTGAAATACCACTTAAACGAACTTCTAAAGACTTCAGAGAAAGGTGTGCTGAAGTGAATCCTCGCTTTCAAAAAATGCCAACACTGGGGCTTGGTTTGCTGAACCGAAGTTGATATCAAGGATTCAAATGGCTCTAACAGTCATTTATTTCAGAATCGTTAAAACTGTACAAATAAAATGCAGTGATACCTGATGATCGCTGACACTTTATATCGGTATTCATAGCATTATACACGATGTCACTCCAAACACAAAGGCCTTTATGGCTCTCCGCAAAACGTGATTGCTGACTTGCTAGATGTAGGAACACTGTTAAGGCACGTGCGCAAGCAATAAATACAGCTGCTGCTCAGGCTACAAGCTAGATGTGCAGCCATATCAACGTAAAGCAATATGGCGCCTTGCGGTTTTGCAAGTTAAAGTGTGGCGCTGCAGTGGCAGTACCTAAGTTGCGACAGTTTAGGAATTGCAGTGTCCTCCGTTTCGCGGTTGGAAGCTTCGCTCATGCCTGTCGAAATGATACATTATGATCCGGGAGCAATCCTTTAGTGCTGCCCGAAATTTTCACGTAACTGAAAGTAGCAGCGTATTTAAATAGTAAGGAAGAGGGTTAAGTATATAAAGACAGATTGTTAGTTCTACTCAGTTATTGTGTTCCGACGTCGAGCGTCTGTCACAAAAGACGAAAACATCACGCAAGAAAAATTTCAGAGAGCCGGAAACATTGATGAAAACATCACGCAAGAAAAATTTCAGAGAGCCGGAAACATTGATGAAAACAATCATGTCGTCTTCTAGTACGCTTTTTAAATGTTTAATGTATTTATGTTTAATTTTTTTCCCTTTCAGTCATGTGGTACTATCAAATATACTCATCACCTTTTTTCTCAATCCATTTTGATTGTGATTTCAGCGCAGACAAGCATGCTTCCTTCCTACTTTGCCTCTGCTTTTTAAAGCCACCAACGCGCCCAGCTATCCTCACTACTGCTTTCTTGGATGCTCTTTCGATGAAGTCGTTCTTGATTTCTCTAAAATTAAGTCATACATTTTTTCGCCCCGCAGGCAACCCTCTGAACTGCGACTGTAACCTGCTATTCCTCACCGAAAACCGGCGACGTCACCCTATCTACGGAAAGTGCGAATCCCCAGCTTCCCTGAAGGGACGAAATCTGCGGGCGCTCTCTGCAAGGGACTTACCGCAGTGTAGAGGACGGCAACAAGCTGCAAGCACTCAAGCTGTGTAAAGTAATTATTTTGCATAACTATAAAATGAGTTTCTTGAATAAAAAAAATTACTATTTTAGAGTGTCCAGTGAAGAATAAACAACTCGAATGAAGAACATCTTTCTTCAAAAAAAAAAAACGCCTATATTTGATGCAGTGCTGAAATGGCTAAAGGCGGCAGCCGACAGCTTGACAATGAGCCCAAGGGCCCTTCCATACTGAGGTTTCATAATTCTGGATAGGTCCGTGTTTAACCACTATAGTACGTCATACTAACAAACTACGTATGTTAAGGCATACTCTCACCATTAATGTGGATATCAACTGTTATTTACTATTGTAAGACTCTCGGCAATGTGCGACGCATAACGTTTGTGAAAAAGGAGAGGAGGCGTGATCATTGCAGGTGTTTTCTTCTTTTTTTTGTTAGAGAGAATATTTTTTTAGAGAGACTACCAACTATAGCGTTCGCATTTTAAAGCCACTCCCGGCTGCGATTCATGTTTTTCGCAACTTTCGCTTGTTGAGTCTTTTCGCATTGAGTCCATTGTTTCAGTTTCAGTCGAGGAAGGAAAGCAGGAGGTCTGATACTGAGTGCAGGGTACCGGAAATTAATCCGGTATCCAAAAGCCAATGAAACTTCAGAATAACGCCACTTGCAAAGAGAGGGGCTCCCCAGAGAAAGAAATTTCTGGCTGTCCAAATGCAATGTCATGCGGTAAAAAAAAATAAAAAAGAAAAGTCCTTGTTCAGCCTGAGCAACAATCTTCCGAATATTTTTTCAGTCTAGCTGGAAACCGCTCAGACTAAACGTTGCTTCTAACGAGAGTGTGGCAGACAAGCTGTTCTCAGGGCATTGATGGGGGGGTCAAAGTTTTGCCTTATTTGCTTGTCACCATATAATATATTTCCTCGGTATGTTACAAACGAATGAAACTAAACAAAGCGCCAAGCGTGGCAGTCGCGCAAGTACTGGCGGCTTGAAGTATCTCTGAAGTACGCGCGAGAGTTCCCCCGTTCTTCACACTTGTTGATCAAATTTTTCCTTCTACTACTTAACAATAACAAATCAGCTGCATCGTCCTTCGTTTGGTGCAGCGCGAAAAAATAATGAAGTGGAAGCAGACAAAAAATGGCACTAAAAAGGAACAACCAAGAAGGTTTGCATGAACAAAATTTATTCAAACGGAAAGTGTCACCAGCAGTAGGTTACCACAGGAGGGGTGCGGATCGATGAATCAATCAATCAATCAATCAATCAATCAACCAATCAATCAATCAATCAATCAATCAATCAATCGATAACTCGATGACTCGATCAAGCAATCAATCTATCTATCAATCAATGCACTGCTGTTACCCCTAGCGAATGTCCGTTCGCAAGTTACCTTCGGAAGTTCACTAATTCCTCAGGCAGATCACAATCGCTTCGCGAATGGCTGGGTCTTGTAAACTTGAGAAATGAAACGAAGAAGGAGGCCCACAAGCGCAACTATAGGGCTTATGAGTGCGCCCGTTTAATCCACAGGGAATGCTGAAAAGCGCTTCGCGAACGCACTGGTTCGCTGAAGAGGCAGTCTATAGGGCGGCCGCTGTTCAGGCACTTCCCTCGCACTTGAGCTGCTTGTGGTGCACGTTGGTGATGTAGTTGTCCCTAAGTTCGCGTGGGCTGTCGCACAGGAAGAAGTGCCACGTGGACGGATAGTCCAGGATGAAGGACAAGTGGCAGTCGCAGTGCATCGGGTTGACTGCATGAAAAATGACGCGGGATTGAGCACCAAAAACACCGAACTGTCACTCTTTTTTTCTTCGGCTCTCCGCGTAAACGAACGACACATTTCGTTCCGTGGTGTTCACTGAACAGAGAATCCTAGAGCCCTTACTCGCATGAAGTTTCGAATTAGCTAGGCTGGAATAAGTGCTACGCTTAACTGCGATGCATTAGAAAGGGGGCATTGAAGTGCTGCATGCATTTTGCCGCGTTATTTTTGGTACTGACTGTACATATGGTTTTCTACTCTCATCTTGTCTGGTATCGCTTCGTGCTACAGGTCGCTCTGTGGGAATGCCTGAAGCGGGAAAGTCAGTCATTGTGGCGTGATCGAATTTCTGACGAAAGAAGGACTTATAATTCATGAGCGCATGTAGAATGTCCACGGGCACTGTGCGCTATCATATACGACTGTCATACGGTGGACAGCTTTGTTAGGCACGGCGGGGAATCTTTGAAACACGATACGCCTGCCGGACGGCCAGTTGAAATAATCACTGAACAAACATGCAACAGAGTGTAGAGCAGATTAAGGCGAATAGGCCTGTGACGGTTCTTCAGGTTGCTGTGGCATCAGTAGTGGGCCCCTACAGAAATTATTTTGCACAGACATTGAGACACGTACATAGTCTGTTCGCCGGGGTGTGCTGAAAGTCGTAGAATCTGATACGAATGAAGGAAAATGGAGTGAAAGGCGGTCATGTAGTAGCCGCCACGATTAACTCTGATGAGACTAGCTTTTATGGGTGATTGGTGATTGGGCACGAAACGTTTATCTACCACTCCAATTTTGAGAGCGAGCAAGGCATGGCCTGAAAATCCAATTCTCCAGCGCCTGTCCAATTCAAAAGAGTTTATACAGGAAAGATCATGATCAGACTTTTTTTTGGATGAGTAGTGTGTTTTGTGAAGAGGGACGAGGAGTTGGTTTTGGGTGAACGAAGTTATGTACCAGCTAAAACAACAAATGCTAAAACCAGCTAAAACAACAATGACAAATGCCTGCTAGGCCTACGTGTTTCTCGGCTGCATGAGGTCATAAAAAAAAATCACCTAAGCAAACCGATAAAAAAATGATGCTTCTTGGTAATGATCCAGCCGACACGCCTCGATGTTACATAACACTCTGTGCAGGACCGCGTGTTTGAAACCTCCAACTTCCCGGCCTATGCTCTCGGTCTTGCCCCCAATGGGTCTTGGCATTTAAAGCAGCACATTCAAAAACACCAATTTATCGATGAAGATTAGCTCAACAAGGCCATTGAGCATTATTTCTAGGGCGTGAGTAAACTTTCTATTCATCAGGAATAAAAAAACTCTGAAACCGATGTGTGCAGTCTGTTGACGTTTGAGGGCCTGAGCTGAAAAATAAAGACTCCTTCTTCGTCTTAGAATCCTTACTTCTGTGTTCGGCTTTATACTTACCCAAACCCATCGTATGTTTAAACTTACCGATGCTGCTTTGCTGCAAAAAAAGAGAGAGAAAATATCCTGGGACTAACTGGTGAAACGTGTTGTGGAAAGGTGATAGCTTCACGTGCCTGAGCATAATTAGCTAACGAGAGCAGACACATAAATGGTTGATACGGACAACCGCAAACAATATTTAAGCACACATTCTTTTAAACTACGCACACCAACTTCAGCAAGTTACCCGGTCAAATTGTAAATTCTGTGGTTTAACGTCACAAAACGACACATAGGCTAGAGAGACGCATTATTGGAGTTCTCCGTATTAATTTATACCACATAGAGTTCTCTAACATGTGCTGACATTGCACACCACAGGGTGTTTTCTGTATTTCGACTCCATCGAAAGCACGGCAGCTGCAGCCGGGATCGAACTCCCGACCTTGGGATCAGCAACTGAATGCCAACGGCACTGAGCACAGCGGTGGGTATTTATGCTGTTAAAAAATATTACTAGTGAAAAATAAATTGCTGTAATTAGTGGCACATATTTGTGCATGTTTAAATCTGGCCTTACACATCATGTCGACGACGGGAACCTTATTCTTGATGGGAGCCAGGTCCTGCTCTCGGAGCGTCGGGATCAGGTTCTTGAACAAGTTGATGTACTTGAGGGCAGGCAGATCGTCGCCGAGTCCAACAGGGAAAGAGATCAGCTTGTTGGTTCTGAACAGACGCAAAAGTGAGAGAAATTCTCAAGGAATACATTTTTGTCCATGAATATAGTCCAGAAAAAGACCCTGTATTCTGAGCTGGTTCGCCTGTTCCGTCTTGCATTATGCATTTGTAGTGGCTGTCACCATCAGTTAAGCACATCATCGGTATATGCCTACACCAGGATTTTCTAGTGAGCTAAAATTAGGACAGAGGAATAGTTTGAAAACAGAGACGCATGAATTGAAGATAATCAAGCAGGGCAATGAAGAACTAAAATATAGAGTATATGGCCAGGCACATCCACCGCCAACATGCTCACCGTCGCTCAAAAGCGACAGTGGCAAGAACTCTTGTCGGGTAATGGAAGTTTATGACTGCCTTAAAACGTGGACAGATGATATAGCATGCTTCTGAACCTGTTACAGTAAGGACGCTATCATTTTTGATGGCTAACCGCATTCATGATGACGTCGAAAGGCTTCTACTTGGAAGGTATCCTACACGAAATACGTGGAAGGTATCTCGTTAAGAAGAAAATCTGATTGGGTACATACACAGTACACAAGCACTCAAATACGCTCGGGATATAAACTAAGGGGAACAAGTCGAAACAGTGGCTGATATATGACGGGGAACCTTAAGATAGAACTACATGCTTTTCTGTCTCAGGCTCAAGTACACTGGCCGGTACATATACACTATGCGCCTGTCTGGTTCATCGACACCAGCCCAATGAGCAGGTTAAGGGAGTGTGGGTACACTCACGGCAAGTCGAGTGTGGTGAAGCGAGGCGCCGGCATAGGCAGCAAGTCTCTGCTGAAACGAGCAAGATCCGTGCCGCGGAATATGAGACTCTCCAGGTTCACGAGGTCGCTGATCCATCCGCTCTCTATGGACTCGATGGTTGCGTCGGCAATGTACAGAGTCTTCAAGCTCTTGGGCAGATGATTGAAGTCACGCGTCAGCCGAAGACGTCCGTAGTGGACGAGCTCCAGTTCTTCCAGTTGCCGCAAGCCAGAGAGCAGAGCCAACGATGAAGGTAGGGTGCCCAGGCTGAATGTGAGTCGGAGCAGAGTGTCTTCAAGGCCTCCGAAAGGGTTATCCGTCGGAGTGGCAGTCGGGTCGAAGCGTCTGACGTCGACGCTCCTCAATTCCAGGATTGAGACATTGAGTCCCGCGAAGGCTGCTGGAGGCAGCGATGGGAGCTGGGAGTCGATGAGCTGAAACCACGTAGGCTTCACGGATGGCTCACGTCGGACATGAGTGCGGAAGTCTCCAGGGGAGCGGAAATTTCGGCACGTGTATCTTCGGTAGTCACGGGCGTCGAAGATATCGCAAGAAGGAGTGGCCACTGCAAGAGCTACCAGTAGGGACAATGAGACCACAGCGCTACGACGAAGCTCTCCGTAAGGCATGGCTGCTAGGCTGCTTTGCTGTGAATCCAAGGAGTGAATTAAGAGGACGGGAATGCCGAGACTTCACGGGGCATAGAACGCTCTAGATAACACGTCTTTTTTTGCTGCAGGATGATTCAACTTTGTTATAAAGAAGAAAGTGGAAAGAGTGCGAGGCGAAGAGAGGCAGACTTCGCTCCTTCTCGCACCAGGTTTCAGGAGCGTCCGTGCGTGACAGAGTGTCCGTGCCAGTGGCTGATGGCGCACGGTGCAGTCTTTATATAGAAAACCCAAGAGTGACATAAACAGTGCACCCTCGACCGGCTGTGGTGGCATGTTGTTTTCGGCGTACCCCACGGCCCTATCTTGGGGTCAGCCACTTTGGTGGTGCTTTTTACAGCGTGTGATTTTTTTCCCCCTGCGTCTCGAGCGACTTCTTGCGACCAGACGCATTTATCGCGGCAGACAACTCGAGAAGGATGGGGGAAACGAAAACTACGAAAGTAAACAAACGCAGCCTGGGACAGCGACACGAAGCCGGATATCTTGTTTATGATCTGGGAAGTGTCCCTCAGTATCAACCATGGAAGGCATTGCATAAGAATAAGAAACACGTTTATTGATGAGAGTAGGGTATATCGGCCAGACGCGTTAGCTTATCGGTCGTTTCGGTGCATGCACACTAATAAATGGCACTTCTTTAAAACTGGAACATAGGAAACGGGTAGAAAGGGGCAGTGCCGTTCAGGACGACACTCAATGTCTTACTAACTCTATCCTGCAGACGCCTTTTCGAGACGACAGAGAGTAATAGATTACGTATTGTGACTTCCAAAATGCAAATTTATTTTTATTGGTGTCGCCGCAAGAATGTTTTGTGTGGACTCTGATAAATAGGCACTGCACCGACAGGAAACCAAAAAGAAAATAAAGAGGTGATCAAGGACGCAATGCGATTTATAAGATAGGATAAAGACAGGTTTTTCAGCACAGAAGTGTGCAAAATGTGCGTGTCCAGAAATTTCCAGCTTATATTTGCCCTTTGCAACAATGACAGTTTCGTTCTCATCCTCCAGCAAAGGAGAAGGCATCCTAATAAGATATTAAGGAGGTTGTGGGGAGGGAGCTTTCGAACCGCGTTGTTGCAAAATGCATGTAGAAAAGAGTGGCTGTCTTTATTCTGCTAAAAGTAAGCCAACGTCTTTTTAAGCTATCATGCCTCGCTGATTCCATCAGCCGGCTCATATTGCGCGATTCCCGCTACGGAAATATGAGTAGGCAACTGGAGATACTTACCGAAAGCCTGACAAATGTCTTGATAAGTGTGTTATTTTTCTGCAGATAGAGGGCGCTTCGGGGTTTATATAGGACGTTCCTCTGCTGTCAACAATGTTTTTGTTTTTACGGAGAAAGTTGTTTCGCACTGCTGCAGGTTTAGACAGGCGGCGGTTGAGAAGAGGGTCGTCCGACGACCTTTCTCTCTCTCCTCAAGTCAAGCTCGCACTCTCTCTTGTGACTGTGGATAACCATGGGTAGGCCACTGGCTGTTTGAAGTCCCTCTGGAAATAGTAACACGGGCCAAAAATTTTCAGTACAACATAAAGTTTAGAGTTGGTACGTTATCAGTATAAAACCGCCTTATGGCTTTTCAGCAGAAGTGACGGCGGGAATGCTGACGTTTCATTCGGCCAGTTTTTCCTTTTTCAGGGAATTTTCATTTAAAAACGCAGACGTTCGCAAACGCACGCACCCCCCTCAACACACACACACACACACACACACACACACACACACACACACACACACACACACACACACACACACACACACACACACACACACACACACACACACACACACACACACACACACACACACACACACACACACACACACACACACACACACACACACACACACACACACACACACACACACACACACACACACACACACACACACACACACACACACACACACACACACACACACACACACACACACACACACACACACACACACACACACACACACACACACACACACACACACACACACACACACACACACACACACACACACACACACACACACACACACACACACACACACACACACACACACACACACACACACACACACACACACACACACACACACACACACACACACACACACACACACACACACACACACACACACACACACACACACACACACACACACACACACACACACACACACACACACACACACACACACACACACACACACACACACACACACACACACACACACACACACACACACACACACACACACACACACACACACACACACACACACACACACACACACACACACACACACACACACACACACACACACACACACACACACACACACACACACACACACACACACACACACACACACACACACACACACACACACACACACACACACACACACACACACACACACACACACACACACACACACACACACACACACACACACACACACACACACACACACACACACACACACACACACACACACACACACACACACACACACACACACACACACACACACACACACACACAGAGAGAGAGAGAGAGAGAGAAAGAGAGAGAATGAGAGAGAGAGATAGAGAGAGAGAGAGAGAGAGAGAGAGTTGTTTATTTTCTTCCGCAGTGCTTTTGCGGAGTTCTTAGTTTGTCCAATGACTTCTTAATAGCTCTTGGCAGTGTCCTGTTCTGACCTTGTTTCCAGCACTGCGGCCAATAGGAATCCAATCAACTCGTATTGCCATTTGCCTAGACAATTAACGACTGCAAAACTAGTAGTCATGCAGCAAACATATCGCATAATATCAACTGAGCGTGTCTTCTCTGCTCACAAACTGCGTTCCACGTCCAGTAGACTTTTCCATCGGATACACGAAACGCCTGCTATTGGCACAGTGACAATACATGCGCAGGAAGCTTGCGTTACCGCTTCCTCCGTGCTCGCATCAAATGAGGACAGCATTCCAGTGAGGAACACGGCGACACAGAGTTATAATTTCATCTTCCACGCCTATCCCTTTTATATATGATAAAACGCTTTGTGTTATTGTTAAGCACTGTGTCCATTGTGTGACGCTCGCTCTCATTTATATTTATCCTACTATAACTTGTGTTGTTGCTGAACGCTGTCCGATGGTCTAAAGTTTTGTTTGTTTCTTCCTTACTTCTTTCTAACACTCTGATGCTGACTTTGAATCTATTTGTGCACTACTAAGCCTTTCCAGCGTATCTTGTGCTGTTAAGCACTATAACAGTGGCATGTTCGTTCATCCTATTTTTCTCTCTGACATTACACTAAAAAAGACAGAAAGCTGGGCAAGTTGGTTACGATTCATTAACAGCTATAATATCTAAAATATAGCACAACAGCTCTCTTGCGGAGGCTACTACGTTGGACAGAAAGGTCGTTGTTTAAACATCTGCCTTATGGAAACAACAAATCTTTGGACAGGGGACGACGAAACGACTCATGTAACCGTTTGTTCCATGAAACATCAGTCATTTTCACACATATAGTGATCAGATGGTAAGGAAAGTAGTCGAGGCATACCATGTTGGTAAGGGTGGTTCTTCTGTTGTCAGCATGTGCCGCCGCGGTGGCTCAGTGCTCATGGCGCTCGGCTGCTGACCCGAAATACGCGGGTTCGATCCAGGCCGCGGTGGTCGCATTTCGATGGAGGTGAAATTCTAGAGGCCCGTGTATTGTGCGATGTCAGTGCACGTTATATAACCCCAGGTGGTCGAAATTTCTGGAGCCCCTCACTACGGCGTCCCTCATAGCCTGAGTAGCTTTGGGTCGTTAAACCCCAATGAACTAAAGCAAATCTTGTGTCAGCAAACCGTCATTATCGTTTGGCAACCGCAAAATAGAATTTTTGGAAAATTCTTTTACGGAGTTGTAGGTCTTGATCATTGTTGATAAGTTCGGTTGTTTCCTTAACTTTGTCTTGGCAGGAAGGGTGCAAATGTATGAAAGTGCGTCATAAACTTTAGTTGAAATTCAGCGCTAGTGTTGCCTGGTTCTTTGTTTGTTCTCGTTTTCCGCGATGTTATACTGTGTTATACACTAATAATAATAATTGGTTTTTTGGGGAAAGGAAATGGCGCAGTATCTGTCTCATATATCGTTGGACACCTGAACCGCGCCGCAAGGGAAGGGATAAAGGAGGGAGTGAAAGATGAAAGGAAGAAGAGGTGCCGTAGTGGAGGGCTCCGGAATAATTTCGACCACCTGGGGATCTTTAACGTGCACTGACATCGCACAGCACACGGGCGCCTTAGCGTTTTTCCTCCATAAAAACGCAGCCGCCGCGGTCGGGTTTATACACTAATTTTTTTTTCTTTTTCACATTTTTGTATAACGAGCCTTTCAATCTGGTCATCGTCTGTGAACCTCATCTTGTTCGCGCGGAGCAAGCGGTGCCTGATTGTGGCCGCTTTCCAACTACAACAACAACAACGTCAGACAGCTCACGTTGGCTGGCTCTCTGGTGCACGATTCTCAAGAAAACAAGACTGCACAAAGCCTACAAACATGCTTAGTGTGAATCTTTCCGAGAAGACAAACAGGCCATACCCGCCGTCGCAATAAACAAAGCTTATCACTACCGTTACCACAAGCGCCCTCTTTGTTTGTCCACTCTAACCGTCTCGTCCTGGGCAGTTTCTGGCTTCAAGAGGGTTGGCAAGTTATCCACGGCGGTCTTACGTGACGCCAAGGGCACATCAGTATAGGCACTCACTCTAGCACTAAGAACGTCCAGAAGCGAATTCTCGAACTGATTGATTTTCTTTTCTTTTTTTTTTTCTTGGGGGGAAGTGGGGTGGGAGGGCCTATTGTCTGGATATGGTGAGGTGACGCATAAGCGTACTTTTGAATGAACCGGTCTTCGGAGAGACGTTACACGCATCCGAGGATACTGCCACCAAAACAAACAAGCCTCTTTATAACAATTTAACGTTTTCGAGCAGCTCTGCTGCAAATTTACCGGCTCTTTCGCCTAATTTAAATGAAGATACGATATTTGTCACAAATTTTTACAAGTTGTGCGGTTCGCCCGGGACTCCTCACTGGCTCAGAGTCTGCAAGTGGGCCCGCGAAAACTGATTTCTTTGCCGCTTCAAGAAAGCAAGACTCAAGAAGCAAGGTCCCACTTGAGCCGTTCCAGCCTTCGCTTAAATACACTTGCTATATGTAGGTCCCGAACACTTCGCTCGCCTGGCATTTCATTTTACATGTCGGCAATGCCGCGTTGACGAGATGGCTGCAATGATGAAGTGGCACTTGAGTTCGTGCTGCATCGTAAATGCGAAAGATATGTTTAAGTGTAGTCTGGAGGGGTTTGCGCGGCAGGCTATCCCGGATGAAGCCTGGAATCTATGTACGCGAAAACTCACGCGAACGCGAAGGCGACGGCGGCAAGCGACGAGCGACGCCGTCGCGCGAAGCCGCCGCCGTCGCCTTCGCGTTTGCGTGAGTTTTCGCGTACATGGAGTCCAGGTGTGGCGGTGATAGTAACTGAAGTAATACAAACAGAAACTACGTAATTAAGCGCATATAGAGACACACACGCACATGAGGTTATTCACATGGTATAGTTAGCTCTATGACTCAGATGCTGGAGTACATTACAAGGTCTTCCTACTCAGCTGTCCAATCCTTCTAACAAAAATTCATCAATTTTTGTTCATGGGTTCTTTCTGTAACTCCTGATACAGTCGCTCTGATTTCTTGCTCTTCACTGTCTAAGCGTTTGTTTTGAAAGACACCTTATCAACCACTTTCAGTGCATATTTTATTGAAGAAAGAGCGCAGATTGATATCATGTGTGTGTGTTTTTTTTTCTAGGACAGGTACGCACACGTAGCCATAGTGCAAACAATAGTGATATCAGTGCGCCTGGATTACCTATCTATTCATTAATTTATAGAGCAACTTCTGGCATTACAGCCGAAGAAGGGGATGTCTATCGGTTACAACAAGAAAAAATGAAGGACTTCAGAAAAACAAAACCAATAAATTTGTACAAAAGTACAACGAGGTGTAAGAGGTAGAAACCAAAAAAGATGTTATAGAGTTGCTCTTTATCTAGAATACTTATACTGCCAATTAAGAGAGGTTATTCCAATAACAGATAGTCTTCGGTAAGTTCGTCCGCCGCGTGGCGCCTTATACTATTTCCAACCATCATGCCTGCGCTGGGCCGTTGAAGGACTGAGGTAAAATAATCTTTTTTATGCAACGGCGTTGATATATTGCCTCAATCATGTATGGCCTCCGTTTATGAAGAGCGTGCCTTTGTGTCGAAATGCGGGAAATGCCTACGTGCCGACCGTGACTGCATTCCGGTCGAAGCTTGATGCGAATGCACCAAGGTTGTTTTTTTTTGTACTCTTTGCCGACAGAGACGCTTCTTCTGTATTTGACCGTGACTCTGTCACCGAAAAGTTCACCTTTACTAGCCTCTGAACACCGCGTGCATTAACCACACGCCTTCACGCGCGGTTACTCAATGCACAGCCTCTCAACTTAAAAAAGAATATCATTAGTGCAGCTAAAATGAGCCTAGGGGCTTTTTGAATTCAAATGAATACAAGCGGAATAAACAACCAACCTTGCCGGTCGTAAAGCGCTTCGGGAGTCGTCATCTTGCACATACAACGTTCTGCTGCTCCGGCAGGTGCGAGTGACGTATTTTGCGCTAAAAATATACCCCTCCTGGGGAATGTCATTGGCGCACGTGTCACCGGTAGGAAAAACAGTGGGGTGCTGGAAGCGTGCTGCAACATGTGCAGCACGTGTGAGGGACTGCAGTCATTATGGGAGGAAGCTAGAGGTGCGGAAGTTATTCTGGGGAGAGACGAATATGTGTGTTTTTGTCTGCCGCAACAGGCGACACGTTTGCAAGCGACCGATACGCGTGCCACGGCGCTGTTTTTGTACTCTGTTTTATTTGTTACTTCATCGATAGTACAAAAACAGTGTCGCGGAAAGTGCGTTAATATCACATTAAATTTCAGAATAAAAAACGCCGGTGTTATTGTGAAATTGGAAAAAATTGTGCATTTGTTAATGCGAGAACACAGGATAAGAAATTAGGGCCACTCATTTCATGAACAGCCTTACGATATTGCCTCAACCTTGCCTTACCTCCACCAAGGCTAATGAATGAGCACATTTACCTGTGAATAAGAAATGTAGCGCTTCAAATTACAGCTTACGTTTTATTTAAAAGTAAATGGCAAAGATAATTGTGACCTTGCGTCTGCAAATTTTTTTTCTTTCGTGATTCGGTGCACCTCGAGAATTATTGTCGAGCTTAGTAATTGTTCAAACGGAAAAATAGCATTATAAAAAAATTAATGCTACTGAAGTAAAATATAACTTTCAAGACTCAGCGAAAAACTCTGAGATGTGTCTCATTGGTACGCAGATGTGGAGTAACCTAGTGTACTCTCATCTAGTTTAGCCTGGAGTGTTTCGGGAGTATAACAGGTACGGAGTATAGGAGTTTGTGAGAATTATAACAGGCACGTGCCTCGTGCCACCCTCATGACCCCATATGAGAAACCCCCTAAGTTCTCATACCCCGGTCCACATTCCCTTTGTGGCTCGGACACCCACAGACAACTTTGTTTTTGACCAGCAAGGCGACGCGGGAGTTATGGTTACCGACATGCTACAGTGCCATCGCTGACGCCCTTTACTGTTAAAAAAATCTGCTATTTACAACTATCGTTGAAAGAAATGGTGTATTTTTATGCGCCGAAACTGTGAGGGACATGGCATGGTTGCAGGTTATCGATTATTTCGACCATTCACTGTATTTGGACACGCTGCGAAATTTTGACATCTCAGTGCAAGTTTTCATTTATCTTGACGACGGTACTGATAGACAGCCGGAATTACAGGAAAGCTATGGAAGTTCGACGAAACAATTGTTGCTAGGTAAAGCTTTAGTATACTGTGAGAAATTGCTACGCTCTGACCAGTACTGATGTCACTCCCTATATGGCTTTTTTTTTATTCCAAGTCTTTTCACATAGTATATGTTGGTACTATACCTAGAAGGGAAGAGAGAAAAAGCTTTAATGACACTAGAATCAAGACACTAAAGGTTATAGATGCCCTTCCTATAAACCAACATAATGTTTACAATGGCATAGGTGACGATCGCGAACAGCGGAAGCGGCTGGGGTTATCGTCTGCACTTTCGTCTGCACTTTTGTCTGCGCTTTCGTCTGCTGCAGTACGTGGTTCTCTTTCGTTCGCTTATGCGGTTTGAAAACTGCTTTTCAGCTGTCTAGGATGGCTAGTTTGACCACCTGTATTTGTGACCAAATGTAGCGCTCGCAGTAGCATATCGGACTTCATGAGAAGGTTAATAATAATAATAATAATAATAATAATAATAATAATAATAATAATAATAATAATAATAATAATAATAATAATAATAATAATAATAATAATAATTGGTTTCTTGGGGAAAGGAAATGGCGCAGTATCTCTCTCCTATATCGTTGGACACCTGAACCGCGCCGTAAGGAAGGGATAAAGGAGGTAGTGAAAGAAAAAAGGAAGAAAGGGGTGCCGCAGTGGAGGGCTCCGGAATAATTTGGACCACCTGGGGATCTTTAACGTGCACTGACATCGCACAGCACACGGGCGCCTTAGCGTTTTGCCTCCACAATTAACGCAGCCGCAGCGGTCGGGTTCGAACCCGGGGACTCTGGATCAGTAGCCGAGCGCCCTAACCACTGCGCCACCGCGGCGGGTGAGAAGCTTGCACAGTTCGGAGAAACACATACGAGTAGAGCGCAATTTATGGGTACATTCGGCTTCGAGACACCAATTTATTGTGGGCGGAAGGACGCAGCATACTTTGTCACACTCTGTTTAGGAGTACCCGCCATCTGTTACCGAACAGCCGTCTCTATGGGTGCTGTATTAAAGGAGAAAAATATAGGCAGTGGCTAAACTTGGCTAACCATAGAATTCAGTGAAAAACAAGCACGCTTGTTAAGCATCTGAGGCTCGTCCATGGCAGTTGCGCTACACGCTCGCGACATCCGTTCTATATATGCCCACACGACCACGTGACTATGACGTGGTATCACATGGTCTTACAAAACCACCATGGGATGTCATCACGTGGCTTCACATCACCCCGTAGGAAGTTCTTAGGGTCAAAGGTCAACCGAAAGGTCACCCAATGTCAAAGGTGAACTAAAGGTCATAGGTCAAGGTCAGGGGTCAAGGGTTCGACACCATAACTGTTCCACACAAGGTCATACACGGCTAACGTGGTTGGGCTGAATGTCGTTCAAGGTCATTCTCCGGCCTACGCGACGACTGCTTTACCTAGCGTAGTGAAGCTTTTCGCTTCAAAATATTTTTTTAAATTTCTGTTGACACCGTGCTCCCGTCTCGTAGCCTCAGCGCACATACAGCTGTGGAAAACATCCACGCGCACGTATCGCGGTGTTTTAAAAATATATCGCCTTTGAAAAGACGCTTAATACTTCCACATTCAGCTCTAGGATGTGCTCGGTTTTTCTTCACGAAGGAACGACGCCATAGGTGCATTGTAATATAAAAAAAAAATGCTTTGAAAACTTTTGCTTACATGCATTCCTATGGGGCACTATCCGAGCTTTTACCAAACCCAGGAGGCGACAGCGCCAGCGCACCTTGCTTACGTCACAGATCGGTGTTGGTCTATACATATGGTTTCGCAATTCTGAGAAACTCTGTGGGTGTATACGTCAACACCGTGTTTCTGAAACAAGAGGCGCTCACACTGCAGGTTACTAGGTGTATCCGCGCTGCAGTCGCCTGCTGTAATTTAGTGCTTTCGTGTCGTGTTTAGGGCATTAATTAGTATTCGCGCCTGGTAAAACACTGCAAAAAATTGCACGTACTCAAGATTCCAAATTTTCATCTCCCTGGACGCTTTCTTACGGCGTGGTGTCGGTCGGACAAAAGGAAAAACGCAGGCATGCCGGCCCACGAAACTTTCGCCGCACAAACATGTACCGCTCTATATAGCTGTCAGTAAAAGCTGCTGACAGGAGAACCAGGGTGTTTTTTTTTCGCGTCTGTTCTTTTTTATTGCCACTGCAAGCGCTCACAGCAGAAATAGCGCCTGAGCATCAACTTTCCCAGCTCTCGAGCGACCTACCTGAAGCTTCGCACGAACTGTCGCAAGCTCAAGCGCTGTGGATAGTCCAAATAAAATATAAAATAACCATTGAGAACGGCGCGCTATGTGGGTATGCCGGCGGAAAAGGTACGAGAGGGAATGTGGGAGCTCTGTCACCGCCGAATTTATTAACCTCTTTTTTTTTCTTTGGCGCGCGCGGCCAACGACTTGCCCGAGCCCCAGAGCGAATAAGAAAATTGCCGGTGGTTTAGCTCTGGTTAAGCCTGGAGTGACGCGATAGCTACAGCTGGCCGAGTGGAACTTGGTCACGTGACCAACCACGTGACGAACCACGTGATCAGTCACGGCGCCGCGCCGCCGGCAGCTGCTCCGCACCCCGTGACCAACCAACCGACGGCGTGACCAACCAACCAACCAAGGATGGCGGCGCCGCCACGCTGAAGGCTCGAGATGCTACCGTAATGTAGCTATCGCTACTAAAAGTATCCTTTCTTTTCTTGTCTTCACTCTATTGAAGCCATGTGACACGTTTCGGCCAATCACCCACGCCTGACCACAGTTTGAACCTTTAATTCGGAGCCGCTAGAGATAGCTCCATGTCAGACCCTCCTGTATTTTAGAGGCTATGGTCAGATAAAACCTGCGTGTTTCAGCGGCGGCAGTTTTTTTTTTTTGCGTCGTCTCGCTCAAGTATATATTAGTTCGATTGTTTGTCTAGAAATTTTCACAGTGCGTTTTCCTCTCTGTCATCTTTCTAACCCTTATCACCCATCCCCAGTGTAGGGTAGCGAACCTGAGACTCACATCTGGTTAACCTCCCTGCGTTTCCTTTTCATTCTCTCTCTCTCACTTTCACAGTGCATCGACAATGCAGTAGATTTGACTTGTGATTCGCCACGAAGCATATGTACGTCCTGGTGCAGTTACCGCGCAGTTTCCTGGGCCTATTAGTGGGGCGTTTCTCGTTAGAGATGCATGTGCCGACCTCATTTTGCGCTGGCGCGGACAGTGAAGTGATTTAGCCAAGGCTGTTTGAAGGTAGCGTGGAGATTTACCACTATTAGTAAGCACAGTTAGGAGCGAATTATATAGATTTGTCCTTGAAATGCTTTAGGTATTGTGCTATTACGGCGACGCTTTGCTATAGTGTACACAAGAACTTCTTGTCCTTTTTTCGTTTTACGCGGAGATTTCCTGGAAGGACAAGCTAGTTCGCAACAGTAGATTCGACCACCAATAACTGCGGCTGATGCACTGTCTGCCTGATCGTAACAACCAGAGGTGGGCAACCTCATCAGGTTTCGACCTCATGAAGTCGACCTCAACCTCACGTCGTGAGGTGAGATTGAGGTGAGGTCGGCGACGGCTAGAAATTTTGGGAGTGAGGTCAGCAAATCAGACCTCAATCTCACGCGTGAGTTTGAGGTTGAGTGAGGTCGTCATTCGATAAGGTCGAAATTTTGAGGTCGAGACTTCTTGCAGTTGCCACGTCTTACTCTGACGAGTGCCGCTTCCGAAGCGGAGTTGGAGCGCACCACAGCAATGTTCATGCAATGACGCTTGGTGTCCGGTTTCCCCTGTTGGACAACCGGATGCCACATTTCCCTCTTAGCTTCCGGTGCTGCGCCCTAATGTCCGTTCAGACCGAGCCTACAGGAAGACGCACCCCTGTGGTCTTCCCGGACGGAGTGTTACTGTCACAGCACGCCACTCTCCCTCCCCCTGGTCCCTCTGGCGTAGCACCCGGCTGCCTGCCGGTCGGCTCAAACTACCGGGAGCGCAAAGCACGTAACTCACGTTGACCCGCGGTAGCTTTGTTTAATGTCGCAAACAAATAAGTTCATTCCAAAGGGCACGCAACAAAATCGTCGCAGCGCGGATGGCCCCAAGCAAGACTGCTTCGTGTTCATGCTCGTTGCCGGCGCTGACGTCATGGTTCTTGCCTTGCAGTCGAATAAAGGGGATCCTGGTGTACATTACAAGCTTAATTAACAGAAACTGGAGTAGTCGGCACAGGCGAGAGAATGTGATTCAGGTGGTATCCTAACGAGGACACCTGCTGATTTGATTAAAAAACGCAGTAAGCCAGAAAAACCTGTATAACATCGTCGAAGCTTTTGATCGGTGACTTCCCCTTTCGAATCTCACGAATTCTGTATATTCCCGTTCCGTAATGCAAGCAGATGCAAATATAGTTTGACTTTTTTATCCTTCCGAATAACCTCTCTTTTGTTCCCAGGTTCCTTGTTCCTTCCCGGGAATTCACTTTTCCGAAACACCGCAGTACGAAGTGAACGTACCAGCATGGCGGTGTTGCAGCGGCGAAAAAATGCAAAACTGTAAGGAATGTATGATGATGTGATAGCTGATTCATTTTCCTTTTTTTTAATGAAGATGTGTAAATGAGACTGATTACATACTCGTGCTGTGCTGCTGAGCCGCTGTTTCAAACCTTCTGATATGACGTTTAATGGGGCACACTGTTGTTCGCTTCTGTTTTTAGTGTGCGATGTTTGTGTATGTTTGTGTGTATTTTTCTAATCATTCTCTTTTTTTTTTCTCGTATGGAATCAGTTAGGTTGGCGGCCTGCCTTGCAGACGAGCAGGCACTACACGTTATCTTTCCATTAACTATTTTGCAGAGAACCATCGTTCACCTTAAACGGCTTCGCAGAATGCTCGCGCGGTGCTCGTGGGTAAAAAATGTAGAGGATGCTGGCGTATTATTGATTAGTTCAGTTTTGAAGGAAAACAAGTGATTGACTTAAAGCAGCTAGTCTCAGACTGGTTGATGAAATGGTGCCCAGAACTCTGTTGAGGCGTATGAGTACTTAGGCGTTTTTTTTTTCCCGGAGTGTGTGTGTGTGTGTGTGTGTGGGGGGGGGGGGGGGGGGGGGGGGGGGGGCTCGGAAAAAGATTTCGCTGCGGGGAAATTTGAGCGGAGAGCCATGGTGCTCTTGACAGAGAGAGCGGTTCACGCTGCCCACTCTAGGCCAGTTGATTTGACCCGTGTGATTTTAATAGTTGGCACAGTGTTCGAAGACGTAATCTAGCCCTTTCTCTCAAAATGCCGCGGGTTCACCGAGTCATCGGAGAATTCCCAGGATTTCGAAACCATCGTCACCTGGAGCGAAGTGGCGGAAACGAGGGAGGGTCTTGACCTCCCAGGAACATCAACATCATCATCCCTAATTATTAGCTGCACATATTCCTATTTTCCCGCACAATAATTGTCTTCGGTTGCTGGGCAATGTACAATATTTAATCAATATTCTGGCAGCTTTTAATTTGGTAGCGGTATATCAGACTTCCCCGGGCTCATAAGGATATACTGTTAGCATCATAATCATCGCCATCATCTCGGGAGTCAAAGGAATGTGTCGTTGCATGATCCTAGCAGTATGTCATACATGAGAACTGGCGCGTTTACCTGCTGGACAATCGGAATGCCATTAATGTCGACCGGGTTGTGGACACTCTTTGTAATGCGTCATGCGCGCATGTATAGTAATGTGGGGTCCATATGGATCTTGAAATGGGGGTGGAAGGGGGTGGATGGGGGCCTGGTATGACGAGAAATTAAATCGTTGTCACGTGAGTAGGTTTGATGGCACATCCCATCGCTGTCACTTGACCTGGTATGACGTCACACTCACATAATATGATCACTAATTATACTAATTAGTCTTAGCGTCACCTGATTGCATTAATTAATTAGTTACGTCATCATCTTCGCCGCGTGACTCGTCGGCTCGTGACGTAGGATGGCGCCGTTTCTTGCGGACACTTTTTTGCGGACAGCGCTCGTCCGTGTGGTTTCCTTCTTCTTTGTCTTCCGTCCCTTTCGCGCTGTTTTTTTCCACCCAAAATGAGCCTGAAAAGAGTATCGTGAATACCTCCCCCTCCTCCCAATTTCTGGTAGATGGTGTAGAAGGGCTGTGTTTGTCAATTGCCGGTTCGTGCGTGAATGAGCGAGAGGCTTCCAATACGAATAAGTGTACACGAAGCAGCTAGGTTGCCAAATATTGACACATATAAAGTACTCACCGACGTACTGGTGGTAACCGCGTATGGGACACTCCTGCCCGCAGGCCATATACTCTCTGAAAGTTCATCCCAGATTATAAGCTTTTCCTACTGCGTGCACATCAATAGTGTCTGTACACACCTTATTAAATAATACCATCATCATTTTGGCTTTCCTGTCACACAGGATTCTCAGAACTGTTTTTAACTGAAAAACCTCTTAATCGCTTTTTTGTTTTTCATTTGTTTTATGAGGTTGAACAGCCGACCTCAACCTCACAATATGAGGTTGAGGTGAGGTTGAGTGAGGTCAGCTGTGGCCTCAGGAAAAGTGAGGTGAGGGCGTCTAAGGAGACCTCAACGTCAACTGATGAGGTTGAGGTTGAACAGCCGACCTCAACCTCAATATATGAGGTTGAGGTGAGGTTGAGTGAGGTCAGCTGTGACCTCAGGAAAAGTGAGGTGAGGGCGTCTAAGGAGACCTCAACCTCAACTGATGAGGTTGAGGTTGAGTGAGGTCGGCAAATTCTTTTTGAGGCTGAGGCGAGGTCCACATTTTTTTAGGTCAAATGCCCACCTCTGGTAACAACATAACACCTAGTTGGTTTTTACCTGCCAAAAACGCTCAGCTCTTGTGCAGAATTCATCCTTAGTACTGAGGCCATTAGCGTGTTCGCACTCCGTCGAGTGGACTACCTATGTACTACAGATAGTAGTGGAGGCTATTGTTGGCTTGTTCAGTGTATTTATACGTATTTGAGTATCTAATCACAAAGCTCCACCAGTATTGCTGTTCAGTCTTCATCTTGGTTTCCTTTGGTTCTTTCCTTCGAGCATTTTCATGCGCCCGCCGCGGTCGTTCAGTGGCTTTGGCATTCGAGTGTTGATAAACAACCAGCCGCGGGCTCAGTGACAGCCGCCGCGAACGTATTTCTATGAAGGCGAGATACAAAAAGCCCGCGTGATGTATGATGCCAGCGCACGTTAAGGAACGTCAGGTGGTATAAATTAATCCGGAGCCCTCCACTATGCGTCCCTCAAAGCCCATGTGCCACTTAAAGACGTTAATCTCCACAAGTTACCATTTACAATTCAATCTGGCTTCGCTTATGCTAAAGAAAATTTTTTTCTGCACCCTGTTCAAGTTATAGTTAGCAGGTTAGCAGTTGTCTGGTTAAGTTCCCCGACTTTCGTCTTTAATCTCTCCCTGATTCTTTACCTAACGGTTACTACAATATAGCAGAAAATTGAGCGAGTTGGTACACGTTCATAGCGGAAAATTCAAGCGCTACACGAGCAATATTTCAAAGGCCAATTTGCAGTAATTATGAATAAATCCATAGGTGCCGAAAAGACTTTCTGGCTTCTTCGCAGGACACCCGCTGCTACGGAAATCACGTTTGCTCACATGAAGCTAGCTTTTGTGGTTTAGTTTGGTTTGGTTTATATGGGTTTAACGCCCCAATGCGACTCAGGATATGAGAGACGCCGCAGTGAAGGGCTCCGGAAATTTCGACCACCTGAGGGTCTTTAACGTGCACTGACATCGCACAGTACACGGGCCTCTAGAATTTCGCCTCCATCGAAATTCGACCACCGCGGCCGGGATCGAACCCGCGTCTTTCGGGCCAGCAGCCGAGCGCAATGACCCCTAGGCCACCGTGGCAGCTTTTGTGGTTTAGTAATAAAGTGGCAACGAAAGGGGTTGACGAGTGAAATTCTTGTTACCGAAACCAACGAAAGTATATATATATATATATATATATATATATATATATATATATATATATATATATATATATATATATATATATATATATATATATATATATATATATATATATATATATATATATATATATATATATATATATATATATATATATATATATATATATATATATATATATATATATATATATATTGCCCCGTGCAGGCTGGTACCATGATGATTAACTGCAAATTTCTGAACGCAAATAAAGGAAGTGATTGTTACTCCATCACCATGGGTGGTCCCACGTGCAACGCGGCACCACACTTCAGTGAGCACACGTCCAGAATGTTTATGCATGCAATAGGAAATAGCCTTGGTAGGCTTACATTAAGCTGCCATAATTCAAGGACCTTCTATCCATGCTGTCCTTCACGGCTGCTTGAAAATGATGTTCGTCTAGCTACCCCTCCTGTTATTCTGATTTGCTTCTGCTAAGGACCAACTGGAATATTTTTCTTTCACAGCGACAGCTGTACGAAAACCTTCTCAGTGGCAAGCAGCGTTGGTGTCCTAGCGCGTTTTAACCGAAGAATCCCTTATTTTGCAGTTGTTCAATCCAAAGTGTGCCGCCCACGTGTTCCTTAGATGTAGTACACTCTAAGAAAAGAAAAGAGATCCTAACGACTAATTTTGAAGGGGTCAAATTTGCCACATACATGATGCCTTTTTTGGAACGCTCCATGACTCCTTTCCAACAGATTACTCCATAAACCCTATGACTCTTCGAGAACCGTTATGCTGCCTTCTTCGTGGTGGTTTCCTGGACACTCGTGAGAGGTCCAGCGGGCCTCTCATCAAGAGAGTGTTAGGGACATGTTTGAGAGGGCTTGATCAAGAGGGCGCTGTACATGAAGTCACGGTGGAAATTAGCAACAAGCGATTAGAAGATTGGTGGCTCAAAATCAGAAAGGTGATGTAAGGTTACAAGTGTAGGAAGACGTATTTAAAGAAAATGGCGAATTTTAATAACTTACAACACAGTCAAACAAAAGTAAAGGAAAAAAGCTGAGCATGGTGGCAACTGCCATCACCCCGTTTCAAAGGGGACGCTCCTACCTCCCATCCATCTATCCATCCGTAGACCTCATGGGTTAGAGTGAACTGACTTATGAGGGAGGGGGGAGTTGCGGTACACCTATCACCATCATTTCTTCGCTCTCAGAGAAAGAGAGAAGTCCGAAAGCTTTTCGTCTACTTTACCAGCCTCCCGCATTAACCCTCTGCAAGCAAAACCAAATAAACACAAAAAACCAAAACTCAAGCCCCGGTTCACGCCCCTCGTGAGTATTGTTTATTCGACTAGCATAACGAGAAACAGGCGGCAACGGCAACAACAAAGACAACAACAAAGGTAAATGATGAGACAAAAATGATCGGACTGACGGATGAGGTTGTTCGATGAAAGGAAGCACTTGGGCCCCAGGTGGACAAGAGCTGCCGCTCTAGCACCTGAGCTGCTCCTCGGTGAGGTGGGTGACGTAGCTGTCGGCCACGTTTCCGGGCGTGGCGCACAGGAAGTAGTGCCAACGGGTCGGGTAGTCCAGGATGAAGGCCAGCTTGCAGTCGCAGTGCACCGGGTTGGCTGAGCGCAAAGACCAACATGAACGTTCTCCAGTTATACGAGCAGAGAATTTCACAGCGACAGCAGTATGACACTAATTGTTGACCAATGTGGATCCCCGCTAACAGGTTACAGAGCGCGTAGTTAGAGCAACGTTAGATGAATAACATTTCAACTTCAGCCCTTTTTTTTTCAAGCGATGTTTATTGCCTCAGGACATAAAGGTTTGAAATGAGAGATGAGTAAGATGCTTAAATAAATGATGATCTCATCATTTACCTCATCATTTACCTCACCATTTGCTTCTTTGCTCATCATTTACCTTCAGCACTTCGTGCAGCTATACTCTGTTTCGTGCATTCATATCAAGCAGCTGGTGTTCTATGTACGCGAACAAAGATACATTGTAAGCACATACGGGGAGACAAGTGTTTCTAGTCTGCACAGGTGCGAGCAGCTGTTGTGAGTGTTAGTGTCGCACGGGGGACCACGAAGGGGATTCATTATGGGCTGCTGGGACAATCAAGGAAAATTATGAGCGGAGCGAAAGGAACTTGTGTGTCACTAAGTGAAATACACAACAGCAGAACGCGACAATTACAGCACCAACAGGAGCCTGTGAGTACAGCGCGACAATCTCCGCTTAATAACGCTGGCAACAAATAAACACAAATCCAGGAAATGCCAGCGTGTCGATATGTATATATGTTAGCACGCGGAAGGCAGGCGGTAGCGTAGAATTAGTATACACGTGATTGAATGGGTCTTTCAGCAGAAACAGCAAATGAAACTGAAAAAGAAATCCGGCTATGCATGGAACAAATCTATGCTTAGCAAAGTACATATGAGACGGGCAGATAATTAGGAGTAAGGAAAGCTCGGCAAGTCATTCAGTCCCGTGCAGAAAGGAGCCTCCCGCAAACGAGGCAGTCAACGGTATACATACAGCTGCCGACGAGAAGGCGTTACTTGTCAATGCTTTGTGCAATGCTTTGTCTCTAGACAAACAGGGGACTCAAGCGATCTTAAAAACGGACAGCACAATAGCTGAGTACAACTCCACGTTAAACTAAGAGGAATAAGGCATATATCACATTACTGAAAACTGGAACGGGAGAATCAAGCATCCCTGCATCCTCTCAATATACGGCGCGCTAAGCCTCTGCCGAGGTTGCTTAAATGCGCCATCCTTCCCCGAACTCTCGGTAACATTGGAGTTTCGGTGAACATTGGGCCAAGGCTCGAGGCGAGGGCACCGATGTGGAGGAGGGGATTTCTCGTAGACCGTTGTAACGAGATTCCGCGTTTCTTCATTCACTAGCCAGTTGCGTGCAGCCGACTCGTAGTCGCGATTTCATAAGAACCGCGAGGCCCACAAGGTCGGCGAATGGATTTTCTAGATCAAAGCGTTGCAGATTTCACTGTTCGCGCCGATTATAACTATAAACTAAGCTCAATACAGACACGTGCGAATCATGATTTCTTCCTTCGAAAAAACTACGAAGTAAATGAGATTTTTAATGCTGCTGGCCAATCGAAACGAATGCTTTCTAGTCCAATCAAATTCATTCCGATTAACTACATCGGGGCAGGAAAAATCAAGACAGTACTTACGCGTGATCTGCATTTAACGGGTCTGCCTGACAACTTTTTTCAACTAAAGTGGAGCTCAAAACTGCATGCGCGTTGGAACGGATTTAAATGAATACTTATACGAATGCCGAGGTGGTATAATGCGACGATTTTTCCCACCAATTCAGTCTTGTTCGTTTTGTCATGGACAGCTGCGATAGCCTGTGATGTCAGGGCTGACAGCTTTTCGGCACAAGAACACACCGTGGCACCATCTCTCGGCAGCGCCTGCGTGACGCCGGAAGTGGGATCACGTGTGTAGCTATCCTGCTTTGCAGTGTGCCTCAGGCGTTTAGTCACCGAGTTTATAGATTTGTCGCCCTATTTCCACTTCTATAGAGGAATTAAATCGACTTTTTTTCGCCAACAAAGTACCTTACAGAGTGACCACCCTGTAGCAGTACAACCCGATGAGTTTTATCCGCC
Source organism: Amblyomma americanum (assembly GCF_052857255.1). Lineage (NCBI taxonomy): Eukaryota > Metazoa > Arthropoda > Arachnida > Ixodida > Ixodidae > Amblyomma > Amblyomma americanum. The sequence goes on from NC_135502.1 coordinate 59,980,476, forward strand.
TCTAAAACGGCGCAAGAACCAATATTCCCCAGCCTTCACAACGCATGAGTTGCCACCGCTATGGACAACATTGAAGTAGCTACGCCAATAGTCAGAAGTAAGAGGTCACCAGGTCCCTAAGGAGAAATGACAACGTCTTTGTGGCAGGTGCCGAGTTGAGCACAGCACCAAGTCACACTGATGTAGTGCAAATCAGATGTAGGCTAGTCGGTTTCGTTCCTGTGCAGGCGAGTGTGATGCCTTTCAACTCCCCCTTTGAACTACAGTCAAGCCTCGCTATAACGAACCGGTTTATAACAAAAAAATGGACATAACGAAGGAATGACGATTCCCCTCGGAAGCTCGGCCAACACGTGCTATAGCGAAGCTACGGCTATAACGAAGTAATCGACGGGCCCCTTGTACTTCGTTATAACGATGTTCAACTATACCTTATAATAGGCGAGTAAGGCAGCAGGGACGATACTAATCTTTTAACTGCTTAAACTATAAAGGTGTGTTTCAGCTAGCTCCTCCGAAGTCGGCCTCTACTAATTAAGCAAAGCCGAAAGTTGGGCGAGTTGGATAACGTTCATGATGAAAAAATAGCGAAAAAGGAACACAATGGACGGAAAGGGCGCTGCAGGCGCTTCACGGCTTCACGGTTGATCCATCACGGCATGGGATCTGATCAGGCCCACGTTAATGAACAAGCAGAGTGCAGAGTCTGCAACCAGCGATGGCTCACTCACACATGAGGTCGACAAAGACGGGCTTGTCCTTCAGCGGAGCCAGGTCCTCTTCGGTCACCGTGGTGATCAGGTTCCTCTCGACGCTGACGTAGCTGAGCGCCGGGAGGCCGTCGCCCAAGCCGGCGGGGAAAGAGTTAAGCCTGTTTGTTCTGCAAACGGTGGGGTGGAACAGGCGTGCGTGCGAATGCATTCGCGGAACCAGCGCCGCGTGGCTTCTTGACGTTACGCACTTCCAAGAACGCAAGCCAGCAACGTCACATCTTGACCAGACCAACCTTCATAAACAAATGTGTTTACACTTCGCGTGAAAGACTCCTCAGGGCGAAAGTCATGCGTTCGAGACAAGACCCCGCACCTGGTTGCTTAGCTCCTCGCAGCCGAACGTGCTCTGATTATGTCTTTGTTTCCTTGCTTTTCTCACGTCTTTGCTTCTAAGGCATACTGAAATAACCATCTTTAGAACGAAACGATGATTGTAGAGCAGTGCTTGGTTGCCTGCCTTTTGAAGCATGTAAAGAAAGTCCTGCGTACTGGCACTTAATTATGGGTGAAAAGCTAATGTTTTCCTGACATCAGCTGGTTAAAAGATGGCACGAAGATTTTTTTGGGTTCTGAATCAGCTATGTTAACTGAAATGGTTAAAAAGCTGTTGACGTCTGTGCACTAGATGAATGTCATAAGCATTGTTCTAGAAAATGGCTCTGCTTGTTTAAGATACACTGTCTAGAATGCTCTTTACAGTTGACGTTGCGAGCACTTATCCTACCTCTCCTTGTTTCTACTTGACCGCGGTCTAAAGTTCACTACTTGTGACATATAATGCCTCCATGTCTGATTGAATGGATGCATAATTGATGTTCTTTTTTTCGTTTGTGAGACAGCCAGCACAGGTACGCGGTTCACTAGCGCAGTAGTGTGCCTTGATCTTGCATGATTCAGTGCGATAAATAGTAAAACACTTAGCACGCACTTTCTTCGCCAATCCAATGCACGGGCCACAAGAGAAATTATTAATTATCAGATTTTCACTTGCCGTAGAAACAGTGCGAACTTTGAGGCACTCCGTAAAGGAGCACCAAAATGTGAGTACACGAAGAAAGAATAACAAAAGTGCGGATAACGAATAAAGCTACAGGGCGGGATTCGTGTGCTCTAGAAACCTCACGGCTAATCACGTGAGTTGTTTTTTATTTGAAAAAGTTTGCTCTTGCACGTGCCTGAAAATTAAGCGTTCAAAATGTTACTGATTATCACATATTTCTCTGAATACAGGAAACTGGGAGCGGCGTTGGGCTCAGTACTTCAGAAGAAGGCTCCGTAATTAGGCTTTTCATCCGTCAGTCTGCTATTATTTGGTTGCGGCAATGAGGATCAGAAATCGCTTGATCATGTAAATAAATTCATCATATGCAAAGAGAATGTACACCTTCTGGCAAGTGAAGTCATTTAGGTATATACAAAGAACATATGCCCTTGTTCAAAAAATCAGAGGGTCACAAATTTGTTGACCTAGAGTGCAGTGAGGCGAAATCGTTTAGCCTGTAGTTGATGCTTGTGTCACTGATGTGTGGTCAAGATGTTAATTAAGTACACATAATTGTTTGTGAAACTTAAATGCTGGAGACACATGAGGGCGTTTGGGAGGCATCCGTCTGATTCGACGCCTTTCTGCAAACAATCCCCAGCGTCCTAGGCAAGGAGAACTACATATGCGTTGGCAGGAAGTAGCGTAGTTGTGAGCACGCTCGGCTGCGGAACGGAAGGATCGAATCCCATCGTGCACAAAGACTTTTTTTTTCTTATCGAGTTGCTGGATGTAACTGACGCCGGATGGACGGAAGAATGAGCCATTAAAGGCTTTCGCCTTAAAAGTAGCAAAAAATCTCCAGTGGCTTAGCTCGGCTCTGCCAGGATATACGTAGCGAAAGCTAAAGGCATAGCTCGGTTAGCCTTGGTTAATCTTGATTGCAAGTCCAGGTTAGTCTGGTTGTCTGGTTTGTTGTTGTCACGTGGTTAGTTACGTGGCGCAGTGTGACCACGGTGGGAATGCGAGCACGGCGAAACGGCGAGTTCAAGGCCAGTGTAGCTTTCGCTACAAAAAGGCTACTTACGGCAGGTCTAGCGTAGTGAACTCGGGAGCTGGGTTGGGCAGCCAAGACCTGGTGAAATTGTACAGATCAGTCTGGCGCAGAATAAGGTGCTTAAGGCCATCCAAGTGAGCCACCCAGTCATCGTCGATCTTCTGAATCGTAGCGTCAGCAATGCACAGAGTCTCGAGGCTCTTCGGAAGATTGTTAAAGTCGTTGCTAAGGTGCATGTCCTTGTAATGGACCAGCTTAAGCTCTTCCAGCCGTTGCAGATGGCCGAGGATAGACCATGAAGTGGGCAGGGTCCCGAGGCTAAACCTAATCCGACGCAGAGAGTCTTCAAGGCCGTAGAAAGGGTTCTCCTCGCCCTCGGTGGGATCGAAATGCTCGACTGTGACGCGGCTGAACTGCAGGACAGAAACGTTGAGGTCCTTGAACGCCCCTCCAGGAATCCTGGGGACCTGGCTGTCCAACAAGCTGAACCACGTTGGCTTGTCAGAGTGGTCGTCTTGGACAATCTGCTCGAAGTCTTCGACAGAGTGGAAGTTACGGCAGGTGAAGTGGCGGTAGTGAACACCGTCGTACACTCTGCAAGTCGGCGGAGAAGGAACGGCGGAGGAATGGCACGAGGCCGCAAGAGTGGCCAGCAAGGCCCACGGCAAAACGCAAGAACACATCTCTCGCCACTAAATGCCACCCACTGGCAACAGTCGTCCTTTCTCCGAAGCCTTCTTATAGCGTGGCTCGGTACATGAAGAAGCCTTGACCGTGACCTTGAAATAGTGGCGTGTTCCTTACATCGAAATTTATTTTATTTATGATTAGCCCTTTGCGCCGCATAGAGCCAGCTTTGGTAAGTAAGACCATTGCGGAAAACTTTCTCCCACGAGAGGACGGGTGGCAGATTCCTAACACTTTGCAGGCGCATGGAGCCGCCTTCAGCAACGCACGGGAACAGAGCCCCGAGCGCTGATATGGGCGCTCGTTTTCGCAACGCCCAACCGTCTCGTCTTTATCCGCAATGGAAGATAAAGAAACTGAGCCGCGGCGTCCGGTTCCGGGATCCCGGGGAATTCGCTGCCAGCCATGCATTGGTGACTGAGCTGATGCGAAATGCGTGCACAACCTTTGCAGTCTTCTTTTTCGCCAGTGCGGTCTGAGCGCTGGCCACGTGTGAGTGGCGACGCGCCGAGCAGCTGGGTGGCTCGCTCTGTATCAGAAAGCGTGATGGTCGGATTTCTTTCGACGCAGGGCACAGTGAGATACGGATAAAGAGACGAATCGTTCCGCGACTGCCATGCAATTCAATCCGTAATGAAATCGATGAAGCAACTAGCACGCGCACTGAGTTTCAGAAACTAACGTTTGCAATTTCCAAAAAGAAGCGCGGCAAAATGTGGCGCGCAGCGGATAGTCAAGGACTAGTGAGATCAGTGGTGTGCTCGGTGAATAGCTGAATTATTTCATCATGCAGCTGCAGTCGTCGTACGAAGACTTTTTCTTTGTTGCCGGAGCCGTTGCTGCTGCCGCAATGCTGTCGCCGACTAGTGAAAGTCTGGTCAGGTAGTCGCCTGATCTAACGCGAGGCCGCTCCGACAGCAAGTGCTTATAAGCACTATGCATAAGCATAAGCAGGCTACGTGCTAGTGTTTTGACCGAGCGTTGAAAATAGTTGCCATCGAGTAAACCGCGTACCCTAAGTAGAGGTCAGTGTCATGGCCCCTCCAAAAATACTGTCCGTATAGCTGACCTGAAACAGATTAAGCCTCTTTCGGCTAAAAGAGAGAAATTGTTTATTGTAGTTCTCTTTTCCACTTCTCTTAGCTCAGCGAAGCGTCGACGAGTAAGGCCCGTCCGCCAGTTCAAGAAATGGCGACACAAAGTGTCCATTTGTCACCTTATAAAAAAAAAAGCCATGTCTTTATTTTACTCTACGCCTAAGCAAGGAAATAAGCATGAATTAACATCGCGATGTGCCAAAATCAGAAAAGGTGCTTGCCAGCACACCGATCACAAACTGTCCGAACTGATATGCACGGTGTTTCACCTAGGACTTAAAAAAAAAAATTGGCGGTGGTTTAGCTCTGGTTAAACCTGGAGTGACGCGATAGCTACAGCTGGCCGAGTGGAACTTGGTCACGTGACCAACCACGCGATGAGCCACGGCGCCGCGCTGCCGGCAGCTGCTCCGCACCACGTGACCAACCACGTGACAGCATGGCGGCGCAGCCACAGGGTGGCAGCACCGCCACGCTGAAGGCTCGAAATGCTACCGTAATGTAGCTATCGCTACAAAAAAAATGTTAAAAATAGGCTTTTTGAGTTCGAGGAGCGCTTGTTTCGGCATACCATTGTAAGCGGAGTAGTACATCAGAATGCAGCTAAGACGTGCTAACTAGCATGCTCGTTATCTTATACTGAATAGTTAACTTTTAACTATTATTGTTAGGCTCTTAATTATTGAGAGACATGGAGCCGACCGTAAGTAATGTCCATATCAGTTTTCAGAATTTCGAAAACGCGGTTACCTTCGGCGGTCTGGCCCAATAAATTCGCACCAAAATGCATGTACTTCCGAGACGCTTGTAGGCAAAGCAACCTTTCCAGTGCACGTAACTCGCCAAAATAACCAAAATTTGTTGGGCCATAGCGCCGAGAGTAACCGCGTTTTCGAAATTCTGAAAACTGATATGGATATTACTTACAATGGGCTACACGCCTCTCGATAAACAAGGAGACTAACGGTAATAGTTGAAAAGCTGACTACTCAATATCACTTCACCAGCCTACTGTTAGCACGTCTTGGCTATATTCTGATGCGCTACACAGCTGGCAATGCTATGACGAAAAAGCGCTCTTACAATATAACTCAGAGAGCCTATTTTTAGAATTTGAGTGAAGTCTTAGATGAAACAGCTTGTATACTGACAGATTTTCGTCAATGCTGTATCAGAAATGTAGTCACACATAACGACCAAATTCAAAGAATGATATTACCAGACTACAAAAGAAGTGTATACCATGCAGCTCTTGTGTTTTGTCGTTTTCATACAACAAGCAAAGGCGCTAAGTACACGCAATGATTGAGTAACTGCGGAAGAGACGTGTGAGCGTAAATCAAGCTGGTAGTCAATACTTTCACGCTAAGCTCGCCTATTTATTTATTTATTTATTTATTTATTTATTTATTCAAGTTACTCACAGGCTCCTTTCCATTGGAGCATTGTGTGAGTGGGGCAGTACATAGAAGTTAAAGAACAGCGCAAAAAAAACACAAAATAACAAAACAAAAAGGACAGAAGAAAAACTTTATACAATAGTTAGCAAGAGGCACTCAGAAGAATCCAAATAAAGTAATACAACACACAATAATTACGTGTTTCAAAATGTGGCAACATGGAAATGGAACACGATTTGACAGAGAGGCTAAAAAGTGCACAAGTTAGTTCACACTAAGCAGCAATAAAACATTTTTCGCAAGAATACACAGAACTGAGACAACTAGGCGAAGATTGTGGTTATTTTATCACGAAATGTAGCAGGATTTCTGGTATTAGTAGCATCGTCAGGAAGGCTGTTCCAATAGTTTATGGCACGTGGGAGAGCAGACATGTTGAATGCTATTTACTGAGCCTAATAGTAGCAGAGTAGAGAACCAAAGCTTTTGCCCTTGCACGTAGTACATAATATCCGCCTTCTTCACATACAGTTCATTATGGCTGATTTTCCCAGAGTAGCATGTCAGTGAATTTTTCATGGCGCGTGCATTAAATTCAATTTTTCATGCATTTCTCAATTTTTCTGCTTTCGGTTTGTTTTGGTTTATGGGAGTTTAACCTCCCAAAGCGACTAAGGCTATGAGAGACGCTGTAGTGAAGGGCTCCGGGAATTTCGACCACCTGGGGTTCTATAACGTGCACTGACATCGCACAGCACAGGGGCCTCTAGAATTTCGCCTCCGTCGAAATTCAACCGCCGCGGCTGGGATTGAACCCGCATCTTTCGGGTCAGCAGCCGAGCGCCGTAACCACTGAGACACCGCGGCGGGAATTTCTCTGCTTTGAATAAACAGATTTTCACCCTCTGTTCCACTCCTCAATAGCACAGATATTATTTTATAAAAGCAAACAGCCAGTATGACCGGTGACCTGCCGAAAACATTTAGGTCGTCAGCATCACTCCTCAATAGCACAGATTTTATTTTATAAAAGCAAACAGTCAGCATGACCGGTGACCTGCCGAAAACATTTAGGTCGTCAGCATATATTCGCCCCTACTGGGTAATTTAGTGAGTTCTTGTTTTAATATGTTTAGCCATATATATACATCACAAGAGGAAGTCATTGGCGTGCTGTTTCTTTATCATCGACAATGCAGCAGGTTAGGTTATGACTGATTTATTCCGTAATAAGCCTCAATCGTGCGTGTTCACTTTTTCATAGTTTACATGAAAGGGCCAAACAAACAATGCAGTGCAATGCAAGGTGATGCAAGCCATGGGAAAAAGCTTGAGTCGACCCTCGCTTCATGTTTCCCGGGACGTGCTCACAGCAGGCCAGCGCTCACATATGGCGACGTTTTACCCACGGCCGTCTGGTATGAGGGTCAAGTTTTTCCAGCTGCGAAAGGTCCATGATAGAAACAGGAAATGCAAAATGGCTTGCTCTCGCGTGCAGGACTCCTGAGCTGTGCTACGATGGAAAAGAAAAAGTCCTACGAGTGGCCGTTGCAAGTTAGGGAAGGGGGAAACAGAAGTTGTCATATGTTAGTCGCCGGGCAGATGTCTTCAATGAAAGAGACTGCAGTGCATGACGACAGAGTAACGTTGATGCTGACGGAAACAGCGGTGGACCGCGCGCGCTCTTCACTCGTGCTCTGTCGGATGAAAGAGCAACGCTCGAGTACAAGGTATTCGGTGTTTCTTTGCGGGCACAGTCAGCACAAATGGGCGAGCTTATCTTCCCAAGCCTAAATCTTTGCTTTTCTGCAGCGAAACGCCCGGCATGGCGACAGTCCGTCGGCTCTCTGGATGACGCCTAGGTCCGATTGAACTTTTGATCACATGCTCAATATCGTGTTCCCAAAGCCTTACTTCCCAAATCCTTACTTTCCCAAAGCCTGTTGCCAATTAAGCCTTACTTTTTTCTAGATACCACTCAGAACTTAATACATGTACGCGTATTATACAACCGGACCTGGCTATAACCAAAGGATCTGTAGTAAAATATGGATATAACCAAGAAATAGCCGTTTTCTTTGGAAGCTCCCATTGAAGAGTTGAGTTGAGTTGTTGAATGCTACAGGTGGGATTAGCCTTGCTTATTCTGCCGGCAATAGCTCCACCGTAGCGTCCCTTCTATGTTAATAATGTCCTAAAGCCTGTCGCATCTACCCCGCTATGCGCACAGTCTTTTATAATAGCACATATTCTCTCCCGCAGTCACCATGCATCTATGCGCACAATCACTCCACACAGTCCACATCACAGCCCACTCCGGAAGTCACCATCTATGCACATATTCAGTCACAGTAGGACATAGTCCATTGCAGGGCCACCATCCATGCACACATTCACTCACAGTATAACGTAGTCCACTCCAGAAGGCACCATCTACGCACACATTCAATCACACTAGACAATAGTCTGTCCCCATTGAACTTCATGTATCCGGTATCTCGTTTTTACGAAGGAAAATTTTCCTACGGTGGGATATAACAAACCTCCAGCGATCCTCGATGACCACTTCGCGCTGGGTATGCCAATCTGTAACGGTGCCCGACACTGCCGTACCGAATCGCTGTGGCAAATTGCAGGGGACTACCCCGTTCACCAACCTCCTCGCGGCACAAGGTCCACAGCGGGCGCACTCTGCTTCCCTGGTTCCATGTGGGGCTAATTTTCCGTTTTCGCCTCACTGTCGCATGATTAAAGCGTTTGGTAGTGCGCCTGGTGTCCTTGAAGGTATCGACGTCCCGCTGATTTGACAGGGTCAAGCGGCGGAAAACAGAAACGTATAACAATTTTCGTTGTCCAGAAGACGGCCATCATCAAAGCCTTCGATTTGGCGTATGCGTTCTCCGCTAGACATTGATGTCATGAGAATAAGTGTTGTGGCTCGCATGCTCGTGAGCTGTGCGGCGAAGCCAACCAAAGTAGGTACTCAAAGAAATTGCTGCTGCGCGCCCTTTTTTCCAGCGGTTCCTGTCGGCTTCAGCACCAAAAAAGCACCGCCAAATATTTTGAACAGGTCTCTCCCTCTCCTCGACCACACTTTTCTTCCGAGAGCTGTTTTCTAGGCTATGAAGCCCATGCGGTCTGTGGAAGACACGGTGGTGCGTTGACAAGGTTGACATATTCGGCTGGTGTTCGTATATAAGGCCACGTGGTGGGTGCTTTTTGGTGCGCGTGTTGAAAGGTACCGCAACGCACATCGGCGGGACACTAAACGCCAGCTTGATTGTTCTCATTATGCAAAGTCGCAGGTAAGCCTGCTGTCGTGCAACAGTTTCAACCAAGATTGCGTACCGCTAGGACAAAGTAACAGCCGTAACGAAGAAATTAATTTATTTATTTTAAAATACTGCAGCCCCATTCTAGGGGTTATAGCAGGAATCGGTACATAAAATGTGGTACAATTCCACGCATAAAAGGGTACATGACAAGGATTACCAATAAAAACGCTGCACATAACACCTAGAAATGCTACGAATCAATTGCCGACGCAAAATCAGAAATTGATGATGCACGAATGTTGCCATGCAAAGAGTTCCAACTCTCCACAGTACGCGAAAAAAAAAAGAAAAGCTGTATTTGAAAGCGTTAGTATACGGGCAACAAAAGGTTGGATATTAAGATCGTGACGGCTCCTGGTTGCAGGTGGTTTTGAAAACGAGATATGCTGACCCCCTGAAAGGCAATTAGCAGAATGCATGCAATATTGAGTGAAGAAGTTTTAAGAGTCAGTTTTCCGGCGGGATGCGAGCGGACTTAAGTTTAGGGAAGACATCGCAGAAGAAGGTGAAAGATGAAAGTCGTAGCGGCGGAAAATAAATCTTATAGTTTTTCGTTGTACAGATCCTATTTGATCAATTTCACATTGCTAATAGCGCGGTTCCTTCGACTTTGTTATTATGAGATTAAATTGTACTCCCACAGTGGTCCTGTTTTGCATTACTGCGGCATTTCTCTTCCCTTTCTTACTAATAGCCGTTCGTGTTTTTCTATTGATATTGTGAGCCTTCCAGGGATCATCTTCTTTCTCTTGTACATACCATCATCATCATCCCGCGGCTGCGCATGTGGCACGCGCCTCGGGTCCGCCATTAGAAAAAACGCCAGGCACAGCCATCTTGCCGTCTCGGCCTATCCTTCTTTCACAAACGTCTTGCCGTCGCGGCCTGGCCTTCCTTCACAATATCTTGATCTCGGCGCTTAATTGTTCGAAGTTGTCGTTGAATATAATAAAACCTGATTCATTTACGCTGAATTTAAAGTCTAAAGCGATCACCATCGCCTCCGCAAATATTCACGAGCATCTCTGGAACTTTTTAGCAATAAACTAAGAGTACAATATCGTCTGCATATACGTATCCCCGTTAGCCGCCCTTCCAAAATCATTCCGCACAGTAAAATATACAAACTTACATCCTTGTAGCCTTCTATTTTTATAACATAAATTGTGACCTTGAGATGTAAATACGGGAAACCCTGCCTTTGTGAACATAGACAGTCGGTTTATTGTTTATCCCTTCCCATGCAACTTGACCTTTGTTATCGCGACACATTTTGTTAGCAACTATATTGTTTCATGACATTATTTTCTCTTTGAGCACGTTATCGGTGCTTCCTGTCTACGTCGATATATATAACCCAAGCGCCTGCTGGTTCTGAACACATTCTGAAGTCTCCCAATATCTTTCTAGTCTATACCCATCATGTGCATATTTAAACAGACCGCTAGCACTGTCAACCTGAAAGCAAACGACATTATCGTAATTGGCGTGAAGGATTAACTTTATCTGTTTTATTTTTAGAAATTAAATAACTTTGCTCTGTGGCGAGCTGTCTGGAACAGTTTATCTATAATTTTTTTCGAGTGCTTTAACAACACCTCTTTACTTCGTGATCCAAATTAACAAATTATACTCACTAGAATTTCATTTAAACCTGATGCTTTAAGGGCACGAAGAGGAAACTTCACACAACTATTATCAGTAAAAATTGATTATCTGGGTCTTTACTGGTAACTTAACGTCTGTACGGTAGCAAAATACTAATTTATGGCTGAGAAAATTAAGTTTAAAAGTTTCCCACGACTAGATTCGAATACGTGACGTCAACACCTAGTATGACTGATAACCGCCGTTCTGAAGTGAGTGCCGGTGTAGCACATGCCTCTGATATCCGCACCGAAAATTTTGGTGTCAACGCACGCGGTTTATTTCGTCCTTTTTTTTACTTTTGTAGCCTATTAAAGGTTCTTTATCAGTGAGAGTGGTCTCTTTGTTGTTACAACGCATTACCATGTCGATACAAGCAATCTTCAATTTGTCCTCGGTTTCTCTTTAACATGAGGGATTTTTTCTTTCACCTTTTTCGATTTAAGATAGTCAAATCTAACTTTCTTTCTGTTACGTTCTTTACTGAATCTTCAGTCCTTAAAATTGCTCCACTATAACGTCCCTAACGTAGCTCAACCCTTCAAAATCACCGAAAAATAGATTCCACCGGCATCTTGAATCTGTTCCTCTTTCTCTGAACTTTTTTTTTCCTGAAAACCTTGCGTGTTTCCGCAATTTTCTTTACCTTCCTAAGTCGTTTCGCGTGCTTCGGCTCTCCAACGATTGCTGGTCAGATTCATCGTACCTCTAATTAAGACCTGTGCTTCCAATCTCTTTTGGCAATGTAATTTCCAGTTCTTGCCGAGCGCAACTGCCTACAACTGCCGAAACCATGCCGCCATCTGTCGGGTGGCTGGAGAAGGTAGTCACGTTAGAAAGAGCGAGGTTTATGGTGGTGCGCGCGCGAACTTGCACTAACTGAACCAAGGAGCAAGGCTCTTTATTTCCTTCTGCATGAGTCGCCTCTCTGCCGTTCCCTGCCAAAGAGCACGCTCTTGGCTCGTTTATGTAACCAATGCAAATAACAAACCTTTACGTCAGCCGCATCGCACGTGCAAGCAACTCGTTGCCTATGCGCGTGTGTGTATATATTTACCCACGTACACGTGAATGTCTCCATGCCGCTGATTCCATAGAGTTTCTTAGCGGCTGACAGCGTGGTAACATAGTCGTGGACGACTTTTAACGTCTGAAGTTTTCGCTTATCTGCTCACACGGCCCCATCGCTTGGTTGGCGCAAGTCGGCGCGCAGCTCTATATACGTGAGCAACCTCACGTCACAGGTCTAGCGGTACTATCTAGACGGAGTTGCTTGTGGCATATGCGGCCGTGGAGAGACAACAGAACACCTCCTGTGTGAATTCCCTGCGTTCAGCGCCGAAAGAGGAATACTGTGCTGTTATTTATGGACTGTTGTATAAATGGATGTTTGGAGCGGCCCCTCTGAAACGCAGAGGTGGCAGCTGCTACCATGCTCGGTATTTATTTTCCTAATATTTTTGCAACAAACTTATCAAAGAAAGCTATTGTCTACAAATTCACCATTTTTTCTTTAAATACAAATCCTGTCTACTACTACGTTTCACCGCTTCTAAATCTCGAACTTGTATTATCCTTACGTCAGCAAAGCGCTCTTGAGCAATGAATCTGCAAGCCACTTTTTTCTAGCGTCTAGCGCAGATTTATTCACATTGCCTTTGTTATTTGAATGTTATGTTTGTTATGTGAAACCCTAGGACTTCAGGGAGAATGACTGTGCCTGCATCGACATGTAGAAAGACACTGCTACGTTCTATTAAAGTATATTCAATATTCAATTACTTCTACGAATTTAACACGCACTGTACTTTATCATCTCGGTTAAATTTCTTCTTGTAGCTCCGCGTTGTAAGATAATAATAATAATAATTGGTCTTGGGGGAAAAGAAATGGCGCAGTATCTGTCTCATATCGTTGGACACCTGAACCACGCCGTAAGGGAAGGGATAATGAGGGAGTGAAAGAGGAAAGGAAGACAGAGGTGCCGTAGTGGAGGGCTCCGGAATAATTTCGACCACCCGGGGATCTTTAACGTGCACTGACATCGCACAGCGCACGGGCGCCTTAGAGTTTTGCCTCCATTAAAGTGCAAGCCGCCGCGGTCGGGTTCGAACCCGGGAACTCCGAATCAGTAGCCGAGCGCCGTAACCACTGAGCCACCGCGGCGGGTTTGTAAGATACCCTGATTTAGCTTTAAAGAGTAGAGTGCTGCCTCTTGAGTTATCACAGATGGATTCCTTTCTGATTTGCCTTTTCCAATTTCTGTACAGTTCTACAGTCTGGTTCTTGGTACATTATCCTCTGCGTGACCCACCATGACTCGTGGTACGCCTCAACGGATCACCTATCCCGCACAAGGACAGGATCCGTGCTATCGGACTCTACCTTCATCACAACAGCAGTGCGGTACAGGTGCTGGAGCAGTAACTCCACAAGGTTCTGAACAGGGTCCAACATTGACCGCAGCCTGGGAGAGGAAGACATCACCGAACTTAAACAAGCTTGGGTCCAGTCGCACCTCAGCTACCTACCGTACGCAAGACAGCGAAAGCCATGCTAGGGATACTGATTCGCACCCACACGTCTAAGCTATCTTATGCTACACGTCTTCACATAAAGTGGTTCTACAACTAATGGCGTGCGCAGGGCTCCTGAACTTTGATGGCCTTCCTAACTGCACGGAAGGGGGTGTCACCGCTGCTGCGAACTGCAGATTTTCACGAATTTAAAGTCGCACTTGAAAGGCTGCTATTCTTTTGTTCAACCCCACAGTGTGAGGACGATCAAAGTGTGAGGCAAAAGTTCTGAACTTCCTGTCCTTATTGATGTCTACTCTGAGGAAATGTGAAAATCAGGGAATTTTTTTTCAGTAAAATGTTATGAGTATAATTAAACTCACCAAATTCAGCTAATACGTGAACGTCATAAAACTAACATTCGTACTAAGCCACACAAGTTAAGTAAATAGCCGAATCCGAACTAATTTCATTCTCCATCTGCTGATGCAGCTGCACGCCTGTTGATGTTTCAAATTCTGTAGAGTGGAGAGCTGGGCGAGTCGGTACATCATTGTAGAAAGAAAACCAGCGCAAAAGATGGAGACACAGAACAGGAACACAGGACTACGCTGGACTATCGACTGCTTTTATTTCATTAACGGCCACATTTATACCCTTCAGTATCAAACCACGCTAGCGCACACAGGACAAAATTACAAGAAAAGGTATATTGCATCATCACAGACAACCATCAGGAGCGCTATCAGTGTGCAACACGGTTACGTTAAGGAGTTCAAAAATCTAATTTCTTTATCGAATATGCCCACCGTCGTGTCACTTACACATCGATCTTGTTTAACGATATGGTATCCCTCTAGAATTTCGCGTTGCCTGTGTGTTTTACCGCGTCCAAAAATTGTAGTTATCTTAAAGAGCGGAGTGCACTTGTGCTTTCTGCAATGTTTTGGTAAAATTCCTTAGATTCTTTAAGCGAGTTTTTCTTAAGCGAGATTCTCACTGAGTAGCGTATAGCATATGCCATGTGCATGTCCGACAGCTGCGATTTTGCTTTCGGAAGTCTGTTGGGACAAAAGATTTCTATAATACTACGAGTATTTGGAATTTTTTAGTGAATAGATTGTTGACTGCTTTGACTGTTTTGAGTGACACTTGGTCTATGTTATTGTCTTTGTTGGTTTCTGGTGATATTGAGGAAAACCCGGGGCCAAAGACTGCTGAAATGTTGCAGTTAATTCTAGAAAACCAGGCCACGTCGGATGCTAAAATAGATAAACTGAGAACAGAAATGACCGAACTTAATGCAAAATGCGATAGGATGACTGGATTTCTTGATATTATCGAAGAAATGAACAAACGAATGCAAACTTTAGAGACCCTTGTTCGTCAGCAGGCAGATAAGTTGACTGAATACGAGAACAGGAGCAGAAGTAATAATCTTTTGGTTTTTGGTGTCAAAGAAGCAAAAGACGAATCAGATTCCGATCTGAGGGAAGCTGTGGTTCAGGAGATATTTAATGAAAAATTGGGCGTTCAGGCGAAAACTATAGACAGAATTCATCGTATAGGCAAGAAAAAAACTGGTAGCCATAGACCTGTCATTATGCACTTTTTCGACTCTAGAGAAAGAGAGTTGGTATTTAAGAATTACGGGAAGTTGAAAGGCGGCCCGATAAGTGTAAGCCCAGACTATGCGAAGGAAACAGTAGCAGTACGAAACAAAACTGTGGCAAAGTAGTAAAGCAGAAAGAGATAACGGAACAAAGGTCAAACTGATACATGATAAACTTAAGATTAAAAACACCATCTACGCATGGGATCATGAACGACAAGAGCGTTGTCTGTACCGAACCCACCAAGATAAGATAGGACGACCCAAAGTTAACGATGAGTCTGCTGGTCATAGTTCGCTATCCCCGACCAAATCAACTGCAGATTCTGATGATCATAGCGATTGCTCGCAAATATAGCTCAGAATTATTCTGTTAAACGCCCGCAGTGTAGCAAACAAAACAACTGATTTAGAACATTTGCTAATTTTCGAGAACCCTGACTTATTGTTAATAACCGAGACCTGGTTACATGAGGGAATTAGTAACGATAGCATTTTCCCACCAGGCTACCATGTTTTTAGATGGGATAGAAATTCTAGAGGAGGGGGGGGGGGGTGGCTATTGTTGTGAAAAGCACAGTATCTGCAGTCGCTCTTAACTGCAGCCTTTCTGAAATGGTGTGGTGCAAGGTTTCTTGTGGGAACCTTGTACATTTAGTAGGTGTTGTGTACAGGACGCCTTCTACATCTCCTGAATTTTTGGATGAATTGCTTTTGTTCCTTAACTCTCATGTAAATAAGAACACCAGACTGATAATGGCTGGCGACTTTAATTTGCCACATATTAATTGGGAAACTATGTCAACAGGTAATGTAGAAATAAGCAGTGCGAATAAAGTAATGGAAATTATGTTTACTCATAACCTTAAGCAAATAGTAAAGGATTTTACAAGGGTTACATCGGGGTCCCAGTCATTGTTGGACTTGGTTTTCTTATCCCCTAAAGTGGCAAACCACACTATATCTGTCAAGACGGTATTATCTGACCACAAGATGATCTGTTTGAATGTGCGGTTGAACACACAAGTTCGCAAAAAATCGCATGTTTTAATACGGGTCAAAGATTACAGCCGGGCAGACGACACGTCTATCTTAGACGTCTTAGAAGAAAACTTGAATCAGTTTGCAACTGCATCACACCATGAAAGTGTCGAGGAATTGTGGCAACGTTTTAAGGGCACACTAAAATATTGCATTGATAGGTTTGTTCCCACTCGCTCAAAGAAATCGAAGCAGCTCAATCCTTGGATCACTAAAGAGATCATTCAGTTAAAGCGCGAGGTAAAAAGGCTACGAAAGCAAAAAAAAAGATAGAGCGACAGAACTTTCAAACATCAAAAAGAAGCTCAAAACAGTGTTATTAGATTCGAAAAAAACTTACTTCAATACAACACTGACTAATTTTCTCACAAGCTCACCACAAAAGTTCTGGCGATATCTTTCAGCGAAAAAAAACGCAATCACACAGGTAATGGATGGGGACGATGAGGTGACTGATTAAAAACGATATTGCAAATCTGTTTAATGATTTCTTCCAGTCGGTCTTTAGTAGGGATGACAATGATATTGAGAGTGATCATATAACAATTTACCCGTTGCCATACTCAATGCACGAGATTCGCATCAATAGGGAGGGCATCTGTGAGCAGCTGCTGTCTCTGGACCCGAAAAAATCGAGCGGTCCCGATGAAATACCGACGGAATTCCTTAAACGGTATGCTGAGTGGTTATCATATTATTTGCAAATTTTATTTGAAAAGTCATTGCGGGATCATTCTTTACCTCGTGACTGGCGCAGCGCAATAGTAGTTCCGGTATTTAAAGGCGGTAATCGACTTCTTGTAAAAAACTACAGGCCAGTTTCACTCACTTCCGTATGTTGCAAGGTTTTTGAACACATAATAGCTAAACACGTCCTTCATTTTTTGGAAATAAATGACCTATTGTGTCCATTTCAGCATGGTTTTCGGACCGGCCTTTCGACAGTAACGCAGTTAATTGAAACAGTGAACGACTTTTGCAAGGCTATAGGTGAACGTCAGCAGGTAGATGTGGTCTGTGTAGACTTCTCGAAGGCTTTCGATAAAGTTCCGCATCATAAGCTTCTTTTTAAACTACGACGATTAGGAATCGCTGAAAATATAGTACTGTGGATTCAGGCCTATCTAAGTAACCGCTGTCAAGTCGTCAAAATAGAAAGTGCAGTATCGGATAGGCGTGAAGTTCTGTCGGGGGTGCCACAGGGCTCCGTTTTAGGTCCGCTTTTGTTTTTATTGTATATAAATGATATTTCTGCTATCGTCGAATCGCCTGTCAGAATGAAACTTTTTGCCGATGATTGTTTGATTTACTCTCCTGTGGCTTCCCCGGCAGATCAGATGAACATAAATAGGTGTCTTCAGTCGTTAAACTCGTGGTGCCTGAAATGGGGTAGGGAAATAAACTACCAAAAATCTAATTACATGCAAGTAACAAGGAAGCAGAATGTTATGATGTTACGATATAATATCGGTGAAAATTCCTTAGATCAAGTAAAGTGTCTCAAGTACTTGGGAGTGACATTAACAAATAATCTTGACTGGCGCACCCATATTGAAAATGTCTATTTAAAAGCCTACCAGAAGGTCTGTTTCCTGAGGAGGAAGTTGCCGAATGCGACTAGAGAAATTAAATTGATTGCGTACAAGACGTTCGTGCGGCCAATCATAGAGTACGCAAGTGCAGTGTGGAGTCCTCATCAAAAGGGTTTAAAACGGCAACTGGAAAGATTGCAAAGGATGTCAGCACGTTTTATATGCTCTAAATACCGCCGCACTGATTCAGTCACAGCAATGCTAAAAGAGTGTCAGTTAGAATCACTAGAAGTAAGAAGAACAAAGCAAAAATTGAAACTTTTTTTTCTGATAATGAATGATAAAGTCAAAGTTAATAAACATCACTATGTTACACCTCCCCTGAAGCGTTGCCCTCGGAAAAATCACAGTAAGGTATTACAACCTATTATTACACGTACTGATGTCTATCGCTACTCCTTTTTTCCCGATGCTGTAGAAATTTGGAATCAACTACCAAGTGACGTTGTGGACCAAACAGATGTAGAAAAATTTGTGATAGGTGTGAACACGTTCCTGGAAGATTGCTGTGCAAATCTGTAATTCTGTGCATTTGAGTGTTTCTTTTTTTTAGCGAAGAGAATTGCACTTGTGTCTGTATATGTTTCCCTCCCTGTAATGACCCTCATGCAGAGGGTTAACAGTATTAATAAATAAAATAAAGTCTCTACCGTGCGTAATACGACATGCTTCACAGGCTTAATACGGTTGTTCATAACACGTTAATAAATTTGCTGTCTGCCCAACACGAGTTGCCCACGTGACCCATCAGATATAAAATAGCGTTCTTTCATGACTAATACAAGATAGTTACTAGTTTAGTAATATACTAACGCACGTCCTGTGTCCTTCCATCTCTTTGCGTATCTTCCCCTAAGTTATAAAACTCAAAAGTAGCCAGCGCTGTTCGTCTTTCCCGTTCTCTGCCAAGCGTTAAGATGTAGGCTGACTGCACGATAAGCGATAGATTAGAGGCCCGCACTCGGCGGAAAGAATGCGGCCTATGAGAATGACGTTAGCCCTGAAACGCGTATACGCCGGCGTTCGCCTTGTTTCAACAGAGCGGCGTGAGTCAACTTTCACGATAAGCGGCCAAAGCGACTCGGAACGGTTCCTCTTTGTGTAGTGGTCTTGTCTGCAAGAGTGACGCCGCTGGGAGCAAGAAGAAAGAAAAAGAAAAGAATAACATAGCGCCGTATTGAATGGCAGTTGACGTCACTGACCCGCCAGCGTTTAGTGAAGAGAAAAAAAAAGAGAAAGGGGGATTAAACAAGCAAAAGGCCGAGCGCCTTCTTAACGAAAACAAGGGTATCTCTGCTTGAAGGAATCGGCGTTACGCAGAACTGCTACCAAGAGTTCTGTCAGCGCTGACCTGCTTCTATCTTTCGTTCCTATCCGCGACGAAAATCGCCGAACTTTGAGTTGTGTAAACTCGACTGTTACGCCGTTCGTCGGAAGTTCCTTGTTGAAAAACAGATTGCCGCGCGGTCAGCCGGATACGCGCCTCTTCCGCTATTTTTTCGGACGAGACGAAGTCAAGCACGCGTTCCTAGAACGTAAGCGGAGGAGATGCTTCTTAGGAGACAAGGTCAGGGATGATCGTCAAAAGCGTGGCGGGGCTGCTTGCGCACGGCATTCGAGATCCCTCCGGGCAGAAGCGGTCCGAGACACGACGTCGACGGGCAAGTGCGGATCCAGGGAGCAGGGCACGTAAATCCGGACATCCAAGGAGCAGGACGTGAAGAACCAGGACTTGCGGATCGACTGGCTTGTGAATCCAAGAAGCAGGGCGTGCGGATCGAGGGACTTGCGGATCCAAGGAGCAGGACGTCTAAAAGCCCCTCCAATGTTTCAATCCCGCTTGCTGCTGACGCTCGCCGTTGGCCACTTGATGGTCCTGGGCACGGTCCATGCGTCACCTTCATGTCGGGCACATCTTGGCTTCAGAAACCACTATTACATTTGTGGCAACTTCAAGACCGCCAGTGACTTCGCCCTGATAGAACGCAGTCGGATGCCGAGGGACGCGTACTTTATCCTGAAAGACAGCACTCTCGACCACCTGCCGTCGACCGCCTTTTCTGGAACAACGATTTCCGTGCTGGAATTCAAGAATGTCAGCGTCAACACGTACGGCGACCCGGAAGAGAACGCCCCCAGTCCGTTCGAGGCCATTAGCAGTACGCTAAGGAGGCTAATATTTACCCGACAGCCGAAGGCCGTCGAGTCCTGGAGCCTGCTGCATTGCCTGAAAAGACTTGAGAGCCTCAGGGTGGAGAATGTCGAAAGAGTGAACCTAACGTCGGACTTCAACAAGCTGCCGCTCACTATCACAGAGATTCGCATCGAAGGATCGTCCGTACAAACGGTTGACCCGGAATGGCTGTCCCAACTGCACGGACTCAGATCCGTCACAGTCAGAGGAACCAACATCTCAAACATAACGAGGTCGATGCTGCCGAGACCTGCGCCGAAGCTGAGACAATTGGATATATCGTAAGTTGCTGCTCAAAAGTAATTTAAACCTCGTAGCGATCCGCTTGTTGAGACAAACTGACCAGCTATTCTTTAGGGATATTATCCAAATTCCTCTTGAGAAGCAGCTTTAGGTGATGGGAAACACTAACTTCGTGCAATGTTTCAGCTCCCCAGTGGTAACTCATAGTGAGCTTCAATCTTCCCTCCTGCTTAGAGACAGTCAACTTAGCATCGTGCAACTGACTTGCAAATGATCGCTTAACGCATAAACTAAAAAGAAAGCGAAATACGCAGTTTTTCACGTTCGCAGTTTTGTCGCTTCCTAATGTAGTCCTAGCTTCCATCGACCTAACACGTCAGCCCTGAGCTTATACATGACGTTGTCGTTTTACCTTCAACCATCACCATATGTAACGTTCAATGAGCGTTCGTATCAAATATGTGCTATGTTCTCTTCCCTCCTTCCCCTTTATATCCTCTCGTCCCTTTCCCCGAATGCCGGGTGGAAAATCTGTGCCTTCTGCCGGTTAATCTCTTCGCCTTTCCTCCTCTCTTTTTGCCTTTCTCTCTCCGCTGGGCTCTAAGCTCCCCGGGAGCTGTTTTTGTAGTTGTCCGATGCTTGTACGCAGGGAGAACGAGCTCACGTCGCTGCCAGAGGACCTGACAGCTGACATGCCTTCACTGCGGACCCTCGACATCAGCCACAACAAAATCTCGACTCTTTACCAAAGTACGTTGGAGCCCGTGAGGATCAACGGCGGGATCGTCCACATGACGGGTAAGCGACGTGAAGGGAGACACGCAAGCCAAGTTCGAATGATCGCTGTGTAAAATATGAGAGCTAGTTTCTGATGATGAATTTGGCAAAAAAAAACTGAGTGTATCTTCGTCCAAAATCTTCAGTTTAGAACGCGGAGTTGGGCAAGTTGGTGCTTGGTGAACATTGTAGTGGAGCCAGCCAAAAGAAAAAAGAAAGACGGCAGACAGCAGGGAAGTACTGTTACGTTCTCTTCCGTCTTTCGTCACTTTAGCCACCGCACCGGGTGCCACTGACATTACAAACATTTGGTAATTGCGCAAACCTTTGCAATTTTACCACCTCCGAATAACCTTAACTTTGGCTGCGCCCGCTGCGGTGTCATTATTGCAGCTGCCATAGGAACATTACGGATGCCCAGAAGGTGGGTCGCCTGATCGGTTATAGCCCGCTATTTGTCTCGCTTCGCCTAGTTTAGGCAAGCGCTCCAGGTTATGGGTGGGAGACAGAGAAAATAATCTCGAGCCCTTCGTAGAATCCAAACCGACATACTTCTTAAGTGCTCCCTAGAGTCTTTATTTATTTATTTGGCTTCCGCAGCGACCCAAACACCCCCAGTTGTTATCATATCGCAGACATCGAGCACATGCTTTTCACATCCAACATTACCCCTTTTCTCCTCTGTCTTTTCCGGCTACTTACCCGTAAGAGACAAAATGTAGCTAATTATGCCCACTTGGGGAGATTATTGTAAGATCTCTGCGCTAAATGTTGCTTTCCCCGCCCGCTAGGTTGCGTGCTAAAGCGCTGCCGCCGGAGCGGGAACGTTAGCCCAGGTCGACATCTGAGCTCATTTCGCACGCATTTGTTACTTGGATTAATTTAGTCATCTACTATTATGGGTATATGAGTAGGTTGTGAACTGGGGCGGCTGTTTGCCAAGCAGCCATTTCGCACTCTAATCTCCCTCCTAGGAAACTGTGGTGAAATGGGCCGATGGGTCGTATAGTGTGACTGGTGGAGGTCGATTGTGCATCTCTGTAAGGGCGTCACCAAATATTATCTGCTTTGGGTCGGGCTGCAGGAAATCCGCTCAGGTGTGACTGTCGGTTGGCGTTCCTGCTCACCTACCCAAGGAAGTGGAATCACTACCTGTGCGCCTATCCGGCAGCCCTGGCGACCAAATCGATGAGGTCCCTCAAGAGGGCGGACCTCTGCGGTGGCACCCGTCGCAGCGTCTGATCCCGAACCCTGTGCAACCGAACACCTTTCCGCACCGCCACCTCCTCTCTACTCTCCCACAAGATCTGCCCAGCCTTTTCCTTTTCGTGCTTCACTTGTGTATATACCCATTTACCTCTAGTTTTTGTTTATTGTTTATGTAACGTCCGTGTATTAAAGTGTAAGAATAATAAAAGTGTTTAACCTATCGGCGCATTCGTGTCGATAACGCTGTGCGCATGCTGGCTTGTCGATCAGTGAATCAACAGTTTCCAACATACAGTTCTAGCGACTTACGGAGACGTCCGAATTGGTGAGTTCGATTAGTGTCTCATGCGCGATCTTATCCTTGGTGTGACAAACAACGTCAAGAAGCTATGAGGAACACTTGGCGTTGCATACTTCTGACTTGAGGAGTCGATGGGTGTTTACGGGCCAAAACAATGTGTCATAAGACAACAACACTACGTCATGGATACAGCTTTTGATTGACAGGTTGATCCCACCAATCATGATTTTTATTCCGCGTAGCTACAATGCTTGCATTACACATGTTACCAATTGCCTTTCTCCGGTTGATCGCGAAATGTGTTACCATGGGGTGAGGAATAAGTTGGGCAGACACGCCGATGCCAAAATAAACGGTTCAGTGAGCACTTCTGAAACGACTCCCAGGTAAAATGGAAAAATAAAAGATTGGGGGAAGTGGACCATACGGAGTGCTGGTGTATGGAGTCTGGAACACTACCCGCGAACGAGCATTGCGTGAGGTTTGTCCAAGCGGTGAGCAATGGCCTACAAGGGACCTTATCGTGGGAACAAAGGTTTACGCATAGCGGCTATAGGATGACAATGCGTCAGCTCGCACTTCTACGTTAAAGAAGGAACTTGTCTATCTGATCGGGGCGAGATGGAAAGGGTAGAGGGGGGGATTGCTTGCCGTTCCCTGCCCGGTCCTCCTGAAGTTGCGTTTGTTTATTTTGCTCGGGCACGTGAAGAACGGATCTGGTTTGTCTTCAATAAAAGCCAGCTTGTATATTTTCTTCAGACCCGAGCAAAAGTACGGCTTGTCAACACTCTCTCAACACTCTAGATATATTTCTCGAGCCTCGATCATTCCCATGAATGTACACAAAAAAAATTGCAGCCGTAAGTCCAACAAGCCTCTTATGGCTTTTCTCAATGCTCTGTGCTACAGGCCCCTGCGCTGTTAGAAACATGCGACGTGGTCTTATGAAGTATATTTAGTTAGATACGTGCAGGACTGAATTCATATTTAAATCGGAATTACAAATAATTTCATGAAGCATGATAAACATGGAGATGTTTGGCCGTTTGGGGCAGAAAGCTGATTTATATAAAGCAGCAACTTGGGAGGCTCCTCAGAACGCCCCCATTGTTGCACAGTTCCTGGAAAGCTAACTACATGGGGGCACAGTGACTACCAATAGCACTTAGGCTGCATAGAAGTGATACGTTGTTCTAATTAATTCCTAAAAGGATGATGTGTATTATAATGTACGTGGGGCCTGGCGAGAATATAGTCAGCGTCGTTTTAACACTGCAATTCCCAGGCAACGGAAGCGACTTATAGAAGACATGGACCTCTAGTACTTCGTCGTCACTTGTTCTTACATTGCATGTTCTTACCCCTCATGTAATGCCCCCTTGCGGGCCTTTGAGGTACAAATAAATATAGATACAAGAAAAACTATTCATTAAAAATAACAGCATTAGGAAAAATATTGCTATCGCATAATTAACATCAGATAAATAATATAACTTCTGAAGGTTTCAGAACGACAATACTTTGCAAAAATCCTCAGGCGCGTATAAAAAATCAGTAGTGCAATGCAATACTGTTCCATCATCTTAACTTAACGCCGCAGTACGGTCGCAGAAATTTTATGCTTATTTTTTTTTCGCCGGGAGTGAAGTCTTACAGTGACTTATCTTCCAGCACGACAACTGCATCTCTTGGGACTGACACCTTGACCTTGCTTTTATAGACGTGCTGCAAAAGGCTGTTTCTGCAGTTATATGAAGAAGTGACACACTTGTATACAAGCATAAGTAAATGCTTCAAATTTTTGCATTCTGTGTCGTACATGATGCGCCGGACATTTAAAGGGTTAGCAGAACGGTCGCTCGTCTCCATGTGTTCAGTTAGAGCCGCAAAACCAAAAGGCATGGCCCTACAACCGCGTCGAACCCCGTATAACCCCGGCAAATGCAAGTGGCGCGACTGTGCGACGACGCCGAGCGCTCGGGGCGGCTGGCTTACGTAAGTTCTCAGTCACCGGGGCAGCGGCGCGATTCTATCGGCTTACGTTTAGCCCATCGCGTCGGCCGTGCCGGACGAGTGACAGCGCTGCCGGCGCCGTGGGATGCCGAGTTCATGGGGCACGCTCAAGTCAAGAAAAAGAAACGAGCGCTCACACCGCGAAACCTGTGCGTACTGTACGTCCGTATTCTCAGCGGCCGGTAGTGCCGTGACATCGCAGTTTATGCCGCAGCCGCTGCAGGAGGCAGGTTTTATTATACCCGGAGACCTCAATGCCTACCTGTTCGCCTGCTTGCTCGCGCGCCAAACACAGTGGACAAGCAAAACGAAAGCGCAGTCAAGCGCCGTCCCTGAGGAGACGGCGAGTTCAAGAGGCCGCGGAGGAGCTCCTCCGACAGCGATGACTCGTTTCCGCGCGCGGCCTAGTATAAGACCGACGACGAAGGACGGGCGTCCTTCGTCGAGAAAACTTCCGTGTCATATCTAAACTCTCGACTGTGTCCTTGTTTAGAAATTCGGAAAGGAAAAAAAATGAACTGGAGGAAAGACACAAAAAGGCGGCAGTAAAGACAAGCTGCTCGCTTCCTCAGTGTAACCTGGGTAATACGCTGAACCTCCTCTCACTTTCAACCATTTTGCTTCGCAGTAGGCGGCCGTCGTTTATAAAGGAGCCTGCCGTAGCATAGCGCCTTAGTCGATAGGCCAACAACGCGCACACGGTTGCATCCGTAACCAGGAAAGTTATGGCCGACTACGCGGTACTCCGCTTTACGGTGCTCTTGAGCATCGCCCTGTCCTGGGCGTCGGCAGAGCCTTCTTGCATGCAGATCGACGGGCACAAATACCGACGCCTCGTGTGCCGGGAGTTCGGCTCTTCCGAAGACTTTAAGAAGCACGTGCCTCGAAACGAATCTTCCAAGGATACTTGGTTCCTGCTCATCAACAGCGCCATGGACCGACTCCCGCCCGCGGCTTTCGCGGGCCTCAACGTGTCGGAGTTGATTCTCAGTGACGTCAAACTCGGCTCGCTCGATGATCCCGAAGCGGGCGAAGGCCCCTTCTCGGGGCTCGAGCAATCGCTGAAGAAGATGGCCTTCCGGCGCGACAGCACTCTGCCGTCGTCCTGGTCACAGTTGGGCAATATGGCCGCCCTGCAAGAGCTGCACCTCCAACGCTACCGGAACCTGAACCTGACGCGCGACTTCGGCAAGCTTCCGCAGAGTCTCAAGCTGGTGTTCGTGTTCGACGCCACCTTGAACAAGGTGGACGAAGACTGGCTGGCCGACCTGGGGAACTTGGAGACAGTCATAGTGCGCGTCACCGACCTGCCCGTCTTCTTGCGGTCCATGCTCCCGAGGCCCGCGCCCAAGCTGAGGATGCTGGACTTGGCGTGAGTCATTCAGTGCGCGTAGTAAAAAAAAAAATCCCAGTAAAGTGTACTTTGCTCAAATTGGAAAAAGAAATGTTACCGTACGTTAAGGATGTGGTTTTAGCAACAGTTAGCATAACAAGGTGCAAAAAGCAATACTTCACTTCACTTCACTTTATTCACCTTAAAGACCCCCTTCAGGGGGTATTACATAAGGGGTGGGTTAATATGTTGATCAACAAGTACAAGTCATTGCTTTGAAATAATTGCTTAGCGTATCTGAAAATGCAGACAGGTGTGTGATGGCAGCGATATCGGTGGGGAGGCCATTCCAGTCCACAACAGTTCGGAGAAAAAATGAACCTGAAAAAGTTGCAGTACGCGACACAGGGCGGGCGATCTGAAACGGATGGGCAGTGCGGTGAGATATGCGGTTCGGATGAGTAATGTAGGGTGGTTGATTTAGAGAACTATGGAAAAACTTGTGGAGCAAATAGAGGCTGGCAATGCGGCGGCGGTCTGCGAGGCTTTCAAGAGCGGAATTCTTCTTCAGAGCTGAAACGCTGGTGGTATATGAATATGCAGAGTGAATGAAACGAATGGCGCGGTTCTGAACTGATTCGAGTGCATTTGTTAGGTATGCGTGGTGTGGGCTCCAGATGGGGCTGGCGTACTCAAGTTTGGGTCTGATGAGGGTTTTATAAGCGAGCAGCTTCACGTGTTGCGGCGCATGACGAAGATGACGTTTCATGAATCCTAGAGATCTGTTAGCAGATGATATGATTGTGGTAATGTGTGTTCGCCAAGAAAGATCGCTGCAGAGGGTGACACCAAGATACCTAAACGATTGGACGCTTTCTATAAACGAGTTAGCAACTGCATAGGAAAAAATAAGAGGGTTGTGTTGTCGATGAAAGGAAATGAGTTTGCATTTGTTAGCATTTAGCGTCATTAGCCAGAGGTCACACCATTTATGGACGCTGTTAAGGTCGTTTTGAAGGGCCATTTGATCAGAAAGGTTAGTGACAGTGCGATAGATTACGCAGTCATCAGCGAAGATACGAATTTTACATGACACATGTGAAGCTAGATCATTAATATATATTAGAAACAAGAGTGGGCCGAGCACAGATCCCTGAGGGACGCCAGATTTAACAGGGAGAGCGCTTGAGCGGTGGTTGTTAATAGAAACGAACTGAGATCGGTTAGCTAGAAATTCTTTAATCCATTGCAGGATATTAGGGTGTAAATTTAAAAGGGCGAGTTTTAGTATTAGGCGCTGGTGAGGTACCTTGTCAAATGCCTTCGCAAAATCTAAAAATAACGCATCGGTCTGCAGGTTGCGGTCAAGGTTAGCATGCACGTCGTGAGTGAAGATTGCCAGTTGGGTTTCGCAGGAGAGCCCCCTACGAAACCCGTGTTGAGCCGGATCAAGGAAGCTGTTTGAATCTAGAAAGTTTATGATATGGGAATAGATGACATGTTCCATGATTTTGCAAGGCACGCTGGTTAAGGAGATGGGACGATAATTTAGCGGAGAATCCTTTTGACCTGATTTGTGGGCCGGGATGACCCTCCCCACCTTCCAGTCGTCCGGTAAAGTTCCTGTCGACAGCGATTGCAGAAACAGTAATGAGAGATAAATGGCAGAAATGTGTTTTGTGTTTTTCAGTACTTTTGAGTTCATTTCGTCCACTCCAGCGGCTGACGAAAGTTTAATTCTGTCGATAAGGTTTTCGATACCCTGCGCTGTGATTTCGATGGGAGACATTGCTGGCAGTGTTAGAGTAGGCGGAGTGGGCAATGGTGAGGCAGTTTCGTTTGTGAAAACAGATACAAACGCGCGATTAAATATTTCGGCACATTCAGTATCACTGGCATCCTCGCCTGCGGCATTCGTTAGAGCGATGATGCGAGTTGCTTGCGGATTTATTATTTCCCAAAACCTCCTGGGGTTATTCGTTAGGATTTTTGGTAGATCAGTTTGGAAAAATGCTTGTTTGGCGCAGCGAATTGCATTGTAATACGTGTCCTCGGCCTGATAGTACCTATCCCATGCATCTGCGTCTGGGCTCCGTTTCGCTGCACTATAAAGTCGTTTTTTTCTTCTTTCTAATCTCTTAAGGTTGTGTGAAAACCACGGTTTTTGGCGGTTTGCTCGAAAGCTGATAGAGGGAATAAATTTGTTTGTCAGTTCTTCGATCTTCTTTTTGAAAATCGACCAGTTATCATTGACAGACCGGTGATGAAATGTGGATTGAAAATAAGGCAGGAATGCTTCTAGCTCGTTGTTGATTTCTTCGTAATTGCCTTTGTCGTACATACGGATGGTTTTCTTGAACGTTTGGCGGGATGTGGGGGAGAACTTGAATATGGCATGAATAACCTTATGATCACTGATTTCACGCAGGTAAGTAATCGATGATAAGCTTTCAGGGTTGTTGGTCAGTATTAAGTCCAGAATATTTGAAGATCCATGAGCGACGCGGGTCGGTTCGAGCACCATTTGCGTCAGGTTAAAGTTTAAGCATACATCTACGAATTCTCTTGCTTCAGGGTTACCGGCGGTTAGTGGTCCTACGTTTTGCCAATCGATGCCAGGGTAGTTAAAATCGCCTAAGAGAACAATTTGTGCACCAGGGTGTTTTTTAGTAATTTGGACTAGTGCATCGTTCAGGTTAAGCGCGAATCCTGGGTTGCTGTTGGGGGCCCTGTAGCAGACGCCAAGTAGAACTGTTTCCGGTGGAGCGCAACATTTTAACCACAATATTTCTAGATCTGAACTAATGTTAACATGAGAACAAGATATTTGGCTGTTAATGGCAATAAGAACACCTCCTCCGCGTGTGCCTTGACGATCATTGCGGTAAACATTGAAATTTGGCAATTCACCCAGAATTTCATTATCTGTCACGTCGCTTGTCAGCCACGTTTCAGTTAAGATTAATATGTTGCTGCCTGAAGATGACAGGAGATTAGACAGGGCTTCGCGCTTTGGAAGGAAACTGCGTATATTGGTGTAGATTATGGAAAAAGAAAGATTAACTCGACGGGTAGCCTGTCGTTGCTTGCGCGCGATCCGACGGCGACATGATTCCTATGCGATTTCTTTCACGGTCTGTGTGTCTTGGTCGAACATATAACGTTTTGGTCCCATGTGCAGCGTTTTGTATCGAAGGGAAAAGGGTCCTGACTTGGTTCTGGCGAAAGCCACAAGGTGTTTTCGGGCATTTCGGACGGACCGAGAAAAATCTTCGCCGATACTGAAATCTGTATTTTTAAGCTTAGGGCCATTCGAAAGAATGACCCCTTTGGTTTTGAAAGCAGACAGCTTCACTATTATAGGTCTTTGGCGGTCAATGCTGTGACGGCCAAGGCGGTGTGCGCGCTCTATGTCTTTAGGGTCGATTACGAGGTTCAAGCTGTCAAGGCAGTGCTGGATTATTATTTTTTCTGATTGGTCATATGATTCTTTCTCATTTGGGTCGGGAAGTCCATAGAATACTAGATTGTTTCTTCTTGAGCGGTTCTCAAGATCATCCAGACGTGTGTCTATCTCGGAAAGCTGGTGGGTCGTTCTAGCAGTGCTGGTTTGAAGTGTTTCGATTTCTGTTCGCAGGGTACTAATTACCTCAAATTGGGTTTCAAGATTCGCAATTCGTTCACTTAGGGCAGATATTGTTTTATCTGTTGTTACTAGTTGATTTTTCAGGCCTTGGACTTCAGAAATAAGTTTTCTCTGACCAGCGCTCAACTTTTGCAGTTCGGACAAAACAGCATCAGTATTAGGTGGTCCCGGATTTGTTTCAACATCGCCCGATAGTAATAGTAAAGCACGAATCACATTGACACATTCAACAGCAAGGCAGAAGCAGCACTGTGGGCTCGGCAGCTGCACCAGACAATAATTACTAGATTTCTTAGCAAAAAGAGTATATGGAACACCGACCTAAATTTCTAAATTTAAAAAAAAACGAAAACCTTGGTAACAATGATTTTCTGCTTGTGACAGAAAGTAGTACACAAGATGAGTCCAGGAATAAAAGTAAGGCGTAGGCAATTTGAACGCAGGCTTTGTTGCACACATCAACTTTCCACGCTTAAGTTCCTTAAAATGAGCTTCTGTGATGCTTTTTCGCGGCACAACTAGTTAGATTGCCAAATAATTCAAAATTGTATGCTTTCGTGCAATAGCTGTGTACGTCAAGGCGGCAGGCTAAGCTCCCATTGGAATAAATATTTTGTCACTTCGTACAGCCATATAAGAAGTCCCATGAAGCCTCATAACGTAGTTATAATTTATTGAGTTCCACCTGAAAAAAATAACAACCACGAAGAAATTGTGAACCTAAACTGTCAGAACTGAAACTTTTAAATGAAAAAAATTTGCCAACACTAGTAACTTCCCGAGCAATAAGCACGTCGATATAGAAAACTTGGACAACAGTACTTATCACCTGCAAAAATGACTTACTTTTTCGGATAGAGTCTGCAGCTAAGCGCGTACTAGCGTTTCAATCGAAGAATTTCGATGGATCTTATATGCCTTCTCTTCGTAACCCTCATAATTATTGAAAGTAAGTTCATTTTCACAAAGGGGTCAAAAACAAGTGCGCTAGGTAGACGAAATACTTACCAATGCTCACAGAAAAAAGAATGTAATAAAGCAGTGCTTCGTCTCTGACGTGGCCGGAGCGAGCTGTCAGAAAACAGTAACGCGTTTCATTGTATGGTATACGCCTCAAGAAAGAACGTTCGTCAAATCAGCGAAAGTTTACTCTAGGCCTTGACCGCCCCTCTATACGACGAATTCACCTCATCAGCGTTCTTGCAGAGTTTCAGAAAAACCGAAAGAGAGACGCTAGTAGTCTACGTCATTTCAAGTTTTCTTCCTGGGGATACCCCCCCCCCCCCCCCCCCCCAAAAGCGGAAAAGCAGCCAACTTCTCTCTGAATGCTCTTTTCCCACGGAAGCCAGTTTGGCTTAATGGCTCGCCGCCGAGCGCTTATCATAATCTCGCTCACCGATCGCTTCCTTAATGCTCCTGACGCTCACAGGCAATGAATTATTACAGGCGGCCGCACTTGTAAGTTAAGACACACTTTACGCGTGATTCGAATGCAAAATCGCGCGAACACCCCCTCTAAACGTCGAGTGGTCACAGACGGTCTGGTGATAAAAGCGGCGCAGATGATTTGGAAAGTTGAGCCCAGGTCACGTACTGATAAGACCGCGCCCATTTGCATGCGCAACGCAGGGAGAACCAGCTGAGTGCGTTTCCGCAAGGGCTGGCCGAAGACCTGCCACAGCTGCAGTTCGTCAACCTCGAAGACAACCGAATCACAACGCTCGAGGAAAAGGACGTTGCACCGCTTCACAAGGACTCCGTCCTGGTCAGACTCATCGGTGAGAACTTTTGCTTTTTGTTTACTCTTTTTTCTTGTTGCCCGAACATTTCTTCATGAAGGTTTTATTTTTTCGTGTAGTTCATTGTGACATGTTTGTGTATTGCCTTCGTAGGTATATACCGGGTGCCTCAGCTAAACGTAACGACGATTTTGAAAACCATGCGGCGCCCGTGTGCTGTGCGATGTCAGTGCACGTTAAAGATCCCCAGGTGGTCGAAATTATTCCGGAGCCCTCCACTACGGCAACTCCTTCCTTTCTTCTTTCACACCCTCCCTTGTCCCTTCCCTTACGGCGCGGTTCAGGTGTCCAAAGATACATGAGACAGATACTGCGCCATTTCCTTTCCCCAAAAACCAATTATTATTATTATTATTGAAACCATGGAGTGCCCTAGGCGAATTAAACCTTTCGCCGCAAGTTTTTGTTGACGCTAAGGGCGTTTAGTCAGGGGATCTTTGTTATTTTTGTTTGTGTCAGAACCGTCAGAAACCAACTGACTGCGGTCGAGAGTCGCGTGGTCTAGACAACAGTATTCTTAGTTCTGAAAACTTAATCAGTAAAGACTATTAGTAGCTAACTATTTACCAGGTCGAAATTGTAGATCGCTTTGAGAAAGAACCGGCCGAAATGTTTGCACCAAGACACAATTTACGTAAAATACTTATCTTCACCAATCTTAAAAATAAGCTCGTAAAATGCAAAAGCTTTCACATGACAGAGATGCTGCTTCAGAGTCTCAAGACGGGTCTCATCAGCGAACAAAATCCGCTTTTCTCCAGCGCGTTCTCCCGGACGGGGCACTGCCTGTGCAGTGGGCGAGAGATATGCGCCAACAGCAGTCACGTGGTAGCTTCTGTAGTCTGCGGGGTTTTTCTCTTAATGTCGGTAAACAAAGCAGCGTAAATGGTACCTTGGAGCAAACACATGAGCCAGCTGTTTTTCAAAACGATCTTACCCTTCCGAATTGACATTTTATTCCTGAAGCCAATGTTTTAAAAAAATAGTTATTAACGTTTGTTAATTAATTTACTTCGGGGAACGAAAAGTAGTGCAGCCTAGGCCACGTGATTCTCAATAGTACTCAACTGGTTTCACTTGGCTAGGACACACCATCTGCTTTAAAACCTTGGTTGCTTTTAAATGGGACGAGCGGTTTATTTAGGATGTATACATTACTCTTTATTATTTGTGCAGAATCATTTTATTATAGTGCCAAAATTAGCTGCGGTTACCTGATAAATAAAATAAATAGTATTTAAGCTTAATGTACGGAAGGCGGGTTTAACAATAGGAGTGGCACAGGGCGACCACAAGAAACTACTACCAACCGTTTGTAAAGTGATAAACGTATAGTTCACTCAACAAATGTGAATGGTATAGCTCACCGTTTACTGGTATAGCTCACCACGCTACTGGACGCGTTGCTAGCTGCCTGAAATTGGTTGCACAACAGAGCTACATATGCGCAGTTTCGTGAAGTGTGCAATTATGTTGTTCGTCTACTGTGCGAAAAGAGTCGTAATATTTAAAAAAATTGAGCACAACGTATGAATTCAAAAAATGCTGAAAATAAGGGATATATTCTACACGAACTAAGTAGAGCAGGTCTAAAACAGTATTTACAGTGAGGACCAAGGCAAGTCAGAAATGAAAATTTAGTTTCTGCCTACTTTAGTTTTCATATGCATGTAAATGTTCTCCTGTTTTCGCACATGATTTCCGTGTTAGGGTAAGGGGATTTGCCTCCATCTTCTGTTCTGTGCAGTCGCTACAATGCGAGTAAACACTACGTGAATTATTTTGAAGCAATGCTTACGGCTTAAGGCTTATTGCTTTATAGGGTTTCACGTTTCAAAGAGACTTGGGCTATGAGGGACGCTGTACTGGAAGGCTCTGGATAATTTCAACCATCTGGGGCTCTTTAACGCCCTCTGACGTCACACAAAACGCGGGTCTCTAGCAGTTACCCTCCATCGAAATGCGAACGCTGCGACCGGGATCGAACCCGCGTCTTTCGGGTCAGCAGCCGAGCGCCACAACTACTCAGCCACCGCGGCGGCTGAAGCAATATTTACCTAATATATCTTCTCTTAATTTAGTTTTTTGTGCACCCAGTGACTAGTAGCCTATACATGTGTGGTGCATTATGGGATCTTGTGTCTGGTGCTCTCTTTATCTGGTAAACTTGGCTATAACGGAAAACTGTAAATTGTGAGGTTTAATGTCTCTAATCGACACAAGGGCTACGAGGGACGCTGTAGTATATAGAGGGCTCCAAAGTTATTTAGACTAGCTGGGGTTCTTTAACGTACGCCGATATCGTACAGCACACGGACGTTTTTGTATTTCGCCTCCATCGAAATACGTCCACCGA
The DNA here is from genome assembly GCF_052857255.1 of Amblyomma americanum. NCBI lineage: Eukaryota > Metazoa > Arthropoda > Arachnida > Ixodida > Ixodidae > Amblyomma > Amblyomma americanum. Next base: position 60,014,086 of record NC_135502.1, read on the forward strand.
AGGCCAAGATCGAACCCGCGACCCTGGGATCACCAGGCCACTGAGCCACCAGTGCGGGTTGGGCTGTAATTTAGTAATATCGTTGTTCAAGTAACAGCCTTATGCATGAGCGCATATTACATCACGAAGGGCCGAATTCTTATCTAGGTTGCACTCTAGCCCTGCAAGGGGCTCCTCCTCAGTTTGTGCCTATGTTTTGGGCACACAAAGATTGTACCAAAGTTATACTGTCTCTGGTTTCATGAGCTACAAACTATCGACGATAGTACGATGAAGTGAAAGTTTATAGCCTGGAGAATTCTGCTCGAACCCTGCGCTGTGCTAAGGAGGGGTTTTCAGCAGAAAACTTCCGTTTTTCAATGGCCCGTCTGATGCTTCTAAAGAGGCTTTCAAATAGTATTTCTTTAATTTCAAGAAAATCTCGCGAAACTAAACCATCCAGCGTTCTCTGGCACAGTCGGCCGCCGCAAAGGCTAAGGAAGAAATAAATAAAGAAAAAAGGTCAATTTTGATTGTTTCATTCATTCATTCATTCATTCATTCATTCATTCATTCATTCATTCATTCATTCATTCATTCATTCATTCATTCATTCATTCATTTGCAATCCTACTAGGGGTCTTGAAAGACCAAGCAGGTGGGCAAAATGCATAGGTCGAGTTATAACGTGCATTAAAATGTACCTAATATGAACCGACATTTCATTATCAGCAAGGAACCAAGCCAAGTAAAAACAAAAGCCAAAAAATAATCTTAAAAAATTTATCCTATCGCGTAAGAGGGGGGTCATCTTCATCTATTAGACACGGCCTCAATCGAATGCGATAGAGCTGCCGATGCAATTAATTTTCGGGGTTTTGCAATGCACGCAGTGACTGCGTGCAAGGAAGATCGGTACGAGCCGGTCCTTTGTGTTGCAAACACCTGGGGAACACGCCCCCATGGGGTGAATATTTTGAATCGGAAGATGCCGTGACGTCAGTAAACAGCTGCGACACCTACGACACGGAGTCGGTAGCAAGCCCGCGATACACTAACACGCTGCTTCTGATGATGTCTTAGCCTAATCTACTTACGGTTGTCGCCGTTTAAACACTATGGCTATTACGTGCTGTACAGATCTGACGCAATCCTAGTAAACTTATGAAAGGGACAACTCGGCTGCTCACTATTATTTTCTCTATACACGCAACTGCCGCTCAGATCCACCCGGAAACATTATCCTGTCAGTCTGAGACAGGTGTCCAAAGCCTGACGAACTTGTGAGGCCATACCGACACTGACATGGGAGGCAGGAACTGAAAAACACAAGCGCCCCTCTTGCCTCAATCTTATTTCGTTTCCGTTCCCTGTCGGGGGCGCAGGCAACCCGATGCACTGCGACTGCAAGCTGTGGTTCCTGCTGGACTACACCGACAGATGGCACTACTTCCTGTGCCAGTCACCCGAGATCCACCAGGGCCGCTACATCAAGATGCTCTCGGAACCGGAGCTGCCCTGCGAATACGAGACGCCGGCGGCCGTCGCCAATGTCCCCCCATCGGCGGCACCAGCGGCTCAGCCCTCGGCGGCGACGCAGGCCACATCGTCGGAGGCCCCTCCATCCTCTGCGTCACCGTGATGAGTGAAGAACCTGCGACGCCCATCAACAGCTTGTTGTGATCGTTTTTTTCCCTAGAATGTGTCTGTATGGTTTCGATTTAACTTTCTTCTGTTTTGCCCAACACTTCTTCGTTTTTTTTTTTATTTTTTGCGCTATGTTAAGCGTCTAACCGGTAGGTCATTAGGGTGTCAGAGTGAAATGAAAACGTAATAAACGGATGATGACAGTCAGGCAGAGTGACGCAGTAAGCAAATTTGTTGAAATATCAAGACACCGCAGAGAGAGACGTTTGTACTGCAATGGAATCAATGCTTAACATGATGATGATGATGATGACGTGAAGCGTTAATATTGGTGTGAGTCTGGTCTTTCTGAAAAGAAGACACGAATTAGATTTTATTTGACACTGTGCCGGTAACTAAAAAAAAAAACATGGTTAGAAATCTGGAAGTAGCCCCTTTTTAATGTCCCAGACCATAAAAGGAAACCAGCATTCTCGAGCCGTCTTTGTAGGTCGCATAATCCTATTCCCGCGCGCACTGGAGTCATTTTAGCAGAAAGACCTGCAAGATGGCCGCCCCACATTATGAAGACTGCGTGATGCATGCCCTTCTCTTTAACGTTTGCCATAGTTTTATCTGTAAGTCATAATTTTATTTCTCGCGGTTGTGGAAGACCCACTTTGTGTTTTGTCAGATATGAAGCAATTATACCCAGCGACGCGTGTTACGTAGAGTTCAAGCACTGTGGTTTTAATACAAGTTCTGTCTCAACCTGTTAATGAGCGTCACAGAAGAATTTCTATCGACGAGTTGATATTTTTGTTACCCATGGCACTAGTCTCTGTCTGTATATTTTTTATTACGCTTTGCATTAAAAGGCTTTGACATTTCACCGAGAGCAGTGATCTCCCGCAGTAACAATCATGTTCTCACTAAACTTGAGCAGGGTGATCGCTAATTAGCAGCAGTTATCCTTAACTTGAGTCGCAGCGCACAGTTATTGTCTCCCCACTTGTGTTCCAACAGCAGCGAAGCAAAACTCCATCATGCAGCAAAACAGAAAGAAAAAACATTAATGACAAGTGTTAACCTGTGACGGTCGCATCTGTGCGTCGATAGTGTCGGGTGATTATTTTTAAACCTAATGCAGCTGAGGAAATCGAAACAGGACACCCAGCGAAGGGTCTGCGCCATTCGTTCGTCCGCTGTTATATAGTGTTGCATCCGTCTTCCGCCACAACACTGTGGCCATTTTCACACGTCTGAGTTCAAAAATGGGCAACAACTTACTGCACACGTTGTAAGCACCTTTGTGTCATCTAATTTCATATGTGTGAGTGCGCAAGGTTTCCACCTTACAACACGCACATAGCACAAGTTCGCGAAAGAAAAAGGCAGATGACAAAAATAGAAAGGCCGAAAGGGTTGAATGGCTCTTACCCAGCTCCTGTAATTCCAAGTCAATTGTCCTTTTTGAGCACGAGGTTTGGCTGCTCCAGACTGTGGGCCACTCACAAACCATGCCGGCAAAAAATATCCCAAAGCGCGCTCACTTAGCACGTCCACAAGCTGCTCAGACTGCCGCTTGGTCACTAAATGTATTTTTTAAGCGGTTAATAAAAAAAACGATTCAGGTCGTTTTCAAAGGATAATAGTTATCACTATAAGGGAATTTCAATGGCCTTAAGCGACTAACTAATCATAAGCATCAGTGGCTGAAATCGCACTATCAATGCAGGTTCAGCATCACCAAATATTGTAATAGATGGGGTGAGTTTACATATACATACAGATGACTACTGGATATTCTTGGGGAAGTAGTATAGTCAGCCAAGAAATTCACCGCGCGTCTTCAACCGCTCCCTTTTTCAACGCAGTCGTTCCATTTATATTGATAAATGGAACGATCATGCCAGTAATAATTCCTTTCTAAAAGAAGGCAAGGACAGACCTTCGCCCCGCACGCCAAAAACTTCACGAAAATTGTCGTCACACTGCTGCAAGCGTAACTCAACTTAAAGACCGAATTGTATGTGAATGAATGTTCAGAATAAATACACATTTTCGCTTCGAATCTTGCATCAGCTGAGTATGCAAGATTTGCGATAACAACTGATATTGTCTGATATCATTTAACTATAATCAAAATAGGAGTATATTTACTCAATACCGGCGACAGATTACAGTGAAATCTATCGAATATTTAGTGTTCGCTGTAAGTCACAAACAATGGACATACTGCCAGAAGATGCTTTTGCGGTTGCGTCGTTAGAAAAATCGGAAAAGAATAAGAAAGCTTCCAGACTTTTTGATCTCCTCAAGGGTGAAGAAGTGAGAGGATATTACGTCCTCCCCTCTCCCCATGTATGATCGAAAAATGAAGAAAATTATCTGTTCCTGCTTTCAATACATTCTGTATCCATTCCCTCATGGCGAGGTTGAGGTGTCCATGGAGAAGCGAGACAGTTACTGCGCCTTTCCATTTCTCGTAAACAATTTATTTGATGCAGAATAGAGGGCTGGCGCCCAGTAGCCGGAAGCGTCCTAGTTCAAACAATTTTGGGCTCAGTCACGACTGTGCAAATCAAGACATTCTTCTTGCAGCTCAGTGACTGAATGTCCGGCTTCAGTTTGTCCAATTATCAATAACTCAAAGCGTCAAACGCGTTCGTTTATTACCCAGGTTTCACTTTCAAACACATGGGTATTTTTTTTTTCGGTTGTCGCAGTGATTTGTCATCGGCAGACGGTAACCGCGTGAAAGTGATTGCAACATAAGTGACACTCACTGAATGTACTGATGACCTTGCTCGTTGAGCTGAACAAGGTATGCCCTTTCAGAGATTAAAAAAGTCGACAGCATTTTCAGCCCAAAAAATTAAATACATGCACTGCATGGGGACTTAGCTGGTTACCAATGTCGCTTCCCGCTGGCCAATACCGCCTGCTAACAATTTTCATCCTTTGTCAGATTTTAAAAATTTTTGTTGCCGTGACACGTTCTACTTCAAATCCGTGAAATTTTTCTGTATGTTAGGTGCTATTCTATGTAAGAAATTGCGTCCAGTTTTAGTGCTGGCCTATTAAAATATATAGTGCAAACCACCATCTCAGGGCTGCCTTTACACTTTCTTGTGTATTTGCGCATCCGAGCTTGTCATTAATACGTTCTCCCACCTCCTAGAAATTCGACACAGTCTGAAATCGTTGAGCTTGCACACTCGAGAACGTAGTATAGCGCATCTAGTGAAGAAAGCTCTGTTGCTTAAAATTTCATTACAGGGCGCGCTCGCGTCCTTAGTAGACACGGTGACAGCGCAGTTATAAACACGGATAATAAACTAGATAAAGAGCGTTCGTCGATGTTTTCAATTAGGCTGTGGACGCCCACAACTTATACGTCCCAAGCATGCTATCCGAGCAATTTACAGTGATCCGTTAGGACCCCGCACGCCCCTCATATATCGCTTTCGTGAGCATGAAGCTATGCAGTTCGCTTTCGCAGGCCTACTCACTAGGAATACTGAGTATGGTGAATAGTGTACTTGCATGCGTAATCAGTAGCATGTGGAAGGCGCGGATTCGATTCTCAGTGCTGCCGGCTACCTGCTGGATTTCCGGCCGGTCAAAGCTTTCCCTTTGGCCTAATGCTCGTATTCTCAACGGTGAGATGCTTTAAAGAACTGGGTCTCTCCAGCAATCACGTCGGGCATGCCTATATTTGACAAAGCTACGCTACGTCATTACCATCATCATCAGAAATCAACCGCATGCTAAGTCCGAAAATATAATGAGAAGTACGTAGTTCCAGTGTGCAATAACTTAGCGAGAGAACCTCTATGACGTCTAAGCAGCAGCTCTTATAGAAGCAACACGCAGACGCACGCAGCAAAAAGAAGAAAAAAAAAACGAACGCGACAGTGGAAGTTTCCACGCCGGCACCGCAGCGAGCCTTCTTCAGTCGGCGAGGGGACGGCACAGTCGACCGATTACGCGAGCGAGGCGCATCGCGTTCGACCCTCATGCAAAACTGCACGGCACGCCAGGGGGGAGGGGGGGGGGGGGGCGGTGTGCTTTTCGCAGCGTTTGCCGAGCGCTCCATCTTGCTTGTTTTCCAGCGGATAGAATGAAGGGATCGTGGGCCATGCGCGGCAGCTGATGTGACGGCCGCAATACACAAATGCTGCAGAGGTCAAAGACCGGTTTGGGGTTGCCATCACGTTTTCATTGGAGCCGGTTCTGCGATCTAGTTGCGTATACAACTATCAAAAGCGCCCCTGTCTGCAGATAAGCGGGTCAATGGAGCCGAAAAGTGGATGCCAGGGGACTTCCTTTAGCGCTGTCTTTTCTTGCTTCTCTTTCGGCCCCTGACATGTAAACACCGCCTAAGCCTCAAAGGGTGTGGGAACAAGTGGTGCGTTTTCGGTCGCCGCGTACCGCATCAGAGTGGTATCAGGACTGGTTGGTTAGCGGCTTGTTTTCTAGCGTGATCCCTAATGAAATATTACCTAACCACGCACGTAGACGCCCCAGGGCGGTCTCTAATCCTTGATTCGGTAACTTATTTCACTGCTCACAAAGCGCCCTGGCCAATAACAGTAAAAAAAAGAAGCCTCCCAAGTTTGGCCCGCCACTGGGAGGCCGTGGAGCAGGTGCGAGTCAAGTGGACCCGTCTTGGGGTTAGTGACACGGTCGGAGACCTCGTAAAAGAAAGGAGGGGCGCTCAATCAGAGGCCAGAAACCAGTCCTGGAGGGGTCTTGGGCAGACGTGTTTGTCCGACACGAGCATCCCGTGCATATAAAGCACGTCTGAGACCGGTCGATGTTCTCAGTCGCGCCACCGGGCTCCGCACTCGCTTAGCTAGCCTCGGCCTCCCATCAACTCAGCGGCGCCACTCACAGAGCATCACCATGACGTCCCTTCTTCCGGGGCTAGCCGTAGCGCTCGCCGCGTTGCTGAGCGTCGCCTTCTGCGAGCCCTCGTGTACGCAGACGGAGAGTGAGAACGTGCGAAGATTCGTCTGCAGGGAATTCCAGTCGGCCGACGACTTCGCCAAGTACGTCAAGCGTGGCGTCGGAGCCGACCTGAGCAAGGAGACTTGGTTCAAGCTGCAGGACAGTCGTCTAGATAAGTTCCCGGAGCGGGCCTTCGCGGACCTCAACGTCTGCAAGCTGTCCCTGTTCAACGTGTCCGTCCTGGACTTCGCTCAGCAGGGTCCCACGGGCAATCCATTCGAGGGTCTCGAAGACACGTTGCGAAAGGTGGTCTTCCACAGCGGAAGCACGTTGCCTCCTTCGTGGTCGGTCTTCCAGGGAATCCACAAGCTGGAAGAGATCTGCATCGACGACTACGAGAACCTCAGGTTGACCACAGACTTCAACCAGCTGCCGAAGACGGTGAAGAGCGTGTACGTGACCAAGTCGACCGTGGAGCACGTGGACCCTGACTGGCTGACGTCGCTTGAGAACCTCGAGGCGCTTGTGCTGCGCAAGACGAGCCTCAAGGTCTTCTCCAGGGGCTGGCTGCCCAGACCGGCGCCGAAATTCTTCTTCCTTGACCTGCCGTAAGTTATACAACGTCTTAAAGCTGTTCAATGTCAACCTTTGTGCCTATTTCATGGTTTACGTAAGCCGGTGTCAAAGAAAGGTCGCAGTACTCTATGCCTCCCGTAATAGCATACTTCAGCGCCACGATTTCTTGCTACTATACATCCCTGTTTTGTTTTTGTTTTTTACTGACTTTCTAGCGTTGTACTATGTACAGACTTGATCTGTGGATCAGCTCGTTGACCTCAAAAGTACCAAGAGGGGCACATGCTGTTCTGTATATATTTCGTTTCAGAGCTACGTCACCTACTTTGTACGCCCGGCTGTATTAATTATGGCAACTTCGCAGAGATGGCTGAAAAGTACTTATCACACAATGTCTTGATTGGATGTCTCACTCATTTTGAACTATTTTCGTTTAGTCATAGTTTTAAATTAAGAGTAATATTAAATCTAGAATATTTTTAAACTCGGACACATCAAATTAGATTAGGTGTACGATTCCCGAGTAGCACACCTTAAAATACCGTCCTCTGCCAGCTCCAACCGATGCCGCGGTAGGACAGAGTTGCAGAGAGTTGAGGCACACAGCTGTTTGTAACCTACGTCGTTCACGATAATAATGACAGCTGCTATGATAGAAACTCAAGCTTCAAAAACTGACGGCAGTGCGTTCTTCAAGGTGCATTATTTTTTAGCTAACCTCTCCATTCCTCTAATAGTTTCCCAAGGTTCACTATACCTGCTTCATCTTAGATAAAAGCGTAGCCGAAATGGCAGACTCAAGAAAAGGTCGTTGTTTCCGCCCGATCTGACTGGAGTCCTCTATAGACGCGCTGTTTAGCCTTAGAGGCTAGCAGCTTCCAAGAAAACAACAGCGAGTCTAAAATCTGTTTTCCAGAGACAACCAGCTTGAGGCATTCCCGGAGGGCCTGGCCGACGAGCTGCCTAGCCTGAGCTTCGTCAACGTCCAGAGGAACAAGCTGACCACAGTGGACGAGAAGGCCGTCGCTCCACTCAAGGACAGGCCCGTGTTCGTCAACTTTGCCGGTACGCTTGATTCAATGCAACTCGCTTTAGTGAAATAACAATGTCTGCTTTCAAAAAACCGGCGGTGTTGTTCCGCTTTCGAAACCGGCGATGCACGGGCTACAGTGTAACCAGCAATTGTGAACAAAATTATTCTTCAAGGGGAAACAGTTAACGAACGAAATTTTTTATATATTTAAAGATTTCACTATAACAATCAATATAAACGCGGCTGTCTACTCGACAGGCTTGCATTTGTTTCCTATTAACATTTTTGATATCGCCAAAACGTTACCCATTGGTTTTATATGGCAATCTTATCGGCTCGTTGGGAGCGATGAAAAAACTTTAAAAGAAATATTTTGCTACGCATCGTAAGCATGGGCCATTACCTTCAATATTTAAATACTAGTACCTTAAAATATTCAAATATTGAAAATTTCTGCCCAAGAATGTTGGACATGAGGCAGTTGGCAATGCTGGCTAACTCTGTCGCTGGAATGGTTGAAACTGTTGCAAAACTAGATGAAATAATTCGGTTATGCAGAACAACTTGAGTTCGGAGAGAATGCTTGAAGGCGAGCTTTTCTCGTATCAGTTCGAAAAAAAAAAGATTGCATGTTGGTACTGAGTCTGCCGACACAAAAATTCAACTACGTATGAAAAGCTCGCAGACGAAGCAGGAAATGATGCAAGTTTAACGTTTCATAAATATCATGCTCGTAAATTAAATAAACGGTAAAGCACATTTTGGTCTATAATTAAACTATCATTTCCTGTATGACAGTGACTCACAAGTTTTAAAAAGGAATAAAGAGAGGAATCATGAAATATTCGCTGCCTTCGAGTTCACCCAGAGCAAGGGTCACACAAAATGCACGAAGAACTTGCTATGTTTACGAAGAACTAGATCTTGGCCTCCCAAAGGACGAATGGAATCATGCTTAGGCTCCTACATGAAAACGTTGTTCACAATCACAAATGAAATGACGTTTCGGCTCTTCATTTCATTTCTCTTTCAGTCCATGCCATTATAAAGTTCGTCGTCATGTACAGGGGGCTGCAATATGAAAAGAAACAGTAATTACTGCATAAGCACGAGCGATAAGAACAATCTTCGTTTGCTCTAAATAATGTTTAACTGGGCGGATAACGCCCATGAGGAATTTTCATCTTCAGTGAAATAGTAACAACATCATTCGTTCATGTATGAAAACTGTCCCTTTTCGTATTGGAACTACCCGTACTATCCAGACCAGACGAGTTTCCGTCAAATTCTTGATTTCTAGCTTCGTCGGGGGTTTTGAAGTCGGTTAATAAAACACGTTGTGGGCTAGTTGGTGAAGCATGGTTTCTTGAGAGCGCTACAAAAACGAGTACACAGAAAGAAAGAAGTACACAGGACTGGCGCTGACTCCCCAACTGTTGGAGCACTGTTGACAGCACTGTTGGCAGCTGTTGACAGTTTCAGTCAGCGCCCGTCCTGTGTACTTCTTTCTTTCTATGTTCTCGTTTTTGCGGCGCTGAAAAAACTTCAAGAAAAATCCTGAAGTCGCTTTGTTTTGTTTTCTTCTTCTTCTCCGCATCCCGTCGCAGACAACCCCCTGCACTGCGACTGCCGCCTGCGCTTCCTGCTGACGTACACCCACCGGTGGCACTACTTCCTGTGCCGCACCCCGCAGTCGCTGTTCGACCGCTACTTCCACCGGCTCACCGAGGAGGAGCTGCAGTGCAGCGCCGCCGCCGCAGCCGTGCCGCCGCCGCCGACCACCGCGTAGCGGCGCTGCTGCTGCCCGACGTCTACGCGCCCTTAGCGCTGTGCGCATTTCGCCAAAGCACTGTCCCGACCCGGAGCCCGGCGTGGCGCTGCGCGTCGCACGAGGCTCTCCGCTGTCTACTGCGGCCCCATCCTTCCCATCCATCTCCCTGCTTTTTCCGGACCCTGTTCTCGTCATCGTCTCTGTACGTCCTAAATAAAAAGAGCCCTGTTTGTGCACATGCCGTTCCAAGCGCCGCCATTATTTCTCAATGAAGGGGATAAAGAACGCATATATCCGTGCAGTGCTACAAGCGCAAATCTTGTTCCTTGCACGCGTTTCTTGTCCTCGTCTGTTTAGTGCACAGGAAATAACGGAAGAACACTAACTATCCCAGCATCAAGGTCTGTTAATTTAATTTAAATTTAATTAGTTTTATCCGTAGCATACTGCGGTCCAAGCAGGTAGGGCGTACAAGTTAGTGAAATCACGAAGAAGCGACATTGTAAAAAAAGGCACAAATAGCACCTGTTGGTTAAACCTCGCAGTGGAGCGGTTCAGTTATCTGATTCCAATCTGTTTTTGTGCGTGGAAAAAAATACGAAAATTTGCGCCTGTTTTAACGAATATAAGGGTTTAAAAAATTAGGGTGGTAATGTCGTGTTTGTCTAACAAATAACGGCGTTAAGTTTAACGAGTTGGCCAGAGCGAGTTTTGTTATTTAATACATCATTATAGATCATTATTTACTACAACATATATGATTATCAATATGGAGGCCGGAGAAAAAGCTCTAAAAACCACTTTATAGGTCCTGGCCTCCTCAGACAGACACTGGGCAATAGTCGAAGCGGTGCAGAAAGAAAGACAAAGGAACATCACCTGTCCTTCGCTCAAGAGCCTCGTTGGAAGCTTTACCAGGTAATACAGATCTAAACAGCAATTCAATTCAAATGCTGCTGGCGAAGCATGGCTGTTTTGTACGTACATGCTGCACGGACGCGCAGGCTACGAAACGCAATTCTGGAATCACAGCGATTTCTTGCCGGATCCAATATATGCTTAAATATAAAACCTTTTCAGACGACCTGAAGGCACAGTGGCCTTCGCTCATCCTCGTGAATGAAGCAACAGAAGCGTCTTTTTTTTTTCTTCCCACAGTTTTAAAATTGCGACGAGACATCAGTGAGGAAGAGCAGACGCATTCATATAGAGTGTGCCACATGTGAAGAAAGATCTGTTCACTCTGGACCTCGATGAGCCGTTAAATAAGATCTGCTCTGGTATTTAATTTCGCTAGACATAATACTATGAAGCGCGCTTTATTTGGCAACGTTATGAGAGACCATAGACCCAGGCTTTTTGTCCTGTAGTACTGGTCGCTGTAGACTGCAGCTGCAATGTTCGTTTTACTGTATGACTGAATTTAGTTGGTCTGCTAAAGTCACTAGTGTAAAAAAAAAAACGGGTTCGAAGGTAGGTAGCGATTTCTTTTTCTCAATCTTGGCTGTTAACCGTTTCTACTGCGATGGCGGTACCAGTGGCACCTGGCGAAAGTGCCGGCGTAATCTCTGTGAAATGCCACCCTCCACCAACCCACCTACTTCTACCCTGCACAAAGACCCCACCCACTACAAGTTCACGCAGCAGCGGAATGAAAAAGCTCGGATTAGTTTTATGAGATTTGATGTCCCAACGCTACTCCAGCTATGAAGAACGCTGGACTGGAGGGCTGTGGATAATTTCGACTACCCGGGGATCCTTGCACTGACATCAGTGCACTGCAGGGATCAGTGCACTGACATCGCATTTCGCCTCCATCAACATTCGACCGCCCCAGCTGGGATCGGACCCGCGTGTTTCAGGCCAGCAGCCGAGCATCATAACCACTGAACCACTGCAGGGGTGGAACTAAATACTGGAGGGGACACTAAGCTCCCCCTCAAGGGTATGACGCGATAGCGTTAATAGGTTTATGGTCATATATGCGCAACTGATCATTGTCTGCTTTACATATATAGATCCCTGCGAATCCTCCTCATACAACTCCCGGTGCACTAGTGCAGCAGTTAAGCGATGCACCACTGCCACGGCGCTTGGCTGTTTCAAACACAGCCACTGGTCGGGCTTGTAAGAACCAGGTCGCTCTTCCTCAGCAACCTTTCGCGACCAGTCATAAATTTAACTGCCACCTGCCACGGTGGACAGTTTGCTCACAATCCGGTTGGCAGGTTGTGATGACGTCACAAAGTCCCGTGACCTAGGTGGTCCGCCTGCCACCTAGGTGGGCCATCTAGGTTGCTTCTCTGGGGATTTTTCGTTCACGCTAATGACGTGGGGCTTTCCGCTGAACGGGAAGGTTAACGGTGTTACGTTAAATTTAAGGACACAGAGGGGAAATCCAACTGGCCTCCGGAAGAACCACCCACAGCCATTTCCGCACCCCACCTCCATGGCTAGGCGGGTGCCCAACGACCCACCTCCACCTTCGGGCCAACTAGCCATCCCAATTCACCGTCCACAGGCGCAACCCACTACACACCCACCCTCTTCAGCGCACCTTTCACCTCCCAGAAAAATGCTGTCGCTCTTGTGAAACCTCGTCCTAGAGTAAAAGCATCAAAGTAATCATCGAGAGAAAATCTAATTGTTATGATAGCTTTAGGCTACATGATCGTTCTGTAATTTTTTTTCCTGGGAAATCCAAAAGAATGTGCCAGGAGGAGGGTAGCTCATCGCAACATTTACATGTTGGGGGTTGGCTGTGCGCTGAACGCAACAATGTGTGACGCGAGTGGCGTTTGTAATGCACTCGTTCGTGCTGGTCGAAGTTTGCGATCCTCGCTTTCCGTGAACTTCACTAGAACGATATTGAGAACAGTACGATTTCTAATGTTTTTGCACGGAAGAAGTTTTTTTTAGCGGACAGCATGCAGTACTTGTGGTACTGAGCGCTGCAGAGTCCGTGACTTTACTGTACGACTCGTGAGAACAGTTGCGTTACTGAACGATATTGCGCAGTCCCGTTCAAGCAACAAGGAATTCACTTGGATGGAAAACATGATATAAACAACTCTATGCTCGCGGAGGACACAAGTAAATGCCAAAGTCTCCTCCGCTTTTTGACTGTCCCGTCATCTTATCTCTCTATGCATTGACCTCGACCCCTAACTCTTACATCGCCGACAAAATAGGAGCCAAGGAACAACACGTATAAAGGCGTCGTTGGGGGAACACTCTTTCCTGTTTGCTCGCGTATGTGCGAGGTCGACGCTATAGGCAGGCGTCTCAGCCTGCTTATGCGGAACATCCCCTTTACACATACGCTTATCGTGTAGTGCGGGTGCAGTCGCCCAGGAAAGGCTGAACACCACGCAAACGTGAATGCCAAAATTAGGAAGATTTTTGTGAACAACGGTGAAGCGTCCGAAGAGCATTGATTCACGTTCACTGAGGAGAGTCGCGCAAGGAATTGCTTTTGAGAAAGTCGTTTGTTATGTACTCTGTGATTAGCCTTCCGTTCTCACATACGCACGTATATTATATGTTTCAGACGTTAAGTGGTCTAACACCAACTGTCGTGGCAACTGCCAGATCCGCGACTGCCGGAAGTCGCGTTTCGAGCGGAATTCCTCTTAGCATACCCGTTATAGTATATACTGTGTTGTGTTTTGTAAGTGAGGGTTTTCTAGGCGCTGTATATGGCAGTCGGGCTTATGTGCCACCTCGCTTGTAAACGTTTAAGAGACAGAAAGAACTTCATTTTGCGCCAAAGGTCCGGGCCGCTGCTTCGAGTCGGTGGGAGTGGTCGAGCGGTGTTGCGACACGGTTCGAATCATTGAATGTTGAATCAAACCACGGCGCAAGAGCGCTTGACCACTACAGTGTTCACAGTGCGTTCAAGGGGTGCACCGTTTGTGCCCAGCATCTGTATGACATTCATGCGCAAACGGCTGAAGTACTTCGAGATTTGATTGAGAGTCTAGATTATTTTCTTTGTGCAAGTTTATCTCCTCACCGACACTTCCCAGTTATTACAAGGAAGTTGGAAGCTAAGATTCACACATGGTAAATATGTACACTATATGACGTGCTTTAGATGCAAGTACTTCACCTTATGCGCTAACCACAATGATAGCGTACCTTATCACTCTTCTGGGCGGCGTACAATGGTGCGTCTATCTCTCTGAACATCTACAAGTTGTATTCAGCGTGCCACACTCAATACTTAGAAAGAGGCGGGTGTCATTTCGACATCGACACTCAAATCGAGTACTTCCGGCGTCGAAACATTGGCAGAGCCCGCGAGCGCCGTTTTTAGCCGACGGAGTGTCGCTCGCGTTGTTTTCGCTCAGATAGCCAGAGGAGGGTTCAACGACTTTCCACTGCAACCTGAGGAGCGTCTTGCGCCCTTTCAGCCGTTTCTTATCGGGGTTTCATTTAAGCGGAAGCCAATGTTTACTAACAGCTGCTGGGAGACCCCCGTGACTGCGTCTCGCGGCGCAAACGGAGAAAAATTACCGGCGCCTTACCAACGCATGCGACAAAGCGAATAGGTCATGTCGTTGGGTGCCGTCGTCGCCTTCGCGGCGCTCTTCGCCGTAACGGGCGCGGCGTCCAAGTCGGGATGCACCCATTTGAAGCGGCCCTCCTCCCGAGTGGAAGAGTTCGTTTGCTCCGGCTTCGACAACCCCGAGCAGCTATGGAACGCCGTTCCTCGAGAGCTAGACCTGCCGAAGACGAGACTGGTGCTACGCGACAGCGTCCTGGACTACTTCCTTCCCGAGACTTTCGCCCAGACCAACGCCTCGCACCTGAAACTAAGCAACGTCACCGTCGGCACCTACGTCAGGGGATGGCTACAACGTTACTACGCTTTCGAAGGCCTCGAGGACTCCCTCGAGGTCTTCGAGCTCGCGGACGGCAGCACGTTTCCCAGCAGCTGGACGATGCTGAGCGACATGCGGTCGCTGGAGGAACTCAGGTTGGTCAACATGACGGGCCTGCGACTTTCGAGCAACTTTGCTCAGCTGCCGCGCTCGGTGAGCCATGTGGCGGTGATCAAGTCGACGATAGAAAGCGTCAGCGATGACTGGTTGGCAAAGCTGGAGAATCTGGAGAAGGTGTCCGTGATCAAGTGCAACCTGGGGACTTTCCATCGCACGATGCTGCCGCGACCTGCGCCAAAGCTCTGGAGACTCATACTCGAGTAAGTGGAGCCCATTCCAAACCGCCCATTGAATATGTTAAATAATTGGTCCCGAGCTTATCACCTTGCAGAGTGTAGACTTTATGAATATTGCGAGCTTAAATTTTACCGAATTATCTTCTTGTTAAATGATGTCGGTGCCGCTGTCATCGCAGCATGCCGCAATTTTTAAAAACTTCCGCGGTCGCCAGGTGACCAATGGGAAGTTTGTCCAGGCGTGCCGGAGAGGGGGCGCTTCGGGAACAGGCCCGGTGCGACCACATGACCAAAAAATGTCTGACTGGTATAAGTGACTGGAGTTATTGGCACTCCCATGAGGTATAATTGGGACTGGTACAGTGGTCGTTGTTACTCTTCGCCCCTGGGGAGTGAAAAAAATTGAAAGCTTCTTTTCTTCTTTATATAGCAACAACGTTCCCGGCGTGCAAGTGACGATTTGTTCAGGGAACACAAGCCTCCGCCCATGTGCTAGCCAGTCAGGCTGGCCAACGCGACAATAGTCCAGGCATAGAGCAAGCACGATTACGGCCACTGATTTATAACGAAGTCGGCGTATACTTACAGACGAAGACCAACAGCTTTAATTGATAGGCGGGATGTGACCGCACGCCTAATTCAAGGAACTTTGTGTGAGAGTACAGCGCATTCACTATAGTCTACGCGTATGTCAGCATTGCACGATATGAAGGCGTATTCCGGTAGCTTCAAACTCTCCGTCATTAATATGCCAATAGCTGCTGTTCCGCACGCATGAGTTAGTGCGGAGCAGCTCCACAATGAGAACACGGCGCCACGCGAGCGTTGCAAAGATACTCCTGATTCGCGAGCAGTCGTGTCGACGCTCTCTAATCTCCCCCCGTGCATGCAAGGTGTATGCTGTCTCTCTTTTGCCTTATCATTCTCCGCAGATGTAGGGTAGCCAAGCGCATTTGTTGGCTACTCTGCACGAGCGAAGAGCATTACGAACTGGCCTAGCTTTCTTCCAATCTCTCTGCTCTCACCGCGCACAGCTACGCCAACCTGACGTCACTTCCGCTGGACTTCGCTGAAGAGCTGCCAGCCCTGCAAGAGGTCGGCCTGCGACACAACTCGATCGCGTCCTTCCGGGCTGCGACACTATTGCCCCTGGCACGAAACGGCACCAGGGTCAGCCTGGCAGGTGCGTGGTGTTGGATTGGCGAACACAACTTTGCATACATTGGTGTGTGTGGTATCCTGAGCAACGGTTATAATATGCAGGTAGCTGCGAAAGTTCTTTTTGTTATCGTGTCCACATGTTCTTCGACTTCAAGCATACCTTGAAGCTCAACAAGCCACTTCACAAATGGCTGCTAATTATGCCACTTGTGAAGGTGCTTCCTGTGCCTGCCCCTGGTTATTGTCCTCTACATTTCCCTATTGATATGCGATGTTCCAAGAATAGTAGTGAGGCCCCTGAAAACGAATAAATCGAACGGAGCGGAAATGACGCCGCCTTGGTTGCTCGAAAACAATGCGGTAAACTAACGCTATAATTTTTTTGTAACTGCTATTGACAATGACGTTCGCAACTGCTACAATGCAAGTGAATATAGTGGCAGTTCTACGCAAATTATTTGCATAAAATTAAAATTTCACCGCTTCTTACCGCATGTGATTAGTAACGATCTTTTGTAATGGGTAACGACCTATTCTAATGAATCACGATAAGTTACTCATTGGAACTGGAGAAAGAGGCGCACATAGTATTGGTTTTTTACAACGTTACTCCCCGGCTTTCGAGACAACTTGTTCTTGCTCTTTTTATTGAGTGTCAAATCACCTAAGTCCCCTGAATAGTAAAGCATTGGCGAACATTCTGAGCTCTGAGATGCTCTGGTCGAACATGCTACTTATTTCTAGAAGCACGACACATTGTCATTAAATGATTAAGCACTGCTCTGTAGTTCAATAATATTGGCCACCAAGCTTAAATGAAGGGTGTCCGAGCTATAAGGGCTATTATGTGCGAATGCAGTTGAAAACACTATGATTTTGAAACATATCCTTTGATAAAAGCCCTCAGGTGCACGTTGCTCAAAGCATCTGTGCGGACATGTGGGTCCATAGTTGTCAAGGCGGCCGAGCCGGGTGCTATGAAAGAATTAAATGCTACAATTAGGGCTATGGAATACTAGAAATCTGAAACAATTCACGTCCCCAGTTGACTCCACCTATAAGCATAAGTTTTAACTCCCAACCAAGTAGAGTTGCTCACAGCACACAGAAAAAGCAGCATAAGCGTATTTTGTTTTACCAAGTTAGTATAGCACTTCTTCTAAGGGCAGAAGTTGTTATATTATTGAGCTTTAAGAAAGAAAAAAAGAAAGTGGCGTCGTATAGTTTTCGTCTGATGCCACACAGAAGCGAGCACATGTGTAAGAGTTCGGCGCCTATATATATGAGAGCATGGGAACAGTTGTCTGCTGGTCTTGTATCGTGGGTTCTGATAGCGAATGAAGACAAATGCTATCAAGTGCGCTCATATTTTTAAGGAAATAGGTTTAGAAAATACTGATAATTCGCACAAACTGGTTATTTTTTAATTGGTTGTTTTGCATGCAGCCTCTTGTAGAGAGCGGTAAGTGGCTTTCCACCTGGCCGTTGTATCTTGTACACGGATACCATTCGCTGACCCACTGGTGCGTTGATACTCGGCATAGCTCCTTCTGAGACCGTCTTTCCTGAGATTACACAAAAGTTCTCTTTAAGTGCGTGGAGTGTTCTGCAGTTATACGATCATTTGGAAGGGTCAAAAAGAATAATTTTGCCACAAAATGTGAAGAAAAAACTTAGTTCGCATTTTTTTTCTTTAAGGACCAGCAATCTATGGTTGCTTTACGAGCAAGGCTAAAGACAACGCAAAGAACGTGTGCAAGTTCATTCATTACAGTCATCATCATCACCAGCTCTTAGCGCAATCATACTCACCATCTAAATACCACAGTTATCCAAGTCCTCTGATGTCGGTTTCCATTGAAGAGCCAAGAAGGCAAATACTACATCCCTATTCTATCTTCCAACATTAACCAGAACAGACTGCGGGTGGTTACCCTAGCCTGGTGAATTGGTACACGCCTGTTAAATGATAAAGCGGAGGCCAGATAAAAAGAAATAAGGGCGTCCGCGCAAACTGCACAAGGCGGTTCAGACCAGTAGACATGAAGATGAACAGCAGACCTGGAGGCTGCCCAAGCCAATGGCGGGATGCAACTTCGACAAAGGATTTGGTAAAAAGTTCTTGATGATAAGCTGGCTCATTTCGAGGAAATGTAGGACTGCACGAAATGGACGAGGACATAGTGCATAAAAACGAATACAACGACACGCCCATGGTGTTGTGTTTGTTTTTCTTTGCCTCTTGCCCTGGTCCCCCTCGCGCACTCTTACCTTTCCTCGACAGAGGATGACTGTTTCAGCCGTGGAGTGCTTGCCCTCAGTGAACCGGTCAGCACAGATAAGCCAGCCGTAGACAGCCACTTGCCTCCTCTGATCGCTGCTATCCATGTTCCATTTCCGCGTTTCGTTTCGATAGCAGGACACTCTAACCTTCGCAAAATGCGCTTGGTTCAGACCGCATACTGCGCCCTGGCATCGTATATATACACTGCCCAAGTCGTCGACAATGGTGCACTTTCTCAGAGACATTGCATGTTTCCCCGGGAAGCGCTGTGAAAGAAGCGGAACACGCGCAATGAAGCTTTCACTGCTAAGAAGAAGAAAAAACAATAAATGATAAACAATGATGATGATTTTGTTGAGCATCCAAGGGGATCAACAATAATAAGCCGAATAACGACAAATAAAGAAAAAAGAAACTACTATAGCACTGCTGGCGCTGCTGTGCACTTTGCGATCCCAGTGTCCGTAGCGGGTGCGCCACCAGTTCTCAAGACACCTTTCAAGGCTTTTAACGGGCTTTCAAGGCACAGCGTTGCTAAAGCAAAGCATCTGCCGACGAAACGACCGCTGTGTGGCCAGCTGAGTCTGATCACGAAGACTGGCATAATGTAGACGTTCTGTCATCTTATCGGCGCCACCCACAGACAGAGGAAGAGGCGGTGATGGCTGCACCGTCACGGAAGAGACGGGTACCTGTAGACAGGAACCACAGCAGCAGATAACAAAGAACGTCTGCCTTGCGCAGGATAATGGCAGAAACTGCGATTATTTAAAGCGTAGGGATTGTGCTCTAGCCTCTCAAGTCAATTTGTCAAGTTGCACAATGAAAATAATTTGTCGTCGTCGTCGTCGTCGTCGTCGTCGTCGTCTCTTGTTGTTGTTGTTGTTGTTGTCGTCGTCGTCGTCGTCGTCGTCGTCGTCGTCGTCGTCGTCGTCGTCGTCGTCGTCGTTGTTGTTGTTGTTGTTGTTGTTGTTGTTGTTGTTGTTGTTGTTGTTGTTGTTGTTGTTGTTGTTGTTGTTGTTGTTGTTGTTGTTGTTGTTGTTGTTAAACATTTTATGTTGACAATGGAGTAGAGTACGCAGTCCCCTCTCCGCACAATGATCTAAAAAAAAATGGCGGTCTAGTGGCTGTGGCCAATTAAACAATGTTGCGGGGCTTAGTAGCGCGTTATCATATCTTCTCAAGGTTACAGCTATGTTTGGTGCGCAACTTTAACTCCCCCGTGCAACACAGGAATGATTGAAGGCAGTTGGTGGCTGCCGTTCTACTTCACAGCATTGTCCATTTTGATTTTTTTTAAATTCGCATTTGCAAGAATTTCATGGAAGGCTGCTAGTTAATTCTGACGGTGCCTTTAGCATATATATGTTATGTTAGCTACACGGTCCTCCTTGCACTTCGTCTTGTGTTCCAGGCAATCCTTTGCAGTGTGACTGCAAGGCTGCTTTCCTGCTGGAGCTTCCCGAAGAGTGGCACTACCCGACGTGTGCTGCTCCCGAGTCGCTGCTGAACAGAAACGTCAAGGAGCTGACGCGCGTTCAGCTCAGCTGCGACGCCACCGATGACCCCACGGCAGCAGCGACCTCTACGGAGGAGGGGAATGAGACATCCTGAGCTCTTACGCGTCATCGCCACAACGCTGCACGCGCGCCTTTAAAGCAGAAAAAAAAAGCGAAGAAACTCTGCAATTGGTGAAACGCTGGTTTCCCCCAGTGCAGATACGCTTTCTTGTCCTTCTGGGGCAGCTACAAGCTTGTACTGCTTAACTGCGGCATTCGCTAAAATATATAATTTTGGAGTGTTAATCGCATTTTTTGTCGTGAGTTCTCGCCGCAATGCCAATAAATTTTCAGCAACTGCAGTGAAGCATGCAGCGTCTTACTGCCAAAGCGAGACACATCAGATTGACTCTTATAACAAGGGTAACTATACTGGACGTTCTTCAGTGGAAACAACGTCACATTTAGCGGCATAGAAACTCGTAATCAAAAACTCCCGCGTTCACTTTTTCAATGTTGCATAGATTATTATCAATGTTGCATAGGTTATTCTCAATGTTGCACAGGTTGACTTGAGGGTACACGTGGGTCGCGGATTGTGCCACCTATGATCATGCGGGGCAGGTAGGCCTGGAGATGGTTGCAGTAAAGGTTTCGCAGTAAGTGAAGCAACATGAAAGTCCACCCATTCTTCTTTGTTTTTCTCATCGGAGAACAAGGCAGCCAG
The DNA here is from genome assembly GCF_052857255.1 of Amblyomma americanum. NCBI lineage: Eukaryota > Metazoa > Arthropoda > Arachnida > Ixodida > Ixodidae > Amblyomma > Amblyomma americanum. Next base: position 60,034,880 of record NC_135502.1, read on the forward strand.
ACCGCATAGAACGTCTTATGCCGAATATTGTTATTTGTTTAAAAAAATCACCGATTCACCCCAGCCCCGCAGTCACAGTGGTCTTACCCCAGAAGTCTCTCCTGGTTAGCGAGGGCCAAATCACAGCGTGTGACTGTTTCTGGAAGTTGCAGCGTTATCGACGAGAAGTTTTCACTATCCTTCATGTGTGTGGCTAAGTAAAAGGTTTAAAGACAACGCACGCATGAACTGAGTGGTGCCCCAACCATACAATGGGGCACCACGATGCCTCATGTGCTCCAATGCTCTGCAGAGTTCGAGAGTCCGCTTGCTGTCAAACGCCTTCATAAACCCGCGCAGAAGTACCACTACAATACCACGACACACCACAGAAACTGCTCAAGTTACTGGTGCGGTGAGCCGTTAACTTTTGGCACAGAGCGTGCGTGTCCCTGTAGATATGTGTCTAGATGTATTGAAAGATTATTGCTAGCGAATCGAAGATAAAATTATCTTTACGCTTAGATTTGTAATTGCCGCTGAATGATTTCTATTTGGTGAAGCCAGTTCGATATACTGTCTGTGTGATGGCGATATGAGTGATCGACCAGTCTGTCATTCGCAGCCTCGTCTGAGAATTAGGGCATGCGCCAACAATGGCCAGACACAACTCAAAGCTAAATGAGGCTATAAAATTCCCCATACAGTCTCTCTATACTCAAATTTCTTCCATATACCTTTTTTCACAACATTTCACGCTGCAGCACTTCCTCGAGATAATACTGCAACCTGTAAAGTTCGCGCACGGAGTGTTAAAGCGAATCTGCTCATTCTACCGCTACGACACCCCTTAAAAAAAAAAAAAACTGGCATGTTTTGTCGCCAGTTTCTGGAAGTTCACCGACGGAAGCACCACCTATGAACGAGGCACACAACTCCGAAATTTTTTGTATGCACTGAGCAGTTAGCCTCACTACCGTAAGTGGCATGGCAGTCTGCTTACCTCCGAGTTTCGCAACAATCAAAGCGACAGTTATAATGCGTGGGCCCTTACGGGAAAGTTGCGCAATTGGAATGTGATCAATAAACTGAAGTTCAAAAACAATCACCTCAAGCATGACCACGGCGCTTATAAGTGCTTCGAGGATTGAATTCTGCACACATATGTACACAAGGTTGGGCCAAGGCTGGGCCAAGGTTAGGCCAATATTGGGACAAGTCGTCTGCTTGATGCGGTCCCCCCGCACGGTCACGGCGGCGCGAATTTAATTAAACCGTACTCGGGCTCTTAAGAGCGCAATAGACGACCGCCCTCCTCCACCACCCCGCCCCCTTCCTTCACGGCGACTTCTCCGTCAGAGCGAGAGAACCGGCAGTTACCAGGCCGCCACGCCAGCAGATGCATGCCTTCGATGCGGTAAAATTAAAGAGGAGAGGACAGCCTTGCTTAATTGGAAGTAGGTTTAGATCTCAGCGCAGACAGAAAGAACGACTTTCAAGCTTCCCTTTCAACACAAAATACACCGGCCTTTGCTGAAGCTAACAGCTGTTGCCTTGCGCGCAAAATGAAAGACAGCGGAAGCTAATGCCGTGTGTTTGCGAGGACTATATGAACACTATAAATGCCGTTGTATTCGTGAAAAGTGTGTTTTCTGGTTGTATACTGATAGAAACGACGGCAGTAGTACCTACTTTATGAACGCACCAATAAGAACTATGCAGTTCGCGAAAAAGCTGAGTTGGATAATTACGCTCAACTGATAAGTACTGCCGCACGTGATGTGGTCAATTCTTGCAAACAGCTTGGCGCAACTATTCAATTCTTTTTGTTTTCACTATTCAAAGCGCAAAAGCTACCTATAAACTAAAAGTTAAATCGGCAAGAATCAGTTTCGATAAGATTACCTTTGCAGGCATCATCCCAAACATCTTGCTATTTTCTCTTTTATCAAGGCTGTGAAAGTTCGCTGTGGCACGCAGGAAACGTGTTTTTCAAGCAGAAAGAAGTAATGAACTTTACTGCTGCATCTTAATTGCTGGGCTACTATTGGGAATCCGGTCTTTGCTTATGTCTACAGGCAATTTCTTATGCCAAAAGGCATGGCGTCTCAATAGTAACAAAAAAGAATAATAAACTTACGTGTAACACAAAACATCTCTCTCGATAGTTGTAGCAGGTGAAGATGAAACAATAAAACACCTTTCGTGACTCAGGGAAGCGGCCAACGCCAGTATTTGGCACACATATACGGGGTGTGCCATGATCACATGGTCCACAGTCTCACTGACGTGACAAGAAAAGCAGTCTGAAGAGTCTGCGAGCCCATTAGATGCACACACCACCGCGTGAAAGAGACGCCCAGTTTCAGTCTAAGTAGGAGAATAGTCTAGTTACGCTGAATTCCACGCGGAATGGTAAAGACAATGGTTCGATCCAGCCTTTGAAAGAGTCTGCTCTGCGTCCAGTGTCTGGTTGAGTCCCACGCCTCGCTGTAAAATTGCAAATAAAACAGGTAAGAAGGCAAGTGGCGTACGGTCTACAAAGATTTCAAAGTGGCGTATTTCTCGAGTGACGGCAAGTAGATAACTAGGATCTGCGCCTGTGAGTTGGAACCGCACATGACAGACGGGGAGGTAGTCGTTGGCTGTAGTTTACTGAAGAAATTGTTCTGCAAGATTTCTTTTGCAGCTAATATGCAGTTACACAGAAAAACGGGGGAAGTATGCTTGCGTTGATAAATGTTCTGATACGCAGAAATTAAGAGAATGCACCGCAACGTCGATGCAAGGACCTCTTTTATTCATAGTCTATCTGTCCGCGCAATATTTCCAGTTCATGTACCGGGTGTTTCAGGGATGACTGAGTACTTCTTAAAAATAGTTTTTTTTAGGTAAAAATGTCTCTTTCAGCATAGTGCTACCAGTGTTGGTGGACACCAGAAACCGATGAATCGGCTTAAGTAGTAAGCGGGTTAATTAATTTTTAATAATTAACTTTATAACAAGTAGAGTAAGGCGCTGGTTGCTATTATAAATTTGTAGCCAGTCGTTAGTAATAGTCATATCAGTTTTTGGAATTTCGGAAACGCGATTACCCTTGGCGCTGTGGCTAGGCGAAATTTGGCTTTTTTTACTAGTTACGCCTGCATGCTTTTCGAAAGCACATTCATTTTGGCGCGACGTAGCCAGTCGGGATACCTCAAGGTCTCGTTTGAACTTTCACGCGTTTTAATTTTTGTATTGTGTTGCAGTATTTACAGCATGTTGTAACACGATATATGCACTTTGTACTTTTGTACTGGCATAAGAGGGATGTTTTAGTGTATTTTTACGCATTTTTCATTCTTTTCCCGCATATTATCTTTACGCTGACATATTGTTAAAGATTGTCATCACGTGACTTTGCTTTTCTGCTTGCAAGAGCATTTCTTTGAAGAAAAGCCTTTGTGAGACAAATGCCTTTTACAGCGGCTCCGATTTCCGATCACAGAAGTGAAATAAATTCCACAAAAAAAAAACCCTAGAGGCTAGTTTCCATGACTCCCTAGCCGACTCCTCAACCTATCACTATCAATGTTGTTGTCACTTCGCTTCACTGGCGGGAAAACGCGGAACAAATTATCTAATTCTCCATTATCGAACATCTGTAATATCCGGCTCATGGTAAGATTAACATTTTTGAGTAAACCAAGCTGACAATGCAAACAAGCCTTAGTGACAGAACGGAGCTGACATACAAAAAACAAAGCATTCAACATTTTCCTTCCAGTAACTTAACTCTGTCCCGTAATATGACATTGTCTCATACGTGTTAATAGTAATTAGTTTGTCCTATTTGCAGTTTACAATCACACGTGAACATATTCCCCTTCGCATTTAAATGAACCAGCGCGTACATCTTTCCAAGCCTACTCTAATACTGCGCGTGCTGGATTTTAATCGTGTAAGCAGCAACCGGACCTGCCAAGGCGCTCACCGTGCCCGCAATACTAATTAGACATTCACATGCGCGGAGCTTTGCAACGGTTACCATGCGCGTTCAAAAGCGAAAACGCCTGCCGGGTGCTTCGGAACATTCAGAGAGCAATAAAAGTGATAACTCGGCGTTTAATTTTTATCTTGTTGATGTTTTATTTTTATCTCGGGCGTCATTTGCCACCCTGCCAAGCAAGTAATCCCGAAGTTTCCATGAGCAAAAAGAAATTTAAAGAGAAAACAGCTTGAAAGTCACGGCTCGGTAATTCCTCCGACCATTAGCGCATTGTGCCTGTGAATGGGAGCATTTACTGCCAGACATTATTTACACACTGCACCGACGCTCGAGGTACAATCGCACGAGCGTCGCATCGCAGTCCATAGCGCGCTTAGCTGCGAGAAAGCGATTCCCGACTGCTTGGCATTCAAGTCACGCACGCCAGCGGCATTCTTTCCCGCTGACGGCAGCTTCCGACAACGGTGCCGTCCGCTGCAAAGAACGCAATAAGAAGAACGTAACGGTACTCGGCAAACACACTCATTATGGCTTCATTATCGTTTCAAGGTCATCTCAAGACAGCGCGCAGTTTTATTTCTTCCAACGCACCCTCTCTCCCGTTCGAGCATTTTTCTTCCTCGCTTTAAACTTCGTGCCAAATACGCACCCAGCGAAGCTATTTAAACGCAGCGCCACCTTTGTTGTCCTCCGTCGGAGTTTCGCAGTTTGTTCGCACACGACAGGAGTAGTCTGCTGTAGGAGAGCGAAGCCCTGCATCATGGCGGCTTTTAGGAGCTGGTCTGAACGTGCGCGACTTGTGTCGTCTTTCGTTGTCTTGTGTGCGGCTAGTGTCGTCCGTTGCGATCCTTTGTGCCAGGAAACGACGCCGTTTCATTACGATCACCCACAGCTGACTTGCTCGGACTTCACCAGCGCCGAAGAACTAGAGAGAAACCTCCCTGGGAGGTCCAGCGATGGGGGCAAACTAGAACTCGTCCTCAAGGACAGTCGTCTTGAGCTCATCCCGCGCGAAGCCTTCAAGAGGGTCAAGCCCTCGACGCTGGTCCTAAGCAACGTGACGGTGGGAAGTTACCGGACGTCGTCGGAATCCGACGCCTCCTCCGTGTTCGGGGAACTTCAAGACACCTTGGAGAAATTAGTCTTCCACAAGAACAGCAGCCTGCCGGAGTCGTGGAGCTTACTCAAGGGCAACCGAGCCCTGAAGGAGTTGTTGCTTTTCAGGATGGCGTCGCTTCGCCTTGGCCGCGACTTCAACGAACTGCCGGCCAGTGTCAGGGACGTGGCCGTCGTCCAAAGCACGGTTTCGGGCGTGGACGACCGCTGGCTGTCCTCCATGGATAATCTCGAGAACCTGCGCATTGACAAGGTCGACCTGGACAGGTTCGAAAGAACAATGCTTCCGAGGCCCGCAAGCAAGCTGAAGTACCTTACGATAACGTAAGTACCGACCTGCTTCCTCGTTCTAAGACCTGTGCTTTGTCGAAAGGGAAAATGGAGGAACTATTGTGCAACCAGTCTAGCAACCTGAGTTGCTCTAGGCGGATGGCAGAGCAGGATAAGGAGGAAGAGCAAAGCGGTCGTCTACTTAGATGAACCAAATGGAAGAACTTGCTTTCATAAGGCGGCTTCTGAGATGCTAAACGCCAAATGGCCCCGATCAACATTCATGTCCCGGATAACATGTCGGAATGCGCTACACAATTTTTATAGATTTGCTGAATCTGTACGCATCTAAAGCGACATCTAGTGCGCTAACGCTTCTTCAAGAAGCGCTACTGCATGTCTTTTATCACTTAAGTGAGGCGAAGAAGGGAAGCAAGAGAAAATAAGGAAAGGAGGACAGGTGGAATCATTATCACTTACAGATGTTCTTGTAGTTCGTCGCTCTGACCGCGCACGATGTTTTGCAACTACACCATTTTGCGCTCATATTGAATTACACATCGTTAGCTGACAACCGTAACTCTGGTAGAGCCCTTTGAACAAAGCACGTCTGTCTCAAGCAATGTCATATCTTCAACAAATTTTGTTTTCGCTAATAAAATTCACAGCACGTATTTTCCACCGGTGTACATGTCCCTTCAATATGGAAGGGAACAAAGCTTGATCATTCAAACGATGATTGCTCCAAAATTATCTTTGAAATCCACACTTTTCCAATTTTGTAACAGTTTTCCTTTTGGCGTGTAATATCCTGAATTAATTTTCCTCTATAGTACAGTAATAACCAAAAAATTAGTATTTTTGTGCAATTCAATGAATGCACGCGTACAAAACCCACGAATCTCCTGCCTTGATTATCACCGCATTCTATGATAGGAAAGCATGTAGGCTCTGCAAACCACAACTCAAACTAACGTTGCAACGTCGCTTTGAATAGTATTCTAGAATATAATGCCGTACTGGCATCGAACTGCAGGTATGCTCAGTCTTTCAATGGTCACTTCTTCGCGCCTTAATACATCACCTTACTGTTTCTAATACACGCATTAGCGGCACACGCCTGTCAGCGCTTCCCGACGACTTTGCACTGGACTTCCCTGCTCTGGAAAGACTCAACCTGAGGAGGAATAAAATCACCACATTTCAAGAGGGCGCACTGGCTCCCCTGAAGAATGGAAAGGTTGACGTGCAGCTAACAGGTGAGTATTTTTATTCTCACACATTGTGCCGCAGTGATCGCTTCTTTGCCGAGTAGGTACGACCATATGACGCCAGCGAGAAAGAAACCGACTTGGCACTCACCTCTACACTTCTGTAAGCTCGATAGTTTTGTTCATTTAGCGCAGTCTTCGAAAACTGGATTGCTGCGTTATATAGTTTTGTAAGTTCTGCAAAACGCAGCCAGAAAAATCAGCCAACAAGCCGACCAATAAATAAAAGTTAGAAATAGCAGGCCAGTCAGTGCTGACAGCTGGTTAAGCACAAATCCTGTGTCTATTGCAAAACGATTCGAAAATCAGAAGTTAGCAAGGACAAGAGGAGGAGGAGGAGGAGGAGGAGGAGGAGGAGGAGGAGGAGGAGGAGGAGGAGGAGAGGTCGAATTAACGGAGGATCAATGCTGATTCCCTCTTAACTCACGTCAGGTTCATTATAAGCGATATTCGAAAGCCACAGTGTCTTTCTTTTTTCGGGAAGAATTTCTTTTCGCTCTGCTGATGTTTGTTCGGCAGCGAAATACACACCTGTTTCTGAAAAAATAATAGATATAAAAAGAAAACATTTCTTTCCCGCCACTCGATTCAAATTCGTGACGTCAAGATCAAAAACAGACTCCGTGATGCCCGTTTTTAAGTAAACGTCCGTGCAGCTTAACCTAAGGGATCCGCGACTAAAGAACTTCGTCGACATCACCGCAGTTCGCTTGCGAAAACGCCCGATGGTGGTGCTGCTTGTATTTCGAAATTTGAACTTTTCCAGCTTAAATGACAGCTTCATTTTCAACAAAAGTAGCGTATTTGTCATTAGATTGTGGTAATCAAGTGATGCAGGCCAACTTGAATCTGCCCTCAGTGTCCCTTTAACAACGGATGGACCTACGCGCTCTTTAGAGTCCATCGATTCCGCTTTCAATCTAACACCTTTCAAGTCTGCCGACATAACAAAAACACGAACTACCAGGCAAAGCAAGAAAGCCAGCAAAAGCAAACCAATGCCGACTGCAGAGTCGTCGCACTTCACACCACGCGCGCTTTGTTTTCTTGCTCGCCGAGCGGCGGGCCGGAGTGACCGGTTGGTGGCGCTGCAGGGAATCCCCTGGAGTGCGGCTGCCATGTCCTCTTCCTGCTCGGCTACCCGGACAGCTGGCAGTATCCCAACTGCGAGACACCCGCGGCGCTTGCGAAGACGCCCCTCCGCGAACTCACACCGGACAGGCTGAGCTGCGGCGCCCCCGAAAAGTGAATTCAATAAAGAAAAAAGAGCGCTTCGCCGCCTACTTCGACGTTGCATCTCGGACCCGTCAGAGGCGCCGAGCGCGAATGGGTTCCGGCATGCTGCTTTTTCTTTTGTGAGTGTGGTCTTTCGCATCCTCATGCTTTTTAAGTGCTTCTTTACCAACTTCTTTTCTCAACTAGCATGGCCTTTGCAGCACCCTGCTCCAGCCTTTCTTTGTGGCGATTAACATTCGTCGAAGGGTGAGTATCCTCCCCGTAAATAGTCCAAGAGTATATCCTAACCGTTAATCCTTTGCAGCAGTCATTCACAAGTCTGTTGTCAAAGGGTAAAGTGACACTTGTTCGCAGAGTAACAAAATCGAAAGGTAACCGACAATAACGAGCTTACCGTTCAGACAACCAAAAACATTGATTTTCCATCGCACTGCTACTCAATTTGCCTTTAAATCAACGCAATGGTAATTCTGTATACCCAGACAATACATTTAGGGGTGTGCGAATAGTACTTTTTTCCAAACCGAATCGAACAATACGAATAGTGTAGCTTCGATTCCGAATCGAATACGAATAGTGCAGCTCAAAACTGAATCGAATACAAATCGAATAGTGATACTACAGAATCGAATAAGAATCGAATATTAGTACCAATATTCGCTACTTGTGCGAATATTCGTACAAAACGAGCAATCGTGCGAAACATGGAAGCGCCAGTGGTGGCACTGTTTCACGGTGCTAAATGTTGTTAAAGCGATAGCTGCTAAAAGACGCAACACTAATCTCAACTAACCAGTCGCAACAGTAAGTATAGATATAGGAAAATAACCGCTTGCTTGGTTTGGTCAAAGACCCTTTTGCCAAGCGTTTCACCTCAGACGACCCGAGCACCAGGCCTGAGGAATACTTGTACCCATAGGAAAACAGGTGGGCATCCGGTGGCACTGGAACTACACCCTCCATCTCGTCCGTACTTTTCGCTAAAGAAAGGTGCGCGCCTTCGGTGTGGGCCGTTTTTGGAACGTTCGTCGAAAAAAATACGGACGGCCTTCTTCCGTTATTCGAAAACTATTCGAAACTTGAGAACATATTCGATTCATTTAAAAAAATTTTGAAAGCACACTATTTGACTCGTTCGAATAATCGAACAGAAAGATATTCGATTCACTAATCGAAATTTTCAAATATTCGCACACTCCTAAACATATTTTTAGCTTCAGCGAAGATTGTCGTTAGTTGAACTTGCACTAAGTATTTCTCGCGCCGATCCGTCTGAGGTTCTATCTGAGCACTTCAAAATGTAAACGGGACCCTTCAAATGGGAACACATAAACAAAAAAATATTAAACTGATGGCAGAAAGTACATCCGCAATATGGAATCACTTGAAAAGCCAGGTCACTATACTTTCGAATCGGAAATAAACCGCGCTGGTAGTAAGTTTTCCTCAGCTGAAGTTCCTGATTATGCCATTCCCGTTCCAATTGTCCGATGCTGGTTCTACAAGGCCCCTTGTGCAATATTTGTCATTGGTAACTTTGTGGCTGGCCGTAAAGCATCTGCGTAACGCAGAGCGCGAGCTTTGTACGTCGCATAGAATGACTGCGTCATTTAGATCAGGGTGCACAGTTGTCTCTCTATTTCAAGACAATTCAGCAGCATTCAACACACACACAGGCTTCAGAGATTGTCGTCCTGTAGACCGCGCACGAGACACTACGAAAGCGTAGAACTTGAAATGAAATTTACATTTGCTGTTTATTGAAAAAATGCATATGTTTTGTTCTTTGAGTGCACTCTGCTGCTTTATAAACTTCATAGGAGTAACCTCTTTTTCACAGTACTTCTGTCATCGTAATATTCACCAATACCTGAAGCTTCACACACAGGCCCAGCTGACAGGACAGCGGCTCTAGCGGCCCTTTCATACATGTTGGCGGCTCTCGTAGTGATGACTATAACTACCGGGGACTTCATGATCAGTGGCTATCACAGTGCTTTGGTACCACCACCTATTCGCCTGTAAAGTAAGGGTGTGCAAATATTGCTTTTTAGAAACTTATTCGAATACGAATCGAATATCCATGTCATTATTCGGCAGGAATAATTCGTACAAAACGAATATTCATAAGAAACACCGAAGCATGAGGTGGCGGTGCTATATGTGACAGAATTAAAGCTGCAGCTGTCAAACACGCAGCAGTTATGTTCACTAGAGGACACGCAGCACGAAATCAGTATGCTAACTATGAGACCATCATGTCGCCCCCATAGGAAAAATACCTTTTTCTTACTGATGCCGACAGCGCAAAAACTAATGCCAAATGTCAGTTTATGAAGGGAACGAGAGTTCGAGCAATGGCCTCCGAGATTCGGATACCCGGCAGGGCTTGCAAAACTTGGCTGAACCCTGTAGCGTCACTCAGTCTTACATACAAGCACTATGAACGCCATCACACGAATGAACCGCATCGAGGAGCTGAACTCTCCTTTACGCACAGGCCGATGGCTGCAGCATGCTTTCCTGTGTCAGAGTAAGTCCTGCTTTGAAACAGTTGCCGAATGAAAAAAAAAAGCTACGGCGTGCCTATACGAACTTCGTACCGATTATTCGAAAACTACTCGGAACTCTGAGAACGGACTCCGATCGTTTGGAATAATTTTGAAAATGCACTATTTGATTCGTTCAGTGAGTCATATACACAGATGTTCGATTCGCTATTCGAAAATTTCGTATGTTCGCACACCCCTGTTGTAAAAGAAGTCACGTTAACCTACAAGACAACGTCGTATACCACGACGGATGTTTGAGGAAACGACCTGGAACTTCTTGGAATAACCTCACCCTAAAAAAAATTGGCGGTGGTTTAGCTCTGGGTGACGCGAGAGCTACAGCTGGCTGAGTGGAACTTGGTCACGTGACCAACCACGCGATCAGCCACGGCGCCGGCAGCTGCTCTGCACTACGTGACCAGCCACGCTGAAGGCTCGAAATGCTACCGTAATGTAGCTATCGCTACAAAACTCCCTGACTTTCCGCAATCTCCAACCCCCCCCCCCCCCCCCCCCCTTCTTGAAAGAGTGGTCGCACGCGCAAAAAGAGGTACACAAAGAGTGAGACGCTTTGCGTGCAGTAACGCGTATGCCGTCGAAAGGCGACAGAAACGGCGGTCAGTGTACGAAACGCGTGCAGCACAGGTGAATGCCACACAAGTGAGCACTGCTAAGCACGGCGGCAGCGGCGCTCAAGGAGAAGTGCCTGTAGACGCTCGCGCATATACGAACGACTACGGAGCCGATCTCACATCAATGCTGCGCCACTGCACTGCGAATGAACATCCACTCAACGCTCGAGTATATGTCCCGACCAGACATGCCGGCACGTTATTACATATTCTTTACTGTACAGCGGAACCTGCATGGGGAACTCTGTGGTAAACGGCGTTGTAAGTCGTGAGTGTTGGCCTATGGGAATGCTATCCGGGTGAACCGCCGATCTGGCGGAGTGAGCCCTCTCACGTTGGGTCTGACGGTGGCAGTTCTCGAGGACGAGATATTTTCACAGTTTCCAAGGCAACGCTTCTTGCGTCAGCACTGCCGAGAATACCTGGTTAACAACAGAAGTCCCAGCTCACGTGGCTGCCAATAAAGAGCAACCGTGTTTTTATAAGCGCACACTGATATACGTGGTCACGTGGGTAGCCGTGGAAGAATAGAAATATGAAGAAGAGCGAGAAGTGGGCAGCCTCAAATGAACACACAGGCTTCTGCGGGCAATAGTGTGAGTGCATTTCTGTACCTGGTGCGCTAAACGTTTCGAGTCTGTATCTGCGAATTTTTTTCACAGCGAGAGCTATAGTAAAGCCCCGTCCCCTGGGTTGAGCCTCCATGTCAGTGTTGTAGCAGTAGTATCGGTAATGTTCGGCGTAACCGTAGGGTGGTAACTCATATTACCCTGAAAGGAGCAGGAAGAGGTTTGTAGTGACCTCACTCATGATGTCTGTGGAACGCGCCATCACACCGTACCAGGCTGAATAGTCCGAACCCAGTGACGTAATGGTAGAGAGAGGGACTAGGCAGAAGGTTTCTTGACACGCAAAAAGAAAGGAAGGGAGGGGAAAGCCTCAGGGTGCTTGCCAACGTTTCGACAAGAGGACTTGTCTTCGTGTAAGCAAGGCGTTCATCATGGGCGGGGTTTAAATGGGGTATTCACTCCAAGGCGGAAGGCCGGAGGAGGGTGTGAAGTGGGAAGGGTGCCAGGATAGGGAGGCTGGATCTCTTGCAGGCATAATGGCTGCTGAAGAGTGGGCAGCAGAGGAATTCACCCGAACGCTGAATGACTTAGACGGCTGGTAAATGCCTGAAAAAGCGATACTCGAATCCCGACATACTACAGGCATTAAACGAAACACGGACGGGTCAATGAAACGCGAATATCAAAATGACGACACTTCAATTTGGGGAGATTAACTCATCATATGGTTAATTATCACTTCCAAACCACATCGACCTCTCTTCGAAAATAACACCTGAAAGCACGCGCGCATTTCCTCTGGACGAGTTAATCTTTTCAGGCGCCATTTTTTGTTTTTCGTCCTAAATACTATATTAAGGCCCCAGGAAAAGCAGTTTGTTATTTTTCAGGCACGAAATTTTAAATTTTTAAATTTAAAGTTCTTAAAGGAATATGCAAAGTTTTGTACGAAGTGGTTGGAAATAGTAACACCAAAATGGTTCGATTTGTCAAGTAAGCACCCGAGGTATCGTGGAATCACTTTTCTCTTTCGAAGATGCACATTACGTTCAAAATTGAGTAAAAAATAGTTGATGTTATCACTGGCGGCAAAGTCTGTCAGCATAAAAATGGCGGACGACGGGCTGCCCAGCTCATTGTTATGTGAAGTATTACTTAGGGCGTTCGCTATACGGCACAAAATGCGACTACCTTAGTTGCGACACGAAGGATGCTTAATTCGACTGAAGCTATGAAATTATTGCTAGGTGTAGCGCACTCTCCAAAAAATCTGTCAGTTTGCTATGTGCACAACTGTGTACAAACCGACTTAAATGGTTAATATTACTTTTCATCACCGTACTCTTGGGTTTTTGCGCTTGCGTCTCGCAGTTGCCGGTGGCGATTCATTTCACGCCGCTAAGACACACACACACACACACACACACACACACACACACACACACACACACACACACACACACACACACACACACACACACACACACACGCACGCACGCACGCACGCACGCACGCACACACACACACACACACACACACACACACACACACACACACACACACACACACACACACACACACACACACACACACACACACACACACACACACACACACACACACATGCGCGAGTTCAAAATGCTAAAGCTCGCAAAATGTTTAATTTCTCAGCGTTCAGTATCCGGTGCACTGTGTCTCGCTGAATCACCGCAGTTTTGTAGAAACTTGTAGTGGCATCATATAATAGGAATACGTGCACGAAGAGGCTTAAGACGAGATCCATAAGTAAAATGTAATTGACTGGAGTTGCTACAGCTGCTGTTCGCGTCTTGAGATCCGACTGACCAAACTGCGCAGTTTTAATTACGCCTCGACATTTTCGTCTCCGTATTCAACGAGACATTTTGCAATACGTACGTGGAAAGACGGCGATAATTACCTTACGGGCCCCCGCAAGTCCCGTCACGGAGCCTGTCTGTACGGTTTGAAGTTGCGCGAATGTTGAAAGCTACATCCGGTGCCCCTGTAACCTCGCATAACCGTCGCAATTCTTCCGCATGCCCACGCCCGTTGGCGCGGTTGCATTACCGCTAACGTCATGCCTCCTCCTCGAAGGCCAACGTGGGGCACAACATCCTCCCTCTTTGCACCTTTGGCCCTCGATGTACGACTAAGGGGGAATCCCGTATCAACTCACAACATCCCACCCCACAGGAACCCTCCCCTTCTCTTGAGGAGCTTCAAAGCACAAGGGTAGAAACTTGGGCGAGTCGGTAACGGTGATCCATGGTGATCCACTCTCACCTTCAAAGCACACCTGGGTGCACCCTGCTCATCCCGTGAATTATGCGTTGTAAAAAACCTCACAAAATACCGGCGTCGTTATGAACGCGGACCTCTATGCTCCAGTTCCCGTCAAAGGTAAGACTTCCAACTTCAACAGCGTTGTCTCGTTGTCATCATTTCAGGAGCTTTCTCCGCGCGATGCCCTGCGCACGCAGGCAGAGTCAAGCACCGTCAGGCAAAAACAAAACACAGCACAAATAAAACGCGACAGAGGTATACGTGCAGTGCATACAGTCTAAACACAAGGCAGAGAGGCAGTCTCACACGTGCGCAGCGCGCGACGACACGGAAGTGTCCGTATTTATAGCGGCTGCGTCAGCATGCGAGATGAAGGTCCCCTGTCAGTTGATGGGAAGGGGAAGATCCTGCATGGACGCGCGCTTCGAAGAAAGGGCTTCATTTGCGTAAGTTCGCGGACCGTGCCACCACCAAGGGCGAGCAATACGAGCTCTCTGTGCCGCGTTGCAACACCACAAAAAGGCAAGCCGCCGCGCGCTTCTCCGCTGCTTCACCGAAACCCTTCCCTCGCGCCTTCTTGCCAGCTCGTCTCTTAATAGGCGTGGAATGCCGCCGCCTGGTGACGATCGCGGCGGGAAGAGGACACACCTGTCTGGTCTCCTCCGCCACCTGACCGGCGGCTAGACTAGCACCGGGGAAGAGACGCGGACGTCCGCGAAGAGGATCTCCGTCTCGGCCGACACCGGCAAGCACAGACGCCGCTAGGACGTCGCTCCTGATCGTCATGCGCGGAGTCTTCGGCGCGGCCCTCGTCTGGTGCCTCGCGCTGGGCGCGAGGTGCGAGCCCAAGTGCGAGGACACCACACGTCGGCATGCCCTGGTGGCCGAGTTCACGTGCTCGGGATTCAGCAGCCCGGAGGACTTCGGGAAGCACTTCAAGCACGACACCAAGCCAGGAGGAGACCTGTGGTTCGCGCTCAAAGACAGCAAGCTGGAGTACATTCCTGCAGGTATCTTGTGGGCTCTTTGCATCGTAGGGGAAAAATTCTGGGCACCCAAAAAGTGGACGAGTTTCGTAGGTGCAATGTCAGCTGTAGAAGGAAACAGGTAATTGCAGGAGAAGGCGAACGTATCAGGGGGCGGCAGAGTGGGGTGCCGAGATGAGATTAGGAAGTTTGCGGGGATAGGGTCACCGCAGCTGGCGCAGGGCACGGTTAGGTTACTTGGATAGCATCAGGACATGCCTTTGCCGTGCTGTGGGCGCAGCTGAGCTACAATGATGGTGTCACCGGCTCACAACACAAACGATCGCACTTCGTTTAGCCGGCCGCGCGTTTTGGAGGATTTTGCCGAAGGTAGCTAGCGCATGCAACGCGAATGAAGAGTTGTGGTGCTCAATATTCATGCAAAGCTAGTACCCGGTGCTGCAGCCAACACGATGGGACTTAAATGCGATGCGACAACTGCATGCCCTTTCAAAGTGTCCGCACTTAATTTTTGAGTATCACAAGGCGAGGAAATGACCCTGCGAGCTCAATACCTGAAGGCTAGTTCTTCAGCTGCAACCTCGTTACCAGATCTAAGCGATAGTCGTGAGACGCGTAAGTAAGACATGTGGTCGACGTGTTTTGTATGAATAGCGCTCTGTCAACATTTCATTTCATTTATCTTACCCCTCAGGCCTAATCGCATAACCGAGGAGTAGTGGTGAAAAAAAAAAAGATGTATTTCGAGAACATAGGTAACTAAATGCCCCCCCCCCCCCCCCCCCATAAATATATATAACGTTAGAAAGAACCTGAATATACAATGTTAAAGCAGCGCGAAAAAGTTGGCTGTCATTAATATTTAAAGCTTACCTGAATAAACAGTGCCTTGTACGCAATAAAAAAGCACATATTGTCACGTCGCGTTGACAACGCCGTGAACAACAGACGAGTAGACTGAACTGACACTGAAAACTAATTCTTCATTCGGCTCATTTGCACCCACAAAGAACTGAACTCGGCGGCGTCGATAGAAATAAACGTGCTTGGCGGTCGTCAACAGAATCATCGCCACTCCCTGCCATGCTCAATTTAAATCAAGCAAACAACTTTCGAGATAAGGTGCACGTAAATAAAATCGACGACAATCTTGTACAACCTAGAAGCAGTTGTATGTAGTTGCGCATGCCGGTGGCTTTAAGCATGATGAAACAAAGGCTATAAAAGCATAGGAATTTGTGTCCTCGATTCTCGGGTACAAATGCTAGAACGCATTAAAGTTTTCGAGGCACATTAGCACTAAGTTGCGTGCAATCATATTTTACAACCATGCACTTGGTCTCGTTAAATGAGCAATTTTTTATTCCCGAATCCGTGAATCAAGGTGTTCGTCAAGGTAACAACTTCGGAGCCAGCCTTACTGAATCAAAGCAAAAATGTGGTTAAAAGATATTACTAACTAAATAAAAGTCCTGCAAATTACGAAACCCGCTACCGCGAACATTCGCACGTTACACAGCTACGCACCAATTATGGCTCTAAATCACTAAGTCACGTTTTCCTATCAACTCTGAATAAATCTGAAGTCGCGCAATAAAATATCTAGCTGCTCCTTTAAAAGCATGCGAGATCTTTTATTATGTGCGTAAAACGTTGTTCGAAAGAGTGCTGTTTTGCTAAAGCTATGTGTCCGCTTTAAAAGAGCGTCTTGTACCCCTGTATTGGAACTACACTCTAAACACGAATACACCTATATTGGAGTAAAAACACAGCAAGGTGTCCTCTGACGCACTCCCTTTTAGAGGCAGGGTATGCTGCCCAAGACCCTGGGTAGTTTTCCACCACTAAAAATACAGAACATTTACGCTTGTCTGTGGAAACAAATTCCCTCTTCAAAACATGCGAAGTTCTATAGCAGATACGAAGATTTTAACCGAGGTTTCAGTCTCTTCTATTTGCTAGCCTCAAGGCCTACGGTGCCACGTTTAAAAGCCTCCTCCCACTGCTAACTACGTCAAGTTGATATGCTTCGCGGTAGGAATATGCCTCCGTTGCGAAGAGCAAGCATTCCGCATATTTGGTGATCGAATTGTAGCCCGGGAAAAGGGAGTTCGCTAGAGGGCAGTTTACTCCCTTTTTATTTCGATATAGGCTAATTTGAGTTCACAGTGTGTTGTAGCTGCGCAGAAGTGCGTTTCTGTGTCGTTGTCTTAGTCGTAACCATGTTTTAGACTCATAAATACTACATGCATTGTGTTTCCCGGGCAGCTCTGCCGAGAACACGAAGGATACAAGAGCTTTGTCAGATCTCTCAAGTGCGGCTTCTTCTCCTACATTGTTCAAGCATGTACGCATGCTTTTCGAAAACAATTCAAATTCAAATTATATGTATTACATATAACACTCATTCCATATCATGCCTGTCTTTATCTGCCGTGACGCCGCGAGCATTTTTCATGGTCGGACAGCAATGAAAATTCCTGGACAACGCCACTCTTGACCGGTTACGTAACTAATACAAAGTGAACTGGCTGCAAATTAAGAACAAAAAGACAAAACGCAATTGCTTTTACATTGTACCCAAGGTATAGTTTTACCTTTCGACACGGTAGTTGCGCGAAACACACACACACACAAGACAGGGTATACGGGATTGCGCTGGTCCCGTACCCTGTCTTGTGAGTGTGTGTTTCGCGCGACTACCATGTCTGAGGTATTGCACCAACTAGAGCGACAACACGTTCTACTTAGTTTTGTGTTTAGTCTTCACATCCGTCCAGGCAAGACTGAATCAGTGTCAGAGATTTAAGACCTAGACTTCATAATTAATAAAAATTTATTGTACTACTAGCACATGCGGTTTAAGACGCATTGGAAGTTTAATAACAAGGTCTTTTACCGGTAAAATCGAAACATCTCCAGAAGCTCAGCACTGCATTCGCAACTAAGAAACGTGATTACCTCGTTTAGCAACAATGAGTCATAAATGGCACAACACTCAGAATGATACAGGCTGGCTCCTAAACGAATTAACATGGCATGTAGAGTTTAACGCCCCGAAGCGACGCATGGGCTCTGAGAGACGCGTCGTAGTGGAGGGAACCGGAACAATTTCGATCACCTGGCGCTCTTTAATGTGCACTGGCATCGCGCAAACACGGGAGCGTTTGCCTTTCGCCTCCGTCGAATTAGGGCGGCCGCGACCGGAATTCGATCCGGAGACCTTGGCCTCAGCAGTCGAACACCATAGCCGTTGAGCCACCACGGCGGGTCTCAGTGAATTAATATATCCTGGTGTGAATTTAGAGATTATTAAGACGGCCGAATTTAAACTATATTGCCTAAGTTCTTTCTAGCCGTCTAACTAGATTACTGCGTAATGTCATTGGTGTTCAATGTTTGTATATTTTTAAAATTGTCTAACTCGCCTTTCTTGTCGGTGATAACTGACTGCGCCTAATCACTTTAGCGACTGCGTTCACAATTTATGTTGCTCGTTGTCGTAACAAGACCTCACCAAACGCCTCGAAAGGCCTCTCACGAAGTCATCCTTAAATGCGCTAAAGACGTCAGATGCCGGTTCCAATCGCACTGCGCCAATCGTCCTTGCTGGCGGCTTCAACGTCAACGACATGGAGCACAAAGTAGCTGGTGCTCGATCTAGCATAAGGAGACTTTACAACATATCCAGCTTAGTCGACATCATGACAGATGTCTACCAATCTGGATTTGAAAATTCATGGGCAGTGTAAAAGCAATTGCACCCATTGCCACGCGTTTCCCTGACCACAAAACAAGCGTAATTCGGGTGAAAGGACCTTAAACGGCCATTAAATGCTGTGGCCAAACGCAGTGATAAGTATTTCCGCCGTATCATAGTTAACTACGAAGCCATAGTACAACACACCAACCAAAACAAAACTCGTTGTGCAACGTGTAATCATTCGTTAAGTTATTTCGCAAACCAGATTGCGCTAAATCACTGGTCTTGACATTTGGATAAGTATCGGCATTTTTTTTCTTTCTTCTGTTGCTGACAGAACACTCGATCGTAATTGATCACTTTCCGATCAGCAGTTGGGAAACCTCGGACAACTCGCATTGTAGCCAATGAGCCGGACGCCCTAGAGATGCGAGCACAAACGCTAACCCCGCAGGCTTTCTGGGAGAGCACCGGGCGTCCATGCTGGAGTTCAGCAACGTCACCCTCGGGTCCTTCTTGGAGCCGGACACCAACCGCAGCCTCTTCTCCGGCCTGGAGCCGTCACTCAAGCGGGTCACCTTCACGCAAGGCAGCAGCCTTCCCCGCACGTGGGCCACGCTGCGTCCGCTGGGCAGGCTCGAGGAACTGGTCTTCTTCGAGATGACCGGGCTCAACCTGACGCGAGACTTAACGAGCTGCCCGCGGGGCTGCGAAAGGTAAGAACAGTCCCGTGCTTTTACTTCTCGGCCAGAGTGACGAAGAAACGACGAAACTTACCCCGATTCCTGCCTCCCTTGCCCCTCCCCCTGCTAGGAGGTCTCAAATTCTGTCCTGCCTCTGAAGCATCTGACTTCAGGGTCAGAGCAAACAAAAGTTCTCTCTTCGTCCGCGTCAAACGTTAGGAAACATGACAACACCAACTTTTAGCAGGCATTGTGAAGTGGTGCTGGAGGTTCGTGGGCGATATTTGAGCACTGGTAGCGTGTTCGGCCACACGTAATGAACAATATTACATTCGACCTGCGCTGACAACAATATCTTGTTTTCATGCCTATAGGATGAGTACATTATGACAGGAATACATTTTAGTTCACTTTGTTGCATGAGTTTCCTCTTCGGTTCAGTTTTTCAAACCTGTTGCATTTGTGTGTACCCGCGATACTAACGCACATAACGTTTTGAACACGCGGCCTCCAGGTACTCATGCAAAAGCGTTGCTGTATTCATGCACAGCATGAATACATATGGCAAGCATGCACGCCATGTATTCATGCACAGCCCGTGTCATGTACCCCGTTCCATGTGCACAGCATAGGTATACGTGCTGCGCCGCGTATCCATGTGGTGCAACATGCATGCCGCGTATTCCCTCTGCACATTAATGCACGTCAATGCAAGTGCACTGCATAAAAATGTGCTGCATAAAAGTGAACTGCATGCAAGTGTACTGCATACAAGTGAACCTCATACAAGTGAATTGCA
This sequence comes from Amblyomma americanum, assembly GCF_052857255.1. NCBI lineage: Eukaryota > Metazoa > Arthropoda > Arachnida > Ixodida > Ixodidae > Amblyomma > Amblyomma americanum. The sequence goes on from NC_135502.1 coordinate 60,054,971, forward strand.
TATAAGTGTACTACATACAAGCGTACAGAAACTACAGTGTGCTGAAACAACATACTGAAACAGCGTATACTGAAACAACGCTTCCACTCTTCTATCTTGCCTCGACTACCGTGTGCAATGTTTCATCCCTTTCCTCCCAGGTGGTGATAGTCCGGACGGGAGTGGGCATCGTGGAGGACGACTGGATGTCGTCGCTGCTGAACCTGGAGAACGTGCGCATCCAAAGCAGCACGCTGGACAAGTTCTCCAGGAACATGCTGCCAAGGCCTGCGCCTAGGCTGCGCAAGCTGACCATCGGGTGAGCACCGGCTGCGTGCATCGCCCAGGAAAGCCATCGTCTAATCGATCGGAATCCACTACCTTCCTAATTTTTAATGTTTACGTACTCTCCTTTTCTCTGTATTGCACGCGTTGCATTTCCAGACCGCAAACTTGCTACACTGCGCTGTACCAAACCCTTGAAAAACTCTTCCTCAGAATACTCGCTGCCAGCTAGCGGTGACGACACGCAAGCTTCGGCTGATGCCGGAAATTGATCGTATACGCACGTGTCTCCATGCACCGATCGCCAAACCATAACTGTGTTTTGGATGGAAAGCTTGTGGTTGGCAAAAAAAAAAAATGTTCTGGTTTACACAAATGCCTTCCATATTCTGAAAACAGAGGGCTCTAAATTTACTAGCGTCGTTGACCAGGGGCCCTATTTTCTCAGTTGATCTATCGTAATAATGACTTGTAATTGGTTGGCCTCAGTCCTATGCGCAGGCCAATCCCATACCATTTGTATAAGCGACAATTGCATTGAGACCTTGAGCCTGTTTTAGTGGCGCCATGCGGCACATTCATTTTTTTTTTTTTTGAAATGATGAAAGTTCGCGTGGCCTAGAATGGAAGACCGCGCATGCGTCAACGTGACTCAATCACAGCGCTCAACAATGTGGAGCTTAACAAAGCACGCGCCTGTACATCTACACACACACACGAAGGGGCTGTGGTGAGCAGCCGATTAAAGCCATTCTGTCGCCGCTCGCAGGGACAGCTCTCTGATGTCGCTGCCTGAAGACTTCGGCGAGGACTTCCCCGTTCTGAGCCAAGTGAACCTGCGTCAGAACCTGATAAGCAGCTTGGACGAGCGCAGCCTGTCACCGCTGCGAAACAACAAAACGACCGTCGTGCTGTCAGGTAAGCGTCTCTGTTACACCATTGACTCGCTGTTGCAGTGCAACTCAATTCTTCACACTCTGCGCACCCCCGCATACTTGTGGCGCGATGTTTTGACGATGTGTCTGTGATGTCATATCTGCGATGTTGGGACATCAGCGGAGGACATCAAAGTGAGTTGCGCTGGTAATGAACAGGGCACGACTGAAGGACGGCGTGTGGACGTGCTTGCATTGGTGGTAGTTGTGAAGTACGGCTGAGTCAGCTTACATGCTCCGAGCGCAAGCATTGACGGCCAGTTGTAATTTTGAGGCGTAAGCCTTTCTTGGCTCATTAGTGGCGTGGACGGTAGTTGTACGCACGAATTGTCAATCAACAGTTGACAAGCAATATATATGTAATGAAATAAATAGTCAATAAATAAAAATAAACACAAATAAAAAATAAAGATGAATAATAAATACAAAACAATTAAAACAAAATAAGGACATAAAAATATAAATAAAAATAAAATAAAAACTGAAAAACAAAACCAGTAAGAAATAACAATAAAATAAAAGCACAGAAAGAAACATAGAAAGTGAAAAATGGAGGGAGAAAGAGAGAAAAGGAAAGGCTTCCGCATTTCTACTCTTAAAGCGGACTTAAGTGCAATCCTGTAACGTTTTTGTCATAATATGCCTCAGTGCGAGCTTGTCTCAGATCGCCCTATGTGAAAGTCATCTTACCGACAAAGCCCTATTGATTCACTGATTCGTTTTACAGACTTCCATGCGAAGTGTCGACGCACCTATTGCGTCGCTCTTTCATGAAGATTGTTTGATTCGGCAGTGTTATGTATTCCTCTGAATAGCACTGATGAAACCGTAGGTAAAGCCCCCGTGCAAAAAGAGAAGGCTGTACTCCTTGTCATCTGTCAGGTTGAGGCCTCACACCACCTAACTTAAGTCGTCGTACTAAATACTAAAGTCTCTACGCACTTTTAAATAGCAGGATTTTCAGCATGTGAACACTGTAGGTGCGAAGAAACGACTGCGCGCCTACCTTGCCCCTGACCTCACATTAACAATGAACAAGTGTCTGTAGAATTAGTACCCGCCACTTAGAGTCAGGTCGCCGAAGGATCTAGTACCGAGGCATCAACCTTCGTTACTAGGGACTCCATCATGGCGCCCTTTAAATATTTAAAACCTACAGGTTTGAGCTCCAAAGCTCCAAAGGTTGTGATCCTTGAGCTAGGAACACCACCCACAGCTCAAGACCCAACCCCTAACGGGCCCCTTCTCATTTTGAGGAATGAAGTTCAATACAACTACTTGAAGGTTAGAAGAATTCTCCTCCCAGCCCTCGAAAGTCAGAACTTCCACGGATGCTAAGGAGCCCCATTAATGAGGAGGAGGAGGAGGAGGAAGAAGAGGAAAGACAGTGAGGTAACCGGAAGAATAATTGGTTTGCTACACTACACGGGTGGAATGGAGGCTGAGGGATAAAAAATGAAAGAGAAAGGAGATCACTATGAAAGAGCCTCAATAAAAGTCCAGAAGAAAAACCTCAGAGTCTTTACTTTTTACACAAAGGTCGACGTTGTAAGTAAATAAAGTAAATAAATAAGCACTTATGTCTCACGAATTCTGTGCAGGGAACCCGCTGCACTGCGACTGCAAGGTGGCGTTCCTGCTGAGCTATCCCGACTCTGGACGTACCCCGAGTGCGACTCGCCTGAGGAACTCAGGGTACCTCTCTGAAAGAGCTCACCCCTGAGAAGCTAGGCTGTACCGGCCGCGGAGGAGCCCTGACATCAGGGCACGCATTGCCCAGCGCCCTCCTCCGATGATGAGGAGGCGTTGTAGTGAAAAGTGCCGACGATGGAAGAATGCAAAAATATAAATGGCGCGACTGGCGGCATGCGCGCGATCTCGGTGAAGCGGCATGAACAGCCTCACAAGCCGCGCAAGTTGAACGTCTTTTCCTGATGCACCACATCAACGAGACAATAAAAAAATTCAATGGATTTTTCCTTCCTGCCATAGCGTGTTGAGTAGGCTGCCAGCTGGTCTGTTGCCTCATCGCCTAGGTTCCTTATGAGGGAATTCCTATACCGAAAAACATGGATCCGAATCTCCACGCGGCAGAGACAGGCGCGGGCAGATTACGTAGAACGGCATCTAGCCAAGCTCGAAAACACGGTGTATACGACGCACATTATACCCGTGGAAAGGAATTCAACATGCATTAGAGCAACAGCAGTAGTGGTAGACAACACAGGCAAGCTGATTACCTGCGCAACCACCCGAAAGCTATAGGTTAGCTGAGGGCGGAGGAGGTCGCCGTGGCGCTGGCGGCGGCTGAAGGCTACCGGAGAAACAAGTCACTATACATCCTTACGGACTCAAAAGAAGCATGCAGAAACTACACGAAAGGTAGACTCTGCAGAGGCGCCTAAATGTCCTCCGTTTAAGTAGGGCATCTCAAACACAACACAACCACAGGATAATCTGGATTCCAGCACACACGGGAATAGAGGGCAACGAAAGGCGGATAGCTTAACTCGCGAGATACGTACCGAGCTGAGCAGCCACAAACCCTAGGTCACCACTATACCGTGAGATCGGATATTCGGAGATATTGAATTTTCACAGAGGAAAGCGGATTAGATACTCTCCTCCGCATAAGTCTCTACACAGCAAGAAGCAGCTAGTTGGCGGAGACTGCAAACGGAACTTTCTTAACTACCATCCTACACAATTCAGGACACATACCCGTGGTGCGGGCAACCCCCACGCTATACATATCACCTGGGAGTGCGAACGCAACTACGCATTCCACCAACACAAAACCCGAGAGCGAGCAATGGGAGAGCCGGCTCACAGCTGCGAGCTCACTGCCAAAGGGCACTAGTGCAGCACGCAAGCAAGCAGCTAGGCTCAGTGGAGCCCTGAATAGGGGACCAACCTTGCTGAAAGAGGTCAAGCGTTCGACAGCGATGAAGACGAAGACCGAACCGCCAATCTTAAGAGACCTCAATAAAGTCTCTCTCTCTCTCTCTCTCTCTCTCTCTCTCTCTCTCTCTCTCTCTCTCTCTCTCTCTCTCTCTCTCTCTCTCTCTCTCTCTCTCTCTCTCTCTCTCTCTCTCTCTCTCTCTCTCTCTCCTCTCTCCGCTCTCTCTCTCTCCTCTCTCTCTCTCTCTATCTCTCTCAACGGGAATGTTTTTATACTTCGATAGAATGATAAAAAAACTTCAGTGCTAAGCCCTCCGGCTTATAGCACGAATCAGTGAAAGAAAGCTGTTATAGCTTTTGTTTAGTCATTAGCCCTACATTCTGCCGAGGAACCACCCTCAGGTTGGTTGCGCACTCCTCCGCCCTCGTCAGAGCCTCCGGTAACAGCGTCCTCTACTGTCGCCCACTAGTTTTATTCCTCTCCCCTAAATGCGGAGAAGATTTTCCTCTCTCCATTTTTCCTCCCGCCACCGTGACAGGTGTGAAATCTAATTTATTTATTTGATTTAATTTATTTTACTTAACATAAATTTAATTCAATTAGAAATATAAATAAATTAGTTCCTAAGTAATTAAGGTGTTACGGCTGACGCTACAGGTTCCACGGTATAGAATGCAGGGCTCTATGGTTAAACCAAAGCTATAACAGCTTTCGAGTGCAAAAGAATGCTTTGGTGATTCGGCCACATTTTCTTTTGTTACGTTTCTACAGAGTGAAGTACGAACGTTCGGTTCAGTTTCTACATTGCAAAAATATACTGCGGAGGCATTCGCCTGTGTTGTGGCTACCGTGGGTGGACCGCAATATTCCGGAACTATAAACACATAAATTAAAACGAAATGCGAATTCCGAGTCAGGTAACGAGTCTGGTTGCCAAGCGATGCGTGGCAAGCCCCAGCCGGGGTGCTAAATGTTTTCTTTTTTCCAACAAAAAAAGAAGAAAACACGCTCGTGCTTTCCCTGCATGCGCCCAGTGGCGACAAGAGAGGTGAATGCACCTTCGCGAGCCGGTCGCGTAATCTTCCACATCCGCGACGAGCGACAGAAGCACCACGTCTGGCAGTAGACACTCGACGTCGTCCCGGCGATAGAGATAGTGTGCGGTTTCTGCCAGGTTCATCGGTCGCCAGGACAGGCTTTTACGTTGCTATCGTTTTGTCTTTAACTTTAAACGTGCCTAGTTAGGCGAACAACGTTACGTGACTCCAGCTCGGAGTCGTGTTACTTCTCCGAACCACATTCGTTTTAGTCCCCTTCAGCAGCGGAGTTTCGAAAAACACTCGCTTTCAGAAATCCTCGTAACTAATAGAATATGTGCAAACAAGTCTCCCCGAATGGATAGGCAAGTGGTTGGACTGTTTACTCCACAAATGTGTTTTGTGACTCTAAGTGTGACGTACAGTCGCGGGACAAATTACATGGACCCCGCTTCGCAGTTCGAACTGTTCTTTCGCGTTGCGTAACAGAAATAAGAGAAGATTTTTTGCCCTCGTGCGCAGGCATACATGCGGTATTTACTGGCATAAGTACCAAACACGCAGTGACTTTCTTTGTGTAACGCGCCAGGGGTACGACTGCAAAAACAGCATGTCCCATACGATTCTGTCCGCGACTGTATTCAAGGAAAGGCAGCCTAAAAGGCAACAATTCGCCTTAACGAACGAAGTATCTTTTTACTTCTGCATCCAACTTGAAAATGCACCAAAGAGTTAAGAGAGTGCGTTGTTGGGCGAGTCGGTCGACCATTATAAACAAAGGCGCACAATAACAAGGGCGAGAAAAGTACACAACAAGCGACGTCCTTGTTTGCATGTGCCCCCTTGTTGATCACGGTTGACCGACTCGCTTAAACGCACTCTCTCTAACTCTTTGGTACAGTACACTTTTTTTTCGCTGGAGTGATAAAGTGCTCCCTATCCCATTGTTTCGAACTCTACGTAGCAACCACAACTTAGTCGAGGTACAGTCGCTTCCACAGGCGGCGCGTTGACGTCCCCAACGTGACCCATGCTGCACATGTCGGGGTGGGTCAGTTTGTGGTTTCGCCGACGTCGCGGTGACTGTCCAGGGTGACAGCCGCACAGCGTCACTCGGGTGTCAGTTTCAGGAGAGATGAACGCAGATTGCCGATTGTCAGCCTCGCCCATGAACCCTGCCCGTGATGTCATTGGTCCTCTCCTCCCTCTTCCCATTCTCTTCCATCCTCCGAGCAAAGTGAAAAAGGAAAAAAAGGGTTCTCCGCTGACTTAATATTCGCGTCATCATGCAAACAGAATGGTAAGAGTCAGTATAGACGTCTTTACTTACAACGGATTTCTTGCTAGGATCTAATTGCTCATGTGCACAATGCCCGTGCGTAATTTCCGCACCACAGTTGCACTAACGAGCCTAAGGCAGTACGCCTTCGCATAATGAAACATTTTCAATACTTAAAGATGACTCATTCAGGTTAAACTGCAATATTTACTCAAAACATGAACAGGTGAGCCAAGGGAAAACTATTTTTGTAATGCTGCTACAACGCCCACGAATTAACCTGTTACCCGCGAGAGAATCTCTACCTTTGTCATGAGGCTTTCGCAGAAATCTTTCGGATGACAGCCGCATGGCATCATCCTCACCATCAGCCTGACTACACCCACTGCAGAGCACAGGCCTCTCTCATGTCTCTCCAATCAACCCTGCCCTTTACCAGCTGCGCCAACCCTATGCCTGCAAACTCCTAACCTCATCCGCCCACCTAACTTTCTGCTGCCCCCTGCTACGCGTACTTTATCTTGGAATCCACTCCGTTACCCTTAAGGACCAGCGGTTATCTTGCCTTCTGTGAACAAGACCACAATTCTGTGAACAAGACCCGAACCTGCACTGAACACAGCTCTTAGGCCCTCGTATGCGTGGTACCATTGCACAGTAAGATGGAGCACGCAAAGTAAAAAGGAGCATGCGAGCGGAGAAAAAACTTGCATCGCGACGCCCTCTAGCGTCGGCTGCTTATGCATACAGCGAGGGCGCACGTGGCGACTCCGGCTGAACAGCGCTTCACTTCTGATGTTCGCCTTATCAGAGGCCCGGGCGAAGCAGAGAAATTTTTCCACAGACCCATGCTTCGTTTTTCTCTTAGGGCACCCGTACACGCCGATGAAACTTAACGCTACAGCAACCCATCGATTCACACCTTCAAAGCCTGAAAGGGCGTATCAATGTCTCTGGATATTTGCATCGAACTCGGACAACTCATCTCTTTAATCCGGACCATTTACTGCTACGACTTTCACAGCCCGGCTGCACCTTCGGGACGTTTATCCCCACACACCAACGTTTAATCTCGTTCATACAATTGTGCTGCTGCTGTTCTAAACTAACTTTTATGTACATCAATATGATAACATCTCCACATATATTTTCTTTGCTAAAGCGTCTATGTCCTATAAATCAATTTATGCGAGAGTGAAAACCATCAAACCTATTAGTTTTGTGGATATGGTCTTTGTGGTGCGTGAAAACGGCATAGCGAAGCTTAAACGCTGGCAGAACAGCATCTTCGTCCCACGAGGCCAATATACAAACTAGCAGTTCAGCTTACGCTACTTGGACATGCTAATGACCGCCTTCGGCCTCCCCGGCGGTCGCTTTTCTCTTGCTTTCAAGACGCTCGAGACACGATGCAGGAGCCTGTCAAGCGCGGAGCATCACGCGTCCCTCACCGCGGGGCCAACGTAACACGAACGTTATCCAAATCCGTGCGGTCAAGCACCCAGGAAGACGCGAACCTTATCTCACGCTCATCGCAATCTTATAAGAAAGCCCGCGCCTCTCTCGAGGGCCTCAGTTTTTGCCAAAAGCTGCGCCCGCGCGGACGGCACTACACCGACGGATAGGCAGTCGGGCAGGCAACGAAGGGCAGAACAGGAACCGAGGACAGAGATGAGTACGGGCGTGGTGCTGCTGGCGCTGGTCGCGGCGGCGGTCGCGTCGCCTTCGTGCCTGGACACGAGCAACCACTACTACGACGAGCGGGAGTACACCTGCCAGGGCTTCACGAGTGTGTCGGACTTTGAAGAGCACATTCCCAGGGACCTCACCTACCCTCGGTTGCGGTTCGTCCTCAAGGAATGCCTCGTGGACCACATTCCTGGATCCGCGTTCGTCTCGGTGCCCGCGCTCTCCCTGGACCTGGACAACTGCAAGGCCAAGACGTTCTCGAAGCCGGGCGCCAATCCGTTCGACGGACTCGAGGAGACCGTGTCCCGGATCGGCTTCATGCACAACAGCACGCTGCCCGAGTCGTGGCAGCTGCTCAAGAACCTCAACAGGCTCAAGGAGGTGGCCTTCTACATGATGGCCGGCCTCGACCTGACGCGCGACTACAACAACCTGCCGCAGAGCATCCGGCGCGTGCTCATCTTCCGTTCGAGCATCGTGCGCATTGACGAGAACTGGCTGTCGGGCATGAGCAACCTGGAGGAAGTGTGGATCCAGGAGAGCGACCTCAAGTACTTCCACCGCTCCATGCTGCCCCGGCCAGCGCCCAAGCTGTGGCGCTTGCACTTGCAGTAAGCCCGCCACGCACTCTGCCATTGCATTCCTATTGGCCTTGCGGCATGCTATAAAGTGCTGCAGAAAAGCACTCAAGTCTCGTGGTAGCCACTGGTAGTGGCAGTAACCGTGGAACTCACGGCAGCAAGATTATGTAAGAAAAATTGATCTTCGTTGATTTGCAGTTGCCGTGGGCTCATGAATAGAAGTCAAGAGGGCTGGTTGCGCCGATGTATAGGCTTGAAGTGTAAGGGTCTCGGCTAAATATTGAGCCACGGCGAACTTAGAATAGATAGCAGACATCCGCGTCTTTTCTGAAGCGTGCTCTTGCGAGAGACTCCTTGCGGAACAGGAAGGTCATGGGTATACTTCTTCGATTACAAGGCTTCCGAAACGCATTCGTCCATCCTCTCCAGGCGATCCGCCTGAGCAAAGCACACGATTAGGTTAGACATCCAAATTTTGTTTCTAATTCTCATTCAGGTTTAGGTGATAAAGTTTGTGTGATTCGGTAAATATTCAGTGCTTAATTCGTCTGTTTGTTTGTTTGTTTGTTTGTTTATTTATTGATACTGTCAGCCCAAGAAGGGCTTTTACAGGAGTGGAGAAAAATATACAACAAAAAAAAGGCAAGTCCCGCTCCAAGTCGACAACAAAAAGACAACGAAAATGCAAAGCAGAGGTAGTATATGTAAGAAGTGGCACGAAGTGAATAAGTGAGGAAAAAAAAACGCTCGTATTATACGCATCAGAAACAGAATCTACATAGACGCAATCATATCAGGAAAGATTACAGCCTCTAACCCAGCTGTAGAAGCACTGACAGTTGAAGATATGGCAACTGAATCTGGCAGTTCATTCCATTCTCTAATCGCTCTCGGAAAAAAAGCTGTATTTGAAAGTATCATTGCGTGTAACCGCTGGCTGTATGTATAAACTGTGCCTGTGTCGGGAGCGTTGGTCCAGTGAAATTACACAAAATTCAGGTAAGTTAATTTTAACCTGGTTATGAATAATTAGAAATAAAAATTTTAATCGGTCAAATTTCGTCCTTAGCTCTAAGGGGGGAAGGTTTGCACGCCTGTATAGTTCAGTAGGAGAGTGCCCGCGTTGGTATTTATTAAATATGAATCTTGAAGCCAGTCGTTGAACCCTGTCCAATTTATTTCTGTTAGTTGTGTGGGTGTGTGTGGGTCCCATATTATTTTAGAATATTCAATAATTGGCCTTATTAGCGTCTTATAGGCTATGGTTTTCACTTCAGGAGTTGCATTATACAGTCTGCGTTTAGATCGGTTTGCAGCCCAACTCTATTTGGGCTGGTTACAACGAAGTAAGATCACCTGATATCTGCTCATTGTTTCTAAATAAAATTTTAACGATTAAGTTTCGTGATAAAAGGACATGCCGGTGAAGTGACACAGCTAACATGTAGAATAAATTTCATGCACGAGTAATTAAAGGCAATAAAAAATAACTTCATATTTCTGCATTTAACTTAGGACGAAATTAAAGGGTGCATGATTCTACTAGTAAGCTAAGAGAAAAAAAAAACACGTTTCGCTCATACTTCGTTGATAATGGTAGCACTCGCTGACTGCGAGTTAATTGAGTGTTAACCTTGTTATGCATGGAGCTGTGCGCAGAGCAAATTTGTGCTAGGAAAGCGTAATCCACTTCAGGCTGATGGGAACAATATATGAAAAAAATTGCGGCCGATCAATCTCAGGGTATACTACGAGCGACCAGTGCTATCTGGTTCGCGAAACGACTAAAGCAATGATGACGTCATGCATGCTTGCCATTGACACCTAACTCCGTTGCCACTGCTTCTGAACTGCCACTGAACACACACAAATAGCCGCAGTCGCCTATCAATGACTGGGCGCATTCGTGGCTGAGAGGAAGAATGCTCTGTATCAGTCTGGATTAGGTCTTCCGGCTCGAATTATGTTGCCCATAATAACGGCTTTAACCACAGGGTGCACGATTGTCTACCGCTCAGCTCTGGCATGAGACATGCGGACTAGGCTAAGACACCTATCGCTACAAAAATTATGAATAACAATACGTCGCTTGTCCGTGCTTTGATGGTAACAGTAAGCAAAAACCAACGCCTCTGCCACGACTTTGTGGTCCATTTATGTCTCATGACTTTGCATAGGGAGCTCGATTTACCCAACTAAATAATGACAAGTGTGAAAGCACGCTTCAACTCCTAACAAGCCGACCGCAGTCACACGATTACGTAGAGAAATCATGCATTGAACTTCATGCCCAGACAGATCGCAGTTGCCTGGCGACCTGTTACCGCCTACATATAAACTTAGCGTACACCACGTCAGTTTTATCGGGCTTGGCCACTACGAAAGCGATTAGAAGAGCCAGGAGTTCATCGTATGCCCAAAATGTACGCTTCACTTTCATTGTCAGATAGGTTACGCTACGTGACACGCACTCGACCGATCAGGTGGCACATATCTTTCACTCCGGCACTGTGCTAAATCCCAAACATTGGGACGAGTTGCTACAGTCACAACACAGCAGATTTTTTGCGGCGGTTCGCCCAGCAAGCATGCCGAGTGCTCCACTCAACGGTACGAGTTTTGTTCATCGCTACACTAAGACGCCCCCCCCCCTTCCTTTCCTTGTTCACATACTCGTTTTTTTTTTACATTTCACGAAGCCTGTTCGATATGCATTTTTCAACGGCGCCACAATGGCTTTTGGAAAGATGCATGCTGAGTGCTTTCTATTCATAACACTATTCCGGCTTCAAAATCACACCGAGTTTATCTCTCGACCGTTACACGGGGCGCCGGAAGCTACGGTCGAGGTCACCGCGTTCTTGCTTGCCCGCGTAGGAACTGGCTTTGTCCCGAGTTTGTAGCTGCGCAGCCCGACCAGCGTTCCCACGGTTGTGTAACAAAGCAGCGAGCTTTCCTTCGTTTTCTCTTTGTGCATGCGTGATTGAGAGAGAGAGAGAGAGAGAGAGAGAAGCCGGCTGGAGGAAGTTGGCTCAGAACAGTACTGTTAGTCGTTGGGCATTCTGTGCTGCATGGCTTTTTTTCTCTTTTCGTGAGGCTTTTAGTGCGAAAGAGAGTGAAAATATTTATGCGAAGAAAACACTTTGACTTCGTCCGAAAATTTAAACTTGGAAAGAACTGCGCTTCAAAATGAAAACTAAGGTGAAACGAGGGAGACATCAACAATAGGGTCAGAAAGGGCACATTCATTCCGCACTATTCACAAAGGCCTGGTGGAAAACAAAGGTGACCAGTGGCGCACGAAATGTCATCCTTTTTCCCACGGCAGTAACCTAGTGTAGATCGCTTCCTGGCATTTGCTGCGAATTCAAAAGAGGAACGCACAGTATGGAGGCTTCGCGTGGGGTTTTCTTTTCTTTCTTTTGGTGAACAATAGCTGCCTAAACAGGTGTAGTGCTTTCACCAACCTCTGATTCAGACTGGACATAATCGCTATTCAGGGAAGCACCATAATGAATAGAAGTCCCGAGTGTATGAACGCGGAAGCGTTCACTCTGTTTGTACCGCTTCCCTGAAACAAAGTGTCAGGAGTTTCAGGAGTAGACGAACTAACGCCACAAGCGAGCAAGACCAGAAATGCGTGCAAGAAGCATGTCCTGAATGCTGATGTTATACTCCGCGCAATTTCCAAAGGGAAGTCCGGTGATGTAGTTGACGCATGTAATGCGACCCGCCAAGGCCCACAACTTTTGAAGCTTCCCATACTCAGGAAGAAGACCACGTATCAAATCTGGCGGTGGATAGCACCAGCCTGTCATGTGATTTAATTTCGGCACCTTCTGATGTTGATGAAGTCCGAAAAAAAGGAACGACATCCGTCTTCAGGTGTGCCCTGCAGTCTTGTGCTGCTCGTGAAATGCCTAATTTCGCGTGCACGTGAGTGCATATGACAAACTGCTGGAACCTGCAACTTAGTCTCGGAGTGTCCAAAGGCAAATGGTTCTCTCATTTCCTTGGTCTAATGAGAAATCAAAAGCTTCTGCTCTTAGCTGGCACCCACAGGCGATGAAGTATGTTACGCGCACAAGCACTGTAGCGTAAAGTGACAGCGGTGGTGTTTCGACGTTCGATCCATTGCAGGGGCTGCGGCTTGACGTCACTTCCGAGGGACTTCAGCGACGACCTCCCGGCCATGCGGCACCTGAGCGTCGAAGAGAACCTCATCACCACATTCGACGAACTTAGCCTCGAGCCGCTGAGGAAGGAGCGCACCTACGTCGGGCTGTACGGTATGCGAGTGCGCTCTCTGTTAACGCATGATACGCTTTCTACAGAGGGATGCAACTCAAGCGCGAAGCGGCTTTTCCCGTCAAAGCAGCCACTTCCAGCCAATGGCGTTGGCCGATTCTCACGAGGCTGTCAGCGTGATAATGCGGGGAGTGGCAAATGAAAGGGGACAGACCCCTGCTTCCATTGTCGGGGATAGTCCCCGCCCTGCATTGTCACGCTAGCAGGCTCATGAGAATCGACCGAGGCCATGGGCTGGAAGGGGGTCCTTTGACGGGGAAAAGCCGCTTCGTTCTTGAGTTGTATCTGACTATAGCGAGCGTGCTGTGCGTAGCACATCGGCACACAACCACAACCATTAAGTGAAATGTATTCGAAGTCCGAAGGTATATACGTTCACCAAATCCAAAGGGACGTCATAAACCGAGTAAGTGAAATAACTTAGTGAGAGTGGTTTCCGCCGCTCTCCTGGTAGGGACCTTAGTTCCGGAATCCGGTGCCTTCAGCACCCGTATTGTCTCGATGGAGCAGCTACCGCTGCCCCTGTAGGTTGGAGCTGACCAACCGCGCTTCCCAGGTAGCGAGTGAGGGATAGCGACGGGGGATTGCCCTGAGGTCCCGGCACATGCTCTCATATAAGGTGGCAAAGAGAGGGCTCTCGCATGCATGTGGAGCAGTATCCGAGGAAGAGAGTGGCAGAAGGAGTTGTGCAGAGACGGAGATGAGGGTATGAGTCGGTTTGGAACGGTGACGAGGCAGTGGCGTCGCACGGGAGAGGCTAGGGTGAGGAGGCAAGTAAACTGTATGATCCTGTCGATGGCAGTCTAGGATTTCAGCGTTAAGATGTAGAGGACTGGGCTGGAAGTCCGCGCTGGTGCCTCTTGTGGGCCGGGTGTCTCTTCCAGTGGAAGCTGGTGCGTGAGCTCTCGGGTAAAGGCTGAACACGTTCATTTCCGACGAGAGAGGCGCATGGCCAAAAATTGAGGCTAAGTGTAAGGTAGGAAAGGAGGACGTGCATGCAGTGTTTTGTGGTCGTCTCCAGCATACGAGAGGCTGCTGAGTGAAGCTCACCGTGCGAGAAAACCAGACAGGGATCCTGGGAGTCCGTTGCTATGATAACCTCCGTTGACGGTGCACCGAAAAGGTACGAATGACGTGTGCCACGGCAAATTTAATGGCTGTAATTTTTAGGCTCAAGAAACTGCGTATTTCGTAGCGATTGTGCGAGGTGCACAGAGTCGTCTTTATGACCAACCACCGCTCTAACTCCCGCCTGTCGAGAAGGGTAAGCAGTCTCGCATGTGTAGAGAATCTGTCGTGACCGCACCGTCCGAAAATACCCGAGCGAAGGTCTGCGCACTCGCCCGTCGTCGGCCCCCACGTCGTTGGTGATTTATATTTTTAGGAACTCGGATTATCTTTATCTTTCCCATAATGTGGGCACCATAGAGGTTAGATGGGGCAATGTAGTGTCTCCGGAATAGAAATAGCAGAGGGAGTGCAGTACAAATAGACTTTTTGGGGTGTCTAGAAGCTTGGCAGACTGACTCTTGCGGTATGCGTCCAAGAGCTCATTCAGGGTGCTGTGTGCTCCTAACCGAAGGAGTCCTTAAGTATTGAGTAGATGAAACGCGCAAAAGACAGCACACAGACAAAGGATAGCAGAATACAGGAAGAATAACACGATACAGCCGCTTCTCGTGTAATTCTTTGTATGTGTGCTGTCTCGTAGTAGCGCCTGTCTCGTGTTATTCTTTGTCTGTGTGCTGTCTTTAGTGCGCTTCATCTACTCAAGCTACTCACCAACTTGCCCCAGAACGTGTTCTACTGCAATACTTTTCTTCTACAGTGGGCCCTTTTCTATATGTCTCTTCAAAAAAAAAAAGCGCCTGTCTCGTGTTATTCTTTGTCTGTGTGCTGTCTTTTGTGCGCTCCATCTATTCAAGCTATGCACCAAGTCCGTAAGTAGACGCATATAAAGGAATTCCTGACGCTTTCATGTATGCCGTGCGCACTAAAACGCCTATGGTGTTTCGTTAGGTTTGCGTGACGTTCTGAGAGGAAAGATGGTAGGAAAGCCAGCTACGGACTGAGGTTCGCACTGCGTAGATATGGTCCCTTTCTCGGAGCCTCCATTTCCGGGCGGTGATTCGACGGAGCACGTCGATGATGGTCCGCATTCGGAAGGAGAGCGCCCAGAAAGTGTGGCTCGCTCCTTCGTCGTCCTGAATGTACAAGTAGAAAATCCGAAGAAGTGGGAGTTGGTTCCCCCCCCCCCCCCCCCCTCCCGGCGGGACGCGCATGAGCGGGGAGCAATTCGAGGTTCGGCTTTTGGGCTTTCGCAAGAGGATTACCTCCGAATTCTCTGCTGCACAGATAAGCCTCCCCTCCCCCCCCCCCCCCAACCTCACCCCTCCTTTCTTCCCGTCCTGTATACGCCTGTACTACGCCATGGTCTCCTGGAAAGCAGTTTCGATCTCCCCAGGTGGTCGAAATTATTCCGGAGCCCTCCACTACGGCACCTATTCTTCCTTTCTTCTTTCACTCCCTCCTTTATCCCTTCCCTTACGGCGCGGTTCAGGTGTCCAAAGATATATGAGACAGATACTCTGCCATTTCCTTTCCCCAAAAACCAATTATTATTATTATCTATCTGTACGAGTTACACGATTGAAATCCGAAGAAGGCCAACTAAATCCAAAGACCACTCGGGAGACCTTGCTTGATGTTTTGATGTTTAAAATGTGATAAATCACACTGGCAAGGCAAACACTAAAGCGGACGGCGGATTAGGGGCATGCGCTAACTTTTATCTTGCTCTAGATGCGGACCCGACTAAGAAATTAGCGTCAGCGCTTGTTCCTTGTCTCTCTCGCGCTTTGCTGCTTGTCTTGGCAGTGCGCTTTTCTACTTTGTAAACCATAAACACAAAGGCACCCCAAGGAAGTGTTCGATTCCAAAGAATGTTATGCAAGAGAACCGAAATAAATCCTAGGCAACCCGGAAAAGGCCCAGATAGGTTTTCAGTCATTTAGGAACACAAAGAACATCTTGGCCAGTGTTATGTATAGATGCATAGCTAAACTGTGTATGCTCCAGTAGCTTTCAGGAGCGAATGATTAAAAAATTACGACGTAAGTTTTGTATAAATCCAAGAAAAAAGCAGAATTACCAGAATAACTTTTTTAATGGGAAAAATGGTCAGCAACCTTTGTCAAGATGCTAATAAGCAGATTTTTGTTGTTTACCCTCCATTTTTTGTTCTTTTGCGAAAAAAAACGGAATAAATTCAAATTGAAATCGAAAAAAACATCGTGAACATGAAGCACTTGCGGCGACTCATCGTGCACATTTCAGCCCTATTGGTGATGACGAACTAGTAATGAGCAAGCTGTTTTGCTGCGTCTCGAAAATAGTTTGCAAGGAATAACAGCATTCAGACTCAGAGCCTGATGAAGGAATATATTCTGTGGTTTGCCGCGGAATGTCGAAAATAACGCAGTACTATGCACCTGAAACCACGAAAACTGCGAAAATTAAAAAACATCCCTCAGTTGTGCCTCACAGTTAGCCGGCCCGATCCTGGCGCGCAGGATGTCGACGTTAGGCTTGACGCCCCAAATTCAACCACAGTGGAGCGAAATACGAACTCTGTATTTCAAATGCAAACTCTTCGGATAGAAAACAACCTTCCCCTTCGAGCAAACGAAGGGGTAATTCCCAACTAATCGACTCGAACAAGAGAAATGAAAGGCTCCGGAATCGACTTCACAGTCCCTTGAACGTGGTTTCCCTAAATATTCCCTCGTCGATATTGATATTCTTTACGATGGAAAGGCGTCGGGCTAGACGGCTGTGGATTCAGCTCAAGGAAGATAAACACAGCAAGAGCGTAGACGAGGGGCAGGCAGCACACAGACACAGACGTTGTGCTTGCATTTGTGGACCTTTTCTCTCGTCTACATCCTTGGGCTGTTTTCTTCTGAGAATATTGTCCTTGTGTTCTCCTGTGCGTGCTGCGTAGAGTTCCTCCGCGTGTTCCCTAAGGACGGAGGAGCTCTGATGAGCTCCAATGAAAGCTAGGTAAACATTCATACTAATTACCAGGCATTCGGGACACGTGATTCAAGTTCCCCTGCCTGCCACCACGTGGCGCATGGCTTTGAGCATTCAAAAATAGCGCGTTGACATCATCCGTGACGTCAAAAAGAAATAGAATGACCGAACGGCTGTGGAACAGTACGTGATAGGCTCATAGGCTTAGCGGTGGCTGGGCGCTGTCCCAAACTTCCGGTAATGTTCCATTCCCCGTGCTGCAGGGAACCCGCTTCACTGCGACTGCCGCATCAAGTTCCTGCTGGGCTACTCGGACAACTGGCGCTTCCCGCAGTGTGCTACGCCCGAGTCCCTGAAGGGCCGCCGCCTCAACGAGCTGACCGAGGCGCAGCTCAACTGCTCGGTCACGACCACCACCACGACGACGACATCGACCACGACCAGCGAAGCCCCGGCCGCCGTGCCAGGGGGCTTCTTTCCTTACTACAGCGACGACGTGTGACAACCGACGTGGCGCTGGCACGGCACAGACGGGGACTGCAGAGTGGGCGGGGAATAAAGGAACGGGTCCTCTGGACGGGCCTATACCACCGGAATTGGCTTACGCTGTGCGGACTGCCCTTATTTCTGGCAACATTTATAACAGTGTTCGGCACTGCCTATCTGCGAGAGATGTGCTCGGGTGCCGATGCGCTCAGCGGCCGCCCTGGTGGCTCTGAAAGACATACAGGAGGGTACGCCCTGATCTAGGAAGAAATAAAGTGCTGCAAGGATAAGTCCTTTGGAGCTAGGTACGAACTGACGCAATCATTAGTGCCTAAAGCAGTATTCGCACGGGCAAGCCCGGCAAAGAGAGATAAGCACTGCGTCGCTGGCCGGTGGAACTGCCTCCACTGCGCCGCATTCGCAAGGAGAGCCGGGACATACGAACCAGCGGGGAAAACAGCGGATGCCGCTGCAGACTTCCCGCAGAGCACGAGCTGGGAAGATTCCAGGTACGCGAAGAAAAGAATAATTGGTTATGTGAATAATAATTGGTATTGGGGGGATCTCTGGTCTCTGCAGCCTCTCCCGAAATGAGGTTCCAGCCAGACTGGGCGCTGACTTTATGATTGGTTGGGCGTCCAGTTTGAACCTATTTCCTTTATATTCGCGAATTGGATCCAAAGTATTATGTCTCTGAGTGCACAAAACTTTTCGCACGCCACAAAACTGAAAAGAAGCAGTGAAGGCGAACGAAAAGTAATACGAATAACGCTAGGGGCGACAATTTTAATTTCACTTCAAACTTTCTATTCAAACCACACCGACAGGGCATCGAAAAAAAGGAAATCCCGCCGCCACACCTTGCCAAAAAGTGTGAAGAGAAAAGCCGGACAAAAGGCTAAGCTAGGAGGGGGGGGGGGGGGGGGGGGGGGGGGGGGAGAACCAGTGTTAAACTTCCAACGCATCAAATTACTTAAAGTAAGTTTCCTATAGTGCTTACTGTAACCTGGTCACAATTCACTTACTACGGATATTGCAACCTCATTGATCAGTGAGATTCATTCTTCAGTATACGAATTTTCTCACCGATCAATAACCTTGCACGATCAAGTCGAAGAGCAGAACTCACTACTGCTTTTAAGTTGCGCATGACCTGGAATATGAGAATAAAAGTCCTTACAACAAGCAACCCAAGAGATAAGTGCGTAAACACTGAGCACCTAGCTGCGTAACGTAAATAACGTGCTATCGGGTCCACCAATACGTTCGGTTGACATGATTCTCGAAAATGTACTACCTAACCCATGTTTTGAAGTTTAACAGAGCGATGGTAACAGAATCCATAAGTGCAAAATGCGAGAAATGCACACAAAGGGTAGTTGACACGGAGGCTGACAGACAATCACAAGCAACAAGCGTTATTTAACGCCCCGCTGGACAAAGGACGCTTATGTAAGCTTCCGAATAGTTGTACTCTCGAAAATCTTGAGGAAGAGAAAAGGGTGTATCTGCAGTGTCTTTCAGCCTCTTCCAAGCTCAGTATCTTATGTAATACACAAGGAACCACCTGTGGAAAAAAGTTTTGTTTGGGGAAGGAAATTACGCAGTAGCTGTCTCAATTCTCAGTGGCCCACTCAATAGCGCCGTGACGAAAGGGAGGAAGGTGGGAGTGAAAGCAGAAAGGAAGAAAGAGGTGCCGCGTAGTGGAGGGCTCCGGAATAAATTCGACCACCCAGGGATCTTTTACGTGCACTGACATCGCACAGCACACGGGCGCCTTTGCGTTTCGCCTCCATCGAAACGCGGCCCCAACGGTCGGCTTCGAACTGGGGAAAGAAGATCGACAAACTGTGACTACCCTTGAAGAAATGTTCGCTAAACCGAAATGAGCCTTCACAGCGGTCAGTTTTGGTGAACTGATGTAAATATCGAGCATCACACTTTCACTTCCAAATACTGCAGATCCAAGGCATGTGTTATGCACCCTCTTTCTGCAAAACGCAATAATTTTCTGCTGAACCCTGGAATTCAATAAGGCCACCATCGTAAACCGGGCGAGTTAGTCTGTGCTTCTATGCGCCGCGTGTTGGGCGGCGATTCTTGCCTCTCCTGAAGATATTCATAAGCTAATGTTTTCATGCTACTTGTCTTTTATTATTTTCTTATTTACCAAATGGGCTTAGAGTTCCTGTTTTCGTCGTATGTACGATTCACGCACGTGCGATTGATCCGTAGTTCCCGGGTTCGAACCCGACCGCGGCGGCTGCGTTTTTATGGAGGAAAAACGCTAAGGCGCCCGTGTGCTGTGCGATGTCAGTGCACGTTAAAGATCCCCAGGTGGTCGAAATTATTCCGGAGCCCTCCACTACGGCACCTCCCTCTTTCTTTCTTCTTTCACTCCCTCCTTTATCCCTTCCCTTACGGCGCGGTTCAGGTGTCCAACGATATATGAGACAGATACTGCGCCATTTCCTTTCCCCCCAAAACCAATTATTATTATATTATTGCCGCCGCAAGTGGCTAAGGAGAGCGCAGTGCAAGAACCAGTGTGCAAGTGATTGCGGAAAAGGAAGCAACGCTAGAGAAAGCGAAAAGCTAATCGTCAAGTGGTATGACAGTGTGTGTGCGTCAGCGCGGCTCCG
Source organism: Amblyomma americanum (assembly GCF_052857255.1). Taxonomy (NCBI): domain Eukaryota; kingdom Metazoa; phylum Arthropoda; class Arachnida; order Ixodida; family Ixodidae; genus Amblyomma; species Amblyomma americanum. The sequence continues at coordinate 60,075,129 of NC_135502.1, forward strand.
ATAACATGAGTGCACGAATATAATCTTTTCCTTCTAGCTTCTTTAAGCATTTTAATTGTTTTGTTGTTTTTTTGCAGCAACTTCCCGCTTGAGCGAACTCCAAGAGACCTCGAAAAGAAGTTCGCTTAACTGAAAAGTTTATTGAACTGAATCTCAATATATATGAAATGCACAAAACAGCGCAACGCCTACAAAATAACAAACCTGTTAAAAAAAATATTTAATAATGTGCAGGAATGTGTACGAAGTGCATAATAATCTGTCTGGCTCATTTGCATAACTTACTACTCACGTGCATGCATAGGTGCCGTATTTACTCGCATATTGATTTGCGTTATATTACGTTGAGCATCGCAATTGTGTTAACCACACTTACTTTTGTTTCACACCTGCGTGATAGTTGCAAGTGAAATGTATTCCTATGTGCATTTTTTTCCTGGTCACCATTTCTGCGAGTCATGTACACGGGGGCCTGTACCTTTGTCAAGTGAACTAACTTGCACTTTTTGTTCGGGCCTCCTTCCATTTTTTTTATGGAAAAACAAACCTGATCCTGATACGCCGTGTAGATCGAAACCCCCCCGCCCTCAACTTTGGAAACTGAAAAAAAAAAGAAAAGGTCGAGAAGCCTTATTGGTCGTCCAACGGAAACTCCGATCCGCCAACATTCCGCAACAGCGCATCACTTTTCCGAGCTGCGAAGGCTCCGTCGGACACTCGTCAGAGGAGATGACGCACACGAGCGTCTAGCACGAATTCCGAGCATGAAGCATGAGCATGAAGCGCCGAGCATGATGCATGAACACTTTGCCCATTGAGACGCGCCATAGCATGCGCGATAATTGAACGCCTTCCTTTCGTTCTCTTCAAGTTGAGCAGACACCCTGAACGTCGTTACTGTTAACGCAGTTACTGTTAACAGCAGTAATCCTCTACGGGCTCACGAAAAGCCTGACATTGTTACTGCGCGCGACAAGGCCCCGTCCAGCTGATTATTAGAGTATCTGGCGCAAATTCCGACGGCACCGAGTCCGGTCTGCTGCCGCAGTTCTAGAGACAAAACCCGCTCTGAATGCCTCTTGTGGACATGTGCCCTTCCTGGCATGTGCCTTTTTTTTCTCCGCTGTTACCAAAGGCCACGGTTGCAGCTCAGTCTCTGGATTTGTCCTTCGTCTTGACTACTCAGTGCCTAAATTTCCTGAACATTTCCACACTATATATATCTAGTCTTTTTATTACAATTAATGGTAATGAGTTTATACCGTTTTATTTAATTAGTGCTTTATTTATTTATCGTTGAGGGTTATAATTTTATTGCGTCTTTGACGCAACAATCCTTCCAGATTATCATGGCAGCATTGCATGGGTCAAATGTCTGATTCTGGTTGTATAGTGTATTGAGATATCTAGGCGTTTCAAGTACCCACACTCGCACGCACACACACACACGCACTAGTATCTGATGAAGACATGACCAACCAAACAATAGTAAAACATTATTCCGTCTACTTTATTTATAACATGTACCTACCAGTTTATAGTAATCTTTTCTGAACTAGTGTGTGTGTTATCGATTTTATTCAATATTAATGGCACTGCTGTCTATATCTTTTATGTACTATACGTCGCAAAAGTTCTCATGCGGAAGTGTCCATACCCGGAGCAAATACACGGGCCTGTCTTACCAAATCTGCTCCATTTATTCCAGCCAGGTGGTAGCCCATAGTTCCTCTTTGTAAACTTTATCTCCGCACCATGCCAGAGACAGCGATTACGGCGTCGCCGGGAAGTCGTACGCCTCTCTTCCGGCAAATTTTGCAAGAACTTGTTTCCCGCTACTGCGCACATTCTTTCCCTACTCTGCTTCAGAGCTTCCTGCGAAAGTTTAGTGCTTCTTCGGTTGCTTCCCTGGGTATACGCATGCATACTTCCAGCATAGATCTCACGAAAAAGCTGTGTTCCGCGGTTGACTCGGCTAGCCTGTCAGGCGTGCACAATGAGCTTCATCACGGGCTGGGGGCCGGGTGCAGGAGGATTCTTCTAGGCTGTCCATCAGATTGAAGTCGTACTTATAATCTCAAGGAGAGAGTGGTACACGGGGTCGACACTAAGCTTCCGAATACATGTCAATATCCCAAGTGGGTGTTCGTTTTATCGTTTTTTTTTTTTCACTGCGTATAAAGGGCGTTATCTGTGCAAACCACTGGCTATTTCTGCTCAAGCACAGACCGCGGGGTAAACCTTATGTTATTCTGAATTTTTCGATAAATAGTTTATCGGAAGTTGCCTGTACTGCCCGGAACCGGTGAAAAACTGGAGTCGTCGTATATTTCTTACACCGCGGTCGGAAGTACGGAGTCGTACAGCAGCTAGTATGCTGTTAGCTGCTTTCGCGGGCCGTCCAGACAATAAGATTACGGCAAGTGCATCTGAATCACCGTGATCCGAACTCTTCCTTGTATAGATTCGGCGCAGATCTTTCTTCAGGTTCGAGGGTCCCACTAAGTGGTTGAAAACTATACGGTTCACTCAGTCAATCCTGTTACGGTAGTAAAATAAAAAAAAAGTTTTCATTCAGTTCCAGATTTCGGTTCTGCCTTGACCATATCGGGCAATTTTACAATATCAATAAGAAGTGCACGCGGAAGAACGCTGTAAAGCCTACACCTACGATATGGACAGAGACAAAGAGTCGACATAGTTTCACAGACGCATCGGACTGCACGAAGACCTTGGATTTACCGCGCTGGCAACGCTGCACGACGTATACCATCGACCGTCTTGCCGTGGCGACGCTGCGATCGCGCGCGGCGCAGCGCAGCGGCGTCGGGGCGGTCTTCGTGTCGTGTTTTGCTAGTGTATTGCGTACGGTTGCGAAAGCCCGCCGGAGTCCACTGACGCGCTAGCTTCCATTGCCGCTCATTTGCAAATCTGTTCTTCCGTCACTTGTCGGATATCCTGTCCGCGTCAGTTCATGCTCCCGTTGTGGTGGTGTTCACCGGCGTGAAATAGAGTGAGTAGCTTGCTCGGTGCCTTTGGCCTCGCCGCACAGGGAAGGGCTTGCATGAATGTCGGTTCCTGATTGACAGGGCTGCGGTAAATAAGCACGCTGTTTACGTCTCGTCGCGACACATGTACCATTACTCAGTATATCCATTAATATTTTCATAGTGAGCTAAGATTGCCCGCCGAAGAATATCTTGACAGCCGTCTCAGTAGGCTAGTAAAATATCAGCATTCAGAACGCTGGAGGAACACGAAAATTGGTGTTGTGCCGACATCTGACCTTCAGCGCCCCATTAACTGATTGTTGCATGGACGGTAAATCGCTGTTAAAACTTCGCTGAATAGAAAAACCTGTTTTCGAATATTGTAGAGTCGTTATTCTTCTCACGTATACTTATCTTTCGAATATTGTAGAGTCGGTATACTAGAGTCTGTATACTTCTAACGTATACTTATCTTTGGGTATAGTTTCGGTATTCGTCTGTGCACTTGCTCAGCTGACGCCCTCACGAGCATTTCGCTTTCGCCATCATGACCAAATTAACGATATAGGCATTTCCCCAGGAGAGAATACTACAGAACTGATGTTGCCTCGCCTTACCTTGCTGCAGATACCATGTCAAGCGGACCATACCCGATGCAACAGTCGGCCTCGGGGCCACAACCACCACCACCTTTTCTTCAGCCGACTATACCTCTTCCTTATGCCCCCATTGCCCAGCCATCACATGCAGGCATGCCGACTGCGCCGCCTTACCCTCTAAATACTGGATTTCTGCCGATGGTTTCGCAACAATCTGGAACTCAGCCAGTGCTACAGCAACAGCCCTACATTGGATTTTCACCACAAGACCAGTTTCCAGCGGCTCCACCCCCATATACAGGGCCAGGGCAAGACTATACAGGGCCAGTACAAGACTTTGGAAAGCCATCACCAGGTATATCAGCTTGCGTTGAAGTCAGTTTGAATGGATAGTGGAACACTTAAATTCAAGTTGTTAACTGCATAGTCACCTTGGTGCATGCAGGAACGCTGGGCTAGCAAGTTTCTCCAGGAAGTAGCTAATATGCGCGGTCCTATTACCCATACATGCATCATAATACACAGGGGATTGAAGCCTTCGCAGGGAGAAGTGGTTAAAAATTGGGAATATGCGGGTAGTGTTACTACATAAAAAACAAGTGTTTCTGGATGTATGGCGCTAGTAAGTTTTACAAAATGAAGAGGTATTTGTTTTCATGTCTGAAAGGTGGTTTCTCTCTGGCATTGGGCAAGGTGAAAATGAGCTGAGCCTAGATTTTGTATCACATGACTTTGTTCTTAATTTTTGGATGCGATTGGTACAAAACAGCATGTTGCATGGTCCATCAGTGAGTAAGAAACTGCTTTATTTCAAAAAGAGCACTCTTTGCCAATGAGTAGCAAAATGGTATGAACAGATCAGAGGCTTGCTCTGTTTCCTCGAAACCTGCAGTTGTTCTTAGTTGAATGACACTGTTCGACTGAGCGCTGCTTTACAAGCCCATAATATGGCAGTGTTATGATCTCTAATATGCCGTAACAAAATTCAGACTGCAATATTATGACTTCTACACTAGTTCATTTTGAGCAAACATGTTTATACAAGTAGTGTCACCTTCTCATAATTACCCTTTTAAAAACTGTGAGGTGTTATGAGGAGCTATTTTTTTCTGTCTGTTATGGTCATCACTGCACTGCCCTGCCAAAGTCTATTTGCCTGTCTGAAGGAGCCTTTTCAAACTAAAGAAGAATGTAAATGCACCCTAGTGCATGGAAGTTTTCGTACAAAATGAAACGGTTGGAAGCAGTAATATCGAAATGAGGATTTGTCAGGTGAACACCTATGGGATCGTGGAATAAATTTCTCTCCTAAAGACACACAGTGCTGTCAAAATTGAGAAAAAATTATGGTATTACTGGTGACAATATCTGTCTGTATAAAAATGGTGGAAGACGTGCTATCAGCTCAATATTTTGTTAAATATTATGTACAACATTCACAGTGTGGCATAAAAAGCTAACTTATTTGCGACATGAATGATGCTGATTCCTGTGAAACAAATAAAGTCACTGCTATGTTCAGCACACTTTCAGAAAAAGCTGCAAGTATGCAGTGTACACAGTTGTGTACTAAGCGCCTTAAATGGTTATCACCAACATGCTTTGGCACCCTGCTTTGAAGGGACAGTAAGGTCAAATTGAAGTTTACCTGTATCGATAAATTACTATGCTGTGATGACAAAGAAACAGTTCTAATTTGAAATGGTGCTTTTATGAGTAAGAAATGACCAAAAAAAATTAAATACAGGTGTTGCCACCATCGGCAGTTTTCTTAAGTAGAATGTGTTGACTTCAAGACGGTTTTCTTTGCATGGATACCTGAGGCCAGGCTACCATCTACTTCCAGTTGTTGGTTGGGTTGCATAGCCCTTTCAGGCCTTGACATCGCTGGTTGGAATGGAGAGGCAGAAGAAAAAAAGGGCTTCCTTTTTAACTGAAGTGAATTTAGCGCAAAGACGGGACACAAGAAGGTACAGGAGACAACATGAAATCCAACTGTCTCTGCAATAAATGCATATTTGCTGCCGCACAAACGTCGATGCAGCCACGAAGAGCCGCAGGATCCATTTGCTCTGAAAACGTAAATTGGATGGAGTTGTGCTCGGTTTCCTCAGAGGTGTCATCGGTTTAAGTTGCTAGATGCAAATATTCACTTAAAATGAAGCATGCAGAAGCTAAGATAAAGACAGCACTATGTTTAATTTGGCTTGCGTAGCTTGTCAGGTTCCATTGTTTCCTGCTAAGGCCTTTCTGTTGACCGTTCCGTACTGTGAATGCATTGCAGGAGTTCGAAAATGTAGTGTTTTATTTTATTTATTTATTTCAACATACTGCAGGCCCTTTTCGGGCCCTTGCAGGAGTGTTAACAAGGCATCAATGTGATCAAACACAAAAATACAGAGATCTTCTGTGATCTAAACACAAAAATAATACAGAAAATTAAACAGAAAAGTCAATTTTTTCAATATAATTAACAAATAATTTCACGGACGTACACTTCACCGCATCTTCAGGCAGTTTATTCCAATAGGATATAGCATCTGGAAACAGGGAGTACTTTTGGATATTTACACGGCTGACTGGTTGACGGACTGTTTTACTATGGTTAGTTCTAGACGAGTGTTTGAAAGGAGGGTGTAAGTATTGTGAATTTGTTATTTTGAAGTGGCCGTGAAGAAGCTGGAACAAAAACTTTAATCTTGAAATGATTCTTCGCTGTGACAGGCTTTGCAAATTTGATTGAATTATTAGACTGGTAGCGGTAGTCTGGCGAGAATACTTTGAGTATACAAACCTTACTACTAGTTTTTGGATGGGCTCTAATTTGTTGATTAAAATTTTTTGATGGGGGCTCCAGACTATATCCGCATATTCTAGGGTAGGTCTGATGAGAGTTTTATAGGCACTGAGTTTTCAAATCCATGTTGACATCTTGTACACGTGCTATGCATGTTACACTTAACATGCATATCTGGTCAGTTAAGTAAAAGCAAGTATACATGACATGAATTTTTTGAGAGCCTAAAAAAGTCCATTTAGTTCAGAACAGAATTTAAAACCGAATACCTGCAGAAAAAACCTGTAAACATGCTGTGATGGCCCATTGGTTATGGTGCTTGTCTGCTGACCCAAAATACGCGTGTTCGATCCCAGTCGTGGCGGTCACATTTCGACGGAGGCGAAATGCTAGAGGCCCATTTGCTGTGCGATGTCGGTGCACGTTAAAGAAACCCAGGTGATCGAAATTATTCGGGGCCCTCCACTATGGCATCCCTCATAGCCAGAGTCGCCTTGGGACATTAAATCTCATAAAGCAACTAGAAAGGACCTTTACTTGCTGAGTTTCGTTAAGCCGGCTGTTTCAGAAAGCACAAACATGCGCGACCATGATGCTATTCATATTACAGAGTGAGCGACATGCCTCAAGATGAGTGGCATGCAGAGTTTTGGCTGGTGTCCATGTTGTCTTTTTAATTGCTGCTATTGGCTTACTTCGATGCTTTTACTTTATAGACGTAGGCTTCTGTCATCATTACTCAACATGTTGCATGGTTTTTAATGACAAAATAGTGAGCTGATGTTTTGATTGAGAAAGTTCCCAGTTTTTTGGTGATCACGGTTTCTCCGTGTGCTTTGCACTGGTTGCTTAGAAATCCCCTTTTGCAGAATTAGTTTAAGATAGTAACTGTGGGCCGCAGCTTTATGACAGAAACGCACCAGCGCACAACACACTGCATTGTTCTCTCTCTTTGACCCAGCTGCTGACTGGTGCACTGGGCTAATCCACCAAATCTTATCTACATGACGCATTCTGTACATGATGCATGGTACGTTGTACATGATGCATTCTGGCTGTTTCTCTGTAGGGACTGCAAATCTCAATGTGATGTCAGTTTAGTTTGATGAAGTACCTTTCGACAACACTGATATGCAGATTTCTCAAAAAAAAAAAAAATTGGCTGCATTGAAAGCAAAACTACTGCAGAAATATGGCATCTGACTAGATTTTTTTGCACTACAAGTGATGACAGTATTGAGACAAGCGGGCTCATTCGGTGCACGGTGGAAATTCTTGCTGAGGGATAACAGTGAAAAAGTAATGAGGCACACCTATGGTCAGAAGTTTATGAAACACTATGTTAGCGGAAAAAATTAATTTCGTCGTGTTTGCCTGCAATTTTTCATGTGTCTCAGCTAGAGGTCACCAAGCTTTTAAAAAAGACAGTGTCCGAGCGCAGTGAAACCAGCTGAGGGCTGTTGAGAGTCATGTGGCCTAGTCTCCAGTATTTGCTCTTCACCCAAAGTTAATTGATTAGTAAAGACTAATTAGCTAGCTTTCATTAACAAAGTCAATTCAGAAGTTGTAAATCGTTATGAAAAATAGCTGGCATCATCGCTTGCACCAAGGTACCATTTACGCAGCCTTATTTACCAGCCTGAAAAGAAAGCTGCCACGTGACCAGCTGCTGGCGCATATCTCTCGCCCAGTGCACACACAAAGCCCCATCAGGGACAGTGGTCCAGAGAAGAGCGGATTTTGTTCTCTGAGATGCGTCTCGGGATGCTGAAGGAGCAGTGCTGTCACATGGAAGCTTTTTTATTGTGCAAGTTATCTTTTTCATCCAGTAAAATAAACTGTTCTTTGTTAACAGTACCTTGGTACAAACGTTTCAGTCGCCTGTTTTTGAAGACTATCTACACAATCTACGATCTACTCTTTGTTCTAGAAGCCAAAAATTAATACATTAGCTACATATTTTTTACTAATGAATTAAACTTTGGAGGACGAAAAATACACTCCAGACTAGGTTACACAACCCTCAAAAACCCTTAGTTGGTTTCACTGGGCTGGGACACTCCATCTTTTTTAAAAGTCTGGTTGCCTTTTGCTGAGACACTAGACGTGCTTGTGTGCATGCAGCCTGTTGCCCAGTCCACAGTAAAATCGAGCAAAGTGGCCTGGCTACAGTAAAATTAACATTTTCGGCCAATTTCGCATCCCATAACCCTTTGATGGAAGGTGTCCTTAGTGCATTGGACAAGCTTTTTCTGGAGTTGCAGGTGAATGTTGGAGCACAATGAAAAAAAGTAACTTAATTCTGTGACAACCAAAGTTGTATTATGTCATTACAAACAGCTCTTTTAGCATGGGATGTTATACTGTGGTAGTCACTTGTGACGCCACTATTTCAGCTGCTCATGCATGAAATACGAAATTGATTGTTCAGTTGGACGTTTATTGGTAAAAAGCTTAAAGGATGGAAAGGCAATGTTGAAGGGCCCATCATTTTACTGCACAAAAGGAATATAAGTTGTTCAGAAGTTGAGTTCCTTTAGAACTCTCACATCTTTCTCAAATTCATGTCACTTGCGACTGCATCATTGAGATTTAACTGCATATAGATGGTTAAGTTGTGTGTTCTGGCCCTCCTCGACTCAGTTTAAAAGCCTTTGTGGTTTTACAGGGCCTGGCTCTCCTGCTGAACCCATGGAAAGAGACACCGTGCCTGCTCTTGAATCCTGGAGTGGGTTCTCGAACAAAGAAATCAGGCGTGTCTTTATTCGCAAGGTGGGGCGCAGTTGTAACTTACTCCTGGTTTTTCTCTCCCACATGTCATACTTACTCATTTGTTGTTAAAGGGATTGTTGTCTTCTGTCGGAAATGAATATGAAAGTATTGGCATATTCTTGTAGATTGTTCTCTGTTGTTACCGCTGCAGTAGCTCAATGGTTATGGTGCTCAGCCGCTGACCCGAAATGTGCGGGTTCAGTCCAGGCTGTGGCGGTCACATTTTGATGGAGGCAGAATGCTAAAGGCTTGTGTACTGTGTGATGTCAGTGCACAAAAAAGAACCCCAGGTGGTCGAAACTCTTCGGAGTCATTCACTACGGCATCCCTCATGGCTTGAGTCGCTTTGGGACGTTAGACCTCGTAAACCGTAAACCATTCTCTGTGGTGACAATAAGGAGAGCAGAACTCTGTTTTGGGCGGAGTTTATATTTTAAATTGCCAAAGAAAGTCAAGCCAGAGCCGATGGTAGCGTCATGCCTTGTTCAAACCTTGTCACTCTGCCTGGCTCTTTTGATAGTTGACCTGGAGTGGATATACTACCTTTTATGAATAGAACTAGACGCAATAAAGAGCTTTTCGTTCGAAGAAATATTAAACATTTAATTTCTTTTTCTCTTGCAACTTGGTATACAATTTATTGCTCTATTTAACCCTGCTTTTCATAATTATCTCAAGATATTTTGGAAAGGCAGACTGCTATTATACTGACAGGGGTGCTGCCATTGGTAGCGTTGCTACAGGCAAAAGATGGTTGTGGATGTATGTGATAGATACCTCAAGTCTTATGCCTAGTTTCAAGAAAACCTATGCATCTCTGTTAATATCATGCTTGTTATTATGTAGGCAGCAGCCGATCATTGTCACATCTATAACGATGGGGTTCGCAAGTGCCAGCTACCACATGAAAGCAGTATCTCCATATTGAAATATTGCGCTTTATATTATTCTGTCTTGCTTCCCAGCCGTACTGCCAGGTATACATATCTTTTGGTAAGAAGTAGAAGTGTGCGAATATTGAAATTTCCGAATACAAATCGATATAAATGTGAAAAAAATACTGCGCCTTTGAAAGTCGAATCAAATATCTGTTCAGTAAAAAAAATATGTAAAAAAAATAAACAGGCTCTTATTGCCCCTATTTTTATTATTGTTAGTATTATTATCTTTTTGAAAATAGTGTATGGCCCTTGCAACTGAAATCAAAACTAGACTGACTCAGCACTATATGGAAAACATGTGCGCATAAGTGTATACTACATGATTAGACATAGCTGCCGCGGTAGCTCAGTGGGTATGGCGCTCGGCTGATGGCCCGAAAGACGCGAGTTCGATCCCGGCCGCGGTGGTGGAATTTCGATGGAGGCGAAATTCTAAAGGCCCGTGTGCTGTGCGATGTCAGTACACGTTAAAGAACCCTAGGTGGTTGAAATTTCCGGAGCCCTTCACTACGGCGTCTCTCATAGCCTGAGTCGCTTTGGGACGTTAAACCCCCATAAACCAAACCAAGAAAAAACTTGATTAGACAGCATAACAATATGCAACCGGTAATGTGGTCATGCAAAATGTGTAACAAAATAAAATCCATGAATTGACACGACAAGCATCTGTAAACAACCTTGTTGTGAAACCTCATTCATTCTGGTTTCAAGGAACTTGAGGTATTGCCTAGGATTATCCGAAGGTCAATTTGTAAAATGCCACCTGGGCTTCTTTAGCCTGCACTGATATCGCACAGCACACAGGCCTTTAGCATTTCGCCTCCATTGAAATGCGACCCCTGCGGATGGGATCAAACCTGATCGGGTCAGCAGCCAAGCAGCACAACCACTGAGCCACCGTGGCAGTGAAGAAAGGGAAGAGGACGTATTTAAACTCAATTATCAGAAAATTTGCCAAGATATTGTGGTTTTGCCATGATCAGATTTTGAAGGTCGGCACAGTAACGATCGCTGGAGAATATTCTAAAATTTTGTAATGTTCGGAAATTCTCTATTATAAATTTCTCGAGTACAAATATGAATTGAATATCAAACATATTCGATTTGTATTCGCAATTTTGAATATTCGCACATCCTTAGCAAGAAGCTCTTGATTGCCACAAAGAAATTCCTTTAAATGTAAAGTGCACTTCCTAAGAAGGGAGCATAGCGGATGTCACATTTGCTCTGCTTCAGAAAAATGTTGATTGTGCTTGTTTTCAGGTGTATGCCATTCTCATGGTCCAGCTTGCTATCACTTTTGGGTTCATCGCTTTATTTATATATGAGTGAGTAGCAGCAATAGTACTTGCTCTGTTTTTCCTGACAGTAATTCTAAAACTTCCCAAACCCTTCTTGCTCTTACTTTTCCCTTGCAGGCCACATGTGAAATTTTTTGTGCAGCACAATCTTTCAGCATACATTGCAGCGTAGTAAGTACTTTGTTTATTTGCCACCATTTGTAAGTGTTACACATGAGTGATCTTAGATACTTTTTCAGAAGCCTCACATATTGTTCAAGTTTGTTTTTGACCACCTACTAGCACTCATGACAAGCTTTGCAGATGTGCTTGTATTGGTTAATTCTACACTGCCTTGTGTCTCTTCTTTTCAGTGTGGCCTTTTTTGTTATCTATATACTACTGGTGTGTTGTGAAAGCCTGAGGTAAGTCATTCCATTCAGTCTCAAAGTTACTATCTCTGGCATCAGACATAAAATAACAGTTGCGTGTTTCACTTTTTCAGACGCTCTTACCCCACGAACATCATCCTGCTGTTCATCTTTGTAAGTGTCTTACCATATACACTGTAACGTGCACCCATTTTTTGTGATGCTGATGGCAATAGGGTGCTGCTGACATAGTTGCGTTTTCGTACTCGATTCTGATGCGCATGCCATCTTCAGATGAGTTTTTTTGGAAAAAAGGTGCGCATTAGAATCGAGCAAATAGGGTAAGTAAGACAGCCATTTGTGTGTGTATGCATGCATTTCAGTGTCATTGGCACGCCGAGTGTTTGCTGCTGTTCCAATACATCCTTTCTGTGAAAAAAAGAAATTGTGTTTGCGGTAATTGAATTTTTGCAACCATGGAAGCTATTAGGTAGAGTTGTATTGCTTCATGAAATTTTTTTATGATTTAACCTTAGCCTAGCAAATGTCCAGCAGCTTGCTATACACCATTGTTGACAAATTTGACATTTGGTACTGAATACTGAAGAGCAGACAGCATGTACGAATACATTTGTATTCACTCGGCTGAATATATATGAACACACATAGTAAAATATAAAATAGGTGTGAGGGGGGTTTGCGTGACATTACATGCCATTACATTTGTGAAGCCATATGATTTCAAATATTTGTTGCTTTTTGCTCTCAGCAAGTTGCCTAATCTGTGACTAATTGTTCCTCACTTCAACTGTTTAGGATGAACTTCACTGCTATTAATTTATTGCACCCAAGCCCTGCATTTTAAACAGCGTAATAGCATTAATCTGACTGTTACTAACTATAAAGTCATTCTTTGCAGACCTTGGTGATGTCCTACATGGTTGGTGTGATATCAAGGTATGAACCTTGAGAAGTTGTATACTTCTCCATTTAATGATTATGTCCAGCTGCTGGATTTAGAGACTCGAGCATAACCCACTAATTGCGCATACTAGACATATAAAACAGTTACCTTCCTGTAATGTTAGTTCATTGTCAGTTTTTGAACCACTGATCACTTAGCTGAAGTTGGTTTTGGCAATTGCTCATAGTCAGTCATATATCTATACAGTAGGCAACGGGTAATTCGGACTCCAATAATTCAGACTTGCAGGATATTTTGGACTTCGATGAGGCACTGTCAGTCACCCCATAGAAGCGCATACATATTCGCGACGGATATTTCGGACTTTAAAAGTCCGAAAGTTCGATTTTTTGGACTAATTTCAGTCGCCTGCAAACCAGAATCGGCCATCTTATCGGCTTTTCGCCAGCGCAAAAGGTGCCATCTTGGATTGAGGTGGATTTACGCTGCAGTTGGATTGGCTCGACATACTTTGGGTACCTCATTTTTGGCAGTAGAGGTCCCTGCGATCTCTGCCACTTTAGGGTGCCTTGATGGGCCAGCATCGCTTTCAGGGTGAAGACGCCGCTCTCAGCGGGGGCATGTTGGGTCTCACTCTCCCATTCAGCTGCATTGAGTGCAATGCGGCGGCGCGCCGTTTCAAAGAGAAAACTGCAGCTGCCGCATGGAATTCAGGAAATGCGGTGTTCTACTGAGACAGAGTGGTACCAGAGATTGTCTTAACAGTGAATCAGAGGTAGTTACTGTAAATTATACTACCTTTCGCAGCTAATCTGCCAAGAAAGTCGGTGCCTAATGAACAGTCGGTGCACTCATGCGTGTTGGTTCTCTTCTGTAGCGTTCATTTTGCGCTGTGTTCCTTCATAATAGCATTCTTACAACTTGCGTAGCATATTCCACTGAAATCTCTTGACCCGGATACTCTGCATTTCAATTACTTTTCCAACAAACAGGATTACTTATTTCGAGCCATGAAATCAATGCGAAAAGGTGCGTATTATGAGGATGCAAAGATAAGTTGTGCATTATACCTCCGTTCCCAGCAGAAATCGTTCTGGAAAACAAGCGTTTTGCATGCCGTACCTCTCATACTTTGGGGTTAACTGTTGGTCAGGCAGTCTGGTTTGACCTGCGATTGGAAATTTTTTCTGCACACGCTTTTCACGAGCAAAGCCAAAAAGCCAGTGCACTCTAATAGTCTAGGCAGAACACCCGGGAACACAACAGTTCTTCATAACCTGGTCTCTGACAGCTGCATCGCACACACTACGAGCTCACTTCAAGCAAAGGGGCGTAGCCCGTTTTTTCCTCGGTTTTGCAAATTTTGTGCGTTCTCCGCCGCCTTTCTTCTTCCGGTTAGAGGTGCCTCTTTGCCGTTACGCGTTGCGGCTTTTCTTCTCCCGATTACAGCCGGCTCGGTACACATAGCATGTTCTGCACCACGCTGTCAGAAGTAGCATGTTTTGTCCACCAGACCACATGTGCTTGCACTAGGCCAAGGCTAAGAAAGCCAAGAATGTTGGCCAAGAAAGCTTAAAGGCGAGTGTTAAAACCTGCCAGGCTACATCAAAATTTGCCGAGCGGCTTCTTCACAATCTGATCACAAAGGCGTTTTCTAATAAGGCAGCCATATTATTTAGGCACTCTTGTGGGTAAGTGAGTATGTGAAGCTCTTGTCGCAGTGTTTTGTTCAGTTTATTATTTGTTTTATCTTAATGCGACGAAGGAATTTTTACCCCTCCCCTCTCAACTTCTTTGCGCCAGCTCACTACAAATATCATGGCGCCAAACCTATCTTCTGTGCGTCAGTAAGCAAAGAAACCGCGGCTGCGTGACGTGAACGAAAGGCGGCTTTTTTCGCCAGTAATGGTTTATTTTCCTTCCTTTTCGTATAGCTATTAAAGAAACCATAACTGGGGGAAAAAAGCTCTTTTCATTGCCGTCACATTGCCACGTCAGTAAAATTCGTCACGCGTGTTTATTGGGCAGCCATGTCCTATAGATTAATTTTTTTTTGCCTCTATCGAGGACAGAAGCAGGGATGAGAGCTTGTCGGTCATGTTCACTAGCCCGCGTCTTCCTGCGTGCTTTACCTCAAACGTGGTTAAACAACTAACCCAGACTCATTCTTTAATAAGAGATCTATTGCCTTGCCCGACGACTATCGAGTGAGACAGCAAGCAAGCGTCTCTTAGAAGCTGGAGCAGACGGTTCCGCAGCTGCGAGTAAGGGGTTCGATCCGACCGTGGTGGCTGTGCTTCGAAGGAGGCGAAACGCAAATTCGCCCGTGTGCTGTGCTCAGTCGCTTTTGATGATTTTTCTTCATGTTTTGAAAGGAAAAAAAATTGTTAAGTTAAATTTGCCCTCGAATAAAGCGACTTAGTCACTAAAAATTAGGAAGACATGGTCCCATCGCATCATACGATTACGTGTAGTCAGCACCATTCAAAATGAAACGCGAACAACTGAATTATTTTGTTGCAGCACAAGCCACTAAGAGAAACAGTTCAGAAAATATGGCCATTTGGTATCAGACGTGTCTTCAGCTTTTTACTCCAGAGCAGTGAGGCGACAGATTACTTGGAAGAGAAATTTGGTATTATTACGTGGAATTTTTCACATACTGTGCAGCAACAAGACAAAGACACTTCACAGAATGTTGGAAAAGTGGATGCTGACTACGGAAAATTATTATATTTGGCAGGCCATGAATGCTCCACGCTGCTTGTGTACAAGAGAAACTTGGGGCCTTGTGAACAATCTTCACGTCCAAAACAACAAAAACAGCATAATTCTATGGAATTCGGTGACCCTAATATAGCCCATATTATCACTATCAGGGAACACAAATAACTGCTCTTCTTTTAAAGTGCAGCCGTTGACTGGAAACACAGCAGTCCATCATAACTTTTCGATTATTGTGTAGTCAGAGAGAGTGCATCATGCATAAAATATGCTCAAAACTGCAAGAACACTACTGCCACAAGTGGAACAAGTATGTACTGTCAATTTCCAGATCAGTAGCATTATTGCAGTCGCCACGCGACCGCACAAAAGCCGTGCCAGACGCATAGCGCACTGCACGTAACTGGCACGTGGGACCCAACATGCCGCTGCAAGGGGGGAAATGGTGGCCCCGGTAGTACAAAGGGTGTCCCCACCCTCAAAGGGGAGGGGAGCGGGCATCCAGGCACCCTATGCCACTTCAAGGTGGCACTACCGTCAACTTGCTTTTTGTTGCCAATGTTGTCCCAGGCAGTTGAAAATTGGTAAATTGGTTTTTGGGGAAAGGAAATGGCGTAGTATCTGGGAGGACACAGGGATAAAGGAGAGAGTGAGAGAAGAAAGAGGTGCCGTAGTGGAGGGCTGGGTAATAATTTCGACTAGCTTCGCGGTCTGGTTTGAACACGAGTACTCCCGATCAGTAGCCGAGCGCCCTAACCGCTGAGCCACCGCGGCGGGTAAAGTTCGCCATTCGCTGTTTCGTAACTTGGATTTTGTCGACTGAGGGGCGCTCCGCCTTCACGAAGTTACATCCGTTCGCCGTTTTGTCATTGCGTCCGGCGGTTCCACCGCTTTGAACGAAAAGTGCCTTGTCCTTGTGTGTGTTTGACGAGCGGTGTGGTGCACACTCGGGTTGTAGACAATACGGCCTCGCCGGTGCCTCTGGGCCTGTCATAGAAGCAAGGGAAGTATTCACCTGAATGCCGTGACCTTGCTGTCTAGCGTGTACAGCGAAAACACAACTTTGGTGCAAATACAAATGCAAATCGTCGCCAGCAAGAGAAATTTTCCGCAAGGTAAAATCAGTGACTTTTTTAAGCCGATTTCATCTAAATAAAGTGATTTTTTTGTATTTAAGGATTTTTCGGACTGTTCGATTATTGGGACCATTTTTCGGGTCCGGAAAATTGGTCGGCGACTGTATTCAGGAACTTTTTCACTTGCATGATGTCACTTAGTCACCACCTCCCATTTTTATAAACTAATGCACATTGCACAGCTTTACAGTGTTGTATTTGAGGCGTGCTGGTGCTGTTGTGATTGGCTGAAAATTGTGAAGAGTTCTGAAAACAGGAAATTCTTTCTACCACCAGATTTTATAACTAGCTCTTGACCAGCCAGCTGTATGCTAATCTTTGTTGTGTCTTTTTAGTTTTAGTCTTGCTATTGTCATAGTCCACTGTGCACTCTGTGCACATTGCTAGTTTTGCTGACGTGTGTGTGTAGCATTGCTTAATTGCTGCTCAGAAGGCAAAATCAGTAGGAATATCGCAACCGACTGTGCGGCTGTTTCAGTGCAGGCTCTCATGTACTTTCTGTTATGGTTTCTTTTGAAGCAGATAAAAAAATTGCGCATGTTTGAACTCAGTTGCCCCAAGTTTGGTGTCGAAACCAGTGTAGCCGGGAGTTAGCGTTCATTTTACGGTTTACTTTAGAGCACTGTCGTGTGTCACCTTTTTGGTAGAATAAATATTTATGAACTGAATGCAGTGCTGCCATTGTTGTTGAAGACTGCCTCTAGCCAACACTATGTCTAGCCTGCGCTCTTACTCTTCCATCAGTGCCAATGAGTCAGCCTTGTTGAAGCGAACTTCATTCATTGCTGAAGAAATGGCTCAAGCGACATGTGTAACCATTTGTTTTATTTGTTCCAGCTTTCATGACACCGACACTGTCCTCATGGCTGCTGGAATATGTGCAGCTTGCTGCTTGGCTGTCTCAGTCTTCTCCTGCCACACAAAGGCACGTTAAAATACGATTTTCTCTAGTGGCATTTACTGCTGAAAGCTGACTTGCATGTGTCATGTGCAAGTCAACTTAGAGTAACTAAAGCAGTGGATGTAAATTTCAGGTACTAAAGTGTTTTTCTCTCTATGCGCTGTACCAGCTGAGCTAACCTATGCAGCTGTTGCCAACAGATGGGACATGATTGGTTCGGTCAGCCATTTGAACTGTTAGTGCAGCCAATGCCTCCTCTATACTTTCTGTGCCTGGGCGAACGCTTTCCTCAGGCCGTCGGGCGCCAGCTCCGCCGCCGCTCGCGGCTGCCGCATGGCGGCGCTGTGTGAGTAGAATACGTCTGGCGCGTCGGGTGCCTCCGCTCTCTTCGAGAATACGAGAAGCTGGGCTGGCGCTGATCGGCTGCACGCAGTACGATTCTTGCTTTCGCGTTTGCATGCATGTTTAATTGCATTCATGCTTTCGTGAGGCTTTTTCAAGCTCGTATTCTGCATGCAATCTGTCCCTATGTATTTAGAAGTGCTAAAAAGAAAAAGATGTGGGCATACCCGTTAATGTCTCACAGACGAGACGTATCAGGCGATCCTGCTACCTATTCTACAGTGGCGTGTGTCAAATATCTGGTGACAGAAGCAAAGGTTTTTTTTTTAGTCCCCACCCGAAAATTCAACAGCGATCCTATTGAATCCCTGTTTGGCAGTTTGCGAATGTCGTCCGGGTGTAACGACATGTTGGATGTTAGGGCTGCACTGTCAGGTCTCAGAAAGCTACTGAAGACCATGACCGCTGCGTCTAATTCAGCATTCAATATTGCCCACAAAGAATGTGCTTCTGTGACGTTATTGATCACTGGAGGGCGCCACCACGTCGGTCAATAAAAAGGCACGCATGACTGGGCTAGTAGGTGCGTGGTATGCCCTAGACTGGCGTGTTGTGGCCGGGAAATGTTCCCGGGCTCGGCTTATCACAACTGGCAACAAGGATGGGATAAGATAAGTTGTGATAAGCCGAGCCAGGAACATTTCCCGGCCACGAGTGAAAGGCTACACACCAGTCGAGGGCATACCACGCACTGACTAGCCCAGTCATGCGTGCTTTTTTGTTGACCGACGCGGTGGCGCCCTCCAGTGATCAATAATGTCACAGCTTCAATGTCAAGGCTCATACCCGCTGATCTCCTCTCTTCTGCGCAACCAACTTCTACTTCAGCTCCAAAGCCTCCCCTGACATCGACTGTGCAAGCAGCGCTGAGGCTGTTGAGAGAAAGATTGGTGCTTCAGAGGCTTACTACCACAATTTTGCCACAGCACCTGCCATCGCTTCAGAACTCTGCTACCGCTTATGTGGGCGGTTACATTGCACGAGTTGTCGGCGAGCATATAGAATGCAAGAACTGCCTTACTTTGTGTACGAAGACAGTTAGCAACCAGCCACTCTTTCAGTTCACCCGCAGCGAAGACCGAGATGGGCTGCTCTATCCGTCAGATCAACTTCTCTTCGTTCTCGACACAATAAGAGCTTTTGCTGACCGCACCCTGCAGGAAGATGAGACCTTGCAAAAGCCTTTCACTACATTAGTAGACCACGCTGTCCCAGCTCTTTGTGCTTCAAAGTTGCTAAGTGCAAGAGCGATGGCAGCAACGAGCACAGGCTTAAGCTCATGAATTGGTTCTTTTCCTGAGGCCGCTCCTCCGCAACTACGCATTCAATGTTACTGACAAGGATGTAGTTAAACATTTTGCAAAAAGTCCCTTTCGCGAAAGTATGTGAAACTGTGAAAGTGACATATGCTTTACTGCCACGTGGGAGTGGGACTCCACAATAAATGCTTTTTTTTTTCGAGTTGGAGTAAGTTTTGAATCACAACGCACCATTATTGAATACATGAACCCCTGTATCTTTTTTTTTTATTCGAAAAGTGTGCCATGAGGCATAGTTGAAAAAAGGGGAAGGAATTACGGGAGATAGAAAGTTAAAAGAAGGATTGAAGACCCTTTGCACTGAGGTAGTCCGCGCAGTGCTATCTTCAGGCAGATGGTGCAGTGCCTCACGTTACATAACTGATGGCACTGACAGCAGGGCGCATTTTTCGCGCGTGCCGCTCAAGTTAAGCGTCAACGTTGTGACTCGAGAAACAGTTCTGCAGGAAAGTGCGCGGCCGATCAAATGATAAAACCACATGGCACAGCACCACACTTTCTGGCGCCAACTGTGGCTTCGGTGGCGACAATGGTAACTATCAAAAAACTTTACGAAGGAAACGCGGGATCAGGTACCGCTTTGGAAGCAGTCTTAACGGCTTTACGTGCTACTTAGCGCATGCCCTTCCGGCTTGCGTCGTCTGTTACATGAGTAAACAGCACGCAACAGAGCTTTTTCAGCGCCCAAGCTTTCAGTATTAGCTTCTGCCAAACACTGCTTTCAAATAACGACCCTCAGACAAGCGAACTTAAAGGTGACAGAACAATTTTTCACGAATTGGATTCAAGCAGGTCCGCGCTGTCATATCAGCGCAGCAGACGACGGGCGAGCGCATTGCACAGCAATAGCCGCAAACGACACGACTGAAATGGGCCGGTTACCCTTAGCGACAAGAGCTTCCGAGCTCCCTTTAAAAAAAATTTTGATTGTACTTGAAACAACATGAACCCATCTGAAAAGTCAACGACCGAATAGCTGCGAACGGTCTGCGTTTCTATGAGCAACAATGATGCGACGGGCGTCCTACTCCGGTGGCGGCGCGTGGCGGCGAAAGGCTGTACTAGCCCCGACGGCCGGCTCCCATTGTTCGCCTCTCCTTTTCCCAGGCACAGAAAGTATAGAGGAGGCGCTGGCGCAGCTTATCAACTGGTGTTTCTTTACTAGTAGACATGTCTTCACACCAGGGGATATTTTTATTCCCTCACTAGAAACCAACCCCATGTGTGGTAGGTTTGTAATGGAGACACAGATAGCATAGCCTGGAGGCATCCCTCTGTTTGACCTTTGATAGTCAGTCTCCTAAAAACAAAAATTTTTTTAAAGCTGTTTGAGATGTTAATTTGCTATATTTAACATCCATGTTTTCCACATCAACAATTATAATGGATGGTAGACCTTAATTGCAGTGGTTTACTTGTGTTAGCTGATAGTGCTTGCTTTACTACATAGCAGCTCACATGTTCTGCTACCTAATCTGCTTTCTGTTTTGATTTTCTATCCAGTTTGACTTCACGAGCTGTGCTGGCTTCCTTTTCGTTGCTGTCTGGGCTCTTTTCCTGTTTGGTATCCTTACCATCTTCACCTACAACAGGGTATGTGACATGAATCCAGTACTATTCTTATTTTGCTGGAATAAATATGGTTGCTTATGGCAGCTGTGTGTTTCACACTGGAAAGGCATCTGACACTGGTTTGGTTCATTCCAGATTCTGAACACTGTGTATGCCGTCCTGGGTGCAGTTCTCTTCATGGCGGTGAGTGTATCCAGAATGGACATGCTGCAGTACCCTTAGCAACATGGAAGGGATGTCGTTACTAATGAAATTCTTAAGCCTTGAGTTGTAGTGAATGTGGGATGCTAACATTTTTTCATGGCGAGAGCTGTCACTGGGACGCCACCGCAGATGGTCATGTAAGTGAAGCCCCTTGTATGTAGTTGTAGGAGCTGAGGCAAGCCAAGAGAGAAGAAGAAGCAAAAAAAAAAAAAGACCAAGCCTTGAGAGGGGAGAAAAAATTGGAGGGGACACTTAAGCTCTGCCTTAAAGGTATAATGTGATAGCTAATGGGTGAATGCCCATATATAAAGAATTCAGTATTCTCTACTTAACATTCGTAGATCCCTGGAAGTCCCCATACCACTCCTGGTGCTGTGGTATCGTGGTTAAGCGATGCGCCACTGCCCTGCAATAGCAGGTGCTGCCACTGGTGGGACTTGTGCAGTCCAGTTTGCTCTTCCCAGCAACCTCCCGCGACCAATCATTAATTTAACTGCCACCTGCCACGGTGGACAGTTTTCTCACAATCCGGTGGGCAGGTTGTGGCGACACCACTAGGTCATGTGACCTAGCTGGCCCAAATAGATTCTAGGTTGTTTCTCTGGGGATTTTTCGGGGATTTCTTGCTCACGGTCAACGACGACGCCGGACTTTCTGCGACATCAGCTCCCCGACGCTATCGCATTAAAGTGGAGGGATATCCTAGCTCTCGCGATATGTTTTTAACTAAGCCGCAGTCTAGTTAGGCCAGCCTTTTTTTTTTTTTCTCTGCGCGACATTTCATGGGCGCAGAATGCTTGGGGTAGCAATCCGCAGGCTTTTGAGGGGCAGCTTTTGCGAGACCAAACTGTACATTCAGTGCCAGACTTTTGTGGAGTACTCGAAGGGTGTACTGTTCTGCAAACAAAGCTAGACCTAGCTGCAGTCATTACGCTCCAGAAACAAAACTTGAACGAAAGTAGAACCACATAGGCCTACAAGCTGGGTGGCTACTGCTGTTAAGTACTAATTTTTTTTGTCTGCTGCCCACTGCTAGAGCACATTATGCCATGACGTCGACTGTACTCTGCTGCAGAGCGTAAGATATGCATGATCCTGGTTTGGTTTGGTTTGGTTTGGTTTGTGGGGATTAACGTCCCAAAGCGACTCAGGCTATGACGGATGCTGTAGTGAAGGGCTTCATTTGACCCCATGTGACAGCTTGCATATGGTTTTTGGTTACAGTTCCTGGCCTTTGACACTCAGATGCTCATGGGTGGTCGGAAGCTGGAGCTCAGTCCAGAAGAACACATCTTTGCTGCACTGCAACTCTACATGGACATTGTACGAATCTTCCTGTTCATCTTGAGAATCATGGGCAGTAAGCGCTGAATCTGTGTTTAGCCACGACTTTGGTCTCTTGCTAAGCTGCTTTCGTGAGTCTCTTTTCAGCAGTGTTTTGCAAAGCATTCTGTGGGCGTAATTGTGAGGGACTTCATAGAATGAGTGTTGCTAAGGTCTGTCTCAATGTCTTGCAGATTGGTCTGCTTGCATGCACAGATTTGATCTGGGCTTATGATATTAACCCAAGACAGTGAAAGGTGCTGCAAGAAATGTCGCTTGCATTGCTTGGCTGTGTGGAGCAAAAGAGAGAGACTCAGAGGAGATGGTTAGGTTGAAAAGTGTACCAAGCAACGGAGATCATGAACAGACACTGTGGAATTTTCTTTACAAGCATAGCTGCCATTGTCTAGCCACGAACTTACTGAAAGTTAAATGCAGGTTTAACTCTCAGGCACCGTGCACGATTTATGTGCTGCTAGCAGATTGTGCATAGCCTGGAGGCAAAAAGAAAAAAAATATACCAGGTAGCGCATATATCTGCTTCACTTGGCTGTACTTGTCAATGAGCTACTCGTTCAAATTGTATGGTACGCACTTGTATTAATGTACTTGCCAAAGTGGCCGTGAACTGTGCTTATAAATTGTGTAAACTGTGATGTACATGTTTCTGCCAACATAGTTTACTGGAAGTGAATGTTGGAGTCTTGTACATAAGCATCGCTTTTGTTTAGTTGGCATTTACTCCTTTTATCACTAGCACATTGCTGATATCAAAAGCAGATGTTAGTGTTTCTTCTCTCTATTTTACGTTGGTCTTGAATCTTGAGCCTTGCAGGGAAAAGACGTGTCTGTGTTCAGTACAGTCGGGCCATGAGCAAGCAGGCTGGACGTTTCCATTACGCGAAGTTAGTCGGTAGATAAATAGGTGTGTTTAGTTGTTCATTGGCGCCAGTGTACTTCAGCATGGCACACTGTGGACATTGAGAGATCATGACATTCATCACGACTCGATGGTCGTATGGCATTAGAAGGAGCAGTCCACAGATGTGACCTTTACTTCATGGGAGACCTGTACCAGTGTTAATGTACTCCTTGTATAATCCTACAGAACTTGCCTCAAGGTGCATTATGTGCAACAAGTAGTTCTAGAAAGTGGACAGCTTGGGAGACGTTCATTCACAACAGGTTCATACTTTTTGTGCACTAGTCTTTCATTTGTGGTATACATGGCCATTTTTTTTTGTTGCGACAAAAAAGAATGAGTCACAAGTGTGTTGTATTGTATAGGTGTGCTGGTAGTGCCGAAATATGGGTTATTTTTTTTTTTACTTGGGCACATTTTTTTTGACTGCGTAAACCAAGGCTGCCACGTGTAGTAGTTTCCTTTGAAAATTTCACTTGCTGTTGTGTATGCATAGCTATTGAACAAGATATTAGCAAGTCCTGTAGGTTTGGTCAAACCACCAAGGCAAAACCCAACTGGCAGGCAGGTTGGGGTTTAGTTGTGTAGGCCAACCATTTGTCTGGACCAAGTGTTGTGTATTAGCAGTGTCAAAATTTGCATAATTTTGTATGTGTTATGGTAAAATAAAATCTCGTTAGAAAATTCGCTGTTTCTGTTATGAGTTTAGCCAGAAACCTTTCCTGGAGAGGGTAAGAATGAAGGTACAATGTTTCTCATGCGGAATAGTGCACATTAAAGCAAAGGGATTCCCCGCCCCCACAAGGCAAACCACATTTTGACAAAATACTAGCCAACACAGCTTTTATTAACATCCCGTCTATCATAAACTATATGCACTCTCAACAAACAAGTGTTTTGAAGAAAATATCTTGCTACAGAGTTTGACACCTTCTAAGCTGTCGAAAAAGTGCCTCTGCAAAAAAAGTGGCAGAGCTAGCAAGATCCAATGCTCACAACCCTTCCACATCTCAGATCACTTGAAAATGCTAATAAATAAATGCAGTTGCACAAGCTGCCATATAGCTGAAGTTTTGTGCACGGCCAGAGATGCATAACAGCGATAGAATGTTGGTATGGGCATGCAGGTGCAGGGTTCCCACCGCTTGTGTTTGCTACGTGCTCCATACTGCATGTACCATCATGGGGCCTTTCAGGCAGAGTCCTGAAACATGAGCAGGACACGAAAAGATTCCGCTTCTGAATAGCATACACATGCTAAAATGTCACATTATGGATTCTAAACAACATTGGAGAGAGACAGGGCACGGACTATAGGTTTCTTGTTACTTACAAACATGAACAAAGTAGGTAACTTGTGAAGACAAAAAATGTCCCCCCCCCCTCCCCCCCTTCATGCTTCCAACCCGTACCAGTGTTGCCTTGACTTCATTTACAGGGCACTGTCATGATATTGTTGCATAATATGACAAAGGAAGAATGTGCTATGTTCTTGGATGGTGCAAAGAGCATGGTGCAGAGTAAATTCCATGACTATTGGCAACCTTATTATTGTGCTCTCCAGTTAAAGGGGGGAACATGGCTCTGAAATCCCAAAAAATGGCCAAATAGATTCTTTTTTTAAATACTGTAACCTCTTATATGCGTTTTTTATACTATCCCAGTTTCATTGTTGAAATCAAGGAAGTACTTAAAAAAAATTTCGTGATTCACAGCAGCTCAGCATTGCAAGGAAATGCTCCAGCAATGGCATTTTTTCTCCATTGATCTTTTTTACTTAATTTTCACCTTACGGAGTAGATTTCTTAACGACTGTTCTATTCTGACCGTTTGTTTTGTTGCACTCCTAGGACCATGGTGCAGGTCAAGACATTTTGTTCTTCAAATTTGTGAACTTAAAATTTTTTGTATAAAATTTTCTTGTCACTCTAGATACATCAACAGACACTATATCACAAAACAAAAATTCCAAACCAAAATTCGTGCTTAAGAAAAAAAAAAATTCTAAGAATGCCTCGACCTGTAGCACGGAAGTAGGAACGCAGCGAGTGTTGAACCAGCCCTCTGCCTCATTATCTTAACTCTGCAGCCTTTTTACAAGATTCAGAGTAAAAATATATACACACTGGAAAACAATTTTCTGGAGATACAAGAGTGAAATTTTGTGAGAGTGGTCATAAAATTATTTCTAATATGGTAAAAAGTTTCATGTAAAACATCAATAAAAAATTTGATAAAAGCCGTATTGCCCTTAAAAAGGTTCCACAGCAAGATCTGTGTTTAGTGCATCAAGCCCCTTCGTTGCAGTCCCCACTACATTTTTTTTTTATTTATTAGAGCAGCTGGGAATTTCCCAGTGCACATCCTTCAGCTACAGCTGTTTTGATGCAAAACTCAAGCTTGTGGTGCACAGGGCCACCTGCTATATGTGCTATTACGGCTCCTACACCAAGCAAATGAATTTAGAAGCACAAAATCTCCACAGCACCTGTTTCTCAAGCCATGCAATCAGAAGGACTATTTACCCTTCACTTCTGCAGGGTTGTTTAACGAGGTACCCAGAAACACAAATGAATGGTACTGCATGACACAGTGGAGCAGATGGCAATGACAGCGCCAAGGTGGAGTGAAGGGGTAGCAGGCACCACACTTAAAACTTTCCACACACTTTATACAGTCCCTTGTGAAGAGTATTTTATTCACTAATGGATGTCTTGAATGCATCCATTAGTGAATCCATCAGTCTCCGCATTCAGTTGTGGCTGGCAAGTGAACGTGGGATACTCTCATCATATTTTGTTCCCTATTTTATCTTTGTGAAGAGCAGTGCCACAAACGTGGCGAGCCTATACAAAATTTGACCCTCCCCTGTGCCACCTCGCTGCAAACCTCCTGGCGCCATCATCCCCAGCAAATGGTG
The DNA here is from genome assembly GCF_052857255.1 of Amblyomma americanum. Classification (NCBI taxonomy): domain Eukaryota; kingdom Metazoa; phylum Arthropoda; class Arachnida; order Ixodida; family Ixodidae; genus Amblyomma; species Amblyomma americanum. Next base: position 60,101,227 of record NC_135502.1, read on the forward strand.
ATGCAAAAATGAGGGGGCAAGGCAAAAGGAGCTGGTGGAATGAATTTTTGGGAGACATTGGCAGTAGTACAAATAATTCCGACAGCACCGCTGCCTCTTGTTCAATTCCTAAAAGAGATCCAGCCGGCCAGGTCAGACTTTCAGCATTTTGGCGTCGTTCTGGAGGAGGCGCATCTTGACTTTGATTTCCACACAGGCTTCCCTCTCCTTCAAGATCTTCTGGCCCAGCTCCATGGCTCGTTCCTGCATTCACAGGTCATGATGCAATAGTTCTTGGGGTGCAGTTTTGTGCACATTCGTAAATAACCCCAATTTACATTTAATGAGTTGGCCATATAACCTGGTTTTCCATACTTACAATACCTATACATGCACTCTGCTGGCCTCAGTCATTCAACTGCTGCTTCAGACACTTATACACAACCGAAAGTGCTGCACCCATAAGTGGAAAATATGTTCCAGAAATACAAGTCTGCACTCTTGCTCCCAAAGCTACGCTGAAAACATTTAACATTCCTTTGTAACATATATTTTCCTAGCTTCTTTTTGACCAACTGCAGTAATAAAGTGAGAGTGCAAAAATTAGTAAACGCTGAAGAGTAAACTCTTCAGTTTCAGTAAAATTAATTATTTACAGACAGAAATAGGGTGGACAGCATTGTTTGAATCTTCTCGTGAGCCACAACCATTTTTGAAACAAACGTCAAGGTTTTCGACACAACTTCTCAATCTTTGTAAAGATTTTTTTTAGGTTTATTTTGGATGGCAGCACCAAGTCTACTAAATGTGGCTGAAATTCTGCTCGGATACATAGTCCTACCCTGCATTACACTGAGCAAAAACAGAACCTGTTACCGAGAGCTGCTTGTTTTCCTCCAGAAGCTGAGCCAGAACTTGCTTCAGTTCCTCTTCTCCTTCCTAAAAACACTCGATTAAGGAACAAGATGCTTGCTTCACAAAACATTTGTACAACTTGTGACAATTTCATAGTGGCCTTGCTATATATCCTCCTCTGTGAACTGAAACTTGACATTTTTTGCTTTAAGTAACCTGTGCATTTGTGTGGCAAAAGCTCTGGCTAAAAAAAAAAAGCAAGGCTGTTATTCATGCCACTTAGCACCTTTACTGATATTCTTGTAGCATGACACTGTCACGTCAGCTCCTTTAGGGGCTCTGTCAGGTACGTGCTTTTAAGCCAAGAGAACCGATCTTAAACTGCTTGAAAGATAAAAATTGAAACTAAAATAGAATGTAGCTTTCTGCAGCAAGACACTCAATCAAAGCACTTATCGGTGCTTTGTGCAAATAGTGACACCTTTGTTTCGCGGCTTTGAGGAGAGTGGTGTTAGCAGCAGGAACCATGTACAACATACTTATGCTTTGCTGCTAAAGTTGGCACATCTTTGCACGCTGCTACATTAAACTTGCAGAATGAGTGCGTCATCCATCGCAAGTAATACTTCATGACATACTGTAGGATCAGACCAAGCAAAAATTATACAGTCCGACCTGAATATACTGAACCCAGAAGGGTATTGCAAAATAGTCCGATACATACATTGATATTTCAATATTTAAAAAATGGCAATAGACAAGCTTATGCGTAACTTGGAGGCAAGAATACATTGCACCCATGTTAGCAAAGCGCTTCTTGCAGCAACGTCCCACCCAATGTCGTGCTGGAAGCGCACTGCTTGCTAGGCATTGCTTAGCCTAACCTACGTCGCATCGAAGCAGCGACGGACAGTTCTTTATGTCTATCCACCGCCTGTCATAAGACTTTCAATCCTGTTACCAGTACAGCATAAATATAATACCGTCTGATTGAAACTCAGGTACATATGGTTTCCATAATGCCTTCAGCAGCAAAGCACATTGGGCAAGGGCTACCACTAGGCATTAGTTAGGTTGGCTTCACTGTGAGACAGCAACGCGGCACACAAAATTAGTACGAGATTGAAAGCCACCCTGAAGCACTCCCCACGTCCACGTGACCACGTGGTTACCCAACCGCAGTGCTGCCAGCAGGAGCTCAAGGACAAGCAGCCGACCGTCTCGCACGCAAAAGTGACCGAAGAGTGCCATTGGAAGAAGCCCCACTGGCAGGGGTGTGGCACGCGGTTCAGTATATTCTGCGTGACTTTCCCATACTTTTACATGGGATTTTCAAGGGGATAATCTATGTGTTTGATATAGCCAATAATTCGAAATATCCGGGTTCGATATATATCCAGGCTTGACTGTATATCCTGTACAAACAACTCTCTTATTCTCGAGAAAATCTTCACAACACAAAAGCTAAATTATTTTACGTTCCATTCTGCCTCCGCCTGACTTTTTTCACTGCTGCTAAAACCAGCACACTTAATTGACAGCCCAGTTTGCCAAGCGCCAGGCCACTGTAGTAGCCAGCCATTCAGGCAGGCTGACCATCCCTCTCATGGGCTACTCGCCATAACCACAATTCCACGCCACACGTGAGTAAAAAATGAGGTGATGCCAGCGCCCTGTGCTATTCTGAACAGATGTGTCCTCACATATACTTGAAGCATGGATGAGTGTACCCTCACTTCACATATGAACAATGCTAACCATGCTTTACATTTCATTTTGGAACAATTTGGTATTGCAAGGTATTTCTGCACTGCACCCACTACCAATTGTCAGTACAGATCAAGAAAAAAAAGCATTTCAAGTAAACAAAGGTCTATAGGTCAATTAAAGTTCTGAATCCATCAATTAAGTCAAATTTGGGAGAAGAACTGATCCTGTTCATTGTGACAATGTGAAACTAAGACAGGCTAACTACCAGTTCAGCTGCGCCTCCCAAAAAATGAAGAAAAATAGTTTGGTCCATATGGTTGAGAACTGGGCCTCTGCACCCTAGCTTTGACTTCTGAATTTGAAATCACTTGTCTATGGTTTTTACAGGTGTACTACTTGCATAGTTTTCACAGTGTTACACACTGAGTGTAGAAAAAGAGCACAATACTTCATTTTTGTCGCATTAAAACTTTTGGCTAAAATGTGTCACCATTTAAAAAAGAAAAAGCAAACATTTTAAACAAAAGCTGTAAAATTCTTTCAATCATCTGGTGTTTCTTCAGGACCACATATTTCAGCATGCCTCCAACTAGTAAAACTACTAATTCCATCAACCAAAAGGATACACTCTCACTTCCTTCTGTTCCTGAGCTGCTACCATCAGCTGATTCAACAGAGTACTGCTTGTACCTGTAATAAAAGAAAAACAATTTTACTATTAGTGTCTGACAGGTACATTCGCAGAAAAACAGAAAACATTTACATTGGGCCTGCAGGGCACATAAACACCCGTCTGTTCAGGAACAAGAAATGGCGAGAAGATACAGGACAGCAGACAAAGCACACACACTAACAACCGAGTGCTTTTGGGACTGCTGATACAAGCTTCTTATAGTATATAGGGCATGGAGTGACATCAGGAAAACATACAAATCACAGAATATGAACGAAGACAAATGGATGAAGAAAAAGAAAAAACAAAAATGTTGGTGTACTAGTAGCAACACCGCTGTCGCATGCAGCACAGGCGGCACTGGCCGCCGATGACGCCAAAACCAAGCAGCGCCCTGGTGGGGCTCCCGCCTCGCGCTAGTCTGTTCTGGCTGGCTCAAGGCAGCATATCATCCCCTGGCACTACTGCCCATAATCGGCCACTGATTCTCTCGTCCGAGCCTAGGACTGGTTGAAGCGACACTGGTATCGCCCTGACAAGTAGAGACAAAGAATGCAAAATGGCTTGTAACCCTCTCAAACCTTCTGTTCGTAGCAACGATCTTGCACTCAGGATCTTCAGGATCCTGCACTGATCTTGCGTTCAGGATCTTGCACTGATTGAAAAACGGTGTGCAAACATGACCACGTTTGCTGCAGCATGCGGCCAAGTGGCTGCCCGTGCCATGCTTCAGTAACGTCAGGAGCTCTAATAATTGCTCGATGCATCTTTCAGTTCGCCCTACGTGCTCGTCAAACTTTGCATTTGTCTTTTATGACATTAAAACAAAAATGCACCATTTCTGCAGTCCAACTGTAGCTGGAATTAAGAGTACTCACTGTACTGCCATGCAGCCAGTTTTTCAAGAACTCAGTAACAATAGGGGCATTTTGAGGACCCTTCGAAGTTGGTTGCTCTAAATGAGTGCCCCGTTTCCAGCCACAAAATACCTCCCGCGCTTTACCATGCGATTATTTGTAATTTTGATTTAGATATATTTAACTAAATACAGGTATATCAGAAGACACTGTTGCATGTTTCTGTAGGCACAGAGACACAAAGCACAAAGCGCGGAGAAAACTCGTAGAGGAAGAACTATTAATAGCTATGAGTGCGAAACTTGTGCACACTCATGGAAACACTCAGAACGGAGAATTGTATATTGGTTAACGCTGAAAAGCTGAGCTTTTGCTCGGGTCTGATGAGAATATGGAATCATCCATAGGACAATGGGATGTTACACACCACATTGGGTATGCAGTTCACGAATTGACATCCAGGTTGTGTTAAGCATGGCTGTTTCTTAGCTTCTTGACTGACTTTTCTGCCCGACATCGCAAGCTTGTTGGAGGTGGAGAATGCCCAAATAGCCATACTTCTCAGCATATGTCCACTTCACACTGAGTAAGCTGTCTAGTTACCATCACAAAATGCTGCAGAATTTGCTAATCAACTTAAGAAAGGCATTTATTTTTATTTTAGGAAGCCCAAGCATAAAATCAAACACAGGCAAACATGAAACTATACAACACTTATGCAATTGAACAGTTCAGCTATAAGTAAATGATTCTATCCCTTAATCACCATTGCCCCTGTGTATGCTAATTCTCAGCAGCAATTCTCACTGCTGTTGGAAGCTTAGCACTGCCAGTACCACTGCATTTACTAAAGTATTCTGCAAGAACAGAGCATACCAAAACAGAATGGATAATTTGCAATACTACACTGCCCAAACAAGTGGCCCATTCCAGCGCCATCGCAAATTCTGCGGTGCCTTATACATTGTTGTTAGACACATTAACGAAAAGCAATGCATCAAAAAGCAAACTGCAATGGTGTCAATGCCTTTTATGCAGATTCCCAAGGTTAAACCACACCTATCCACCTCCAACCAGTGATTACAGGAGTCCATAATAGTCTCATCATCACCAACGTCACAAGTTTCAATCAAGCGGTAGGGAAATTTAGATTTTCAATTCCAAATTTCTAAGCAACGAACGCAACTTTTGCTTCAAAACAAACTTCAAAAAAGCAAAAAAAAAAGCCAGAACACCAGAACTTTACTAAGAACAAGAATTGCACGGAGTTGTCCTCAGTGCTGCTTTAATCAGCAAGCCATATATGGAATATTTATGGTTTATAGGGGTTTAATTTCCCAAAGCAACTCAGGCTATGAGGGAACCTGTAGTGAAGGGATTATTTATATGAACAAGTCGTTACTGCTTTCTCTGCTACACTGTCTTCTAATATATATCACAGTGTGTCAAGCCTAAGAGTGCTTGCAAACATAACGCTCACTGCTTCGGCTACCCTAACAATGAGTACCGGTACTGGTTCTGCCCTGCCGTCTAACCATCCCTCCATATAAGGAGAGAAGAGAGGGGGTTCCTCATGTTGGGGACATGCCCTCCATTATCGCATTAGCCGATGCCAGATTGATCCGCAGGAGCACCACCTCCTGACTTCCACATCTATGCCTTTCTCATCAGACAGTCCTGAACTGAGGGCCTGTAAAAAATGTTTTTTTTTTTTCCTCTTCCTCTCCATTCATTAATTTTTGTTTTGTATTAAGGAAAGACAGCTTTCAGGTTTTGCCACCTGTCAAGACGCGAATTGAGAGCAACAGCTGCTCCACACCATTCAAAAGCACTTTCTCCCATGACCGCCTGTACCACATGACCACAGGTCATGGTGACAGCCTTTCGATCGAACGAGCTATATACACTGTCTCATAAAACTTGAGTTAGAGTTTTCAAGTTGTCATTCCAGGAACAGGAATCCAAACTTTTCTTCCCATTCAGAAATCTCGACTTCAGAACCCCACAACTCAACTTCTACGACAGGCAGGATGATAATTTTACCCTTACTGCATTCCTTGATGTCAAGACAAACCAATGGCAAGCATGTCAGCAAGTTCCCTGCAGCAAAATTTCTTAAATGCTCTCGCCAAAAGGCCTGCATAACATATAGCATAAGTGCACAAGGACTTGTTTTACATGAAATGGAACGACATATTTAAAACCAGCACACAAAGATGCACATTCCCTGTACATTGCATAATTCTGACTTCATTAACTTCTCTTTTTTTTAACAAAATGGGTAGAAAATTTTTAAACCCAATTTTCACAGAGATGAATGCTTCTTCTGCTACCAAACAAACATCGACATAAGAAGATAGAGCCAAACAACTGATCTTTACTAAGAATAGCTATTGGATCAAGTTGTCCTCAGTTAACACGTCGGCTGTGAAGCCAGAGTGCTGTGGAACAGCACGACTACACCACAACATAATCATTATAATGCCCCTACAGCATTTGGACCATTTCAATCAGCACCATGCAAAATATAGGTCAGTAAAGCTATCAAGAGTACTGAAAGCAGGAAAATTTGTTGCTCTCCAAACTGCCCTCTTCAGTACCCCATTTGTGACAGGCTGTGCCAATAGACACCATGATGAAACTAGTTCAAGACAAGCGCAACAGCACAGTAGCAAGCTTGCACCACTACAGCATCAAGATGCTGTTGTACAGAAACATGCACAGATCGAGTTTCATGTAAATTCATGCCTTTCTCCAGAAGTGTGCTCCACCTAGCAGTTATATTTTTTTGCCTCAGAAGGATTCAGCACTTACATTCATATTACGTTTGGGAAATCTTTAAGGTTACCAAGCTAACACAGTAAAAAAAAATTTCTTAAACAATGAAACTGGCAGTACACGCGTCAACACTGTCAAATAGAGCAATTTTTTCATTGCTTTATTCTGGATTTCTTGCATTTCCTTCTACAAAGAAAATAAGCGATTGCATGGTCCCTCAAGTTCCTTTCTCCTCCTATAACTCTTTTTAAGCAATTTTAGATTTTAGAAAGTTAACCAGTGCATGTTTCACATTTCAAGAACTTAACTATCTTTATTCAGGCAGAAAATGTTTTCGAACAGAAATGGCGAGTGCCGTTGAAAAGGTTGACAGAACAGAAAGGAGTGTACGAGCGACTGCCATAATCTCAGATGGTGATGTACGCAGTCTGCCCCTCGGCCAGCACCAATAACTAGCACAAGGTGTACACACAGTGGCTGGACTTTAGATGCCTGCCTTCACCACCCCGTCCCCTTTTTGAAGGTGCTTATTGCCTCATGGCATAGAAAGAGGATTATAAAAAAAAAATAAAAAAGAGGGGGAGGGGATGGTTAGGTAAATGGTATGCCTGGCTTTCCAGTGGCTAAAGCACTCACTTGGCCAGCTTCTGGTACTCGGCAATCTCACTGCGCAGGCGCTCTGCCTCGGTGCGTTCGGCCGCTATCTTGCGCCGGAGCTCGTCACCCAGCGAGAGCAGCTCCTCCTGCTGGATGATCAGTTCCAGCTCCTCGCGGCGCAGCTGCTGCATCTCGGGGTCTGTCTCTAGCTCGGGAGGCTTGGGGCTCAGCTCTTCCAGCAGCTTTGCCGAGACTTCATCCAGCACTGTAGCTGCATCACAGTTTGTCACTCCCCTCGCCTCTGTGCTCTCTAAAAGACTTCTGCAGCCTTCTCACTTGAGTCATTCATTTTTATCTCTTGTGCAGCACTTCAACTAAGCACATATGCCTGTCATTTTGCCATGCCAATATGTGCACTTTTACACAAGCATGCTTTGCAGTACAGGTGGCCAGAGACATTTTCAAGTAACAACAGCCCGCAATTGCACTGTATTACTGCAATCAAAGCCTGCATCCAGGAATTTGACTACTTACATGATTGTAAGTCGACCTATTTTTCAAAATTTGAAAATCTGAGGTGGGGGGGGGTCAACTTAAAATCGAAACCAAAGCGTCACACCATAAATAAAGGCGAGACAAACAAGGTATCAGGCATGCTACAGCATGGTTGCATCTTTGCTGTGCGGCTCCGTCGCATCGCCCTTGTTTCTGGCCTTGAGCAGCTGCTACGTCAACGCCCAGAACCGGCATCCCCACCCCGCGAGTGGCGGCCGATGGTGGCCGTCGATAAGCAGCAAACCGGCACCAGCCCACTCCTTACACGTGGCTGCAGATTGCGTCTGCTGATAGGCGGCAGTGGCCCGATAACAAATTCGCGGGTAGACTTGGTAGCGCAAAAAAACACAGGGACACAGAAAGACAACACCACAAAGCGCTAACTTCCAACATAAGATTTATTTCGTGAAAGACGGGTGGTTTTTATACTGACTTATCATGCACTACTATCAGACCACCGCTAGCACCGCATATCAGACAAATATAGGATCTCCTTTGGCAACAGAGCAACTGAAGGACAACTTACACAATCATCATCCAACAAAGAAATCCATTCCGCATCAATTATCTCTCTAGTTAAGCGATTTTTGTGCATTTTCAAGACCACACATTTTTTTAGGAGTGGTACGCAATGACACACACGGCAGTGGGCTGACAAACCTTTTCCACGCATATCACTTACATCACGCCCATGTTACCGAAACCTGTTATTCAGGCATCTGCCTATTTGCCCTACATACTGTTTGCCACAGGAAAGGGGTATCTGATACACAACATTTTCAATGCAGTCAACACATTTGTTTTTATGTTTCTTAGTACAGCCAACAGTCTTTTTAGATTTTGTCAAATTTTTTGTGCACAAATAACTAAACTTTTTAGGGGCTGAAAAAACCACCCTGGCTCCCGAACGCTGCGCTATTTAAGATTATGGGAAAGCAGATGAAAGTAAGGAATAACTGCTACTTTCTCTTCCCTAAGCATAGCCTCTTGAGTGTCCTGCGTTTTTTTCCGGCAGAAGTTCTTTAAAACGCCTTCCGCTACTGAAACCAGAACATGGGAAGGGTAACCGGTGTTTTCCAACCGCTTGCACTGCTGTGAAAAACTTTCATGCATGAGGTGCGGACAGGACTTCACTAGAGAATTAACAAAAGAAATGTGAACAATGGAACGTTTTACGTGTTTCGAGTGTGCTGAATGAAAAGGTAATAAAGGTTTTTCACCTCGAGCTTTAAACAACCAGCAAGTCCGATCATGATGTAGTATAATGTTGATGTCAAGGAATTTGATTACCCCCTTTTCAGGTAGTTCAAACATTAGTTCTAGAGGACGGAAATGGTTACGGAACGAAGTGAGGACATTACGAACATCATCCTTGAAGGAACCGTCATTTCTGTTAAGTACAATAAGAAAATCATCCACATATCTAAAAATCTTGATGACATTGGTATCTTTTACTATATCCGCAAAAGACCTGTCCAACTGAGCTAAAAACAAGTCGCTAAGGATGGGTGCTATGCAAGAACCTATGCAAATGCCTTCTTGTTGAAGATGTGGTTTTTCGTCCCACACTATGAATGTAGACTTAAGATAAAATTTTAAAAGTTCTAGAAAACCATTTACCGAGATGCCAGAAGCATTTTGAAAGGCAATAGGTCCGTACTGATCAATACAATCTTCAACACACGATAACAAAGCTTCATGCGGAATGGAATAATAAAGATCCTTTATGTGAACCGAAAAAACAGAAAGGCCATGTGCCTCATGTGACTTGAAAAAATCTAAAACCTGCTCAGAATTTCGGACAAGGAATGGATCTTGAATGGATAACATTTTCAGATTTTCTTGTAACAAAAGGGCAACAATCAGTAATTCCTTTAAGAACCGCCCCAAGGTTCAACCTAGTACACATTTTCTTCGCTTCGGCTTTTATCTTTGAAATTTTTACATTTGGATAGCAATTAAAGGCGGAAGACACAGCTTCACATGCTTTCTTATGAAAGAGCCCAGAAGGAAATACAGTAAATCCTCCTTCTTTGTCTGCAGGAAGGAGGCACAATGAATGATGTTCTAGGTAAGACTTAGTTCGATTTACGGAAAGGGTGAGTCGTTTCGTCTAGCTCGCCTTTACAGGGAATATCTCCACCTTTTGGTTCACAAAAGGTCAAGCCCTTTCACAGCAGGGAAGACGTTACGAGAGTGCCAGCGGCTTGTCAGCCAGACTACGGACTTCATTTGGCAGCGACAACTGGACTACCTCAGAGGACAGCTTGACATTGTCACGTTCACCTCGGTGTGTCGTCTATACGCCACAAGGACTGGATCTTCCTGAACATGTGAAATCTGTTCTGTCGTTGGGACCTAAGTTTGCTCTGGAGCCAAGATCGTCTTCAGCGGAGCGGCTCATGTTCGTTCATCAGATTTCTCGTATCATCCCCGAGCATGAGGCAGACCGATGTGTTTCTGCAGGCGTCGACACCTTACGGCGATGTAAGTTACAGCCTTCAAGACTTTCCGTAAATCGAACTAAGTCTTACCTAGAACATCATTCATTGTGCCTCCTTCCTGCAGACAAAGAAGGAGGATTTGCTGTATTTCCTTCTGGGCTCTTTCATAAGAAAGCATGTGAAGCTGTGTCCTCCGCCTTTAATTGCTATCCAAATGTAAAAATTTCAAAGATAAAAGCCGAAGCGAAGAAAATGTGTACTAGGTTGAACCTTGGGGCGGTTCTTAAAGAAATTACTGATTGTAAAAAAGACTTCCTTCAGGCTTTCTTCAATGCAAAGACCCATAAAACTGATGTTCCTTTTAGAGTTATTGTATCAGAGAATGGTACATGGCAAAAATCTGTTGCCCTTTTGTTACAAGAAAATCTGAAAATGTTATCCATTCAAGATCCATTCCTTGTCCGAAATTCTGAGCAGGTTTTAGATTTTTTCAAGTCACATGAGGCACATGGCCTTTCTGTTTTTTCGGTTCACATAAAGGATCTTTATTATTCCATTCCGCATGAAGCTTTGTTATCGTGTGTTGAAGATTGTATTGATCAGTACGGACCTATTGCCTTTCAAAATGCTTCTGGCATCTCGGTAAATGGTTTTCTAGAACTTTTAAAATTTTATCTTAAGTCTACATTCATAGTGTGGGACGAAAAACCACATCTTCAACAAGAAGGCATTTGCATAGGTTCTTGCATAGCACCCATCCTTAGCGACTTGTTTTTAGCTCAGTTGGACAGGTCTTTTGCGGATATAGTAAAAGATACCAATGTCATCAAGATTTTTAGATATGTGGATGATTTTCTTATTGTACTTAACAGAAATGACGGTTCCTTCAAGGATGATGTTCGTAATGTCCTCACTTCGTTCCGTAACCATTTCCGTCCTCTAGAACTAACGTTTGAACTACCTGAAAAGGGGGTAATCAAATTCCTTGACATCAACATTATACTACATCATGATCGGACTTGCTGGTTGTTTAAAGCTCGAGGTGAAAAACCTTTATTACCTTTTCATTCAGCACACTCGAAACTCGTAAAACGTTCCATTGTTCACATTTCTTTTGTTAATTCTCTAGTGAAGTCCTGTCCGCACCTCATGCATGAAAGTTTTTCACAGCAGTGCAAGCGGTTGGAAAACACCGGTTACCCTTCCCATGTTCTGGTTTCAGTAGCGGAAGGCGTTTTAAAGAACTTCTGCCGGAAAAAAACGCAAGACACTCAAGAGGCTACGCTTAGGAAAGAGAAAGTAGCAGTTATTCCTTACTTTCATCGGCTTTCCCATAATCTTAAAAAAATAGCGCAGCGTTCGGGAGCCAGGGTGGTTTTTTCAGCCCCTAAAAAGTTAAGTTATTTGTGCACAAAAAATTTGACAAAATCCAAAAAGACGGTTGGCTGTACTAAGAAAAAAAAAACAAATGTATTGACTGCAATGAAAATGTTGTGTATCAGATACCCCTTTCCTGTGGCAAACAGTATGTAGGGCAAACAGGCAGATGCCTGAATGACAGGCTTCGGGAACATGGGCGTGATGTGATATGCGTGGAAAATGTTTGTCAGCCCACTGCCGTGTGTGTCATTGCGTACCACTCCTAAAAAAATGTGTGGTCTTGAAAATGCATAAAAACCGCTTAACTAGAGAGATAATTGAAGCGGAATGGATTTCTTTGTTGGATGATGATTGTGTAAGTTGTCCTTCAGTTGCTCTGTTGCCAAAGGAGATCCTATATTTGTCTGATATGCGGTGCTAGCGGTGGTCTGATAGTAGTGCATGATAAGTCAGTATAAAAACCACCCGTCTTTCACGAAGTAAATCTTATGTTGGAAGTTAGCGCTTTGTGGTGTTGTCTTTCTGTGTCCCTGTGTTTTTTTTGCGCTACCAAGTCTACCCTTGAAAATGTACCAACAAGCCCAAGTTTCTACCCCTCTGAACAAATTCGCGTTCTGCTCTTAATAGGCGTCGTCCAAGTTTTTTTTGTTTGTTTACTTTCAATTGCGCACTTGGCGCTTAAGGGAGCATCGATAGTTGATGGAAGGGACGCTCTTCCAATCGCGGCTGCACCGCCATTCGGAACCGTAGCAGCATTGGCAACTGTTGGTAGCCGACAGAAGAGCCGATGTCGCTCACGCGTTTCTGTTTGGCTCTGACGCAATTGACTACTGCCGGCCGTATTTCATGCGTTTTTAATGTAGTGCTTTGTCATTCGTCATTTGTGCTCCGGGTCCGGTAAGCGACCGGCGTTCATTCACGACTACGTTCAAGATGGCTGTCATTCTTTACGCCGAAGAAATGAACTGCGCTCCGGGCCGCAAGTTCCACGTTCGCAGCGGGTGATACAGGAGTAGCAGCTGCAGTAGGCAAAATTTTCAGCTGTTCCATGCGATCTCGTGATGTGGTTGTTTGTGAAGTGAGGGATTTCGCTGCACGACGATGTTGGAACGACGAGCTGTGAAACCGCAGCAGCGATCACGACGGCAGCGCTAGAGAGGACGATGGCGCAAGTGTGGACGAGTAGTCCAGTGACTAATACATTTTCGTTTTGGAATGTGCCTACGGGCACGCTTGCGCACGACAGCTGATAGCGGCTGGCGATAAGCGGAGGCCGCAGGATAGTGCTATCGCGTTCTTTTATTAAAGACGAAGCGTCAACGACCTCTAAGTTTTTTTTTTTGTTCTGAAATGAGATGTGGGGGGTCGATTTACATTCGAGTCGACTTACAATCGTGTAAATACGGTATGTAGTGTGCAATGACCTCTGTGCACATTTCAGTTCTGACATGCAAGCAAAGATAAAGAAATTTAAATTGTTTTGTAATGCCCATCACAAATTATTTGCACTGCTATCAATTCGATTCCTTAGCACAATGCTGATTCCAAAAGAGCACATGCGCCTGCTATCTTGATACATTAATAGGTACACTTTCATGCATGCACAGTTCTGTGTGGAGCAATCCAATACAAGTCAATTAGGGGAATTCTTTATTCCTTTAGGGGAATAAGGTAATAAATTAGTATCTATCACAGTGAAGCTGCATAGAAACAAAGAAGAGCAATACAGTTTTCATCTGTCACATTACCGCTACATTCATGGGTACTTTGTGCATTTAATCCATAACTGAAATAATTAAGCATGACAAGGAACACAAATATAGCGGAGCCATTAATCCATAGGCATGATGACAAACCTATATGCTGATATCTGGTGTGTAGTTTACTGCACAATAACCATAACAGCGGCATCCTGTAGAAGCCTGTCTCCCCTCAAGTGCGACAAGTTAACACAATCGGCAGGCAATAGGCGTGTGTTCCGTGAGCAACGGGCCAGGGCGCGGAGGTTAATACCACCCCGCACCTCCACCACGATGTTGCGGGGTAGAAGGCAGTCGCAGTGTGTAGAACCACACAAAACAAGGCACGAGCACAAGGCACAGGCCGCCGTGATAGATTTGGTCACGCGCCAAGATTCAGAGCATACGCCAAGCACACACAACTTCGTCCGCATCATCGCCATTCACTGGTTTCATAGCAATATGTCACTGGTATCGTTCTGGGCGAGTAAAAGAAGCGAATGTAGCACGTAGCGCTAACGCACAAGGCGCAAAGTATGCTCTCCCAAATTTCTTGCAGCATCTTTTTCATTTACAGTACGCTTTCGAAAAGCAACTGCCATTCACAATGGTGGCGACAGCAGGGTTATCAGGGGCAATGGCCGCCAGATGAAGCTATGGTAGGAGTGGTGTTACTCCCAGAGGCGCTAGTCGAAGGATACTGGCGGTATTTGATTGAAGAAAGCTGGAATGACTGGACACTGTATTTTCAATTCCTCCACTCTTGTTGTACACTTAGGCAGATATCTTCCAAAATAACAACATTCATAGGGTGGCATACTGAACACAAGGCCCTTGCAACACAGCAAACAGTTTTTTTTAGGACTACAAATCCAGGTTGCTAAAAAGGGTTTTTCTGCCTGTGTTTAACTTGATATATTGAGCTCCTATACAGCATCTCTCCTGGCCTCATATCATGCACAGTTTTGGTAATATTCTGGGAACATCTCAACGTGACAAGACAGACTGGTTAATCTGTAACAGTTTTATGCATAAACGTCAAGTTCTCTTTAGCCAATCTACACAGACTGCACCAATGTTCATGAAAGAACAAAGCGAAGTTACGCTTTATGACTGGTACCAGTCTTACACTTCAAACTAACACATGTCAAGTAATGAGCACCAAACGGCTGGTTACCTTCGGCTGCAGACTTTTCAAAGCCATCTTCCTTGAGATCTCCAGTGGCATGCATTTCTCCACTGCCGACCACATCGTCCTGGATAATTAGACACATTAGCATAAAGATCACATCAAGGATACGACAAATGCAGAGGTATAGCAGCACCTATAATTAATACGAAGAAAGCTTCAGCAATCAAACTCCTCTTACTCCTTACCTAGCAAAAATCTGGAGATATTTAATCTACATGCTACCAAATTTTGCTGGTGATGTATGCAAATGCAAGAAACCTTCGTATCTTCTTTACATAAACGGAGAAGTGTGCTCCGTATTATTCTAGCCGCACCTGTACACACAGTAAACCGTTCAAACCTTGTAAATTGCCTAAACACCACAGCATATATCGTTACAAACAAACAGCAGAATCAACAAGGTGCAAGGCTGAAGAAAGGTAAAGTGATAAGCATAATAAATAGCAAAAAATAGGCTTCCCTAGTCCATGCATTCTTTAACCTCATAGAAAGTAGAAGCCACCCCAGAATAACCTTCACAAACAAAAACATTAAGAGATTTGAAGAAAATCTTGTAATCTTCGTGAACAAATAATATGTGCTTTGGGGAAAATCAAACAGTGATCGGACCGTGCACAAAAAAAGAAGTGGGACAACAGTAGAACAATAAAAATCTTTACACAGCAGAAAGAGTGCCCGAGGCTCGACTTCTGATGCTAAAAATACAAACCTTAAAACAAAAAACACATAGATACGGCTCTCAATGTTTTCAAGCACTTAGCCACACACTCAGAGCAGGTGCATCCGCACAACAAGCACTGCTTTTGCCTTGCGCATGGACAGCATGCAAGCCAAGTGCAAAGCAGAGAAGGGCAGAAAGTCTTCAGGCAAATGTTCATTCACGAAGGTGCAGCAGCCAAGCAGTCTCATGCAAGCCCAGCAGCGCGGCGCAGCGTCTTCAGGAGTGCTGGAGGAGGACGGACAGTGCAAGCCTCGCAGGCCAAGCCTCAGCAGATGCATCCCTGTCCAGAAACGACGGAAGCCGCTGACAGCGCCCACCTGAACCCTGACTGGCTGCTCCTGAGATTCGGCTGCTGACACTGCCACCGCAGCTCCCTTCGCGACGGGACGGTGCAGAGAAAGCGATGGTGGTGTCCCATCCATTTCAGAAACGACTGAAGGTTCTTGATTCTGAACTTGACTGGGGGCAGCGGGCGTCACAGTCGTCTTCGGCTGCTCGTTCAGGAGATCCTTGGCTGGTGCCGGCTCGGATAGAGGTGGCGCAGTGATGACGGGTGCTGCAGTTTCGGGAGGTGGTTGAGGCGGAGGTGGATCCACAGCCGCAGGCTGCCGAAGCCGTGTGTCGATCTTCTCTATGGAGTCTGCTCTTGTGGCTTCCACAGGAACCTTTTTCACTTGTCGCAAGACACGCAACTGTGCAGTGCAAGGTGGGTGGGTTACAGGCATGGTGCTGAGGTCCTTTGTGGGACATAAACAAGATTTAGCCACACAGAACTGGACCTTCCATAAGTTCTAGACCAAGAAAGCTGTCCAAAGAAAAAAACCTGACACTTCAGTACCTTTTGCACATTTGTTTAAACTTCCTTAAGTTCTTGTTCTAATGCATGTTGCACTATCAGTCTCAGTATGCATATATTACATTCCAGCCAATTTTTTCCAATAATTTTACTCATTACAAATCAAATGTTAGTGTCACAATATTTAACTGGTATTTGAAAAAAGCAATTCAGTTTATTCACTTATGTAGTTTTACATTAAAGTGCGACACGTCCATATATGTACCTGTCATAACATATACGTACCATAAACTTAGATGAATTCAAAAGAAAAGAACCGACACATTGCTGAACTGCATGCACTGTATGTCTATTGTCAAGAGACTGTCTTAAAACTGCCATGTTCCTGAATGAGTCAGGCAGCAATCGAAATCTGCAAGTCCTGTCACAGTGATATGAACGTATATAGCACGAACACATTTTGCAAATTTTCATCTTTTCTTCTCACCCAGTGGCTAACTCTCATGAGAAAGGAGGCCCATAACACGATTTTTTTCTTTCACTGCTCACACATTTGCAAATCACAGTGACATCATCATCATCACCCTGACTATGCCCACTGCAGGGCAAAGGCCTCTCCCATATCTCTCCAATTAACCTTGTCCTGTGCCAGCTGTGGCCACCGTATCCCTGCAAACTTCTTAAAGGGACACTGAGGAGAACTCTATCAATTTTTTTTGTTAGCAAAATCTGATAGCTCGGCATTTCATGATTTTGTTGCCGCTTGTCCGGGCGCGAAAGATGCATTTATTTCAAAGAAATTTGGATTCGAAGTTGAAAAAGTTTTTCCCGCCCCTCTGATTCAAACTCAGGGAACTCTTATGACGCCACGGCAACTCTTATGACGTCACAGAACGGAGTGACGTGAATCGTGACGTAAACGCAGACTCCGTGATTTCTGCCGGTAGCGGTGCGGTGTGCAACCTTCCTTTGAAAGCCTCAGAGATTCGTAACATCCATGAAGTAAAGAGAATTCCTCCAAGGTGGCGCCTCTTGTCCTAGGAAGTCATCACGCTTGTACTTGCGAGATTGGCCTGTGGCGGCAATACCTGTATTTTGGTTCTTGCTATTTTCTACATTACAAGAGCTTTGTTTTCAGGAAGAGTGGCGTTTTTGTGATCAGGAGCTGCTATTCTATGGATACAAGCCAACTTCAATTTCTCCTCAGTGTCCCTTTAATCTCATCTGCCCAACTACTAACTTTCTGTCGCCCCTGCTGTGCTTGCCTTCTCTTGGAATCCAGTCCGTTACCATTAACGGTCATCAGTAATCTTGCCTTCACATTACATGGCCTGCCCAAGCCCATTTCTACATCAAGCATAGGACAAGCATTAAATGGGGAAAGCAGCTACTATGTCTGAGCATGCAGCTAACATGGGTAACCTTGTGTAATTCTTGTGTTTTGACTCGAGCTCTATTTGTGCCAGATGCAAAAATTTTTGCAGCATGTTATGTACAAAATTTTCAGTAACCTCAAGCTGGTCACTTTTTGTTTTCATCTGCACTGTGTTCATGCAGGCAGCAAAAGAGTTATCTTTACTGTTCAAGGGCTACTCTGTATAGGCCTTTGTGATAACAGTAGGAACATACAAACAGCGATTTTTCAGTTCGAAACGAATACAAAGAAAAACAGTAGAACCTTGCTATAGTAAACTCTGTTATAGTAAAAACTCAGATGTAGTAAAGTGAAGCTGTGATCCCATTTTTCCTTCCATAGAAGACTAAATATTTTTTCGGTTATAGTAAAGATTTTTTTTTTTTTGAAGAAACGGCTACAGTAAAGAGCATTTGGCCGTGGCAACATACTTCCCGCGGAGTGACGACATTGCGGCACGCGCGAAGTCTAGGATCGCGAGGCAAGTAGATACCAAATACGATAAAACGGCACTCTTGAGGTGGCTTCACCACCCAGCTCAAGAGCCACGAGAAGAAGCCAACTTTTTCAGGACCTTGATGCCGTGAGGCAAAACGCGTGGCGCGCACTGAAAAAATAAAAATAGCTATGAGCGTAGAAAGAAGGCGGCGCGGGTCACTGAGAAAGGAAAGCTAGTAATAGTGCAATGAGGAGTAGAAAAGGGCGCCCGTTCATGGCAGCGCAAAGTACGGGGAAACAGCCACAAAAAGCGGAGGGACGCGTGTTTCTTAACTGCCTCTTAAATGACGCTGAGGCCACGGAAGACGACACCATGAACATGCAAGGCTTTGGTTTTCACATGGTATCAAACTCTCTTTACTTTCGCAGCCGCGCTGTATTCGTGTAAATACGGTACTCCACAAGGCGCAAATAAAGTCGGAAACGTAACAACATGAGACAATGGAAAATAATTACCACATATAAGAGATGATAAGAGCAGGACATAAGGTATTTTTGGGTGTTTATTCTATAAAGCAACACCTTGTGCTTAGTAAGCAGCCGGAGAGGACAGTCGAGCCACGGCATCACCAACAACTGATATAGTAAAGATTTTTGCTGATCCGAGCTACTTTACTACAGAGGGGTTCTACTGTAGTTACTTTGTTCAAATAGTTTGTTCAAACGCGAAGTGAATATTTTCGATCAAGCGAACAGTTTACAACCGGAAATGCAGTAGTAAAAATAAAGGCATTTCATTATAGCTGAATAGCATACATTGAAAGAAGGGATTTGAAGAATTCACAAAGGCAACTCAAATAAAAACGAAACAAAAAATGCTTTCAAACCTGCATCAAGCAATGTTCAATCAGCAGCAAGCCAAAGTGCACTGAGCCTCGTAGTCTAAAGCCCTTACCATACTATTA
Organism: Amblyomma americanum; assembly: GCF_052857255.1. Lineage (NCBI taxonomy): Eukaryota > Metazoa > Arthropoda > Arachnida > Ixodida > Ixodidae > Amblyomma > Amblyomma americanum. The sequence continues at coordinate 60,120,320 of NC_135502.1, forward strand.
GTTACATGCTGCTGATCCTAAATATAAAAGTTGCTGACAGATTTTCTGCATGCTGAAATTTCAGGCAAGATTCCTACTCCAGACTTGCGTAGCACCATGTCACACAGAGCTCATGTACAACCGTGGCTGAAATTTCGGATGCGTTGCATATGATGCCATAATTTCTTCCACATTCGCAAGCCATATGGTCAAGTGACCGCACTGCGCACGCGTGATCGCGCATTCGTACCACTGCCGAAGGAAGCTATTTCCAGAGCCTGCCAGTACGCGAAAGTCGAAAGATGTCAGCGAAGGCACCACGCACGTGCTGAAGTGGAACGCAACATGCGGCACGCCATCGTATACTAATCAGAGGTCGCAGTGCCCAGGATTTCTGGGGTTGATCTTTGCATAGACCAACCTCACAATGCTGCGCATTGCGTTGCTCTGGACTGAGATGCATCGTCAACATGGACCAGCACGAGGCGAGAGAAGATCAGAGCGCAGCCACTTGCACTGCCAGATTTGCCGCTGCGCAGAGGTGTGCGGTGCACCTATCCTTGGAGACCAGGTTTAAGGTATTCTTCTAAGGCGAGTACTCTCGTCTTAAAAATTCAGGGGGGCCACTTTGTTGACCTAAAGTGGGGTGAGGCGAAAGCCTTTAGCGCGGTGTTGCTGCTTGTGTCACTGATGTGCGGTTACTATGTTAAGTACACAATTGTTACTACACGTGCGCTGGCAGGAAGTAGCGTAGTCGTTAGCACGCTTGGCCACGAAACGAATGGATGGTGGTTCGAATCTCGCAGTGCGCAAGGATTTTTTTTCTTATCTAGTTAACGTTATTTGATTGACAGCTACAGTGTGACAGATTTCACGAACGGATGAACGGACGGAACGAAGCTTTAAGTCGATGTCAACGCATTCGTTCATTGGTCTTTTGTTGCTGTGTAGCTGGGGAAGTAGTACGCTTGCGTTTGCCCGCATTCTGAGACTCCATTGAAGCAAGCGCTAGGAGGAAGGTTGCGTGGCATCCGACTCGGTCGACAACTGCGAAACATTTGGCGCGGGCGCGGCGTGCGCCGGTGCCGCCACCTCGTGCATGCGCAGTGAACTACCAATGGCGCAAGTAGAGATGTGCGCCGTGTCGGTTTCGAACGGCGGCGGCGGTGACAGCGGCGCGGTGCCTGGTATTCATCGGCGGCAGCACCAGGCCATTTTTCAACGGCGCCGGCAGCGTGGAAAGCTAAACCACAAATTTAAAAAGCTATTTCGCTACAGCCTTCTTTGCTAAACTGGTTGAAATTTTAGGGCTTTTCGTACTAAGGGCTTGGAACGCAGAATACAGAGGGGTTGAAGGCTGAGAGAAATGCAAAATGATCTGTAAATCGCTTGTTTTTTTAAGGCGCCATATTTTTAAAAAATAGGCACATATCACAAGCGCGTATGTTGATTGTGTTTATATATTTGTTGCTCACGAAAGTGCAGAACCTTTCTTGTTTTCTGTGTCGTTGTCGCAATTGTTTTCTTTTTTCTATCCTTCAGTTATACAGCCTGCAGGTATTTTTCCATTGGGCAGAGTAAGTGAATTCGTCTAGAATTGTTAAGCCGACACCGACGCATGTGACACTTTATTTGTGAATCGTACTTCTATTTGTTCTAAATGAGATTGTGGTTATGCAATATTCTTTATGTAAAAATAAACAGACCTCTTCTATGACCAACTTTTGCTTGGTTCTGCCCTTTACCTGTCACCCAATCAGTAGATGTTGTAACACAAACATTTCCGTCTGGACACTTTGTGAAATCACTTGTTCTGAATATTAATCATTTTGAGGGCCTTTTCCCGGAATAGAAAAGAAAATACTTTTTCTTGCAGCAGGTGAACATTTTTCTCGCTGAGATATGTTACGATGCGTTGATGCCGTTTTGGGACATATCGTTGATACCACCCGCAGCCACAGTGCCTGTGACCCTCAAGTCGTGATTTCGACGTTCCGAAATGGTTGTTTCTTCTCGTTGCGCCAGGTTGCGCTTTTGACGAAGTTTCGAAATGCCACGTTGCGTTGTATGGCGACGATATGCATGTGTAGACGCGCGGAGAGCAGGCTTGCTTTTTTTTTGTTTTGTGTTTGATTCACTGCAACGCAGTTGACATGGCTCCTTGACATGATTATATGCCTCAGACAGGGAAAAGAATTAAACAAGACAAAATCAAATCTCAAACGCAGCTAGATTTGCGGGGAAAAATATATTCATATTTAGAGGACGCGCCATCGTGCCGAGTGAAAATGGCGGCGGCGCGCCGATCAGTTTGCGTCAGCGGCGGCGAGGCAGTGAGGGCAGTCAGCAGCGGCGCGCCGATGCCTCGCCGCACACCTCTAGGCGCAAGAATGTGACATCGGACGGACAGGCTCGTGGCCGCGAGTATGAGCCATTAAAGGCTTTCGCCTTGATACGAGAAAAGGGAATGCAGAAGCGTGGGGGAGGCGTACCCCCTACGCAAAGATCGTGAGAGCAAGAATATGGCGGTGCTCTTCGAAGCGAAGACTGTGCACCTGCGTCAATACACTTTGTGGTGACGGCTTTCTCATCGCGGTAACTAAAATAACTGGAATTTCACCTCTTATCTAATTTCAGCTCTTTAAGGGTGTACAAAATAAGGTACTGCTAGCTTCGAAGTTGGTTTCCAGCGACACCGCAAATACCACCATTACTCGCATTGACATTCAAAACGCTTGAATATTCTCAAAACCCTAATAATAGGTGCAACTAAAGAGAATTCTAAGCTCGTCTTTTACCATGCGAACATGATCTACGTACTCCAAGCATTCTTGGAAACTTTGAATTATTGTCCTCTGCGGTCGATTTTTCTATTAAATCGGATTAAACGTCCCAACCTCTGAGAGTAGGAGGAGTCAATCAACGCATGGTGTGCCTTTCAGCTAGTCGCGTGGTGGCTTGCCACTGTGCCATCAGCAGAGTGATAAGTAGTAATACGCAAAGTGACTGCAAAAGAAAACAGTCCACGCATATTTTTATTTCTGTCGGCCTAATTTGTGGCTACGTTGTCTGCCTGCGACTGAAACTATTTATTCACGGAAACCTAAAAAACTAAATAAAAGCATAAGTGAAGCCACCACGCGACTGGCTGAAAAGCACCCCATGCATTAATTGACTCCTCCTACTCTCGGAGGTCAGTTAAAAAAAGGGGGGGGGGGGGGGGGGGGCAGAGCGGGGACGTTTAATCCAATTGAATAGGGAAATCAGCCACACAGGACAACAATTCGAAAAATCTAAGAATGCTCGGAGCACGCAGGTCAAGTTTCCGTGGTAAAAAGACGAGCTCAGAATCCTCTTTAGTGCACCTTTAAGCAAGTACACTTTTCCACTGAAATACACAGCCTAGCCATACTTGCCAACTGTACCGAGCAACTAAAACGATACAATTCATCTAGCCAAGATGTTGTATAGTGGTTAAGAGGTTAGTCCTCAAGTTCATGTAAGTGAAAAATGAAATTGGAAATGTAGCTGTCACCAATTTGTAAATCTTTTAAACATATCCTGAGCACAAGACAATTTTGTTATGTTTCTAGGAGAGACCCCCATAGCAAGGTAGTCTTTCAAGAGGTAATTATTGATAATATTCTCTTGAGCACAGCCACATGATGAATGTATAAATTGTAACTCTATGATCACAATAAACCTATACCACATTGGAGGATTCCCATAAACACATGAGACTAATACAGCTCCTGCTTTGACTTGCTTTATTATAGCTTGCCTAGCCACCCACAAAACAGTCCTGGTCATCTCAGTTATTGGAGCAACTGCCTAGTGCAAGCTACAGCTTAAACTAGAAAATAGGGGACTCAGCTATCCATGTTTCTCGCATGTAAGAACTAGTTCATGACAGTCATTTAAACATGACCCAGTGAGCATCAATAAAACCACTAGCCAATAACATATCATTATTAGAACACGACAAGGACCTAGAGCCATGCGCCTAATTTGACAGCACCCGTTTCAGCCCCCGGTTCAGTGCTTACAAAGTGAAACAGAGTAACATCAGTAGGTGGCACCACGGTCGTTCACCAAACCAGTATGACTTTTGTCAACTGTGCACATTTCATGTAACCTGTAAAGCTTTCCTTCACAGCGTAGCGTAGACACAGCATAGACACATCATAGACAGTAATTCAAATCGCTTCCCTGTGCACAAATCTTGCACAGCGGAAGCAACAGTCTTCCAAAACAAATTTTACGTTGTCAACTGGGTCTATCGGTAAGCCGTTCTTGATTTCAACTGGTCTTTATTTACCCACCTTGCGCTTCAGCTGCGTCACAACACGCTGCACTTCCCAGAGCTGCTCTTCCTTCTGGGGATCCCTGAGGCCTGCATTCAGTTCTGCGTGGATCTCACTCAACACCTGCTCCTGCTGGCTCAGTTCCTCCTCTATGGCTGCTGGCGTCTCAGGCAGGTCAAGCGACTGGCGAGACGAGTCAGGTCGGATCTTCTTTACGTATCTGCCAACCAAAAACGGAAACAAGCCACTATCTCCATGTGCCTTATCTCCCCTGCCTCTCTTGATAAGACAAGAAACAATGCAGTCGCCGTGCCCGCAGAATCGTAAGACAATAACTGCCCTACAGAATGCCATATCCTATATCGCACTTGGCCTTTAGGTGCAACAACAGACATAAGAATAAAGCCTACTCACATCAAACAATACATGCGCAACCAGGAATGACAATGGAATAAAAACAATGTTGAATAAAGTGTACAGCTAACTGCGCAAGTCCAAATCTATACGCCCCTTCAATTACTTTATTTCACTACTCACTACATTTTACAAGACGTCACGACAGCTGCAGTGACAATAAAGCATTGCAATGACCTTGTAACAAAGGCAGTCCGAAAATAATATGAAGCACAGTTTTGGACATTCCCCACTGATGAAGGTGCGTGTACATTATACATACAGTCGAGCCCGCTTATAACTGCTCCACTTACACCGAGCTCTCGCACTGTATGAACAAAGATGGTGCAACCGTCACAATTTGCATTAGGCCTATGGCGTCAAATCTCAAATAGAATGAACATCAGCAGACACAAAATTCGGTTATTGCGAACATACTGGTAACAGGTGCCAGAACTCGCCGTCCAGAGTACACTGCACGGTCTTCATCGCAGTCCTACACGAACATCAATATTGCTGTCATTTTTCACACAAAGACTATGAAAACAGCACGGGTTATGCGAACAAAGGACAAAAAAAGAAGATAATGCCCTGATGCGCAACATCACCTCGGCTTCCGCACACTTAACTGTGGGGTTCACCCACTTCAAGAAACGACATCGTGGCAGAGGGGGAGTGGCACTCTTGTGGATTGTGAATGGTATCCAAAATTGACCACATCTACGGGTACAAATTTCACATCTGACTGATAATATGCCCCATAATTAAAAGCGGCCTTTCATTACATGATGCACTAGACCTAAGCGCACTGTGCCAATTGCCCCATGCTGATCATGATGTGCAAAAATGTGCCAAATGGCATGAGAACTTGGTCAGATCAATGGCAACTAACGTATATCGCATAGACAGCGCTCCACATCCGGATATAATGAGCATAGATGTGAAGGTCATTATAAGAGGGCTTGACTGTATTACATATGTCCGGTGATTAAAAAGTTCACATACCATATTTACTTGCACCACGAATGCACTTCTTTTTTAGCAGAAATATCTCTGAAAATTTGGAGGGTGCACATCCATACATGGAGTAAAATATTCAGAAATAATACGAGGCAAAATAAATACTGCATTCCGTATGACTCCTTATGAAAATAAAACAAAATGCACTCTACAGCACGGTTTCCATACTGGAGAGCATACTAAACCGCTTTTATCTTAAACCCGCACACATAACTCACAAAGCAGCCCATAATGCTGTCTAAACAGAGAACAATTCACTCCAGCACAAATTCCAGCAATCAGCGTGAGGCCCAACTGCAAAAGTTTAAACAATCCTTAATATGGCAGATAGAATAGAGGAACCCTTTGCGACCAGGAGTGGTTTGTTTCGGTTCTCAGATTCCTAGCAGAACATTCTTGTTGGCTGTTCATCCTGCAACATGAGATATAGTAGTCTTTACATTCGATAGACAACACCTCATATTACTGCAGTTTCGGCACCAGCTAGCATTAACTTTTATCAGTAGCAGACTGCATACCAAAGGAGTGGGGTACGTTCCATATGCAAGAGAAAAAAAACTGCACTTTCTAACTGCACTTTCTGACACTTCTGCACTTTCGCAGTCGTGGCCTGGTGGTCTGGGCGTAAGCCTCGGCTGCGGGAGGTGGTTGGTTCGAAACCCACCGCCGGACACCAACTGGTAAAAATGGGTACAAGCCACCCCCGGCCCGGCGCCCGGCTTCTTCAGGGGTGTGTGCTTGGAGGAGGCTCCGCAAACCCCGCTGCGCCCCTTCGGGGGCAAACCCAGTTTCGAACAACTCAGCCTGCAAAGGTGGTTTGTGTTTCACTCCCCAGTGAAGAGTTCGACTCAAGGCTTGTATGCTCTAACCAGCGTCATGTTCAAACACTACGGTCCTTCGTCAGAAGCGATTCAGAGTATCACTACGGTCATGGGCTAGTCCGGCTTTTTGGCTGCCAGACTTTGAGAGAAAAAAAGAAGGGGGCCACAAACGGGCTTCTACTGCACGAGGCGAATTTAACGTTGTTGACGGCGGAACTTATCGCTGATCCATCAGAGCAACTGTGGTCAAGACCCTTTTCCCAAGCATCTCACCCAGAAGAGCCGAGCACCAGGCCGGGGGAAATCTTGTACCTATTAAAAACCGGTGGGTACCCGGCGGCACTGGGGATCGAACCTAGCACCTCCCGAATGCGAGGCGGATGCTCTACCACAAGGCCACCGCTTCTAACCACCTTCTAATACCTTCTAACCACGTTGGCCGAAGGGGTACGTTCGCAGCTGGGCGAGAACTCGTCCCGCGAGGGGCGCAGCGGGGTTCAGGGAGCTTCTCCCAAGCGAACACCCCTAAAGGAAGCTGGGCGCCAGGCCAAGGGCCGCTTGTACCCATTTTTACCGGTGGGTGTCCAGCGGTGAGTTTCGAACCAACCACCTCCCGCAGCCGAGACGGGCACCCAACCAACTAGGCCACTGCGGGCGAGTTCATAATGCGAGGAGGGCGAGTTCATAATGCAAGCATGTTCCTTACATGAGTAAATACAGTATTAATTCACGACCTTATCCACCGCTACCGCATCCAAAGCTAGGCAAAACATTAGAAGCCTGATGGGGTCAAAATGCGTCGTCAATCATAAAATTTGTCCACTGGCTGCAGGGAAGTGACGGCACCAGACCAGAGCATTCGCATCAACTGGAGGGAAGTGGCATCATTAGGCCGAAAGCGACGTCCCTTTTGGTAAAGGCATCAACAGCTGCTATTGCTTTCGCATTGCCAACACATAATGGAATTAGGTGTCCCAGTGAATTTTTGATATAGTAGACCACTGGGCTACTACAGCATCAATTAGTTTTCAGTTTCAGCCCCTAATTAGAGCGACTGAAGATAGCATCCCATGAAGCAGTAACTCTTAGAGCTTTGGGGCCAGTAATAAAGTAAAGAGTAGCAATCAAGTTAAGTTTTCTTTGAGGGGAAGCAGTAGGCGCTACTTCAAACCCCACAGACCACAGTCCAAGGCACCACAGCACCTCCACTCACTTGATGATTTTCACGTCCTTGAAGAAAATTGGTGCATGAGAGAAAAGGGCATGAAGAACCCTGTGGCTGATCTGCATACTTGGACTCAGCACAATGGAGACGTTCTGCAGGTTCATCTTGTTGTGCTTCTCCTGGACAGAAAAAGCAGCACAGCACGGCAAATTTGCTGTTATCACCATCATCAGCCTGAATATGCCAACTGCAGGATAAAGGTGTCTCCTATATCTCTCCAATTAATCCTGTGCTGTGCCAGATGTGGCCACCCTATCCCTGCAAAGTTCTTGATCGCATCCAGCCACCAAACTTTCTGCTGCCCCCTGCTATGCTTGTCTTCTCTTGGAATGCAGTCGATTAGCCTTAACGATCATCGGTAACCTTGCCTTCGCATTACGTGCCCTGCCCAAGCACATTTCTTCTCGATTTCGACTAGGATGACATTAACTCATGTTTGCTCTCTGACTCACTCTGCCCGCTTCCAGTCTCTTAACGTTACACCTATCATTTTCCAAATTTGTAGATGCAATCAATTCTGGCTGAAAACTTTTTCTCATAACTGGACTGCCAGGTACCAGAAGAGGATCAAGGAATCAAGCAAGGGATCAAAAGCCACATGTTCAAGTGATCACCATGACACTTTCAGTTTCACATGACGCACCATCAATTAACATTTGGCCTTTAAAGGAACAGTGAGAATAAAGTGGAGTTTTTCCCAGATTTATGAATTCCCAATTGATGATTAAAGGGAGGCTACTTCCATAGGAAACGGAACTTTTATATGCCGAAAAAAAAAAAATGGAGGACGCCATCAGCCATTAGGTGAGATTTTTCATTGAAAAGAACAGGAAATGAAAGATTACACATAACAGCATTAAACTAAATTTCGCATCATTCTGCTAGTGCACTTTTACTGCACTAGGAGGACAAAAACAGAAACCAAAAGAGGAAAATTAAGTGAAGTGATCCTATTACACTAATTGTCATTACCACAAAGGCCCAGCTATCACAATTTACTATGAAAAAAAAACTCGACGGAGTTATCAGTACAATCAGTACCAGAACGTTTCCACAAGCATGGCAAATGGATTTCAACAATGCAAGCATTACTCTCACCAACACGTCCAGCACATAAGCATTCCTAACTAGCCCAAATCCTGCTGCACTGCTGACAAGTGACCATGGCAGAATAAGGCACCACTTGAGCTCACAATTCTGTGTGTAACATTGTCCAAGGTGCAATGGCTATCCTCGGGTTTTTTTCTTTTGCTGTGACACAGGTGGCGCTTACCATGCGGATGACATTGGTCATGTGCACAAACACCCATGACAACAGGAGTCGGTTTGGCGTGGGCAGTTGCTCAATCAGCTTCTGGATGGTTTCAACACGTCTTGTCTCGTCTTTGATGGCTGCAGAGGTGAAAAGATTTACATCTGAGGGCACCTCCAAAAGCACAGAGGCACACAAATCAATAGTTCACTAAAAGACCAAACAAATGCATAAACATGGCACTGCGTTCGCAGTGAATCTGCTGCAGAAATTTCTCATATAAACCTTTGTGTGCTCGTGCAAACAAGGAGTTCCATCACTGCTCTCCATCTGAATGACTACTTGTACGCAACCCTCACCCAAACAATCCACCTCTGCTGCAGCAGCCCCTACATATGCGTCGCCAACCTCGTATGAAACACCGTTTTAGTGTTTGCCGTTATATCAAGAACCCTGTGACATTTCAAGGTCAACTGCATGAAATGACTTCATCACATAACCACCATGGCCCAACACTATCAGTCAGATGACACTGTTGGCTTGAAATTCCATCACCTCATGTGGTCACATGACCGACTGTCATTGGTCACATGAAATCATCCAATTAAATGACATCACATCGAAAGGTCAAATGAATCTACTGTTATAGGTCACATGACAATGTCTGCATGACCTGAAATAACTTCGCAAGGTCACATGATCCCCTGTCACTGGCCCCGCGACCCACTAAACCATTTATAAATGACCTAGATTCCCTTTACACATCTGCGGCCCACTTGCTCAACACAACGCCCTTAGTAGCTGATGCTGAAACTCATGTTGAATAACACGAACGACTCCTTTCACATTTTCCAGCATGCCCGCGTCACTCATACAGTCAAATGAAAGAAGGGTGCAACTGACCGGCAGCCTCCTCAAACTTGGGTCCCAGCTCGCTGGTGAGCACGGGATCGGGCAGCTCACGTAGGAACTGCTTCAGCAGGCTGGCCACAACCTGGGGCCCGTGCTCACTCAGGCAGACTGGCTCGTGCCGGTTGTAGGCTGCCCGCAACTGCTGCACGGTGGACTTGACGCCCGACATCCGGTAAATGCCTTCGCACATCAGGCCTGCACCAGCAACCAAATGGTTCAAATGCTGAAACACAGGCTATGGAGTCAAAGAAAGCTTTTCTTTTTTTTTTTCCTGGGCTAGCCAGTTCATTCAAACAAACGTTTTGCAGAGTGAAAAGAACACTGACACATGTGCAGCACCACTATCACACTACTGCCTTTTTTTTGTTTACATGGACAATAAAGGGGAGGTTGGTGCTGCATAGCGGCTCCGGCTACTCCTTTTCACTAATTCACAGCAACCACTTGGTCCGACGATGTACAGTTCAACGTAACACGAACACAAACAGTAAAGAGCATATACAACCAACATATACAAGTACAAGCTTCAGGAAAAAGTAACACTAATGAGTGAACAAAAACACCTTGAATGTTAGCAGAACAGTACACAATACATTATACATAAGAGATATGAAGAAACAAGGGGAGAAGAACAAGAAATAAGCTTATTATATAAAAATAAGCAAAAGTAAATAACAACGCTATTAAAGCACTCAACCACAAAAATGAAAAAAAAAAATAAGTTTGTTTGCAGCGAACACAGCAAAAGCAAATAACAAAGGTATTGAAGCACTGCCTTTGTTGCGTTTTCAACTGTATTCACTCATGCACATGTTAAAAAAAGTGTCATTTTTCTAGATTACACCACAAGACCCTTTTGTACGAGTTTTAGGACTTCTAATGAGCACTGCCTAATCTGTTGTGACACAAACTTCTGTAGTGTAGTAGCTACTTAACTCCGTTCAGGCCATCGGGGTGCTCAAGATGGGAAAAAATGGAGTAAAAGTCAGCCCAGGGTCTCTCCTCTGCATGTATTAATTTCACACCGAAAGAAATTTACCAAAAGGCAAAGCATAGAGATACATAGTAGTGGGCTTAAGTTCAGTGGTACAGGTTGTAAAATGTTGACAAGGTGGCCGACTTCTTAGAACTCAAACACAATCGGTTTGTTGTGTTTTAAAAGAAGGCGCTGAGATCTACAGACTTCTCAAGTATAAATCTGCAGTAAACAAATTAACAATAAAAACAACTTATTTCAATCACTGAACAGCCAAGTCTCTCACACTCCAAAGATCCATTATTTAGAAAGACCCCTTTTATCAAAATTCCACTTGTATTTTTCCGCATCATGTTTTTTTGCTCTATTAGAACAACAGGCTAAGTAGCCATCATGGTAAGCATCTGATAGGCAGCTATTATGTACCATATTTTACTAACATGTGGAAACCTGAAAATGGAAGCTTTAAATCATTTTCCTTTCCTGAGATCAATTTATACTTTGACAGTGTTAATACTTTCATGTGTTTCAATTCGTCATGAAATTCCTGCAAAACAATTTGGGGAGCCTAAAATGCTGCCTGAAGGGACTGTTCCACAGCACTGTGCGATCAGAAGAATAACCTTCTACTTTAGGAGAGTATGGCACCATCTGGAGGAGCCTGAAGCACACATGGCAATGGGCATTGTTCAGTAAACATGCCAAAAGTTTGCAGCTTCAGCATAAGTGAACACTAAAACAATCCGTCACACAACAAAAAAAAAAATGCCGTGTGTTAAATCATAGCCCAGTCATTAAGCATGTGTCATGCTGACCACATCCATGTGGAAGGCTCTGCCATTGAAATCAGCCAATAGGAAGTCAGTGTGCTGCCTTGTTATCAACGATGCTGCCCGTGGTAGAGGCCAGTCCTATCCCTATATCAAACCAGAAAAATTTCATGACCAGCAAGATGATATCAGGAGAACCTAACATTAGTAACTACAGAAAGAAATACTTTTAAGTCATTGCCAATATGCACAGATCAACTGCACCAAAACCAAAGCAACCATAAATTTCTAGTGCAGCCCCCATACTACATTAAAATTGACCAAGATTGAAGCATAATGCACGGACTGCCCCAGTTAAACACTAGTACCAAAAAAATATGCACAGAGAAAAAATAACCTGGCATAACATTTCACGATGAGGCATATAGCAAAATATCAAATTTTTGCTACATGACTCATGCACTCTGAATGGAAAAAAAAAAATACCTGGCATCAGGATACACTAATGGTCCATCAAACAGAAAGACATTACACCAGCTTGGAAAAATTGCCCAGCTAGGTTTACACCTAGCGACCGACTCCCACAAGTTTAGAGACTTCTAACCATATATGCGCATAAAGAAAGAGTGATTGTAGTAAATAATGTTGCCTAATTCTACTAACCATGTTCCTCAATGTAGTCGAGGCACTCCCTCACAATAGCAGGCAGCTCAATGCCATCATCAGATGGGTTCTTTTCCAGAGCAGTCAGTAAAGGAACACCGAAGATGGGATCCTCTGGAACAGAAAGATGCAGTAATGGAAATAACTGCCACTACACATGTCACTGTTGAAAATAAAGGCACCTTGCTGCACAGGAAACATGCATATGCCGGTAGAAGAGTAATAGGTATCCATGTGTTCTAAACTTGACCATTTGAGGGGCACGAAATTCTATGATCTCTCACATGCATACCACTGGTAAGATTTCACTCCGAATGAGTAAAATGAGTGAGATTGCACTCAGAATGAGTGAAATCTTATCAAAAACATGGACAAATTATGGCAAGCAAACGACATCTTTCTTTTCCATCTCCACTTGGAAAAACTTGCACCCTTCACTGAAATCACGGATGTCATTGTAAAAGTTAAAAAAAAATGTTAAAACATCACAAGTTTGAATCCTAAGGTATTTACATACTAATATGTTTTTGTCCTTATAAATTCTGTATCCCATTCATTTGCTGTACATTTGTTTGTACCTTGTTGTTTGGTTCTTTTCTTTTTTTCTCATCTCGGATTATTAAGCATGTGCTCGTATATTATACTCTGTTCATACAGCTATAGGAAGCCCTATTCGCGGTTTAGACTCTTGGGCCTCCTGCTGTATTTACACCCTATAACCATGTACTGTACTGAAAATCAGAAATAAAAAATGTTCAGAAAATAAAATGAATCTAAAAAATTATTGACATCACTTTCAACCTCTTTTGACCTCTGGTTTAGTAGAAAACAGTAGCACACATTTATATCACTGATTTCACAACAAAACCTCGAATGTGGTAGGTATTTTCATCGCTGTGTTTTTGATACACAAAAAATTTGCATTTGAACTGAAAATTGCTTCAAGTACTATCAGCAGGCAGATGGCTGACAAAGAAGTCTCAAAAGCTCAAAAATTTTTCAAAAATTTCTTCGTCAAAATGGGCCACGTTGAACTGCACACAGTGAATAAGCAGAGAAAGTAAATATGTGTCACCACAGTAAGGTTGAGATCCTGAGGCACACACAAACTGCAATATAATAGCTGCTTACCCATTTTAATTTGGTTCAAATTCTTACAATTGCTTGCCCCAGGAGCCAGAATGAAAGCCAGTGTACAGCTATTACATTGCAGGTTTTGAATGCCACACGTAACCCAAATGTCACTTTGACATCATGCTCCCCACTCAGTTGCTGGAACTACAATTACACTGGAGAAGATATTCAACTATAAATAATTTGCCACATGCAGGCAAAGTTCATGAAATGCTCCACGTTTACTAACATCACACACCATTTAGATGAAAATTGCACGCAATAAAAATTTCAGTGCCTCTACTACTTTAAAAATACAACATTTTGGCCAATGTCGCATAGCAAAATGGTTTTACTTTCAGAAGTCCCCAGAAAAGGTATTTAAGAATATCGTTATGGCATGTCACACAGGAAGCAGAAGAGAATAAGGTTAAGGCACAAAGAGAGTGACTGCTGCTGGTCTGACATTGGCTGTTGACCAATGTCTCAAATGGGAGCCTCAAATTGGTTTCACTGCATGTGGCAGATTTCAAGCTTCCATGGGTCAACAACCCGTCGAAGGGGGAAAGCCAAAGACCCGTTTCTTAAACACTTCACCTCTGAAAAAGTGAGCACCAGGCAGGGAGGACTTGTACCAATCACAAATCGATATTGCCTATGTGCCATAAAACACAACACAACACAACAACACAAATCGATAGGCACCCGACGACACTAACCCCCCACCCACCCCCCAGCCTCCCACGTGTGAAGCGGGTGCTCAAACCACTCGGCCAATGCTGGCTAAGCAAGGTTACGCTGCACGTGCAGCACAATATATACACAGAAGCAGAACGATGAGGAACCAGCCAATGTCCTTATAATTAACTTAGTTCAGGCTGCTAAAAAATTCCAGGTCCGTTATCACTTCACTAGTTTTTTGTTGCTAAGTCACTGCTGCGCCCACTAAATAGGCTCTTCACAGGAATACATACCAGCCTTTTCGGCTTTCTTTTTCTTCTTGACAAGCTTCACCTTGCTCTCTTTCTTCTTCTTTGAGTCCTTGCCATCTTTCTCAGCCTCCTTCTTGCCCTCTTTGGAGTCTTTTGACTTGGCACCCTCCTTGCCCTTCAGAGACTTCTCCTTCTTCTCTTTGCCGGGAAATTTGAATGGAGCCTTGCTCTTCTTGTTCTTGCCTCTGAAGGTTTCCCAGAAGGCAACAGAAACTATGATTTCAGGGCACTGGATGTTTCAAGTAACATTCAAGACTACCGTACTGTCTACCAAGCTGTACCTTAAGGTTTGGTTCAGTTTATGAGGGTTTAACGTCTCAAAGCGACTCAGGCTATGAGGGACGCCGTAGTGAAGGGCTCCGGAAATTTCGACCACCTGGGGTTCTTTAACGTTCACTGACATCACACAGTAAACGGGCCTCTAGAATTTCGCCTCCATCGATATTCGACCGCCACGGCCGGCATCGAACCCACGTCTTTCGGGCCAGCAGCCGAGCACCATAACCACTCAGCCCCCGCGGTGGCCCCTCTGTACCTCAAGGGGCGATTAGGATGACGTCTTGCACCAGCACAAAACTCAAGCACAATTTATGTGAACCATTTATTATCGCAAAATTTTTCACAACAAAAACTAAGAAGTGATATTACCATGAAAACAGGCTCAAAGCCCCTCAATGAAATGGTCAAGGCTGAGGGTATGCCCCCAGTCATCCAAAACAGCAGCACCAGAATTCAGTCTATGCGAAGCAATCAAAGTAACAATTCTAGTATCATCATCTAAGTCAAGTCCATTGTAGAGAAACTGCCGCAAATACTACCAAAAATTTAATTCTATATGTAGAAGTGAAAAGCATGTCTTGGGGCCAAACTAGAAACTAAACGGTTAACCCCTTCCATGGCACGCTGTTATCCAAATTTTAACCAGAAATGTTCAATTCCTTTTGCTGTAGTCTAAGGAAAATTCAAAATATTTTCTTCACCACAATAAACTCACTCCTGCTTGTACTGCCCCATGCAATGTGTGCTGCCATCTGGCAGAAGCATGGCAAAGCACTGACAAGACCAGCTCATCCATGGCATTTTAAGAGAATGAAAATTATCACCAACAGACCTTCACCATTTTTACCAGAAACATGCGGATAAACCCAGCTCCTTCACAGCACAGAAGACGATAAAATTGGCCTGATAATTCAAAATAACAGCAGCAGGAGGAGGTTAAAAAGAAACGAAAGGCACATCTGTCTCACTCAGGAATGTCACCTGAACCACGCAGCGAGGGAAAAGAATGAGGCAGTGAAAATAGGAAGAAACAGGAAGTGTGCAGTCACATGCATATCTGTGATTGGAGTGGGTGCATAGGATGACAAGACACACAAAGTGCAGAAACTTTATTCAATGCCAAATCATTAGCAATGTTTGGCAGTTTGCCTAAGAGCACATTTCCAGCGCCTAGTAAGGCAAAATGCATTAAGATCAATGTAACTGTTCAGACTCTCACCAGCAAGTTCATGATGCAGGCAGACAACTCCACTTAACACTTAATCACTGATTGAGATCGCAGCATCTTGCGTTTAAAGACTGATGTCATGGTTTCCCAAATGCTGCGAAATGACATTACTTTCAGCACACAGGAGCTGTTTTTGAGCATCGCAGCAACCTCCAATAACCTGCATGTTTAAGTGACAGTATGATGCTACGCCCCTGGTGCGCACACATTTATTCATGGAAAGAAATGTAACAAAATATAATCTGTAGTTGACAGATACACCACCATGTTAATAAATACAACTCCATCAGCCTGGCCCAAATATTACCTTGATTCATCCATTTCTCCTTCAGAGCTTTCTCCTTCAAATGCAACATATCCTTTGTCTTTTTTGTCCTTTTTATCCTTGAGTTTGCCAATCAGGAGCTCCTTCTTCGAGACCTTTTCTTCATCGCTATCTGAAGAAGGAATTATTGGGACAAAATAGCTTGACACAGTTGACTAAAGCACAAAGTCTACATTATTAGTAACCATGTACTTCATAAAAAAGGCAATGTATGCCCACCGACACTACAAGCATCGTATACCAGCGTTTGAATTTTAATCGCGCACATTTACCACATAATACATTGACCACATAAAACAGCTACCTTTAATTTTTCATCAGCAATAAAAATGACATAGGAAATTGAGCCATCCATGCAAGAGGTAGCTTGACAGTTCACAGCCCTCATGACTTGTGGTATGAAAACAATGCAAAACAAAGTACGAAGTGTCTACATGAAAAAAATCGCAAGAAAACTAAGCCACTTGATCCAGAACAGTTTTTCAAGCGACATAACCGCCGTTAACGTAGCTGATACTGAGCACAAACCTCGTCGAGAGTCGCACACTCTAGCATGAAACCTACTTCCGCTGTGCCCTACTGACTGGCACCATTTACGTAAAATACGTGCTCTACTCACAACTGACATCTCGCTCCTGGCCCTTCCCAACCGCCTCCGACGCATAGAGACCTGGGAAGTCTTTCTCCACGTCGGGGCTTTCGAAATCCATGCCCACAGTAGACTAGAAAAATGGTGCGAGAATCGCTACCCCTGCAAAAGCAAGATTCAGAGGCGATATAAACACCCCTCGCAACAATATTTTCGTGACGTCTGTCGCTGGCCAACTCATTTCTAAAACATCTGTAAGCAGCGTCACGACGCTTAATAACAAATGCCGGTACCAATGCATAAAAAAGAGTGTCAACCGCACGCATGCTCGGAGTGATACGGCGAGCGATAATGCTACGCGGCACTGTGATGTTTCGTTATGTCAACAATACCTCAGGGCTATGGGCTTCGCTCACTTCCAGGGTCGTTCGGCGCGACCTATCGCCGTCGAGTGTCTAGATAAATTTTAAACAGAGATTAGAACCAGACTCGACGAACATCGTTAGTTTAGCTAGGGCGCGCCGATGTCTCTGCCGTCGAACATAAGAAGCACGGTATCCACGTTGCCAGCCCAGCAAATGCGCATATCGCTATCCTTGCCCGAGTTATTCCGCTATTGATCAGCGCGAGCGGCCTGCCGGTTCACAAAACAAAAAGAAGCTAAATGTCCCAATTAACGCCCTACATTGTGCTTTTATTTGGAGATTGTTCCCTCGCGGGCAATCAATCCAAATATTTTTTTTTCTTCTTCAAGGCCAACAAAAACATCAGACGCATTATGTTCAGACGCATGCGCATGCTCTCAGAGCGAGACACTTTGTCAGGCAACTTCGTTTGCCGAGGGTGCAACGAGCATGTTCTACCTGAAACTGGTCCGAGGCCAACCATACACTCGGAATGTTCTTACTGTACCTGCCTAACCGCTAGTACTGAAGTGTCACTTGTTAAAAGTCGCTGCAAAAACAGTCTTTTATTTTGCCTTAATTTTTTCCGCTCGCTGGAACTGCACAAAAAGCATGCATAAAGTGGAAATATTTTTTTTTCTACTCATGCCATGCTGCACGCAGTGTCTTTGCATTATTATGAGAAAGGCTGAGGCTGAAGTGCCCCGTGTGATTTGAAGCCCGCGCGTTAATCGGCGCCCTATATAAGAGTTATCGCCAGACAGTAGACTAGATACAAGGCCTCCCGGTTATCAATTGGCCCAATCTTTCCCGCATTGATCCACGCTTTATCTGGAAGGAACACAATCCATGATGCCCTCGAAAGCCAATGTTCAACATCGCCCATGAAGGCATAAAGGGCTAACCTTGCTCCCATGCGCTCAGCTACTGATCCGGAGTACCTGGGTTCGAACCCGACCGCGGCGGCAGCGTTTCGATGGAGGCGAAACGCAAAAGGCACCCGTGTGCTGTTCGATGTCAGTGCACATTAAAGATCCCAGGTGGCCGAAATTATTCCGGAGCCCTCCACTACAGCACCTCTTTCCTCTCTCAGTCCCCCCTTTATCCCTTCTCTTACGGCGCGGTTCAGGCGTCCGCCGAGATGCGAGACAGATACTGCGTCATTTCCATTCCCCAAAAACCAATTATTATTATTATTCCCACGGCAATGGTAGCAAGAAGTGCGTGAATTTGTGTAATCCTGTATCACATTTGCATCACTGTGATATTGTCATTGGATATACATAAAAGGAATTGTGTCCACGATGGCAAAATGTCATAATTTTTAATGGCAGGTTTATTCAGGTCACACAAACACCATGCAAAAAAAAAAAAGGCTCGGAATACTGCACTAGAAAATCGAGTGCATGCATGCATGAGCACCTACATTTAAAATCCTGGCCGTAGTGATGCACATTTCTTGATCTCTACCGTGGCCCGCCATCCTTTACAGCCACAGCCATGGTATCAGCCTGCATACGAAGTGGCAATACCAGCTCCAGCCAGCACAATCACAGGCACAAGTTGCCCTAGTGCTTTCTAGCTGTTAAGCATGCATCAAGTATGCTAACCTACTTTGAAGCACGACCTACTGCCTGATTTTTTCACATATGTCGTGGTCGGAAAGCACACTTCACCTAGCAAAAAGGTGATAAGAACAAGCCATGGGCTGCCGGACAGCTGGAGCCAACTTGCTCTGAGTCAGCACTGCCTGAATCTCGGATACTACCCTATGTAAAAATGCTGGATGCTACTGCTGCAGAGATACATCCCTACCGATTGCCCGTAGAAGCTCCTGTATTCTAGTGATGCTGTCTTCACTATTGTTGTTGTCCTCTGTTGGAGCGGCACATACCCACAGTGGGGAATTGGCCTTGCACATTCAAACAGTAGTGAAACATTGACTCATTTAAGGTAGATGAGGTTAAATTTTGTTAAAATCTTTTTGTACTACATCTTCCTCCTCTTTGTCTTCCCATCCTTACAGGCCCACTTGCAACAGGTTAACCGTTATCAGTCTTTATCATCATCATTGCGCAGATGCAAAAGTGGGTGAAAATCTGACATTCAAGCCCCAATATGCATTTCAGCATCAAAAATTTTACCTCTCTCTGCACTTCTATTGCCTCCAGTAGCATGGCCACCTGTCGACAGGTTGCCAAGCCCTGTGAAGGTACTAGTGGATGCACAACTGCTTCCCGGTGTCAACCCCCACCTGAAAGCTTTGCCAAAAGATATGAACCATTTTGTTTTGAAACCACAATATCTATGTGAATCAACCCTCTCAGGTGCTGCCCCAGTAGCACAACTAAAGAATGGGAAATGAGAATTAATTCATTCGATCACCACAACCTTTGTTTTACAAATGCTGAGCCCCGCCGCGGTGGCTCAGTGGTTAGGGCGCTCGACTACTGATCCGGAGTTCCCGGGTTCGAACCCGACCACGGCGGCTGCGTTTTTATGGAGGAAAAACGCTAAGGCGCCCGTGTGCTGTGCGATGTCAGTGCACGTTAAAGAAATTATTCCGGAGCCCTCCACTACGGCACCTATTCTTCCCTTCTTTCACTCCCTCCTTTATCCCTTCCCTTATGGTTCAGGTGTCCAAAGATATATGAAACAGATACTGCGCCATTTCCTTTCCCCAAAAAACCAATTTTTATTATTATTATTACAAATGCTGAAAGTTTGGCAGATGGGAATGGTGACCCCTTTTTTAATTGGTTCTTCCCTCAGAAAGGCAAGCATCATGCCAGGGAAAGCTTCATTGTATACTTGTTAGAAAAACCAGTGTGTTTTCACCAGCACATGTCTTTCACATATGACAATGATGCTGTATTGCCAGGCCATCTTTCTCTCTCTCACACACACACACGCACGCACACACATGCACACACAAACAAACAAACTTGAACATTATGCTGTTGCACAGATCTCTAATGAGCCACAAAATACATCATTCTGTATGTGGGATATCCCCATCCCGGCCACTGGATTCCCATGCTTGTGTGTTGCTTATCAACCGGCTGTGTGCCCACACTATGCTAATATTAGACACCATACCAGTACTTAGTTTTCAGTGCCCAAGTAACACTGAAGGAACATTTACACATTTTAGGTTTCAAAAAAATTTTATTTTCAATGCCAATGTTTTCTTCTTTCTTTGAATTAAACATGACTAACTGTGCAGGATTTGAAGACAGGAGAAAACATGGCCAAATACAATGAAAGCCCTTAATGTATGCTGTGCTGCACAAGTGAAAAAAAGTCAATCAGGCTTCACCAGCACTTCTTCAGTTTTCAAAACATGGAAACAAAAATTTAAAAAGTGAATCAGTATTTATACCACATTGTGCCTGGTCAGCTATCAAATATCATAGCCAATAGACCAATAATTTTAATATTAAACATTGTGACAAGGATAGACATGAATATGCGAACAAGGAGGGTGCAGACAAGTGGAAGTCTATGCAGAAAGCATGGAAGTGGCAAAAGCTTTGAAATGCAGCAACCGACATACACTATTAGTGCTGCGAAAATTGTGTTTGTTTGCTCAGAACTACTGTGAAAACACTTCTGCAACTCCTACTAGATTATATATAAACAGTTTCAATTCCTCAAACAGTGTCTGTCCACTTGCACCTAAGCAAAGAGAAATTTCAATCCACGGCCTCTAGTCATAATTGTTCGAGTGGTCATGCACTGTTTACAGGCATAGGTGGATAAATCAAAACTGCGGTACGGGTGCAATTTTGAAACTGGAATATAAAGTATATGAAGCAGTAATTACTTATCAAAAAAGAATAATATAATGTTGCTATTACAAAAAGTAAATTTTTTTCCATGTGAACTTTCTTGTTTTGCACAACCCCTTCATAGGCCATTCTTTCTTTCAGGGCAGGAAAGCAGAGGCTGATTAAGAACATTAAATGCAATACACCCAATAGCAAGCAGCACTCTCAAGCTTGTTTTTGGCCCCACAAATGTTACCGCCTTTTATACGGGGGACTTGTATCTCCGAGAATACACTGACGACTTGAAGCTTTTATTCAGGAATTTAACAGAGAAAGCCTAAGCATGCATATCACATTCATAGTCACATACTAATCATAATCAAAACGTGCTTGAATGGGTAACTTCAGCAACTAAAAGTGAGCAAAGTATACCTGTTTATAAAAGAACACTTTTGCATACTTGTGTCCAGGAGTATGAAAGCACTATTTGCTTTGGGGCAAAGGAAGCTCCAAGAAGAAAACTGTTCATTCTGTCCTAAAATGTGACCCTTCTTTCCTACACGACATGTCTAACCTTGCGCTGCCTCACGTGAAAAGCTAAAGCCGAGCTTCATCAGGCTACGTGAACACTGCATGCCGTCTCTGACACCACATACAAGGTCTGCAACACACCAATGGCGACCGAACTCCTAACCAGCACGCATCTCACCACACTTGGTTCTTCTTTTATTTACCGCATCCACGCCGCAATCACTGTCCACAATCATCCAAGCAGCACGCGCCGAAGGCGATCAGGGTCTTCCTCAACTGGATCTTCCGCCGAAGAGGAAGAGGATGAGGCAGCCTGCAGCTGGGAGCTGCACTGCATTGAGCAGAGGTACTGGAGCAGCGGCAGCCGGTACTTGCCGCAGAAATCGACAAACTGGATGCGTTCCACATGGCTGTCAAAGTAGACGCCGCCACAGCGTGGGTTCACACAGTGCTGTGCCGACGCGAGGTACTCCTTCAGGCTGGATGGTAAGTAGGAGGCAGCCTCTGACTCGTGCAGACCTGCCCGGATCAGGCAGCGCGCAGCCATCTCGCGAAGGCTGGGCGCTCGGTACGTGAGGTCATGCACGAAGCGACCCACCAGTGGGTTTCCACGCAGGCTAAGCTCTACCAAGTGGCCAAGCTGCATCAGACCCGGAGGCAGTGTGCGCAGTTGATTGTCATGCAGAGCCAAGGAGCAAAGGCTGCGCAGGTCTGCCAGTGAAGCTGGGACGCTGGCCAGACGGTTGCCGTTCAAGCCGAGGCTCCGAAGGCGCCACAGCCGGCCCAAGGATGCTGGTAGTTCCTCGAGCTGGTTTCCACCCAGGTACAAGGCTTCCAAACTGCACAGGCCAAGGAAAATATGTTTTTGAACTTGGCATAGGTGAGTCAGTTCTTGCATGATAATTCTATCACATAAAAATACAAGTATCACATAAAAATACAAGGCGACTTGTGCATTAGTTTTTTTTACACAATTTTTTACACATGAAACATGGCTCCACACTAACAGCTCTGCAAGGCACTCCAGACACGGAGATATGCAGCACTGAACTGCACCCACTTTTCGTGGGTTCTTTATACCATCTTCTCTATATTCAATTTTAACTGCTTGCAAAAGACAGATTATTACAATAAAGCCTCGCTGATATGCTCCCGGTTCATACGCTCCAAATTGCAGACAATAAAAATGTCCCATAGAGTTGGACTATATTTCTCCCGGTTAATACGGTCCCGGATAACACAATTTTTCAGCTACTAAGTTTATAATTTTTGACAAACTGTAGCTGTATACCAGGTTTACTGACCAACCACAGATTTGCAAATATACAAGTTGGCCGAACATGAGAGCACGCTGCAGTCAACCGCTGTGGTGGCTTCTCTGCAATGCCTACATGAAAGAGGCGAAGCACCCCCCCCCCCCCCTCCCCCCCCCCCCCCAGCATTAAGAGCAAAAAAAAAAAACCCTGTGCACTAATAGTCGAGACCCTTTTCTGCAGAGACGCGGCATGAAGAAAAATGCTGAGGTTTCTTCGTGATGCACATGGGCAAGGGGGTGAACCACCTATAAACTACAGCGAGGCGCATACATGAGAGGGGGCCGTGTTTGGGGAGCACAACTTAAAAAGCAGAAACACTGCGACAGTCAGCTGCTGCAGTGGCTTCCCTGCAGTACTCAAGTGCAAATGGGCGAAGCATTCGAAAATGACAAAGAGATTTTGGTTACTTTCGTCATTGCTGTCGACAGACCGGATACGTTACGAAGTTCCTTCCGCGCTTAAGACAGTGCAAACGTGAACTGAATTCTGTGAGCACTAGAAAAGGATCTGTTCAGATCTTGTGCCAACAAGCGCTAATCAACATTTTTATGAAGTGAAATTGTCAATAAATGTCTTTGTACTTCATTCAATCGTTACATTTTTCAAAATTGGGCACTTTGGGTCATGTTTCCCTGGATAATACGTTTTTCTCCGCAATTCTTTAAAAATGTATCAACAAGGCTTCACTGTGTTTACCAAGGCAATGCGCACGAACTGCACACTAACAAAATTTCCAATAAGTTAATGACATGTCGGTACAGTGCAAAACGGGACAAGGGACAAAGAAAGATGCACACAACACAGGCGCTGCACCCACATAGCATGGATCACCGTTACCGACTCGCCCAAGTTTCTAGTTAACGACAAAATGGCAAAGGCAAAAGGTTTATGACACCAAATAAGCCACTAACAGAACCACTAAACAACTAAAATCAATGGATAGCACAGTACATGACACATTTGTCTTTAAAACTGAGCGTACCAACTGCTGTGCAATTAGGCGGAAGAAATAACAACAGAAAGACAAAAGTTACATAAGAAATCCAGCTAAATGTTTCAAGCTTCTGGCTACCCAATTTTCAAGTTCTGGGCATTAGTAGAATGTTCCAGTTGTAACAATGAGAGAGGAATGAAAGACAACAGACAAAGTGCAAGATGCGTACATGGCCTTGTATACACAGCTCAAGCATGCCAGTTATCTGCTTGTGTATGATGACTGAATATGCGTTTAAAATATGACAAAATTTTGATATTTAGTCTTCAACTATTAGACAGCAGGACACATATGCCCCAACTGTTGCTACAAACAAAGGACCACTCACAGACAAAATTGTTTTTCAAGTTTTTGTAGCCATCACCTCTCAAATGCACAACAAGGCTGTTTACAGCTGTTTCTTCTCTCCAAGTAGTGGCAGTAGGCATCTATACATCTAAATGCGGCATTTAGTTTTTGTACAAAGCCACTCACAAGCACCTATTTTCGAATTTGGTATCTGAGATTTTTTGATGCCAGCTAAGTTGTATTTTATATTCTTTATACCTTCGTGATAAACATGAACCGTGCATCTGGGGTGGATCCCAGTAATATCGTTATTTGGTCTGATTTTATGTTGGCATGGATGAATTCATTAAGCTTTGCTTTGAAGCTTACATGTGCACATTTTTTACTTTTTTCTTATATAGCAAATAATATTTTCAATTTTTCAATAAGACAGAAGCTCACTGCCAAGGAAGCATGAGACCCTTTATGTCCCCATAACATCAATGAGCCAACAAAATATCATGTTCTTAATGAACTTCAACATCAATGATAGCCTCAGCGAAAAGCACAGGTGGCAGTTTAGTGAGCTACAAGCATTGAAACTAAAAAAAAAGGGTTTAAGCAAACAAGAACTAAGCATAAAAGACCTATTGCGAGGCTGACCTAGGTCGACTATGATGGACATGGTTGCCCCGTCGTTGGATGGAAGACTTCATGAAAATGTGACAAAAATTTCCCAATGCCATCGCAAAAATATCCTGTTTACTTTCATAAGAGGCACTGTGAAGCAATGCCTATGATGTGTATATTGTTGTTTTTTTCATATGGTACGTAACCATCAAGCAAACTAACTGCTATGCCAGCCAAGGACAAATAAAATGGGTGCTGTTAGTTGTGAATGCTAAATGTCTACACCTGCATAGTAATCCTGAACAGCATTCATTGCTTGGCATCCTTTCACAAATGCTATAGAGGCAAGGTGGTGTTTGTG
Source organism: Amblyomma americanum (assembly GCF_052857255.1). NCBI lineage: Eukaryota > Metazoa > Arthropoda > Arachnida > Ixodida > Ixodidae > Amblyomma > Amblyomma americanum. The sequence goes on from NC_135502.1 coordinate 60,145,434, forward strand.
ATGCCCTTAATGTGATCAAAGATCAAGCTGATTTGTTCTGAACCTCAAAAAGCTTGTTCTTTGTATCTGAGAGTTTCTCTCTGCACTCAGTATCACTAGCGTGCTGCAACCTACTGAGACATGACCAATGCAGCTCATGCACCACTGCCTGCGCAACCCTCAATGCTCAGGCTCAGGCAATCACACAGTTCAATGCTGCATATCTTCCAATAAACATAGTCTCTTTTCCTCTGAGGAAAGGACAGTGGCCAATGACAGTGTATTTCTGTGGTGCTTGTGACTCAAGAGGCAAGTATGCTAACGACACAAAAAGACGGCTCACATGTGATTGACAACACAAAAACCTCAAAAGGTGCGAGTCAGGGCCCTCTGATGAATAAATAAACTGGTGCTGTTACAAATTTTAGCATTCTCTTTATTGTCTGCTTGAAAACTACAAGTATGGCTCTTTTCTTTCAGGCAAGACCTGCTGCTTCCCAACTGCTTCCCAAACCTGGGATAAACCTGATTTCTATTCAAATTCATTTCCCTTTTCCTGAAAATGTGGCTCACCAGTGCTAACTGCTGAATGTGGCATATTGAAACTAATATACCTTGGACCAGCATCAGGGGGGGGGGGGGGGGCTTCTTCGATAATAGCTGGCAATTGTGATTTTCTTTCAAACTTCATCACTTACAGTGTGGCTTCATTTAATGGTGACTTCACATCATATGTACAGTGCCACTTAGAAATCAACACAAAGAGCACAGGTACCGACCTGACATTTTATTGCAGCACTGTATTGACAGCTGCCCCACAGCAATTCGGCCTCACTCTAATGCAGTTTTAATTACACCTCCGACATTGCAAAGAATGTTTCTGCAATGGACGTGCTAAATCGAAGAGGTCTACCACGAAAATGCTCCAGATAGCGACAGTTGTATATGTGAAACAAAAAAAATAGCAAGAAAGATTAAAAAGGAAAATGTGATTTTGTGGACACTTTCTGGGTACACCCTACCATTTTTTTTTTTTTGCGAAAAATAATAAACTAGAAAGAATTTGTCCAACATGAAGGGATATGATCAATGCTTTCAATAGGCAGAAATAACTCAATGGGAACCAAAATTATGAAACTGTTGGCAGAAAACCCATTTCCATTCCCAGAATATTGAATCATTTAAGGAAAAAACAAAGTTTGAAACATAGAATTTACATATAATTTCATATCCACATACTTGTTCTAGTATGTATGGTTGGCTGAACACTTACAAAAAGCATCGATTGTAACATTCTGTGATGTGATTAACAAAAAAAAAATTACACTTGTACACTTCAAAGTTGGTTACCTTCAAAAGCTTTATGCCTCCAGCCCGACTGGAAATGAAAACTTCAGCTAGTGGAAACCTGACACGAACAGGCAACACGGCCAACTGGTGCTCCAGCTTAACATGGTTTTGTATGCACACACTGATATTAGAAATTCTAGTTAACTGTAACGATGCGATAGTGCCTACTGGCTGTTACCACTAAAGTAAAGCGGCAGGAAATATGCACTGAACATTTGTAAAATTGTAAAGAGGAGACACCGAAATCCCACGTAATGTTTATTTCACACATGTCTGTGCACCTTAGCAACGTTCATGCCACAGTTCGTAAACTTGGAAAGTTGTAGACACAGCGAGGGGAGGGAGGGAGAGAGTGCGTGCGAAACGCGCGATTGTTCTGTACGCGATACGTGACTTGCGTCACGTACCAAGAAGTGCGCGGGCAAAGGGCAAGACGACATATTTGCTACGGCCCTGCGCCACGGCCTCGCTCAAACATTACGATATTCGGAGGGGCCGCAGAAACGTTCCCTGCGTCCGTCTCCACGTGCACGTAGCACCTGTCACATCACATGCAGCGTTTGTCATGAATGAGGGGGCGCTGCCAGTCATTACTTTCACCCGCGTGCGCAATCGCGCTGCTGACAAAGCGCTGTGAGAGCCACAACTCGGGCTTCAATCCGACAATACCTGAGCATGTTTCCCACGCAGTCCGGTAGCTGGTTCAGCATGTTGCCGCCCATGGAGAGGTAGCGCAGTTCGGTCAGCTGCGTCAGCTGATCGGGCAGTGTGGTGAACTGGTTGCCCGAAAGGTTGAGCACCTGTAGCGCCTCCGGCATCTGCTTGGGCAGATCATTGAGCCGGTTGCCCCGAGCCATGAGCACGCGCAGCGCGGGGCATGGTAGCTGATCCCCCAGGCTGGTCAGCACGTTGTTGCTCACGTCGAGCGTGTGCAGCCGTAGTCCCAACGTCGCTAGTGCCGCCGAAGGCAACCGCTCCAGCCTGTTGCGCTCTAGCCGCAGCGACCGAGGCGCCGTGCCATCGTCCTCCTGTGATGCAGCTGCTTCCAATAGCCGTGACTCCAAGCCTTCGGCGTTTAATTCTTGTCCAGAGAGGTCCTCCACAGGTGGAGGAAACTCAATGACGCCCCAGTCGACAGCCATCTTCACGCGAGCGCGTCGAAACAAGCGCGATGGTCACACCAATTGGCCGGCAGCAAAGTGACGTTCGACGACCTCAAATTTACGTCATCAATTGTAGGGGAGGAGAGCAACGCCCGTATCTCACCCTCTTTTACGCGCGCGTTTCGAAGTTGGTTCCAGTTTTACCGGATTACAATTAAGTGTAAACTGCGCGCTAGACCGAGCAGCCCGTGCAATAATCTAACCTAGCGTATCAGTGGGCGCTACTATGCTGAATTTTTGCTGCCGTCAGCGGTCGACATGCAGCACTCCCTGGTCAGTTACGCTAAAAAAAAATCATAGATCGTTCATGAAACTGCAAAGGGCCCTGAACTGGCAGAGGCAGTATTCGCCTCGACGAAGACCGGCCTTTGTCTGGGCTACACAAGTCCAGGCAATGCTGGTGAGGTATGCTGTATATAAAGGCACACATTTGGTCATTCCCTGCGCTATGCGTAAAAGAGAGAAACGGATCCCTTCGGCTGTAATAGCGTAACATGGACGCCTGATGTCTGTAAATTTGTAGATGTCCGCCCTGGCCGCGACGTTAATTCAACGAGACAGCGAACTCTGAAAAATAAGGAAAACGAGAAGCGGTGCAAACAGTGAACATGTAAGCGCGAATTTATGGGCAGTTTGGGATAATAATCGATGAAGATGCCAACTCCAATATATGTGTATATGGCATTCTTAAACTTCTTTGAATGCCAAAGTAAATCTATTATAATTAGGCTGCGATTTGGGCAAATTTATACTAATTCTTTCACAGCGCGGGAAGCCACTTCAGCGCTTGTGCTGTGTCTTCGTTGATATATGTTGTTAAACCATGAGTAACCAACTTTTTCAGAGAAGCGTAGTACATACGGGATGCTATATTGGCGTGATGTAAGAAATCTTATTCCTATCACGATATAAGCGAGGTTTCGGACTCGCTTTGCTAGTAGTAAAACTTTCGTTACAAAAAACTGTGCTTGGTTATGGCTGCGGTTGAAGTGCCCGGGGTCGCGCGTATGCAACTTGACAGTGTGTGCAGGTATCGCTGACTGGCTCAGGATGTAGGGACTTAACCGGCTCTCTTCCTTTTCGCACGTTTTCTCCCTTGTATGGTCACAAACCGAACCTCAGACAGGTTGATCCATGTATGGTTGACCCCTTGCATCTTTTTTAGCACGAAAGCACTACTTCATTAGCAAAGGTGAAAAACCCGGGGTATATGTGAACCCTCAGACTTTGACGGAGCGCTAGCGGCGGAGACCTTGCCCAGCTGCTCCGTCAACGCAGGAAACCGGCACCATCCCACTCCCCGTGCGCGGCACACCTCGTCCACGCACGCTGCTGTCGATAAGATCTTGCATGCGGCTGTCTTTGAGGCGGCGTTGCCTCAAGTGCTTTCGCACATCCTACTCTTTCACTACGTTGAAACCCTACCGTTTTTTTGCCATACGTGTTCTCTCCTTCAAGTACCATGCATATCTTACGCACATTTTTTTTATTTATTTTTTTCACCTGTAAGACTGCAGACCTGCAGAGTTCACGTTCACACAACACAAAAGTTCGTTTTCACGCTTAGCTGCCGAAGCTCTTGGCACTGGAAGGATGAGAACAGCCTTCATGGCCTACTTTAACTTATCGACAGATGCAAGTCTGAGGCAATCGGCTATATATATATATATATATAGAGGCAATCGGCGTCTGCTTGCGTCCGGACTTGTAAACGACGGTGACGTCAAACTCCTGGAGACGCAGACTCCATCGAGCGAGGCGGCCAGAGGGGTCCTTCAAATTGTCAAGCCAGCACAGCGCGTGGTGATCGCTGACCACCTTGAACGGTTGTCCATACAGGTAGGGGCGGAATTTCGACGTAGCCCAGATGATGGCAAGGCACTCCTCAGTCGTCGAATAGTTAGCCTCGGCCTTGGAAAGGGAACGGCCAGCGTATGCGATGACTTTCTCCAGCCCGTCGCTTTTTTGAACGAGGACGGCGCCTAGGCCCACGCTGCTTGCGTCGGTATGAACTTCGGTACCGGCAGTTCCCGGGTTCGAACCCGACCGCGGCGGCTGCGTTTTTATGGAGGAAAAACGCTAAGGCGCCCGTGTGCTGTGCGATGTCAGTGCACGTTAAAGATCCCCAGGTGGTCGAAATTATTCCGGAGCCCTCCACTACGGCACCTCATTCATCCTTTCTTCTTTCACTCCCCCCATTATCCCTTCCCTTACGGCGCGGTTCAGGTGTCCAACGATAGATGAGACAGATACTGCGCCATTTCCTTTCCACAAAAACCAATTATTATTATTATCAAAATGCGCGAGGATTGGTGGGGACTGTAAACTACGCTGAAGTTTTTTGAAGGCTTCTGCTTGCGGCGCTTCCCATTTAAATGGCACGCCTGCACGTGCCATCATCAGTTGGGTCAGGGGCTCGGCGATGCGCGAAAAGTTTTTCACAAATCGTCGGTAATATGCGCACAGTCCGAAGAATCTGCGCACTGCTTTCTTATCGGCCGGCGGTGGAAATTGTTCAATAGCAGCTGTTTTCTGCGGGTACGGGCGTACTCCCTCCTTGCTAACGATGTGGCCTAGAAACAGCAGCTCTTTGTAGGCAAAGTGGCACCTCTTTGCTTTCAAGGTTAGGCCATACGACTTGATGGCGTCTAATACTGTTCGAAGTCTTTTGAGGTGCTCTTCAAAGTTAGAGGCGAAGACAACGACGTCATCTAAATATACCAGACAAATTTGCCACTTCAGGCCTGCCAGCACTGTATCCATTACTCGCTGAAACGTCGCTGGTGCGGAACAGAGACCAACTCAAAGAGCCCATCCGGAGTGATGAATGCTGTCTTCTCGCGATCTCTTTCGTCGACCTCAATTTGCCAGTAGCCGCTCTCGAGGTACATCGATGAGAAACACTTGGCGTTGCAGAGACGGTCCAGTGTGTCGCCGATGCGGGGGAAGGGGGTAGACGTCCTTCTTTGTTATGTTGTTCAAGCGGCTGTAATCAGCGCAGAATCGAAGTGCGTCGTCTTTCTTTCTCACTAGAACAACCGGTGCCGCCCATGGGCTGTTTGAAGGCTGGATGACGTCGTCGCGAAGCATTTCTTCGACTTGGTACCGGATGGCTTGCCGTTCTCGCGGGGACACACGGTAGGGGCTTTGACGGAGATGTCGGGCGTGTTGGTCCGTTATAATGCGATGCTTGGCAATTGGCGTCTGTCGCACCTTCGGCGATGTCGAAAAACACTCACTGTAGCTTTGAAGCAGATTGCGGATCTGGTCTTGTCTGTTCCGGTGCAGGGCTGGGTTGATAAAGTGGGCGAGTTCTCTTGGTCAGGCGAATCTTCTGCGGAGGGGTCGGAGAGGGTGAAGGAGTCTCGCACGTCAGATATTTCGTCGAAGAAAGCAATCGTCGTTCCTCTGTTAATGTGCCGGTATTCTTCGCTGAAGTTAGTCAGCAGTACTTCAGCCTGGTCATTGCGGAAATGTGCGATTCCTCTTGCGATGCTGATTCCTCGGTCTAGAAGCAACTCCATGTTCCTCTCGATGATGGCTTCAGCGTTAATTGCTTTCGTGGCGCCTACGGTCACGATAACGCTTGAACGAGGTGGGACGCTCACTTCTTCCTCCAGGACACTCAGGGCAACGTGATTTTCCAGAGTTTACATCGAAGCGATGGCCTCGTCAGTCGAAAGCGTGATCAGCTTGGATCGCGTGTCTATGATCGCCTGATGCTCATTAAAGAAATTCATGCCCAAGATCACTTCGCGGGAGCACAACAAAGGTCTCAGGATAGGTATGTCCTTTGACAGTCACTCGCGCTATGCATCGTCCTGATGGCGTAATGAGGTGGCCCCCTGCGGTGCGAATTTGTGGGCCGTCCCAAGCCGTTGTGACTTCTCAGCTGCGCAGCTAATGTTCCATTCATCACCGAGTAATCGGCTCCTGTGGCGACTAGAGCGGTAACTTTCCGGCCGTCGATAACTACTTCTAAGTCCGACGTCCTGGTTCTTGCATTGCACGTCATCCTGGGCGTCGGGTCACGGCTTCGTCGGGTATGGGAATCGTGGGTAGAACGTGTGGTCGAAGCTTTTCTCGGTAGCGGCGTCGTTTTGAAGATGGTTCGCGTCGTGGTCGGGGTTCTCATTGTGTGCGGCGTGGGTGCAGCGAGTGTCGATTCTTCATGAGGCGTATATAGCGGGTGCAGCGTCTTCATGGGGCGTGGTCGGTGGAGGATCTTCGGCGTTTCGCCCGTGAGCAACCTCACCTCCAGAGGTTGCTGTCTTTACGGCGGCTGGGAAACCTTCCTCGTACAGCGGCTGCGTAGCTGCGGCGTGGCGACGCAAAGAGCGAGGTTGACGGCGATGGTGAGCGCGAAAAGCGGTTCGGCGTGTACACTTCTCGACGCAGGTACTCGTCGATTTACTGCGGACGTTGTCCGAAGCGTGGTCGTGGGGCGTTAATGGCAAATCCTCGAAGATCGATACGTCGGTACGGGCAGTGACGAAGAATATGCCCGGCCTCACCGCAATGGAAGCACAACGGCCGGTTGCCGGAAGTCCTCCAGGCGTCGCATTTCCTGTGGCTTGAGCGTCGGTCATTGGCCGGGCGAGCGGGTGCTGGGAGTCGGCGTTGTGGAACAAGTGGCCCATCTCTGGGAGGACGTCGGGGTTGTCGTTGGGGCTGGGCAGTCCTTACTGCAGCGGCGTAGGTCATGGCCTGGGGTTCTGTGGCCGTCGGGGTGCCAAGTGCCTGCTGCACTTCTTCCCGTACCACGTCCATCAGAGTCGCTGCTTGTGGCTGTGGGGAGGATGGCAGTAATCGGCGTAGCTCCTCTCGGACGATTTCGCGGATAACTTCCCGCAAGCTGTCGCTGGTGGTGGCCGGCGTGTCCGAACGAATTGCACAGGCAGAGGAAGGGCGATTGCACTGCCGAGCTCGGACGTCGAGGGTCTTCTCGATCGTGCAGGCTTCTTGCATGAATTCCTCGACTGTTTATGGCGGCTGGCGGACGAGGCTGCCAAAGAGTTGTTCTTTTACGCCGCGCATTAAAAACTGAACTTTCTTTTCCTCGGTCATCTCGGGGTCGGCGCGGCGAAATAGGCGCTTCATCTCTTCGACGTCACCACGGACGGGCTCATTCGGAAGCTGGATCCTCTTTCTTTCCTCACGACACTGGTGAGTATACCTTCAACAGTTCCCTCTTGAATAGCTCCCATGTCGTTAAGGACGACTCGTGCTGGTTTTCGTACCACGTGCGTGCGGAGCCATCCAATGAGAAAAATACGTGTCCAATTTTTGCCGCATCATCCCACTTGTTGAATGACGCCACGTGCTCAAATTGGTCCAACCATTCTTCAGGGTCTTCGCCTAGGGATCCATTGAAAGTTGGCGGCACCCGCGGCTGCTGCAGTATGATCGGTGTCGACATCTTCGGCGAGGTTGCGGTGCTCGTAGCAGCGCCTTTTCGCTGTGTGGTGCGGTCCGGCAGTTTCCCGAACCCAGGCTCCTCTCCCTGGAGACGTCGACTGGATCGCCAAGCTGCTGGCTTGGATCGCCGAGCTGCTGGCTCGTCTCAGGTGCGAAGCGTTGAGGGCTGGCGTCACGACTTGAAGGAGGCGTCCAAAACATGGAAGGCCACCCCGCACCTCCACCAGATGTCACTTAAGTGGTGACTGCAATCCGAGGAGCAGAAAGACAGCGAAGATGGCGTCTAAACAAAACTTTATTTGGGTCTGATTTGTGCGCAATGGACTGAATCACTCGGCGGTCGTCGAACAGAATGCCCGCCGCTCTCGGCCGTGCTCAATTTAAAGCTGATAGCGAACTTTCGAGATAAAGCGTGCAAAGTTACTAGAACATTCTAGAACAACGTAGAATCAGCTCTGCCTGGCTGCGATCAATCGAGATAAATCTAGTCGCGTCTTGCGTCGCAAACAAAGCGATAAAGCGGCGTGGCGGCAGATTTGAAGAATGAACCAACACTGCAAAGATTCGCGGCAATATATATATATATATATATATATATATATATATATATACGCACATTTTGTGCGAACGTTCGAAAATTTCAAATAGCGAATCGAATATCCTTCTATTCGAATATTCAAATGAATCATATTGTTTGTTCAAATCTATTTTAAACAAACTGAATACTGTTCAAATAATTTGCGTACGTTAGGAAGGCTGCCGAATTTTTCTTCGACGATTTCCCAAAACAGCTATAGGGCTCACATCGATGCCCCGCATCATCGTGGCACATTCAGTATCCTGGAGATGAAAGGGTCAGCACCGCGATGCGGTCTGTTCGTGTGGGTTGGCGTTCATTATGCTTATACGGGCGGCAGTCATCTGACAAGTTCAGCGAGCCATACCTTGATGCTCGGTCTAGGAGGCCACGACTCATATCCATTCGTTGTCCGGCTTTCTAACATTTTTTTTTTGCACACTCAAACCGGACAACAAATGGTTGGCGAGGGTTTATTTTTTAGAAACTCCGCGATCAGTTGGCACAAAACACTGGGTTCAGCCCCATGACGCAGTCCATTCGCGTGGCAGCATTCATAATGCTCATACATGACCTTCATGATTGGGTGACATGGCAGGGTTCAGGTAGGTTTAGCAAACCCTGCCTCGATGGCCGGTCTCAGAGGCTGTGACTTGCACGTAACTCTCGCCTCTCCCATCTGAATGTGGCACTAGTTTAATAGGTTTCATCAGTAGCAAAATAATTTTTGTACATGTATGACCTGATGGTCATAGAGGTTAAATATCGACTTCGCCTTGCGTATCCCCTAGCAGAGACGTTTGGTTTATGGGGTTTAATATCCCAAAGCAACTGAGGCTATGATGGGCGCCGCAGTGGAGGGCTCCGGATATTTCTGACCATCTGGAGTTCTTTACCGTAGACAGACATTGCACAGTACATGGGCCTCTAGGATTGCGCCTTTATCAAAATGTGACTGCCACAGCCGGGATCGAACCCGCGCATTTCAAGTCAGCAGCCAAGAACCATAACCAATGAGCCACCGCAGTGGCTCCTAGTGATATGTGGAGTGTTCCGAGAGCTACAGCTACAACTCCACAAAGCTAGTGTTGTACTGCAGCGCCACCACTGCACTGAGCAGTTTCACACGATTATACGTTTTGTACAAACATTCCCACAAGTAGCGGTTATTAAAAAAAAAAATATGCCATTCATATTCGATTTGGTTTTGAAAAAGTGGTATAGGCACATCCCTATTAACAAGCTGGTGCACGCTACACAACAAGGTGCTACGGCCTGCACATTGTCTGCAGGCAGCATTTGAGTCCCCTGCTTGAGTGCGGCAAAAAAAAAAGCAAATAATGGAACTGTTCCGACACTGCATGACGATCAGTTTTCTTTTTCTGGCTATTTTGACACTGCAACACTTTCAAGATTTTTGTTTGTTTCCAAAATTTTTCAAATTAAAAACCAAATTTGTATGAACGAAACCGTCCCCTTGTTTACTGCATAAGTTTATGTGTATCATGACACATCCTGACAGCTTGTCTTTGGGTGAGTTGGTCGTTCATCCTCAAGAAAGAAACAGTGCAATAAATACATGAACACCTGTCTCACTCTCCGTCTCATCCATGTCTTTGTTGCAGTTTCCTTCTTAACCATTTAACCGGCAGACTGATTCCCGAAAAACATACCAAATTCACCAAATCTTTAAAGCAGTCATTTTTTCCATGTGATTCTGATATATTACTTCACTAAAAAAGAAACAGCTGCTCTTGAGGGCACCTTTCTCTCAGCGCTTGCCATAGCAATGGGTCACAATGTACTGAAATGCGCCGTATTTATTTGATCCGGTATGTTGTAACACACTGCAAAGTGCAAAGACGTTGCTTCATCCTAACACATACAAGCTTTCACCCTTAGTGCCTAGTTAATGTGCACTACCCAGTGCGTCACCGTTGCCATTGATCTTGCCATCTGAAGCAGCCTCCAGCTTGCGAACGTAGTCAAGAGTCACTGTCAAAAACAAATTCTAGATCGTCAGCCACGCTGTCATCAGAACTGCTTCAAGAAGCAGCTCTTTTTCTCGGGACATAGCTGCCACTGGCATTCTTCATGTGAGACACCATTATGAAATGACTGTTGCCAGACTTAAACTACACTCTGAAGGTGTAAAACACACTTTGTCATGGACAACTACCATCCTCTGAGTTGAAAATTGTACGGAGCGCAACTGCTGGCCGTAACTCATCTGACTTGTCATTAGCGATATTGGTACAATCTCCTATAACAAGTAGAGCTTGGGGTTGGCAGTTAAAGTGTTACGGATGATGCATTCTGACATGAGGAACCAGTACCACATTCCCATAATAGATGTTTATAAGTTTAAAGGTACTTCTTAAATTGATAAGCAGTAGCATATTTTTAATTCATGCATCTGGATGTTGACAACTGCCACAGCAAAATGCAACATGACGACTTTCTCGCCAACATATTGTGTAAGTTTATTCCGGGGATTTGGGTCGTTGTGAATGTTTCTCCGGAGAGTCCTCCAGCAGCGATTGCCGGTGCTGCTCGACAAGGCTGCAGGCACGGCTTAGAAGCACCAGGTTCAACAGCACCTTGAAACTGCACAGACTGCAATGATGCACATCAATCGCCACTGGTCCACAGATGCTGAGCGCATTGGCACGCACTGTGTCACTATAAGTGACAAGGGAGGAATAGAAAGGGTGTAAACTCTCTGTAAATAATATTTTGGCCGTTTTGTGCATGGCCAAGGAAGTTTTTGGGCCTGCCTTGGATTTCTAGGAGGCTGTTGGCACTCCGAAACTCAACACAGCGAGCAGAGATGTCTCTCTCCCCATCTCCAGTATCGAAGCAGTAACATCAACACAAGAGTCTTACATTAACGCCTGATGCTTGGAAATATGTTGGGCCAAAGCCAGACTGCATATTCTTTCACAAAGACTGTGGTATAATTTAAGTGCCTTTTAATAATACTTCACTGCACAACATTAACAATGTACTCGTGTGCTTCACAGATGCAAATTTGACTGCATGGCCCAGCAAGCGAGGATTAGAACAACCAGAAATTCAGGTGCGTCACCAAAGCAGCCAGGCCTGCTTTTGCGCTTGCATGTGGTCACATGCAGATGAGTAGCCTTTTCCGGAGCTTACCCCCGATGTACAACACGATCACACTGTACGCTGTCGGGAAATAAACCCGTTTTGATGAATCCACACCTGGACCCAGTCCGTAAATGAACCCCCTGCACCATGGAGTGGGAGCTACATGTCTATTTTTAGTCCCTAGCTACCCGAGTTCCCCACATAAACCAAATCCCAATAAGGGGACATGCTGAAGCAGAGATCTCCTGCCCTGCTCTGGGTGGGCAGGGGCTCGCAAGAGGGATTTGGAACAGCAAGTGCTGTGCCCAGTAGATGCTCAGACTGCTACAACGTCTTGCAGTTCACTAAACACACATGCACTGCAATCTTTTTGTTTCCCAAACAGAAAGGTGACAAATTTCTCTCCCTGAAATAGGCGTGCATTGGCAGAGCTATTGGATCTATTTCACACCTTTACTTCCCATTACATTAAAAATCCAGTCACCCACACATCTTAGTATATGGAATTTAAAAGTGGCATAAATTATATGCGAGAAATTCAAAGAGAAAATACTCTCTTGAATGTAAGATGTTATGCATAACTCAGGAGCCGAAACATTTCACTCAACCTTATCCTTTTCATTACACAGAGAAGATACTAGACCATTCCTAGTGAAAACGGACTTTTGATGGTTTTCTCAATAGTGAATAGTGGCACTGTGATTAACTTGTAATGATAAATACTGTCAGTGAATCAAATGCACTGGCCAGGTTGTTCTTATTATGTAGCCAGCGATTTCGTAGAAGCATAGAACTATCACTAAACACTTGGTTAGCCTTGCTGAAAATGACAACTATCACAGACTATGCAGAAAATGTTCAGAACCGTATTTTTGTGAACACATTACTACATATACTCAATCTCTTCTAGTAGACAGTAGGCCATTTATTATATCCTTGAGATGGCTCTGAGGCATCTTGACATGCGCTATTGAAAAATAAGGAGGCCTAGCATGTGCTGTGAGATGCCAAGAATGAGACTGCCTTTATTTAATTCCCTGTCAGCCAAGTGGCACGAGGCTGTCAAAACTGTCACGCACCACACGTAGGTGAGAAGGGCTAGTCGCACCGAACAAGGAGGCCATGCCATCACCCGCAGCACCAAGGCTGCCAATGGCAACGGCGTAAAGCCCAGCCGGCGAGACACCAGGTCCCCATGATCTGAGGGTGCCTGCAAAGCTCTCATTAGGCAATGCTCTTCAGAATTTTGCACTACAAAACAAGCATACCATGTGAAGTTTGCTACTGGCCAAGTCGTAGGCCAGGCTGGTCAGGTATTCTCGGTAGACCTGCATGCAGATGAGGCAAACGCTGTAGGACTAGCTACAATGCCCTCCATACCAAAAGCCCACTTGCCTGCCAAGAGATTGCGTTGAAGCGAGTCACAAAGGCGTGCTTGACCCAGTCGACCAGCACTTCAGCCACCAGAACCAGGATGCAGTCGCCCAGCAGGCTCCAGAACTGCTCTGCAAAGTTGTGCAGTCTCAGGCCCTGCACCCCTTTGTAAAGTGCATGCTGCCACTTCCCCCACCACTCACCCTGGCGCCAGCTGTACTCGCGCATGGTCTGCACAATGACCACCAACAGGAGGACCACATAGTGGAACCGTTCACGGACATCACTGCAAGCCATCTGGAAGAGGTTGTTCTTGGCGAACTTCTTAAAGACCATGCCCTTGAGCTCCACAAACTGCAAGGAATGCGGCTGTCAGATCAGGTCAAAGCACCCAATGCAAAATGACTCACATTGTTGGACATCATGATGGTCAGCAAAGCCTTGTTCTGAGAGTTAATTGCGACACTTAAGGTAGTCGCCTGGAGCATCACCAGCAGGCAGTGGAGCACTGGGACAGTATGTCAAGGATGGGCAACCACACCTCACCCGAGAAGTGGCGCGTGTGCAGAAAATTACTCACATGGCCTGGCACCTGCTGTGCCTCCTCTCCATCTCTACACTTCCTTGGAGCACTGTGGTAGCTACAGGCCTCCTCAACTAATCAGGACAGTACATAGACCTTAATTGTGTTCATGCGTGCTCTGTCGTCTGCTTGTAGTCTGTTTGTGGTGTTTGCAGGAACACCCCGAGCAGACCAAAATAAACAAACCTGAGAAAATCGAACACATTCTGGCAGACACTGGAAGTGCACAAGTGGTGATGGAAAAACTCAAGAAAAACGAATGCCTGATTCTGCGTTCTGGCAGCCCACAGGTAGCCAGAAGTGGATTATTGACAAAACCTATTGTGCGTGCACCCGTTATACCTAGTGGCACAGGCAGGGACATTTTTTTGTTCATTTTGTTTGTCCCAGCATACTCTTTGTGTGCGTGTCACAGGCAATGTCCAATATGATGATGCTGCTGGAACAGAACAGCAGTGGCGTAATTCCGTTCTCTGAAGGGCACAGAATCCGGACTTCTGGTTACATGTTCCAGCTGAACTCGCAACTTCCTAAATGGCGATTGTGGCTGAAAAGGATTCTCAATATCCTACCTAAGAAGTAATGCAAACTCGAAGGAAATTGTAAACAATCTGTGAGCGTTTAGTTCTGAGCATGAGCCACAGTTTGTGTAGAGATTGAGCCACAAACGCTTTTAACTGCTGCTTAACCAGAAGCTGTCGAACGAAATTATGCTCATCAGCTTTGTCTCGCTCTTTTTGACAAAGGTACAAAATCTTGCTGATCGCATGCCAGCAGCAGAGAACAATGGTGCTATAGCTTGTAACAGGCTGGAAGACTGCCTATTTGGTGGTGGTGGTGATAATAAGCAGAGCACACTCTGTTTTTCAAAACGTTGGAAAATTGTGCAGCTGTCAACTGTGCTAGAGAATGTGACAATAGCTTGTGAGTAAACAAATTTCTGCCTTTATAGAGCACAGCTTCGAATAAAATTTCACTTCAACATCACTGTACTGTAAAAGAGGTATACACACGAAATTTAAATGACTAACGAAGGATATGACTTGGTTCCTCTATACACTTAGGAACCAAGTAATATCTTTCGTCAGTCATTAAAATTTCATGTGCTAATCAAAGGTACTGAGAAGAACATCATTTAATCAGATTTTCAATATAGGCTGTTGAGCAGCATTGATATTGCCACCTACACAGAAATCGCTATTCAGTGATGTGCCATCCTGGCAAAATGAAAAATTGTGTTCTTGCGTTCATCTTTGAGAAGTTGGTAACATGGAGCATAAGAGGTTGCTTGCTGGTGTGTGGTGGAGATATGTGGAGATGAACTTAAGCTTGCATCAAAGAATTAGTGCCCCCTTGACCACTCATATGATACTTCAGTAGGTAGAATGTGATGTTACGCAGCAGCTACATGCTGGTGCCGAATGGAACTGAAAGTTACGCTAAAAGTGTCCTTTTTATTTGCCACACTGCACTCTAGATTTGAAATGACACAAAAAATTTATGGCTATACAACTTTAAAGAACACACAACGGCAACCATCTTAAATGTCACTCTTAATGAAGCTAGCTACATGTGCCAACAATTACACTTTTAACAATTTTAAATCAGCTGGTGAACGTTTCTTGGATAGACCTGTGGAGGTCGCCCAGGAAGGTGACCGCGGCCACATTTATTGAGGACTGCCGGAGAGGAGATAGCAGCAGAGCGGCGGCAGCAGCGTCCGGCCCTGGCCAAGGTCCCGAGCGTTCTCCTCGGCTCACGCGTGCCGCTGCGGCCGCTACACGGAGGCGCTACGGACCATTCAACCCATTCGCCTGAATGCTAGCTCGAAGAAGCCTACTCCACCTGCTCGACAGTTACCTTTCAGTATTCAGGTAATGCTTGCAGCTGTCCACCAACTGCATGTAGTGGGTTCAAATGAGGACGGAGCTATCATTTTCTTGATGACATATTGTTTGCGAGAAACAAGAATGGCCTTGCTTATCTGCTGAAGCCTTATTGTGAATTAAACCTTTTAGGCACCATTTTTTGTTTCCATCGAAAACAAATATATTTTCCGCCTTAAAACAATTTGTTAGCCTTCCAGTGCAAAATAACACCAATTTTTTACAAGGATATGCGAAAGTTCGTACAAAGTGTCACAGTGGTTGGAAATAGCAACATTAGAATGCCAGGATTTCTCACGTAAACACCAGAGATGATGGAAAAAGTTTGTTTTGAAGATGCCCATTGATGCTGTGGGGACTTTCCCCCCATGACATCCCCTTTGGTTTGCTTTCCCACGATGCACCCTGCAGCAGCCTCGCCTCAAGGAGGGGCGCACTCCGTGACTACCTCCAGTTAGTTACTATAACTAACAAGGGAGGGCGCCGGCGTTGCAGCGACATGAGCACCACAGACAGTGTGACTGCTGTGCGAGTGCGCGGGGAAGACGACACACTCTCTTTGGCTGGGGAACGTGGCACGTACGGACTGTTCGGCGAGCGCTCCGCTCTTCGCCAGTGGGGCGAGGAAGTTGCGGGGAGAACGTTCTCCTGCATCTCGTTCCATCCCGCTTCGGAGTTTCCCCTTGCCCTAGCGCGGGCGAACATTTGCTCGTAACCGTGCTGGTGAGTTGGATGACCTCGATTCCTTAGCATATTTTGTTGCTAGCCGGTGTTAATGTTGTTGTAGAAATAAATGCCTGTTTGTGTCAGCCAGAGTGTCGTTTCTTTGTTCCCTCAGAGCAAGGCCCGCCATGGTCGGTGTGCGCTCGGTAGCGTACATAACCATGGGGTGGGTCCGGCGGTTTTGAGTAGTGTTAGATGCGATTAAGCTGGGAAAAGTAATTATCTCTCATATTACAAATCCCACAATGCATGAACTGGGAAAAAGAAATTGATGGCAAAATCTGTGCATAAACATGGCGGACGATATGCTATCCAGCGCACTGCTTTATGCAATATTATTCACTACGTTCACTAAATTGCATAAAAAAAAACCTATTTCCGACATGAATGATGCTAAATTCACCTGAAACAGAAATCAATGGTAGGTGTAGCCCACTTAGAGAAAAATATCAGAGTTCTCTGTGTACACATTTGTGCACAAAGTGCCCTAAAGGGTTAAGAACTGAAAACTTCTTGCAGTGCTCAGTTCTTTGTCCTACAGTGGACAAAGACTGACGATGGTGGCTTCTTGCAGATGAATTCTTAGAGCTTTCAAGCATTTCCCAAAGCCATCACTAGCAGCATTCATCTCCACACTGAGCTTCTTTGCGGTTATGTCTTAACCTGCATAAAATGTTCCGAGATTGTGAGTGAAACAAGAAAGCAACAATGCAGCTACGACTTGCATTTTCAGACCATAAGAACGTGAGGACTGCAGATTAGCCTACCTTCTGCAACTCTGACTTTCCTGGCTTTAACTTTGCTCTATTCCCATTAAGGAATTGGTAGCATGGATCTGTAAATAGATACTCTTTGCACCCTTCTCAACTGAGCCACTGAAGGACGCCCCACAAGAAAGGATACAGACATAAGCCAAGGCTAGCATCAAGTGCGCCAGCAGACCCAGGCGGCGACGTGCCCGTCGTGGCTCTGGCTCTGTGGCAGTCCACAACAGAGCATCCAGGATGTCCTGGCCAAAGGACGAGAACAGTTTGTCCGCCACCTGCATTAAGCAGTGGTCAGAGATCGCAGAGGCGATGCCAGGGCAGCACATGCCTCAAGCATATTGAAGAAGATGTACAGCTTGATGACAGACTGGCTCTTGACAATGTGGTAGAGCATGGATGTGTCCACCTGGGCAGCAAGCAGCCAGGTGCCCAGCAGCACGAGGCCCTTGAGCAAGTCACATGACTCGGCTGGCTGGAGTCGCCGCCGGCCCACCAGCCGCGCACCGAGCAGGCCTGCTGCCAGTGCAAAGCGCACAGGCAGCAGGGTCAGCACTGACAAGAAGGCGTCGGCGCACTGTAGGAAGCCATAGCACACGAAGCGCTCCAGCTCCCGGGGGATGCGGAAGAAGGCGTAAAACTTGGCACGGCGCTTCTCGTAGCGTTGCTCTTCCAGCTGGTAGCCACGGCGCACCTCCTTGTGCAGGTATGACCACAGAGATCCTGCAATGGCAACAGGCGCCTTTAGTGCTGGCCCCGACTCTCGAAAAAAAAAGGGGGAAAAAAACTACCTCATACCAGAAAATATACAGCGGCCATTCAACTGGCATAGTATTGTAACTTGCAATTTTATAAGAATACCAACACAGCAAATAAACATTTAGCAACAGCCGCATTAACACACAAGTATAAGAATCCTTTCACACAGTACAGTATTGCGCTTGCCATCTTCCCTCAGCGACACGATATGAGCTAATAAACAAAAGTTAGAAGTTGTAAATGTTGAGCATGTTCATGCATTAATCTAAATCTTTCTTGAAAGTTCCAAGTGCCACTTGAACAACATATTTTGTGGTGTGGCTATGTTGTTAATGACCGAACAAATGTAACTTTATTTGAGAGGATGGCTTGCTGCGCAGAAGAAAGGAAGTTAAGAATAATAAATCAACCTTTTACATCAGCCTTGTGTGCCAACTTCTACAAAAAATGTAGTGCGCCATCCATTCCTCAGGAAAATGTATAGCAGGCTCCTCAGCACCCTTGAGATCTGCAAAGAGGCCCCACCTTGCTTGCAGCCGTGACCCCGCTGTGGTACTACACTGTACGCTGCACTACCAGACTGAGCTCAACCCTCAGACTAAGCTTGAGGGTTGGGATTACTCTGAGAGTGGAAGTCTGACGAGCTACCTACACATGGTCACGAAAGATGCCCCCTCCAGCAGGTTAGTGTCTTCGTCCACACTGCCTTGTACATCAATTTCTCAGCTGTCTTTTTTGATGTGGCCATGGTGTGGTATGGTATATCATGTGGGGTTAATTATGCCAAATTTGTAGCTGTGCTATGGATGGCATTGTCAGTGACATGACAAAGGTATTGAACAGGCCAGATGACAGGGAACATAGCAGTCTGCTAGCTGAGTTGTTGCTGACATTGGCCACTCTTCCCAGACCCCTGCCCACATGCTTCCATTCCATGGGACAGGTTAAAATCTAGCATGCATAAGTGGTGTTTAAGGTGCCAGCATATGGGGGCCCTCAGAGATTTCAGGTCGGATGCACTGAATAAGTGGAAATTATTGTGGCCCTGCCATGAAATCTCTTGTGTCTTTTATCCACTATAGCACAGATTTTGACTGGTGGCTTGATATGTGCCGAAAAAGGATGAGCCACTGGTCTGCTGCAGCCAAGTATTGCGGGTCAATAACATACAACTTATAAAAAGCAGCTAGAAATGATGGCATGAGACAAGCACTCTAGTGATTTTTCAACACCACAGTGTTATTTCTATTTTGAATTTTAAACAATTACCAGCTAAACTTTTGCCTTGAATGAACAGTGCCATGTAGAAAAATAGTTAGAACCTGCACAATGATACACACAGGGCAGTAGACAGGAACATGGCAACATTACACTGCCTAAGAACAAGGATTTTCAACAACATTACAGAAGTTCTCTCTTCGCAGCTAAAGGAAGCTACTGAGCTGATTTGAAATCACCCATCTCGTAGTGTCATTGTTGTGTATAGCATCAATAAATACAGCACTGCACGCATACTACATGATTTGTACACAATTGCCGGATGACCAAGCTTATACAGAAATAAATTGATAACAAAAATGCACACCATAAAGTGCGATTAGAGCAAAGTAATGGAGTGCCACCACACATAAATAAGTTAGCTATAAGATTTTTAAAATAAACTGGTTTAAAAATAATTGTTCCATGACATGTTTACTTCCAAGTCATTTGCAAGAATACACCTTTAATGCACATGATGATGTTTAGATAGCTTGCACATGACATCACAGGCACCATCTTTGGGTGCACCGGCCAGCTTTCATAGTGTATGAGAGAACCAGTTGGCAATAAGATGATCAGGAAAATGCCCAGGCTCTTGGCATGCTTTCTGGAGCTGAATGTGGTGGCCGCTACAGCGTTGGTGCAAACTATGCACACCTAGATAACAACTCTGAGATTGGCTCATTCATGACATAAGTAATGGCTGAGCTGGGTTCACTAGACTACTTGAACATGACTACAGCCGAAACAAAGTAGGAAATGAGAAGGAAGAATTGTCATTGTAAGGTGCCATATTTACGCAATTCATACTTCATCAAGCACATTTGACAACTCAGCAATATTCAACATGAGATGCACCATTCACAAACATTTATACGTAAGTGCACAAGTCACACAGCTGCATGCAATTGTAAAGAACACATTTGCACACTTCAGCCAAGACAGCTGCAGTTAATTTTACAGCGATAGCTACACGTGAGACTCTCAGTGGCAAACAACATGCCATCATTTGTTATAACTACAAATGCCTGCATTCAGCTGCTAGCTGTTCAGAATGTTACCCAGAATGTGTGCCATTTGCCGTTATATGATTGAAGGAGGTCTAGGCCTTAAGGGCCATATCAGGGACAATTCAATCATGTTTCCAATCATGTTTCAATACTTGGGCTGCACCACTAGTTTGCTGACAATAATTTCGTCTAAGGCAGTATTCCAGCTGTTCCAGTAGTTCAAATATATCATATGAAAATACTCTGTGTTCCCAAAGAGTATGAATTAGCATGAGCGTACTTTTTTGTCTTGCACATACTGTAAGCTTTCACGCACATTTTAAGCTTGCACAAATTGTGAACTTTTCCTTTATACATTGAACCACAGTGCATTGCCACTTACATCATCATCATCATCCCCCTGGTTAAGCCCACTGCAGGACAAAGGCCTCTCCCATATCTCCCCAATTACATGACTTGCTAAAAATATATTAATGTGACAGTGAACTGCAATGTCTTCAGGGCTCAGCAGATGCCCAGTGCAAAATACCCTTAAAGAGGCACTAAGGGCGAATATAAGTTGGCTTGCATTGATAGGGTACTGCGTTCGAATCACAAAGAGAGTACTCTAACCGAAAACAGAGCTTTTAAAGCTAGAATAGACCAAAAAACAAAATACAGAGGTTGCCATCACCGGACGATTTTACAAGTAAAATGCGTGCGTCGATACAGATTTTTTGGTGCAGGTCTCGGAGGCTATGCTACATTGTCGTTCACATCAAAATGGAGGCAACCTGTCCTTTTCAGTAAGGACGTCACGAGTTTGAATCGACTGGCAGAAAAATTTTGAAGTCCAATTTCTCAGTGATAAATACACTGTTTGCTGCTGGACAAACGGCAACATGGCCAGAAACAACCAGAAAATCAATGTTTACTGATAAAAATAATTTGATGAAGTGGTCCCAGTGCCCCTTTAGGCTAAAACAGCAGACCTAGTGCAAGTCACTACGATAGAACCATCAGAAAAGACAGCATATACAAGTATGCATGCTTGGATGTGTGGTATGCATTCACATGCTGCTTTGAAACAGTGTGACAACTGTTTACACTGGTAGATGTTGTGGTGCAGTTCCTTTCAATTCATTACTAAACCAAATGCTCAAATGTTGCATACAATTATAGTGAATTGTCTTATAAATCCGAAAACAAAAGCACTGTTATAGATGCTCTGGTACACGCATTACTCCAAGCACAGTTCACCAAATACAATTTGATTTAAAAAAAAACTCCTCTGCCATCAAAGATGTTTTGCGAAATGTCCTTTCATTAAATAACTAGATTTTTTATTGGTAGATGTACAGTCACCTTGAGATCAAGAAAATTATTAAAATTAGTCAAATTATACACTTTCTATGACAAATGGTTTCACTCTGGAAAGGCTAGACAAAGCTGTGATATTGAAGCATGGCAAGAGTGTGGCAGCACAAGCTGGAGACTTTACACTACAAATGCTCTGCCACTTTCACATACTGGCAGAAATAAACAATACAAGCGCTTGGTCAGTTATTATAAAGAACCAACGGGAAACTGGCCTCATCAACAGCATTTTTCTAGAACTGCTTCAAACAAAAACTTCTTGCTTCGATAGTTCGCACCCGGCAGCAGGGACGAATTTCAGCTGAAAATAAGATTTTGGATAGTCCTTAGTTGTTTCAAGGAAGCAGCCCAGATTTCTTTCAGATGTTTCAGAAAAGCAAGCTACGTCTGTGCACTTTTTTCATTGGTGTCAAATATTCTTTTGCCGCTGCTCGGTTCGAGTTTACTGCTTGTACATCATGCTCGGCTACTACACTGAGCTTGAATGCTGCCAGGAAGGCTCTTCGCCTTTATGGAGCCATCGCAACCGTTCTTCAAGAAGGACTACGACACCCCTGGCGTTATTCATCAATGTTCTGAGCATGTGCTCACAATGTGAATCCAAGCACTGATAAGCAGCCACTCTTAAGTACTGCTAGCAGATAAAGAATCTGATTGCATATTCGAACTGATTGTTACATATGTGATTTAGCATGACAAAATATTGCATGTGCAGTTAGGTCCCCCGTTTTTTTGTTTTTTCACTATGACTGCCACTCCAGACTTCGTCGGCTCTAACAAAGGATCCTGAAAAATAAAATGTTTAGTCCGCACCTGCAGATAGTCTGCACCACGCGAAATTTCAGCTTTTAAACACGTATAGTCCAATGAACTACATTCCAGTAAATACAGTACACAATCGGTCATCTACTCAATAAGCATTCAAAACAACTCTCACGCAAAGAGAAGAGGAAGCAATAGCACTACAAAGAAAGCATAATCAAATGTGTGTTGTGTTCCAAGCAGAGTGAGGATGCCCATGTCTTCTCAGATGAATGAATGAATAAAACTTTTATTGAAACAGAGGAAGGTCTGTGGCCATGGTTGCTCAGATAAAATTATCAAAACCTCTGCAGGAAAAAAGTCCTGTCTTGAATGCAGCACTCGGGAGATGTTAAACATTTCTGATCTTCCTGAATTTCTTTGTCCCTGCATGAGGGTATTGCCTCACACTTCCTGCATCACGGAGAAATCGGAAACACCCAAAACTAGCACGAGAAAAGACGTGCACTGCATTTTAATGCAGGACTTGCGGTAAAACTATAGACTCAATAAAAGCCTTCGACGAAACGTCTTTCGATAGAAGCTTGTTCGATGAAGTGGCGTTCGAAGAAATGTTTATAACCAGCCAGCACTTCGCTGCCGGCCTGCAAATAATATGCGAGGTGTGCGTACGGTGACTATTTTATGCGCAGTTTGTGCAAACGAATGGACCCGTACTGCGCGTACCACTTTCAGAACTTGTAGCCGACACGCGCCGGCAGCCCACAATTGTACACGTGCTTCTGAGCGCAGAAGGCGCGTACACCTTGCCGAGCTCCTGTTCCGTATAAACGTCACTGCTGTGGCGATGGTTCCGTGTTGGCTGCAGATACGAATTTCAGTGTCTGACAGTGCGTGCAGGTTAGTATAAGCCGCAAGACAAGAGGATCGCCCACCTTACGGAAGACAACTGACCAGAAAAGCAGGAAGCATGCTGAAGTCGACCTATAGCAGCAAAAGCGTACTTATGCAGGTGGATTGAAATACCTATAAACTTTGAACAAACCATGGACGTAAGCTTTCGAAAATAACTAAACACACACTGCTTCAGCGCGGCGCAGTGACACTTGCTTCCATTTCTTCATAGCACTTTACCAATGACGCTTTTATGTTCTCGCACTTGTGCTTTCGCTTCTAAACCACAGTACCCGCCGCCCACTTGCATAGGTAGCAAGCATCCGTTGCGGGGAATACACTCACTCTTTTTCGCCTTGCGCGAGCCATTAGTGCCTGGTCTTTTTTCGGAACACTGCTTCACATCCTCTAGCTGAATGTCAGCGGTGACATCGGAGTCCCCACCACTTTGGAGCGGCTGCTGTGCTGCATTGATGTCTTCGCTAAATGCGTGCGCCACATCCACCATGGCGACATTTTTTCTATTGCACCTCTCAGTTGATTGCGGTGGAGTAAGTGGGGAAAACGCAAGGCAATGAGTAAAAGCAGTAAAAGCAAGGCGAGAACGAGGAAAACCGGCGGAGGACGCTGCAAGCGCTGTCAACCTACGCGTCGCTAGTGTTGCCAAATGACCTGGGCCAGTACGCTCGCCTTATCACCTGTGTACCAGAAAGCGTATAATAACTGGCAAAACACAAGCTTTACCCACGTGTTTTCATCTAGTTGCGACTGAATAAGGGACATGAGCTTCGAATTTACGTAGTAAACATTAGAAAGATGTAGAGGAGATACGATTTCGATCAGCATCATCATCAATGGGAAATTTGGCGGGAAAAGGTATGCATACGCCATTGCGCTTTATTTCCATAGGTCAGCCAGCTTCGCGCTCACGTTTGTTGACGAGTCTCTGGCATCACTCCATGACAAAGAGAGACTTTAGGATGCCGGAAGAAAGTCCGAAGCTCAAGTTCGTCCGACTCACGGAGCATGCCCGCACGCCGACGAGAGGCTCGGCTGCTGCTGCTGGCTTCGATCTGTACAGGTGCGAATCGCGGCCTGCTGCTTACAAGGCCTGGTGTTATAGAAACGTACTGCGGCGGTTATTATGGAGCGGAGATTTTAAAAACAGAACGATAAACCCTCCAGATGTACAGTAGGGAGGCTCTTTGAACCAGAATGCGTGAGTGGCCACTTAAACACGCAGTGATTAGGTGCTCTCTCTCCTCGGGACTCGGCTCATTGTTTCTGACGTTATCTTCGAGAGAGAATGTGTTATCGCGGGCATGTTCACTGACAACAATAGGCCGGATATGCTAATGGAGCGTCGTCAATGCGTCGTCAGCTGACGCGGCTGCCTCTAATTCTATTTTTACATACTTCCATGTTCACATTTATGTAGTGCACCGGCCTGCAAACATCATTTTGTTGATTTAGCCGTAAAAAAGCTTCGTCAAGAGCACAATGTCTACATAGATTATATGCCATCTGTTTCAGTTGCCAGACCTTCAAGGCTTGCACCGCGTTAAGTCTATCGTATATGCCCATATATCGGTTGATCATTTTTATTGCTAATAGCTTGCAACGCACTGCTGACACCATCGCTTTCAGTTGATTGCTACTTTGCTGCCGACCATAGTGCAAGTTTTTCACTAATTGCATATAGCGCACGAAAAAAGTGCAATGGCGTTGCGTTAGTTTTTTTCAGCTTGGGACGTGCGTGAAAGTAAAAACCTAATCTTAACACATGATGTGCATCAGAGGTCTAAAAAGTAAGAATTCGTCCAGAACAGAAATGGATATACGCAAGTACAATGGAAGTTATTTTTCGTGTTGTGCCTTTCTTTTTGTTATAATAATGTGTTTTGGCACTGTGACCAACAGTGTTTGTTGAAAGGGGCTTCAGGAACGGGTTTTCAGAAACGCTATATTTTGCTTACTTAGCTCAACCAACATCCTTCCTTCCAGTCATTTCTTGCAGAAGGTAAACTTGACCTCATAACGTGCGTCTGAGGTACAGGAACATTTATATGCACTGAGTCTTCTTTCTCACACCTTGTGGCTTTAGGTACTGGGGCTTTCAAAGTGCCTTTTTGTCCGTGTAAGTAATACTGTATAGTTTCTTGCGTTCTAATAGCTGCTCGTGTCTGCAGTGCGTATGACTACCGGGTGCCCTCTGGTGGCCGCTGCGTCTGCCTCACTGACCTGCAGGTGTGCGTGCCAGATGGCTGCTATGGTCGCGTAGCGCCACGCTCTGGCCTGGCCTCCAAGAACGGCATCGATGTTGGTGGTCAGTGTCTTTCTGTTGGCATTCAATTGAATTTTAATGCTTGCTGGTGAGTCAGCTGGGCGGTGCTTCTGTACATTTTGTGTCATACAGTGTGTGCCCTGTCCATTATGAACAGCGTTGACAGCCATACTATGGCCACTTCCGGACAGAGGCCTTCTCCATTTCTTTCGAACTGTTTCTGTCCCACAATAACCCCTGATCGAGTCTCCATTGTCAACTGATCCTGCGTCATCCTTCCTCCCAATTTTTTGGTTTCCTCTACTTCGCTCCTCCAGAACTGACTGTTATTGCTTTCATTCGCCTATTCTATGGCGAAGCCCAATTTGTGTGTCTACATATGTATGTGTGTGTTTGTGTGTGTGTGTGTGTGTGTGTGTTAATGAAATGAGAGCAAAATAGAGCATTGGGGGGGGTCCACAAGTCCTTTTTAATAGGACTGACTTGCCGAGATGTTCTTCAGCTGATGTATATATATATATATGTATTATTTGAGCCAGAATATGCAAACATTTTTCTCGTTTAAGCTGTGTCCCTGAGTGCGATGCCTATCCTTTTTCATTCAGTCCCACGCTAAACAGTCCAGACAGCATTTCATTGCTCTTTGAGTTGTTTTATCAATGGTTTTTGAGGAAAGCAAATGGCGCAGTGACTGTCTCACTTCTTGGGGGACAGGGCAATAATATAAGGAAAGGAGGAAGGTGGGAGTTAAAGAAGAAAGAGGTGCCATAGTGCAGGTCTCCAGAATAATTTCGACCACCTGGGGATCTTGGGACCTGCACTGACATCGCCCAGCACACAAGTGTCTTTTGTGTTTCGCTTCCATCGAAACACCGCCACTGCAGTCGGGTTCGAACCAGTGTACTCCGGCTCAGTAGCCGAGCACCCTAACCACAGACCCACCGCGGCGGGTCATTGTGTAGTTTTAGTAGCCTTCTTTTTTGTCCTCACATGTTTATTTGTGAATTGTCAATCACGTGATAGGATGATTTATTTCTTTTTTTTTTTTCAGCCAAACTATTGCTAGCCTGCAAGAGTTGAAGAAAAGCTGTGAGGGAAAGTTCAGAACAAATTCGAATGCATGTTTTGTTCTTGCTTCGAGCTAGATTCTGAGAACGTAAAGCTGGCAGTTTTGACTAGGAGATGGGAAGTTTTTTTTTTCTTTTTTCAAAATTTTATGTTGATATGAACTGAAGTGTGCATCATGGCTGTTTGATAAAGGGCAGTGTGAATAAGTACTTCCATTGTTTCGTTTTTTTTCTGTGTGTATGCAGCTGGTGTGGTCGATGCAGACTACCGTGGCAACCTGGGTGTGCTGCTTTTCAACTTTGGAGATTCTGAGTTTACCGGTGAGCACATACGGCATGCTCAATTATAAATTGAATTGGCACGAACTTGTACTTTGAGTCTGCATCTAGGAAAACCAAATAATGTTATGTAAGGGCATACAACTCATTTCTGGTAGCGTGGTGCTGGTGTCAACTGCTGTGTGGCCTATGCATATGTAGGCCTCCATTCAAAAGCTACAAATGATTATAAGGAAGCTGGAAGGTTTCATGTCTGAATGTTTTTGTTCCAAATGAAGCTTGTACAGCCATGCTTGTACTAAATAGATACTATAGCTTTGCTTTGTTTGTCGTTGCTTTGTTTGTGCTGCTGTGGTTTACCACAGCCAAAAGGTTAATGTAGCTAAGATTAAAATGAGTATAAGTTGCTTTGGAATTTTCATTGTTAACCCTGTAACTTACTCATTGTCACGGATCTCCCCGGAGAACACTCGTACCGAAAGAATGGACTAGGCGACAGGTGTACCCACACAGACGCACATTTAATACACCTTGCGTGACACAAACACTAGCACACAAAACACAAAGACTATCAATACACACGACCCAGTAACATTGCTACTAGCATTCTACTGGTAGCTGTCGGCGTTCGTGCTCACGGTTGGTTTGGTTCGGATGCGGCGTCGTATGGGTCCAGTAGCCGGCGTCGAGATGGCGTTCAACGTGCTCAGGCTGGCATCGTTGGCTGCGTCGTACAAGCGGCCGGTTCAAGCGCCCGTGGGGGTGATGCCGGTGTTGGTGTTGGGGGCACCACCCGGATGGGTGGCAACAACGCTGGAGACACCCCTGGCCGTAGCAGGTGGTAGCGTCTTCAGTTAACTCCCCGGAATGTGCTCAGGAATGGCAGGAAGTCCACGATGCGAAGCCGTAGAACGCTAGCTCATCGGAGCAGTAGCTTGCGTCGCTCTCTTCCAGCCAAAGCGTCCCTGACCTGCCTCCGCTTCCCTGTTCTTCCCCCACCCCGTGCCTCTCTCTCCTTCGCCCTTTTATAGCCTTGGCGTTAGTCCACGTTATCCTTGTTGTCGTCCTCTTCTCTTCTCCACCAATCATCTCTTTCCACCTCACTGAATACTTCATCTTCTTTATTCTTCGGTTAATTCACATCATCCTTATCACCATCCTCGTCGTCTTCTTCAAACCTCTTTCGGTCATAATTTTATTTTAGACTCCCTATTATATGTGACACTCGTTAAGCCCGCGATTCCATCAGGTCTGTCACAAAATGCTACTGCTGAACATGCTTTATTCTTTTGGCTCAAAAGCAGCATCAGTTGATGCTCTGTAAATGCTGTTGAGATAGCTGGTGATATCTGATAGCTTTTTACACTCTAGTCCTAGATTGCTTTAGCATATCTGAGAGTCCCAGCATGCCCATTTTCAGCCATAAACGAGTAGTTATTTTAACCCACAAGCTGTTAGCCACGCTATATATGCTGCAGTTAAATGGGTATATTATTTCGATGGGGCAACACCATGCAGAGGAATGGCATTTAGGCTATATGTCACTCTCGAGAAGTCACTTAGTACGTTGAAAGACATGTTGACTGTGCTTTGCTGAGGAGTTATTTGAGAAATGCCACTTTAACAATGTCTAATGTTCCTTTTATGTTATAAAAATAATGTAAATTGCAGTCGATAATTTTCTCCTGGTACATGTACTTTATTTTTTGCATAGCTTCTGTCGAGATGTGCTCCAGTGAGCAGGACGGGGCTTCCCTCTCAAGCAATTACATCTTAAACAGCAC
The DNA here is from genome assembly GCF_052857255.1 of Amblyomma americanum. NCBI lineage: Eukaryota > Metazoa > Arthropoda > Arachnida > Ixodida > Ixodidae > Amblyomma > Amblyomma americanum. The sequence goes on from NC_135502.1 coordinate 60,173,817, forward strand.
CGAACATTACTGAAAATTAGTTGAGGAAAGGGAAGGTGCAGTAACTGTCTCACTCTTGGTGGGCACCTCAGCTGCATCCTGAGGAAAGGGACAAAGGAGGGAGTGGAAGAAGGGAAGAGAGAGGTGTTGTAGTTGAGAACTCTGGATTAATTCTGGCCAGCTGCAGTTCTTTGATGTGCACTAACATTGCACAGCACAGCACACAAGCGTCTTTTGAAATTTTTTTCATCGGAACATGGTCATGGTGGGGTGCTTCAAAACTTCAAAATATGGTTCAAAATACCAGAGGGGGTAAAGGGGTGTGGGTTATTTTTTTTTGCTCAAAGCTAACAAAATATCATAGATGCAACTTGAATTTACTTATCTGCTATTATATCTTGTTTTTGTCTTAGCTTTCTAGCTTTTAACATGCTGGGGGATTTTTAAAAGGGCTTTTTTCTGTGCACTGTTGCCCACAATCATACTTTGGTGAACATATTTTTTTTGTGTGGGGAACTCTTCCATTGCAGTGAGCCGGGGAGACCGCATTGCACAGTTTATCTGCGAGCGCATCACTTACCCTGAACTGGTAGAGTGCCAGGTGAGTTTTCATGTTGGCTGGTTGGCTCAACTGTGCCTCACAGCCATGATGCTTGTTAATAAACAGAAGCTGCTCAATTTATTCAAGGCAAAAAGGCATGGTGGTTGAATTTGGCTTGTGACGCTGATGAGATGAGTACTAGCACTATCGGACACGGTGCAGTGAACATGCAGTGAACAGAGCCGTGTGAGACTCATATATTCAAGCGTGCATTCGTATGTATATCTACAGTCAATAGTGGCACCATCTGTTTATGGCTTTAAATAAAGGCACCTAGCTTCACCTTTCGACACTAGAATCGCACCGAGAGATCTCTGAGCTAGCACGAAGAGCCGGGCTTGACCACCTAGCTTGACCTCGTTGAACAGCTTCTCTCGATGGTGCAGGCAAGCTCGCCTTCCTCCACCTAATGCTAGCCAAGCCAAATACAAAACCTCATCTTCCCGGCATTCCCGCAGTGGATGAAGTGCTCTTGTATAGGTGGCGGTATAGGTGGCGGTGCCAGCTTCCCTCTGGGTAATACTACGCGACTTTCTGCAGCAAAAATATTTGACTTTTAAACTCGTTTTTGTGTGGGACATTAAATGCGGCAGCTTTTAACATTATTTTCATTAACTATCTAGGAATGGCAGGTTGCGTCAAGAAAAATATTTTCCTTTTCATTTACCTCTTGTCTCTAAGATGAACTTTTCAAACTTAGCATATATTTGGCCACGCTGTAGATAACAAGCACTCGATTTTGCTTAAATTTATCGAGTAAATAACAAGGCCTCTCTAATAAAGGTTTCTTTTCGGGTAAACATTGGGTTTAAACCGAGCCATCTTTTCGGCCCACAAGAATCGGGTGAAACTGGATTTTATGTGAAAATGAAAGGCCTTGTGTGGAAAACTGCGAAGTGAGGATATGTTGCTAAGGCTAAGGAAAATGCGTCTTCTCCCTCCCCTCTCTCCCCCTTTTTTTGTCTCCGAGTAGCCAGTAAGGCAGCTGAGCATGAAGCAATGAGCAGTCAAAAGAACAATTTCAGGGATGTGCTGTATGAAGTGCTCACTAGGCTGTACCTTTTTTTTTTTTGTTACTTCGTCATCAAAGCTCGAGCTTTTGAAGGCTGGAGACATAATTTTTTTCTTTTTCGCTCACAGCGCAACACGAACGGGACACAAGACGAAGGACTAGCACAGCGCCTGTTTGTGCTAGTCCTTCGTCTTGTGTCCCGTTCGTGTTGTGCTGTGAGCGAAAATGAACACTTACCAACTCGCCCAAATTTCCGCCTTGCTGGAGACATAAAACTTTTTGTTGTGTGTTTTGGCTTTGGAATGATGAGCCAGACATTACTGAACATGGGTCACCACGTTGAATCTGCATCACTCGGTCAATCATTTATACCTGAATTTTTTCTCCCATGTAGTTAACGGTGTCAGCAGCTGGATGGTGGTTACAGCATCGCAAGCATGTATAAGACCATGTGAAGCGTACAAATCCTGCAATATAATCACTGCTTTTTGTTTTAATTCACTCCAACTCTTATGCTAACTTGCTCCAAAAGCTGGAATGGCAGAGAATGAACAGTTATAAGGTTGAACCAGCCGCCCCAATCTTGAGAGCAGTCTGCTTTGCTATCCAGCTGAGAGGGTATTGTGTAGCTACTGCAGGAAGGAGGAGGGGCGTCTCCAAACCTGTTTTCATTCACTGCGAAAGTCAACTTGCCTTCCTCGATCTACCCCTGCCTTGTGATGGCCTATTGCTCCAGGAGGAGGGATGAAATCATTCACGAGCTGTGTTTGTGCCACACGTGCCTGCCACGGCTTTCTGACCACGGCGGGGTTCTCGCTCGACAAGCCAAGTAATGCATTAAAAGTGATTGAAGAGGTTTGTTAGAAGTGCCACTTGGAGAACCGTAGTGTGCAGTTCGATATACTGAATGGCCATCAAAATTATAGTTTGATATACTGCATGACTTTTCTAGACCTTTACTCAAGATGTAGTCAGTAATTTGAAATATCTGGGTTCGATATATCCAAGCTAAACTGTATGTTTCACCTTTGGAATGCCTGACGGGATTTGATTCTTGTGATGTCACGATTGTTGTTCAACCACTGAAATTGTAACAGACTACGTGAGAGAAGAATCTCTATTATAAATTATTTATTGAATTCTGACAAACTACACAGGGTGATATGTGATATGTGCATCATTCCAGATCAAAAACACTATGTGAAAAATTTGGTGTCTCTACCCCTTTATAATTAGAAGATGTGTCTTGGTGTCTACTTTGATGCAGCCGGTGTATAATAAGGTCGCTGAACTATTTGGCAAATTTTTGATTTAAGAACAGCAGGAAATCATTCTCTCCTGAAAGTTCTGAAGCATGGTCCGGGAGCTTTTGCAGTGTTTTTGATCAGCAGTACAATTCAGTATGCTATGTTTATTGATGCAAACATGAATTCATGAATGCTCTATGTTGTAACTGTGGCACAGTGGCTCATCTGTATCTATGTGATGGGAACAAAGGCAACTGCACTGTTCTCTTTTTTATATTTATTTGCCTATTACCTGCAAGAGGTTATTGGCTAAATTTGTTGATAAATACCTCATTACTAGGCTAAAAGAAGGAATTATACTGCAATGGACATGGTGTCTACTGATGCCATATAGTTACACTGGTTGCCACACAGATGTAGAGGCATTGTGCAGTGAATTTTTTTGGAAAACATGACTCGCACTTCAGGCATTATTTTCCCTGTTGCTTTGTAACCAGCCATGTTCACATGGTTGAGCTTGCATGTTCAGTTTCACAACACTATTTCCATGTCACACCAGAGCCTGGATGACACAGAGCGAGGTGGAGGTGGCTTCGGCTCCACGGGCCTGCGAGGCTGATGGCAAGAGTAGTCAGACCACCAAAAAATGGTACTGGCCCTTTTTGGAGCCCCCCTTGCTGCCAAGTTAGACAAATTGTCATTTCTAAAAACTGTGTGCAAGATCCAAATTTTATCAAGTTGCACCTTTCGTCAAGGCACACCAGCTGCCTGTCTATCCTTTTTGAGAAACAGTGTTCACGTGCTCTAGTGTGGTTAAAAATGACGCTCCCTCAGTGCACTGTGTGGGAGCCAAAATGCCTCTTTAGTTCAAGGTGCATCTCTACTCTTTATGAAAGAGAGCTGGTCATTGAATCATTGCAGCTAGTTTCAGCAGAAGTGCTTTCAGTTAATTTTTCCTGATAAATGAATTGACCGTTTATTATGATCATTTGATTTGTTTCTTGGGTGCCCTGTCACAAGGCCTTTGCAATAATTTTAGCTTTCTGTGCAGCAGTGCGCTATCAGTTGAATGCTTTTCACAATTGTCATGTACTAGAATCCCCAGAATTGCTTTGCTGCATACTCTGCTTTTGCTAGCATTTCCTCCCCACAGCGATACTGTGCAAGGAGAAATGCACTCGCTGGAAATTACGCTAAGTTTGCCTGTCTGATGCTTGTATAACTACGTCACTTCTACGGAGACAAGCAGTGGTGTGCACATGGGTGAAAAGGCAAAGAAAAAACAAAACTGCCATTAGACAACTGTGACAAAATAAGTATACCAGGCCCATGAGCGCGGTGCAGGGAAAATGTACCGTATTTATACGATTTTAAATCGACTTGAATGCAAGTCGACCCCCCCTTTCCACATCACATTTCTGAAAAAAACAAACTTGGAGGTCGTTTACACTTGACCTTCAGTAATAAAACGCGATAGCACTATCTTGCGGCCTCCGCTTATCGCCAGCTGCTATCCGCTGTCGCGCGCGGGCACATTCCAAGACGAAACTCTCTTAGTCACTGGACTACTTGTCCACATTTGTGCCATCGTCCTCACTAGCGCTGCCATTGTGATCGCTGTTTCTGTCCCATAGCACATCGTTCTAATGTTGTCGCGTAGTGAAATCCCGTAATTCACAAACATCCGCATCACGACATCGCGTGGAACAGCTGAAAATTTTGCCTCCCTGCAGCTGCCACACCTGCATCACCTATTGCGAACGTCGAACTTGCCACCTGGCACGCAGTTGTTCCGTTTCTTCAGCGTAAAGAATGGCAGCCATCTTGATTGTAGCCGTGACCACGCGCCAGTCGCTTACCGGACCCGGAGCACAAACGACAACTGATGAAGCATTACATTAAAAACTTGTGAACCGCGGCCAGCAGTAGTCAAAATGCGTCAGAGCTTAAGAGAAACTACCTACTCGTGAGCGGCGTCGGCAACTACCTACTCGTGAGCGGCGTCGGCTCTCCCGTCGGCTACAGACACTACCCGGCGCCGCTGTGGTTCCGAGTGGCGGTGCTGCCATGATTGGAACAGCGGCCCTTCCATCAAATATTGACGCTCCCTGAAGGAAGTGCCGAGTACACGGTTGAAAATAAACAAAAAAATTAGCTGTGGTTCAACTTTGGTTAAACCTGGTGAGAAGCGAAAGAAACCTCAGACTCTGCGTCGCTGGTTATACGTACCGCCTGAAGTACTTTGTCGTTTCTTCGCAGTAGCACTCTTCCGCACGTTCTTCTTCTGTCTCTTCGGCACAGCGTTTCTTCCTAGCCTGAATGAAACGTTGAAGCTTCGATCTCCGGCGCGCTATCATGGCAGGGTGTTCTTCCTCATCCATTGCAAAACCGGTTTCTACTCCCACCGGCTTGCCGTTCGTATATATACACAGCTTTCCATTGACATCACAGACAGTGGCTCCGCCCCCGTTGTCAAGCAGAGTATCTATCACCATGATTGGTGTGCTTGTTTACTCAAATTCCTTTTATGTATATGACGCCACCGTCATGCAGCATCGCAAGTTATCCCAGCTCTTCAACCTTTGACCTCGACCTTTGAGATTTGGGCTGTGGCCCATCATCTTGGTCTGGCATATATGTCACCATGGCCTACGTGACTTTGCTCCACGGTTTGACCTCTAAAGATTTTCAAGGCCATAAACAGAACTACACTACCTTCATGAAAACCTGGCGTAGTGAAGCTTTCGCTTCAAAAAAACTTGGACGACGCCTATTAAGAGTAGAGCGCGTATGTGTTATCGGGCTGCCGCCGCTTATCAGCAGCCGCAATCTGCGGTCACGCGTGAGGAGTGGGCTGGTGCTGGTTTGCTGCCTATCGACAGTCACCATCGGCCGCTGCACGTGGGGTGCAGATGCCGGTTCTGCGCGTTGACATAGCAGCTGCTCAAGGCCAGCACCAAGAGCGATGCGACGGAGCCGCCAAGCAAAAATGCAACCACGTTGTAGCATGTCCGATATCTTGTTTCTCTCACTTTTGTTTATGGTGCAATGCTTTGGTTTTGATTTTAAGTCGACACCCTCCCCCCCCACACACACACACTTCGGATTTTCAAATTTTGAAAAATAGGTCGACTTACGATCGTGTAAATACGGTATCCAAAACCACATAGCAAATCACAAAACAAGGGTTATATGCTTTCATGCCTCCCTCGTTTTCCTATAATCCACACTTCTTTCATGTAGCGTTGGCCAATTCTACGCTTTCCTGTGCATATTCGGAACATTTCAAGCAGTATACAATTCGTTCATTGCAGAGGGCACGTTTTCTTCAGCAGAAAATGCTGCCACCACCTGTAGGTCGATCTCACGGCGAATGTGTGTCAGGATTGAAGGAATGGAATGGCCCTGGGTTGCTCCAGAGGGGGAATTGGCTTATATTCTGTACTCGAAGGAATTGAGATGGAATTGATGGCATCATTCTTTAGCTCTTCCAAATGATGTTACCTATGTTGAAAACTGTGTTGAATTGAACGGAGATCATTTAAATCAGCGGTTCATGCTGACGATTTCTTCACATGCATTGCACTTACATTTCTCGCTTCTACCTTTTGCAGATGCTGCCATTCATGCTGTCACCACAAGCTGTTGCAAGCGTTCCAAGCTGTGATTCAGTTGTTTCAGATTGCATTTAGCACTTCACACATTTAGTAGCAATCTCCATTTTATTCATTGCAAGCGGAATGTGTTTGCATTTCAGAAAGAAAAGCATTTCTTTTTTGCCTTTTGGTTAAATTAATAAAAAAAAAGAGGATGTTGTGGAAATGAGTTTTCACTATAGGACATGCAAATATTGTCGATCTGCAACTTGTGTCAGTTTAAAGGGAAACTCCGTAATTTTTTCTACCTTCTCCGATTTTACTGAAACTTTCGCAGACTGTACGTTCTCTGCAGTTTCCTAGTCCGGTGTGCCAAATTTTGCAGAGGGGTGGTGTTTTGGTGCTGCGCAAACCAATTTTAAAATCTCCCATTTCATGGCCGTAATGGGGGAGATTTCAACAGGCAAGTTTTTGTGTGCGACATCACTGGACACACTGTCACCGATATTAGCTCTGCGTCTGCTGAAGGACAAAATATCGCACTGGCTTTGATTGGCGAGTTTGGCCAATCAAAGCGAACACAATAGGTTTTGCAACAGTACCCGTGACTTCGCAAGACGGTCTGTCGAAGAGTGATTTGGTTGAAACCCAGTTTTGGTTTCCTGGTTTTTCACTCTTTTTTAAAAAGAATACTACTTAGCATTTTGAAAAACATTGTGCTGGAGTAAGCGGACCACAAAGGATGTGATGCGATTACCAACTCGCAATGTTCAAAATGCCCGAGTTGGCACTAAAGGCTCCGATGTATTCTGAAATGAATAATCTGCGACTCAGCATTTGATAATGGATTTTTGAGAATTATGCTTGGCTCCTGTGCATGCAACAACAGAGGTCAAAAATTGATGGGCAGGCTACTGATTAACTTGTAACTTCAAAATTTGACGCGAGGTGCACGTTTCCAGAATAACTTAAGCTTTGGAAGTTTTGTTGGCAGGCTCTCAAAGGGCACTGCACAAAAGGCTTGCCTATCGGCTAGCATCAGTGGAGCAGCTGCAAAAAGTGGCCCAGGAGTCATCAGCATGTCTTGCCAGTCTGGAAAGCGGAGGGTCATGTGCTAGTACACTGAAATATGAAAGAGGACTGCCATTACTTTCGCCCAATGTGCTTATCACCATCAGCCGTGTTGAACACGCAAGATAAAGGGCTCCCACAGACTTTTAATTAGCCTGTGCCAGCCACTGCCACCCTAACCCTGAAAACATCACCTGAGACTGAAGCACACAGCTTATTGTCTGTCCCTTGCTTTGCAAGCCAGAAAAACTCCTGCTGAGGTCATTTTCTCCTCTCAATTTCAGGAACCATGCTGCTTTTCCAAGCTCCCAAAGTTGCCATTTTTCCCTTTCCATAGCTCCCTGCACTGACCTTAGTCCTATTTGGAGCTTTTTTGCAAGCCTGTTTCTTTAGGTTACACGCTTACTTTTTCAGCATGTAACCCAACTCTTCCAGCCAAATGTACAATCTTTCTCATGGTCCAGATCTACTATCGCTGCTTTGCCTCTAGATGTACTTCAGTACTGCACAACCTACCATGCAATATGGTCACAACAGCATGTGTCACTTTCCATTTCAACATTTTAAGCATTCCTCCAAACTACTTGATGGAAGTTTTCAGCATAAATTCAATCAAGAGTCAAAGTGCCCTTATGCAAACTAGCGAGTTTAATGGGATAATGACTGACTTTGCAACTGCTGTTTAAAGTTTTTTACAAGAAATTTTTCAGTCAGCCAATCATCCAAATTTTCAGGTTTTCCTCACTGCCCTTGTAGATCAATACTTCAGTCACTATCATTCAGCTAAGAGGCATTGTGAGTAGACGGCTGAAAACTTTCTAAGCAAGATGTCTTTTCAGCAGGTCTGTAGTTACTCAACTTCCTACTAATTTTCCTTTCTGCAAAATCCATTAAATTTTCCACACAAGTGTTTGCTAGATAACTGATAACTTTTCGTGTTGTTCTGTCAACCTGCTAGGAGTTTGGTTCTTTACTATCAACAGATTAATCCAGCATGACAGAACGAGGAAACAACACAGGAACAGCGTACTACTATCGCTGCTTTGCCTCTAGATGTACTTCTGTACTGCACAACCTACCATGAAATATGGTCACAACAGCATGTGTCACTTTCCATTTCAACATTTCAAGCATTCCTCCAAACTGCCTGTTAGCAACCATAGTTGAAAAAATGCCACAGGAACAAATAACTGCTAAATTATGCAGCCAATCTGCAATCAGTGAAATCAGCGTGTTAAAAATTCACAACACTGGGCAGGGTGCATTTTGCACAACTGGAGCTACTTAAAAAAACCGACTTGAAAGGCTACATTTTGATGAATACCTAAGTACTGTTCTTGCTTAACAGGTGTACATGAGAGAGGGAGACCCTTTAATGAAAAAGCAGCATTTAGCAAACATTAAAAATCGCTGGCATGCTACTCTATGTGGGGAAGGGAATTTGGGAGATAAAGACGAAAGGAGAGCAGTGCAGAAACAGTTAAAGAAAAAAAGGGGAGAACATAAAATGCGGCCATTAAATGCCTACTAAGGTGCATCAGCGAGAAATTATGTAACATATGAAATGAAGTGCATAGTCTGACAAATGGGCTAACAAAGTTCACTGCGAGAAGAATGCATGAGGGCAGCAGGCTAGATGAAATTGGAACTTGTTTAGATATCCAATTTCCTTTAAATACGCAAACAAAAAGTTCATTGCATGTCTCTTGCCTAGGGCAGGCTAGGAACCTAAAACACTGTCCATTGTTAGAGGCAGTGGGGAGAGCTTTTGAATGCACTGTTCATAGTACGCATGCTCGTCAGCATATGCAGGGCACTCGAGCAGGATGTGCTACACAGATTCGATCTAGCCGCAGTTGTCACAAAGCGGACAGTTTGTTATCGCAAGCCGTTTGTAAATGGAGCGTTTAGGCGAAACAAGGTGTACATAACATTCGCAGCAACAGAAATCTAACTGGCCATTGCAGTGCAATCACCTTTGTCATGTTAAGTAGAAAAGAAACCGCCCTCAGAGGAGTCTTGTAGTTCACCCATTCTAGATATTTCTGTATAGAAAACAAACTCCAACTCACTGGATTTCATCACTGCCCTTCTGCTACTCACTAGTGCTGCAGGTGCCCATATTCAATTACCGATGCTTTTGTAACGCACACACACAGTCGCCATTAGTCACTTGGTGAGCAGTTGCAAGAGTTTTGATGGGGTACATATCCTCAGCCATCATGACTCATAATCACTTGTACACCTAGAAACAAGAAGTCCTTGGCAGAACGGGTTTCACATTCCCTCCAACAGAGGTTAAGAGGTGCAAATGCCCATTGCTAATTCACAAGAAGCCAGAAACCAAGCTACTTGCACAGTAATGTTTCAAGCATCCAGCAATGACGCAAGTAGTCTTTATGGGCGCACCAAGTGTAGTTCTTTACCATGTATTATGGCTCATACCTCTAGCAACAATTTCCGTAAAACAAGAAATGTCGTGTCATCCTAACTTGGCGAGCAGTAACAATCCACGGATGGCATGCTCTCTCTGACTTCTAACTACTTTTTCATGGTGCCATACACTTTTGGTATAATACAGAAAGCAAGCACTGCCTGCCAACAGCACACTGACGCCAAAGTCTGTGGCTGTGCTCCATGTGTAAACAAGTACACAACATACAGTTGGTGTGTTGTGAATTCTCAACATTGTGTTACCACAAATGCTCTATGAGATTAAGAATTCTAAGCTGGTTAAGTAAATGCTTGCAGTGCAAATGTGAAAGTAAGGCAAATCCTGCTAAATTGTAGATTTTTGTCGAAGTGTTTAAAGGCAGTGATGGCTGAACTATGGCAAGCTGAGGATGGCAACGTCATTGACTGAAAATGAAAGGGTTAAGTGTTCCAAGAGCCTAAGCGTCATGCGAGCTGGCACTCTATTAAGCACGTGTGTACATTGCCGACAAAAATGCGTAGCCTGACAAGATTTCTGGCTCGTCATGAGCCAGAAATGACAGATTATGACGAGCCTGGCTCGTCCAAGATCTGCTGGGGGTTAAGGAAACAACACCCAGCAGCTGGGGCACTTTTCTATTACGCTGAATTCATTGAAATGTAGGCTAGCATAACTAGTAAAGCACAACTAATAAAAGGTTCAAAACATTTAGGAAATTCCTCATGCCACCAAAGCATATACAGGTGCATATACTTGTACGCTAGCACATGCTGTATATACATGCAGGTATGCATAGGAACGTGTATGCCTGTAGATACACGTAGTATATATACACAGTTCAAATAGGCAAGAAAGGAATGCACAGAAAAATGACCCATTTATCTACACGTTAAAGATGCAAACAAGCATTTGTCCAAATATACAAAAGTGGTATGTGGAACCGGAACAAGTGAGACAGTGCATAAGCTCCCACTGCATGAATAAATAAAACAGCAATAAAAAACATTACAAAAAACCACAGGCTAATAAAGGAGCCAAAATGCCCGCTTTCATTCAATAGAATCTGGACACTAGAACATTACTAGTATATGGCAAAAGCACAGGCATACATTACGCGGGAGTCCCAACAGCACATGTGCATTAGTGCTCTAAACACATACGGCTTTTCATCTCCAGTCAATGCATGGATATCTTTAGACTCCAGTCTTCACTAGATAGCCTTGCACAAGGAACATTTTGGAGACCCTACCGGAGTTCCAAATGTCCGAGAACCATGCGTCTGAGAGCTGGAAAGTACTGTGTCCTAAAGTTCAGCTATCAACCTTTGAACTTTATATTATAATGTTTCAGCAGATACGTGCTGCAAGTTCCACGCCAGATTAAATGTTGCCAAGCTGGTCCACTCGCACAACTGCAGTTTCCACAAGCTAGAATTTTGTCCTTACAGTGCCATGAGAAAAAGACAATTGGCATGTTAGGCGCCACACGACGTATTTGGCAGTGGTGCACATATGCAGAAAGGACGCAGCTAAAGCCACTTGCAAGCTCCCTGAATTTCCGATCAATCACAACTCTTGCCACGGTAATGGTGAGACGGTGTGTGGCTAGGGCCACTGCCACCATGACACCTCTTGCCAACAGTTGAGCTGCAGCACTGGCCAGGCACTTTTCTCGGTGGAGTAGCTCAGAAGTACCCACAGTGTACACACTTTGAATGTGCGTGTAATCACTCATTTCCAGCTAGAAAAAAGAGAGTAGCTCCCTGCCGACAAGCGAAACAAAAGCTGCCCATTCCAAACAACCTCTGTGGGAGTGAGAGCGAGGGTCCAGGGACAGAGGAGAGAGAGGCAGATGGGAAACGTTTATTTCTGGCGCTACACGTCTAAAACTCTAATGCCACACAATAAATAGCGGGTGTGGGGGGGGTGCCCTCCTCCTCCTCCCGCAGGGTATGTACACGCCTATGTACACACACACTTTATTTACACGGGGCCACTGTTGGAAGTGGATGCCTCGGCCGGCTCAGATGACCCTGCTGCCCCAGCTGCGGGAGCAGCCTCCCCGCCTCGCAGATGCGCTGGGATCAGCGTGGCATTCAGCTGCGGCTCCAGGGACAGCTCTGCACACATGCGCCATCATGCCTTCTTAGTCCAGTGCACTCATCTGCTTCACATCAACCATCACGGACACAAAACGCATTGCTACGAGTTTGAGTCAACACCTTTCCCAACCAGCGTTCAGTCCTTTTGCCTCACAAGTAGCACATCCTAAGTGTTCAAAGGATGCAGAAATAGTGTTCAATTGTCAACCTAAACTTATTGTTTTATGAAGAAGCAAACATTGGTACGAGGCAGGCGGCATCAAAGCAAGAAGCACTACTACAAGGGAGGACAGCAACATGTGCAAAACTTTGCAATGCCAAAGGTCTTTAACGTACACAATACAAAGAAATGCCCACTTGCCATACCAATAAGAGGCCGACATTTACGCATTTCACCGAATGCATCTCTGTGTAAACTTGCTGCCACGGTATATATCTTCCCTGCTAGCAAGACTAGTTTTACCTGCGCAAGAGGAAAGTAAGCAGATCATACTGTGGCACTCTAGCTCAACACGAGTTCCCGAGGTGGCTGGGAGGCATGGTTTGGGCATGCAAATTTCTCCGACATAGTGACTTGCAAGCACAGTGCTCTTGCACAGATGTGAAAGAAACTAAAGCAGTAAAGAGAGCACCATTTATATTTTTGTCAGGAGGACTGAACAAAATGGCACTGCAAACCTCCATACGCACACAAAAAAAAGATGCCCTGAAAGTACTTCAGTGAACACCTGCATTCAGTGGCTAGGCGAACACAAATGCTCTGCAGCACAACACAACAATGTCCACGTAAGCCAAAGCAATGGCTCCTCATCACAGGGTGGCGCAGAGACGGGGGACAATACGACCACAGCAAGCAACAAACAGAATGGAGAAAATAAAATAAACAAGCACTACAAGCCGCCATGAATGCCAACATTTTCTGCAAAAATAAAGAAAATGAAGCAGGAAGTTTGGCATGCCAAGATGAACACATGAGCACTCAACTACCAAGTTACTAAAACAAAACATGCAGCCGCGCTGTGAGGTCTGTTCTGAGGTTTGTGCAGTACACAAAACTGCATACTGACATTACGATTGAGAAGGTGCCTCAGCAAAAGTGCAGAAGGCTACAGAAATGTCTGTTTATGGCGGGGCATCTGCATGCCCCACTACCAAACAGCTAAGGTGTACAGTCGAACCTAGTTATAACAAACACAGATACAGCGAATCATCATATAAAACGAAGTAAAATCAAAGTTTGGTTGGTCCATGCTTTATTTCTATGGGGGTGCAATCTGCATAAAATTAAAAATTTGATGCTTGATCGGTTATACCAATGTAGTTTTTTGTATTCACATGGCTCAACATGCATAAAGGAGCCGAAAAAACTTCAGAAACGCAAAATTTTTATCGTTTGCATTTGGATCGCATATCGCGCCATCAGAGGCGGCAAAAAAAAATAGCATCAACGGCCGTCTAGCGTGTGACCGGCACATGATCGAACCATCGTCCACAAGGTCTGTATTCTGTGATTCTGTCAACTCCGTCGCACAAAATGTCTGCTCAGAAGAGCAAGGCAGTTTCACTAGAAACGAAGATCAAGATTTTTAGGGCGGTCAACAGCAGGCACAAGAAAAAGGACATTGCCGCAGACTTTGGTGCTGTGCCTAGCACTCTATCGACAATATTGAACACAAGGCAGAAGACGGAGACATCCATTCCAAAGGTGCCATGAAAAATGAAAGCGTGTTTGGCCATGTCATCACCAGGATGTTGAAGATGCCTTGTTTCTGTGGCTCAAGAATGTTAGAGTGCGTACCCTGCCTGCGTCTGATGCCCTCCTTCAAATGAAGAAGTCTAGCTTACGTATTGGGCCAAATTGACTTTTATGTAAACAGTGGCTGGCTCTAGCGATTCAAAGACTGCCATGAGATTGTTTCCCATGCCCTGTCTAGTGAAGAAGCAGTCGTTATGTCGAGAACTGTGAGAAGTGGCTAGAAAGTTTCCGAATGCAACAGGACGGCTATGAGGAGTGCGACATGTACACGCGCGGACAGAAGTAAACGGAGCGCGGCACACAAGAAAGAACTGCGTGTCAGTGCCGCCTAGCCGAACCAGACAAAAGCTCGAAATAGCTACGCGCATGTGCAGGCCTCCTTGCGGCGCGACCCTCTCAATGCTCCGCTTGCCTCGCTCGCATTCGTCCGGCGTCTATGTCGTGCTGATGATGATCATGATCGGATGGTCGCTCTCTGTGTAGCTAGCGAGCATTTCGGAATGCACAGACCGCTGTCTTGATAACGCAAATTGCGCGGGGATGGCTCTACCATTAAGCCGCTTCGTGTGAGTCAGCTGGAGGCGCGTTTGCGCCGCAAATAACCCGCGTGTTTTTGAACTTTTGCTGCCGCTGGGACTCTTCTGCGTCTCGCTCCAGTTTTGTGTTAATTTTCTACAGTTATCAGTGATGATTCGCCTTGTCCCTGCCAGGCGCCGACGCAGCACCAGTGCATGCACCCTGCCTGTCTCCCGCGAAGCACACAGTCTCTATACTGGAACTTGCTGTTATCGCCACTGAGACAGTGCGCTGCGTATCGCGCTTTCATGTGCGGAGCAAAGCTCATGGTAATCACCGTGCATGCACCTTTGGATCTTAGGATGACTATAAGCACCCGCTGTCTCACCCACGTGAATGCTGCGGCAGCGGTGCGTCAGTGTTGCGTGACCCCCGTGCGAAATTTGGCACATAAATACCCGTGTGCGCCCACTAATCAGATAATGGTCCACGATAGACACCGGTAAACGATCCTAACTCTTCTGTGCAAGCTGTATTACTTCACTGCTACCGGTTACATAAAGACATTGGTTTGTTTGACAATATAGGCGTGGCAACTCAGCAGCTGCATCCAGAACATCGGGAAGCGGTCACTATGTATTTTTGCGACGCTGGATCGCGCTGCATAAAGCGCCAAGAGCGGCGGTTTCGTCTTATTTTAAGCTGGCCTCCTAGGCCAGGTTCCAATGCAGGAGCAATGTTCGGCAGGACAGACACACAGGGCGCATGCTTTGCCTCTCCATCGGTTTCTCGTAGGAGCAAGCCGAGAATGAACGGTAACTGTATTAAAAGAACCCGAAACTGCGGTGGCGGATTGAGTGTTTTGAGTATATTTGGTCGACAGCGAGATGGAAATGAATCCCAGAGGCAACTAAAGTTCGAACGATGCGCGCTATTTGCGATGGAAACGGGCCTACAGCTGCCTCAGATGAAACGGCATAATGGTGGCGTCGCCCCCGCGGGATTTGTGGCATCAAGGCAGCGGTCTGTGCGTTCCGAAATGCCCACTCCCTACAAAGGGCGCAACCATCAGACTGTAATCATCATCAGCGCGACCCTGACACCGGCCGAATGCGAGGCAAGTGGAGCAATGAGAGGGTTGCGCCGGTAGGGGGCCTGCATATGCGCGTTGCGATTTTGAGCTTACGCCTGATTTGGATAGGCGGAGCTGACGGGCAGTTCTTTCTTGTGCGGCATGCTCCGTTGACTTCTGTCCGCGCCTGTACAATGTGGAAGAGATGGCGCTTTTTTTCTAAGCTGCTCCCAGAAAAGTCGCTCATTGCGAAGAACAAACTGTGTCTGGGTGGCAAGAAAAGCAAAGACCGCGCCACCGTTGTAGTTGCTGTGAACATGGATGGATCTGATACGAGGCGGCTAACTATCATTGGTAAATCGTGTAGGCACCTGGAAGCCGACTACCATTCTAATAAGAAGGCATGGATGACGTCAATACTGTCTGAAGAATGGTTGACGGCCTTCCATAACAACATGGCAAAGCAGTGCAGAAAAGTGCACCTAATATTGGACAACTGCTGAGCTCATAAAGTGTCTATTCCACTTGAAGCGGTGTGCTTAGTTATTATGGCACCACATTCGACCTCCGTGCTCCAGCCATTGGATAGGGGTATCATTCGGTCTCTAAAATGCTGCTACCGGAAGCGACTGGTAACGCAGCTTGTTTGAGATATAGAGAGGGGAATGTCAACAGCCATAAACCTTAAAAGAACTGGACATGCTGTACTGTGCACGGAATGAAGTGACGCAGTCGACTGTGAGAAATTACTCTGTCGATGCTGGGCTGATCCCATCCACCAGCGAGACCAGAGTCCGATGATCCTGAACCTCTAGCTGATAATTTCGGTGAGACGACCTGGTGTCAATTGGCAATTCCAAATGTTACGTTCGAGGATTTCGTGTAACTGCAGAAAACAACTTGGCTGTGGCACCTGTGACTGAAAAAGAAATCGGACAACTGCTTCCTGTAGATGATGCCAAAAGCGAAGAGCACCGAGGCCAGTGACATGGCCAGGAAATTGAGGGGCTACCTCGAGAAGGTGCCTATGGCAAAATCAGCTGACGTCGAGAAAGCGTTGCGCTCTGTACCGTGAAGTGCCGCCAAACAAAGATCGCATCACTTTTTAAAAAAATTGTTTGTGCACGTGACCAGAATCCCTAGTTGTGTGTTCATTTTTGATCTCCAACACGAAATGAACGACGAGGTTTCACATATTGATATACACACTTTAAATCCAAAAACTGTCCATTTTTGCCATTTTGTACTTTCTTTCTTGGAGCACCCCTTGCTTGGGTTTATCGGACTTTTTTGTGGGAATGTGTGTGCGTGCTTTTATGATGAATATTGGATATAATGAAAAAATTTCCGAGCAAAATCCAACTGCGTTATAATAAGGTTCGGCTGTAGAAGAAAAATGACAATTTGCACCCACACAAGCTAACAACCACTGCTAATCAAAGAATTTCTGTATTCTGTGCTTCCAATACAGCTGAACCTGAAAGGGGTATCAAAATGGCTTGATACAGTGACAATTCGATATACAGAACACAGCAGCTGATATGCTTTTCTGTAACCTAGAGGCAATACACTGCACCAACATTAGTGATGTGTGTATTCTCGCGACTAGGCATTGGTGGGCCTAACCTGCTCCACACTGAAGCTGCAGCGGACTCTGCTTTGGAACTAGCCACTGTCTGTCATAAGATGCCTAATTCTATTATCAGTGCACTATAAATAGCATAATCGGTAGTTACAATTATTGCGCAGTTGGATATGCATAGCCTTCGGTAGCAAAGCAAGCTTGAATCAACAGGCGAGAGCTGCTTTTAGCCTTTAGTTCATTAGGCTGGCTTCAGTGCATGACGATGAAGTAGCGCGGAAAATGAGTACAAGAAATCGAAAGTCACCCTCAACCACACACCAGGTTCATCTCGTCACACCGTTTGATACTGCTAGTGTTGCCAGCAGACAGCTACAGCCATGCAGCTGACGTCTCCGCTCGTGAAAAATCTAACAGCGTCGTTAGGAGAAGCGCCACTTGCAGGTGTATGGTGTGCAGTTTGATATATTGAACAATGGGCAAAAACTGGAGTTTTGACATATTGCAAGACTTTGATTCAAAATATCCAGGTTCGATATACCTGGGCTCGACTGTAGTTTCAATCCTATTCAAAATGATCTATGATATATAAAGAGCCGACATTTATATGCAAAAACAATAAGGATGTGACCTACCCAGCGCTGAAACATAACATATGACTGAAATTCATATTAAAAAAGCTTACTGAACATCAGCTACTATTTAAAACTGTTACGACTACCTTAGCACCAACAACAACGCAGCAAAAAAAGCAAACTGCTGCCATGAAATATGAAAAAAATCTTCATTTGAATGGCTTCTAGCAAGCACAATGACACTTGATATCAGTCACACATGCTTACAGCAATCCCATAACCATGGTCTTTGCACTAAAAAAAAACTTTCTCAACAAGGGACTAAATGTACTAGTCAACCAAGTTCAATATGCAGGTACCAATATTAATATTGCGTGGATTTTATCATACAGCTAACTGCTTTACGCTGTGGCCCACTGTTAGACAAAACCCACAAGACCTTTCGATAGAAATCCAATCGCAACCAGCTTCGAACAGCTTCCAAGCTTCGGAACTAGGAAGGCTGTAATGTGATACCAGCCAACGTAAACAACCAGTGTTGCTGAAAACTACGCAAACATGAGATTTCAATTTTCGTTCTAGCTTTGAGAGGTAAAGGAAACATCCATCACAAATGACGATGTGAAAGCTACCCATCAATACAAGAAGGACTTCAATTTCAGTCAGTGTGTGCTTTAGACTCCTAACAGACTACCAGCACAAGCCTCTCAAAAGCAGCCAGCCATGACCACAACAAATGTTTAAAGGAACAGTCTACTGGCCTTATATTAAGACTTTTTTACTGGTCAACCGAAAGACGGTGAGCAAGCACGGTGAGCACAATAGACCGTGAGCAAGCACGGTTAAACTGTTTAAGAAATAGCAACTAGTAGCAAGAGAAAAAAATTAAGGCGTCTGAAGTTTCTTCTAACAAAAAATAAAACTACCATTTAATGGGCTCAGTCCTACTCATAAAGTGCAGTTTATCAACTCCAGGCGATGTAGCCAGATTACTTGAAGAGCCACGAAGTTTTTACAGCACGATGCAAATGTCGGCTCTGGCCCAACTTCCTTTGGCAATTTAAAATATAAATATCTGCCAGAACCTTGAGTTCTGCTCTCGCTATTGTCACAGAGAAAGATCTACTGGAATTTGACAATATTTCTAAACTCTTAGCAGTAGACTGCTCTTTACATGATAGTGTTAAACAATAGCTGCTGATCACTTAATATTTGCAGCAGTACACAGAAATTGCTGCAGACTTGTGGTTAATTTTACACAAAGCTGCAGACCTAATTCTGATCCAGGCAGGATACCCAAAGCAATAGCCACATTTCAGAAAATTTATATAAACAGTTATAAAAAGATATGAAACTTCCTTAGTGTTGCTATAGCAATGAAAAGGCTAGTTTGGTATCACTGTTGATTTTGTTCGTATATTAGACAAAAAAAGAAGCAGAGAAACCAATGTCCAAAAACAAGGCTATAAATATTTGGTCATTCAACAAGTATTTAATATTTTTTTGCGCTTGTGTGTCAAAGCAAACTATGGGCTATGAAGTGCCATAGAAGTGGGCTTTGGATTATGATCAACAACCTCCAATTCTTCACTGTATGCCAAATTTCAGTACAGGGAGCATCACAAGGTAGCCTGGACATAAACATTAGTGTCAAGTGCATAACACTAAAATTTCTAAGAAAAAAGCAAAAGAAAGTTTTGTAGAATGTTGCTCACATCTCAGTCTACAAACGAGGCTATTTAGCCACATGCATAGATGACTCCACAAACTTAACTTGACTAGTTTAGACCTTTTTAAACTCAGCTTCGAGTGTCCATAATAAAAATTCAAGACCATATCTGGACCATACACTTTACTTCTAACAACAAGCATGCATTCTTAAAATGCAGCTCAGTCATTCTTTGGCGTCTGTTATACTAAACAGATGCCAATAAAATCTTTGTTGTACACTCTTTTGTGCCCTGAATTGCCACGTTAAACAGGAAGGGTTAGCTGAAGTTAACAGCTGTCTACACCCATAAGCTGCACTATCAACACAGCTGTCCTAACTGCGAATAAGGGAACCAACAAAGTATAACTGTACTTGTGGTAAATGCCATGCTGCTTTCTATTTCTTTCCTCAATTTCATTGCTTTCCCCTGAAAGCCTGCTACATGGCATTGCCATCCACTATGCCACAACTGTCCATTCGAATATGCGGATTTTAGTTCATATCATTAAATCCAAAGCTGCGATTTACTCTTGCACTGCTTTTGATATTGCACTCATTACTTTACTGTCAAATAAGTTTTCGCAACTCCTAGTCGGCCCCCCAATAGTCTAGAGTACATGAGAAATAAGCAAGCAAGAAAGGGAACAAACGATCTCTGCATTTGCATCAAGGGGCTTTACACTAGCACAGGTTATAACCAGTTTAACAGTTCCTCAGAGCAATCACGGACTTCAATGACATTTCTAATCAGCCATTGTTTCACATCACCTGCTAACCAACACAAATACCTCAGCCAATGGTATCTCACATATTACCACCCCTCGCTAAAGTGCATCATACCACCTGGGCCTGCCAACACAATCCGGCAGTCCCCACAATCCCCAATCCCACCCCTGCTCAATGGAAGGCCGTGCTGTCCAGCTCTGAGCCAGATGACCAGCCCCAGCTCGTGAACCGGGCATGCTCAGCAGCTAAAGCTGCAGGAGTAGTGGATTGAGGGCCCCTTACAACGGAGAAGACAGACAACAAGAGAGAAGATTACTGTGTCATCTCAAAAAGATTCAATAAAAGTTCACTCTCTCTCGTAAGAGAGGCATCATACCATGTATTCAGTACTAACTCCAAGGCCCCATCCACCTAATCTGTCTTCTGCCCCACCACATTAGCATCATAGTGCCATAAATGAAAAACTAAGTGCAATCAAAAATAGCAAAAGAGCCAGCAGACCTCACCTGACCCTGCTACATCAGCTAACGGATTTATACTGTGGCTAAAAACACCCCCGACACGAATTACACATTCTTTTACTAAACCACATGCAAGCATTTTTCACACTTGTAAGCTTATTAGTAAAAAAATCACATGTGGCCCACACAAAAAGGATTTACGGTCCTCACAGCAGGAAGCTTTCCAGCCAATCAATTGCTATTGTAAACACTGCAAGAGGTGAGTAGATAAATTAGCAGTTACCGCTGCACTTCTACATCTTAACTTCAGACTACATTTTCACAGTCTATGTGCCCAAGTACTGAAACACAAATTTAGTCATGTAGCTTTGTCAATTTTACTTATTAAAATACTATTTAGTATTATGTATTTAGTTATTACTAGTTTAGTTTTTACACACATTAGGCAACTCACATTAAGAGAGAAAAGGCCACATCTTGTTTTTCAAGCAAGTGCAGGCCACTATGTGCTTTCATGAATGTACAGTCCTCAAATAAAAATTAGAGGGGACACTTAAGCTCCGCCTAAAGGGCATGACACAATAGCGTCAATGGCTTAATGCCCATGTATGCAAAATAATTCATTCCTGACTTTACATCGGCAGATCCTTGGGAATCCTCATACCACTCCTGGCACAGTGGAGCAGCGGCGGTTAAGTGATGTGCCACTGCTCTGGGATGGCAGGTGCTGCCACCGGTGGGCCCTGCGAGACCCAGGTTGCTCTTCCCGAGCAACCTCTCGTGGCCAATCATTAACTGCACTGCCACCTGCCCCTGTGGGCAGTTTGCTCATAACCAAGTGGGCAATTTGTGATGACATCACAAGGTCCTGTGACCTGGGTGGGCCACCATGTGGGTTGCATCTGTGCCAATTTTGTAGCTACATTGGCAACAAACTCGCAGTTTTGCCGTGCTCGCAGCCCCACCGCGGTCGCACCGCACCACATGACCAATCACGTGACCAACCGCGTGATGAACCATGCTACCTTTTCTGCGATACAGGACCCTTAACATTATCGCGTTAAAATGTCACGCTAATAAGACAACAGCTCCACTGGATTAAATCACCACCAACAGGCCACAAATGCCTACCAACAGTGTTGCTAAACGACAAAATGACACCGTTAATAAACAGGAACTGAAATGCCACAACCAACATGGTGAACACGCAGAATCACTGATGAAATGCCTATTTATACCAATTCTACAAGTGGACATGTTGAAGATATAGTAACAACATGCCACTAAACCACATCTCACTCCCAAAACTTTCTGCAAATGCACTAGAAAGCACACGGGCAAAAGATGAACACATCCACACTATTTATCCAACGTCCTTCAGCAGGCGCATGTCCTAGCAAAAACAGCTGTTACTAACCACTTCTACACTGAGCAATTCCAACGTCATGGCTATTCTCATCCGCATGCCTGTCAACCCTCTTCCAGTGAGGCTTAAAAGCAATTTTATCCAGAAAAGACAGAATAAAAAAAAAACAAAAGCATGTGGCCATTACCTTACATGGACGATAACTACAGGAAAACCTGCTGCTACGGATGAGCAACGGATAATGCCGAGGTGCCATGCCAGCGTGACAAAACTTTCAGATGGGAAGGGAATGGCTAAAATGCGATTCGCTCATGAAACAAGGAATCGGATGAGGGAAAAACCGTGCTCTATAAAAGGCCAGTCTCAAAATGGGGTGCGGGGGTGTTGAAGTCTCATGACCTACCCTTGTCGACATCTCTTGATATCTAAGCGGCTGCTTGCCATACGACAACTGAAAGATAACCTAAAAGTGCAAACAATTATCAAAAGTGTCACGTGAACAGAGAAAGATACGAGCACGGATGAGGAAGACCAGGCATTCACACTGCGGCTGACAAATGGAATGCCACAACGAACCATTGCGAGGCTTACAATCAATGCTAGTCAACCACCCTTGCCGGGTTATAGATTTTAGGAGGAATAATAAAAGCATAAGAGCTAGCATGAGGTGTACGAGTGGAATGCTTTACAAAACCATGAACTCCACTTGCTGCAAGCTGCATGCCATGTAAGCACATGCACAACATGAGAGTTGAGTGCAGGATGTGCTCTGCACAGGTCGGGGAATAAACTTCAACGATGAACATCCTTGCTCCCAACTAACCTGCAGGAATGCTAGTTAAAACAGCCAGCTCTCACGACACATACAAAAGATAGAAAACTGTCTACAAGGATCCCGCAGATAAAAAACACCATATTAATGACAATGTTTGCTGCTAACATTCCACCGGGGAAAAAAAAAATGACAAGAGACCGAAAACCTATCTTTAGGAAGCATACACTTTTTTTTCCTTGCACAATAGGAAGACTGGCATCTAAAGGGCGTGATCCTGCAATAGTTGTGCCAGCGTAGTCGCTTCGAAACTTGGTTCAATGAATATGCGTGTTTTTATGCACCCCATACCGGAAACAATAAACAGTGAGCATGGTGGCAGTTGCATGCCAGCAAAAATGACAAACTAGAAAATGGTATGACCCCAAATGAAAAATGTCACATTTTCTTGAATAATGCAATTGTGACCTTTGCACATGCCTTTAGGGCAGTCATATAACTTGTATGCTAACATATACATACACATAACATATGCATGCACAATAATACACACACATAAGCGTGCAAGCATTTTAGTGCACGTATATGCATAAAGGTAGTGATGTGCATGGCCGTGTCACTGTTATTTATTCATCAGTGCGAAGGCAGCACCACTTTTCAACACAAACTTCCTCAATGCCAAGAGTGCTAAAGAAAGTACACATGGTAATATAATGAAAATAAATAAATACAAATGAGCAAATAAGGCTATTAGGAATTACCAAAATTACACTTTTTAGGAACAATGTAAGGTGCATTCAACAATCGCTATGCAAGTTATCTTTTGGAATACCGTTATTATACCGAAGCTTTACTACTGAATGCCACCCCATACTTTGCGCTATTTGAATAATAAGCTCACTCAAATAGGAAACAGTTACCTTCTACAATTGGAACTCAAAGGGGAGTGAGAATTGGTTTGAATTATGCAGTGGCTGAATTAAGGAGAGTCTTTTTAATAAGCAATCAGCATGCAGCAATTTTGAATTAAAAAGACTCAACTGTATCACGCCTGATTCTTCGGCTACAAGGCAATTCCTTTGAGCTGCGAGCCTTGACTCATTCATGTAGCATAAGCATGCATAGGGTTGGCCAAAGTTGTCCAGACCACAGGGTCTCCTTTTGAGCAGTATGGTAGAGCACTTACAGAGTCTAAGGAGTTGTTGTCCTAGCGCAGAAGGTTGAGACTCCTCACCCTCTACAAGGCTCATAAGCAGACGTTTCGGCCTGGAGACTTTCGACCAACCCGATACCTAGCATATCTGCATCTAACGCAGCAAAGAGTGAGAAGCAATGGCTTTACAGAGTGAGTGGCATATCCCCACAGGTATTCACTACGTGTTCGCATTCTGTGCATGCAACCATGTCTGTCAATGATGCTCAACAATCATGCAACACAAATGCTCTTTCACACGATTCAATGTGACCCACCGTGGGGTGTGAAGTCAAAGAGGGGAGGCAGCTCACGACCGCTGGGCAGCCGGGTGCCTGGTTCGCGCAGCTCATCGAAGAAGGCATGCGCGCAGGCCTGGAGGGGACCCACACGTGCGCTGGGTGTGTATTCGAGCAGCCGGGCCACCAGGTCGATGGCCTCCGGCGGTGTCCGCGCCCGGAACACCTTGTGCCAGGGGTGTGCCTTGATCTGAGGGAACTTGAACTCTGTGTAGTTTCTGTTCATCTCGCGGATCTGCTCCTTGGAGGGCGTGCCAAGGACCTTGATGATTTCCACCAGCTGGTCCACGCCACTGTCACCCGGGAAGATGGGCTGGCCCAGCAGCAGTTCGGCTAGCACACAGCCTGCCGACCACACGTCTATCATGGTTGTGTAGTCCGTGGCACCAAAGATCAGCTCGGGGGCCCGGTAGTAGCGCGAGCAGATGTACGACACGTTGGGCTCGCCCTTGATCAACAGCTTGGCACTGTCAACAAAGCGGGGACCAACCAATGCAGCCACCATTGTCGAAGTGGTAGCTGGACCAACTCACCTGCCAAAGTCGCACAGCTTGAGAACGCCCGTCTCTGGGTCAAGCAGTAGGTTCTGAGGTTTGATGTCTCGGTGGCAAATGCCCAGAGAATGAATGTAGGCCAGGCTTCGGAACAGCTGGTACATGTAGAGCTGCGTGGGTACACATGTTCGGTTAGACATAGACCGGGTGCCTGCCACTGTGGGAGGGCACCAGCAAGCTCACCTTGATGAAGGAGATCGGGATGGTCTGCTTGGACTTGCTGTAGTGGCGCGCCACCCGGTACACGGTCTCAGGGATGTACTCGAGCACTAGGTTCAGGTACACCTCATCCTTCTTGTCGCCGCTCGAGTAGAAGAAGTACTTGAGCTTCACTATGTTACAGTGGTCCAGGCGGCGCATGATCTGCAGCTCACGGTTCTTGAAGCGCTTGTCCTGCAGCACCTTCTTGATGGCCACCAGCTGGCCCGAGTCCAGTAGCCGCGCCTGGTACACCACCCCGAAGGAGCCGTTGCCGATCACCTTGGTGTCGCAGTAGGACACCTCCTGCGGCCGGTCCGGCCCCTGGCCCGGGGTGGCCAGCACCGTGGTCACCTTGGCGCCGTCCTTGCCTGCACCGGAGCCGCGACCACTGGAGATATGTACGCCCGGGGGCCAACGCCGCGCCCGCACACCTTCACTTACCGGGCACCAGGTCGATCTCGTTTATGATATTGGTGGCCAGATCCAGATCCGAATCTAACGTGGCGCAACGCCCGATCCCCACGGGCATGCAAGAGAGAGACAGAGGAGACGACGCGCTGTGCCACGCTGCCCCCCGCCCTGCTTTTTTTTTTTCTTTTGATCGCGAGTCACCGGCCCCGCCGCGCTGCGCCATGTTACGAGCGTTAGGCCTACGAGCTGTACTTACTGGTTATTTTCACTCCAGCGAGAAAATTCGGCTGTTGAGGCTGCTTGTTCCCTTCAGCAAAGGAAGTCGTCCTCGGCCGTCCACTCATTATAACGTACGCTCGGGAAGATCAAAGTTCCTTGTGACTTCACATCACGGTTCTTCGGCAGACGGCAGTGCTATTAGGCCTAGCATTCAGCTGTCGATACTGCACCGTCTGCCCTACACAGCCACACGAGGCCGACCTCGCCCGGGCTCGGGCCTCCGGGTGACCATGTTCGCTGGTCTCCACTCGACTCCGTAGCACGGCGCCGGGTTTCTCTTCGGTAACCAGCGGTAGTCCGGCGGTAACGTAACTCCGTACGCGCAGCGATCAGGCATTGACCTAAACGTCACCCTCGGCTCGCGTTCGGGCTTCGTCGGCTGCCCTCGGAGAAGTTTCGAAACGAGTCGGATAAATTTTGTGCTGACGTCATAGCACCTAGCAACCGCGTCTAGCGTTCTAAACCCATGTCCTAAACAACATCCTGACCACGGAGGTTAGCCAACATGTGCACCTGTTTAATAAGCAATTACAAGGTTCTACATTTCAGCAGAGGCGATTCATAACAATGTTTCTTACGGAATATTACTGGCGTTCTGCACTTGTAGCAGACGACAAAGACGATACCCGTTTTACCTCAGCTGGTTATTGCTTCTTGCGCTTGTTGTTATTGTTGTTGTTAGCCTATCAAAAGATGGCACATACCCACACTGGGGGATCGGCCAATAATCGGGTGGCTATTTACCTGAACGCAGTTAACAAAAAGGAAAAGCACGTGGGAGCGCAACACCGGTGAATTCTTCGTCATGAACAGAAAAGGGATGAGAGTTTTGATTTCAAAATTATAAGAATAATAATAAAGAGAGGGGCTAGATAATGTGGAAATCACTGTAACTGATTTGCACCATTCAAGATAGCTGCGAGCAACATAAAGAAATAGATGAGGTAACATGAGCAAAAGTAATGTAGTCCGCAATAAACTAATAGCCTAGCTGGTATTAAAGGGGTCGGAAACTCATTTAAACATCATCGCATATCCGACGTCTGGAGGAAGCTAGGCAGAGAGGTCCAGATGTAGCTCTCTCGTGAAGCGACATCCTTGCATGTCGCCAGGTAGCTTCTACGTAACCAGGTAGCTTCTACGTAACTCCAGAAAACAGGCTCATGTTTAATAGCGCGGACACCGGGCAGTGCGCGTCAGGATTGCCTTCTGAAGCGCTAGTGACCCCTTGCCGCCAGCAGCCAGCCAGAAAAAGATAGATGGCATCGCGTTACAGCCTGCAAACCCGT
The DNA here is from genome assembly GCF_052857255.1 of Amblyomma americanum. Classification (NCBI taxonomy): domain Eukaryota; kingdom Metazoa; phylum Arthropoda; class Arachnida; order Ixodida; family Ixodidae; genus Amblyomma; species Amblyomma americanum. The sequence goes on from NC_135502.1 coordinate 60,200,620, forward strand.
GTACGCATACCAATTTCTGAGGCTGTTTTTTGCAGCTCAACGTTTTCCAAATGTCCAAAACCAGTTAAGAGGTGACACGTACATATCTTCATCAAACGAATGAGTGCTTTTACTGTGCGCATCTCACAAATTAAAGAAAGCATGTGTTCAAATCATAGGGGGTTCGGAATTTGCTTCAGTGGCCTCCGAGATTGCCTGTCACTCATGCTTTTGCTTCATCACAAAAGCCTAATAGAGCGATTCACAATTTGGCGCCTCCAAGGCCCCGAGGCTACATTTCGAGATTTCGAAAGGGGGCGTTACTGTCGCGTTGCCGTGTTGTCTGTCGGTCTAGGGTGCCTGTATGCCCGCTCGATGTTGGTCAGCCAAGCCAGGCAAAGCTTTGACATGTACCGTGGCTTTAAATCGCTCATTATATTAATATAAGCTATTACACTGACTTTTACGCGTGCAACATAAAGTACGCCAAAGGGTGTAAAGAAGAAACTGTCGTGTCATCTGAGCCCCTGCGGTTCGCTGTGCTGTTCTCATAGCAACAGCCGCGGCGCAGGCTTGGCGCTCCGAACGGAAGTCGCCGGAGGCGGGGTGTTCAAAATCAGGCATTCCTTTTCAACACTTCTCATGAGCTCGTTTCCTTTCCAAATATACGGCAAACGCTTCTGAAATTACAGAATTCGTCAGAACCTGCGCTCTTAAATGTTTGAAGAACTGTATGTCTAAAAAAATAGGAATGTCAGCGTGCATCATTTAAGTTATTCGCATCGGCCAATCTGCAGATCAAGCTGCATCCACTGGGATGAAAGTACCACTAATATATGACATTAATTTGATCTCACAACCTGCCCAGAAAAAAATAGGCGAATGATGTGCGTTTTCCTTTTCAAGTGTGAAAATGTTCATGCCCAAAGCACTGCTCACTCACGTTTAAAATTGTGCAAAGGATTAGGGCTGTGTAGATCAACGAAAAACTTGCAACATCACTTTTTATGGTTCCATGAAAATCATCACGCATGTTTCAGCCCATTAAATGGTTAATTAACTGACACTTGCTGATATGTTAAGGTGATTCTCAAAGTTACCGCCTTGTGGAAACGGGAGAACAGCTGCTTGTATATGAAAAAGTTTTTTTTTTATTTTCCCCAGTTGAATCTATATCTCAGCATGATGACAAGTGACTCCCTCACATCCAAATACTGTATTTTTCTCCTTTCCCTCCAACTCGCCTCACATTCATTCACAATCACAGGTGTTCACGTACGGTCGTCTACACACTTGTCTAGAGCGCTTGAACGGCCTGCGCAGTTGTGCATATGACAATCGCCGCTGTCTGGTGGCTTTCAAAGGCTCACACCAGAGCAGAAGCTGACGTCCAGTCACACTCACATCCACTCACACCCTTGCAAGGGCTCACGCTCGCTCACACTAACCACTCACACCCTTGCAAGGGCTCAAGTCGCTCAAGTACATAGACGCTCAGAGGGGCTTACGTCCATTCCCATCCTCAGGACTCACGTACACTCACGCTTACAAACTTTGATGGTTACGCCCAAAAGAGCTCAGTTGCACTCACACTTACACCTGGCGGTTCAGAATTTCAGAGGCTCACTCACAGTTTCACACTTGCGTCCGATTGTAAACAACGAAAGGACGAAACACTCGCATTATGGACCGCAGCGAACACGTGCATAACGCTGGCGCTACCAATTGCTCTCTGTTTGCGGTAATTAAGAGCCCTGCTGCCGCACGCAATCCCCACGAGGCGGTAGTACCACGTGTTTGGGTACGCTCGTTTTATCACAGAGGAAGTCCGTGCTACTCGGGTTCCATATGGTACCGGCCTATGACGCGCCTGTGGTACTATCTCAAACATCCAAGCCGCAACTGGTTAAAGGATCACATTCACCTAATTTTAGTTGCGTGTTTTCTTCATTAAATGATTCGTCAGACATTAGGATACATGGCTCACCATGTGGTATATTCACGTGAGACCGCTAAATAATTTATAATTAAGCTTCTTCTTGATGCTGTTTCGGTTTCATCTATCGAACGATCGCTACGAAGCGTTGGGTGGCCTAGGTGACGCGAGAAACGAGAAAAACTGCCATATAACCGCTGATACGCCGTCTGTTGTCATGCCAGCTCTTGAAGCCGGCTGGCCTACGTGTTGTACAGAATTAAACTGCGGTGCAACGATTATACTGCAGCCTGAACACAGTTGAGTCGCAGTGCTGTAACTTATAGTGAAAGTAGTGTCCAGCGCACGAAGTGACCTAAGACCCACGTGACCAAGGCTGTAACAAATAAATAAATCGTTATTGCTGTTCCGGCTTTGCAGATGATGACGTCACGCACGGCCACGCGGCGCCGATTACAGGGAGCTTGCACTCAAGCCACAGCGGCCGCCATATTAGGGTACATGAAGGACACTAGTTGACTGATCGCCACATGCTCCAGCCTGCACTGTTGAAGCTGCGCGCTGTACACCAACATGACGCCCTTCACTTTACATGCAAGCCTCCTTCAGTCACATCGGTTGGCGATTACAGTTGCCTTGAAAGCATTTGATAATAAGCATGCATGCACTTGGTTGTGCCAGCGTTGCTTTGGTTGCTTTAACGAAACGCGTTCACTTTTATCAAGCAGGTCTGTACGGCTGGAATGCCCTTCGGATGCTTACAAAATGGTTCTGGCAGCGTGCATGGTGACACGCGGCGACAAAACTTTGTTTCAGCGTTCTAAGATGGCTGCACCCACCGGCCGAAACCATGTTGACAACTTTTTGTGCCTGTGCAGTAGAAGCTAGGGGCGCGACGCTACGCCTTTCGGACTTGTACGTTTGGCTCGTGAGCGCTTGGGAACAGCACAACCACCAGATGCCGCCTCCTTGTGTTCGTACAGTTTCCACTGAATAGGCACAGAAAGTTGTCCACGACCGTACAACCTGCGTTGTTGCCACGATGGGTCTATAGGAAGGCGGGAGCAGGCGCTCACGCGTGCGGGGGCTTCGGGCAGAAGCGCGCGAGGACACTTGCCCTGGAAGCCGCCCTTGGCTCAGGAGTCACCTGATTCCTCCCCTTGAGGTGAAATGGTGAGCGGCGGCCGCGGTTCCGTCATGGTGCCTGCCTTCGTCTTCTTCTGGCATCGGTGCGGGTTGCTCAGCTAGGTCCAATAAGGCGCAAGCATGTCAAGGTTTGTCGTCCTTCTAGCTATTGCTCCTGTACTTGTTGCACAGGCGTCTATAATCCACACTGGGGGCTCGGTTCAGAATCGAGAGGCGTAGGAATCAGCAGGACGCGGTTGCATGTGAGTTCACTGCGTCGTTCTGATCTTTTCTTTTCTCCCCACGCAAGAACTTAAGCCGCACGCACCAATCGCCCCCGCTCAGACTTGTTGTTGTTGTTGTTGTTGACCTCACACAATGGCACATACCCACAAGGGGGATTGGCCATAACCAGGCGGTGACTATTTAAATGACCAGTTGCATGTGGCAAGCATGCATGGGATGACCTACCAAAATTTGGATCGCACAGTTTCCGTAGCCGAGGTGGTTGCAGGAGGTTAGGGGGGTCATACAAACTAAAATTTAGGCAAAGAAGGGGTAGGGATTACTATAAGTGGTTGTAAAAACCGAAATACAGAAGCTGATAACGGGATGGGCAGGACGAAAGCTCATGATGGTAGACGCTTTGATTCTAGGAGATAATTTTGAACGGCAGAGCAAACATTCCCCTTTGGTATGGCCAAGCATAGAAGCGCCAAGAGACAGAACAACCGCAGAAGACAGGCGCAAACTGAGATTCTGTATTGGAACTTCTAATAGTCGCCTCCTAATCGATGAATAGCGACGGCAAAAAAGAAAAAAGTGCTCTATTTTTTCCGGCTCCGCACAATACGGACACAATGGGGAGATCGCCAGACCAGGCCTGTAGAGGTAAAAATTTAGTTGCGGCACCCGGCAACGAAGCCTCGTGAACGAAACTTCAAGGTTGCGCGATCGCCAGACTGAGCTTCTCCAAGGGAACAGTAGGTGCTGGAAGTCGTCCAAGGAAGTAAGCGCTGATGCGCCCAATTCGTTCATTACAGTGTACCGTCGAAAGCGTGCCGCCGTGATGTAAGCAGTTGTTGGAAGCGGGTCAACAATGGGTCCACTCAGGGCTGCCTTCGCTAAAACATCAGCTGATTCATTTAATAGAAGACCCCTGTGCCCAGGAACCCAAAGAAATCGAATTGATGTGATGTGTGGAGGGATCAGGAATTTTAGAATGCGAAAGAGCTGCGATTCAGTGGACGCCGAGAGGGAAGTGCATAAAGATAACGAGTCCGTAATTATTATTACTGCTGATAAAGAAATTGGTACCTTGCGCAGAGCGAGAACCACTGCTAGAAACTCAGCCAGATATATAGGAGTGAAATCTTGGAGACGGAGAGAAAAAGACCAGTCAAGGGACTGGGAGTAAATACCTACACTTGCCTTTTCTGCACACACCGAGCCATCAGTCGCAATTGCAACATGTGAGCTGAAGGTCGACAAATAACCCTGCAACAAACCATTTAACCATGAGAAAGGCAGTAATTTTAAGCTCGGTTGACCTCGTCTTTTAGGGAAGTTATATTGACAAGCGAGTCTAAAGCACTGTCCACAAAACCTCTAATAAAAAGCACTTTTTGCTCTAAAAGGTGAGATATTATCCTGATTAGAGACGTTTGAAGAACGCTTTGCTTTTCCTGGACGACTACATTTTATATGCCGCTAGCGCAGCTTGTGCAGTCCACGGAGAAAATGAATTAAAATAATCGCTGGCGGTTTACCATAGCTAACCACGAAATATTGTGCGAAAGCAGGTTTATGTGACCAACGACACGTACCTGAAAGCTCGACTGAAAGAGCGTTTCCTTTCCTTTCGGGACTTGCTGATGAAGATGGCGTGCAATGCACAGCGCGAGACTACGTGTTGCAGCTTGCTTGGGCCACTAAATGTGCCAATACCTGAAATCGTTCCGGTGCGGCTCATCAACCCATTTATGGACATCATCTTGTAATGTATTTCTCCTTGTTAAGTGATATGCTGCAAGGCTACTTGATGCTAAGTACTGATGCCTCAGTATGTAGTGATGCCTCGATGTAGGAATTTTCTCCCACTTCCTTGACTGGTCTATTTCTCTCCATCTTCAAAATTTCACGCCTATTTATTTGGCCGAGTTTCTAGCCGTGGTTCTTGCTCTGCGCAATATACCCAACCCTTTTTCTGCGGTAATAATAATTAGCGACTCATTATCCTTATGCACTTCCTTGTCCGCGTCTACTGAATCGCGCCCACTTCGAATACTGATGTTTCTGATCTCCCCACATGTCCCATCAATTCGGTTTTGTTTGGGTTCCTGGACACAGTGACTTTCATTTAAATGAATCAGCTGATGCTTTAGTGAAGGCAGCCATGAGTAGTCCGATCGTTGATCCCCTTCCAACTTGTGCGTTCATTACGGCGCCACGGCTCCGTACATATATTTACTGATAGCATTTGGCGCCTCAGCGCTTACTTCCTTGGACGATTTTCTGCTCCTCCTGTTCCCTTGGAGGAGTAAAGCTTGGCGATCTCGCAAACCGAAGTTTCTTTCACGCGACTACGTTGCTCTGTGCCGCAACTAAATTTTTACCGCTACAGGCCTGGTCTTGCGACCTCCACCCAGTGTCCGTATTGTGCTGAGCTGGAAACAGTGGAGCACTTTCTTCTCTATGGTCGTCGCTACTCATCGCTAAGGAGGCGATTGTTAGAAGTTCCATTCCAGAAACTCAGTTTGCGCCTGTCTTCTGCGGTTGCTCTATCCCTTGGCGCGTCTATGCTTGGATATGCCAATGGGCATGTTTGCTCTGCCAATCAAAATTTTCTTCTAGAATCAGAACGCCTACCATCATAAGCTTTTGTAATGCCACTTTTACTTATTATTTTGGTATTTACTTTTGGCTATCCCTATATTTTTCTCTCTTTTTTTACTTTCTACCTCATAAATTTAGGCTTAGTAGGCATCCTTATCACCCCCAACCACCTCTGTCACGGAAACTGAGCTGCACAAAATATTTTATCCCATGCTTGCCGCATGCAATTTGCAATGCAGGTAGTCACCGCCTGGTTATGGCCAAACCCCCTTGTGGGTATGCGACGGCTAGGTACTGGGCCCTGCCAGACACCCGCCATATCCGCCTTAAAAGGCTAGATCCGACGATGACCTTTTCAGTTCCTCGCGGAATACCTCGCCCTATTGCATGCGTTATCCGTAGACTACGTTTAAATGTGGCATTCACGCGCAAATACTTGCAGTTAATAGGACAAGCGGACTACCCGGAATGTACCACGTGTGGCGTGCTAGAGACTATAGAACATGTTTTAGTGGCGTGTCCAGCGTATGCACGTGAAAGACTCATACTCGCATCTGCTCTGAAGCCTATGGACACATCGCTCCTCTCTGAGGATTTGATCCTCGGCGCTTGGCCAGATAGTTTTAGACCTGTAAAGGCAACGCAAGCGCTCTCACGCTTTTTGAGCAACACGGACCTTGTCTCGCGTTTGTGATGTCAGAAAGTGTGCCTTGTTTTTTTTAAGTAGTTTTTCATCTGCCTCCTCCCATCATCATCGTCCCCCATCGTGACCTTCTCTTATCTCCTCTTCCCGTCCCCCAGAGCAGAGTAGCAGGCCAGATATTTCTTTTTCAGGCCAACCTCTCTGCCTTTCTTATCAATAAACCCTCTCTCTTATGAGGCTAACAGCAATAACAATAACACGAGGCGCGATCGACTGCAGCGATAGCATGAGGTACAAAAATCTTCCTTATGCTTATGTCTTAACTTATGCCTTCTGTTAACTGCCGTCTGTGCAATGTAGCTGAAACCGTTGAAGAGAGTTTCATTAACTGCAAGTATGAGATTTTGTTTTGGGATGTGCTGCGGAGGACGCTAAAGAAAGGCTGTTTTAAATTCCTACAGTGTTCGTTACCTTGCGGCTACTCAACCTGATTACGAACCATATGACATATTTTTTCTCATTGGACTTCATAGCCTGTGGAAAACGTGCGTGCTGGACCGCAACGCTGAGCCTCTTGTCCCAGCCAGAAGCCATTTCAGTAGAATTACGCTCAAGCTCAGGGACATTTATGATGAGAGAGACTTTCTATCAGACTGGTTCCCTCTGTTGATGCGGTGTCTATATTTGCCGCCTTTTTATCATGTTATTTTCTGTCAAGCTAGTGCAGTGCAGTCACAAGCCGCCTGCTTTGTAAATAATCTATACATAGCCCCTCTCTGTATATACGTAAACCTCGCGTAGTAAATACCATGTTGGGAAAAAAAAATGCAGCGATAGCATAGTGCCCTCGTGCAGTGGCTAGCGAAGCTGATCTGTTTGCGCCGCCGCGGGTTCGAAACCGGCGGTATTTATTTAATTTCTTCAGGTTGGCCAAGGTCACCTTCATTCAAAGACTCGTTTATTTACCGCCATTTCCCGCATCACGTGACTAACGAATTTTTAAGGTAATGAGGCCAATAGTGCTTTGGCTCTAAAAGACTTAAGGGGGCGTGACGTCACAACTTTCTGTGGCACTGTAACAGAGGCTAGGCAGAAAAGGAAAGGAGACGGGCCTTTGTCCCTTTTGCCTTGGGGGAGTGGGCTAACACAGCCTCAGTGACCTCACACCGTATCTCCAACTTCCCTTCACCCCCCCCCCCCCCCACCCCCCAGCCCGAAAAATGAGCAAACCATTCCGCGCGACCCCAATAAATTCAATAAACCAAATATTTCTCCCCTTTTATTATGACTTCAAAATCGTCAGTACTTCGTCCAGAGTTTTTTTTTTTCCATCGAACTCTAGTTCTTTGCTGATGTACGGGCCCTCATCTGGAGACCACGTCACCGAGGGTCATCTTCGCAGTAACAACTGTAGCAGGAACTTTTTCCCCACCGCAGCGGGGGCCAAGTTGTTGAGCTTCCGCCTCGCATGCGGGAGGTGCGGGGTTCGATCGCCAGTACCGCCGGGGACCCACTGGTGATACAATGGGTACAAGCTTTCTCCTGGTCTGGTTCTCGGGTTATTTAGTGTGAAATGCTTGGGAAGTGGGTCTTTGACCCCACCTTGAGAAGTCGAAAATACCTTGTGCACGCCATGTGCCATGGCGCTCTTTGGCCATAGATGCCCTTCGCCATAAAAATCCATAACCATCCTCATCAGGAACTTTTTCCTGGCTGGACGGAGTGGCTGTTGGCGTTGTGTGGCGCAACCGAAAGCTCGCGTGTAAACCTAGTGTCCCGTTGGACAACATGCAGTACTCGTAAACGTTTTCCATAAAAACTGGACAACGGACGCTCTTGAACCCCGTGCATATGGTCATGCGACACAGGCAGGCTTCAGACTGAGCACTGTCATGATACGAGGAAAGGAGGGCTATAAGCTCTCACAAAAATGTCAAAAGGCGATCTGCTTACATCCACTGACTGTCGAAGGAATTTTTTTTTTCATGAGAGACAGCTAGCACATCTATTGTCGTCAATCCTTCCCTTTTGAGGGCCCGAGGCCACCGTTTAATTTGTCACAACCAAATATTCCCGATGGCTTTGCCACTTCTCACCAACCTGACCACGGATGAGCTCTCTTGAGGTCTGGAGGGACTGGAGTGGCAAACAACCCCACCCTACGTGCGAAAGGTGGAGGTTCGGACCGTTGGTCGGCGATAGGGGCCTCGTCTGGTTCTCCTCTGACCAGAGGGATGCAGCCCAAGGCAGATTTGACAACCAAAGTATTGACCTTAAACAAGTAACAGCAAACAAAGCAATAAAATTAACAAAGCTTAATAACAAACAGCAATAACAAATAACAAAATTAACATACCCCAATATTTACAATTTGTTTTCCTCTATGTGGACAAGTACAGTAATGAACAAAAGTTTGCGGGAAGCGGGTTCGATGAAGTAAATATATTTCGGTGTTCTTCGGCAAAGTAGGTGAATGAAAACCATTGAAGTACGAGGGGACATGGATACTTCATCCTCTCGAAGCATACCAGCTGACTGACTAGCGAGGCAACGCAAAAAAAGGGTGAATCTGCATACCGAAAATTTTAGTGATGAGAGAAGGTATGAGGGAGGGAGTGAAAGAAGGGGGGGGGGAGATAAAAGAAAGCCCCGCATTAGAGGGCTACGGAATAATTTCAACCACCTGGGTTCTTTTAAGAACTGGCACCGCGCAGCCATCGCACGGACGTTCTTGCATTTCGACCCATGGAAGTCATCGCCTAGCTATAGAAGTTTTCGTTCAGTGCCAAGAAAAGTTGTCCCCGAAATTTGATGTAAGACAATTTTTTTCGGGGGCGTGTTTCGAGCAATGTTTGATGTCAGAAAATGTGAGACACTAGATTCCATGCAGTGTGCGTATAAGACAAAAATTCATTCCTGGCTTTTTATTCCGCTGATCGCATAAAGTTGATTGAACGTCATAATTTGAGCCCATTAGAATGGGAAAAGATGGGTTTACTTCTCAAGGCTATCGGGCGCCAAATTCTTGATGGCCCACCCGATTCGTGCCAAAAACTACATATTATTTTCCAGGGTGCACGTCAAGGCGACTTCAATCAATAACCGAAAACGCGAATTTAATAAATGTGTCTGAGGTTGATCATTTTGGAGTAGATTGTTATGTTTCGTGCTGGACTCCAGAAGTACGCAATATCTTAGTGCACCTTAATATTGTTGTCTTTCTGGCTCTTAGGCATCCTTCAAAAGCATTGCGAGCGTATACATATCCTGGCGGACAACCAGGACAACCATGCATGTTCCGACGAAGACTTTGGTCATAGCTGGCCTCACAGATCGCCCAGCGCGTGTCTGAAAGTCGAATACCGAGTATCCGAGTAGCGAGTAGCGAGGGACAAATACCGAGTAGCGAGGGACAAAGAGGCGCCTGTCGGCGAGCTCGTGGGATGCCGATCGACTCACGGCGGCGCAGACGGCCTCAAAGGAGTGACGACGGCTTCGCACGGGCGTCGGTTTACCGTTGGCGCCGGTTGGCTAAAGCGGGACATAGCTCACGCCACGTGGGGTGTATAGTGGAGGTCGACTACATGAACGCTGCGATGATAGTCACGCCGTCGACGCGTTCTCCATGCCGTCTACGCTGCGCACAGCCGTTACAGAATGAGCTCGCCTGCGCCAGGCAAGTTTCGTGCGCATGTAGGAATTTTATCGGGGTGGCGTGGTTGCGGTTATATGGCAGTATTTTTTTTTTGAACTTCGTTCACTGGCAGAAGCGATAACGCCTCATGGTTCTCACGCGTAGCGAAACTAAGGCACACAAGGAGCGCTGGAATCTATATGCGTAAAAGGACGAGCTGTCGCGCCTCGTGGTCTACGTGTTTAGACGAGGAAGCTGTAGGCATGTAGGCGTGTTCTCGCTTGTGCCTCACCTCTCGGCCGAGCAGAATCAACAAGCATTACCAGCTCCACGGTTGCCGCTCTTAAAAGAAGTTTATGTCTAGCCGTGGGCACCGAAAGCACTAAGGGTATTTCGACCGATGTTCGAGCATGTCGCTCTCCGACAGAAAGGCCATTTTGCGGCGTCTGCCATTACCGTCTTCTCTCCCGAAGCGGCTTTGTACTTTTGTGAAATCAAACCTTGCTATAGCGAAGTGGTTTCTAACGAAATAATGGATATAACGAAGGGATAGCTATTCCTCTCCCATGTATACGATATCTCGTTTTTACGAAGTTAAATTTTACTATAAACCGATACCGTGAACTCCAAACGAACCTCACTTTTCGTTTTGCGCTGAATATATCGATTTGCAAGGTGCTCAACAATTACGTACCTACCAAAGCGTAACTACCTGATTTTGCTTGCACCGCGCAATACTTGCAGAAAACTTCTCCCACTTGGAGCGTTTCTCTGGACGAATCGTCGGCGTCGCCTTGGACACTACGAAGTATTGACGGCGGCGTGCCAATCTTCCCCTGACCCGGCCAGGCGGCCCTCTGAACGATATGTCACGAAGCGCGGAGCGCATGATACGCTGAGCCTCGATAGAATTGGCAAGGTCATTGGTATAACCCCTTTTTCAAACTTCCTCGCTGCCTGCTGTGGGCCTGCATTGTGTTGGCTGTGTTTCTCAGGTGCCGTGTTCAGTTCGGTTTTCTCGGCGGGGTCGAATGGTTTTACCATTTGGCAGTGCTTGGTGTCCTTGATGTTACTGCCGCACCACTGGTCTCATGAGCTCAAGATTAGGGGTAGCGGTGGAAAATAAAAGCGTGAGACAATTTCTATTGACCAGAACGCGGCCATTACCAAGGCGGTTGCATCAGGTTCGAAGTATTAGGCAACGAATGACTTTGACATAGCTCCGAGAGCTCTGTCCAAATCTTCTCAACAAATAGAGAGAGAGAGAGAAAACTTTATTTGCGTGCTTTCAAGGGCTTGGCGTCTCGAGGCCTCCGTCGTCTTCACTGCGCTGGCGACTTGAGGCCTCTTCTTAAGCAAGGTTGGGCCCCTATTCCAGGGCTCCACTGAGCCTAGCTACCTCACTTGCGTGCTGCACTAAAGCCCTTTGGGCCGTGAGCTCGCAGCTGGTGAGTAGACTCTCCCATTGCTCCGCACTCGGGTTATTGTGTTGATGGAATGTTTGGTTGCGTTTACATTCCCATGTGATGTTGCAGAGTGTCAACAAAGAACCAGTCGCTAACGCCATCTCTTGCGTTGTGAAAGGAACAAAAGGAAGTGGAGAGCGTTCACCTATAAAGCAGTTGGATTATGGCTTATGTTGGTTTAACGTCCCAAAGCGACTCGGGCAATGAGAGACGCCGTAGTGAAGGGCTCCGGAAATTTCGACCACCTGGGGTTCTTTAACGTGCACTGACATCGCACAGCACACGGGCCACTGGAATTTCTCCTTCATCGAAATGCGACGGCCGCGGCGGGGATCGAACCCGCGTCATCCGGGTCAGCAGCCGCGCACCATAACCAGTGAGCCACCACGGCGGCCTTTCAAGCTGTTGAGGAAGCCCTCATCAAAGCGTCTAATGGTTTTTCGGCAGCTTTTGATCTGGCGTACTCATTCTCCACTGGGCATTGCTGTCATGCGGTTAAGTGTTACAGCTAGCGGGCTCATATGCCTTGTGAAGAAGCGAACGTGCACTGTGATCAGTATCTGCTCTAGCACCAAGAAAACTGGTTAAATTTTTGGAATAGTCAACAGACTGTGATCTACGTCATTATTCCTCCAAGTCTAGTTTTGTTGGCGCCGCAGAACAAAACGCGCGCATTGGCGAGGTTCAAATGGTCGGTTGGCCTGCATTCCGCAGCGTCGGGGCGCTCAGTGCGCGCGCTGAAGGCTCCCTAACCACAGATCGACTGCACAATTGGGTTTTTACTGCTTGAGGCGGATTTAAGGTGGCTTGACGGCGGAACGAATCTTTGATCCGTCAACTCAACGGTTTAGTTCAAGACTCTTTTCCCAAGCGGTCTGTGCGATGTCAGTGCACGTTAAAGAACCACAGGCGGCAGAAATTTCCGGAGCCCTTCACTACAGCGTCCCTCATAGTCTGAGTCGCTTTGGGACGGATAAAAGAAATGATCTTACAATACACGGTATATTGGAAGACCTAAGTGAAAATGCTGGCACACTGATGATTAAAGTTTCTTTGTATTTGCTGAGGACTTGAAGAGTAGCTGTCCCGATAGTGAACGCTGCCACAGACTAAGTAGAACACGCACTGATTATCCTAAAACCCGTTATCCTAAAATTTTCTAACTTCAACGACAAAACTGAGGTTATAAAAAAACATCTTGAAACTCACGGGCTGTAACTTCTTGAATAAAGAAGATTTCTCTGCAAGGTTTCAGTTCATTCAGAAAAAAATTTGGGACGCACCCGTGTCTTTTCATGCTTTCATTGACAAGGTTCGTTATAACTGGAACGACACTTGAAACTCATTAGCAATGACTTATAATCAAAGTGTTTCTTCTGAACCTGGGTCTGACTTCCTTCCCATCCCATCCTTGACTTCGTTCTGCCTGTTTCGACAACCTTGTCTGTCTTGAATATTAACGCTCGTAGTATTGTAAATAAGTTTACTGATTTACTGTTGCTTGTTTCTATTGAGATCCCCATGCTATCAGCATCACTGAGACTTGACTGCATAGTGGTTTTTACTCTGACTTCGCTATACCCGGTTTTGTTGGAGTGCTCTTTCACAGCAGTTGTGGTACTGGAGGTGGCGTGGCTTGGCACTGCTTGTCCGGTCGGATCTACGATTCCCCGTTTTGCCTTCTCCCCTAGAAACAGAATCCTTGTGGTGTAAAAATTACGCAAATAATCGGTATATTGTAATTAATGTTCTATATCGTCCACCCGGCTCTTCCATTAATGTCATTCATGCTGTTGCAAATTTCATGAACGAGCTAAACACTGCCTCATCGGGCTTTATCCGCACGGGTGATTTCAACGCTCCTGGCATACACAAGCCATCGGCGCCTGAAATCTGTCGTGACATCACAATTTTTAAACAATTGACGAACATTTACTTCTGCTTTCGACCCGCTGAGGTCGTTTCTAGTGCAATCCCGCTGAATTCCGCCCTGGATTTCGTTTTTCTAAGCGCTAATCTTGCCGAACAAGACTTCTGTTGTTAGGTAATTGATGGGTTCTCAGGCCATAAAGGTATTTTATTATCGCTTTCTTAGCCAATTTCTGGATCACCCTATACGTTTACTAGCTCCCTGATTTCATTAGTGCTGATGACGACTTCATTACTGATGTCTTAGCGGATCATTGCGATACGTTTAGTGTGCTCTCAGACAGGCAGGACATAAATCGTCTCTTTAATTACTCTGAGCGTCTTGTCCTACCTTGTATCTGTCGCTTTGTGCCTATTAAAACTAAGAAAAGGAATACGAACGTTACTTGGATGACTCCTGACATATTACAATTGTCCCGCCGCGTTCGTAGGCTTAGACGCTTCAAAAGGAGCAACTGTCCCATAACCATGGATATATTTCTCGACGTAAAGAAAGAACGTAATACGAAGTTGCGCACCGCCAAAGATTTCTTTTTCGCGTTCACCTGCACCATCAGCACTGTTCCTCGAAAACTTTGGTCATCTGATTACCTCGCGATGCTTCATCCACTTCTTTCAGAATAGATAATGCCATCATAAGCGATCTTGCTTTAATGTGATAAGCTTTCAAGAAATATTTTCAGTTCTTTTTTGTTTCCTATTACAATTTCACAGCGCCACTTACTGATATAGTTTCTTGCGAAGTATTCGGTGAAGTTGAGATAATTAGTGAAGGCATTCTCAACCATGCATTAAACTTGGATCCTAAGATATGCACTGTTCCGTACGGGATACACAATGCGTTCCTGATTCTTTACTCCTTTTGGTCATCAAAATATCTAACGGTCATATTAAAATCCCCTTATCGTATGCAAGTGTTCCTTCTTCATGGAAGTTTGACAAAGTACTCCCTCTTTACAGATCTGGCGATAAGCAGTGGTTGTTGAGCTACAGGCCAATTTCATTGGCTTCACAGTCATGCAAAATGCTGGAACACGCAATTCATAAACACATCATGGTCTTTCTGGAATCGAATAGTTTATTGTCTACAGTACACTTTTTTCGGGCTTCGTTTTAGCCCGGTAATGAAATTATCTGAGTTAACGCATGACATTTCTCCCTTGATGTTGGCAACCACGCTGACGCCATTTCCGTAGATTTCTCGAAAAATTTGACGCATTAGTTAACTGGATTTCAAGCTTTCTGTCATTTCGCTCCCAGTTCGTCTCTTACAGTTCGACTGATTGTGCTGCTGTTGATGTGACATCAGGAGTGCCCATGACTCCGTCCTTGGGCCGCTTATTTTTTTTTTTTTATAACAAGGTTCAACTGCATACAGGTATATTAGTTACTCTTTTTGCTGCAGAATGAAGCATGCAAACGACACGATGACGACGACGCCGATGACGTCTTGAAACTGGGAGATCCAAACAAATACAGCTAGTGCTGTCAAAGTAATGTTCCAAATTAGGCGTGACTTGGCATTAAAGGTACGAATACAATACAAGGGAATTCACTGAAATGGGTGTCTGTTGCCGGAAGCGACAGTTACTTTTTTCCATGTGGCAAATCGTTTCTCTCCAACATGCTTCCTTTTGTGTTTATTTTGGTAATCAGACAAACCCTGACCAATTCTATTTTTGCTAACACGATTCTCTATTTCTGCAGGTACAGCAAAAGCGTGCGTAATTTATGCGTGCATCGCGGCAAATACGCGTTTCGCGCGGCTGGCTTGCACAGAGGACACTAATGCGCGCAACTTTTCAAAGATGTCGCCACCTGACTATATCTGCAGCTGCCTCAGTCTATGTTGCATTGGGAGGCGGTTTTTTCGTGCCTTTAGCGTAGTCAGAGCGGAGTCCTGCCTGGGTTAACTGCACTCTGGTTGAACGAACTATATCCCGACTACGGTGTATATAACGGTCGTATCTTGACAGTGCTCAGCTTTGGGGTAGAGACACGGAAACTAACGAAATGGTCTGAAGGTAATTTGGGTACAGCGCAGGATAACGTAGGCGTATCGTAGAGAGGTATGTAGAAATTCCGTACCATTGATTATAGAACCAACTAAAGTTTATGATTTCTTGGTGGAAATCAAGTGTAAATGGACTTGAACGAAGTACCTGTGTCCTGTCTCTGTGTCACATCCACATATTTTAATATCGCTGTTAATCGTGAGCTTAGGAGGGCTTTGGCTGGGCATGTAATGCAGGCAGCAGCGAACCGACGATGGCTGGGGTAACATAATGGATTCTCACAAAAAGACAACCGTAAGGGGGGGGGGGGGGGGGGGGTGACTGAGAGTCTGATGGACGGATGAGTTCGGAAAGTTTGCGGGGATAAAGTGGCTGCGGGTTGCAAAGGACATGGCACAAGACGTGCCTTTGTCCTGCAGTGGACGTAGTTAGACTAACGTTGTTGATGTTGATGGTGACTGATCGACACGGGATACCGAAACCACCGCCAGTTTCTATGCCGCCGATGACAAGGCAGCTCAGGACCATGCCGGAGGAGGGACCCCTGTCGTGATGCTCTCCCCAGGTGGAGTGCGAAAGGATCGCGACAGCTGTCCCTCGATCCTCATGCGACATGCACCATGCGCGGAAGTAAACCATCGACGTGTAGGTGACGTGCAAATGGAGCAACATAGTGCGTAACAAATCTTTCACACGTCTCGGACGCTCGAAGACGGGTTCAGCTGGCCTGCTGGACAGAATCTGATGCTTTAGACTTTCAGCGGCAACATGACGGTGTGCACTGGTTCTTTGTGCTTAACAAAAAAGTCCCTTTTAGTCGCTTTTACTGCGTTACCAATATGAACGTCGTTTCCTGAAAATCCGTTTTCCTTACCTCTTCCCGTACGGCGCGGTTCAGGTGTCCAATGATATATGAGACAGATACTGCGCCATTTCCTTCCCCTAGAAACCAATTATTATTATTATTATTATTGTGACCGGACCGCGGCGGCTGCGTTTTTATGGAGGCAGAACGCTAAGGCGCCCGTGTGCTGTGCGATGTCAGTGCACGTTAAAGATCCCCAGGTGGTCGAAATTATTCCTGAGCCCTCCACTACGGCACCTCTTTCTTCCTTTCTTCTTTCACTCCCTCCTTTATCCCTTCCCTTACCGCGCGGTTCAGGTGTCCACCGATATATGAGAAAGATACTGCGCCATTTTCTTCCCCCAAAACCAATTATTATTATTATTATTATTATTATTATTATTATTATTATTATTATTATTATTATTATTATTATTATTATTATTATTATTGTTGTTGTTGTTGTGACCGGAGCGAATGAGCGCGAATGACACACCCACTCATTAGTATACAGTCGTAAGGCAACGCATATACTCATGTCCAGCTCTCTGGAGAAAAAAAAAATTAATAATGTAAGATTGTGAGCAACTGTTATGGAAATATGGAAGGTAATTGTCCATTCTTCCGATGCGTAGAAAAATCGTATTTTTAAAGTTTTTCTTATCTCGCATCGAGCAGTTAAGACTGCCATAGAAAACTAATGGGGGATGTTTTTGACGATAGCAAAAACCTTAATGGCAAAAAAAGTTCAAACCTACACACGGGAGATATGCGGATATACTCCCTGTTATACGGAAATCTTGCAATACATGAAAAAAATTGCGTTCATAAACTCTTTTCTATTGAAAAATGCTTTTGTCCAGAATTGTTGGGTATCGGGTTCACCTTTGTTCAGCAAGAATCAACGCGATTCTGTGGCTTATGGGCAATAAATAAAAAAAATTGGAGGGGACACTCGAGTTCCGCCTTAAGGCTATGACGCGTTAGCGTAATTTAATTCCCATATATGCAGAAGGTCATTCTAAACTTTACATTCATAGATCCCTGGGAGTCTTCGTACCTCCTGGTGCAGTGGTGCAGTGTTAAGCGATGCGCCACTGCCCTGCGATGGCGGGTGCTCCCTGCGGTTGGCCTTGTGCGGACCAGGTTGCTCTTCAGCTGCACCTGCTACGGTGGGCAGTTTGCTCACTATCCGGTGTGAAGGTTTTCATAACGCCGCAGGGTCACGTGACATAGGTGGCCCACCAGCATGCTAGGTTTAGGGTGCCTCGATGCCTGCCCGCCGCGCCGCCAATCAGGGTGGTGACAGCCCCGCGGCGCCGCCATTTTGGTTCGAAGAAGCGCCTCGCGCGCCCGCCGAGCTATCGTTGCAGAGGGCAGGATTCTCACCAATCGCATCGGAAGCTGAAAATTTCTGGCATGTGTGGAATTATGCTTTCGTGCTGAAATGCAGAGCTCATATTCTGTTGTAAAAAAGCACAGTAGTCATGTTGGCAGAGCGCTGCGGTGTTACGAGGAGAGGCGATTGGCGAGTCGGAATGTTAGTTGAGTTTTCACTGTCGCAATATTATTTCGTTTGGACGGTGGAAAATTTTTTGGACAAAACCGTTTGTGAAATTACACAACGCTTTTCTGTTCACGTGTTGGTAGGCTCCCTCGAAACTTTGAAGCACATGTTTCGTTTGCTGCGTTTAACAGCAGTTCACGGCCTTATATCACAGAGTCCCGGCCGTATTTTTATTTCACAGTGATCCTGTACACGATGAGTCTAGATTACACATGAGCTACAATTTTGAGCTTCTAATTAGTGTATTGGTGCCGTAATAGCACTCTGCATAATCATATCTCTAAAGCAAATGCGGAGGTTTAAATGTGTTTTTAATAACAGCGGTCGTTTCATGCACTCAGTGAGGTTTACAGAAAACAGGTAGCTTGCGAAAATGTATATAGACTTTGCAAAATAAATTTTATTCAAGGTTAGCACCAGCGACTGTCTTGCTGCCATATCCGTCACATGAATCATCAGGCTGCATCAGCCAACGCAAATAGATGAGTAGCCTCAGCGTTACAAAGCGCTCAAGTAGTCTTTTGTTCAGAGTGGGGTGGTCACTGCAGTGCACCTAAAAAGGAGGTACACATTCTTCCAGGATGCGCCTCAAAGTTTTCATGGGGCTTTTCAATCGGCATATGTCACTTTCCTCAGAAAAGTTTTTGAAGGCACTCTCCCAGCTTTCAACGAGGCTCAGTACTCCACGACTAACGTAAGTAAGGTTCCTTCCACCACTCACATATTCCTTCATTTGCACAAGAGCATGTTCCTCTCCTACTTCTTCTGCAGTAAACGCATTTGTGCACACAGCACAAGAAGTTACAGTTGACAGCAGTGGCCTCACCAGAAACCCTGCTAGATGGGCCACAATGTTGCTTTCAATATGACAAAGAGGCTCAAGATCTTCAAAATCAAAATCATTTACGTCAACTGGGACTTCTTGCTGTACGTGCCTAATTTCCGCAGAAAAAATGTCTACCGAGGTACTCACTGTCATCAGTGTCATAACTGGTGGATTTTGGCACTTTAAAGAACTGGCTCACGGAAAGAATCTTTATGGCATTTTTCACGTCATATGGACTCGGGACTGGTTTCCGCATTCTTATAACAGAGAATAAGTTCTCCAGGCAGTCCTGTGCAAACCGTCCTGTTAATACAATCTTGTATCCACATTCCTTCAGGAGAAAAATGTGCAGCTGCAAAATAACATTCGTCGACATAACAACACCTGCCTGGCATGGCTTCCATACCTTCTTCACACCAATGCTTAGGCTGTTAATGACCTCAACAGTGAGGTTTAGCACTGAAATTGCTTCCCTGTATTTCTCTTCATTCATGAAGCTCAGAGCCACAACTGGGTGGCGAGCTGTCATCAGGGAGTACCACGTTGAGATCAGTTCAAGAAACCACGCAGTTGTCTCAAATTCAGGTGGTAGTAGCCGCTGCTCAATATAATACCGAATAGCTGCAGGCGACTCTCTAAATAATTGTACAGCTATTCCTACTTTCATTTTCGTAAAGTGCCCAGTGGACACATGCACATGGGTTAAATTAGGTGCAACTTGTAGCTGATCGCTATCTAAGTTCAAAAGAGCCTCAACGTGTTCGACTGTTATTTCAGTTGTCGGTAAATTGAACCGTGAAACTATCTCGCTACTCAGGTGCATCGGATCTTTCCGAACAAAATGTCCCCTCACGTTCTTCAGCACATGGGCAGGGTCTGGCATAAAATGTAGTGTCTCGTTGCTTATGAAGGGATGCGGCACACTGGACACTGTAACAGCGTTGCGAGAGCTGCTTAAGTTCAGTGACCTCCACATCGCGCGGTTGGAGCTTCCCATGTCAGAAGTGACGCACCGCACACGAAGGCCAATGTCTGTGCAGAACTTGATAAGGTGGAATACGGAGTCCTTGAGCACATCTCCACTGACGTAAGCACCTGTGTAATGAAAAGCAATTACTTGTTTCCAACGGGTATTTGTGCCACCCACCATAAAGACAAGCGCATGCTTTGCTGGCTGGTCAGATGAAGGCAATGTTATCATTCCAAGCAGAGTATCGTTGCCACGGTCAAGTTCTATCCCACTCCGGATTTCCATCTCATCAAGAAATAGTATGCAGTCTTTTTCGATATCTTTCATTGAAGATATTTTTGTTTGCATTGCAGACAATATTTCATGAAGCACGCCAGGCTTGAAAGACAGATGCTGCAATCTTCTACATAGTGTGCGCCGTGATGGCAGGGGGTAGCCTTGCTCTATGAGGAGGTCATAACCTGTACTTCCACAGGCGAACTTGAGTTGCAGTGCCTTTTTTACTGTGTCGGCACTCCACGTGCGGCATGTTCTATCCTGCCTTTCTAGAGCTGTCTTCTGGTCTTCGTTCAGATATTTCAAGTTGGTAGTCAACATTGTGACCTTTGTTTCCAGCTTGGCTGCTTGCCTCGTAGCAGTCCTCATCTTTTTAGCGGCAGACAGACTTTCCTTAAGCTGAGAGTTTTTCTTCTGCATGTCCTGGAGAGCTTTCCGCATTTCGCTTGTTGACAGTGAGTCAACATCCAGGATGTCACAGTGCTCCTCCTGTTCCTCTTCTTCTGTGCTATCGCTGATGCAGAGTTCACCTGTGTCTAGCTCCTGATCGTTGGGAGATGAAGGTCCGGGTGAGGCTATATCTGTCGACTGAAATGATTCGGTAGCTGAAGTTGCAGAATCAGCTAAACTTCGTCGCCTCACAGGAGGTTTCCTGCTTTTCGGTTGCGCTGCATGGAGAAATAAAGGCATTCATATTCAATACGCATAACGCTTGTAATTGGAAGCAACACAGTGACTCACAAGAAATCATTACTTACGTCTAAAATCAAAGAGAGTCGGAACTGCAGTAGACTTCAGCAGCCGCCGCCCGTCTTGTCTGGCATTTTCGTACTGGTCAGGCTCAAAGTGACGCTAGAAAATGTTAACACGGAAGCAATCTTAGAGACAAGCAGACCACACATGCAAGCACACAGAGTAAGCGGGACAGGCTCTTCTGAGCTATCATGCAGAGGCACTTATATTCACGAAAGTGTCATATTGACACCACCGAGCTGATCACTGCTAACATTTTGGTTATTTACTGGGATGCTGAAACAAATTCGCATCACCGAACTTTCGGCTTATACCACCGCGATTATTCACGTACCGCTATCAGGATCGCAGTGAAGGTGCACTGAGTCGCGACACGATGCGCGCACTAAGTAGAGCGACATAAGCATGCGCACCTGCAGCTGCAAACAAACAAGACAGAACAGTAAAGGGAAAACTACCGAAGGCACCTAAGTCTCCCTACATAGGCTTTCCAAAAATATATGACTAAATAATGCAGCGTAAACAGCAATTTAATTACAATTAACTAGCAGTAATTAATTGAAACCTCTAATGAGCGCAGCGTAGTTATACTGGACATAAGCTATCCAACGATATAACACTTGCGGCTGTATACTAAACATAGGCTGCACAGCCACCGCGGGCACATTCTGTACACGTCACATATGAAGAAGAAATGCTACGCGTTAAACGACGGCCGACAAACTTAGACAACTTCCCTATCAAACTCCGAGGCACAAGCAAGCTTCGATCACATACCTCGCATATCTTAGATGTGTCAGTCGCTTTCCACTTCTGCCGCTTCACTTGAGCCTCCCACTTCTTTCTTCTCTCAGGGTCTCGGGGAAACCGAAAAGTCCGCAGTCCTTTTTTCCATGATCCGGTGCACAGCGGAACGCAGCAGCCCGTCATTCTCTTATCTTGTTCACCCACCCACGGGTGAACGATAAGAATACTGATACACTGCAAGAGCGTGTGCGAAAATGTTTTCAATGTCGGTTGCTCACGAGAGCACGAAAATGCCGCCTCACCAACTCGTCGACCGCACGGGAGACACGTGCAACGGGCAGCAACGTCGAACCAAAATGGCGGCCCGTCTGCCGAACGGCGGCGCGGAGCGGTACAAAGGCTGTCACCACCCTGAACGGCGGCGCGGCGGGCAGGCATCGAGGCACCCTACCTAGGTTGCTCTCTGGGCGCCACCTGCCAGAGTCATGCTCGCGATTTTTCGCTCACAACACCGACGCTGGCAACGTTGAAATCGGATTTTCTGGATAACGGGGTCTTTAACGCCATCGCGTCAAAAAAAAAAAAAAATTCTGTGGCTTATGGGTTGCGTGCTCGCCTCGCAGTTTGAAAGACCTGGGTTCAATTCTTCGGTAGAAATTTTATTTTTCTTTTATACCGCAGTGACGTCATCTGGGATATTCGGGACCACTGCTGCTGGCCAGCGCCGACATCGGGTTTTCTTGCCGATGAGCCATATAAAGATTTCACGTTAAAAAGAAGATATATATATATATATATATATATATATATATATATATATATATATATATATATATATATATATATATCACTTTAGTTCCTAGTAAATTCAAAGATCGTTCTTTGCGTTTCTTCGGAGGGGCACAAGACCTCTCCAAACGTGAATTCGACGGTGCTGAAGGAGCAGACGATGATTGATGCCAGATGATGAAGACAAAGAGAAAATATACTTACAGGATGTACAAGGGAAAACTGCGTTACAAGTTAAGTCACACCGACAGTCAAACTGTAACTTAAAAGAAAAGATCTCACACAGAGAAACTCGACAAGCCCTTACTCATCGACCCGAGGTTAGAGTCTAGGTCTGTAGAATTACGTGCCGCTGCACGGAGCCTCTAGCTCAACTAGACAGGACTGCCCTCCAATTATTTTGCATGCAATTTTAAAGCTTTTTCAAACAAAGAAGTTAGGGCGGACATATTTCGAGGCCCGCCCTAAGCTTCGATTACCAATGGAGGTAGTAGCCACAGCCCCTGAAGGTTGGACCCAACTTCGAGCCTGCGGCTTGGCTATAAAGAAAAAGAAACACATACAAAAAACATTCTGGAAACCCTGTCCCCGAGGGGGAGTTCTCGTCCTTATTGCTTGATGCTTTCCCCTTCTGTGCCGCACCCGTGCGTCGCCTCTCGAAGGATGAAAAGTTGCTTTTCAGCTAATTTGTGGGACCACGGGCTCGACGGGCTCGCCGTAGGAATGTCAGACGGCGGAGAACCGCGACGCTTCGGTGCCATCGAGAATGCCAAAGAGAAAAAAAGGGTGACCATCGCGGAATGCGAGGTGGTTCGCATTCTGCCGTCGTGGGAATGCTAAGACCAAGCGGCATCACGTGCTCGTTGTGTGCGCCTCTCATGCTTTCCTGGTGCGCTTAACAAAGCCAGGTGTCTTCGGCCGTCACAGCGGTGCTCTCAAGCAGCCAGTGCCTCATGCGCCTTTGCCATTGCTTGCGGGGGGGGGGGGGGGGGGGCACGTAGGTAGGGGGAGCTCGGAGCTTCACTGAGTGCTTTGCACGTAGACCGGAGGCCCGCAGTGACCGCAAGCTAAGGGAATAAAAAAAGTGTACGCGTTAGTGAAGCGCAGCCTTACATCCCTTAAAGGTACTCCTGTAGAATTTGCATGCTCTTAGCGGCCAGCTAACTTCATTGGCCCTCAATGATCGGAGGAGGAGGAGGAGGAGGAAACAACTTTATTTAATCGCCTGCAGAACGACACCATGACTAAATGGCGCCGCGACGCGGGCCCTGACGTCTTCTCAGCGGCTGGTCTCTACTCAACTCCAGCGCGTGTTAATCCCGCGGTCGCTCGCCCTGAGGGGCAACGTTCCGTCGGTTTCGCTCGGCCTCTGTCTTTCAAGAGCCGCCGAGACCTGCTGGACGGCCCAGGTTTGGGTTTCGAGGTAAGAGTATTCCGCTGCAGCCGAGAGTCGCGGCGGAATCGTTGTACTTGTCGAAGCTTCGTCGGGGAACTTGGTGCAATCCCATAGGATGTGCGTCAAGATGGCCCTCTCCCGCTGGCACACGAGGCACACACCACTCACGTATACCTTCGTGCACAGATGATTCATTAACTCTGGGGTGGGTAAGGAACCAGTTTGTGTCTAAAAAGGTGTCTACACGATTTCAAATGAGAGGCATTACAGTGTACCCAACACCGGCCCACTGGGTTCGCTGGTTCTTCAAAGCTATTCGTCAGAGTACGTGCAGTACATTTCCGATTTAATATGTTCGGCTGCGAGTACCCGTCATTTGTACTCCGGAGGTCCGACACAAACCCATGCTACTGGTCGCAACGATAAATGCATCGGCGTACGTGACTCACGCACTTTAAGCTGCGAGCTGAAGGCTTGGCAGGGCGCGCGGGGCTGCACAAAGGAGCAGTTCGAATGGCGGTTTGTCAACAGAGCTGAGGAAAACCGATTCGCGCGTTGTCTCGAAGTGAACTATAATCGGCAGACGCTTGCTCTAATCGCGTATAACTGCACAACAAAGCAGCCTGCCTACTCGAGAATGACGTAGGCGTGCAGCTCAGTCAGAACGAGGGAAAGTATGTGGACAAGGACGAGATCTATTTGGTTAGAGTTCATTGAAAAAAAAAAAAAGTTTGCTCGAGAGGGCCTTCAACGCGACCTGAACGAAGAGAGCTACATGAAGTCAGTTTTAACTTCCCTTTATTTGCGTTTGAAGCTTAGATATTGCGAACGATAGAGCGTGCATACGGTGGGATGTTGTTCTCTACGAGGGGTGACACACTGAACAGTTCTGACGAAAACGCGTTTGAGGGACCCCTTTTAAGTGCGCGTCTGGCGTTTCGTGGGCGTAGTGGGTCGAGAGCCCCTGCCTCCATTAGGCCGTCGTTATCACTGTAGAATGGAATTCTGATAAATAGATAAGGAACTACAAAGGGCTTTGGTACACTAAGCCTGTTCGCTGTTGTCCGCGTGCGTCTAGTTATTGCCACCCACTCAAACCACGCTGGGCGGTAATACACAGGACGGGCTGGCGATTCCGGTGTACAGGCATCGAAAAGGCTCTTCGGGAGCTGTTGCGCCCCTGCAGCAACCGCAGCAGAAGCAGCAAGTATCAGGCGCGAAGGAGCGCACGGTTGCTGCGCGGTGTTTGCGGTTAGCGACGGCTGGCCGGGACAGGAGAGCCATTAAGCCACGTAAGGCTAATGCAGCCTCGACGCGGCCCGTTTGCAGCGCAAACGACTCCACCTGCGGCTGGTGGCGAGCGAACAAGGAGGCACTCCTGTCCTCGAGTATCGATCCCCGATGCGCCGGCGACACGCGGGTCCTTCCGATGATATTTGGGGCTTCGAAAGCGGCTCGCGCTCCGCGCGCAACCTGGATGTGGCACTTTTCAGCGCGCCGCTCTTCCTCCGACACCTCCGCGTGTGTGCGCGTTCGCTTTCGCTCTTAGCGACCCGTATATATAGGAATGCGGCGACGGCGCCTGGGGATCGATCCCGCGACGTCGCTGCAGCGGCCGAACGAGCCCTTGCGCCACAACGAGAGGTGGTGGTACTATTTTGACGGTAGGGGAACCCTTGCGCAGGTCGTTTGTTTGAAAATTGCTTGGTAACGGGCTCTTCACAAGTGTCGGGGGCATTAAGTCGGCGCGGATTTTGTGGAGAGTGCGCGATCTGGAGCGTGGGTGAGTTGTGGGAGGGACGCGTGGTTCTGAATTGCGCTGTTGGTCAGCTTTGAACTTCTTTTGACTTGTAGAAGTATATTGCCAGCCTCTGGCTTCTGTTCACACACACGTGGTCGTTCAAACTGGCCTAGCACCAAATCAAAAGCGCCGTATTCTGAATGAGGGCGTCGTTGTCATCGTCATCATCATTATCAAAAGCATCAACATCGTCAACAAAACTACGTCGATCGCAGAGAAAAGGCCTGCCCCATTGATCTGCGGCCGCCATACAGCCGCAGTGTTAATAACGTCATCTGCCTACCTCTTCTTCTGCTGCCGGCCGCTATAGGTTCGCCTTCTCTTGGAATCCACTCCGCCATCCTAAATGATCATCGGTTATCTTTTCTTCGCATTACGTGCCATGTCCATTCCTTGATTTGAAATAGGGTATCATTAACTCGCATTTGTTCCCTAACCCACTCTGGGTTCTTGTCTTATAACATTGTCGCAATAATTATTTCTCTTGCTACAGCTGAATGCGTTGGCGTCAGTTTAATTTCAAGCCTTTACCTTAGCCGCTTCCGATATTCTGACGAGCACTAGCAAGATACTACCCAGTAGAACATTATTTGACCACCATGGTGTAGGACTAAGCTAGCACCTCCTGCATGAATTCACCAGCTAACAAAAGAGATAGCAGGTACTAACCAAGTCAAAGCGCGAAGGAGGCTGGCTGGAACGGTTCGCAGCCTTAATGGATTCCGTTTTTCACAGTGACGGGAGCCCCATGTCTCCGAGTGATACAGCCTCTCGCTGGGAATTAACAAAAAAAAAAGAGAACACGGGGAGGAGCACACAGAGTATGAGGACAATTTCTTCAGGGCCTGTGGACGTTGAGGAACTGTCTTTGAGACATGGCAACGCAACGGCTGGCTTAAGGTGCGTGAGGGCCAAAACGAAATGTGCTTGAGGCTTGTGTTATAGAAGTGCCCCCTAAATGGAAATGTCCAAGTGTGCGTGGCTTGAGATGTGCACGTTCTCTTGCTCAAAAAAACAAACAAACTAGCAGAGGTTTAGCGGTGGTTAGACCTAGTGATACTAGCGAACTGAGCTCTTTTAAGGATGCTTACGCATTGTTTGACGCCTGAATCGGCCCGGGTCGCGCCTCATCCTTGGCAAGGCTGAGCGACCGAGCGCCAGCGAAGCAGCTGTTATACCCCCGCTAGTCACGTGGTACAGCAGCTCCGAGCGAGTCTCATGGTATGACGTCACTTGCCACACCTCCGCTCCGCCCGCTCAAGGTCAAACGCGCACCAAACTTGGACTTTTTAGAGCATTTGCTCTAAAACGGCAAACAGCAACGCCTTCGTCTCTTCTCGGATCGCGTTAGTTCGTAGAAGCTATCACCGCCTTGAAATCAAACCCTGTCGCCTGCTTCTGCTTTGGAAAGCTGTAACGTAAGTCGTATGTATTTGTACAGCCAGTTTTGCAACGTTGACACTTTGGCACTAATATTTTAATGACGCAATAGCAAGTGCAGTTTCAGCCGAGATGAGGTAAAAGGAAAGGAGGATCTGCCGTCGTCAGTAATCAACTGACCTCCGCATTTGGAGCTCGGACCAGTCGGGCGCGAGCCGAAGTGTATACTTGTCCACTTAATGGGCACTTCCGGAAGGCGGGCCCCTTTCTGTGACGCAGTGGTGTCGTCATGAAGAGAGGAATGACGCGTTAAGGAGGGGTGGAGAGCTCCGGGTTAGTTTATACCACCGGGGATTTAACACGCACCGATATTCCCCAGCGCACGGGTGTTTTTGTATTTAGCCTCCGTAGAAATTCGGCCGCTACGCCCGGCGTCAGCTTGTCTTGGCGATCAAGGGAAGGCTACAGAGGCGGAGCGTTCGTAACTGTGTCGTTCCGCCATATTGGTCAGGCGCACGACTGCGCGCCTGGTAGGCGTGGCTGACCTGGTCGCCGAAGGGAGAGCAGGGAGATTTCCGTATCGCCACTTTGGCACCTGCCAAACGTGACAGGTGTCAAGTCACAGCTAGCTCTACCATGTATCAACCTTGGCAGGTGACAGGGTTCTTCCCGTGTCATCCACCTTCCGGTCTCTCCCTCCTCTCTCGCAGAAGACGAGAGGGAGATTTCTTTCTCTCCACTTATCCACCTGCCAGAAGTGGCAGGCGGCTGGTCGCAGCTGGTTCTTATGTGCAAAAACCTTGGCAGGTGGCAAAGGTGCCACTTTCCAGATTGCTAAGCGTGACACCGGCGGTGGATGCGGGGACATGGGGCTCTTATATATGCGACTGCGTAATAGACAGACCAGTTTTCTCAGATGTTCTACCATTGCTAGTCGCGTCTGTCGCCGCGACAGTTTTGTTTTTGATGTAAAGAAGATCAGCGTGCATCGCGAGATCGGAGAGCAATCTGTTGTTGTTGTTGTTGTTGTCGTTGTCGTCGTCGTCGTCGTCGTCGTCGTCGTCGTCGTCGTCGTCGTCGTCGTCGTCGTCGTCGTCGTCGTTGTTGTTGTTGTTGTTGTTGTTGTTGTTGTTGTTGTTGTTGTTGTTGTTGTTGTTGTTGTTGTTGTTGCTGTTACCCTCATACTATGCAAACTGTTCGAGACCGGACCTGCAATTTCCTGCTCTTCTTCGTCTTCTCAGCGAATCAGCTCAACGGCACGAGGTCAGAAGGAGAAGACGGAACGAGACACAGCGCTGCGTCCAGTCTCAGTCGAGCTTCTGCGAATGAAGCTAGTTTTATTTTGGAAGAACTCAAACCGCACGAATATTCTTGGAACTGAAGCGTTCAAGCGCTGAAAAAAAAAAAAAACTATCGTCCACAGCACAATATTCAATGGTCTTTTCCTCGGTGTAGTCCACAATTTTTTTTAACTTTCTACAAAATTAACACTAAACAAAGACGATGGGAGAGGGCGCCAACTTTTTGAATTAATGATCCAAGCGCATGGCATGTCCACATAACCATTTTCTTAAAGGGTTCAGGACAGTGGCTATTGGGTCGTCTCGTCACATCTTAACTGTAATGCAACTGAGGTAGGCAGAATAACATTAGCTTGAGTTTTCAGTTCATATGAATAATAAGATATCCTTTGGCGCGCATGGAAAGCGCCGCATTTCCATCGTTATCATTATCGTTAACCGATCTATCAAAATTTTGACGTTGCCGGAGGTTTTGAACAGCGGCTGAGCGCAGCGCGCTGAAGGGCTCATGCCGTTCTTTGCAGCCAGTGGGATTGTGTCACCGCGTGCAACTGGAACACTTAATTCAGTGGAATGTCACGTTTGAAAGGCACAAAGACACGTTTTTGGTTCTCGCTAGTGCTGCGAGGTGCTGCCGCGACGATTCTGTTCTGTTACGCAAGGTTTAAAATACGGGTCGTTGACTAGGTATAAAATTTGAGCTATTACTGATTGTCGCGCTACCTGTTGGAGTTAAATACATTTCTTGACCGTTCAGAGGCCTCCTCAGTGCTCTTCAGTGTCGTAAGGCTCCACCGAAAACTGATGCCTAAGATAAAGGCGAGTATATATTTGCTGGCTTCATAGAGCTGGAGGATAGAATGATATAACTATATGGAACACTTTTTAAAGATGAGGATGCTGTTTATTGCGTCAACTGAGCAGATGTCAAGAAAGCATCGTTTTAGACTAGCGGGCCACCTATAAGGCGGTACGACTTTGAGTACTTAGCTCGACAGCTTGTTCTAAGCGCTCTGCCCGGGCTGAACGCCAAAACAGTCTGGTCGATACGAAGCGACCACTGGTATACAATGCAGACCTGCCTACATGACCTGCCGAACGTACGGGACTAAACATTTGTCATTGCTTGTACGCGATCAAAATCATTTTCTACGTCTCATGTTATGCAGCGCAAACGCTATGGGGAGAAGCATGCAAGCGTTTTTTGGGGTCCGGCGCTCACAAACTCTACCTCCGGCCGCGGCCACATGCCAGCCTGCGTGAAAATAGGAGCCTGCTATTCCCACCTGCCGCTTTGGACAGCTTCGCGACTGCTTGCACATTCGCTCGCCCGGTTAGTGTGACAAAGCATAGACGAGTTTGCCTGACCATTTCGCTATTTTGCGCGGCGAGGGGCTTCCCAAGGAATTGAAATTAGAGAGAGAGAGAGAGAGAGAGAGAGAGAGAGAGAGAGAGAGAGAGAGAGAGAGAGAGAGAGAGAGAGAGAGAGAGAGAGAGAGAGAGAGAGAGAGAGAGGAGGTGTAGTGTTGAAGGCAGAGAAGAAGTAGTCATTTTTATTTTTATTTGTGCCGTTGATGTGTCGTGTAGCACTAGCAATGTTTATGACTCGAACACTTAACAAATAGATGAAAAAAAATTTCCTGTCTCGTGCAAAAAAAAGTAATTCGTTACGAATTAAGTGGGTGCCTTAATTCAGGAAGACAAAGGCGGGGCGGGAGGGGGGCACACTCCCCAAGGGGTATGTAGGGAACCACTGCCCGCAGCTCAAAGGTGCCATATGAGATCGGATGTGAGCAGCATATCAGGTCAGCTATCAAACCTTTTCAGCAAGCTTCAATCTATCGCAACCCTTCATTTCAGGCATGGTGAAGGTCACCATGCTTGAAAAAGAAAAGTAAAAACGCCGCGTGCTTAAACCGTGAGGAAACGTACGCAGCGCTGAGACGCGAGCTTGACTGCGTAGACACGTGCGTGGTTATTTCACTACAAGTGCTGATAAACACACCTATGTCCACGGTTTACTATAATTTGTTCTTTATTCATTCGCTTCACTTAGAGTGTCGCATTTAAATATGAGCTCACATTCTATCCATTATTTCCAGTCGCCAGATCTCTATTGATCGTGTAAATGCACTAAGCATGCATTTCGTTAAAATAGATGAAATACGGTTGCATGATGCCGCAGACATCTTCAGAATAAAACTAGAAAAAATGCCGTAATATGGCGTTTGAATTTGTACTCAGGCCAGAGCCTTATAGAACAAGTACTGAGGGGAAAAATTGATACTGCATCTAACACGACCGAGCTGAACGAGTCGCGTATTTCGAACCCTGCATCCCTGACACTTCAATATGCACACGTTTCTCTCTATTTTCCTTGTGCAGTTTACTCATAATTAACTCATATATCGCAGTAATATCGATAGTAATACTGAAGTGAATCAGCCTCAAACATGCATAGCAAGGGCTGGAGGAAGCTGGCGCGAACCGGGATTTCGCCGGTGGCGCCACCGCTGCGCCATGAAAAAAGGACGTGCGCTTCCCCCGCCGGTCGGCACACCTAGTCATCTAGACACCACATAAACAGTAAGAAACTCCATGTGGTTGTGTCGCGTCAGCCATAGAGTTTCTTACTATTAACTAGAGGGAAAGCTGGCGGCACTGTACCTGAGCCACCATGGGCGCTCAAAGCATTATGGGGCGATGAGCTACTTGGTGCGGGACAGTCGTTTTTTTTTTTTTCATGAACAGAGAGTGGCGTTACTAAGATGTCCCGTTTCGTCCACGGCGCAGACAACTTTGGCGCAAACGTAGTGCGCAAAAGCCATAGTAGCAATAACGCCACATCACACGACACAAATAAATGGTTTTTGTTTTTTTAGATGTAATTAAAAAAAAACCTCTTAAATTGTTGAAGCGACATTTTTTTCAAAAACATATTTCTTATTAAAAAAGTGCCTGTTAAGCACGAAACGTTGGCTTTTGTTGTGCGCAATACTTGGCCAATAGGAGAGCAAGCCACCGCTTATTTTGGACAAACTTTATATTTACATGCTTTTCTGCTCGTTTGTTGCAATTTATAGACTGGATATTAAATGCTAAGACATTCTTGATTATCGAACAATGTTTGTTTTTTCATTATTTTTTTGGCCAAAAGTTGTGGTTCTGCAGTCGGTAGCTCTCCGCCCCATGATGCTTAGAGCGCCCATAGTGGTTCAGGTGGTCTCGAGGAAGCTCCATGAAAACTCCCATAGGCAGGCGCCAGCTTTCCCTCCAGTTAATAGTAGGAAACTCTATGACGTCATCAGAACAGCCCAACAGACGACGCTGCAACTGGCAAGAGCTCTGTGCGCATGCGCGTACTCTCGTCCGCTTCTCCACTGCTGTCCTGCATGGGATGTTGAATGACTGTCCGGCCGACGCTACCTAGATATTACTAAAGAAATTGCAGAGCTGTATTCGTGGCGGAAACGAATGTCTGTGCGATCTCTCGTTAACATAGTCTTAAGAGTGCGGAAAGAACGGGTTGGGTGGGAGTGCAGAGCACTGCAGAAGCTATTTTCTTCATTCACGAATGAAGAAAATGCATCCAGCGTGCTGAAGGGGAACGCACGTCTGCTCCCAAGCGTCGTAAAAACAAGGAAGCAACTAAGCAGGTCACCGGAATGTTTTTCTCCCCCAACCTCTTCCTCCTTCTTCCCGAGAGCTAATTCTTGTAGGCGCGCAGTACAGTGCAAGCTTGTAGTACAAAGCGCTCCTGAGCGAAGTGGTTGCTCAGTCGTACGACGGCGCTGCGGTCGCTGCCATGCCCGCTCTGGCTCTGAGCTTAGGGCTGGCAAGAAGGAATTCCGCTGTGGTCGTCGAGCTCGTGCGAGGAAATTAGCGCAACGCAGCCGCCCGGGCGCAAGCCGTGTTGCCATGGGAACCCTTGCGACAGATGGTGCATAATCAGCGCTTCAGCACGGAGTTGTGAATGCTTGTTTTATATTGAAGATTTATTTCCTGATAGTAAACGCGTTTTAATTTTGTGGAAGCAGCGATCGCTCACAGTGACCTTTGACCTTAAGGTTTGAGCACCTGGCAAAGGACAACCTCGTCGAACGAAAATGGAACTGTAAGTCAGCCTTTTGGTTTTCTTCATTTCTTCAGTTGGCTCCCGAATGCCTGCCACAAGACTGTTATAGTTACCGTATGTGGGCTTAGTCACGGCGGAAAATCTTCAAGCGCCGACCAATCGTTAAAGAGATGACGTTTCGGCCCGGCTTACGGGGGCCTTGTTAACAATGAAAGAAAAAAAGGAGTGAAGGTAAGTTATATAGGTTTCATGGTATGACGCAAGCAGCGGGAGTATATCGGGGGTAGATTGCCTTCGTTGCGATTAAGCGTGTTTGCCGTCGTCTACACTACACTACAACTACACATTCGTTTGCACCCCTTGGCATTTTGTCCGAGATTCACTGTGTGAATATGAAACAAACAAACAAACAAACAAACAAACAAACAAACAAACAAACAAACAAACAAACAAAAGCGATTTCCAGGATACATCGAGAGGGAGAATTTTTTGGTTCTCATTTTTTGAAAATTCAAAAATTAGTTAATATTTTTTGCTGTTTATTTCACAACGTAATTTTGGCTTATGTGTTTTGCGAATTGCTTACAAATTACGAAGTTGCTGACTTTATATTGTGTTATATGTGGCACCCCTGTGAGGTCAAAAGTCACATGTAGGTTATCTTGGATTATTTATTACCAACATCATTTAATGCGGAAGTAATTAAAGCACGACTGGTCGTGTTTAAAGCAATATGAAATATATAATGCCAGCACGATAAGATAACAATCTAGAAGTAAGCCGCAAGATAAAGATGCAAATAGAAGTTAACTAAAAAGAAACTTGCGCATGCACAGGGTAAACGGGCAAAAGAACAAGCGAACGCAACAGGCAAGCCACACAGGAGAGTGGTAGCAGGCCTTTCTTAGTCTCCTTCGTGTCGAAATAACTTTTATCTGGTTGTGATAAATTCAAGTTTATTTATTGCTTGCGAAACACTGCTCATTCCATCACTCACGGAAAGAAGTTTGTACGCAACGCTCCAGAAGAACAAAGCCTCGGATTAGATAAAAACAAAAAGTGAAAACAGCAGAACATATCAAATAACTCTGAACAAAAGCGTTTTTGAGATGGAAAGAGTTAATGAACGGAATTCTTTCATTTATTGAGAGATTTCAGTATAAAAATCAGTATATGAGCAGGTCTCCCGTCGGTAGCCTGCATTTTTTCGCCATGAACATTTCTGCTGTCGTCGAAAGCGTTCCCCATTAGTTTTCTATGGCAGGCTTAACTGCTCGATGCTGGCGATGGCTGCACTGCAAAAGAAAGGTTTCGCTGAATATCGGAAGGATGGATCATTACCTTTAATATTTTAATATCAGCACCTTACAATTTTTCAGTTAACATTTTTGTCGAAGAATGTTGGACATGTCCAGAAGGTGCCAGAGGGCGTCGGATGACGCGATTCACATGATGACGACAGTAATGAAAGTGCCGGTGATTCTTCGGAGTGGTAGAAGGTGACACTTTGTGGAGGCTCTTGTGCATGGTTTCGTGTTGACAGTGGCTTGTTACGGTTGCGAAACATTGTCAGTGTCCTTACGTGCCGAAGACCCTCCTTAATTCAGAAGCGACTATAATAAGGATATAACCGTCTGCGAGTGGAAGGCGCTTACAGGTTGGTGAGGTGGCAACTCCAAACCCTAGGTGCATCGCTGTCGCCTTCTTCTCTCGATCTTAAAACACTGTGTTGTTACTGAGATGACGAAGTGACGCCCCTGTCCGCATAAAGCTCACGTGACAGTGTGTGGGATTACTTGGGCAGTGG